>NC_138029.1:8702952-9902952 GCF_964106645.2 Podarcis pityusensis
ACAGGGAGCCAGGCAGAGGGCCTTCTCAGTAGTGGCATCCGCCCTGTGGAACACCCTCCCAGCAAATGTCAAAGAGATAAACAACTATCTGACATTTAGAAGACATCTGAAGGCCCTGTTCAGGGAAGTTTTTAATGTGTGACATTTTAATGTATTTTTAATCTTTGTTGGAAGCCACCCAGAGTGGCTGGAGAAACCCAGCCAGATGGGCGGGGGGTACAAATAATAAATTATTATTGTATTATTATTATTATTATTATTATTATTAATCAGGAAGAATGGACACCAAGGAACCCAACTCTGGGAGATGAGGGCAGTTGGTCCTAGCCATGCTAGATTACACACACACACCCTCTCTCCAGCAGTCAAATGGAATGGGTGCTAAAAGGATGTAAGCTGGTCTGTTTACTGCCACATATTCTGTGAAATAGTTCTAAATTCTGGGATCTGGTTTCCAGCTTCTCGTCAAGACTTAACTCCAAGGGATTCCAGCTGAGATTTGGGGCAGCTGTATAGATTTAAATCAATGCATTTAATTAATTGCTTAATTAACTAACAGGATTTATACACTGCTTAATTGAACCTCTAAGCAGTTTGCAAAAATAGGTAAAACATACATTAAACTATCACTAAAAATCAAAGTTAAAAAACAAGTTTTTGAAAAATATTAATATAAATAAATTCAACAGATTAAAAATTTAACTTACAAACTAAAGGGATAGTTTAAAAAAATAAATCCATAATGGCTGGGTCTGAAAGGGTCTGAACAGCTGGGTAAGATTGCCTTTGAGTAAGACTGCGCTGTGTGTGTGTTTGACCAGCATGTCTATTTTTTCAGTGCCTGGACTTAACATGTCAACTGTCAGTGAAGGAACTTCTCTGACATCAACGCTGTGACAGTAGCAGCAGGTAACATCTATCACGATGCTGATTTTTCTGGATAGTAGGTGTGAAAGGGAATGTTGTCTTAATCCCAGTGCTGCACACTTGCTGTTGCTAGGGTAGTATTGGCCAAGAACTGCAACCTCCTATGTCCAACAGAGAGGATTATCATCTAACTGCATTGTTTTGACCAGCTGTTGGTCCTGAACAAGAAAAAGGTGAAACTCAAGGCAAAGTTTCTGTAGATACCATTAGCTTTGTTTTGGGAGGCCATCCTTTAGTCTGGTGATATGTGAGGAAGCATGTGTTATCTGGGGATCCTGAAACCACCACCGTCTCCTGACCCTCCACCATCCCAGTAAATAGCAGTAGGGACAACCCATCCTCTTTCACTGCCTGAGACAAAATAGGAAGGTGTCTTCCTACCACCCCACCTCCAGAAGCCTCACAGAACTCTCACAAGATTTCACCAGAAGCCACTGCCACTTTTCAGCCGGCAACTTTTTCCACTCAGTCACATCACAGCAAATTCTGCCCTCAAACTCAGGCATTGTCCTTCTAACTATCTAAGAAATAGAGGAGGGGCCCCACTCATTTGCTCTCTTAATGGCCCATCACCTTTCCTTTGATCTCTTAATGGCCCATCGCCCAAGTGATCACCTGAACACAGAAAGCTAGCCTGGCCTGTTTAGCTTCTAACACATGCTGGGGCCAGGGATTAGAATTGTCTGGTACACACGAACACATAACAATATACGCATAATGAGTGGGTGTGGGCATGTTTAGAGAGAGTATATACTATATACTGTGTGCGTGCGTGCACACGTATTTAGAGTATATATTATATATTCACTGTGTGTGTGTGTGTGTGTGTGTGTGTGTGTGTGCATGTACTGTGGAGTGTGTATATATTATATATACACAGTGTGTGTGTCTGTGTATTTAGAGTATATATTATATATTCATTTTGTGTGTGTGTGTGTATAATTTTCCTGTATAAATAGAAATATAAGGTGTCATCATGCTCTGCCAAGTTCTGTCATCTTTGCTATTGGAAATTATACCTAACACCGCACCACACCCACTTAAAACTCCTGCCAAAAATCTTGGGCTCCACACTATGACCAGGCATGGGATTCAGGTTTGCTCTAGTAGTAACAGCACAAAGGAGCAAGTGGCGTGGCCTGATACATTTTGGGTACTCCCTGCTCCTCTGTCTTGCTTGCACAGTCCATCTGCATGTCAGGGACTGGACTCAAGAGGGCGAGAGGGAGGAGGAATGGCGGAAATCACACACACCCTTCTCCTGACGCTGCAGGAGAAGAGGAACACAGCATTGATTTACAGCAGGGGTTTGAGGAGCTTGAGGGAAGTCATAGCTCAGAGATAGGTGAACAGAAGAGTTGGGAAGTGTTAGATGAAGCAGTTGAAGAACTGAGGCAGGGCAGCCAGCTGACACGTTGTCACTGGAAAGTATTTCTGATCCCCCTTCTCCCAGAACTCGACGTTCGTTAAGGGTGCAGGAACAACAGAATCAAAGACATTTGACCACCAGCGGCCACCGTAAAGGGAGATGTTGTTGCTAGGAAGGGAGGGGAGGAGCCCAGCTTGGAGCAACCCCATAATTAGGGCAGACGGCGTTCCTTTGTCTCTCATTGTTATGATTGATTAAACTAATTAAAAAGGACTTTATCTTGTTTCTCTGCTTCTTGCTGCCACCGGGGAAGGAACAGCATTGCAGTTCCCATCAGCCACTCTGGGAAATACTCTGAAAGGATGGGAGTTGTAGCGTAGCAACATCTGGAGGGTCAACGCTTCCCCATCCCTGTTTCATACCCATAAAAGTTGTAAAGGGAACTCCACGAGCCATTTACAAACCCAGACTTTTTTGTGCCCTGAAGTCCACATTCACTTTTGACCAAACCTCTGGGAGCCACAGGGCAGCAGCGGGTGTAGTCACCCCAGACTCCCGTGCACACTCTCACTAGCACACACAATAGGCACACATCCTCAGAGCACACACAGGATGCACACTGGCAGACACACAATGGCACACAGCCTCCCCTTCTCAGCTGATCCATGCAGGCCCAGTGCCGGATTTACGTATAAACTAAACAAGCTATAGCTTAGGGCAGCAAAAAAAGTTAAAGGGGGAAAAACTGGATGTACATTTCCAAAATATAAGATGAAAAACAAATAAAATAAAACCTACATACAGCAACAGTGTTTTGTGTTGTGTAGGCTCCTATGATATAAGAATTGGACCCCACCTGCTAGCCTGCTCCCTAAAATATCACTGGTTTACTCATTTCTATACATAGGGTGTCTACATTCTGCATGGACTGGTTGCACGACAACATGTGCAAATGGCTTTAGATACCTAGTTAGGTCCATAAATTACCATATAGCATATATTCAACACAAAAAACAGTGACAATTTATTGTTGACAAAGGACAGCTGGACATATAAAGGGCCCCATTGCCTTCAGTAGCTTAGGGCCTCATCAAACCTAAATCTGGCCCTGTGCAGGCCAACTCATCAGTCTCATGAGTGGGGAGGCGGCTATTTGCATCCTTACAGGGATGCTGAGCTCTGCACACACCACAGCTGGGTCTACTTTTTCATTTTTTTAATGCCACTCCCACCAAAATAGAGAGGGTATCGTTGGGCTAGGGGAAAAACCTTGGGTTAAGCTTCTGTGCAAGGGCCACACCTGCTCTAGATCAAGAATGACAGTTGTCCAAAACATACCAGAAAACTCCTGGTGTAAGGTTGCCAGATTTTTTTCAATGAATCCAGGGACACTTTTCAACTTCCTACGGGGACTGATTTGTAAATCCGGGAACGGTCCCTGGGAAATAGGGACACCTGGTAACCTTATACTGGTGTGTCATAATATGCAAATAAATTAAATCTTCCCCTTCATGGATCACTGCCTTGCCATGGCGAAGGGGCTTGAATAACTCAGAGAAGCTATGAGCTATGCCGTGCAGGGCCACCCAAGATGGACAGGTCATAGTGGAGAGTTTTGACCAAACGTGATCCACCTGGAGCAGGAACTGGCAAGCCACTCCAGTATCCCTGCCAAGAAAACTCCATGGACAAAGGCAACAGGCATATAAAAGTTATGATGCTGGAAGATGAGCCCCTCAGGTCGGAAGGCGTCCAACATGCTACTGAGGAAGAGCGGAGGACAAGTACAAGTAGATTCAGAGCTGATGAAGCGGCTGGGCCAAAGCCAAAAGGACGCTCAGTTGCGGATATGCCTGGAAGCGAAAGGAAAGTCCAATGCTGTAAAGAAAAATATTGCATAGGAACCTGGAATGTAAGAACCATGAACCTTAGTACTACTTGGTACTTTTGAAGACAGGAGTGCCTGGCGTGCTCTGGTCCATGGGGTCACGAAGAGTCGGACACGACTATACGACTAAACAACAACAAATTAAACGTTTTAAAACCTCTGAGGATCTGAAAGTACTTAGCTCTAGAGGAAGCTGCCCACTGCATCTCTGCATGATTTACTGTTCAGGCCTTCCAACCAGCCTCACCCAAGCATGGAGCCTTTTGCCCCCTCTGCGTTGCAGATGCGACGGAGAGACAAACGACACATGACATTGAATGTGTCACTTGGAGCTGCATGAATCATCATTAAACTGTAAATAGCAGATGCCAAGGGGCTGTGACTGATCGAGACTGGGACCACAGCGCACTGGGAAGGGAGATTAACCCTTTCCTCCTTTATCAAAGCCCCAACAACTCTACCACCACAAAAGCCTCTATTTGGTATAGGACGGCAGCTTCCACTGGGGCCAACACCAGCTTTCTTCCTCCCACTAATTATCAGCTTCCTTTGAGAGAGATGGATTTTCACCGGGGTCATGATGCACAGGAAAACTATTCAATCTGTGTCATTTCCCTGCTGCCATAATACCACCCCTCTGGCTCAGATCACTCCATGGCTGCAATTTGCTTTTTAGAATCAAGACAGGCATGTGCCAATGTATTTTTCTTCTATATTCTCTTTTTCCACCTCCGTACAGAGGTCTGCTCTGTGTTTTGGCTGTACTGTGGAGACACCTTGTGGAGAAAGAATAATATTTTTCCTTAGCACACCTACAGCATGAAAGCAATTTGGATGGTTGCTTTGTTTTGTTTTAATGCTTTGTAAAATCTGCCTTAGAAGGGATGATTCCCCCCCTTCTATTTGTTATAATAGCATCTCTCTCTCTCTCTCTCTCTCTCTCTCTCTCTCACACACACACACACACACACACACACACAGAGAGAGAGAGAGAGAGAGAGAGAGAGAGAGAGATTCAAATGACTTTTTTATTGAATTTATATACTGCCTATACCCAGGAGTCTCAGGGCAGTTCACAGAATAAAATCAAGATATAAAACCACAAAATACATAATAAAAATGAAAACAACAATCCAATCGCCCCGCCCCCCCAAAAAACCCCACATTTTAAAAGGGCATAGGATGTAAATCAGATCAACCAAAGTCCTGGTTAAAAAGGAATGTTTTTGCCTGGTGTATAATGAAGGCACCAGGCGAACTTCCCCAGGGAGAGCATTCCATAGATGGGGAGCCACTGCAGAGAAGGCCCTGTTCTTGTGTCGCCACCCTCTGCACCTCTCAAGAAGACACACGAAGGAGGGCCTCAGAAGGTGATCTCAGGGTCTGGGTAGGTTCATCTGGAAAGAGGCAGTCCTGGAGGTATTGTGGTCCTGAACCGTTTAAGGCTTTATAGGTCAAAACCAGCACTTTGAATTGGGCCCGGAAACTAATTGGTAGCCAGTGCTGTCGGGCAAGGATCAGTGTAATATGTTTGAACTGTCTTGCCCCAGTGAGCAACCTGGCCGCTGAATTCTGCACCAGCTGAAGTTTCTGAACCGCTTTCAGAGGCAGCCCTACGTATTTGCTTGAATGTTCAGGAACAATGCTCAAAAGCTGAACTTCTTCCCCACCAACTCTTATTGCATCCTCAAAGGAAGAAGAAGAAAAGGGAAGAAACAGCAGCAACAGCTTAACTCTGGTGAAGGGGACAAATGTAGCCACACATTGATCTTGCATTTTTCGACCATCAGTATATGGGAAAAGAAATCGCATTATGAAAAGTCAAAGGAAATTTCAGTATTTTCCCTAATATGACCATCTTTGCAGAGGTATTTTCCCCAACGCAATAGATTCTCATATATTAATCTCACTGGCATGTGTCTTTTTTGTAAAGTTTTAAATTTTATTTCATTTTATAATGTCTATAAAACAGGGAACAGACAAAAATTAGAAGACGAAAAACAAAAAATTATAAAATAGGAATGTAGAATGAGTAGTTGCCCATGAGTTAAAACAACAAAGTCCAAGTATGGAATAACAACATTATCAGATCATAAAGTCTAGTTCCAGGCTTGTGACGAGGGCTGTCTGAAAATGATGGTTCTGCTGTATATGTCATAATGGAATGCCAAAACATTTAAAAAGTGTCAGGAGGGTCTAGTCCTTGCCAAAATCTCAAATTCAGAGTAATTTTCTCCATTACAGTGGTACATCGGATTAAGTACTTAATTCGTTCTGGAGGTCCGTTCTTAACCTGAAACTGTTCTTAACCTGAAGCACCACTTTAGCTATTGGGCCTGCCGTTGTGCAATTTCTGTTCTCATCCTGAAGCAAAGTTCTTAACCCGAGGTACTATTTCTGGGTTAGCGGAGTCTGTAACCTGAAGCATCTGTAACCTGAAGCGTATGTAACCTGAGGTACCACTGTATAGCTATATTCCACAGTAAGTGTAAGATCTAGGACTGTTTTCCATTGAGCTGTAATTACTATTTGTGCTGCCAGGGTCATATATAAGGTCAATTCTTTTGACAATATCAGATGCATCTTACTGCACATTTTACCCTAATATTTGCATTTTTGTACACATGACTTGGCTGGAGAACTGTACTGCAAAATTCAGATAAGTGCAAATTTCAAAACAGTTGTCTTTCAGTTCACATAGTGTTTCGTAACGTAGGTAGATTTGCTTTAAAATGCAAACTGAATGTAATTTTTCACCCATCCCTACAACTGGCTGGCTGGCTGGTCCTGTCCCCAAACAGCAGCTCTTACTTGAGAGTAAGGAAGGGAGCTTTATTGAGTCAAATAATAGTAAAGGCCCAGCAACAAGCACTGGGTACACAAGCCAGGATTCCAAGGTAAGCAGGAAAGGCAAGCAAAGCAGAACTGAACAGAGGCAATGAAGATGTCCCAACAAGTTATCATACTCCTCTCTCTATGCTTTCAGAGGTGGAGTGAAGTGAGCTAACTGACAGAATTCTCACACCTTAAGAGACAGGTGCACATTCAAGTGTGTGTTCCACCTGAGTGGGTGCATCTAATTCCACCTACATAGTTGGCATTGCTGCTCCTCTGACTCCAGTTCTGCCACCTCCTCCTCCTCCTGCACAGCCCCTCCCACTGGCTGGTCAAAGTCCTCCCCTCTCCCCAATGAGGTTCTGCACTCCACAGCAGGGGCAATGGAGACAACTCCCCCCTCTCGGGCATCTGGTGTCACAGGGATGCCTGCATCCCTGGGTACCAAGCTTCCAGGGCCCCCCCCTGCTTCTTCTCCTTCAGTGTCATCCTCTTCCATCTGGGGCCACCAAAGCAGGCCAGATCCTGGCAGAACCAAGAGGTCCATGATAGAAAAGCATGTGTTCTACTACTGAGCTACAGCCATTTCCCTAAGACTTATTTACATTCAGAATTTCTGGATGCAATCTGAATTCAAATCCTGCTTGGCAAAAAGAAAGAATGAATGTATGGAGCCCAAAATCACAACGCTTCGAAATTTGCTTTGATTGCTCCTTAATCTCCAAGGGTTACCCATGTTTCCAAAAGGGGTGTTGGTTAACTTTCATTTATCTGAGCTACATGAACTTTCATTTATCTGAGACACATGAATGTCAAAAATCAGTTCTGACCCAGGAATGTACGTCAACATATCTTTGCCACATACCTAGTCATTACATTCCTAATACCTGCAAGGACCCAGAATCAAGGCACTATGTTACATCAGAGCACGTTCAACCTTATCTGGCAGCATTAATAAACAGAGAAGCTTAATCATGTCCTAAAAGATCAACACAGTTGAAAGCCCAGTTCACCAAAGGTAGTGCTAATGAACCTGTTATCCAAGTTATTTGCAATGGAAAGCCTCTTCTCATCCCACACCAGATACCCAATTAGCAGGGGTTTCTTGTACCCCACCTGGAAAGTGGTATTTTGAAAAGGGTATTGAAATAAACTCAGCACTAGAGAGAAAAGTCTAATTACTTGGCGAGAATGGAAGCATGTCTAGCATGAAAAGTGCAGGCTGCAAATGTCAGGGGAGTTCAGAATCAGAACGGCTGTCTCTGGGCTAGGACCGAAAGGGGCAACACTCAGAATGCAATGCCCAGAAGCAGAGCAGAGAACAACAGGTAAATTGCCACCTTGTGATAATTAATGGCAACACAAGACCTTTTTTAAACAAACAAACAAAAAAGCTCGTGACCCGCTCTTCCCTCATTTCCCCTTGCTATGAGCTCTGGGTTCTCAACGGCATTAACTCTGGACTCCACAAAATGTCCGTCTTTCTTTGTCGACTGTTCTTATGGTCTCCCTTCCATAACCAACATGGACCACTTCTTCACTTACCTTCTTTCTTTCGTATAATTTTTATTAAGTTTTTCTATTTTACATTTTAGAATATTCATTTAAACAACCTTAAAATATCAATGACTTCCCTTCTTCTCTTTCCATGGTTCAGTTTGCATGCCATAATTCCCTGCATATTTTACATGAACTAAACCATTCAGTATTCCATTGTCACATCCATCAAAACTTATTTACACCGTTGAACTTGTCTGAATGCTGCCAACGTTTTCAAGTATACACAATTTTCCCCCATATATTGAATAAACATTTCCCAGTCTTCTTTAAACGTATGTTCTTCTTGTTCTCTTATTCTATGTGTTAGGCCCGCAAGCTGCGCATATTCCATCAGTTTAAGTTGCCATTCTTCTTTAGTTGAGACCTCACTCATTTTCTATTTGGGGGCTAACAAAACACGGGCTGCAGTAGTGGCATACATAAACAAGCCTTTTTTGACATCTGGGAATTTCCATCTGAATTATCCCCAACAAAAAGGATTCTGTGTTGTTTTTTTGGAAAAGTAATTTTAAACATTTTTTCAATTCATTATAAATTATTTCCCAATACTGTTTTACCAAGTCCACCACATATGATAGAACGTACCCTCAGCCTCATTGCATCTCCAGCTTCACTTATCTTCTTAATCGTCAAGGATGGCCCAAAACATTTTGCTGCCTAAGGCAGAGCAGCAAATGCCCCCCCCCTCGACTCCACACACATAAATCAAGGTGCATATATTACCCAAGACTAGCCAGGCAACTAGCCTACAAGGGTTATCCTACATCAGGGGTCAGAAAACTTTTTCAGCAGGGGGCCAGTCCACTGTCCCTCAGACCTTGTGGGGGGCCGGACTATATTTTTGGGGAAAAGATGAACGAATTCCTATGCCCCACAAATAACCCAGAGATGCATATTAAATAAAAGGACACATTCTACTCATGTAAAAACACGCTGATTCCTGGACTGTCCACAGGCCAGATTGAGAAGACGATTGGGCTGGATCCGGCCCCTGGGCCTTAGTTTGCCTACCCCTATCCTACACTTACCCTTCCTTGGTGGTAACATAACCATGTGTGCCCCTTGCTGGCATCAGCCACCTGAGGTGATCACCTTACTTTGCCCAATGTTATGGCTGGACCCGCACATACCACAGCCAACATGAAGCTGAAGGAACTCCATTTGTTCATATTCCCTGTTATTTTCTAAGTGGGCTAGGAAAAGCTTCCATTATTGGTTTGCAGTCATTCCTTGCTTTAGAGGGAAAGGCACTGGCGGTGGCATCCTCCCTGTGGCAGCCATGTCAGGATGGGGCCAGGCAATGAAGTTGAGAGAGCTCTAGGCTGGTGGCTGTAACCCTGCAGGTGGTGAACCTTGTCTTTCCCTGTCTTCTTTTCTGTTCCATTATTTCACTGTCCTTCTTGTTGCTTATGTTTTGCTGGAAGAGAAACTTCTCTCTGAAGGAATGTGCACTTACCTCTCTCACTTTCTCAGTATGTGTGTGTGGTGGGAAGAGGAAGAGGAAGAGGAAGAGAAAGAGGAAGAGGAAGAGGAAGAGGAAGAGGAGACAGATCACGGGCAACTGGTAACTAGAGTGGCCTAAAGCACTTCCAAGACTGAACTGACCACTCTTTGAAATTAGTTGATTAATCAAATATAAGTTTCATGTTGATAATTATGGACAGCATCTTTTCCAGAGCATACAAAAGACACTGTCATTTGAAAGTACCTTTGACTGAAAGAATCTTCAAGTTACAGTAACAGGAACCAAGATTCCTATGGTAACTTCAAGCCTAACACATTTATTGTAGGTAAACTCTGTAGACGAGAGCCCATTTCATCCGTTGGATATTGCATAAATCTTTGTTGTCAAGGGGTATATGCAGTTTGGTATAGAGTATGGGGGGAGTTTATGGACAGTGGGGCCCAAAAGTCACAAAATGCAAATGATAGCCGTAAGCCTATCACATCTCTGTATAAATTCCAAATGAATACAAACCAAGACACTCATTCCCAACCAGTTGCAGCTAAGATCATTTCCCTTGCTTTGCTATTTTAGCACCTGAAGAAGGGCAATTACCTTCTGTGGTGGAAACGATGCTCCAATCTAGACTGAGTCCAAATGCAGTCACTTTGAATTTGCTAATGAATTCTCCCTTTTCACCTTCATACTGGAACCTTAGATGTTAGTAGCAGAATCCTGAGAGACAGAAATGTCTCCCCAGTAGTCTCTGAATGTTGCAGATTGGTGTTGTGGTGTGTGTTCTTTTATCTCTCTTTCCCTCTTCTTGTTGTTTTGGAAGAGAAAGGTGTTTGGAACATCACTCCTTCAGGCTCACACAGGATGTGGCCCTGCAACAATGACACACACACACACACACACACACACACACACACACACCCCGCCAGTAAGGAAGAAGCGTGCTGTTGACTTGATCTACCTCAGCATCGTGGTGAAAACCTTGCTGAAGGCACTGCTAAGGAGTCCTGCAATGGTCACATCTTCTCTATGGATCCACTTAAAAATAGAAAAGGAAAGAAAGATCCGGTAATGATTCATAACTGGCCCATCCAACCAAAATCATGAACACCAATGACCTACCTGTCATCTTTTAGCATTCCACTAACAAGCTTAAAAACCCTGGTAAGGAATAGCATTAAGCCACAAAATCAGCTCACAAAGAGAAAGGACTCGGGATTTAAAGAGAATCTTGCGTCTTTCAGAAGGTAAGCAATATTCTCTTCAGCAGCACCATCCGTCTGTATAAGACTCAATCTATAGCACTTTAAATGAGGCATTAACTAATGACAGAGGAGTAGGAAGTCTCTATTACATTCAAAGTAGCGGGGAGAAGGCAGATATCGGGTTTTCTAAGCTAAGTCATGAAGGAATGTGATTGCTTTCAGTTTATCCAAAGTGAGACATCATCCTAGGTGCAAACAGCTATTCTTTTAAAGGAAATAGATTGGGAAAAGCAAGGCATTTCTGAAATGTCATTGTATAGTTGGCACTTTGGATGGGAATAGCTTGCAAAAGCACGCATCAATAAGTTCCACTAAAATGAAAAAGGCACACATGCAAATAACAAACTCACTATGCACTGAAATGGATGCTGTGGTCTTAAGCGTGCTTAGCTGCAAGTAAGGCTGGAGGAACAAGCGACAGCTTTTAAGAGCACAGAAGGTGGAACGACAGAGCCACAATTTCCCATAGTGTACACGTACATTTTCTCATTATGCTTACTTGCTGGATTTGTTAGACTCCTTTCCAAAGAGATTGAGGCAATATGCAGCACCTCATATTGTAAAACATGTTTTTGAAAACTTTACCCCCTTTTTTATTATAAAAAAGCCTGTTTTCTCCAATCAGGTTTCTGAAGAACTACAAAAACTTGTGAACAAAGACAATAAGGTGAGTCTCTGCACAGCATGGACAATGATGCCTCTCTCTCTCTCTCTCTCTCGCTCTCTCATACCACTTTCATTATCTAGAGAGGAAGGACTCCTCTGTCTCCATGTGTTTGGGATTGCTATGTCAGCCTCATTTGACTGAACGGCATGAAATCAACTTCACATCAGCTTCTTTAGCTTAGCTGGTGTGTGCCAACTGCAAGTTCAAATGTTCAAAATCAGAAGGCTCTGGCCAAATAAGTTCTATTCAGAACAGACCCATTGAAATTTATGGACTTAAGTTAGTCACATATGCTAAATAAATAAATATGAAAAAAAAAATAATTCCTATCGATCTACTACTCTGAGTATGGCTAACATTAAATGCAGCATAGAATCATGATTTGGATGTTTACAAACTCATTTTAAGAGTCGGGGGAGTCATCCTTTCCTTTGAACCCTTAAAAATGCATCATTGTGTCATCTCCTAAACTGGTAGGTAAATGTAACTTTTAACAACAATGATCCGATTTCTGGTTCATTTATTTGCTTGTTTTGGTGCAGAAGGTCTGATGAAGAACACACAGTGGCTTTACCTTTGTGGGCTGGTTGTTGCAGCTTTTCTCCCCGTTAGCTGGCAAATGGTCCTGAAAGATTCGACTGATGAGTCCAGGTAAGAAGCATTTAAGAATGATCGACAGAATGGAGTTGAATCACAGGGATGCAGATACTTGATGAATCCTTGTGGAAATCTTCAGAATATATTTTCAGCGCTGTCAAGCTGACTCCTAGAAATTTGAACCCTTTCCCCAATCCTGTAACGGAGGAAATAGGACGGTCAGTTTAAGATAATATGTGGAGATTAACTGGCAACCTCTGTCCACACCCCAGTTAAAGCAGAATTTAGAAATGTATGCCAGCTGAACTATATATTACTACATACTACTGCGTTTTTCCATGTATAAGACTAGGTTTTTTCCCTAAAAAATAATGTCAAAAATTAGGGGGCATTTTATACACGATAGTGTCTCCCTCCATTTTCTTAAATCTGAGTCCCCAAAAATAGGGGGCGTCTTAGAGACAGAAAAATATGGTGTATATAAACTGTGTGTTTACTTAAAACACAAGAAGATGGTACAAGTTGGTGCCCTTTGTAAGTTGCATGGGAGCCTTATTTGTGGAAATAAGTTCAGGGTATGCATATGGAGGTCAAGCTCATGCCCCAGTCTGAACCCACACAGCTTATGCACATTCAGTTTAAATTGTGAGCAGACTGTTCTGCAGACACAAATGTAACATGCCTAGATTGTAGATGCACAATCCTTACAAACAGCAGAATCGTGCAAACTGGCCTACACAGGTACTGTTTGTTTGTAGGTATATCATGTGCGTTCACAAGACCTACTGGTCGTGAATAAGTTGGGGTGGGTCCAGCAGGCATAACTATTACTACCCTGAAGATATGTGTTCTCTTGTCACGTGACGTCTGCTGTGCAGGGCTTGTTGTAGCCAGTGTTTTAAAAAACATGATGGGTGTTACTCAGAGTGGACCTCTTGGAATTAAAGGACCTAACTTAGTCTTGTTCATTAATTTCCGTAGGTTCTACTCTGTGTAAAATTTAATTTTTTGATAAGGTGTGATGTGCTATGAAGATACTCTTACTATGGTTAAAAGCAGGCATAGGCAAACTCGGCCCTCCAGATGTTTTGGAACTGCAATTCCCATCATCCCTGACCACTGGCCCTGTTAGCTAGGGATGATGGGAGTTGTAGTCCTAAAACATCTGGAGGGCCGAGTTTGCCTATGCCTGGTTAAAAGGATGTATAATTCTGTCCATTCTTGATTTCGGATACAGGTGGCAGTCTTATGAAACAGAAAGTGCCCATAGCTTTACATCTAATGTCAAAAGACATTCTGAAGGCACCTTTACCAGCGATTTTACTCAATATCTGGACAAAATGAAGGCCAAGGATTTTGTACACTGGCTCATCAATGCCAAACAGTACAGGTATGTGGTAGACTGCAGATCAGTTTTCCAATCAGAGTAAAGACAACAGGGCCAGCAGAAAGACAAAGAAGAATCAAAACCAAGGTGATTCCTGTATAACTATAAAAATACTTTCTTACGCAAGAGTAGGCAGACACAAGATAGTTCTTTGCTTTCTGCAGTAGGTCAGCATAGGTTTCAGAGTCCCAGTTGTTTGACAACAGCAAAACAGTGATTATAGTTTATTGTTCAAAGGTTTTATTCTGCTTTATTATGTTTTGTGCTTTTAAATTATGCCCTGCTTTGGGATTACAGAGGAGTGAAAAGTAGATAAGAAATGTTTTAATTTTTTTTATAAAAAAAAACAACAACTTATAATTCAATAAGCAAAAGCTTGCAACCATGATTAGAAGGGAGGATGATTTTTCAACCTCGGTATGGTAACACTCCAGAATCAGATAAATGAGGGCGCTCTTAATCCTAAACCCATTTATTTAACCCTACTCTTCATTGATTGGGCCTCAATTTAGCAAAATTGAATTAAATAATCTACTGGTTGAAATGTAAAAGGTTCGTTTGTTGTTATTATTGCTATTAATATCATCATCAATACTACTATAGCTTGACTGATAATTATTCCCAATTCAGGAACAATCAGCAATGGGGTTATTTATCTAGTTGGTCTCGTTACGGTAAAATAGCTACAGGAAAGTCAGGCTTTAGATCAGTGGTAGGGAACTTTTGTTGCTGGACTACAACTCCCACCATCCCATGCTTGCTGGGACTGATGGGAGTTGTAGTTCAGCAACATCTGGATGGTCAAAGGTTATTTCCACCTACTTTTAGATGTTTGGTGATTTGGGAATGGCTTGGCTCTGTTAGGCTCCAGTCCTATGCAACAGGGGTGGAGAACACACAGTCCTTCAGATGTTATAGGCTTTCAACTCCACGCTTAGTAGCAGCCAGTATGGCCAATGGTCAAGGATGATGGGAGTTGTAGTCCAGTTACATCTGGAGGGCCAAAGTTTCCCTGTGTCTTACCTAGGAACAGTTCCTATTGAATTCAGAGTTCTTTCTAAGTAGACATGCACAGGGTTCCAGTGTTACTGTTGTTTTCATAACTGTTGCCGTATTCCTGTTCACAGCTATAAAAAGAGGTTCATCAAGGAAAGTTACCCATCTGGCTTTCTCTCATTCAGGTAAGTCTTACTGCATTTGAAAAGAGAACTGTTACCGTATGACTCACATCCTCAAGACAGATAAGCTTCAAGGGTTCTGACTTTCCCTATTTCTGGAAAGAGAAGGAGAAGCCAGTGCCATGCACTAGAAGTGGTCACATTTGACTGATTCAAATCCTTGTGTAATAGGAAATACTTCCCTGTCTGCATGTCTGGAAAAATCATACACTATGAAATACAGCCATACCTTGGTTGACGAACGCCTTAGCAGTCGATCGCTTTGGGTCCCGAACGCTGCAAACCCACAAGTGAGTGTTCCGGTTTGCAAATGTTCTTTTGGAAGCTGGATTCCGGCAGGGCTTCCACAGCTTCCGATTGGCTGCAGGAAGCTTCTGCAGCCAACTGGAAGCCTCGCCTTGGAAGTCGAACGAACTACCGGAACAGATTCCATTCAGCTTCCAAGGTACGACTCTACAAGTGATTTTTACCAGTCTCACAGATGCCACTTCAATCACAGTAAGCCCACAACTCACACACATTTAATTCGTGCACATTCAGCTTTAAATGCATGGCAAAAAAATTAAAAGTTCCAGGAAAAATGACAATCCCACCCACCCTTGAACCCAGGGTGTTTTGGCTTTAGTCGTGATCCCCAGAACATAACCCCTGTTTAAGTTGCAATCTTACTGTATTGGAATGTATGAGTTCATTGAATAATCTTAGGACAGTCACTGTCTTTCCACCCAACCTACCTCACAGGGCTGTTCTGTACTTGAGCTTCTTACATAAAATAGGAAATATCGTATTTTTCGCTCTATAAGACGTACCAGACCAAAAGACGCACCTAGTTTTTGGAAGAGGAAAACAAAAAAAATATTCTGGATCCCAGAAGCCAGGACAGCAAGCGGGATCGCTGCGCTGCGATCCCGCTAGCTGTCCTGGCTTATGGGATAGCCGCGTGCAGCTTCTCCCGGGCAGGGGGGGCCTTCATCCCCCTGCCTAGGAGAGGCTGCACATGGCTAAGGCTTCCCCAAGAGCCGCGCTCCCTTTAAAAGCCCCAAAGAGCCGCACACATGCTCCATGTGGCTCTTTAAAGGGAGTGCTGAGCAGAGCCTCCCGCCTACATTCGCTCCATAAGACTCACACACATTTCCCCTTACTTTTGAGGAGAGGAAAAGTGCGTCTTATAGAGTGAAAAATACAGTAGTTCAAAACTATTTTTCTGAAAGCGGGAGGTGTGCAGCCCCCACCCGTAATTGGCCCAGGCAGCTGCTAGGGCACCCCTAAATTCCTTCTGACCTGAACTCAGTTCATCTCCTTATTCCATGATCTATCACTTTTACAGATATGCGTAAAAGGAAAACTCAAAATACAAGAATCCCAAGTTCCCCTGCTTTGATGTCCAGCTTCAGCCAACACTGGAGTCTTTTGCTCGACATGGTCTTACCATCATTCTTCAACTCTTCATTGTTTCCAAGTTGGTGAGCTACAGGCACTTATGAAACTTGCTGCTAAAGCTGTCTGCACTAAATAATGTCACGTTAAAAGTGGTTTCTTCCAGCCTCTCTCTTTTGATTTCCCCTGTGTTCCTTGGAGGTGTTTGATGTTAAAGGCGGGATTTATGGGTCAAAACACACCAATGTAAAGGTTCTGTTTTTAATAAGATGTAGATTCTAAACAGTCTGGCCTCCAATAGTTCTAACAGTCTACAACTCCAGGTAAAAGGAATGCAGCAGCAGCATAATTGCTGATGAAAGATTTAAATGATTGCTAGGTACTCATCGCCTAGGACATCCAAGCCATGGTCCATCAAAATGGGAAGCTGTGCAGGTGTGCTGGTCCCGGGGGGTTACAGTGTGGTGTGGTCCGAGTCCAGTCCGAGGTCGAGGGTGTGGTATGGGGCTGTCCGTCAAGGCTGAAGCGGGGTCCAAGGCAAGGAGTCGGGTGAGGTCAGGAACTCTGGCAGAAGAGCAGGACAGGGTGCCGGCAGGAACAGGTTACCAACAATGTTGCTCCCGCAACCTGGGACTGGGGCTAGCTGGCTTTTATCTGCCCCGAGGCATAGGGTGGCCCCGGTCCACAGGTGACTCGCCTCTCCTGGCCTGGAGGCGGGCACTCCTCCTGCGAGAACTTAGTTCCCTCCACCTCTCTGCCCTGAGCCTCTGCAATCCAGAGGCAACCTCACCTTCCCCTGACGGGGGTGAGAGTGGAGCACCTGCAGGCAATGGGTCCTCTATCACCTCCGGAGCCAGAGCAGATTCAGCTGGTGTCTGCTCCTGAGGCACAGGTGAGAGCCCTGCAGGTTCAAGCCCCTGCCCCGGCTCAGCCGGCCCTGGAGGTGGAGACTCCTGTGCAGGCTGGGATTCCTCAGGTTCAGCCTCTGAATCTGATTCCCAGGCCATCACAGCAGGCACAGAACCTCAGCTCTGCTTCCCTGCTGTACTTTGCATGCTGATAGCAGCATCTGGGCTTGAGGAGGCATGTGGTCCTCACCTGTCCTGAGACTAATCCAGCTGAGGAATCACACACCTCCTTCCAGATCCAGCCAGCCCCACCTGGCCAGTTAGTGAGCTGGGCTGTGTGCCCTTGCCTGTCTCAGCTTCCTAGAGAGTTCCTCCCACTCCTCCCTATGCCTTGGAGCCTGCTTTGTTTGTGGAGATGGGGACACCTCCAGCTCTGGTAATGGGTCCTGCTTCTCTGATGCCTGTGCACTGATCTCCTCGCCATCCTCTGACACCCTGTGAGTACTTTCTACGCCCCCAACCTCTTCCTCCTCCATCTGCAGCTTGTTCTAACGTGTACCAGTGGAGATAGCAGTACTGAATCGGTAGCTCATGTCCTTCTGGCTTGCACTCTTTATAAAGATTTGAAGAGTGAGGTTATCACCCCTCCATTCCGGGTCGCCCAACCAGTGTCCTTTCTCTTGGCAGATCAAGATGAGCAGGTGACAGCAAAGGTTGCAAGGTTTTTAGCCGGGGCAATTAAAATAAGCTCCATTATTTGACTATTGATTCAAACCCCCAAAATGTACTTTATATAATTGACTTTTTACCTTTAACCTCTGTATACCGCATTTTGTTTGTTTTATTGCTATGGCTGGTGGCTGATGCAAATAAAGATTCATTCATTCATGTGTACCAGTTGTTGCTACACCCATCGCCAGGATCCGTTTCCTCCTCCGCATTGTCCTGCCAGCTCATGACATGAATTCTCATATTGTCCCCATCTTCCTCCCTGCTGAATTGTACAAGGAATAACATTGAGACAAGGGAGGTGGGAACCGGCAGGCTGTGAGTGCCACACTTGGACTGGCTATAGATAAGACGGCAAAGAAGTGGGGGGTGGCAGAGAGCAGACTGCATTTGGTGGGGCACAGCCCCACTCACCTATGCAGAGTATCTTCCAACGTTGCATGCTTTTTCACGTATAAAGACTTCCCCAGAGGACATAAGACCTCTTTCTTGTGCTGGGTTTCCACCCTGGGACATTTGAAAGAATATCAGAGACAAGAGTGCCTTCCAGCATATGCAGAATGCATATATCTCACCAATGAGCAACCACAGAAGGTAAGGGCTTTCACATCTGAGGGCTTGAATCAAGGGCACAGCTGAATCCAGAACTCTCTTAGTTATAAGCTATGCACACTTACCGTATTTTTCGCTCTATAAGATGCACCCGACCATAAGACGCACCTAGTTTTTAGGGGAGGAAAACAAGAAATAAGAAGCCTCCTGAGCAAAGAGGGAGCGCTCCTCCCTCTTTGCTCAGGAGGCTTTGCAGGGCTATCCCTGAAGCCAGGAGAGCAAGCGGGATTGGTGCGCACTGATCTCGCTTACTCTCCTGGCTTCAGCGAAACCAAGCCTCCTGGCTTTCCCCCAACCTCCCGCAAGAGCCATGCGCTCTTTAAAGGGAGCGCGGCTCTTGGGGGCTTTTCTGGGACCTCTCACAAAAGCCAGGGATAGCTGCGCGAAGCCTCCGCAGGGCAGCGGGATGAAGGCTCCCCTGCGGAGGCTTCGTGCGGCGAAGCTAGAGCAGCGAGAGGGAGCGCTGTGCAGCGCTCCCTCTCGCTGTTCTGGCTTCTGGAAGAGCCCACGAAGCCTGCATTTGCCCCATAAGACGCACACACATTCCCCCTTACTTTTTAGGAGGGGAATAGTGCGTCTTATAGAGCGAAAAATACGGTACATTGAAATACATGGGACTTGCTTCTAAGCAATGTGACATTGGACTGGGCAGACATTTTGTCCCCAGCTAGCATGACCATACTGTGTTATGGTCCAAAACATCTGGAATGTATCGAGTTAGGGATGATTGCTGTGAATTATACATTTATATGAAGCCTGGTGCACAACTACGTCGTTTGCAAAGTTCAGTGGAAGTTGGTCTTGAGCTGCAGTGGGGGTCCCCATATATTTTTAAAAGAGCGGTACCTCCTTTCAGCATTGAGGTGCTCAGTAGGTTCATAAGGGGGGAGGGGAAGGTTACTTAGGCTCAGAGCATACCAAAAGGAAAAGAGAAGGAAACAGTTGCAAGGAGCGATTTCAGCCAGAAGCAAAGAGGGACGCTGACAAAAATATGTGAAGACAGTCCAGCCTGGCCTCTAGCATCTGCTTATTATCTATGTCTCGAGATGTTTTCTGTTTCACACAGAATCTGGCCTCTGGTAGTTCTTGTGATATGCTTACTGCACTCCCAACTAAATTTGAAAGGATTGTGATGACATCACTCCTGGCAAAGTTCTCGATTTCCTGTTAAGACATCCTTGCTACGAATCCTATTGCATCACTTTTCTCAATATTCATGTGGGATACATAATGCAACATTGCATCCTTGGGCTTTGCACTAATTAACCTGGAAGAGGCTTCCACTACTGGTGACTCACTAAGTGACAACCCACCTGTCATGCGCAGTGGCCTGCTGGGGTTCAATAAACTCCCTGTTTTTACTGGTGGACTGAGACTGCACAAACAGGAAGGGATGGTTGCATCTGGCAGGGTGCCACACATGGCTGCTGGGAATACATCTGGCTTGGTAGGTCACAAGTTGGACAGGCATGATCTGAAAGTCCTCCTCCTGCTCAGGGACCAGGGATCTGTAAATTCTGTAAATACTTCCCTTTGTGATATGATGGAGTAAGTGTGAAAGACTATACAGTGGCACCTCGGGTTACAGACGCTTCAGGTTACAGATGCTTCAGGTTACAGACTCCGCTAACCCAGAAATAGTACCTCGGGTTAAGAACTTTGCTTCAAGATGAGAACAGAAATCGCGCAGCAGCAGCGGGAGGCCCCATTAGCTAAATTAAGAATTAAGTTCTTAACCCAAGGTACCACTGTATTTGATTGACAAGGGCATGCCTGGATCTAAGGTTCTACCAGAGACACCTTTTCAGTGAAATACAGTGGTACCTTGGGTTAAGAACTTAATTCGTTCTGGAGGTCCGTTCTTAACCTGAAACTGTTCTTAACCTGAAGCACCACTTTAGCTAATGGGGCCTCTCACTGCTGCCGTGCAGCCAGAGCACAATTTCTGTTCTCATCCTGAAGCAAAGTTCTTAACCTGAAGCACTATTTCTGGGTTAGCAGAGTCTGTAACCTGAAGCGTATGTAACCTGAAGCATATGTAACCCGAAGCGTATGTAACCCAAAGTACCACTGTATCTATGATGTCTTGATGATGCATCCTGAGGTGTATTCTGGGAAACTTTAAAATACTGAAATACTTTATTAAAATAAAGACATGGAGCATATACTGTGTGTTAATATATCCATTTCCAGATGTGTTTTGAAAAGGCCTTTAAAAATCCAACATCCTTTTCCAACAGAAACCATTGTCTTCTGAAAATACACTGTAGAAAGAGTGCTTAGACAAATAAGGGCAGCTTTTATTTTACATTTCTCCTTGTTATTTTGGGTGAGTATGTAGATGACAGGCACAATCCTGATTGTCAGAATTTCATCATCAGTGACATTTTAGAACCACAAGGCAGAAGCCTGTTACTATAGAACCAAACAAAAACTATACTATAATGCCGTATATACTCGAGTATAAGCCGACCTGAATATAAACCAAGGCACCTAATTTTAGCACAAAAAACTGGGAAAGCGTATTGACTCGAGTATAAGTGGGTTCGCCACACCACAAACCGGGTGGTGGCAGCAGCGGCGGAGGAAGAACATTGGAGGAAGAAAGGGCTGCTTTCAGGCTGCTCGTTCTTCCTCTGCCATCGCCGACAGTGGCAAAGGCGGAGGAAGAGGAAGGAGCAGCCCAAAAGGACCCTCACTCGAGTATAAGCCGAGGGGGGCTTTTTCAGCATAAAAAATGTGCTGAAAAAGTTGGCTTATACTTGAGTATATACGGTAAATAATGATGATGATGATGATGATGATTGATTGATTTATATTCTGGCCATCTGACTGTACATTTCCATAGTACTTGTTTCTTAGGTGAATTTAGCAAAAACCCTTTTTATTGTGCACAAAACAAGTAGCCAGAGCCAATCTTCCAATTTTCATATTTTATTTACAACATGGAGTGTTTTTTTGAAATTACATCTCTTACAACAAAATAAATATTTTTTTCTTTTATTTCTAAAAAGAAAATAATCTCTCTATTTCTACATGTAGCGATTATAGGAGGAAGGAAATACGCTAGAAAAAATGTGCCAGCACCTTTTCTTTATTTGATTCCCCTCCTTCTCCAGTAAGGATTATGAAGCACTTCTTGTGCGTTGTGGTTTTCAAAGAAGACAGACCCTGCCTTAAGAACTGACACAGATTCTGTTATCTAAAGCCTTTCAGACAACAAGCTTGTTGGGAGATACTGTGGAACCTGGAGTCAAGCTTATGCCCCACCCCGCAACATTCGTCATCTAATCCCTGTCAGCTATGAGCCATTTCCCTCCTCCCCATCAATACTGGGATGAAGTCAAAATTCCTGCTTTACTCGGGATAAAGGCTTAGGTTGGCCCAACTGGGTTGTGGTTTCTCTTATGTATGGCGCTAGGAAGGAACAGCAGTGTGCTCAAAGATTCTTTCCTACCAAATAATCCTAGCCAGCTGTCTACCCTCCACATCCACACACCGAAAGAAAGAAAGAAAGAAAGAAAGAAAGAAAGAAAGAAAGCTCTTTCTTTCTCTGCCTCAGGTTGCAAAAGTTCATGTTCTAAGACTCATGTAAATCTTGACAAATTCCCCAACCCTTGAGCTAGGAAGCTGTAGGAGAAGTTCAATGTAGCACTAAGCAGATAACTCCATCCACTTGCCCAGTGGAACAACCAGCCTTGTCCTCCCGCATGAGCTGTTCTGGCAATTCTCTGAACCCCATTATCCTAGTAGAAGTCCTTGCATGGGCCTCCACTGGCAGGGCCACTTAACTGAATGGGTGGCATTCAAGAAAGTTTTACTCACCCATTGAAATGAATGGACCTAGCTTAGTAATGTTCATGAATTTCAGTGACTCTACTCTGAGTAAAACTTAGCTGGATGGTTACGTGGAAGCCGGTTGAAGTTAAATCCTTCGAAGACAGAGGTCCTCTGGCTGGGACGGGACGATATGGGATTGGGGGGGCAACTCCCATCTCTTGCGGGGGTGCAATTAGTGCCAGCACCGTCCGTTAAGAGTTTGGGTGTAATCTTCGATACCTCCCTCTCTATGGAGGCGCAGATTACAGCTATAACAAAGGCGGCATTTTTTCATCTCCGCCAAGCTAAGCAGTTGGCCCCTTATCTCTCTCGCCCTGACCTAGCCACTGTGATCCACGCGACGGTCACCTCCAGACTGGATTATTGTAACTCGCTCTACGTGGGGCTGCCCTTGAGACTGACCCAGAAACTCCAGCGGGTGCAGAATGCCGCGGCGAGACTCCTTATGGGGTCTTCGCTGTGAGATCACATTCATCCGGTACTATACCAGCTGCACTGGCTCCCGGTGGAGTACAGGATCAGGTTTAAGGTGCTGGTTTTAACCTTTAAAGCCCTATACGGCCTAGGACCCTCGTACCTACGGGACCGCCTCTCCTGGTATGCCCCACAGAGGAACCTACGGTCTGCAAATAAAAACATCCTGAAGGTCCCAGGCCTCAGAGAGGTTAGGCTGGCCTCAACTAGAGCCAGGGCTTTCTTGGCTGCGGCTCCAATCTGGTGGAACGCTCTGTCACAAGAGACTAGGGCCCTGCGGCACCTGACATCTTTCCGCAAGGCCTGCAAGACAGAGTTGTTCCACCAGGCCTTTGGTCAGGGCCCAGCCTGACTCCCTCCTCTGGCAACCTGCACAGAACTTTGCTTAACGGTTGCCATTAATTTGATTTTAATTAATTTTTATAATGAAATGTTTTAGAATGTTGGATTATTTGATTGTTTGATTATTTGTTTGTTGTTAGCCGCCCTGAGCCTGGCTTTGGCGGGGGAGGGCGGGATATAAATAAAATTTATTATTATTATTATTATTAGTTGCATACCACCCTATACATTTCAATTTTTGCAAGCAGAATCACCAGGCTATGCCCAGCCATGCTTTGTGTTTTTCTCCTTGCCTTCCTAAATTCCCATAGACAACCGCTCTTAGTTAAAAGTCTTCACTTCTTGGAGCTGGGACCTGCTTCAAGTCCAGGTCCCCCCACACACACACACTTTTCTTTAGTCCAGAATAATCCCCAACCATTCTGAACTATGATTCCTGATAGCTCCACAGATCCATCATGCAGCAACACCTTTCTACATTAGACCAAATGAGATTGTTTCTGTCACTTTCTGCTCAGTGCCCATCCAGCACTCTATGATTTGGCCTACAGATAGTGTAGGGTTACCTAAAAGTTCGTGCTGCTTTCCTTTGTTTAGCCACAGATGCCCCTAGAGTCGAGAGAAGCTACATATCTTGGCCTCCTATCAAGATTGCCAAGCAAATATTGCAGGGCCCTTTTGCAGAGACAAGCTGGAGATGCTTAGGGTAGAATTGAAAGGAAAGCTGCTGATTATTCATGGCATGAAAATGCAAATTGTCACTTGGCATACAAGGAGAACCATGAATAGAATGAATGCAAATATTAACGCAGATACTCTGGTTTTTCTTGGCTTAACTTTCATGGCAGGTCAAGTGGTGGAGATTTTGAAATTCAAGTCAGAAAGGAAATTCAAAACTGCGTTTCAATAAAGTGGTGCTTGGTAGGTATAGCTCCATCCATTATTTGACCTGCAATCCAGTTAAGTTCAAGCCGCTGACACCTATACCTAACAGTTATTGGGAGTTCCTCTGACTTCAATGAAATGGCCAAGCAAATAGGAATGTAACAGTGGCCCAAAACAGTATTTCATCGGTGACAAAGGAGAAACCTGATTCTGCTACACACTATTTTCTGCCTCTGCTTTACCCCGACTAGCTAAATCCCATCACACTTATGTTCCTAATTCACCAAACTTTGCCTTGGCTCAATCCCTTACCTGGCAGCTATGATCTTGCTACCACTTGCTTTAGCTCTACTCATTAATGCTACCTGGGCAGGGGACAGAATTTCTGAAATCCTAACGAGCAAATCCTAATGCTAAATGTTCTCACCAATGAAGTATCTTAAAACAATCTCAATTTTGCGTCGGGGGGGGGAATCACCCCAAGGTTCAGAGTGACTTGCAAACGATTTGCATCCTGTCTCCCAAACCTGCCTCCAGCTTAGGATTGGTAGGTTTACCCTGACCAATTCAGCATGCCCATTCCTGCAGGGCATTTAATGCTCTCTGTTCCCAAGGACAACAGGTATAACCTAACAGACCTCTTGCCCACTTTCCCCCATGAAATATATGTCTCTATTCAAGTTGTATAATCTCGTAAACCACTCTCAGCATAAGGAATTAAGCCCAGATATGAAATGTGCACCTTTGATTTCCTGCCAGTCTTAAAGGCTGCTTACTTAAAGCATGGAATCCCTACAATTACAGCCACTTGAAAAGGGCAATACCACCACTTTGACTACCCCTCCACAGCTCCGTGTGCGCTTGTGAATGAGATGGCTTTGCTCACACCCTTGGAACACAAGACTGCAATGCAGAGCCAGATCAGCTAGCAAGGATGGCAGTCAATAGTGGGGAGTGGGATTTAAGTATGCATGTAAGTGCTTGCTCCTCCCTTGCTTGCTTCTGTGTGCCATAAAAGGGCCAGCAATGTGGGACAAGAGTCTGAACCAGGGTACTGTCACCCAAAGGAAGCAGACTGCGGGAGATAGTACCTCCTGGCTCTCACCTTATCACCAAGAACTCATACTCTGAAAGGGGGATAAGGAGAGAGGACTTTTGCTCATTGCCGATCATGTTGTCTATCAATAAAAGTTGTGCTCTTCTTTTCAGTCCAGTTCTTGAGTCTCATGTCTTCATTCTGGGTCTTGATAAAAATAATTTTAATATTTGTACCCCGCCCATCCAGCTGGGTTTCCCCAGCCACTCTTGAGGCAAACATTTACAAGGAAAATAAACCACTCACAACTCTATCCACCATGCTGGTTTTCTTCACATAGCCAAGAGATGAAGGGAAATTGATAAGGAGAGAACTGGAGAAAAGAGCAATGTAGTTTGGCTTAAGTTTCATGGAAGGGTAACAGATCTAAATTGCACTTAGATCTAGGTGGAATGAAACTGCTAAAGGTTTTCAGAATAAACTGCCACCGCTTCCTCCAAAAAAATATTGGGAGCAAGAATCGCTGCTAAGAGTCTCCATCACAGAACTTCTGTTCCAGGGTTTTCTACTGTGAAGGAATAGCTTTGAATGAGTTTTAAGCATGTGGTATTGCTGTTCCCAGCTTAGTACCCTCTTTCCCAATGTGTCCTCAATAAACACATGTCCAACTTCTGAAAAATATCAATTTACTTGGTACAGAAAAACCTACAGGAAGAACTTGAGAAAAGACAGCAGTGTTCTGTCTAGGTTGGAGAATCCTGACCTACTCACCTGGCCTATCATCCCTGCCTTGTCCCTCAAAGGTTTTGACAAAGTATGGATTGGCCATTGCAGAGCACTGCTTTATGAGGAAATCAACACACACACAATCTGGCTCTTGGGTAGAAAAAGGCAGCAGAAGTCAGGACAGATATTATTGATTTGTTCTGAAAAGTCAGCAGGCCATGCCCATCTCTTTCTTGTCTATTTAAATTTTTTAACTTCTCTGAATTTTGAGGGGCCCAGGATTGTCAAAATGCTATGCAACCAATTCTTTTGAGGTGCCAGCAGCTTTGGAAGCATAAACTACTTATGCTACCATCAGTCCCCCTGCCACATAGTCAAAGCACCAGATTGGATGGGCGAGGAAGCAGAGTGAGTCCCTGCTCTGTAATACAGTTATGTCTCCCTCCCAGTTGCAGTAGCGGATAATGCACAGAGCCCCAATGGAGCAAACTGGTTGGTTGGCTTCCTTGAAACCTGCCCTTGGGGCACCTGAAATCATGCCATCAATTCAAATGACCAAGCATCACTTGGGGCAATAGCATCAGCCCTAGTCATCATTTCTTGGCCAATTAACACTTGGGGAGGTTCACTTCTTGACCTGAAAAGGCACACAAGAACCATGCTTGAGAACCCAAATGTTCTCAAACGATAATAGAAAACAGAATAATCAAGAACCAAATTTCTGTCTAGTAGATCAATTAGCTCTGATGTTATTAATTTCAAAGGGGTAGAAGAATATCATGAACTAAGTTTCCATGCACTGAGGCACTGAGACTCCTGGCCCAAAAAGGCAACTTTTGATGTCTGTTGTTTTGTTCTCAATCTATGAACTCAACATTTCTGATCACATTTCTGGGCTCAACTGCTGCTCTCCCCATATCAGTCCACTTTTGCCCTCATAATACATTGGGCTGCAGGGATTTGTCAAGAGAGTGCCGATTGTGACATCAATAGCTGTTGACACAACTGCCCTTCTCTAGCCTGCTAGGTCATTTACATTGCTATGGTCAATGGCTTGGTTGCATTTATCTAGACCATGAAGATCACACACACAGACAAATCAACACAGATATGTTTGGCCCATGTCTATATTGTCACTGAAACATGTAAATGTTCTGATGAATTAGGGTTTCATCATAAAGTAGCTAAAAAAACAAAGGAATTAAAATAATGTGACTTAATTTTTTCTATAATGAGCATTTCAGAAGACCATTCCCCGCCCCACATTTTCTTGTAAGTTATCTCTTATCAGTTGCTTCTGTGATTCTGTGTAGAAACTCAGGCAAACCCTAATTGAACTATTTCTGCAAAGAATAAGTAAATACAAAGAATAAAAAAGAAAATCCAAACATAGTGGTGGTGTTGTACATTCAAAGTTTAAATGGTTAAAAAAACCAGACACTGAAGAGGGAGACTTTAAGTATGCAGAGACAGCAGTCTCTCTATAGCTAAGAAACTGCAACACGGCAAATGTACACACACACACACAGGCTTTAACACTAAATTTTCATTGTTTCATGTGCGTCTTGATTTGCTGGTCTGAAGATAATTAGGATGCCCACTGAAGCACACTAAAGGATATTCAAAACACTTCTGAATGGCTTTTTAATATGAACCCAGTTACTTGTGTGAAGGAAGTACTGGGGCAGTTTGTTTGCTTGCACCCTTTTCTATTGCAAAAGCATTTTTCTTCCTTGCCTGCATGTCTTGGCTCTTCCCTGAGTCATCTTCGTGTGCTGCTGCTCCTCGTCCAAAGCAGAGGGGCATGAATGGCAAAGCTGTGAACCAAAACATGCTATTAGAGATAGATTAATTCTGGACATTCTGAAGGTAGGAATCAATGTGGTTTCTTCTCCAATCTCCATCTTCTTCTATCAAAGATGATTTAGGGTAACACAAGAGGCGCAGGGGCACTGGGTGCACAACCAAGGAGGGTGACTTCTCAAAGCCCAGTAAGCACTTGCCTGGCTTGAAGGAGGAGGCATGAGGGCTCTTACAGGGTTCTAGAGTCTTCCTGTCTTCTTCCCAAAGCCAGGCAAGTGTTTACCAGGCTTTGGGAAGGAGGAGGGACGGCTCTAGGACCTTGCCAGAGCCTTATGCCTCCTTCCCAAAGCCTTGTTTACCTGGCTTAAGCCAGAGGGCCAGAGGGTAGCTAACAGGACCAGTGGTCAGGGATGATGAGAACTGTAATCCCAAAACAGCTGGAGATACAAGTTTGGAAACCTTGGACTAGATGATCCTCATGGTCCCTTCCAGCTCTATGAATCTATGACTCTAAGTCCGAGAGCATGAGAAACAGTGTCAGTTTGCCTATCGGTGACTGCCAAATGCTTGGATCCTTTGCACACATAAATACAGTGCAAAATAGATTAGATGTGCTACCAGACAGGGAGCTCCTAGCACTACCTAATGATTGCTCCACTGTTGTAATCAAAGTGTAGCATTGCAATAGACTTTCCACAGTCCAGACGGCATAATGTTTTGTGTCTGCATGCACACTCTGCTATGTTCTGTCCACCTTAGTGAATGTGGAATGTGGGTGTGGGTGAAATTGTTTAATGCTCTGCTCTCACCAGTACCTTAAATTAACCACTCTAGCTGGCTGGCTTGAAGATTGCATGGGTAAGTACAGGTCCAGGGTCACTGTACAGCGAAATCTCCGTACCTCTACTCTTGATTTAGAGCATTTATTGATTCACGATGTTCTTCCACAAGATTGTTTTAGCCATTTCGTCAGTGATGTTGATTTCTAAAGGATCAGGCCTGCAATAATCATTTTAGTTAGAGATTAACTCCTAGGACAGTGAAATTAAAAGCACTGCAAAATAATGCAAAGTCAAATAAGAGTTTTGTAGTACCTGAAAGACTAACAAGTATGGCCATCTTTAGATCAGTTGCAGAGTGTCCTGGTAGACTCTCTGCTACTGATCATAAAAGTGGCGATTCTTGAAGAAATCAGTTTCAAAGGGAAGCTCCAATGTGAAACTGCTGAATTGCAATTCACCAAGAAGTTCAGCTCTGTTGATTTGTAACTGAATAGAGACAATGGTCTCCTTGCCCACTACAGATGTTAATTAACACAGCATTGCCAAGTTGAATTTCTCTCCCTGCTAGTGTAAAAGGCCACTGGAACACAAAATAAGAGATATTCAAAAATAAAAATAAAAGAGGAAACATGCAATTTCTGGATATCTGGAATTCACCAAAATTATAGCAAGCATTGATCACTCATTTAGTGCCATTGAATGCCCTTTTTGTGTTGATTTTACGACCTCCCCAAAGGCTAATATTTTCTTTTTGACTTCACAATTTTGTGGTTTTACCCGTTTTGTGTTTTTACCTGTTGGTATTTTTTTGGGGAAGTTTTGGTGGTGGAGTTCCAGCTCCTGGTACAGTAAGAAAATTTGGCATTTGAACTACAGTTTCTTCTGAAGATTCTTTCATCTTTTCAGACTCCTGTTTGACACATAAAACTGGCGTAAGGCTGATTTGAGAAACAACACATTGAAAAGTAACATTTTATAACAACGCACGGTGAACAGGAATGTGAACAAAGCCTTAGTCTCTATGCATTCCTCTGAACATGTGAACAAAGCATACAAATATATAAAGTGTGTGTGTGTACACAGGGACCCCACTTTTTGCAAGGTTCCTTATTGTGCAAAGAAAGCCTGTGTGCAGTTATACAGATGCAGAGGTAGAGGAAGGGGGGTGCGGTGGGTGCGGGCCACAATTCAAGGACAATTACAGTACAGTACACAGCCGGATCATCTCCCATTTAAATTCCTTGCACCGTAACTGGAACTGTGAGGCATTGACTGTCATGGTCCTGGCCAAGCTGAGAGTCAGGAGGATGGATCTGGGACGGCTGAAAAAGTGACTCAGAACAAAGTTCCTGAAGATTGGAAAAACATTGCCCAGCAGAGGGCAGAACAGTTGGATATTAATTTAGATTGAACATTTGACCACTTTGAAGAATTATTGTACAGTCGTACCTTGGTTGTCAAGCGGAATCCGTTCCGGAAGTCTGTTTACTTCTGAAAATGTTCAACAACCAAGGCGCGGCTTCCTATTGGCTGCAGGAGCTTCCTGCACTCAATTGGAAGCCGCAGAAGCCGAGTCAGATATTTGGCTTCCAAAGAACGTTTGCAAACTGGAACACTCACTTCCGGGTTTGTGGCGTTCAGGAGCCAAAACGGTTCTCGCAAGGCATTGGGGAACCAAGGTATGACTATATATACAACTGAGGGATGGCTAGCTGGAAGTCATTTTACCTTTTATCTATTTCTTTCTTATTTCCTTTCTCTTTTCTCTTTATTCCTTTATTTAATATTCTCTCTTACAGTATTTTGATAAGAATTGCATGCAGATGGAGATGATGGGCAGTTGGTGAAATGCCGGGAGGCACTCACCGCAGGGCCTGCAGCCCACCCAAGCCACGTATCACACCTGGGAGAGACATGGTGGCTTGGGTACATGCAGGCTCTGCACTGCCCAAACGGTCCACCCGCTGCCTCCGCCCCAGCTGTAGGGCGGCTGAGTGGGAGGAGGCAGGCAGATTCCAGAGGCCCCATGGTGCGCCCCGCCCCTATGGGTGGCTCGTCCCGCCCTCGGCTCGCCTATATGGGTGGCTTGCCCCACCTTTATGGGCGGCTCACCCCGCCCTTGGGCGTGCTGCCCCAGGTGCCCAAGCGGCTTCCTCCGCTGCTGTATGAATTTAGGGTGGAAAATGGTAAGGGATTGGCAACTGATCAATAAGAGAAAATTGGGAGGAACTAGATGGTGATAGCACAGGAAAGATCAAAAAGGGCTTGAGTGATGAGATGGGTGTCTCAAGAGTAACATGTCTGTGCCTGCCCTTGATAATAAGAAAGTACAAGAGGATCTTATAGCTGGTGCCTAACTTTGCTACAGCACAATCAGATTCTGAAGGGTGGACACATACATGCAATACATAAACCTGCTTACCTCTGCTTGCTCTGCTTGCTCTGCTTGCTCTGCCACAATCTGTGCATCGTCCAATCTTTTCTTCTTGCTCTCTGGCATAAGGTCATCAAGCCAACTGAGTTCCCGCTTTGAAAAGCAGACATCCATGAGTTTCCGTACAAAGACCAACGCCAAAACCTTGTTGTAGTAAGGAGAAGAGAAATGGGAAGGTGGGAAAAGATAAAGATCACTCACACTCTTAATGAGAGGATTCACCAGCTGGAACAATACACAGATGAAGACAAAGGGGATAAAGGGTACCAGACAGAGGGAGAAAGACACAATTTTTTTTACTCTCCTCTTCCATGATCAAATGTTATGCAAAGATTGCCATTCTTGCTGCAGAGTTTTGTTTGTGGCAAGGAGGCAAACAGGAGAGCAAGAGAACTTCATTCATGTGTAATCCCAAAATCCCTCCAAGCTAATGCCAAAGTTTTGTGTCCTTTTTGTGCCATTTTGTTTGGGAGAATACCTCTGGCTCTCAGTCTATTAATTACGCAGTTTTGAGTGGGGTGGAGGTACAAAACATGGGCTTTTCAGGACAAAATGGCACAAAATGAGCACAAAACTTTGGCATCAGTTTGGAGGTGATTAGACAATGCCGGATTTGGGGGTGTTAACTTGGAACCCTGGTTTGCTTTGTCAATTGTTCAGCTGGGGGGGGAGGCACAAAACACAGGGTCTGTGGCTCAAAAGGAACACAACAGCTTAGTATCAGCTTGGAGGGGATCCAAAATTTGGGGGGTTACATGTTAATGAAAATCCAGCATGTTTGTAACCCAGCTCAGGCAATCAAACAATAGCAATAATCAGCTATTATGAAGGGGAAGCCAGCGCTGCCTCTATCATGCAGCAGAGCAAAGCAACTTGCTTTAGACAACACCATGGGGACAGATGAAGGATAGATGAAGGCAGGGATTGGTGTTGCAGCAAAACTTTCAAAAGTGTTGGCCCTAGTAGGGAGGGAACCATTTGGGCTCTGCTTCAGGGATCAAAATATACTGGGCCAGCACTGGGGACAGCAAGGAACTGAATTGAATCTCCCCCCCCCCCCCAAAAAAAAAAATAAGGCTGATTGGAACTACTGCCAACTATCTGAACTGGACTGCAGTCAGATGTTAGATCAGTGTCCATATTTATATTTCTGGTGGTACTACTGACACCTTAGGGACGCGGGTGGCATTGTGGGTTTAACCACAGAGCCTAGGACTTGCCGATCAGAAGGTCGGCAGTTTGAATCCCCGCGATGGGATGAGCTCCCATTCCTTGGTCCCTGCTCCTGCCAACCTAGCGGCTTAGTCATGCTGGCCACATGACCCGGAAGCTGTACGCCGACTCCCTCAGCCAATAAAGCGAGATGAACACCGCAACCCCAGAGTCAGTCACGACAGGACCTAATGGTCAGGGGTCCCTTTACCTTTTTACTGACACCTTCCATCCCTTCCAATTTGGTTAAATTGTGGCTGGCTAACCTGCCTTCGCTCACTGGAAGGACAGATTGTGAAGCTGAGGCTCCAGTACTTTGGCCACCTCATGAGAAGAGAAGACTTCCTGGAAAAGACCCTGATGTTGGGAAAGATGGAGGGCACAAGGAGAAGGGGACAACAGAGGACGAGATGGTTGGGTAGTGTTCTCAAAGCTACCAGCATGAGTCTGACCAAACTGCGGGAGGCAGTGGAAGACAGGAGTGCCTGGCGTGCTCTGGTCCATGGGGTCACGAAGAGTCAGACACGACAAAATGACTAAACAACAACAAACCTGCCTTCTGGTTCGACTTCTGTTATCCACTTTGTACACTGGCTTATAAATACTATGTAACCAAAGAAATATGCTGAGGATACAAAAGCCATTTGGGGAACAGAATTCCCATTAATAAACGGGGCTTTTTAACAGCAGTAAGACACAAAACACAGGCCAATTTTTACAGATGCAATCTCGGTCCACGTGATAACATTATGGCCTATTCAGCCTTAAGTTATAGGTTTTTACCATCATGGGAAAGACAATAGCAGCACGAGATGCCTTAATAGCCCAGAGAAGAATGAGGCAGGTCATTTGGATGGCAGTGAAGAGGTGCACTTTTCGCAATGGAACGTGTCGAAGATAGATGAAGTCCGGCTGGTGTTTGGTTGGCATTCCAATGAGCTTCAGGCGATCAAAGAACTAGGAAGAGCATACAACAAGCATTTGAAACAAGGCATAAATTACTATAGAGTGCCTACTTCATGAACTACCTTACACAAACCCGCACAAAATAGCTAAGGGCATTTTCCACACAAGACACAGATGCAAAACGCCTTTAACATGTGGGTGTACCTTGAAAGCAATATTAATCTTCACTAGAATGTGCTTTCCATTTTATTAGGAAATATTCCCTGTCTTCCAGTTCTTATCTCATATTAATAAATAAAAGGGATTTCTGTCACATTGAAAGGCAAGAAAGCCACGCTTTGCCAAAGGCAGGGAGCAGCAGCCCATTCATTGGCAGAAGGCATGGTAGGCTGCTGCCTCTCCCCTGACCTCCATTGCGTTGCTGCTGCTTACCCAGAAGTACAGGGTAAAGGGCGAGGCATTTATGAGGTCAGCACAGTGAATACGCATCTGTGGAGCCCATCCAGCACTCCTTTCAGTGCGTTTGCACCATGCCAACCTCACTACCGCCTCGGCCCTGCCCCTCTACCTCCTGGCAAGCAGCAGCAACACTGCTGACTGGAGATGTTACTGTGCAAGTAGAAGTGTGGCTGCAGCTTCTGTTTCCGCCATTTTGTTTGCTTGCTAATGACACTGTAAATGTATAGTTTTGCAGCAGTCTTTAATTGTTTTGGTATATGTTTAAGATAACATTTGCTTTCTTGCTAATTATGTTTCTTTAAATGTGTATTTTATGCTTACTTTCATTTGTAATGTTTTATTTTGATATTTTGTAATAGTTTGTTCACCACTTTGAGATTTTTAAAAAAATTATACACTCAAGACACCTTTTCCCCCAAAAACCATGTTTTGTCTCTTTCACACACACTGGAACTTGCGGTGTCAACACTGTGTTTGAAGCAGCCTTTATTTTTATGCACAGTGTTGGAAAGGCACAAATGTGGGAGGCTGAGAAACCAACACAGCCAGTGAAAGGCAAAACAAACTAATTCTAGATTTGTCCCCAGCCTCCTCTCTGCTGAGTCCTGCAAAGGCATCACTATGACGATGAAACTGACCAGCCATGCTACCCCCTGGAATGATTGTAAATAAGAAGGCAAGCAGGTTGGGACTGGCTGAGGTTGCAGAGGGGAGTGCCCCATTCGCCCCAGTCAAGCAGACTCCACTATCCTAATCTTTGGCAGAACAGACTGTGCAGTGTTACATCAGAGGTTTGTGTTAGATCCGAAGGGCAAAAACCCACTACAATAAGACTTGTTATACATCTGGAAAAAAATGCAAAACAAGGAGAAGAGGAGCAATTAAGACATACACAATTAATATTATTATATGTGTTACAAAATATCTCTGTACTGTTTTGAATGCTGTGCTTTCAATGCACTGGATGCTGTGTATTGTTTTATTGTTGTGCTCTTATTAATGCTGTGAGCTGCTACAGTTGGGGAGGCCTAATAATAAATAATAATATTTTTTTGTACCCCACCCACCTGTCTTGGTTGCCCCAGCCACTCTGGGCAGCTTCCAACTGAATATAGATAAACAACAAAACATCACACATTAAAAGAGTCCTGATACAGGACTGCCTTTAGATGTCTTCAGAAGGTTGCATAATTATTTATCTTTGACATCTGACAGAAGGGCATTCCATAGGGCCGTCGCCAAGAAGGCCTTCTGCCTGGTTCCCTGTAACTTGGCTTCTTGCAATGAGAGAACAGTCAGAAGGCTCTTGGAGCTAGACCTCAGTGTCCGACCTGAAGAATGGGAGTGAAGATGCTCCTTCAAGAAAGGATCCCTTCTACATCTGTGGCAATCTGTGTCTGCTGCACAGAGAGGAACACTGCAACCTTCAGGGGCCTTTGCCAACTTCAAGGCTTCAACACAGGTGCATAACAACACAGGTGCATAACAACCAACTCCCACCCAGGTAAAGAACACGAGACATAAGGGACTTCCGGGTTAGCGCCTCCGGCAATGGCGGATTTCCTCTGACCGAGAGGAATCCGCTTTGTGGAAATCAGGGTCTGGACCGCCACGGTGAGGCGGAGACCCATTAAAAACCACAGGCGGGAGAAGCCTGTGGACGTGGGATTCGGCTGGCACCTTTTGCGCCTCCCCTACTCGCGGGGAAACCCGGTTTCGGGGATCCGGAGTGATGTGGGGTGAGCGGCGCGGTGCTTCAAATCGATTGCTTTTTTCACGAAGTGAAGCCACATTGCTGTTGCTGGAGAGCGCTGACCTTTTCCTGTGGCCAATTGGACTTTAAACAACTACCCGTGAGTAGAACGGAAAATTGGATTACTAAACATCTTTAATTTGGCACCGAAGCGGGAAGGTTCCAAACAGGAAGTCCGCCTTCCGCTTTTGTAAATAGATTGAAGCAAAGACATTGCAAGTTAAAGTCTGGAAAGTCTTTTGTTAAGGATTAAATCTCCATTGGCTAAAATTACTAAACCCCCCTTGGAAGCAGGAGAAGAGGGGGAAAGTTTAGATTGTTTAAGCCTGCAGGAGAGAGAGTGAAGAAAGATAAATTACCACCGTTTTGAACCTGGGAACGGGCTGCCAGGGAGCGACGTATTGGGAAAGTTCATTGACTGAGAATAAAACGTATGTTGACAGATAGTTAAACAAGAGAAACATATTGATTCCAATGTTTCCTTTTGCACTTGAAAGGAGCAAAATATCTGAAAATCGAAATTAACTTTGTTAACTTTGTTGCTGGACCTGCTTTTAAAAAGATGGATAAATAGAAATTGTTTCCCCTAGAGGGAGCTCTTGAAACTGTTGCAGGAGTGGATCTGGGGAATTCTCCAGCTGTAGAGATTAAAGACCATGAGAATTAGACATTGACCTTGGACAAGAATGTGGGCAGAAGAAGCCTTAGTGATTGCTTTTTGCAAAACAAGTGCCTTATTGAAACAGCTTCATGAGAAGATGGATGCGATGACTACTAGCATTGACAATTTTGGACAAAAAAGGATTGATTTGGGACAAAAAGTGAATACTTATAAAGAAACTACCCAGGAACCGACCCAGGAATCTGCTTTGACATGGCAAGCTGTGGAGAAGACAAAGGAGGAGGATGTTGTTGAACCTCAAGTAATACAAGTGGAGAGAGCCTCGGCCTTGTATGAGCATAAGCTGTTGCTTTTGAAGACCGAATCTGGAGAAAGCCAGATTTGTAGAGATGGAGTCCTGCTTGGATTGGAGAAGGAAAGTTGGAAAGATCCCCTTATGCAGGGATGTTCCGGCCTTTGGGATCTGGTTTTGGGCCAGGGGGAGATTGGAGTGGCGAGGGCCTTTAACTTTGGAGGGACTTTGAAACATGCTTTGAATTATTTCTTGGATTTTGGCCCTGTCTATGGAGAATGGGCTGACCTGTTGAGAAGGGATAAAGACATTGTTAGGTTGGAGTCTTCCCGAGATCTACTCCTCAGTGACAAAGGAAGGAAATTAAGAACAAGATCAGCAGAAAACAAAGTAAAGTGTAGGTATAAATATGAAGAAGATCTGCAGAAGGGACATGGAAAAGAGTTAAGAGCCTCGGACAGGAGATCACCAGGTTGATGGACTAGATGGAATGGATAGAAAAGACTGACAAAACCCGAGACCAGGGTGAAGAGACGGTGGATGAAGAATGGAAGAAAGTTTTAAAAAATTATTTAGAGAAATATTGTAAAATTTATGAGTGTTAAAAAAATGTTGGAATGAAACTATATGGCTTTAGTAGAAATGTTATAAGGAGTTATGTATAAATAAGTTTTTAAGTTTTAGGGTTTTTTATGGTAAGATAAGGTTAAAACAAATTAAGACCATTAAATGACAGAAAATAGTGAAAGATGGAAAGGATTTGCTGAAATAATGAATAACTAGAATATAAAAAAGGGAGGTGTGAGGAGGTCGATGAAACAAGTTAATGAAAAACAAAGATATGGAAATATTGGATCTATTTTTGACTTTTTTGCTTTTGTTTTTGGTGTTGATGTATTGTGTGTTTTGTTCTTTTTTTCTTTTTCTTTTTTTCCCTTTTTTATATGTATTGACTTGTATTGTTTAATCTCTTTTTCTCTTTTTTTTTACACTTTTTTCTGTAATTTTAAACTTTCAATAAATATCATTTTTAAAAAAAGAAGAAGAACACGAGACATAACTATGCCTATGATGTCTAGAGTGTTTGACTAGGTCCCCATGAAGCTTATCTTGGGCCAGATACCATCTCTCAGTCTAACCTACAATAATTCCAACTCCCTCCCTGATATAGAATACACCTCACCAGGTTATTGTGAATATAAAATGAGAGGAGACTCACATATACTGGCCCGAGTTCCTTGGAAGAAAGGTAGGGTACCACATAGCGTGAAGGAGTGAAGGGAAAAGAAAGGAAAGGATGGGTGAAAGTGGAAGATGGAATAGTGAAAGTGATATTCGGGCGCGGGGGGTAAAAAAAGAGGAAAAGAAAAACAGGGGAAAGAAGAAGGTTCCTCCTTTAAGAGATGGTGGAACATTTCCAGACTGCTTTTTCTAATGTGTATTGTGTTGAGACAAAGTAGAGACATCACCTTGCCAATAAAGGTCTGTATAGTAAAAGCTATGGTTTTCCCAGTAGTGATGTATGGAAGTGAAAGCTGGACCATAAAGAAGGCTGATCGCCGAAGAATTGATGCTTTTGAATTATGGTGCTGGAGGAGATTCTTGAGACTCCCATGGACTGCAAGAAGATCAAACCTCTCCATTCTTAAGGAAATCAGCCCTGAGTGCTCACTGGAAGGACAGATCCTGAAGCTGAGGCTCCAATACTCATGAGAAGAGAAGGCTCCCTGGAAAAGACCCTGATGTTGGGAAAGATGGAGGGCACAAGGAGAAGGGGACGACAGAGGATGAGATGGTTGGATAGTGTTCTCGAAGCTGAGGCTCCAATACTTTGGCCACCTCATGAGAAGAGAAGACTCCCTGGAAAAGACCCTGATGTTGGGAAAGATGGAGGGCACAAGGAGAAGGGGACGACAGAGGACGAGATGGTTGGATAGTGTTCTCAAAGCTACCAGCATGAGTTTGACCAAACTGCGGGAGGCAGTGGAAGACAGAAGTGCCTGGCGTGCTCTGGTCCATGGGGTCACGAAGAGTCGGACAGGACTAAACGACTAAACAACAACAACATTGTGTTGATCTGCCTCTTTTTGGCAATTCCTTTTAGTAAAATTGCATACCTGAATTCCGTCCAGGGAAGAAACACCCATGTACAGGAACACTCCATAGAGGACAGGCATAGGTATAAACTGGAAAAGGAGTACACACATCATTCCACTATTCATTTATTCATTCACTTCAAGCACTTATACACCATACCTTCTGCCAAAACAACACTCCAAACAACATCCAAGAACAGTAAAAACAGCATTTAAAAGCATAGTACAAAATTCATAAAGCATAAAGGCTTGGTTGTAAAAAGTCAATAGAGACAACTATAACTAATAAGCAGCAAACTGTGCATTACAAACAGATGAGTTATATATTTATTTGTGGGGCACACTTAATAGGATGCATCTAGCTCTTGAAGCACAGTTCCTAGCTGTCATTGTATTGGCAAATAATATAAAATGACCCACCAAGAAAGCCTAAATCTGCCTTCTCAGCCTCTCCTCCCTGCCTCTGTGATATCTCCTGGCAACTCTTCCAACCCTTATCTTGTCAATGAAATGCAGACTGAGCAAAGACTTAGGCCGCAATCCTAACACTTATTAGGGTCTAACTGTGCAATTGTCTACATGTCAATTTAGTAGCCCATGGGAGCTGAGAGAAAGGATCTTTTTGCTATTTTGGGTATAAGAGAATTATCTGGCTCCAACTTAATGCAGAAAAAACTGTGCTCTAGGTACCTATAGTCTGAGGAGCAGAAGGAAATAAAGCCCCCATTTAATGAGGCCATCTCTCCAAAACACATTCTGCAAATACCATAAGTGCACTTTTGGAACAGAAATCCAGAGTTAATTGCTATTGCCAAAGCTGGTTTCTCATATTAAAACCAACACCATCTAATTTCAGCGCTTTCCCAAAAATGGGGCTATTGTCATATTGTAACCTTGAAAGTTCCTTTTACCTGCAACGCACTAGTGATGAAAACCGAGAGGCCCATTAGTACAAAAATCATCAATCCGGTAGCTCTTTGCTCACGTATGCCCAGGAATTTAGGTTGCTCTCCAGGAGCTGCCACGCTGGACTCCAGTTTGAGGCTGTTGACATGACTGATGGAAAGAACAGTAGCAGCAACAAACCAAGGCAACCCCATCACTGAACACACACCAATCATGACGCCCACCGTTAGAAGGTCCAAGTGGTAGCCGCCCCCTTTCTGTGGAGATATAAGTCATTAGCAGATGGCAGCTAGAAGCTTATATATTCAGAGAGCTATCAAATACTAACAAGTTCTAGAGAAAGGTTTGTCACATGCCTGAAATGCAACAGAAGTCACAGAACACCTGATGGCAAAGGTCAGGCCCCAGTTCTTCATACCATGGAAGATGATAGTAGGTAAGAAGCAGATTATCCAACCTCTGTCAGATGCAAGATTCTTTCACTTTTGGCAGTACTTTGAACTAGTTAAAACTACACACACACACACACACACACACACACACAATCTGTTAGAGAACATACTTTCTCCCATATTTATTTTCCTAAACCCTGAGATCTTCTGGGAGGTCAATAGAAAACTGTTAGGTTTTGCAAGTTATTTTAAAAGCAGAAAGATCTCTGCTTATTTACTAAGCCGACCTATTTCAAGAAAGGCAATAAAGCTGATAAGTAAGTTTGCGGACAAACAAAAGAAGAACATTACCACCTTGATTAATTTAGAACAGGGAAAGAGATTATTAAAAAAAAAACAAAAAAAGAAATTGTAACTTTGCCTTTTGAATTTTATAAAGCCGTTTATTCATCAGATAACTTAGATCTAATGAGGGCATTTGTTTGTGATATACCTAAAATTAGCAGTGCAGATGAGGTTATGTTAAACAGCCTACCTATGGAAGAAAACGTGAGACAGGTTATCTGTTTATTGGAACAACCCAATAAACTGCTGGTTTCCTAGCAATTTTATAACAGATTTTTGTAAGACTAATACGTATCACAGAATTCTTAAATAATTATCAGACATGTTCCCATTTTTCAAATACTTGAAAAGATGAAAATTCACTCTTATTTTTAAAATAAAATAAGTGGTCATATTGGCCACTTGCAGAATTTTTCTAAATAAATTAATCACTATCAGAGTTTAGAAGTAGTTGGGCTTCAGTTCACAATATGAGAAAAGGAATAAATGTAATTGCTGAAAGTGAATATCCACAGAAACAAGCATGATTATGTGTTCCTGGGTGTCAGGAAGGCATTTGATTGAGTGGAAGAACAGTTTTTATTCATTACATTGCAAAAATGTAGTAGCATGAAACGTTCACTTCTCCAAACCTGAAGATTAGGATGACAAAGAATATATAAAATACCTGCAAGCAAGAGGTACATCCAGTTGTACACTGCAATCCTAAACATGCCTACTCAGAAGCAAGGCCCATTGACATTAATGAGATTTACTTCCAGCTAAGGATGGGAGTAGTAATGTTTTAGTCCCATTAAAATCACTGAGGCTTACATTAGTCTAATGTGCTACTAATTGCAATGGGACCAAAGCGCTGATTAAAACCAGTGGGTGGCATTCAACTAAGTTTTACTCGGAGCAGACCCACGGAAATGAAAGAACACAACTAAGTATCTTTCATCTGAGCCTTTTAATGCCATCACAATGCTGCTGTCCTAGTAGGCAGCATGATTATACTTCTCATATCATAGTAACAGAAATAAAAGTATTGCAGACTTCAACAAGCAAAGTATACCATTACCTTAAGCTTATGTTCCTTCCTGTTCACAATAACTGCAGTGATCTGCTGGTCCATAAATACCAGTATGGTGCAGAGCAGAGCTGGGATGATAGCTGCTACTACTGTCCACCCGGGATTGTCACCAACTGGACTAATGAGCCACCCACGGTCGTCTCTTGTTGGCTGCAGAATAATACACAGGGTTTGTGCACTGCCCAGTCTCAGCTGCTTTTCTTCTTGATGTCCTGAAAATTCTAGAATGTCACAGCATGGTGCACAACAGCCTTGCCTACGGCTCCCCGTCCTAAATTTAAAAATGCCCTCCATATGCTTGGGGTGTCAGACATTTTGATATGACCCTAAGGATTCACAGTTTTGAGACACTCATCAAATCAGGTACACATATCCTGGCAATAGGCCTATGCCCTATGAAATACAGTGGTACCTTGGAACTCGAACGGCTCCATTGCCGAACGTTTTGGTTCCCGATAGCCGAAAACCCGGACGTGCTCCAGTTTTCGAACGTCCCTCGGAACTCAAACATCCGATGCAGCTTCCACTGAGAGCAAGAACCAATCAGAAGCTGCGGCTTGGAACTTGAACGTTTCGGAGGTCGAATGGTCTTCCGGAACGGATTACGTTCAAGTTCCAAGGTACCACTGTAACTACTTCTCTTGTCAATATAGTGACCAACTTGATCCATGCAATACAACACTCCTCCTCAATCCATCGCCTTCCACATGCTGTTGAGTTCCAGCTCCCATCAGCCCCTTCCAGCATGGCCAATAGCCAGAGATTATGGAAGTTCCATCTTAATTGGGCAATGTGCATTTTATACTGGAGTCAATATAAAAAGGTAAAGGTAAAGGACCCCTGACAGTTAAGTCCAATCACAAATGACTCTGGGGTTGCAGCGCTCATCTCGCTTTACTGGCCGAAGGAGTCGATGTTTGTCCGCAGACAGTTTTTCCGTGTCATGTGGCCAGCATGACTAAGCCGCTTCTGGCAAAACCAGAGCAGCACACGGAAATGCCATTTACCTTCCCGCCAGAGTGGTACCTATTTATCTACTTGCACTTTGACGTGCCTTCGAACTGCTTGGTTGGCAGGAGCTGGGACCAAGCAACGGGAACTCACCCCGTCACGGGGATTCGAACCGGCGACCTTCCAATCGTCAAGCCCTAGGCTCAGTGGTTTAGACCAGTGTTCCCCAACCTTGGGCCTCCAGCTGTTTTTGGACTACAACTCCCATCATCCCTCGCTAGCAAGACCAGTGGTCAAGGATGATGGGAATTGTAGTCCAAAAACAGCTGGAGGCCCAAGGTTAGGGAACACTGGTTTAGACCACAGCGCCACCCATGTCCCGTAGTCAATATAGAAGAGATCAATTGTCAACCTTGGATGTACTAAATATGATAACAGGCACAATGTTATTGGTAAATACTGTATAATATAAAATAAATAAAATAGGGAAGTTGCCATCAAAAACACCTGGAGGGCACCTGGCTGGAGAAGGCTACAATACAACAAGAGGCCTGGGGAACCAGAGAGAGGTATGGGAAGAGAAAGAAAGAAAGGATAGAAGACATACTCTGGTGCTGTATTTTATAAGCCATGCAGCAACCCCTGCAGTCAGTAATCCTGATTGGTTACTTTTGACTAGTAACAATACTCATAGGCAGTGGTTTTCAAACTTTGATCCTAGCAACAATGGGAAACCCTCAGAAAATTAGTGGAGGTTCTCAATGAGAAGGTGGTTAATGGCAGGCAAATGACCCAAAAGACAGCCAATTCACCATTACTGATCTTTCCCTATAACACACACCCGGAGAGGATTCTTGAACTGTGTACAGTCATACCTCATGTTGGGAACGCTGCGGGTTACGTCTTTTCAGGTTGCGTCCCGCGGCAACCTGGAAGTACCAGAAAGGGTTACTTCCGGGTTTTGCCACTCGTGCATGCGCAGACACACAAAATGATGTCACACGCATGCGCAGAAGTGGTGAGTCACGACCCACGCATGCGCAGACGCGCAGACACAGGTTGCGTTCTGTTCAGGTTGCGAACGGGGCTCTGGAACGGATCCCGTTCACAACCAGAGGTACCACTATACTCCAGAAAAAGCTCAGGATTCATCCGCAACATGTAGGGATCCCACAGCTGGCCATGCTGGGGTTCCTTAGCACTGTGAGGGGGAGGACATTTGAATACCACCACTTTAGGGAATGTGGAGTGGAGCCACATGCCAAGTTCAGCAGAGGGCATTAGGTTTCGCAAAGCAAAACGTTAATTGCAGAGAAGAATAAACATGGTCCCCTGAATCCACCCTTAGGGTGTTTTTCTTAAGGTGGCAAGACACAAATATTTTACCATGCACAAGCATCTTTCAAGCATTTTCAGTTATGATGGGACTGTCCGCAACCTTTGCTTGTTTCCACAGTGTCTCTTCTGCCTTGACTGGACGACAGAACCTCCAACTTCTATTTCAATCAAGGCTTCCTCCAGTTCCACAATTCTTCAGTGCTTTCATCTTTCTGCTTCCAGGCCTAGGACCCTCGTACCTATGGGACCGCCTCTCCCGGTATGCCCCACAGAGGACCTTAGGGTCCATATATAGTAACACCCTAGAGGTCCCGGGCCCTAAGGAAGTTAGATTAGCCTCAACCAGAGCCAGGGCTTTTTCAACACTGGCTCCGGCCTGGTGGAACGCTCTGTCTCATGAGACCAGGACCCTGCAGGATCTGATTTCTTTCTGCAGGGCCTGTAAGACAGAGTTGTTCTGCCTGGCCTTTGGCTTGAAATCAGTTTGATTCCCTCCCCCTCTTTCTTTTTTCCTTTCTCCTCCTGTGATGAGGCCGCATTTTAATGTTTTAATGTTGTATTTTAATCTTGTTTTTTAGTTGTATTTCAATCAACTTGTTTTTATATCGGTTGTTAGCCGCCCTGAGCCCTGTCTTGGCTGGGGAGGGCGGGGTATAAATAAATTTTATTATTATTATTATTATTATTATTATTATTATTATTATATCTTTCTGCTTCCCACTCTGCTTTTAAACACCCACCTGCTTATTTCAAGCCATGAATTCCTCTCACCTCCTGTACTCTACACTTTGCCTCATTGTCCTGTAATCTACCTATGCCCAATTGGGGCAGATGTCCAGGGCCCCTCTCAGCAAAAGGTATAGGAATACTGCAGGGATGACTTACCACATTTTGAAGTAAGTGTAGTGATACACATTACTATCCTGGTGATGTCTAAGACATTTAAGCCCAGAGTCTAAAATTACCTAGCTGCATCTCTCTGCCCCATCCACTGAAAATAGTAAACACAACTCCCAAACCTCAGTTCCCCCTATGCACATTTAGCTATGAAATATTAATTCTCCTCCAGAACACAGACAGAACCTGGTATGGTGCTGTCCTCTTCTGCCCCAATCACATAGACATCCCTTATTTTCCACACCAAAAAGTTAGTTGCACTTAAGAAGCCACATCAAATCTATCATCAAAAGAAAGGTGCCTACCTTGAAGACCCTGGGAACATGTAGCTTTGGTGATGGGATTCCAACTAAGTAGTCAATTAGAACCATGATAGCAATGGTAATGAAAATAGCAAAATCACCTACTGTTGAACGAACCTGTTGCAAAAAAAAGCAAGAGAGGGCTCAGCAAGAGGATATATGTTGGTTATCAGAGCACTTAGCAGGTTAATTAGTATGCAGATGGCTGAGACAGGGGCTGAAAAGGACTGCAGGCCAGAAAGCAGTGAGTTAAGCTGCCTCACTGCAATGCAGGACTGTTTGCACACTATCCTATTTGCAAATTAATGCAAGAACACAATGCAGTATGAGAGCCACTGTGGTGTAGTGGTTAGAGTGTCAGACTGAGACCTTGGAGGAAGGGTTCAAATTCCCACTCAGCCATGAAGCTCCCTGGATGATCACTTTCTCTCGGCTTAACCCATCTCACAGGAGGCAGAGAATTGTGCACGCCACCTCGGAAGACGGGTGGGGTGTAAATGCATAAATAAAAAAAATGCATAATTAAATAAGTTAGCAGAAGGCAAGAATAGGTGGATGCTCAAAAATGCCCTAAAAACAGGAGGGCCAAGCCACATACTGCAAGGGCAGATGGGGAGGTTACAATACTAACCTAGGTGGGGCAACATTCACAGAAAACGCTTTGTCTATCTGAATCCAGATTACAACTCAAAATGCAGGTAAAAGCTGAGCACACAACCCAAGCAAGTAAAATGTCTCGTTTAGTTCATTAGTTCCTTCATGCAGCCCAAAGTCTCTGCACGCAGTAGCAAATGGCATAGTGAGGTGAGGTGCCTCTGTTTACCTGGTCTCCTGTCAGTCACATTTCTGTTGTTGACCAGGAAGTAGGAGGGGAGGGGAGGCGGTGGCAAGGTCATCATGGTGCAAACACACCAGCAAGAGCACTGGATTGGGTCTGCCTGCTTGTTTGCAGCATGCCAACCTCACTGCCACTTTGTCACATGTCCCCTTTTTCCAGGACACACCCTCTTTCTCATGGGTATGTAAAATGAGAGTCGCCATATAGCGATCCATAGCAAAAAGTAGAAGTTGGCAAATGTGTCCTCTTTTTTGCTCTCTGTAATATGGCAACCCTAACTTTCCCCTCCATAATACCTGACCCTCACCTGCTGCTGCTTATTGTATCTGCTATAACTCTGTACTCTGCCATTGTGAAAGAGAGAGAAGCAATGTCTCTCCTTTGCCACTGCTCCAGATGCTGGCCACCTTTTGGCCCTCCCCATGGTAAATGCCAGGTGCCTTAATTTACCCCACAGGGTAGAGGTGAAGATAAGCAGAAAGTCCTCCCCCCCCCAAAAAAAAAAATCCAGCCTGTTCATGTGACCAGGGTAATGTGGTAATTGTGCAGAACAGAGAAAAATCATTCAGCCAGTCATTGTTACACAGGGTAGACAGCATATACCTGTCAGGGTTTGAATTTCCTGTGCTCACTGCTGCTATCTACTTACTCTTTTTGGGAAATAGCTACTGGTCTTAAATTTCTTCAGCGTACTCGACAGGATAAAGGTGGTAAAAAACAAAATGCAGCACCAGAAATGAACATCCGGGGTGAAAGGGCCATCAACGCCACATGAAGGTCCTGTGAATTCTCCAAGCATCTCCCGGCATTTCTGAACAAACAAGTGTAATCAAAGCATTGAAAAGAAAGCCCAGGCAGCAGGCATGGTAACATCAGTGATTATTAGATGCAATGAACATTTGAATAAATTAAAGGTAAAGGTAAAGGGACCCCTGACCGTTAGGTCCAGTTGTGGCCGACTCTGGGGTTGCGGCGCTCATCTCGCTTTATTGGCCGAGGGAGCCGGCGTACAGCTTCTGGGTCCTGTGGCCAGCATGACTAAGCCGCTTCTGGCAAACCAGAGCAGCACACGGAAACTCTGTTTACCTTCCCGCCGGAGTGGTATCTATTTATCTACTTGTACTTTGGCATGCTTTCGAATTGCTAGGTGGGCAGGAGCTGGGACCGAACAACGGGAGCTGACCCCGTCACGGGGACTCAAACCGCCAACCTTCTGATCAGCAAGCCCTAGGCTCTGTGGTTTAACCCACAGCGCCACCCGTATCCCCTTGAATAAATTAGGGCTGCTCAATTTGAATACTAAACTTGCAGCGGGGGGAGATGTGGCTCTCCGGATTGCTGGGCTCCCAACTCCACTCATCTTCAACCAACATGGCCAAGGGCCAAGGATTGTGGGAGCTGTAGTCCAACAATCAAGGTGGGCATAGGTTGGCAATCCCTACCAGGTAAGAATGGGAAAAATGAAGTTGAAATAAAGTCTCCATTTGGGCTAAATGTGATCCTCTACTATTCAGCAGAACAGCCTGTGGGTGCATGGATGCTGTTATGCAAATTCAACATTGCTTGGGTGGGAGAATCCCAAGCCCACAATCCTTAAATGTGGAGGCATGAACATGCAGAACGTGTTCGGCATTTAATACCATGATAAAGCTGGGCCATGATCAAGTATGTCATGGTTCAGATAGTTACTTTAAAAAAGTAAGGGCAAGGCAGGGGTGAGGACATTAAATATAATAAGGAACACTGGTGTGGACACATCCTAAGCATTAGAGCTGGATTCCAGAGAACCAGTAGAGTAGGCTACAACAGCTCTTCCAAAAGACGAGCCTTTCCCAAATATTAAAACTGTTGTAAAGGTAAAGGTAAAGGTAAAGGGACCCCTGACCGTTAGGCCCAGACGTAGCCGACTCTGGGGTTGCAGCGCTCATCTCGTTTTATTAGCCAAGGGAGCCAGCATACAGCTTCCGGGTCATGTGGCCAGCATGACTAAGCCACTTCTGGCGAACCAGAGCAGCGCACGGAAACACCGTTTACCTTCCCACTGGAGCGGTACCTATTTATCTACTTGCACTTTGACGTGCTTTCGAACTGCTAGGTTGGCAGGAGCTGGGACTGAGCAACGGGAACTCACCCCGTTGCGGGGATTCGAACCACCGACCTTCTGATCGGCAAGTCCTAGGCTCTGTGGTTTAACCCACAGCGCTACCTGCGTCCCTTAAAACTGTTGTATGAACAGGCAAATAGTCCGCATAGGTCCAATCAAGCACACTATTAGCTCATAGAACTTTAAATGGTCTATTACTATTCCACTGTACAAAAGGGGGCAACTTGGTTCAGCCCACTTTAGAAGTTTATAAGACCAGAGCGTTGCCAAAGTTGTTATATGAAGCACCACTGTGGGCCATGGCCAATTTAGACTCACTGCAGAGAGCTCAAAATAATTATTCGCACAGACTCCTGTTAGTCCCCATTTCTACAAAAATAGCACTACTCCCTGCAGAACTGGGTGTAATGCCCATTAAAGCCAAAGCCATTAGACTAGCTCTGCTTTTGGGATTAAAAACTATTTTTTAAGCAGATATCAGAATCTTTCATGAAAACTTTTGAAGATTAGGCTTCCAACTTGTGGAAACGTGAAATTCAGCTTGCTGCCACAAGCTTGGGACTCTCTGCCCCCTTTCTTGTGACGCAGTGTTTTGAGAGAGCTAAATAATTAATACTCGAAAGGCTGGGAGACACTGAGATGCAATCTCAAGTGGTTGAGATCAACATCTGTCAATCGAATAAATTGTATGCTTCTTTTATCCCATTGCACCCATCCCGGCCAAGATATCTGGTAGATTTACCAAATGTTAAAATGAGGACAGCCTTCACACAGGCAAGACTAAATGTCGTTCCATTAGCAGACTGGAATGGCCGACATCTGAAGGAGCGTCTCCACCCCCATCGTTCTACCCGGACACTGAGGTCCAGCACCGAGGGCCTTCTGGCGGTTCCCTCACTGCGAGAAGCCAAGTTACAGGGAACCAGGCAGAGGGCCTTCTCGGTAGTGGCGCCTTCCCTGTGGAACACCCTCCCACCAGATGTCAAAGAGAACAACAACTACCAGGCTTTTAGAAGACATCTGAAGGCAGCCCTGTTTCGGGAAGCTTTTAATATTTGATGTATTATAGCATTTTAATATTCTTTTGGAAGCCGCCCAGAGTGGCTGGGGAAGCCCAGCCAGATGGGCGGGGTATAAATAATAAATTATTATTATTATAATAAAGGAGTTCCTAAGAAAGGTAGAATTTGTGGCTGCAACTCTGTATCAATGGAAGGCATAACTCATGTACTCCTTGAGTGCCCTTTCTATGATGATCTCAGAAACAATTACATCCACCCATTGACTTAGCTGTCAACCTTCAGATTTGAAAATAAGGGATCAGCAGCATAGCTGTCAACTTTCGGATTTGAAAATAAGGGATCAGCAGCCTCACCTGTCCCAGAGACAGTCTACGGTATATCTAACCATCCGGGATAGCAGCGGGAAGCAGCAGGAAACAGCGCTGAAATAAGGGAATTTCCCACAAAAAAAGGGAAGGTTGACAGCTATGCCCATTGCCAAGATTGCAGAAGGGAAGGTCGTCTCTTTCAAAGACCTGTTTTTTGCTGCCAGGTGTTGAGAGATATACAGTGGTACCTCATTTTAAGTACTTAATTCGTTCCAGAGGTCCATTCTTAACCTAAAACTGTTCTTAACCTGAAGCACCACTTTAGCTAATGGGGCCTCCTGCTGCCACTGCGCCGCCGGAGCACGATTTCTGTTCTTATCCTGAAGCAAAGTTCTTAACCCAAGGTAATATTTCTGGGTTAGCGGAGTCTGTAACCTGAAGCGTATGTAACCTGAAGCATATGTAACCCGAGGTACCACTGTATATCCTTTAGAACATTTAAATTTCTTGTTAAGGCTTTACAGATTTGTGTAACAAAACTTGAGGGGGGAACGGGAAGTGATTTATCCATTAGGGGTCAGGGAGTAGAAATGTAAACCATTATTAGTAGCAGTATCCCTGTTGTTATTATTTTTATTTTATGTGTGTAAAGGCTGCTTGCTAAACACAATAAACCAAACTGACTAACATAGGTTGGAAATTGTTGAAATAAATAAAACAGTGGCTTAAACAAGGTTCAGACAGGTTCTGCCAGCAGTTCATCAAACTTAATTGTCTTGTAATATGTGAACAAAAAGCCAAAACCATTTTTTTCTCAAACAGTTCTTCTCCAGCAATGAAGGAACATGCTTTTTATTTTTAAAATGCTATGTTTCCATATTTTCTTTTTGCAAATACAGTGGTACCTCAGTTTAAGTCCTGTTTACGAACGATTCAGTTTACGAACTCCGCAAAACTGGAAGTAGTGTCCCAGTTTGCAAACTTTACCTCGGTCTAAGAATGGAATCGAAACGGTGGAAGGGCACTGGCAGTGGGAGGCCTCATTAGGGAAAGTGCACCGTGGTTTAACAATGGTTTCGGTTTAAGAACAGACTTCCGGAACATATTAAGTTCGTAAACCAAGGTACCAGTGTACATATTTTACTACAACAGTTCTGCTGCAACCCACTGAAAGCTAATGTAATGCAGGCATCCCTTCCAGATGTTTTGGCCTACAACTCCCATGATCCCTAGCTAACAGGACCAGTGGTCAGGGATGATGGGAACTGTAGTCCAAAACATCTGGAGGGCCAAAGGTTGGGGGTGCCTGACGTAGTGAATTAGTGGGAGTGTCAGACAAGGATCAGAGAAGCCTAATTTCAAATTAGCACATAGCCATGAAGTTCCTTGGAAAAGTTCCCTGGAGGAAAGGCAGGATCATAGTAATTGTAGACAAGAACTTTAAGGGTACACATGTAAAAAAAATAAGTGCTAATATTATTGGTTTAATAAATGCTGATCTAATCAATTGGTAATGCTGTGCTACAGACATCAACCCATCTCCAATGGGGGGGTGGATGCAAAGACCAGAGACTTACGGAGACTGTGAGATTAGCCCATGTGACGGCTGAAGGAATGATGTTGTTTTCTTTCCAGTACTTCAGGGTCTCATTGCTGGGATTCGCTGGGGCTGAACACCTGCAGCTGACAGGCAAAGGAAAGGGTTAATAAAGCACACTGAGAATGTCTCAAAAGACAGCCTTGTTTACATTCCAAAGCAAAATGGCATATCCATTTGTGATGGAGTGGGGGAAAACACAAAAACCGTATTGTTCCATTTGTGGTAGACACCTCCATTCAGAAAACATTTACTTGGGAATCATTCCCACAATTGAGACTTTGTTCTGTCCAAATCCTTCATGAGAGGAGAAACTCAACAGAGCTGCCTTTAACTACATGGCCTGAACTGGTGGCCCTGCCTTCCCTCTTCGACTTTACTTCCATGCCTGGATGGATCACGTGACCACTTTACAAACAGATAATTCCTCATTACTACAGTCATACCTTGGGTTACAGACGCTTCAGGTTGCGTTTTTTCAGGTTACGGACCACCGAAACCCAGAAGTACCGAAATGGGTTACTTCCGGGTTTCGGCGGTCGCGCATGCACAGAAGCACTAAATCGCACTTTGCACATGTGCATAAGCACCAAATCGCAACCCGTGTGTCCACTGTATGAAGCTTCCGTTATCTCCAGACTATTGCTGGAGCAATATTCTAGTCTGCCTGGTCATGGCTGCTGCCTATATGCAGCCAGAATCTGGAGCTGTCCATGGTCCTAATTCCCTGTCTGAACTGTAGTTTCACTTTCTTGATCCTCCCTGCAGACTCCACCTGCAACAGAAGTGCTAGCAGGTATAACAATCAGTAAATAAATGAGACACACAAGAACCCCCTTGAGAAATAGCTTGAGGAATGCACCCTATGCCACAGTATGGGTAGCACAATTCAAAGTCTTGGTGCTGACCTTTAAAGCCTTAAACAGCCTTGGCCCAGTATACCTGAAGGAGTGTCTCCACCCTCATCGTTCAGCCCGGACACTGAGGTCCAGCTCCGAGGGCCTTCTGGCGGTTCCCTCACTGTGAGAAGTGAGTTTACAGGGAACCAGACAGAGGGCCTTCTCAGTAGTGGTACCCACCCTGTGGAACGCCCTCCCATCAGATGTCAAGGAAATAAATAACTATACAACTGTTAGAAGACATCTGAAGGCAGCCCTGTATCGGAAAGCTTTTAATGTTTGATGTTTTATTATGTTTTTATATTTGTTGGAAGCAGCACAGAGTGGCTGGGGCAACCCAGCTAGATGGGCGGGTATGAAAATAACAACAACAGCAAGCAGCTGCAGCACGCTGCACCTGGAACAGATGTGCTGGCAGATATAACAACCATTAAATAAACAGCACACACAACAACCCCCTTGAGAAACAGGTCAAGGAATGCACCCTATGCTACAGTATGGGCCATGGCTAATAAGTGCCCAAAATGCTTATAAATTAACCTTTATAAATTGAAAATGCAAATATCCATACCAGAGAGAGAAAGTGTGGGTCTGTGTATATGTGTAGCTGTACAGCATAAAAATCCTTTGAATGACCTCTGTTATCTTCTTCACTAAATGAGCTCCAGACTTCCGGGTTAGCGCCTCCGGCAATGGCGGATTTCCTCTGACTGGGAGGAATCCGCTTCGTGGAAATTAGGGTCTGGACCGCCACGGCGAGGCGGAGACCCACTAAAAACCACAGGCGGGAGAAGCCTGTGGACATGGGATTCGGCTGGCACCTTTTGCGCCTCCCCTACTCGCAGGGAAACCCGGTTTCGGGGATCTGGAGCAACGTGGGGTGAATGGCGCGGTGTTTCGAATCGACTGCTCTTTTCACAGAATGAAGCCGCATTGCTGTTGCCGGAGAGCGCTGACTTTTTCCTGTGGACAATTGGACTCTAAACAACTACCCATGAGTAGAACGGAAAATTGGACTATGAAACATCTTAATTTGGCACCGAAGCGGGAAGGTCTAAACAGGAAGTCCACCTTCCGCTTTTGTAAATAGATTGAAGCAAAGACATTGCAAGCTAAAGTCTGGAAAGTCGTTTGTAAAGGACTAAATTTCCATCAGTTAAAACTACCAAACCCCCCTTGGAAGCAGGAGAAGAGGGGGGAAATCTTAGATTGTTTAAACCTGCAGGAGAGAGAGTAAAGAAAGATAAATTTCCACCGTCTTGAACCTGGGAACGGGGTGTCAGAGACAGACGCTTTGGAGAAGTTCATTGACTGTGAATAAAACGTTTTTTGACAGATAGTTAAAAAAGAGAAACATATTGATTCCAATGTTTCCTTTTGCATTTAAAAGGAACAAAATATCTGAAAAACGAAAGTAATTTTGTTGCGGGATCTGCTTTTAAAAAGACAAACAGAAATTGTTTCCTCTAGAGGGAGCTTGTGAAACTGTTGCTGGAGTCGATCTGGGGAATTCTACAGCTGTAGAGATTAAAGATCGTGGGAACCAGACATTGACCTTGAACAAGAATGTGCCCAGAAGAAGCCTTAGTGCTTGTTTTTTGCAAGACAATCGCTTTACTGGAACAGCTACATGAGAAGATGGATTTGATGACTGTTGCAGTTAGCAATTTTGGACAAACAGTCAATACCTATATAGAAACCACTCAGGAACCAACCCAGGAATTTGCTTTGACAGGGCAAGTTGTGCAGAAGACAAAGGAGGAGGTTGCTGCTGAACCTCAAGTAATAGAAATGGAGAGAGCCTTGCAGGAACATAAGTTGTTGTTTCTGACGACTGAACCTGGAGAAAGTCAGATTTGGAGAGATGGAGTACTGTTTGGTTTGGAGATGGGAAGTTGGATAGATCCCCCTATGCAGGGATGCTTTGACTTTTGGGATCTGGTTTTGGGCCAGGGGGAGTTTGGAGTTGTGGGGGCCCTTAACCTGGGAGGGACTTTGAAACATGCCTTCAAATATTTTTTGGATTTCAGTGCTGACTATGGAGAATGGGCTGACCTGTCGAGAAGGGATAAAGATATTGTCAAGTTGGAGTCTCCCCGAGATCTACCCCTCAGTGAGAAAGGAAGGAAATCAAGAATAAGATCAGCAGAAGACAAAGTAAAGTGCAGGTATAAACATGAAGAAGACCTGCAGAAGGGACATGGAAAAGATTTAAGAGCCTCGGATAGAAGGTCACCAGGTTGATGGACTAGATGGAAGGGATAGAAAGGACTGACAAAACCCGAGACCAGGAAGATGAGACGATGGATGAAGATTGGAAGAAAGTTTAAAAATTCATTTAGAGAATTATTGTAAAATTAATGAGTGTTAGAAAAAATGCTGGAATGAAACTATTTGGCTTTAGTAGAAATGCTATAAGGAATTATGTATAAATAAGTTTTAAGTTTTAAGCTTTAGGGCTTTTTATGGTAAGATAAGGTTAAAATAAATTAAGGTAATTTAATGACAGAATATAGTGAAAGATGGAAAGGATTTGCTGAGATAATTAATAACTAGAATACAAAAAAGGGAGGTGTGGGGAGGTCGATGAAACAAGTTAACGAAAGATAAAGATTTGGGAATATTGGATTTGATTTTAAATTTTTTGTTTGCTTTTGTTTTTGGTTTTGATGTATTGTGTGTTTTGTTTTTTGTTTTTTTGTTTTTACTGACTTGTATTGTTTAATTCCTTTTCTTTTTTGTTTTGTTTTTCCTTTTCCTTTTTTTATCTCTGTAACTTTAAATTCTCAATAAATATCATTTTTTAAAAAAACCTAAATGAGCTCCATCCAACTAAAATTATTTCCTCCACTGCCTCCAATATATGAATGGGCTGATATACCTAGATGTATTTTTATTATGGGGTGTCATTTCAGTGAATCTATCATGCAGTAGTATTTGCTTAACCATTGCTGGAATGAGGGGGGAATTCCTTTGCTTCCCAGTTCTGTGCAGCAGACATTCTCAGAGCACTCAGTGAATTCAAACAAACCGAAAGAAAAATCAATAGGCTACATTTAAACAAGGAGAGCAACAGTAACTCACTAATACAAGCTCAGTTGATCAAGATCCGTGTGCATATGAAATGGGTAGGTTTTCCCCAACTTAATCAGTTTCTCTAGAGACTCATAGATGAAAATGATGCAGATCAAAGAGGCAAACGCTTCTTCTGTAAAGCGAGTTATGTGGCACACAAGGCAGCTGGCATCAGTTGCTACAAGGAGGACGCACATGAATGTAGTCCACAGGCCAATGCAAGTTCGTAGAGAGAGATAATTTAGGTGATAGTCTCTGCAAAAAAGAAGAAGAAGACCAAGTTAGACTCTCTCCATTGCAGAACGTATTTAATTCAAACCCATAATCAGAACAGAAAAAAGCTGCAATGCAATATAGAGTTAAGTAAATGATCCTAAAATGCTATTGACTCTGTTTTGCTTTGTGGCCAAACTCTACCATCCTTAAACGGTAAAGATAAAAGACCCCTGAACGGTTAAGTCCAGTTGAATTCGACTATTGATTACACACAGTAATAAATATTATCTCCAGCCACAATGAACCCTTTTAATCGCAGATGACATCGCTTTATCTTCTGCCACTTTTTTAAAGTTTAGAGGCCCAACACCATGTGGATAGGGCTCTCCGCATGTGTCTTTTCCACTGGATGTGGACCACATTGTGTGATGAAGGACTGGAAACAAATTAATTTAATTAAATAATTGAACTTCCAAAGTTCAGCATCTTGGTTGATGGCATTCAACCATTTCTGTGAGAGTAAAGAGGAGGGGGGCATTGTCCCTCTCCAGTTATTTTTATTATTTTTAGTATTTTATTAAATTCATTCACAGATATCAGGGCAATTCACAACATAAAACTTAGGGAACAACATAGCAAATCATGAGTAGCAAAATCATGGCGGTTGCCATTTTCCACCCCCCCCCCCGGCTTGCTATGCATCACAATTAGCCCCAGATCACACCAAAGCAGGGAAGTGGGGTAAGGGGAGAAACATTAGGTCCATTCACCAGACCGACAGACCGACTCTCTGTCTCTGTCTGTCTCTGTCTCTCTTCCACGTCCTTTTTTCAAACTATAAAAAGTGTTTGCCCCTTAAGAGAGCACATAGCCTTACTTGCAGAATTTGAATAAAATCTTCTCGAAGACCAGTACCGGCCCAGTACTTCCCAAGATGGTGAGAGGCTGACCAGCAAAGAGGGAATACACCACCCCAGTCATTGAAGCTCCAAGCAAGGATTCTATTGCACTCTGCAGGTGTGAACAGGTAAAAACAGAAGGGTGGCCATGTTGAGTCAGACTATTGGTCCATTCAGCTCACCTAACTAACTCCAGATTCTACAGCAGAGGCGAAGTTTCAGAGATTCAGATACCTATAGAACAGCCTCCGTGTTTTGGCGTCTTCGGCATTCTCTTTGCAATGATTGCTTGATTGTCTCACCACCACCACATATTTCTTTTAACAGAGTTTGTGGTGAGTGGGGGAGTTACAGCAGTATAAAAAAAAATCACCCTTTCCCTAGAAATAGGCTAACTGTGTGGAGATAGATAGCTCAGGAAGCAATTTCAAATAGCACCAGTTTTCAGGTTCAATAGCCCTCAGCCTCTGCTTTCTCACACTCACACTCCTTATTATTATGGATCAACTTACTGTCACCCTTTAATTTATATTCAGACTCATGAATGTCCTTTAAGTATTGCATTCTGTCTATAAGTCTAGTAAATCAATTAAAAAGGAAGTCCGACCACTGAGCATTTTCTGACTGAATACAAAGCATGGTTGAAAAGTGTTCAGAGGCCATCTGTCAAGGTGAGGAATCCTAAGTACATACCCTCACCCTCTGTTCTAAAAGAGATTATGGAGAATGTGTCTTCTATAACAAATGAACACCTGAAGGCCACATTCTCCTGGGGGTATAAAATTCCATACTTCAGAGATGTGTCACTGGCCACACAAACTGAGTGATGAAGTCTGTCACAGTGAGATAAAAACATTGGCTCTATTAATGCTGAACAGCACACAAACCTGAAATGTAGAAGAGCAGCAGTTAAGTTAAATGCTTGCTGCTTTTTTGCAATGCTACCTAGGAATTATTCATAACACATGAGAGGGGGGAACTTTCTTACTATTTCTCCCTCTGTTGCTTCTCCAAGCAACCCCCCAAAGGTGATCACAGGAGACATGCAGGCACAGTACAGGAAGAGGAAGGAAGCTAAGCACTGCAAACTCATAGCATCTTTATAGTCGCTCCAGTACCAAGGAACCTTCCGTTTCACATCCAAGATCAAACCACCAAACAGCCTGCAAAGAAAATACAGGGAGGTCAACAAGAAAAAGGTGGGCAGATACATCATTTGATTTCCACAAGGGAGTTAACAAAAGAGGGACAGAGGCATAGTTGAAAGTGGTATGATTGTAGTGTTAGTCGTGCCCATTCAATTATCATGTCAGGTTCTGCAAAAATCTTATTTCACCCCAAATGAGTGTGGGGTGAAAGGTGTGGGTGTGTGGGTGTGGGTGTGTTTTCACACGCACACACATGCAGATAGTGGAGGATGATATCTTCATCACACCACCTTGATCCTCTATAAAATTGTTGTCTATAGGCAACCAGATGACCAATTCACAAAACGACAGCCTGAATTGTGGCTAATTTGGGCATTACTTATAAATGGGCATCTGCACTTGCTAGAATCATTCGGACTTCTGAATCTCCACTATAAAAAAGTAATGAGGTTTACTGCTGGGTCACTTCATACTTCTAACTAGCCTTCTGACTAGGGCCCTCCATGCTATGAAAGCCACCTGGACCAATGTTTCAAAAACAGAAGTTGTACTTGTGTATCACCAACTTGTGTGGCAGTGAAGGTCATACTTTAAATTACCTGTTGTGTGAAGAATTGTGGTTTATTTTGTCTGCCTTGAATCTACTGCCAATTTTGTTGGATGACCATAAACACTCTGCAAGCTCTAGTGCTATGGAAGAGGGAAGGTGGCCTTTAGCAGAAACCATTTGAGGCACCTAGAACATACCTTCCTGTTCGCTGGAGCTCTGGCCCACCATGATCATCTTCTGCGTCCTCTTGGCTAATGCTTCCATTAGGGGCTCCTGGTGTTCCCTGTAACTTTCTCTTTTCCTAATAAAGTGGGAACATTATGAACAACCCCATTAATTTCTATCCAAGGAATCAAGGAAGAGTTCATTAACTGAGTGAAAGTAACTGGAGCCAATCCAAACATGAAAACAGCATTTGGGCTTGAATGGAACTAAGAAAGTGAAAATAAGGAAAGAAAGAAGCAATAGACAGTGGATTGAGTCAATCAGTGTTCTGCCTATGAAGGCATGCTATATTTATGGCAGGCTGTCCTCTGTCCTGACACTGAAGCAATCACCCAACGGGTTCATTATCTTTGTGCATAATTTCTGTAGGGTGGAATTTGAAAGAAGGAAATGAGATGGGGTTCTAGGCAAAAGGGCAGCAAGGGAGAATGACTGAAATCATTTAAAGCTATATATGGGTGATGGAGTCGCAAATTTGCAACAAAAGACTACAAATGTGAGCCAAGTCAGCCACATTCTTCCACCATAATAGGTGAACACTCCAACTCAACTCAGTGTATTCTGCTCTGAAAAGTGCATTAGCAGTCTAGACCAGGCTTCCTCAACCTCGGCCCTCCAGATGTTTTTTGGCCTACAACTCCCATGATCCCTAGCTGGCAGGAGCAGTGGTCAGGGATGCTGGGAATTGTAGTCTCAAAACATCTGGAGGGCCAATGTTGAGGAAGCCTGGTCTAGACAGTCAAGGATGAAGAAGAAGAAGAAGAAGAAGAAGAGCCTCTAACAGGCTACATGGCTGGTGAGTTGCATTCAGCTTGGCAGGTCACAGATAGTACAACTCCTTCCAGACAAAAGGGTTAGACAAAGCCAGATGTTCTCAATTATTTCAGTTCATGGTGGACAGAAAAAAAAGCCCCACCCATATTATTTCCCTTTTGTTTCAGCCTGCAGCAAGTCATTTGTTTCCATCGGACAAACTCTCAAAAAATGATGTTTACAACAAAGGTACCAAAAGCCAAATCCTGTACGTCATGTGCAATAGCATATGAGAGACAACAGGGGCGTTTCCCCTATAGTTCAATGTTCCAAAAAGGCTGAACAGACTCTGCTTCAGGGCCCTAGTGTGGACAAACAGGTGGAAAGGCTTAAAATGTAACATGGTTTTGATTACACTATTAATGCTGTCCACCTAATCAAAGGACCAACCTATGGAGTACAAAGGCATCGCTTCCAAAAACACAGCCATCGTGTTCTAGTGTACCGGAGAAGAAAGTCATTATTTACCTGGGAAGGGAGATTTTTTGGTGGCTCAATTCTAATTGATGGATCCCATTCTCCAGGTGGTAGCACCGTCGCCTGATCTAGAAATTCATCAATCCCAGCTAAAAGGTCGTTACGGTTCCTAGCTTTATAAGCAACATCATGGAAAATCTGTAGACAGGAGATCAAGACAAAGCCATCAGTCTGTTACATTACATACAACAACAACAAAGCCATATGAAATTTGCATGATGTTTTGCCAGATAAATAATTTGCAATCTCAGCTATTGGTTTGTTTGTCCTGAAAAACAGGTAACAAGATATTTGTCATTGCATTATATTTTTCATTACATATTTTTCATTGCATTATCTTATAAGCGGGAGCAATATGCTGGCTGTTGGGGTATAAAGTCTTCTACCAGGCCATGAAAGGCTTCTCCCTCAAAAAAAGAGTATGGTTGAATATAGAATGGGTTGGATGACCATATATGCTTTCAATAATCTGTTGCAAACAATGCTCATATAGTTTATTCTAACGTATAATGTTAATGTATCTGCTTCTTTGTTGTTTTAAAAATTGAATTTCACAAAATGGGTAGCAGCCTGAGCAAAATGTCTCATATTTCTAGCAACAGTTTTGCATTCCTATTCTCTTATCATTGTGACATTCTTTCTGAAACGCGAATTATGGCAGAAAGGCAAAGCAATGCAAACAAAAGGGGTGAAAATATATTTTGTATTTTACTGTACCTCATCAGTCATTAGGGTAGCCATTGACCTTCCAATCTCATGATACTGTTGTCCTTTCCCTAGTGGACCCAGCAAGATAAACATGAACCTAGGGAGAAATGGGGCAGACATTTTTTAAGGCTTTGAGAAGTTAACATTCCTTTAAGGCAGGCATCCCCAAACTCGGCCCTCCAGCCATTTTGGGACTACAATTCCCATCATCCCTGACCACTGGTCCTGATAGCTAGGGATGATGGGAGTTGTAGTCCCAAAACAGCTGGAGGGCCGAGTTTGGAGATGCCTGCTTTTAGCCAAGTATTGACATGTAACATTTCACAAGTATGGGAAGAGAAACTGGGCTCAGATGAAGCCTGTCTTCCACGACCTCCCCACCACCTACATCCATGATGCTGTGATGCAGTTTAATGTAGAGTTACCAGACATCCCCAGATTTGCAAATCTGTCCCCGGACAAATTCTGTCCTCAGAATATCCCCCGATTTGCAAATCTGTCCCCGGGAAACGTGGCAGTGGCAGCCTCGGCAGGCCAGAGCCAGCCTGGTAGCGCGGTTGGCTCTGGCTGGCTTCAGGAGCTGCTCTCTGCCGCCGCCACTGCCGAAGGGGAACAAGGGATGTCCGGCAGTGCAGATCTCCTGCTCCCTTCCCCCTTTGTTTTGACAGATCGGAGGAGGTTCAGGAGGCATGGGCAGGCGACGCAACACTGCCCAGTTTTTTAAAAAAGCTGTGCATTTCTGTTTCACAGGGTGCAAAACAAGGGCTTTGCACCTTTATACAATATGCATGTGTGTTTGGTTGGGCCCAGGGTCTTTTGCCTCACCATCCCCACTACTGACTCCCTGTTGCTACCATAGATTCCAGAGTATTAGGCGACTGGGCATATTAGACGACCCCCAACTTTTCCTGCAAAAATATAAAGTTTGGGATATACTCGCCATATAAGACCACCCCCGCCTGCAGCCAACTAGCAGCAGCCCGAGGCGAGGTGAGTGGGCCCCGATCGGCCATCCAGCAAAGCAGCAGGCTGTGCTTACCGGCTGGTGGTTCTGGCAGTTATGGGGATGCCCAGCTCCTTGGAGCTCTGGCAGAAGCCACGCACCACCTCGCCGCGGGAAGAGGAGGCTGCCGCAGTTGCTGCTGCTTCGGGATAGCTGCCTGCTATCCGGCGGTCCCCATGGTGGCAGGATGGGCGAGCGAGTGAGAGGGCAAGGGCTTGCAATGGGGTGGGTGGGAAGAGTCGCCGCCAGTTCTTCTCTCCAGCCCGCAGCCACTGCCTGGCTGCCTCCCGCGCAGCCGTCGCCACCTGCCACAACCATACCCGGCGTATAAGGCGACCCCGACTTTGGAGAAGATTTTATGGGGTTCAAAAGTCACCTTATCTAAAAAAAAGTGTCCCCGGATTCATTGAAAAAAATCTGGTAACCGTAGTTTAATGAACACAGTGAGGAGAGGACTGGGATCCCAGATATACACACTGTCAGAGTCAAGTTCCCTCTCCAACCCATTGGGGCACCAAACTGAATTGTCAGGCTCACTTTCCTCCCAGCCCCAGCCAACTGGGGCTAGTTCATGCTTGCAGGCTTCCTTTGGCTCTCATTCATTTTGGGGAAGTTGGGGTGGGAGGTAACATCAACCTCTCTTCCAATTCAGGCATTGCACCTTCTTCCTGTCCTGTGACAACAATGGTTTCAATGGCGGCAGCATGAAACATATCAAGTGTGAACAGAAGGGAAGGAACATTCTGGATTTCCCTACTCACTAGCCTAGAGGTTCCTCAATTATTAATCTGGGTCGGTTCCCCAGAGGAAGACCATCTCCACACTTTATGCAGCAAATGTTATATCCTGGAGTAAATATAGAGCATTATCAATATACATCTTCAAGTACAAGCTCCCAAGACTTCTGGTTTCCAAATATATCATAACGGTACAAAACATAAATGCTTGCTTTATATAGGTTTTCTGCTGTGTAGAAATGCTTGCTTTCTACTCTCTTTTGGGGGGTTTTGAGGTTTTGTTCAATCAGCAAGTTTCAATTATCCTAATTTGAAGAAAAGCAGGGGGGAAATGACTGGCAATTTTGCCTCAAAGTGTGGAAAGGCAGATATCATTTAAGAAACTTGGTCAGTCCCTCAATCAGAAATTTGGAGCCTTTCTCCCATAATAAAGGGGTTATTAATATCAATGCCTGCCCTCAAATGACAGTCTGCCTCCCCCCCCCCCAGACAAATAATAATAATTAAGCACAATATTCCAAATTCTGCAAAAATAAAAATGCAAATGACAGCTGGGCAAATTACAGGCATGTATACAAGTTCTCATTATCACAAATAGTTGTTGTTGTTGTTGTTAAGCCTACAACACCAACAAATGTGAAAGAGTGTGCAATCCTGTGCATATTTACTCAGGTCTAAGTCCCACAAAGGTCCGTATAGTAAAAGCTATGGTTTTCCCAGCAGTGATGTATGGAAGTGAGAGCTGGACCATAAAGAAGGCTGATCGCCAAAGAATTGATGCTTTTGAATTATGGTGCTGGAGGAGACTCTTGAGAGTCCCAAGGACTGCAAGAAGATCAAACCTATCCATTCTGAAGGAAATCAGCCCTGAGTGCTCACTGGAAGGACAGATCGTGAAGCTGAGGCTCCAGTACTTTGGCCACCTCATAAGAAGAGAAGACTCCCTGGAAAACACCCTGATGTTGGGAAAGATGGAGGGCACAAGGAGAAGGGGACGACAGAGGATGAGATGGTTAGACAGTGTTCTCGAAGCTACCAGCATGAATTTGACCCAACTGCGGGAGGCAGTGGAAGACAGGAGTGCCTGGCATGCGCTGGTCCATGGGGTCACGAAGAATCGGACACGACTAAACGACTAAACAACAACAACAACCAACAAAACAACAGTAACAACAACTCTTACCTGGTAGGAAGAGGAATTTCAGTCATGCCTGGGAGAAGAACGGCTGGTGATAAGCGCACAAAGGCAATAACCGGTCGAGAAAGAAAATCCAGCTCTCCCACAAGAACATTTGAGGCTTCTGCTCCAGTGGGAATCTTCTTCATAAAATGAAGCTCTGCCTAATTCCAAAAAACAGGGCATAATTTCTAGGGCTGAGATACAATTTGACCAGCATTTTCGCCCACCCAGACAAGGCACTCCTCCTTTTCACGCAAAACAAACCCCTGTGTTGCAATAAGAACCAAACACAACAATACAAACACAACATGCAGGCTAATAGTTAGTAGAGAATATATAACAGAATAATGATATCATTCAAATTATAGGAATAACAGAAGACGTCTCAAAAGTTTCAAAAGTAAAGTCTATCAATACGTCTTCTGTTGAAACTTTTGAAAGACTATTGTGAGACTGTCCTTAGACATCTGTTTTGAACACACGGCTTGACAGTCCTCGCTACCACTCTGTTATATTGTATATATGAACTTTGATTGGCTTATTCCACCTTTTCATACATAATTTTGGGGATACTCCCTCTTCACTGACTTTGACTTTTTTCTTTTTTACAGGGTAACAAGGGATCAGATAAGCCATCAAGACTTTACATCAAATGTATTCATTAAAAAACAAACAAACAATTGCACCTTCATAATAAATATTCCTGTTACAGGAAACCAGAGATCTGCCTGCTTTTACCTAACTGACCGTTCCACACTGGTCAATTGATCAAGAACAGCAAATTGAGAGGGCAGAGATATTTCTTGCAAGGAAAACCTGAGTCCACTTGTCATAGTAAAACAGGGGCAGAAAGGACAATTGCAGGGAAGAACTGGCAAGCAGTGAGGAATCATCAACCCTTCTCTCACCTACTGTCTCTCCCGTGAAAATGCCCACGCCATAAGTGTACGGCTGCGCATTCACCATACATTTAAAACACTATGGACCAGGACTATGTGTCAATAATCTAGCAAGAGACAGTCTATAATGGCCATCTGCTTCCAGGCAGCAATTTGCTTTTACAGCTCTACTCTACATACCTCTACAGCAGGCATGGCCAAACGTGGCCCTCCAGATGTTTTGGGACTACAACTCCTATCATCCCTAGCTAACAGGACCAGTGGTCAGGGATGATGGGAACTGTAGTCTCAAAACATCTGGAGGGCCAAGTTTGGCAATGCCTGCACTACAGCAATATACGGTATTGCTTTATTATATATAATACAAAATAAAAGTTCTACTATGATAAATAAAAAATATAAAAATCTGCTGTGTACTCTTTGAAACTGTTTTGCATATCCCTAGGGGTACACGTTATCACACTGCTCTCTTTAAAAAAAAATAAAATTCTTCTGCAATCCAAACAACACAATTTTATTGTTTTAATTTTGAACTGAATCTTATTGGGGGATTCATGTATCTTATTAGCAACATAAGTAAACCGAGAGTCAAGCAACAGTGTTTAAGTTGAATAGACGAGCAAAGAAGATTGCACCTTAGTTAAGTCTGTTGGGGTGATATCATGGATTATTCCATTCTTAGCGTCCAAGCCTGGAGGAGGTGGGGCACTTGGTGAGCTCACTCCTAGGAAGAAATGAAGAGAAATAATTCTAGATGAAATTGTATGTTAATGCTTAGTTTCAGAATATCACCGTCTGTAGATACATTTTCACCAAGTGCACATTTATATGCATGAAATCTCTCTCTCTCTCTCTCTCTCTCACACACACACACACACACTCACATACTTTTCTCAGCAAAAATTACATGAAGCATTTGTTTTCACCCACATATCCAATTTTATGTGGATGGTGCGTCTTCATTAAGAGTATTGCTACTCCGGAAAAAAATGAAGGGTATCTTTTTATAACGCTACAGTTGCAGCAAGAGTTCTTATTGCTGCAAAATGGAAGAGTGATGAAATCCCCTCTATTCATGAATGGACTCAAAAATTGACAGAATATGCGGAGTTAGATAGTCTATCGGGGGGAAAAAAGAACAAACCAAAACAGGAATTTGTCTCAAAATGGGAGGTTTTTAAAGTATAGTTGAAAAATAATTACAGCAGTTTAAACTCTGTCACAGCATTCGAATAATTTCAGTAGTAGCTTTAAGAAAGACGTGAGACCTAAGACAAATTAAGGATTAGTTAAATTATGATAAAAATGTGTATTGGCAGCAAGTAATATATAATTGAAGTAAGGAATAGACAGGAGGTCGGGCCTATAGTTCAAAGACCAAATCTTGCTTTATGGTTTTGTAAATAATTTTGTGTTCATTATTATTTTCATTTGTATTTTTGCTTTTCTTCCTTTTTTTCCTCGGTGTATCAACAAAAAAGGAATTAAAAAAAATAAATTTTAAAAAGGAGTACAGTGGTACCTCAGGTTAAGTACTTAATTCGTTCCGTAGGTCCGTTCTTAACCTGAAACTGTTCTTAACCTGAAGCACCACTTTAGCTAATGGGGCCTCCTGCTGCTGCTGCGCCGCCGGAGCCCGATTTCTGTTCTCATCCTGAAGCAAAGTTCTTAACCTGAAGCACTATTTCTGGGTTAGCGGAGTCTGTAACCTGAAGCGTATGTAACCTGAGGTACCACTGTATTGCTACTGTAATTACAATTATACTAAACCACCACCTTGATGCGATTTACCCACAAAGTGGATAAAAACAGTTAAAAACACAAGAACAGTAAACACATTTTACTGAACAGTAAACACAAGACCAAAACAAGACCAAAACTATAGCAAGTAAACACTTGTGGGAAAGACCCATTTATCCACTCGGGGTGGCAAAAATGTTTTCGTCTATTTCCATGAAGCACAGAACAGGGGCAGCCACACCGGAGTGGGCTTCTGAGTCCTCTGGCATTTGCAGGAGATGCTCTCCAGCAGACCACAGATATCGACTGGGTGTATAAGGCAAGTTAGTGCCAACACCAGTTTGGACAACAATCCCACCAACCCAACGTACATAAGGAAACAAGTGCACATAGCTCCTTCCTTGCCACTTTGTATGCTGTCCCCTTCTCTGCCTGAACACTTGGAACAGATCTTCTGATTTAATCCCGCTCTCGTGCAAATCAGAAGGCTGATTTTCATTTACACAATTTGCACACAATATGCAGGATTACCGTATTTTTCGCGCCATAAGATGCACCTGACCATAAGACGCACCTAGTTTTTAGAGGGGGAATGCAAGGGGAAAAAATCTTTAAAGGGAGCGCTGAGCAGAGCCTGTCTGCATCCCAGGCTCTGCTCAGCGCTCCCTTTCACGAGCCGCGTGGAGCGTGTGCGCGGCGCTTGCGGGCCTTTCCGCGAGGAGGGAGAAGGGCAGCCCATCACTGACAGGCTGCCCTTCTCCCTCTTCGGGGAAAAGCCCCCAAGAGCTGCACACACGCTCCGCGCGGCTCTTTAAAGGAAGCACAGCTCTTGGGGGCTTTTCCAGGAGGTGGGGGAAGGGACTGAGGGGCTAAGCCAGAAGCTAGAACAGCAAGAGGGAGCACTGCGCAGCGATCCCTCTTGCTGTACTGGCTTCTGGGATAGCCGCACAGCCTGCATTCACTCCATAAGACGCACACACCTTTCCCCTTACTTTTTAGGAGGGAAAAAGTGTGTCTTATAGAGCGAAAAATACGGTAGATCAGATGACCAGTCTCTGCATTTTCAAGCAACGACAGCAGAGGCAACGCAGGAGAGTTGTATGCACTCACTTCTGCTCCATGTGCTAGGTTAAGTTGGGGACAGGGGGTGGTGAGTATTGCCCAAATGAGCCAATGACCTCCCTAGTGCCCTTTAATATTAGAACCCAGGTAGTGCTGGTGGGTAGGGACACGGGTAGCACTGTGGTGTAAACCACAGAGCCTAGGACTTGCCGATCAGAAGGTCAGCGGTTCAAATCCCCATGATGGGGTGAGCTCCTGTTGCTCGGTCCCTGCCCCTGCCAACCTAGCAGTTCGAAAGCACGTCAAAGTGCAAGTAGATGAATAGGTACCGCTCCAGTGGGAAGGTAAATGCCGTAAATGTGCTGCACTGGTTTTGCCAGAAGTGGCTTAGTCATGCTGGCCACATGACCCGGAAAAACTGTCTGCAGACAAACACCAGCTCCCTCGGCCAGTAAAGCGGGATGAGCACCGCAACCCCAGAGTCGTTCGCAACTGGACTTAACTGTCAGGGGTCCTTTACCTTTTTAGTGCTGGAGGACAAATTAGCCAGAATAAGGGTCGCAGAGTAGCACCTGAAGGCAAACAAGCGCACCAACTTGCTAAAGCTAAGCAGGTCTATGTCGGGATGCGAGACCTCCTGGGAACCATGTGTATGTTGCCCTGGACTCCATAACAGAACAAAGGTGGCACTGAGAAGACTGGCTGGATGCTAGGGAGGCATGATAGGAGATGAACAGGTTATTGTGCTAATTCAACCAGACCGTACAGACCTCCAGGGACTCTCACCTGCTTTATCTGTCGAGGGAGGTTCAGTTTTTTTCTGGGAGACATCAGCTAAAGAGCGGACAATTGGGAGGATGTTTTTCTTCTTTCCATTCTGATGGTGATGACTCCTCAAAAGGGCTTCCCAGATTTTTTTACGGGTTTTCTTATCAATCTCCTCAGAAGGTTCATATTGATCCAGAACCATGTCTGAAAGGGAGAAACTCCAAGTCATTAACATTTTAAGCACCATTCATTTATTGCAATTCATAAAATTCATAAACCACTTGATTGCTTTATATATATACTCTCTCTCTCTCTCTCTATATATATATATACACATAAAACCTCAAAGAAGTTCAACAAAGACAATAAACAATAAAATCCGCAGTGAAAACAGTTATAAACATCAATTGAAAATATTTTTTTTTGATGGCAGTCAAATAAATACAGATTAAAGCATACATCGACATTGTCCAGGTCTGGGTAGGCTTGTCTAAAGAAAAATGTTTTTAGCAGGTGCCCCAAAGAGTGCAGTGAAGGTACCTGCCTAGTGTCAATAGGAAGGAGTTTCAGAGTGTAGATACTGCCACATTTAAAGACTGGTTTCTTACAAATGCCAGTTCCACAGACTGAAGTGGCTGAGTGGTCATATATGAGTTAAGGCAATCTTGTGCGTAAACTGGTTCCAAGTGGTTAAGGTTATTAGTGGTTATTTACTAATAATAACACCTTAAATTTGGTCCAGTAGCAAATTGGCAACCAATGCAGACCTCTCAGCACAGGTCTGACAAGGTCTCACTCCTGTCACCAATGGTGCCACAGCATTTTGCACTAACTGCAGCTTCCAGATCAAGCACAAGGGAAGCCCCACATACAGCGCGTTTGTCAGGGAATGGTCTGGATCTGAAGATTGAGGAATGCAGTCGCAGGCAGATCAGCTCCTCTCAGAAGAGGAGGGGGAATATTCGGGGGGGGCTCACCTCTAGTATTTTCAGAAGCAGAGAGAGAGGCAGACACAGAAGCTAAACATATTAAGGAGGAGTAAGCCAGCTACACGGGTGGTGCTGTGGTGTAAACCACAGAGCCTAGGGCTTGCCGATCAGAAGGTCGGTGGTTTGAATCCCTGCGACAGGATGAGCTCCCATTGCTCAGTCCCAGCTCCTGCCAACCTAGCAGTTTGAAAGCACGTCAAATGCAAGTAGATAAATAGGTACCATTCCGGTGGGAAGGTAAACAGCGTTTCCGTGCGCTGCTCTGGTTTTGCCAGAAGCAGCTTAGTCATGCTGGCCACATGACCCGGAAAAACTGTCTGCGGACAAATGCCGGCTCCCTCGGCCAGTAAAGCGAGATAAGCGTGCAACCCCAGAGTCGTCCGCGACTGGACTTAACTATCAGGGGTCCTTTACCTTTACCTTTTTACCCAGCTACGAGATAATGCTAAGAGATCCAGAAGGGAGGGGGCAGCTGGAAGACACATCAACTGAGAGTGGGGGAGAACCACCCTCCCCATGGACTCTGAGGTCTGAACATATCAGAGAACAAAGGAGGCAAAGAGGGGGAGGAACTTCCCATTGGCACCCCCTTGTTGAGGAGGTCAGAAGGAGGATTCAGAGTAGGCAACTGATCTCCTTGCGGAGGGTTCTCTGTTTGTGCTTGCAACATGATGCTGTAATAAAAGGACTATAAACCTATCAACTGCTCGTTAATTCTTATCTGTGAGCTACCGAAGGGAGAGGGGAACTCTCACGCTTGACAGCATTGCAGTAATCCAGTCTTGAATTAACCCATGTATGAACTACTGTGGCCAAGCTTTCTTGGTCCAGGAATGGTCACAGCTGTCAGACCAGTTGCGAGAGCCAATGAGAGCTTTCCTTCCAACAGCAGCTCGGGAGGACCAAATTTTCTCAGGATTGCAAAAATGGAGAAGAGGCTTGGACTCTCCCATCAGCTGCGATCCCAGTACAGTAAGTCCTCCACTTACATGCATTTAACTTGTGCACATTCAGCTTTATGTGTGTAGCAAAAAAAATAATTCATTTAAAAGGGAGTGAAAAGGAGGAGAGCTGGACCATAAAGAAGGCTGATCGCCGAAGAATTGATGCTTTTGAATTATGGTGCTGGAGGAGACTCTTGAGAGTTCCATGGACTGCAAGAAGATCAAACGTATCCATTCTTAAGGAAATCAGCCCTGAGTGCTCACTGGAAGGACAGATCGTGAAGCTGAGGCTCCAATACTTTGGCCACCTCATGAGAAGAGAAGACTCCCTGGAAAAGACCCTGATGTTGGGAAAGATGGAGGGCACAAGGAGAAGGGGACGACAGAGGATGAGATGGTTGGATGGTGTTCTTGAAGCTACCAGCATGAGTTTGATCAAACTGCGGGAGGCAGTGGAGGACAGAAGTGCCTGGCGTGCTCTGGTCCATGGGGTCACGAAGAGTTGGACACGACTAAACGACTAAACGACGACGAAAAGGAGGTGGGGTTCTGGGGAGGGGATCCTGCCTGCCGTTGAACCCAATGGATTTTGACTATACATAATTTTGGCTTTAGGCATGATCCCCAGAATGAAACCCAGAGTAAATTGAGGGCTTACCACAATTTTCAATGTACACACACAGCAGCTGCTACTGGCATCTTTTAATGCAACAGTAAAATTAATATAACATCTAGCTTGGCCCTTAGTAGTGAAAGAATGTCAAAAATGCCCTTACCGGATCACACCCAGTTCCACTGGGTTTGTCTCACTGTTTTTAAGTGGAGCCAGATATATGTGGGAAGCTCACAAGCAAGCCATTCCTCTTCTCTGTCCCCAGCATGTGTTATGCAGAGAGAAACTGCCTCTAAACATGGAGGTTCCCTTTAGCTATCATGACTAATGGCCAACAGCAACCCTACTCTCCAAGAATTTGTCCAGACCTTTTCAAAAACGCATCTAAACCATTGAAGAATGGAGGATGAAGTTAATGAACTATGCAGAATTAGACAAACTAACAGGAAGGATCCGAAACCGGCAGGACCAGAAATTTACCAAAGACTGGAGTAAATTTACGAATTAATTGAAAAGTATTTGTGATGGCCAGACGACGTTTGTAGGTTTGCAAGAAGTTCTGTGAGGAGTAATATTGGAAGTATTGTAAAAATGGAGAAGGGGAGATGTTATGTTAAGAGATGTAAAGACAATACAAAGTTAAGAAATGCATAAGAAATGGTTAAGACGGGGGATCATCAGAGGTGTTGATGGAAGTCCAATAAGATTGTATTTGTAATAAATTGTGCGGTACGTTTTATAATTTGAATATTAAAATTAATAAAAATGTATTTTTAAAAAACCCATCTAAACCAAGAAAGGAAAATAACTATTGGTGGCCTTAGTGCCAGCATGGAAAGCAAAATACAACCAGAGGAATGACAAGATGGAACTGACAGGAGACGAAGGAATGTTGTGTGAGAGTAGGGGATGGGTGGGGTTGTGTGCAATTTTCATGAGATTTTTAAGTGTAAGAAAAGAAAGCATACCATGTGCAGCCTTATGTTCATAGACCACTGCTCTACTGAACCCAGGACCACCTAGCGACACTGAATAGAGGAGCTCTCCATGGTCCTGAACAGAGACCTTTCTTAGCCCTGACTTCCAGTGTTTCCTACATCAGAGGTACGGAATATGTGGCCCACCATTCATTGTTGAACTCCCAACTCCCAATTAGTCTCAGCCAGGAATTATGGGAGTTGAAGGTTCTTTACTCTTTGTAGAGATGACAGGGAGTCAACCCAAGACCAGTGAGCTACCACTGAGCTACAGGAACAACTTGTAAGGGGACTTGAGGGGAAAGGCTATGGCACAATGACAGAACATCTGGTTTCCATGCAGAAGGTCCCAGGTTCAACCCCCACCATCCCCAGGCAGAGTTTGGGAGAGACCCCTGTCAGAAACCCCAGAGGGCCTGTGGTCCTTTGTGGTCCTGTGGTCCTTTGCCTGCAGGATCCTTTGTTCCTGAGTTAGAACAGACTGGTAGTAATCATGTTGTAGGTGCTTAAGGATGTGAGAGCTCCAGACTGTGGGGAGTGGCACCCATTCTTACCATCCAGTCATCAGGTTAGTTCAGCACTGATGCTCTCTACCCTGAATTTCCTGGAGAATAACAACAAATTGCCTTAATTCATGGCCTATGACAGTCTCTGTGCTTTAACAGCTATTGTGTAGGATATCCATTTCCACCCTCCAAGTGTAGCAGGCATGTAATCTTTTCCCCAATAATGCTGAAGATAAAACAGTGAAAATATAACATAGCATGTGGTGGACTTGCTCCAAGATTAAAGCCTTTTGGGATACTATATATAATGAATCGAAAAAGGTATTTAAGTATAATTTCAGTAAAAAAACCAGGGGCTTTCCTGTTGGGGCTAATTGAGGAAATTCAAGTGAAAGATGTAAATTTGTTCATGTATGCAACAACGGCCGCAAGAATACTCCTGGCCCAGAAATGGAAGCAACAAGAACTCCCCACATTGGAAGATTGGCAAGTAAAAATGGTCGAATATGTGGAGCTGGTGAAGCTGATGGGGAAGATTCGAAATCGCCGTGTTGATTTGTTTCAAAAGAACTGGGGCAAATTTGTACTCTATATGAAAGAAAGTTGTAAACAGTTGAATACGTTTGTAGGTTTAAGTTGAAATGTTTGGTAATGGGAAATTAAGGAGCTGATTTACTTATAAGGAGGTGATTTTTTAAAGATTGATTTAAGGTAAAAAAGTGAATTTGGGAATGTGGAGAAATCGGTAATGAGATATGGAAGTCCGTTAGAGGGAAGGAAGGCGGTCGATGCTTTATTTAAGCAATGTTTTAAGTCATGAATTATTATTATTATTATTATTATTATTATTATTTTCTCTAATTCTTTGATACTGAAATGTAATAAAATATGAAAAACTTAATAAAAATTAATAAAAATTAAACAATAAACATAGCTCAGTGGCTTCCATGTTCAATCCCTGGCAGCTTCAGGTAAGGCGAGCAAAGACTCCTGCCTAAAACCCTGGACAGCTGCTGCCAGTCAGTGCAGACAATACTGAGCTAAATGGGCCCATGGTTTGATTCTGTGTTCCTATGTGCCAGAGAAACAACCCTCGAACACAAGCTATTCCTCTTCTCTATAAACAGTCTAAGTCCTTGGCTCTCTAAAACATATACCATATTTTTCGCTCTATAGGAAGCACTTCTTCCCCTCCAAAAATGAAGGGGAAATGTGTGTGCGTCCTATGGAGCGAATGCAGGCTTTCGCTGAAGCCTGGAGAGCGAGAGGAGTTCCCACCAGGCTCAGAAGGCTTGCGGATAACTGCCTGTTCTGGGGGCTGGGGTCGGGGGAAGCTCGGGCTTCCCCTGTCCCAGCCCCACGGCTACAAGCCCCGGGAGTGGCGGTGAGGTTGCTTGGGCTTCCCCCGTCCCAGCCCCACGGCTACAAGCCCCAGGAACGGCGGTGAGGTTGCGCGCAATCTCGCCGCCGCTCCTGGACCTGTTTTGGGAGCCCCGCAGCTAAAAACAAAGCTGCGCACAACTTCTCCCGGCTGGAGAGGTTGCGCGTGGCTAAAGAGGAAGCCAAGACAGCAATTTTTCTTTATTTCCCCCCCTAAAAACTAGGTGCGCCCTATGGTCCGGTGCGCCCTATGGAGCAAAAAATACGGTATATGCCAGATGTGAAGCCACAGAAGCCAAGTCCATGTGCAGGTTTGTGATGCAGAAGGCTGCAGTGTAGACAATCCCTCTTTGTCTCTGATGAGAAAGCAGGCGTTTTCCTTCAGTTAATAAGCTTTGCTGAAACGCTAAAGCACCGTCTAAATAATGCATCTGCAACCCCATTCAACATAATGCAGTTCGCTTCCACAATCTGAGTCAGTTTTATTTCTCTGCGCATCTAATCAAATAAAAAGCAATCTGCAGCACAATGCCTCATTGAAATATCTTGCGTAATTGACTGATATTGGTAAGCCTTGTGGGAAGGAAATGTGCTCAGAATTATCAGATACCAGAGGGCTTGAATGGAATCTTGTCAATCCAGAGCCCATTTCTACAAAGCTACTTTCCTGGAAGGAAAAAATTAAGAAAGCTCCATTAAGTTTTCCACTGACTCTTCCATTAAGACATGACTTTGGTTATCAGGCAAAAGAGCAACTGAAAACGAATGCTACAAAAATGTCTGAAGCAACTTTCTATTTTCCAGGCAGCCATGTAAGCTTGAAGTTCACAGAGTTCCAAAACGTGCAGATTTTAACAGCTCAGGGCAGTTTCTCCATCACTCACAAGTGTATGTACCGTATTTTTCGCCCTATAGGATGCACTTTTCCCCCTCCAAAAATGAAGGGGAAATGTGTGTGCGTCCTATGGGGCGAATGCAGGCTTTCGCTGAAGCCTGGAGAGCGAGAGGGGTCAGTGCGCACCGACCCCTCTCACTCTCCAGGCTCCAGGAAGCTATCCTCAAGCCTGGGGAGCCCGCGGGAGTTCCCACAGGGCTCCCTAGGCTTGCGGATAACAGCCTGCTGCCCGAAGCCCGGGGCGCATAGCGGAGTGCACCCCGGGCTTCGGGTAGCTCTCCGCAAGCTGTGGGAGCCTGGCGGGAAGTTGCGCCGGGCTCCCAGGGCTTGCGGATAGCAGCCTGTTCTGGGGGCTGGGGTCGGGGGAAGCTCGGGCTTCCCCCGCCCAAGCCCCTCGCCTGGGGGGGCGATTTTTCTTTATTCCCCCCCAAAAAAACTAGGTGCGCCCTATGGGCCAATGCACCCTATGGGGCGAAAAATACGGTACTTTCCTGCAGAGGATGACTAGAGTCTGTTACAACAAACAAAGATAGCATTTCCCACAGCAAACCTGGGCTTTGGCAATAATATCTTAATCAACTCCTTAATGGGCAAGTCTCACAAGGCTGTCAATGGTGTGAGTTCAGGTTTGATGGTGTTTTAAAAAAAATAAAAAGTCATCGTCATGAAAGCTAGCGAAACATTTGCATTTTAAAATATATATATATCATTTTTAGCACAGTTTAGTAGAAATACGTAGCATGCAATACACGCACACATATTTTTGCTGGAAAGTGCACTCCACTTGTAACAACCATGACAAAATCATGAAGAGCAATAACAATTTTCTCAGACTCAGCGGAAATCTTGAGGTTGCAAGCCAACCTGACCAGGGCCATGTAAAATATGTGAATTTAATGTGTCTAAAATGATATGTGGAGGTTTGCATTTGCAGAATATCTGTTTTACAGAGAACTGTAACAAGCGCAAATGGTGCACTAATGTTTCAATGTTATGTTAATTGATTACTTATCCCTGGGAGTCTGGATCTCTTTTGGAAGCTAAAAGCATATTGAATAAGTAGCTTGCTTTTCTGAATCTCTCTCTGTAACCAGAGAGAGAATACCGTATTTTTTCATCTATAAGACACCTCCATGTATAAGATCCCCCTGTTTTTCAGGGCTCAATTTTAAGAAAATGAGGGGAGTGGCCCAAAGTTGTTGACCTTCTCCCCCCCCCAACAGCTGCGGGCAGGAAACACTCCCTAGATCGTTTCCCGCACACAGCAGCATCGGGGGAAGTTGCGCTTCCACCAACCGGCTGGCAGGCAGATTCGCCGCTTCTCTTTTTAAAAAAAATAATAATATTTATTGATAATTTCAGGATTACAAGAAAAAGAAAAAATAAAAAACAACACTACAATACAAAAAAAAGAAAAAAAGAGAAAAGCACAAAATATAAAAACCAATACGACAATACAGCAAAAGAGAGTAAAAAAGAAGAAAAAAGAGGGGAAAAAACACAAATCCCAAATTGCATAACCATAATTTCCATTTGCTTGTTTCATTGACCTCCTCACACCTCCCTTTTCGTATTCTAGTTTAGTAATTATTTCAGCAAATTCTTTCCATCTTTCTCAATTTTTGTTATAAAATTTATCTTAACAATTTAACCTAATAATTAACTCAACAAATCCTTTCCATCTTTCCCCATATTCTGTTATTCAAATTACCTTAATTTATTTAACCTTATTTTACCCCTAAGTACCTTAAGACTTAAATCTTAGTTTTCAAATATACATAGCTCCTGATATCATTTCTGCTAGAGTCATATAGTTTCATTCCCACATTTTCCCTAATATTCATTAAGCTGATTCTAAAATAAAAAATTTCCATTATAAATTCTCTTCCAATCATCATCCAGCGTCTCTTCTTCCTGGTCTCGGGTCGTGTCAGTCCTTACTGTCCATTCCATCTAGTCCATCAACCTGGAAGCCTTATGTCCGAGGCCCTTAAGTCTCTTCCATGTCCCTTCTGCAATTCTTCTTCATCTTGTTTGTGCTTGCCCTTTTCCTTGTCTTTTGTTGGTCTCTGTCTTAGTTTCTTTCCTTTCTCACTGAGGAGTAGGTCTCTGGGGGATTCCAACCCAAAATTGTCTCCATCACCCTTCATCCAGCTCGCCCATTCCCCACAGTCCCACTCTCCACAGTCCTCAATATAATCCAAAATGTATTTAAAATCAAATTTGAAGATCTCTCCAAAGCTAGGAACCTCCTCATCTCCAGACTCCCCTTGGCCCACTCCAACTTCAATCTTCAATAACAGCGGCTTATGCTACTGTAGGGCCTCGGGTCTCTCCATTTGTACTATTTGAGGTGCAGCCGCATCCTCCTCCATTGTCATCTGCACTTGCCCAGTCAGTACAGATTCATAGGTTGGTTCCTGAATGATTTCTGTATCAATGTTCCCTGTTTGTCCACAGTTATTAACCACAACAGTCAAATCCATTTTCTCATTCATCAAGTCCATCTTCTCATGCATCTATTCCAGCAAAGCATTTGTCTTGCATAAAGCAAGCACCCAGTCTTCCTCCCAGCTCATCTTTGTTCAAGGTCAGAAAAGACTGTTCCCACGGTCTTAATCTCACAGATGTTGGGTCTCAAATATACTACAGCAACAATTTAGCAAGCTCCCTCTAGAGGAGACAATCTATTTGTATCCATTTTTTTTTTTTGAAGACAAAGGAAAGTTACATTCATTTTTCAGATATTTCAGATGTTTTTCAGGTATTTTGTTTCTTTAAAATGCAAAAGGCAACATTAGAATCAACTTGTTTCTCTTCATTAGCTATCTGTCAAAGTATTACGTTCACAGTCAATGAACCTCTCCAACAGTTTCTGTCTCTGACACCCCGTTCCCAGGTTAGAGACGGTGGAAACTTATCCTTCTTCACTCCCTCTTCTGCTAGGGTTAAACAGAGTCCCCCCCCCCCCTTTTCTCCTGCTTCCAAGGGGGGTTTCAGTGATTCTGAATGAAGGAAATTTAGTCTTTTTTGACAGCCTCCCGGCTTTAGCTTGCAAAATTTTTGCTTTAGTCTATATACAAAAAGCGGAAGGCGGACTTCCTGTTTGCACCTTCCCGCTTCAATACCAAATTAAACAATTTCTTGATCCAATTTTCCGTTTCTACTCACAGGTACTTGTTTTAAGTCCAATTGTCCACAGGAAAAAGTCAGCGCTCTCTGGCAATGGCTGTGCGGCTTCACTCCGTGAAAGTAGCAGTCAGTTCGTAGCACCGCGCTTCTCACCCCACTTCGCTCCGGAGCCCCTAGATGGGATTCCCCGCGAGTAGGGGGGCGCTTCTGGTGCCCTGTTGAACCCCACGTTCCCAGGCTTCCTCCGCCTGGGATTCCCACCTTCGCCGCGGCGGGAAGACCCAGTTTCCATGGAGCCCGTTCCTCCGGTCGGAGGAACTCCGCCATTCACCAATGGCGCTGACCCGGAAGTCCCATTTCGCCGCTTCTCTCCCCCCCCCCCCCCCATGCCACTATCCATGTATTGGACGACCCCATGATTTCTGAGTCAAAAAACCTCGTCTAATACACAGAAAAAGATGGTAGTTATTGGACTATACTAACAAGTAAGAACTGAAAGAAAACTGGACTGCATTGATAGTTGTTTAAGAGCAATGTGTTGATTGATATTTGAAATGATTCTTTGTAATAGGTTTAAAGACTGTTTGCAGTAAAACTTTGGAACTCCTTGTGGCGGAGAGTTTATTGATTCATATCACAAGGTCCAGATCAGGAAATTACACTCACGTAACTCTTAACTGGCCACACATATGGACTAGGGCTAAGTCAAAATCCACCCCTCCCATGATTTTACCATTCCTGCCTGGGGGTGTTTTGGCAAATTTTGGGGTGGGGAGCCAAATAGTTGCAATAGTTTCAGGTGAGTGGGACATGATGGCAACCGGTTCTTTCTTTCTCTCTGTACCCCCCTCCCTACCTCTCCAATCTCTGCTCTGACTGTCACCATTGGTGCATCTTGCATTTTTTTACCCAGAAAAAAAACCAGGAAAGAGAAAGTCTCTAGTTGACATGGCAATAACCCCCCTCCCCCAGAAACCATTCATACAATTTCATCACCCCACTCCAAAAATTATGCCCCCATTTCTGGAAGCCAAAATGGGGTGGTTTTAGCCCTTCTCTAATATGAATCTATAGGGACGCAGGTGGCGTTGTGGGTTAAACCACAGAGCCTAGGACTTGCTGATCAGAAGGTCAGTGGTTTGAATCCCCGCGACGGGGTGAGCTCCCGTTGCTCGGTCCCAGCTTCTGCCAACCTAGCAGTTCAAAAGCACGTCAAAGTGGAAGTAGATAAATAGGCACCGCTCCAGCAGGAAGGTAAACGGTGTTTCTGTGCACTGGTTCGCCAGAAGCAGCTTAGTCATGCTGGTCATATGACCCGGAAGCTGTATGCCGGCTCCCTCGGCCAGTAAAGCAAGATGAGCGCCACAACCCCAGAGTCGGCCACGACTGGACCTAATGGTCAGGGGTCCCTTTACCTTTAATATGAATGTATGAAGCTGCCTTTTACGCTTGGCCCATATACGGCTCAGAACTGCCTGCTTGACTGCTGACAGCCCTCCAGGGTCTCTGGCAAAAACATCCTTCTAATCTCCATCCCACTACTAAGAAAAGGTGCCGGGCAGTGAAATTGGGGTCTGCTGTATGCAAAGAAGGATGCCTTTTGGATTTTCTGCCCTGGGCTCCACTCCACCTTAAGCTGACTCTGTTCCTTTCCTTTTTAATCATCCTTAACGGGCACCTGCAATTTCTTCGATGGTGCTTGCGTTCATATCCAGAAGGACAATCCCATTGATGATGCAGCTCCTCAGCTCAAAGATACTGTGCAATGAGAGGGTTGCAACGTAGGGTTTACTCCAACGCTCTCCTCCATCTTCCACATCTTCTTCAAACTTCACCCACCTGCAAGTGATGGACACCAACACAATCCAAATCAATAGGAACAGCTTTTTTAAAAACAAAAAACCTTGACCCTGGTGCTGACTACCAATGTGCAAATTTGTTTTATTACATTTATATCCTTTCCCAGAACCCAAGGTGGAGGCAGTCTCTTACCCAATCACTAGACCTGCTTAGCTTCAGCAAGGTGGTGGCCTCAAGGGCCTTTTTATTTTTATTTTAAGTATTTCTACACCACCTTCCACTTGTTACCCATAATCCTTTAATTTGTGATGCCAATGACTGAACATGGGAGCTTCTGCAAGCACTGCTTGTACTCTGCCTATAAATTATTGCCCCTGCCCAAACCCAAGTATGGACACAGGTGGCACTGTGGGCTAAACCACAGAGCCTAGCACTTGCCAATCGGAAGGTTGGCAGTTCGAATCCCCACAATGGGATGAGCTCCTGTTGTTCGGTCCCTGCTCCTGCCAACCTAGCAGTTCGAAAGCACGTCAAAGTGCAAGTAGATAAATAGGTACCGCTCCAGCAGGAAGGTAAACGGCATTTCCATGCGCTGCTCTGGTTCGCCAGAAGTGGCTTAGTCATGCTGGCCACATGACCCGGAAGCTGTCTGTGGACAAATGCCGGCTCCCTCGGCCAATAAAGCGAGATGAGCGCACCACCCCAGAGTCATTCGCAACTGGACCTAACGGTCAGGGGTACTTTTACCTTTACCTAAAGCCAAGTATTCTCAAAATATGAGAAGTATCTTTCAAGGAAAGTACAATCAGCTGCTATGGGAAGCTGTCAGTAGAACATAAATGAGGCAATTTGTTTTCTTGTTTTCAGAGAGCACTGAGAGTCTTACATTTTGCCACTTCAGGGGGCTCAAAATAGCAGTTCCCTGCTTTGTAGTGGCTCTGAGAAACCAAGGCTTATGAAGCTGTGATCTGCCCAAATTACTAGAATGAATTCTCCCAGTGTTCACAAACAAACTGGTACAGAAGGAGTTACCAGTCACTTGCTTTGTTTATTTTGAAAATGAACACCTATGGAAACATCTGGAGCTACCAAGGCTGAATGTAGAAAACACTGGCTGGTAGCAACAACATGTCTTCTGCCAGTAGATGTCACCACTGGGCAAAGCAACAGTGAATGTGCTTTGGTTTGTGTGAGCTTGGCAGGTACATTAGCACATGTATTTTGAATAGGTTTGGAAGTACATTTAAGGCACTTATGAACTAGAGACGCAAAGTGGCATTTGGCAGCAACTTAGCAGCTCTTTGCTCAGCAGAAACAAAACAGCCCAGAGACTGGATTTCCTGGAATCCAGAAGGTCCTGCTGCAAAGCCTGGAAGCCTTCTCCAGTGTTGTTGGCTCAGCAGCCAATGATGAAAAGCCTCCTCAATTGGATTGATGTGATGGCACTACCATCTCATGCTGACTCAGGAAGCTTGTGTGCATGTTCAAAGAGGCCCATATATAACATTAGTAAAACCTCTGGAGTCAGCAGTACCCACCAGATACCATTAGAACTGGGACATCTGGAACTGATTCTGGAACAGGAGCAGAAAGTATGGTAGAATTCCAGATGCAAAATCCTGGCCTGCCAGACTGTCCTGAGTGAAACTGGGTGCTACTATCCATTCTTCATTCAAGACTTACAGTAATCCCGCACAGATATGTTACTGTACTGACAATTCCCTTGCACATCTCTGGCAACCGACATAACAGAAGGTCATCTGTTCAGCATCAGCATTCAGGATGCAGTCTGCTCATAAGCAGGGGAAATGGTTACTTGTTTCTTTAAGAATGCTTCTGGCTTAATCCTTTGGAGCGAAACTGACCACACAGGAAGCTGGCGTACACCTGTTGTCCTTCATTTTTACCTTGCTGTTTCCTTCCACTCTGAATCTTCATCCTCCTTCACGCAGATTTCATCCATCTCTGTGAACAAGTCATGGGGGACATGTTCCTCATCCTCCTCCATGCCAATGATAAACTGAACTCTCCGAGATGGGGAATCTAAGAAAACGGAGCAATAAGTAAATAACAAACAGGGAGATGAGCTTTGAGAGCATGATTAATTGCTCCCCTCCCCTTTTGAATATCCTGCAAAAAAAAGGACAAGAGGGAGACGCCTTGCAATGTTTCTAGACATGGGACTAGTAGCTTACAGGAGCAGCCCCTCAGCATAAGAACACAACATGCAAAAGAATAATATGCAGTACCACAGATAATGAAGATTTGTGCAAAGGCAGCAACTTCCTGCATTGCTAGCTACTTACTACATTTACTACCTAGTAAATGTACCTAGTAAATACATTTACTACCTAGTAAATACATTTACTACCTAGCCAGACATGTACAGCAAAAAAAGTTACTCTACAGCTCTACGATTCTATTGAAGGATCTAATGGTAGCCACCCCTTCATGGATCACTGCCTTGTCGTGGCGAAGGGGCTTGAAGAACTCAGAGAAGCTATGAACTATGCCGAGCAGGGCACCCAAGATGAACAGGTCATAGTGGAGAGTTTTGACCAAACGTGATCCACCTGGAGTAGGAACCGGCAAGCCACTCCAGTATCCCTGCCAAGAAAACTCCATGGACAAAGACAACAGGCATATAAAAGTTATGACGCTGGAAGATGAGCCCCTCAGGTCGGAAGGTGTCCAACATGCTACTGGGGAAGAGCGGAGGACAAGTACAAGTAGATCCAGAGCTGATGAAGCGGCTGGGCCAAAGCCGAAAGGACGCTCAGCAAACTATGGCAAGTTCTTAAAGAAATGGGAGTGCCTGATCACCTCATCTGTCTCCTGAGAAATCTCTATGTGGGACAAGAAGCTACAGTTAGAACTGGATATGGAACAACTGATTGGTTCAAAATTGGGAAAGGAGTACGGCAAGGCTGTATATTGTCTCCCTGCTTATTTAACTTATATGCAGAATTCATCATGCGAAAGGCTGGGCTGGATGAATCCCAAGCCAGAATTAAGATTGCTGGAAGAAATATCAACAACCTCAGATATGCAGATGACACAACCTTGATGGCAGAAAGTGAAGAGGAATTAAAGAAACTTTTAATGAGGGTGAAAGAGCAGAGCGCAAAATATGGTCTGAAGCTCAACATCAAAAAAACGAAGATCATGGCCACTGGGCCCATCACCTCCTGGCAAATAGAAGGGGAAGAAATGGAGGCAGTGAGAGATTTTACTTTCTTGGGCTCCATGATCACTGCAGATGGTGACAGCAGTCACAAAATTAAAAGACGCCTGCTCCTTGGGAGAAAGGCAATGGCAAACCTAGACAACATCTTAAAAAGCAGAGACATCACCTTGCCAACAAAGGTCCGTATGGTAAAGGCCATGGTTTTCCCAGTAGTGATGTATGGAAGTGAGAGCTGGACCATAAAGAAGGCTGACGCCGAAGAATTGATGCTTTTGAATTATGGTGCTGGAGGAGACTCTTGAGAGTCCCATGGACTGCAAGAAGATCAAACCTCTCCATTCTGAAGGAAATCAGCCCTGAGTGCTCACTGGAAGGACAGATCCTGAAGCTGAGGCTCCAATACTTTGGCCACCTCATGAGAAGAGAAGACTCCCTGGAAAAGACCCTGATGTTGGGAAAGATGGAGGGCACAAGGAGAAGGGAACGACAGAGAATGAGATGGTTGGATGGTGTTCTTGAAGCTACCAGCATGAGTTTGATCAAACTGCGGGAGGCAGTGGAGGACAGAAGTGCCTGGCGTGCTCTGGTCCATGGGGTCACGAAGAGTCGGACACGACTAAACGACTAAACAACAATGGTAGCCATGCTGGGAAAGCTTCTGTCTCTGAGGTATTGGAAATCTATACAGGACACTGGCCCATGAAGATGCTTGCCCTACTGTCATGTTCACATCACATAGTAACCCAGCACTGCACACTCACCATTAGACCCAGGCTCTTCTTGCATTTGTCGCACCCGATCTCGCTTCCTGTGCTTCTGGCCATGTCTGTGATGTCTGTGGGTCTGTCTCACTAAAGGCATCCGCACCCCAACATACAGAGTCCTGTGCCCTGGAATCAAAGCAGAGAAGTTTAAGTTTTGTATTGGGTGTAACTGATACAAATCATATCCTGTGCAAACTTCTCCCCTTCTCATACCAATCCCAGCCATTCTTCAGAACCAGAACAGCCCAAACAGTAACAGCATCTTGAATGGTTTTGGAGCAACTTTCCTGGAAAAACTAGGAATCAAAGCCTTTCCACATGTCCATCCTATTGACATATAAAATAGGGGTGGGGGCACTGAGTCCACTCTCTTTCCCCTCATGCAATTGCATCAGCCATGTTTCTCTGCTTATGGCTCACTTCTGTTAATCATGGACAGGAACAGAGAAAAGAAGGTAGAGCAATGGACTGCAGGGAAGTAAGACTCAGAAGGGAGGGTGGAAGATTCAATGCCCATTTCCTATGCACTCCCTTTGAAGATATTCCAAAAAATGGCCTCCAGTCTTCTACAAAAAGTGAACCTTTGAATTGCAGGCACCTTCAGGTCCTGGACAAGATGAATATATATAGCCCAGGTTGTTTTGGGCATTGTGGTTCATGAATGGCCCAGACGGCTATATGGAGCCAGTGAAGACCCAGGAATGTCAGTTTAATGTGTTTCTGATTACCCATCTTTTTCTGGATTCCAAGACCATGTGTTGCATTACTTCTGAGTAGTCTCTTCAAGCCCCATGTAGACCTAATTGCAGTAAGTCTAGCCTTCAAGCTACAAAAGTAAGAATGAATACTGCCAGTTCAGAATTTGAAAAAGGAGCAGCTGCAGCTTTCTAACCAATGTAAGCTATGAATTGTAGGGGGTTTGGGGGGGGGGGGGCTTTTCAATTTAGCCATTTGGAAACCTGCTAAAGGTAAAGGGACCCCTGACTGTTAGGTCCAGTCACGGACGACTCTGGGGTTGCGGCGCTCATCTCGCTCTATAGGCCGAGGGAGCCGGCGTACAGCTTCCGGGTCATGTGGCCAGCATGACTAAGCCGCTTCTGGTGAACCAGAGCAGCGCACGGAAACACCGTTTACCTTCCCGCCAGAGCGGTACCTATTTATCTACTTGCACTTTGACGTGCTTTTGAACTGCTAGGTTGGAAGGTGGCGCTCACCCCGTTGCAGGGATTCGAACCGCCAACCTTCTGATCGGCAAGCCCAAGAGGCTCAGTGGTTTAGACCACAGTGCCACCTGAGTCCCTGCTACCAATATTTTAATATTGGCAGTGAGATGTTGTTGGAGAAGGGTCATAGCTCGTGGGCAGAGCATTGGCTTTGCATGCAGAACATTCAGCATTTGATCCCTGAGGTTTTTATGAGTTTTTCACCCCATCACTTAACTTCTTCTCTTTTTTTAGGGTTCAAGGATGCAGTTCTACTTGGAAGCTCAGGCCGTGGACACACGGCAATGCAGAAAACGAACTCAGCTGTCGTTCAGAGCACCCCCGTCCTTGTTGTTACTGCACACCTTCCAAGAAAACAGGTACCTTCTGTTCAAGTTCTGGGTATGAGTCCCAAGAAACCATGACCTTTATTTATATAAAACTGAGAGGGTGAAAAGATTTGTGACATTCTGCTGCTGTGCAATTTATTACTAATTCAAGCACACTGTGCCATGCTGAATACAAAGAGAGAATAAAAGGAACAAGGAATAAAAAGAACAGTGGAAGGAGCTGCAGAGATTCCCCCTCTTCCGCCTTTGGACTTAGAGGGGCTTCCTCTTAAGGGTGACTTCCCTTTGATATAAAAGGGAATTATTTATAGGTATTGACACCCTACTTGCTTTGCGTGGGATTTTGACAGACGAGAAGCACACAATATTCACCCTTCGTTTCCAAATCCTGTTAGGAAGATTAGTGCCGTAAGCCACCTTAAGGGTCTGTTTGAAGCTGATGTGAAAGACTGTGCAATCCTGTGCATATTTACTCAGGTCTAAGTCCCACTATTCAATGGGCTTACCTTCTCCCATTGCAGTGCTGCAGCCTGAGATAAGATGAAGTTTCAGGTGCAAATCTCAGTATATCAGTAATAGTGAATGTAACAAATCTCAGAATACAATGTGCAGCATATTCAGGATTTGGTATTGTGACCCCTATGTTCTACTCTAAGAAGAGCCATTAAAATTAATGATATGACTAACTTAGGTCCATTAACGTCAATGGCTCTACTTAGAGCATGGCCAACAATGGGTACAACCCAGAATCCTTTAAAATCTGGTTTTCATCTCCAGCACATTTTCTATTTCCTGTTGTGGTTCTTGCCCTTTAGAATTCCTGTTTGGAGAGTCCTTTGCCGTGTTCTTTCTTGCAGGGATACAAGACATAAGGGGGGGGGGGGGACTTTCGTTTCAGTCCAGCCTAGGAGGATGTGTTTGAAGTGAAAAAATTAATGGTGTTCTGCATTTATGACTGCAATTCTTGTTGGCATCTTTTACTAGTTTTTATTACTGTGTCACAGGTAACAGAGCTTTCCCCTGCTGGAACGTTTCAAAGTTATGAAGGACAATTTATTGTATAGATTTATTATTATTAATTTATATACCACCTACGTGCCAAAGTGGCTTCTAAGAGGTTTACCAGTATGAAATCAATACATTATTAAAATACACAATTAAACAATTCCATCAAAGTATTGAAAGTATCCATAATTTACTTATAATGAGGTGAAATGTTAAAGGAAGATAGAAAGTAAAAAGGGGGGTATAGAGATGCTAAGAATTTAGTAAAGGTGTTCAGAAGTCAGAAAGTGGGAGTGAAGGAGGTCGGTGCTCAGTCGTGCAATGTTTAAGGTTATTGCTGTATGTAACAAAACGTGACTATGATAAATATTGAAAACTCAATAAAAATATAAAATTAAAAAATGCAATAAAACAAGCCAGTCAAAAAGCATAACCGCTAAAACATGTAAAACAACAACAACTAAGCTTGCAAAAATTTATCATTTGCCCGATAACAAATGTTGGAAATGTAATGAAACTGAAGGTACATTCTTTCATCTTTGGTGGACATGCCCAAAGATTAAGGCATTCTGGGAGATGATCTATAATGAAATGAAAAAGGTATTTAAATATACCTTCCTGAAGAAACCAGAGGCCCTTCTCCTGGGCATGGTCGGCCAATTGGTGCCAAAGAAGGATAGAACTTTCTTTATGTATGCCACAACAGCAGCAAGAATACTTATTGCAAAGCACTGGAAGACACAAGATCTACCCACTAAGGAAGAATGGCAGATGAAGCTGATAGACTATATGGAACTGGCGGAAATGACTGGCAGAATCCGAGACCAGGGAGAAGAGTTGGTGGAAGAAGATTGGAAAAAATTTAAAGTATATTTACAAAAACATTGCAAAATTAAGGAATGTTAGAAGGATGTTGGAATGAAGTTATATGGTTTTAGCAGAAATGTAATAAAGAATTAAGTAAAAGTTGATTGATAATGGGCAAAAATGAAAAAATTAAAGGTTAGACCGTTAAGATAAATTATAGAACAAAAATTGAGCAAGATGGAAAGAATTTGCTGAAATAGTTAATTGAACTAGAATACAAAAAGGGAGGCGTGAGGTCGATGAAACAAGTAAATGAAAGGTAAAGATATGGAACATTGGATGTGTTTTAATGATCTTTCTTTTTTGCTGTATTGTTGTATTGTTTTCTTTTATGTTTTTTCTTTTTCTATATGTATTGTAATGTATGTTTTGTTAATTTCTTATTGTTTTTCCTTTTACTGCTTTCTGTAATTTTTAAATTCTTAATAAATATCTTTTATTAAAATAAAAAAAACAACTAAAACAATTAGAAAACAAGATCAACTTGTGATCCACACACAGAGAGGGAGAATCTTGCTTTGGAAGGAAGCTCTATCAGATCTTGGCTCATCTGCATCTCCTCTGCATGTCAAAAATTTGCATGAAGGCTTGGAACAGTCCGTGCTAAGGAACAATTTCATTCAGAGGGATATTTGGTAGCAGAAGAAGCAGCAGGCTGTGTTTGTTGGGCAAATATTTGCTAGTCATAGTGGGAGGTACGCACACTGTCACATAACACAGGCTACTTTAAACATGCATGTGCATCTCAGTGCCCACATAGCAGCAGCTGCTCGACCCAAAGGATGATCGTGCCAATCGTGGAGTTCCAGCGTTCTCTTCACCCAGCATTTGGGAGTCCTCTGCCTCAGCACCACTGCTAAAGGAATGACAGAGTTCTCTGTGGCACCACCGCCAAAGATTCTTTGGCTTCTCAGATTCCAAGTGTAAGAGTGGCTTGCACAAAATCCAATCCCACATTTCAAGTTTCTGAAGAACATCGGTTGTCATTCTTATATGACAGTCAAATATCTGGTCCCTGTGGTTTTGAAAGTGCCATGGGTGTGTAATCAACAGGCAGCTGTCCAATGTAAGTCAGGAGCCAGGAAGCAGCAGCTGGGCCAGGGAGATGGAACCAGGGAAGGAGCAGGCAAGAATGACAAAAGCAGGAATTGGATCCAAGAAGCAAAGCAGAAGTTAGAGAAGATGACAAAGCCAGGAATCAGGACCAAAGGAACACACCGGAGTTAGGCATATCCTGTGCTCATGCAAACTGGAAGCCCTTTTATAGTCCTTCCTGTCCAGGAGGTGCCAATGACCAGTATGCCTGAGTGAGGCCAGTTCCTGCCTCTCCTTCCTGGAATCCTGTCACATTCCACTATCCACAGACTTCTACTGCCCCTCCGCTATGGCGCATATGGAAGGTAGCATTCTGCAGGCTTCGTTCAGTGCTTTATACATTAGCATTGCTAAGCCTCTCTTCCCTCATATGATGCACCTGTTGAGTTTTCCTCTCTTCCTTAACATCTGTTTCAGTGCTGGCCGTGAAAAGAGGGAAAGAAGTGTCTCTAAAGTGAAACTGTGTGTGCATACATTGTTGGAGCCAGAATCTGAGGTGAAACAGGAATGTGCTGCCCCGCACTGCCACCCTGAAGATTCCCTTATCAGTTTCCAGTGTTATCTCAGGAGACTTCTATATGATCTCACAAAATCTTGCTGGAAGCTACTGCTGCTGCCTCCACTTCTCTGCCAGCAGCAAAGGGGGCATTGCCTCTTTGGGTTTTGCTGCCCAAGGCAGCTTTCTCAGCCTGCATCATGGGTGGACTGGCCCTGGTCAGACCAATAGCTCTAGGGATGGCGCCATCGTGGGTGCAATGGCACCATCTTGAAACAGCCATGCTCAGGCTCCAGCATACAATGCACTGAAGTTCTCAGATGCCTTCTCAGACACCCTTGAGGGCTTTGTTGTGTAAGGGTTGAATATTTTAAACATTTTCCAAAAACTCACAACCTATAGTGCTGTGTTGTTCTAAGAGGCAAGCACAAAAGGCTTCAGGTCAAACAGGCAGTGTGAAAAGGAACAGGAGAGGATGTTCTCACTTTCTGGAGCAAAGTCTGAGAGACGGTTCAGATTGGCTGGGTTGGGGGGGGAGCCTGGGCAATGAAGAAGAAGAAGAAGAAGAAGAAGAAGAAGAAGAAGAAGAAGAAGAAGAAGAAGAAGAGTTTGGATTTGATATCCCGCTTTATCACTACCCGAAGGAGTCTTAAAGCGGCTAACATTCGCCTTTCCCTTCCTCCCCCACAACAAACACTGTGAGGTGAGTGGGGCTGAGAGGCTTCAGAGAAGTGTGACTAGCCCAAGGTCACCCAGCAGCTGCATGTGGAGGAGCGGAGACGCGAACCCAGTTCACCAGATTACGAGTCTACCGCTCTTAACCACTGCACCACACTGGCTCTCAATGCTAGCCGCAATAAATTTTATTCAATCACACTATTTATGGTAATGTCAAACAATGTTGCCCTATGTTCTGTATGTTTTAATAAATCGTTGCTGAGTGTGAAGACGTCTTGGTGGGGCCTGCTGATTCCCATATAGAAAACATAGGATGCAGCCACAAGAGGAAGCATGTTGAGGCAGCCTCATGATTTGATACACCAAAGTATAGGAAAGAGGACAAAGAAAGTGTGTGTGTTTTTGTTTTCATTTTAAAGCAGGTCTTTTTGTTCCCATGAGATGAAATGTAGCTCAAAATATGCCATCTACTCTGCAAGGACAAAATGCATCTCTTGCAAGAACACACACACACCCCTGTAACATGGGAAAAGAAAAGGGATAAATACAGACAGAAGACAGCATCTGGTATGGATTGGAGGGAAAGATATGAAATAGATAAAACTAAGGATGGCTGAATAGTTCAGATCTGGTCACTCCCATTTTTCTGATTCCATATTAGTTTGCAATTAAAAAAAGTTCTCGTGAAAATTCATCAGCATTTTACTACTAATTTCTCACAAACATTTTTTTACACAATTTTCCCTAGTATTTTGTAAAGCAGTTTCCCATAATATAACACAATTTTCTATGTCATTTTCACCAGTATATATATTTTTTTCTACATTTGGGGACAGTATATGTATTTTTGTACACATTACTTGGCCAGAGAACCATATTGCAAAATTTGGAAAAGGGGAAATTTCAAAGGAGGGTTGTGTTTCAGTATTCTTATTGATTTGGAAAGTGTGGGTTTAGTAGGTTTGCCTTTAAATGAGAACTGAATCAATTTTGTCCCCCATCCCTATCTCCTACACACTTTTAAAACCACAATACTTGTATAACTCCTGTACATGTACCACCACATGTAACTCATTTTTTAAAAAAATCAAGATATATTGAATTTTCACACTTGAAATAAAGCAGAATGGAAGCAGTCATGCAAAATAATCAAGTTTCCCAAATCCTGCATGCAGAATTTGCATTTTCTTGCTAAAGAAATTGGATTTTCACCAGAGTCTTGTTTATGAGATGCAGTATAAGCAGTTTTGGTTCTGTGGTATACAAGACACTGTATCTGGAACCTTCTCAGATAGAAAGCACATTTACTTCACTTTCCAAATAGTTAATGATGATTAATGGCCTGCCAGAGAAATGGGGGGAGAAGGGGGGGAGCCCAGGAAGGAACAGCCTCACCTTCCAGCTCTTCGGGTTCATAACGAATGTTGACAACATTTCTGGTACCTCCCAGATCCACAACAGCCTCATCCTCCGGTCTCTGGTAGAGAAACAATGAGGGTGCGTCACACATATTATTAACACACAAATCTATGCATCTACCCCATGAACCAGATTAAAGAACAGTGGAGGTCAATGCTGATTCCTGTTCAAGAATACTGTAGATTTCTGACACATACAAATATTCTTTCCCCTCTGTTGAACAGTCACATGTAAATATTGGCCTACCCAAATATAGCCAGATGTTTGTACATACACAATCACATACAGTTCCTCTCACACACATTTTGGGATACCTTTGGAAATATCTGCAATATAAACAGCATTATATGAACTCTAATATTCTATGGCTTCGTGGCAATGTTTGCTATAGGAATATGGAAGCAAGCAGCCAATACGTGGTCTTACCTCTATTCAATAAAATTGTGCAGTCATTTAAGATTGGTATAATGGCTGCTGATATCAGAAAACGTCACTGGCTCTCTAAAGCACTGAGTTAGGGAGTGCTGTTCCTTTATGCATTTCCTAGAGGGAAGAGGTTGCAGGTTGTCTAAGCACCAGTCAATTGCTTTACCCTCCTTCTCAAATTTTCATCAATACTTCTCCTACCAGTGCTGACCCAAAACATCGTGTGGCCTCACAGGGCCCCCACCCCACCCCCTAGGCTAAGGTCAGTGGCGTAGCATCAGTTTCCGAGCACAATTCAAAGTGTTGGTGTTGACCTTTAAAGACCTAAACGGCCTCGGCCCAGTATACCTGAAGGAGCGTCTCCACCCCCATCGTTCTGCCCGGACGCTGAGGTCCAGCGCCGAGGGCCTTCTGGCGGTTCCCTCATTGCGAGAAGCAAAGCTACAGGGAACCAGGCAGAGGGCCTTCTCAGTGGTGGCACCTGCCCTTTGGAACGCCCTCCCACCAGGTGTTAAAGAGATAAACAACTACCTGACATTTTGAAGACATCTTAAGGCAGCCCTGTTTAGGGAAGTTTTTAATGTATGACATATTAGTGTATTTTGGTATTTGTGGAAGCCGCACAGCGTGGCTGGGGAAACCCAGCCAGATGGGTGGGGTACAAATAATAAATTGGTGGTGGTGGTGGTGCCTGGGGCAGGTGCACATGTGCCAGGCAGGCAGCACATAGACTGGGAGGGAGTGCCAGCCCAGCCCTTGCCACCACCACTGGAGTGACCTCACTCCCACCAAAGCCAAGCGTGGCCACGCTGAGCTGCCTGCCTGCCCGTGCAGGGAACAGCCTGGCTGACCAACACAGCCCTTGGCGGGTGAAGAGGAGTATCACGCCAGGCTGTGCTGGGGACACCTGCATGGGGGCATCTGGTTTAAACCAACTCAAAAACTGTGTGTCTGGGGCCACAGCCCCCTGGCACCCTCCGCACGATGCCCCTGGCTATGGTCATGTATTGCTGCACCAAAGACCACTTTTTGTCCTTTTCCCCAAAGAAAAAGGGGCACATCTATTTCCCCACGTTCGCATACTTCATGATGTCTGAAGCAAATCCCTTCCTTCTGCTGCCTAGCAAAGCCAGCCTTTCCTCCTGCCCCAATTCAAAAGTAGGAGAAGAGGCAGAGATGTGTGACATTATAGAAGCTTACTTGCCCTTTGTGCCAAGGGGACTCACAATCCAAATTTAGATGTGGGGGATGGGAAACATTCAAGTTAAAATTCGGATCATGCATCAACACTCATTTTTCAAGTCCTAAAGAAAATTAAGACTATTAAAGCTTAGCAGTACAGAGAAGCAACAATCTTGTTTAGTCCTTCTCTGTTTCCTGACATAGAAGCTTGGCTGGGGGAAAGGATTATTTCTCTCTCATCAAAGTGGAAACTGGATGCATTTCAGACTTGTTGCACTTACTATATAGCCTGATAAAGCTCTTCCTCACAGGACACAGTGATTCCATACATCATTTTAATAATTAGATAGATAGAGGAGAAAGGACACTTTGCTAATAGCAAGCTCCAGTACCACTCTTTTATTTATTTTTCTTCCCTCAACCTAGAGAGATAAATAATGCATAGCTCTGCTGAAGGCAGAATTTCCCATAGGGAAAAGCAAAAGCATTCTTTCCACCCGTAATGAGCAACAGCAGGGGAACCAACTGTAGGGGCTAGAAGCGGCTTCTGCCCCCTCAATATTTGTGAGCAGGGGGCTGAGCCACCCCAATATTGAGGGGCCCCAAAACAGATCAGCCTCCCTGCAAACCTGCCCTCTGTGGTCCCCATTCCCCGGCCGATGGGCGAGTACTCGTGTCCTGGGCAGGGATGGAGGGCGGAGGTTGATATTTACTCAACGTGCTCTCCAGGCCCTGTCACTGGCAGAGCGCAATGGGGGCTCCTGGTTCACGCCCCCCCCTCGTTTGCACACCCAGGGCAACAGCCCCCATGGCACCCTCCACCCGGTGCATGACATTGTGCATATAACAACGCTGGGTCCCCTCAATGTGGGAGGCAAACTGGCAGCCCTGAGCAACAGCAAAACTACAAGATCCAAAAATTCATGAAGAGACAGAGTTGCTGCCAGGATTTGCCCAAACTGGAGTTCAAACTGGGGGTATTGTATTCTCGGTTGCTCTTAGGTTTTCCTCCCCATTGTATCTTCATTTTATTTTTTCTGTTCCTGCAAGGATACTGCACGTCGGAAGCTAGCACAACAGAAAAGGGAGCTGAACAAGAACCTCTCACTTGCCCCGCCTAGTTTTCCACCAGCAGAGAATCTTTTACATAGAGGATCATTTAAAATAAATAAATCCGTGCCTCCAGTTGCAGTCTGAAATGACAGCGCACTCTAACACCACCACCACCATCACCTCCTTCTCATAGAACTCATTCTGCTGCCTCCTGTATAGATCCAGACTCATGCCTGCAGAATTCATTATGTGAGCATTATGATTATTTATTATATTTATTCGTTGTTGTTTTTCCCAAGATAAGTGAAACTTGAAGCAACTTGCAAATATGAACATCAAAAACAAGGATAAAACAACTTAAAATGACACACACACATAATAATGTTTTTCCTGACTTGTAAAAGCACATAGTAATAGTGTCCTCCCTGGAGCACATATTCCATAAACAGGGAGCCACCACTGAGAAGGCCTGTTCTCAAGTTGCCACCCCCTGCATCTCCTTTGGAAAGGGCACACACAAAATGGGCCTCAGATGAAGCATGTGAATTGCACTACCATGTTCTAAATGCCTATACCGGGAGCTTTTATCATTGGGTTAGAATGCCAACTTCAAGGAAATCCCAGAATGGCCAATTCCCCCCCAGTTGTGCTAGGGCTGAGGCTGATTTGTTTATATTTTAGTACAGAATTGTGACCATATACAGCAGTATAGAAGAATGACAGCAACAAATTCTGAGGTCCTTCAGAGAGACATAACCTCTTTCCCTGGCATCCTAGGAAGTCACAGAGTAAGCCATTTTAATTGGGCTTTGGGTTGTCCCTGTTTCATGTCTAGGATCAGTGCTTTTTTCTAAAAATAATGTTTAGGGGTACTCTCATTTTCCTACTCATATTGAAATACTGCCCTTCAATGAGGCCAAACTTGGATTCACAAAATGTTTAGGGGTATGCATACCCCTGTGTACCCCCAGAAAAAAAGCACTTAAAGGTAAAGGTAAAGGGACCCCTGACCGTTAGGTCCAGTCGTGGCCGACCCTGGGGTTGCGGCGCTCATCTCGCTTTATTGGCCGAGGGAGCCGGCGTACAGCTTCCGGGTCATGTGGCCAGCATGACTAAGCCGCTTCTGGCGAACCAGAGCAGCGCACGGAAACGCCGTTTACCTTCCCGCCGGAGCAGTACCTATTTATCTACTTGCACTTTGAGGTGCTTTCGAACTGCTAGGTTGGCAGGAGCAGGGACCGAACAACGGGAGCTCACCCCGTCACGGGGATTCGAACCGCCAACCTTCTGATCGGCAAGTCCTAGGCTCTGTGGTTTATCCCACAGCACCACCCGCGTCCCTTGTCTAGGATTAAACCACCCTAAAACAGTAAAAGGCACAGGACAAGGGCTATTAAAAAAAGAAAAAGCTGGCAACTCTAATTCAGTTATATCACTAGATCCAGGTATTGGCTTTATTTGACATTAACCTTTATTTTAATGTTGTTGCTCTGATAGACCTTTGGAGCCTGGTTTCCTGTAAGGTGATTAAGTAAGTGCTTCTACTATGGTAACATTAACACCATCTACTCATGGTGTGAAGTTAACACTACAATTACACCATAATTGATTTAGGCTGCAATCCTATACCCACTTACCTGGGAGTAAGACTCACATGAATTACATAGTTCTCACGTCTGAAAAGAAGGCTATAGCCTTAGCACTGTTAACCAATGCTATAAGTAATTATGGTCACCCAAACTGCCTGTTCTAAAAGAAACAGAAAATGCCAGATACAAGTCCTAAGGGTTTTAACCGGGGACGCGGGTGGCGCTGTGGGTTAAACCATAGAGCCTAGGGCTTGCTGATCAGAAGGTCGGCAGTTCGAATCCCCATGACGGGGTGAGCTCCTGTTACTCAGTCCCAGCTCCTGCCAACCTAGCAGTTTGAAAGCATGTCAAAGTGCAAGTAGATAAATAGGTACCGCTCCACCGGGAAGGTAAACAGCGTTTCCATGCACTGCTCTGGTTCGCCAGAAGCGGCTTAGTCATGCTGGCCACATGACCCGGAAAAACCATCTGTGGACAAACGCTGGCTCTATCGGCCTATAGAGAAAGATGAGCGCTGCAACCCCAGAGTCGTCCATGACTGGACCTAATGGTCAGGGGTCCCTTTACCTTTACCTTTAAGGGTTTTAACCATTTGCAGGGCTTCCAGTGGGGACTCATCCATCCTCATAAAAGCGCTTTACCTGCAAGTTCCTGAATGATGTCATGGTTATCCTCCGAAGCCGTGCAAGGTCAGAAAGAAAGAAGAATCAATCTTCTTCTACAATTATGTTCAAGAATCCAGGTCCTGGGCTAAGTTCTCTTCTGGTGCAAGTCTGGGTAGCCAAAGGGAGGCTCGAGTCCATTCCATACACCCATTTAGCTGACTAGGTATTGACCCCCAACAGAAGCCACTTGCTACTTCTTAAAGCATCTCTTTTAGACAATCTTTTTCAATGGGCAGGTGGGTAGGGGAGGGGGAAAGGTTGAACCATTGAAGATGCTGCTTCAGCTGGGTTTCCTCGCTAACTCTGTTCCCAGAGCCACCTGACCTTCATTACTATGACAGCATGGAACACGGCAGCATGAATATTCCAAATGGTACCCATCCTTCTGTCTCATCAAATCCATTCTTAAGGAGCTTTCTTGGAAAGTAAGGGGAGTGGGAGGGAAGGAACTAAACCTTGAGGTCCTGTTCCCACCACAACTTCCCTGACACTGGAAGTCAGTACAAAATGCACCGGGCTTCATCAGATTGCCCATCCGGTAAGAAGGCAGCATTCTTTTGTTTATAGGCTAGCCATGTGAAAAAATAAGAGGGCAGGACAACTTTCTTTAAGAGAAAGTTGTGTAGAGGAGGGGATTGGGAGCAGATGTAGGTGTCATGGCAACAGGGGCCTATAAATATTTATCTTGGGTTGGGGTCCATTCCAGTTCCCTGAGGGGAGAGAACTAAATTATTCCCATCACATTTCAAGGTGTATTTTAATGGGAAATCCTTTAAAATCCACCCAAAGCACTTTAAAAAATAGTATTTATGAGGGGGTTCATCCCTCCCCTCCAAAAAAACCCCCAAACTTTTATAACTTCTAAAACAGGGCATCCAGTCACCTACAGCCTGAGCAGCTAATACACAAGGCTCCCTGCACATCACACACACAGTTAAGTCCTCTTAGGAGGGAGGAGACTTAATGGCAAGATGCACTAGCTGCTGAAACTGTGGGTGGCTAGATGCCCTGTTTAAGTTTAAAAGGGGAGTTGGGGTGGGGGTACAGAGGTAGGCACTGTCCTCTGTAGCAACCTCTAGCCCTACAGATGAAACGCACAGAGAAACGCAAGAAAACTTGGATGCAATTATCTAAGACGCATGTCGAAATAGAAACATAAAAGAACTAAATGATACAGACTTCCAACAGATTTATAGTCGTCAAAAAACCGAGCTGAAGAAGGCGTGTACTCCGAAACAGGGCCCTGTCCTGGTTACCACCACTGAACCGTACATCTGATTCACACTCCGGATACTCCTTTTTGGCCCCATTTGATCCTTCATTCTTTATTCTTTATTCTAATTTTATATAATGTGGACTCGTTTTGACTGCTATTGAGACTTGTATAAAACAATTGTTGTGCACTGGTATTTCATGTACCTTTGTACTATATCATTGTATATTTGAAACGACATTATTTCTGCACTTAAACGTTGTATCCAAACTTACCATTACTTTAAAACTATCATACTTATACGTTGTGTTTAAATCTACTACTAGCTTCAAACTGTTATTCTTAGCAGAATACACACGTTTTTCATTTCAACTCTTGAGTAGGAATTATTCCTTATATTGAAACTTTTGGCCAGAGTTCTTGATATATCCTTTTCAGTGCTGAACTGCACCCAGCAAAAAAATGTGGGCCATTACCAGGGCCAGATACAAGAAAATAGGGTGTCTATCACAAGAAAAGGGGAGCCATTCATGCATATGTACGTTATCTGCACATTCTAACACAGGCTGCAGTCCTAAGAACACTTACCTGCGTATAAGCTCCCTTGAACACAGTAGGACGGACTTCTGAATAAACATGCATAAGGTTGCACTACTGGGTTTTTTAGGATATATTTCCCTCCTTCTGAAACTCATGAGTGAGCTCTATGTTGAAAATTCTCTTTCCTACAGCAGACAAGCCTTCACGACGACTATGCCCGTTAACAGGCAAGCTCTGCTTGAAATGTGATCATTGACGTAATAGGGCATCCAAAATGAAAAACGACACCAATCAGTTAAAATTAGATGGTGACCGTGGCCTTCAGCCCTGTGCCCCATATTACTGTTTAACAATGGGGAAAACACAAAAGTAAACATCTGGAGAAAACAGAATACGCATCCCAAGGAAAACGCAAAATCAGTTTCCTTCTGGGCACACTTTTGAGCTGATCTACATGGTGGAGTTATTAATCTACATGTTAAGTTGGGAAGAGCATACAGTACTGGCTGCTGCGACTGCATCACTTTAGACTGCAGGTGGAGAATTGCTTGTTTGAATGGTCCCTAATGTAAATAGCCTTCCAGAATAAAACAAACTAGTAGCTTGGGGAGAAGCTAGGCTTTTTAAGTGACAGTGAAATTCTCAAAACTTACAGCAATTGCCAGATTCTACGTCAGTGGAAGTGCTGGAATTTCATTCCATGCTCTACAGAACAGCTGAAGTCAAGTCCATTTCTCAATCCCCACAACTATAAATATCTTCCTAACAACAGAGGGTTTTAAAGTCATTGTTGGGTCTTTTATTAGTAGCAGTGAAGTGTACACACTGTGGTCAACAGTTGTCTAACAGAACACTGATTGACAGTTGGAAGTCTTTCTACATTATATGAGAAATCATAAACCAAATTGTTCCCAGGTCTGGGGGCACAATTGTTCTCCTTATGAACACACACACACAAACTAGAGATGTGGAGAAAAACAATAATACTTTTTAAAGAAAACCCTAGAGAAATCAATGTCCTCATAAATAAGAAAGATTCAAACTCTACCATTTGACACTTACTTCAGAGTTAGTTATTTAGTATTCGTCTCTAGTTATGCAGTGAAGGCAGATAACTTTGCATGTTGCACCAAGCAAATCATTTATTTAATCAATAAATCAGTTACAGAACGACGAAAGCTTGCTTATATCTATTTAACGTGTCCATTCATTTCAAAAGTTAATCCTTGCATGTACCAGTCTGGGCACCTTCATTAAGCCAACAACTGGAGGTGGAAACCCAAATGAAGGTTTGTATTTTGGAAAGGAAACACGATACAACACAGAGACTCACTTTAAAACTAACTTTTTCAAACTATGTCTTGAAAATGGTGAGTAATAAGTTCTGCTCAAAACAAGTGACACAAGTTGGTGTCTGGTGTTGCTTTTGATAGTGTACACCACTTTGGAGGCCTTGATAATAAAATGGCTTAGTATTATAAACAAACAAGTTCAGCAACACATTGTACAGGTGACTTAGGCTGCAATCTCACGGACCTGAGAGGAAGCCCCACTGAACTCAGATGGGTGGGGTATAACTAATATATTATTATTATTATTATTATTATTATTATTATTATTATTACTATTTATTAGCATGCATAGACTTAAGATTGTTAATTCTTCTGGTACATAAGGAGATATGAACATAAGAACATCCTTCAGGAAACCCACAAGCAAGTCCGAGGACAACCTTCTTGCCTTGTGTTTTCCAGCAACTGGTTAAATGCTAAAAGATTAACAAAAAGATTCTGCAGATCTGAATGCTTAATTTCCTGAGGTGCACCAGCAAGAATTTCACTTTTCTTCTTTCAAAGGGGGGTGAGAGCATCACAGATCTCTGTTCCTTGATCACAACCACCCCAGTTCAGAGACGCAGCAGAACTGCGTGCAAGCACACTGCTCCACCGTCAATTCAACACTGTCCCACAGGAATGTCTAATGGCCACCAATGGACCCTCTTTGTCAGTTCCCAGAACTGGAAAAAGTCCATTTTTTCTGTCAGCGCACATATGAGAGATGGTTACTAAGGCATCACATGGGAGGAGCATGGCTGCAAATGCTTACTACACACGCATGGCTGCTATACTACACTGTGGCTGCTATGTGCTGTGAATTCGAATACACGCCTAATGTGGTGCCATGCGAATCACATAGAGGGGTCATTTTGTGAAGTGCATTTGGAGTGAAAAGATATCATAGTCACCAGGGTGCAATGAAGTCAGCCAAACCCACGCATCTCAACCTCAGCTAATCACTTGCCATCTGGGCCTCCTCTCAACATTATTGTGCCTTCAGATTTGCTGTTGACCTAACAAGCAGGAAGCCACAAGGTTACTAGGTTCAACTGTAGGCCTGGACTCTCTCCAAACATATGTGAAAGCATTCCTTTCACAAAGAAAACAGACTTTGCACATCAGGGGTGGGAAAGCTGGGCCCCTCAAGCCACCTCTGGGCTCCAACTCCCATTAGCCACTATGCCCGTATGGTCCACTGCCAAGGATGTTGGGAGTTGTAGTCTAGCAACAACTGAAGAGCCACAGATTCCTCATCCCTGTTGTACAATGGCATTTTACCTGAAGCTCCTTTTGTTTATTTATCATGCAAACAAACAAACAAAACCTTTCTTTTGTAGCACCAAGTTTACATATGTGTTACCTTAAAGGTAAAGGGACCTCTGACTGTTAGGTCCAGTCGTGGCCGACTCTGGGGTTGCGGCGCTCATCTTGCTTTACTAGCCGAGGGAGCCAGGTCATGTGGCCAGCATGACTAAGCTGCTTCTGGTGAACCAGAGCAGCGCACGGAAACGCCGTTTACCTTCCCGCTGGAGTGGTACCAATTTATCTACTTGCACTGTGTGCTTTCGAACTGCTAGGTTGGCAGGAGCAGGGACCGAGTGACGGGAGCTCACCCCGTCGTGGGGATTCAAACCGCCAACCTTCTTATCAGCAAGCCCAAGGCTCAGTGGTTTAGACCACAGCGCCACCCGCATCCCATACCACATCCCTACCCCACCTCAAACTCAGCTTTAGGATACTAGTACAGGAAATCAACCTATTTCCGTACTGAGAGAGGAGTACTTGGGCTAAGACAACTGTATTTCAAGACGCAAATTATAGACTCATGATACATGCATTTAACTACCTTGGGCCTTATTGTGAGAATGCTTTGTTAACTGAATTGTAGAAAATGACCTGGCCTCCAATGCACCCTTTTCTCATGACTCCTAGTATTTGGTGGGTGCAAAGATAAGGAAATATTTATTCATGTAACTTTCCCAGATTTGTGGGCTGATAGATGGCAAGCTTAATCATCATGCACCTTTATAAATACATTGGTTTCTCTTGCTCTAGAATAGGTCCTAACAATAACGATGGGAGAAACTGAGATGATTGTGTTCAATTATAATCAACCTTGACTCTGCCTATTCAATAACGCTGTTATCCTGCCTTGAGCTTCCTGATACATGAAACCTTTTTCTTCTGCCATCTTCCCTTGATCTCACTAGGCCATCTTCAATCTTCAATTCATGTAACTCCTGCTTGGATCCTCAACAGCCAAGAAAACCAACACCCTCAGTGGGAGCCCAGTACTAAAAAAAACTAATCAATTCTTAAAGCTGGGTTTAGTCATACTTTGAACTTCTGCCAGTGGTAGTGCTTGCAATTATCCAAGCAGAATGGTTTTCTCAAGCTTTTGGCGGACGCAGTTGATTCTAATGTCCTAAAACACATATTTAATAAGGTTTAAATTAAATTAGCCTTGAAAATCAGCTTCAAATTTTTTTTCCTAGTCCAATAATTACACAGAGAAAAAATACAATTGAGGTTGCAGCTACATTTGTATTAACACAATGTTCAAAGCAAACATACTTAGAATAAGTTTAAATCTAGAAACCTTCCATCCATTGTCAAAACTGCTTGTAAATATAAAAATCGAAACAGCTACGCCTAATTCACTCACCGATTCCATTGCAGGGATGTGCGAGAACTAGGCTAGTTTAGTTTCTCCATTCCTTTTTATTATGAAAACTTCATTTTGTTTCATTATTTGCTCATTTCATTTTTCATGTGTTTTAATAACTGATTTGCAATTAATTCATTTGTTTTATCATTCCCATCCATTCCCCCCCATTGATTTCAATGGGAGACCCAGCCAGTTTTCTGTTGACTGTAAATTTGATGTGTACCATCCAAATGGCATGGAAACTTGAGGAATTCTACTATGCCTTGAATGCAGCACCCCTGCCAAATTTGAGACACATTAGAAAAGGGCATTTTAGAGGCTTTAAAAAAAAAAATCCATTCAATGGGGGGCCCAGATGTTCATTACTGGGATTTTATGCTCTCTGGAACTTGCTTTGATATCCTATGGGAAAAATGTGCCTCGTTAATTTCATTTGTCTAGATAAAATTCTTTAGTTGTAATTACATCCTTTCAATGAGAGTGCTCCCAAGTGCTCCTCTCCTGCTTGTAAATTCTGTGTTTTACACCTGTTCCTATGAAATTTTCCGTCATTGTACCACTCCTCAAGTAGAGGAGACATTTTAAAGTTTCAAATAGAGCAAAGGGTTCCCAGTTTACATCTGTGAGTTTCAGTGCAGCCTCCGTCTCTTTATCCTTCTGTAACCTTTCAGTTACATACTGTTCCAAAACATTCCAATTTTTCATTAGAAACTAACGAAAAATGAATCAAACAAATGACTAATGTGATTTCTAATTAAGAATTCATCCATTTGCAATCTAATTTGTTTTGGCAACAAAAACAAATTAAATCAATGAGGCACAATTGTTTTGTTTTTCATTAGTTATTAAAACAAATGCATACACTTATTCCATTCCAAGTTCCAGAAAACCTAAGATCCCAATGACAGCCTACCTTCATTTAACTGAGGAGCTGAAATTGAATGATGGACTGACCTCGCACTGAAACTAGTGTTAGGATTTTATGCATTCTAGCAGCCAGGAAAGATTACATCAGCTAAAAGGAACAGGAAACTTATGCATTCTAGATTTTGCAATGGAATGGGCAAAATAAATTCATCTCTGCATTGCATTTTTGTGCCTATACAGTGGTACCTCGGGTTACATATGCTTCAGGTTACATACGCTTCAGGTTACAGACTCCGCTAACCCAGAAATAGTACCTCGGGTTAAGAACTTTGCTTCAGGATGAGAACAGAAATCGTGCAGCGGTGGCGCGGTGGCAGTAGGAGGCCCCATTAGCTAAAGTAGTACCTCAGGTTAAGAATAGTTTCAGGTTAAGAACAGACCTCCAGAACGAATTAAGTTCTTAACCGAGGTACTACTGTAATTATTCAGCAAGGGGTCCACAAATTCATACACAGCACTCAGAGCCATGAGCATCTCCTACCACTCTTATTAAACTGGCAAACCACAGCTTTTCTGAGTTCAGTGCTAGGAAGGACAGAGACTCTTCCCCTGACCTCACGCTGAGCTTCAGATTCAGGTAGGTAGCCGTGTTGGTCTGACACGGTTGAAAGAAATAATAAAAAATAAAATATTGTCCAGTAGCACCTTGTTGTTGTTGTGTTGCTTAGTCGTGTCCGACTCTTCGTGACCCCATGGACCAGAGCATGCCAGGCACGTCTGTCTTCCACTGCCTCCCACAGTTTGGTCAAATTCATGCTGGTAGCTTCGAGAACACTGTCCAACCATCTCGTCCTCTGCTGTCCCCTTCTCCTTGCGCCCTCCATCTTTCCCAACATCAGCGTCTTTTCCAGGGAGGTCTTCTCTTCTCTTGAGGTGGCCAAAGTATTGGAGCCTCAGCTTCAGGATCTGTCCTTCCAGTGAGCACTCAGGGCTGATTTCCTTCAGAATGGATAGGTTTGATCTTCTTGCAGTCCATGGGACTCTCAAGAATCTCCTCCAGCACCAGAATTCAAAAGCATCAATTCTTCGGCGATCAGCCTTCTTTATGGTACAGCTCTCAATTTATTATTATTATTATTATTACTATTATTATTATTATTATTATTATTCGGCGATCAGCCTTCTTTATGGTCCAGCTCTCACATCCATACATCACTACTGGGAAAACCATAGCTTAAACTACACGGGCCTTTGTTGGCAAGGTCCCCTTCATGGATCACTGCCTTGCCGTAGCAAAGGGGCTTGAATAACTCAGAGAAACTATGAGCTATGCCGTGCAGGGCCACCCAAGATGGACAGGTCATAGTGGAGAGTTTTGCCCAAACGTGATGCACCTGGAGTAGGAACCGGCAAGCCACTCCAGTATCCCTGCCAAGAAAACTCCATGGACAAAGACAACAGTAGCACTTTAGAGACCAACTAAGTTTGTTCTGGGTATAAGCTTTCGTGTGCATGCACACTTCTTCAGGGCACTCAAAGCATCTCTGAAGCTTAGAACAGCATTACTGTACATGAAATATTCCCAACCGTCACAATAGTAAGGGGAGGGGAGCATGGTGGGGACCACAGGTTTGGGGGAGCCATTTACCTACAATAGGGGTGTAAGTAAATGTGGCCTGCTAGATGCTTCTGAACTCCCATCGTGCCTAGTGATTGGCCATGGTGGTTTGGAATGATGGGAGCTGGGGTTCCAAGCACATCCCTGACCTAGAAGGATGCAGCAGCTCTAACTACCAAAGTGTATTTTCCAGCTGACAGGGAAAATTGTATTTTGAAATGAAGTTCTCCAAATATATCGCTGAGAGTTGCTAACGGCAAGACTCCGCAAAAGGTCTAATTGCACTATTTAGGCCATGGGTAGGCAACCTAAGGCCCAGGGGCCAGAAACGGCCCAATTGCCTTCTCAATCCGGCCCATGGGCGGTCCAGGAATCAGCATGTTTTTACATGAGTAGAATGTGTCCTTTTATTTAAAATGCATCTCTGGGTTATTTGTGGGGCATAGGAATTCGTTCATTATTATTTTTTCAAAATATAGACCCCCCCCCCACAAGGTCTGAGGGACAGTAGACTGGTCACCAGCTGAAAAAATTTGCTGACCCTTGATTTAGGCTGCAATCCTATGCTTACTTACCTGGAAGTGAACTCTGTCAATCACTGTGGGGGATTTAATTTCTGTGTAAACATGCATGGCTTGCACTACATGTGGAGCTGCTCTCAGTTTGCATGTCCCATGAAAGGCATGTCACTTTTATTATGGATAAATGTTGGAGGCTATGCAACTTACTCCACAGCTTATGTGACTGCTGCTCTAGAGTAAATCAGTTGTAAATCGTATATACCGTATTTTTCGCCCCATAGGGCGCACCGCCCCATAGGACGCACCTTGTTTTTTTGGGGGGGGGGAAATAATGAAAAAAATATATATTTCCCCCCGCGAAGCCTGGGAATGCAGGCAGCTCTGCGCAACCCTTGGGAGACCGGCGCGAAGTCGGTCTTCTGCCTTTGTGCTCAGAATCTTAGTATCACTTTTTACAAAGTTTGTAGTTCTCAAAGGAGAGAGAACTTGCAAGTGGGCGGAAAAGCCGAATGCCCCCTGAACAGATCCTTCAGCCTCTCTAGGTTCAGAGGAGGCAAAAAAAAAAAAGGGTTAGCTTAAATTTGCAACATTTATACAGGCTGCAGCATTCATATTCCTGGTGCTAGGTGCAGCAATTTTTAATTTAAAAAACAAACACGTGTACTTGCCTTTAGCTATTGACGGTATCACATAAAAGGTATTTTGGGGTTATAAGAATACAGGGAAGAAACTAGAGAATCATCTAAGAAGAAATAATTGATATTTCTCTTCTGCACTCCAGGGAAAGGAACTGCTCCTTGCACTCTGGCAACATCAAAAGCTTTCAGAATAAAAGAAACATTGGAGGATCATTAAATTGAGTTTTAAACTTGCTAGATGCTCCTAATCAGCATGATAGCTTGACTGAGCACACAAGGCTGGCTGTTTTTCTTTCAATCTCAAAGCTTTCTTTCCCCTCCCAACAATATGTACAGTATTAATGGGGACATGGGTGGCACTGTGGTCTAAACCACTGAGCCTCTTGGACTTGCCGATCGGAAGGTTGGTGGTTCGAATCTGCACAACAGGGTGAGCTCCCATTGCTCTGTCAACCTAGCAGCTCGAAAGCATACCAGTGCAAGAAGATAAATAGGTACCACCGCAGTGGGAAGGACTAGGCATTTCCGTGAGCTCTGGTTTCCGTCACAGTCCTCCATGTGCCAATAGCGATTTAGTCATACTGGCCACATGACCCAGAAAGCTGTTTGTGAACAAATGCCAGCTCCCTCAGCCTGAAAAGCGAGATGAGCACCACACCCCATAGTCGCCTTTGACTGGACTTAACAGTCCAGGGGTCCTTTACCTTTCCTTTTACAGGAGAAAGTATGGGATTGTATAAACATGACTGTGCAGGGCGAAAAACCAGAGGGAAATATTCTTTGGAATTACATACCTGTGGGAATGTTAAGGAAGGTAGGAGAGGATATATTGTTTTGATAGTATCCGTCCTCACTCACTCTAGTGAGTAAACAACAGAGCACATTCCCTTTGCAACTTATTGGAAGCAAGTTGCTGATTCTTTAGAACCCTTTAATTAAACAATCTGGTCTGGCTTGTCCAGTCTGGATTGTTCCTGGTATGTTTCCCCTTTATTTCCCTCTTAAAATAATAATAATAACACAACACAGTCTTCTTTAAAAGTAAGAACAATGTTTTACTCACATTCAGTTCACAGCAGTCATCTGAAGGCAGGCTTTGTTTTGTAGTTACAGTGAAAAGAAGTCTGAGCTACATCTCAGACTTTCTGCTTGTGGGCTCCATCCTATGTGAGGAACATAGGGAAATACAGCTACATGCGCTTAAAGCATGGTTACAGTCCAGAATGATAGATATATGCCTAATTCAAACTTCTTTGAGTCATGACCCAACATTCCTGTGAAGAATACACCTCAGTAAGTATTCCTGCTTATACAGGGCAGGTGTCTGATTGGGGCAGTTTACAGCAAAGACATATGGCTGCATATGGTGCCAGAACGTACACTAAATGGTGAATCAGCCATTAGCCATCATTTTTTCCCAGCCCCAGATTATATTTCACCACCTACTGGATCTGTATCATTGGAGGTAATGAGGATACATAATAAGTATGATTAATTACTGGGAAGAGCAGGCCCATCTCCCTTTCTCCTCTGCTCAATCTGCAACCTTGAATTAGCTCCACTCAACAGCTGTGCTTCTCCAAAAGACCAGGGGTGGGTGGGAATAGGGCTGCCAACTGATGAAGTGGGGAACCTGTTGTGCTCTTGTGCCTTTTAACAGCAACTTGATCTGCAGACATCAGCAGATTCATTATATTGTGAAGCTTTTAGGGCACAGAAGTAAGCATCATCATCACCACCAGTTAATTACTGCAGGGGGTATCAAAGGCAACTGTTGGGATGGAAGAGTGCCGGTGCAGTGGCCAATTCAAAGAGCAATGCAAATAGAGATGTGTGAATCCACAGGGAGATTAGATGCAGGGTCTATAATATGGGTAGGCAAACTAAGGCCCGGGGCCCGGATCCAGCCCAATCGCCTTTTAAATCCAGCCCGCGGATGGTCCGGAAATCAGCGTGTTTTTACATGAGTAGAATGTGTCCTTTTATTTCAAATGTATCTCTGGGTTATTTGTGGGGCCTGCCTGGTGTTTTTACATGAGTAGAATGTGCCCTTTTATTTAAAATGCATCTCTGGGTTATTTGTGGGGCCTGCCTGGTGTTTTTACATGAGTAGAATGTGTCCTTTTATTTAAAATGGACCTCTGGGTTATCTGTGGGGCATAGGAATTCTTTCATTTCCCTCCCCGCAAAATATAATCCGGCCCCCCACAAGGTCTGAGGGACAGTGGACCAGCCCCCTGCTTAAAATGTTTGCTGACATTAACATGACATTAAATGCCCTCTGCATCTTTAAAGGTTTGATAGTCATGGGAGAACCATAGCAAAGTAAAGGTAAAGGGACCCCTGACCATTAGGTCCAGTCATGACCGACTCTGGGGTTGTGGCGCTCATCTCGCTTTATTGGCCGAGGGAGCCGGCGTACAGCTTCCGGGTCATGTGGCCAGCATGACTAAGCCGCTTCTGGCAAACCAGAGCAGCACACGGAAATGCCGTTTACTTTCCCGCTGGAGCGGTACCTATTTATCTACTTGCACTTTGACATGCTTTCGAACTGCTAGGTTTCTGATTGGCAAATCCTAGGCTCTGTGTAGAGTGTGGTAGGACAACCTCAATCCAGACTCACAATTTCCAGAAGAAAAATGCAAGCCAGTACATACCCTGCATGGCAAAGAACCGAGGGAATTCAGGTACAAATATAGATGCAAGTCAATGATCTAGAAAAAATAAGCGTCAGAAAATAATGTATAGCAGATTATGGAGAAGCCCTATGGTCCGATTTTAGCTTGGATTTGATGAAATGAAAGTTCATTCCAAGATGGTACATCTCATTTGTTTTTATATAGTTTTTTCAGTCTCGAACCTTAAAATTTGCCATTCTGAAGTAAACTCTCACACTTTTCAAATTCAACTTTTAAATTTCAATTTTAAGAACCACATAAGACACATGCATCTATTATACTGCATTAAGAGGACATTTGCCCCATTCTGTAGCTATGGAACAATCAACCACAGCAATAAGCAACCGGGTCAGTGAATCCACAGCGGGGAAATCTTAAGTAAAATTAGCAGGTGGAAACAGAGCATCATCAAATGCTTTCCCCTTCCTACCGCCTGCAGCTTCTCCCCTCTGCACACACTTATAATTACAAAGCAATGTGATAGCATTTCTCCAACACAGATCTAAACCCCCCAACTCTCACTTAATAAATTAAGCGCTGACTCAGCCCCCATTACTCCACCACTAGTTTTTCCCCCTTTCCTTCTAGTAACCTTTCGAAAACATGTTCCCTTTTTTCACAGTTCTCCACCACCAGCACATCTTGCTATAGTCAGACCCACTAAAGTCTTCCTGCCTCTTCTCCACTTTGTATCAAAACGCAGCACAGGGATCTGTATTCAAAATCAGACCTGAATCTTGGACCATTAGAAGAAAAATATACCTCAGCATATATGTGGAACGCCTTGTGGAACGCCCTCTCATCAGATGTCAAGGAAATAAACAACTATCTGACTTTTAGAAGACATCCGAAGGCAGCCCTGTTTAGGGAAGCTTTTAATGACAGATGTTTTAATGTATTTTTAATATTTTGTGGGAAGCTGCCCAGAGTGGCTGGGGAAACCAGCCAGATGGGTGGGATATAATTAATATTATTATTATTATTATTATTATTATTATTATTATGTAGTGTAGTTTCACCCTGGGCCAACAGGGGGATACTGTATATAGTTTTCACTCAGGTCTGTAGATAGTTTTCACTCAGGTCCGCGTCTGTTATTTTAGGCGGGAACTCTGGGCTGTTGTGGTTACAATGTTGACAGCCGGCTGCCTATAAATACAGGCCGGCTGAGCTGTTCGCAGTCAGTTCTATTCCAGCTTACCATAATAAAGAGCTACTTGAAGAAATCGCTGTGCCGGCTGCTATGTCAACCCACGACCTAACAATTATTATTATTATTATTATTATTTGTAGAATGTGCACTACTCAATGATTATAATCTCCAGGTCTTTGGGAGTGAGTTGCCTCCAAGCACATGCTTAGCCCAGAGATAACGTTCTGTCCATTCCCTAACAGTACAGCCCTGGTTTCCTCTCAACCTACCAATGATTGCCATATATATTTCCATACAGTGGTGCCCCGCAAGACGAATGCCTCGCAAGATGGAAAACCCGCTAGACGAAAGGGTTTTCCGTTTTTCGATGCGCTTCGCAGGACGAATTTCCCTATGGGCTTGCTTCGCAAGACGAAAATGTCTTGCGAGTCTTGAGATTTTTTTCGCTCCCCCCCCCCTTTTTCTAAGTCGCTAAGCTGCTAATAGCCTTTTAGCAGCTAAGCCGCTAAGCCTTTAATAGCTGCTAAACCGCTAATAGCGCTAATCCGCTAAGCCGCTAATAGGGTTGCTTCGCAAGACGAAAAAACCGCTAGATGAAGAGACTTGCGGAACGGATTAATTTCGTCTTGCGAGGCACCACTGTATATGTATATTGTGGTATGTGTTATTACTGTTATTCTTACAATGTATCTTATTCATGTTTTTAGCTGCTCCAGAATTCGGATCTGGAAAGATGGGATACAAGAGGAATAATAATAATAATAATAATAATAATTATAATTATAATTATAATTATAATTATACCTCAGCTTCTCTGTTCTAGCAGATGATTCACGAAATAAAGGTCCCACTTTTTTCCTCGCCTTTCTAAAAAAATAAATGAGTACAGTGGGTGGGGAATGCACTTTTATCCTTTGTCTGATGTAGTTTATTCATAAATTAATGGCATGGCTGCTGAGTTGATCCAAGTCCTTCCCCTCCAAAAACACCTGCTCTTAGGACAGTTATGCCAAAAAAAGAGAAAGGTGAAAGGCATCAACCAAAAAAAGGAGGAGGGCAAAAATAAATAAATAAATAAATAAATAAATTTTATTTATATCCCGCCCTCCCCAGCCGAAGCCGGGCTCAGGGCGGCTAACAACAATCAAAAAATCAAATAATCAAATAATCACACAATCTAAAAATATTTCATTATAAAAATTAATTAAATCAAATTGATGGCAACCAATTAAGCAAAGTTCTGTGCAGGTTGCCAGAGGAGGGAGTCAGGCTGCGCCCTGATCAAAGGCCTGGCGGAACAACTCTGTCTTGCAGGCCCTGCGGAAAGATGTCAAGTCCTGCAGGGCCCTAGTCTCTTGTGACAGAGCATTCCACCAGATTGGAGCCGCAGCCGAGAAGGCCCTGGCTCTAGTTGAGGCCAGCCTAACCTCTCTGAGGCCTGGGACCTTGAGGATGTTATTATTTGCAGACCGTAGGTTTCTCTGTGGGGCATACCAAAAGAGAACACATATTTGCATAAAGTGTACCTATGCAAAATGTAGAAATAATGACTACCGGTATATTTTAAATGGAAATACAATACGTCTCATCATAGTGTGGAAGACCTTGACTAGGTGACCTGTGCACCTGCTCAGTCACCTGTCCAGGTGCTAACTGTTGATGGGCAACTGCAAAGCCACCCTGCTCTCCCTTCTTAGGGTATCTGCAAATCAGACTTGGACCGAACAATCCTTCAGAGAGAGCACTCTTTCAAAGAGGTGACATAAAGTAGGGCACATGGCCACCCTAGGCCAGACAGAGCACAACAAGCATTTCCTGGTTCCTGGGAAAACTTAGCAGTTGCATTGGTGCCTAAATTACCTTGGGAAGCTGGTGGAGGAGGGACTCCAATCTGGCCCTGAGCATTGAGTGCTTAAAAGCCCTGTTGGCTCAGAACTCTTAAAAATAAAAAAACAGTACACAAAACCCCAATTGGCATGCACACAGCTATTGTTGAAAGCAAAGGCTGTATTTTCATCCTCAATAAAGGCAGTGGTGACAATCAGCGGGTCTAATTCAGTACAAAGGGCCACTATAAATATTTAAAGTCTCAAAAAGAATATTTGGATTGTATACTCAGAATGCTGTCCAAGGAGGTGGAGACATTCCTTAATTTTTAAAAGATTATGTTCCAGTGCACAGATCTACAGTGGGGAAAAGAAGCTCCATGGAATGCTCTTTAATTCCGCGATTGCAGGGAAAGACAGGAGTACTCAATGATGGGAGACAAAGGCACACTGCACATGCTATAGTCTTCATTCTAGTATTTGAAACTGCAAAAAAAAAAAAAGGCTCAGGAATGCATCTATTACATGCATATATTCATCTGTAAATTAAAATAACTACTCATGTTTTCATTTATTATTTGACATTTGCCTTTAAAACTGCTCAGTTGGTTAAAATTGTTTCCTGGAGTAGAGGAAATGCTTCGTTAAAGGAAGGGTGTAGTTACAAAAACACAGCATGTACAACAGATTTTTCTCCTGCTAACTACAGTGGATTGGAGCTAAAGGAAGACTTGTACAAGGAGAATTCTAAGGTAATAAAAACAGAGGCTCATATCCCCTTTGAGTTGTTTCCTATTCCAAAACGTGCTGCAAAAGGAAGAAGGAAGAAGAGTTTGGATTTGATATCCCGCTTTATCACTACCCGAAGGAGTCTCAAAGCGGCTAACATTCTCCTTTCCCTTCCTCCCCAACATCAAACACTCTGTGAGGTGAGTGGGGCTGAGAGGCTTCAGAGAAGTGTGACCAGCCCAAGGTCACCCAACAGCTGCATGTGGAGGAGCGGAGACGCGAACCCGGTTCACCAGATTACAAGTCTTCCGCTCTTAACCACTACACCTCACTGGCTCCTGTTGGGAAAGGGGTGTTTATACTGAGCAGGAATGGTCACCCAAAGCAATGCTGGTGTAGTTAGATCATTTTAGACCAGGAGTTGGGGAATTTCTTGGCTTCACAAGCCTGATACTTATTAGGATCAACTTTGCCAGTCAAATTTGACAGGTGAGCAGAGATGCCACCTTGTAAAAAAGCCCTTGCACAGCTTTGCAAGTCTAACCCCCTCCACCTTTAAACTCCTGAAGTTTAAAAGGGGATCATGGGAAGACTTGCAACAGGGAAAGAGAGAGAGATGGAGCAAATATATAAAGTAACATTCCAAGATTGTTTACCAAGAAACATAACGGATGTACTAATGTTGTTGCAAATTTTATTTGGGTGGGTTACAATATTAAAACACAAAAATACATACCATACAAACAAAACATAGTAAGGTAAAGGTAAAGGGGCCCCTGACCATTAGGTCCAGTCGTGGACGACTCTGGGGTTGCAGCGCTCATCTCACTTTATTGGCTGAGGGAGCCGGCGTACAGCTTCTGGGTCATGTGGCCAGCATGACTAAGCCGCTTCTGGCAAACCAGAGCAGCGCACGGAAACGCCGTGTACTTTCCCGCCGGAGCGGTACCTATTTATCTACTTGCACTTTGACATACTTTCGAACTGCTAGGTTGGCAGGAGCAGGGACCGAGCAACGGGAGCTCACCCCGTCGCGGGGATTTGAACCGCCGACCTTCTGATTGTCAAGTCCTAGGCTCTGTGGTTTAACCCACAGCGCCACCTGCGTCCCTGTTAAACAAAACATACATACAAGCAAAAACAAACCAATAGTCCCCAAACACACAGTTTAAAAGGCCATAGATCAGGCTTCCTCAGCGTACAGCCGAGGGAGTCATGGGAGAACCATAGCAAGGTAAAGGGACCCCTGACCATTAGGTCCAGTCATGACCGACTCTGGGGTTGTGGCGCTCATCTCGCTTTATTGGCCGAGGGAGCCAGTGTACAGCTTCCAGGTCATGTGGCCAGCATGACTAAGCTGCTTCTGGCGAACCAGAGCAGCACACTGAAATGCCGTATACCTTCCCGCTGGAGTGGTACCTATTTATCTGCTTGCACTTTGACATGCTTTCAAACTGCTAGGTTGGCAGGAGCTGGGACCGAGCAATGGGAGCTCACCCTGTCACGGGGATTTGAACCGCTGATCTTATGATCGGCAAGTCCTAGGCTCTGTGGTTTAACCCACAGTGCCACCCATGTCCCCTATAGCAAATTACAGTATGTTTAAATGAGGAGGTTGCATCAGCAGCAACAGCAATGTTTGGGAAGGAGGTGGTTGTCTCCTTCCTAGCACAAGTTAGGAGGAGTCACTTAAGAGTGTTTACCTTCCCGCTGGAATGGTACCTATTTATCTACTTGCACTTTGACATGCTTTCAAACTGCTAGGTTGGCAGGAGCAGGGACCGAGTAACGGGTGCTCACCCTGTCGCGAGGATTCGAACCGCCGACCTTCTGATCGGCGAGTCCTAGGCTCTGTGGTTTAACCCACAGCGCCACCCGCATCCCCACCTCTAAAGTGAGAACTACAGTCTCCTGACGTGTTTGCTGTTTTTAAGTACTATAAATCACACATTTCACTACGCTGCACTGTAAGGGTTGAAGTTCAGTGGTACAGCACTTGCTTTGCACTCAGAAAAGGTCATCAGCATCTGGTCCCTTATATCTATAGGTAGATTGGGCTGCAAAGAAAATGTAGAGAGGTGTCCCTCTGTGTAGACTGCACTGGGCAGTGGTCTGACTTGGCAGTGTCTTGTGTCCCTAATTAATAATATTAAACAGTAATATTGAGATATGTTACAAAACTCCACTCATCGCATCTTGGATAATGAATGTGGCATGTACTGCTATAGCCCTGAGACCAACAACAGAGATGATTCTGGATGGAGTATCTGACTCTCTGCTACACTATTGCTGCTACACATGAATTCTGGCAATGGATGAGAAAATACCAGAGAAACTTTCCAACCAATGTATGCTTACATTCACGTTATAAACCGGTTTAAGCATAAGCAGGTCTAAGGCATACGTATGACAATCCCTTTTGTCTGTGAACGTAAGTAGAATGACAAAAACTTTTGTTTGACAAAAGAACTTTCACACACACATAGCATAGTGGCAACAAAGGATAAAAACCACACCTGTATGTCAAATCCAAAGCATTTTATCGTGTAGGAACCTTCGCCTGATTCATTTGTTCATTGGAGCAAACTATGCTTTCCCCAGAAATGGCAACTTTGTCGGTTTCTCCCAAGAACTGGGAAGAGGGTCATGAAGGAAATCTGTGCTGGTGACATTGAAAAGGGTCACACAGTTCTGTACGGGGAGGAGAACTTTAAAGGGAGTGTGGGACAGTATCTGATTTGCATGCAGAAGGTCCCAGTTTCAATCCCTGACATCTCCCGGTCGGGCTGGGAGTGTCGCCTGTCTGAAAATCCTGGACAGTCACTGCCAGTCAGTGTAAATCATACTGAGCAAGAGGTACCAGCGGTCTGACTCAATACAGTGGTACCTTGGGTTACAAACTTAATTCGTTCCGGAGGTCCGTTCTTAACTCGAAACCGTTCTTATCCTGAGGCGCACTTTTGCTAATGGGGCCTCCTGCCGCCGCCCCGCGATTTCCGTTCTCATCCTGGGGCAAAGTTCTCAACCCGAGGTACTACTTCCGGGTTAGCGAGTTTGTAACCCGAAGTGTTCATAACCCGAAGCATTTGTAACCCGAGATACCACTGTACAAGACAGCTTCCTATATTTTCAGAATGTGAAGGAAACGATCCCCAAATTTATACAACTCTTGTGGGGTACAGGCTTAGGATCATAGAATCGTAGAGTTTTAAGGGAACCCAAGAGTCATCTGGTCTAACTATGATTTAGAATGGAGCACAACAGGAGGAGGGGCGCTGAATTTTCACTTTGCACAAGGCACCACTGAAATCTGAGACCCCAAGATCTGCCACTGCTCGTGGGAGTCCATTCCACTGTCACAAAGTTCTTCCCAATGTTTAGTCGGATTCTCCTTTCTTTTAACTTGAATCCGTTGGTTTGGATCCTACCCTCCGGAGCAGGAGAAAAGTGCCTTAAGTGAGACCTAAGAGGGTTAGCTAAGAAACCTCCAGCTCCTCAGCCCTTCTGTCTTTGAGTAACCTAAGCAAGCTGCTGGGCACAGATCCTGCAAGAAAGCATGAGTGGGGAACCTGTGGCCCTTTGGATGCTGTTGGATTCCAGCTCCCATCAGTCCAACATGCGATTAGCCACCATTGCAATGAAAGAACAATAATACTGGTCTACCTGATGGCCCGTCGCTCGGTCCCAGCGCCTGCCAACCTAGCAGTTCGAAAGCACCCCCGGGTACAAGTAGATAAATAGGGACCGCTTAATAGCGGGAAGGTAAACGGCGTTTCCGTGTGCTGCGCTGGCTCGCCAGATGCAGCTTGTCACGCTGGCCACGTGACCCAGAAGTGTCTGCGGACAGCGCTGGCTCCCGGCCTATAGAGTGAGATGAGCACACAACCCTAGAGTCTGGCAAGACTGGCCCGTACGGGCAGGGGTACCTTTACCTTTACCTTTTACCTGATGGCTATGGGACGCGGGTGGCACTGTGGGTTAAACCACAGAGCCTAGGACTTGCCGATCAGAAGGTCAGCGGTTTGAATCCCTGCGATGGGGTGAGCTCCCGATGCTCGGTCCCAGCTCCTGCCAACCTAGCAGTTCGAAAGCACGTCAAAGTGCAAGTAGATAAATAGGTACCACTCCAGCGGGAAGGTAAACGGTTTTTCCATGCGCTACTCTGGTTCACCAGAAGCGGCTTAGTCATGCTGGCCACATGACCCGGAAGCTGTCTGCGGACAAACACTGGCTCCCTTGGCCAGTAAAGCGAGATGAGCACCACAACCCCAGAGTCAGCCACGACTGGACCTAATGGTCAGGGGTCCCTTTACCTTTGGCCAACCTGGAGGAGCTGCTGTAAAGTTTACTGAAGTAATGTTTATGCAATACTTTGAATGTTAGGAAAGTACTATTCAAATGCTATTTTTACCGACTGCAGAACAAAAAGCTGGGTAGAAATGTGTGGGGATTAACACAGCACAAATGTTGCAATATTAGGCTGGTGTGTCAAAGCAGTGGTATCTCAACAGACACAGGGTGAATCCACAATCCAGCACAATAGCTTTTGACTTTTAATTCTTCTCCTGACTGCAAACCCTTCAGTTCCTTTTGGAGCCTGTTTGTGCTGCCAAAGCTCATTCCCAGGAGTCTGGGTTTGCGGGAATAACAACTGTGCAAAGGCATGTTCAGCACAGACACCCAACAGGTAAATAAATCCCAGCTAATGAGTGTGTTTGTATGTGTGAATTGAAAAAGAGGCTATATGTAGACAGACTGATCGATCACCAACAAAATCAGCCTGGATGAAACAGTTTGGTGTTACAAAGGGGATTTTAGCCAGTCATCCCACACATTAGAAAAGAGTGTCCCGTACTTTGGCGACGAAGAAGAGTTCGCCTCTGTCTCTGGAAGCGATTGGTGAGCTTAAGAAAAGCAGAAGCCTTCCAGTAATTCCAGTAATGCTTAATGTGTGTGTGTGTACACACACGCGCACACAAGGCAGAGCGAGCGAGAGCGCAGAAGATGACGCTAGCCCCGATCCCTGGATATTTTGGATCCAATAAATCGCCTGACGTCGCGAGTCTCTCCAAGAGCTCGCCTGCTCCCCGTGCAAAACAGGTATCCTCGGAACTGTTTTTCGGCTCGAAAGAACGGGCGGTTAGAGCAAGATCCGAGGTTGAGGTGCCTAGTTCCTGGAATAAAGCAGGGTGTGTGTGTGTGTGTGTGTGCGCGCGCGCGCGCGCGCGCGCGTGTGCGCGTTTTCCTCCGGGTGGAAGCCGGAGCAGCTTCCCCTTCGCATCCATCCCTCGCATTCATCCCGCCGGCCCGTCCCCCTCTCCCCGGATCGGGCCCGCAGCCGCGCGCCCCATCCCTTCCCTTCCTCTCCCGGTCTTCTCGGCGAGGCGCACGGCTCTGCCGCAGTGAGCTGCCTCCTTCCACCCGGAGCGGCTGCACCAAGCGCGGAGCCCCAGCCAGCATCCTCCAGCCTCGCCCCCGCCCGGGGCGCACGAGAAGGTGACATTGCGGCAGCAGCGCCAGGAGACGCCCCTTCCCCCGAGGAGACCCTCGCCTGCCTGCTGCCTTACCTGGTACCTGAGCAGGCAGTCGGGCTCGTTGCTGTCGGCGGGCATGGCTGGAGCCGGGCGAGCAGGTGGCCGGAGCTGCTTCGGAGCGGGGACCCCGTCGAGCGGCGCGCAGCACGGAGTGGGCTTCGCCCTGCGCGGCTCCCAGCGACTCCCCGGAGGAGCCCAGTCACGGGCGCCTGCTGCCCGCCGCGCACCGCACCATCCCCTCCGGCCGCGGCAAGCAGCCAATCCCAAGCCAGGGATTTTAGCCGGGGGGGGGTAGAGAGGGGTGGGTGGCTTTTTTTTGGACGGGGTTTGGGAGTGGGCAGAGAAAAAGGGCGGGGGGGCGTTCGCAGCAGCGGAGAGTCCGGGGAGACGCAAGCGAGGCGGGCGGGGGGCGCGGAATGGGGAGGGGGCGCGAGAGAATGGGAGGGGAAACGGGGGAGGGGGAGCGGGGAGGAGGAGGAGCAGAGGGGGGAGGGGCGCGAGGCAGGTGATGGCCAGGGCCGGAATTAGGTTTGATGCGGCCCTAAGCTACTGAAGCTAATGGGACCCTTCATATGTCCAGCTGTCCTTTGTCAACAACAAATTGTGGCTGGTTTTTTGTGTGTTGAATATATGCTATATATGATGGTTTATGGATCTAAATAGGTATCTAAAGCCATTTGCACGTAACCAAATATGTATTTTATCAAAGTAATTGTTGAACTGAAACACAATTAAGAAGAAGTGTATTAATAGTGAGATACAATTAAGAAGAAGCATATTGAGTGAAATAATTATTAAGCTCTAACTTAAAATGATTTTTTTTATTCCTAACAAATTTAATAATGCAAACACATTGGCATTTGGCAAGAACAAAAGTTCCTTTAGAAACACAATTTACAAAGACTCGTAATCTAGTCTCTAGAAACTTGCTATAACATGAAATAATAATAGCAAACCAATGACATTCTAGGGAGCAGGCTAGCAGGTGGGGCCCATTACTTACATGATAGGAGCCTACACAACACAAAACACTGCTGCTGTATGTAGGTTTTATTTTATTTGGGGTTTTTCCTTATATTTTGGAAATGTACATCCTGGGGTTTTTCCCTTTATTTTTTTTTGGGGGGGGACTCTCTTGGGGCCCTAAGCTATAGCTTGTTTAGCTTATACATAAATCCGGCACTGGTGATGGTGGAGGGGAAAAGGCGGGAATGAGGGAGGGACGAGGCTCCCTGAGGGGTAGGATCCCAGGAATGTGATGGGGCCAAAGCAGGAGGTTAGAACAGGTGGAGGCTGAAAGGAAGCAAGGCTCAACTGACAGGTGGCCGTGAAGGCAGAAGAGAAACCTTTCTTTCTTTCTTTCTTTCTTTCTTTCTATCATTTTTTATTTGTTTTACATAAAATTATACACAATAACTGCAACCATTCCAAAACAGAAAAATAGAAAAGGTTCTCTCGAACCTTCGGACCTCCTTCCTTCCCTCTCTGTGTTCTGATTCTAAAGATTTTTTCTTTTTCCCCTGCATACCTTACCGTTATCCATCTATTATATAATCATATATAACCAAAGTTCATTTCACTTTACAAGTGTCATTGTATCCCTGCCAATGATTTTAATTGTCTACAGTGGTCTTTTAAGTATGTTACAAAGTTATTCCAGCCTTTTAAAAATACTTGGTCTTCCTGGTTTCTGATCTTTCCCATCAGTCTTGCCATTTCTGCATATTCCATCAACTTGTTCTGCCACTCTTCTCTGGTCTTCTTCTTCTTCCCATCTCTGGACTAAAGGCATTCTCACTGCCATCACTGCATACATAAACAGTCTTTTATTTTCTTTTGGTAGTTCCTCTCCTATTATACCTAACAGAAAAACATCTGTTTTTTTAACAAAAGTTTTCTTGAACATTTTCTTTAACTCATTATATATCATTTCCCAGAAAGCTTTTACCACTCCGCAGGACCACCACATATGATAAAAAGTAGCCTCTTTTCCTTTACATTTTCCAGCACAAATTTGAGCTGGTTCCATACATTTTTGCAATCTTACTCGGTTAAATACCAACGGTACATCATTTTCATATAATTTTCTTTCAACGAACAGCAAGCCGTAAACTTCAAATCTTCTTTCCATAACTTTTCCCATGATAGAAGTTGTATACTATAACCAAAGTCTCTTGCCTGGTGTATCATCACTGATTTCGCTGGCAGAAGAGAAACCTTTTGTGGTTGTTCGTTGAGTTGCCTGGGGCAAGATCAAGCGACTAAGAAGTTTACGGCATGTAATGAAGTTTATGGCATGTAATGCCTTAAGAGAGAATATTATGAAAATGATATACAGGTGGTACATGACCCCAGTCAAGCTTGCAAAAATCTATCATTTGCCCAATAATAAATGTTGGAAATGTAAAGAAACTGAAGGTACATTCTTTCACCTTTGGTGGACGTGCCCAAAGATCAAAGCTTTCTGGGAAATGATATATAATGAATTGAAAAAGGTATTTAAATATACCTTTCCGAAGAAACCAGAGGCCTTTCTTTTGGGCATTGTCAGCCAATTGGTGCCAAAGAAGGATAGAACTTTTTTTATGTGTGCAACAACAGCAGCAAGAATACTCATCGCAAAGTATTGGAAGACACAAGATCTACCCACTCTGGAAGAATGGCAGATGAAGGTGATTGACTACATGGAACTGGCGGAAATGACTGGCAGAATCCGAGACCAGAGAGAAGAGATGGTGAAAGAAGACTGGAAGAAATTTAAAGACTATTTACAGAAATATTGTAAAATTAAGAAATCTTAGAAGGATGTTGGATAGAAACTAAGGGTTTTTTTTAGCTGTAATGCTTTAAGAGATATGAAAAAAGGTTTGCAACTGGGTAATTTTAATGGTAAGGATTTGCTGAATCAACAAATTGAACTGGAATACAAAAACGGGAGGTATGAGGAGGTCTGGGGAAATAAGTATAAGGAAGATAGGTTATGGAAATTTAATGTCCTTTTAATTGTTTTATCTGGTATGTTTTCTTTTATTTTTTACTTCTTTGGTTATATTTTTTAAAAAAAAAACTTTATTTTTTTTCTTTTTGTATTCTGTATTTTTTGTACTTTTTTGAAACTTTAATAAATATCATTTAAAAAAAAAAAAGAAATTTAATAAATAATAATACTAACACAAGAAGCCCGCCAGGGGCACCAACTTGAATAAAATATAGGGGAGGGCGCAGGTAAGCCCCTCCCCACATAACTGATCATATGACATGGACACGCACAACATTGGAATGGCAATGCCCATCAGCTTTGGGGCTCCCGCAAATATTTTATTGAGGGAGGCGAAGACCCCTCTGCCCCTAGGAATTGGTTCCTATGAAGCCCACAACTTACGCAGGGGTGCTTTCTGGGGATACTTAAGGCTACCCATTACCAGCATCTCTTTTTTCAATATTATAAGTGTGCCACTTGTAACAATTTCATGGTAGCATTGGCACCTTTTTTCTTTAAAAAAATAAAAGCCCTGATTGAGCCTAAAGCCAAAATCACGTGCAGTCAAAGACCCATTGGGTTCCATGGCAGGTGGGATTGCCAATGTCATTTTTCCCAGAACCCCACCCCCTTACTGCCCCAATTTATTTATTTTTCTTTGCCATGCACATAAAGCTGAATGCGCACAAGTTAAATGCACATACAGTGGTACCTCAGGTTACATACACTTGAGGTTACATACGCTTTAGGTTACAGACTCCGCTAATCCAGAAATATTACCTTGGGTTAAGAACTTTTCTTCAGGATGAGAACAGAAATCACGCGGCCCCATTAGCTAAAGTGGTGCTTCAGGTTAAGAATAGTTTCAGGTTAAGAACGGACCTCCAGAATGAATTAAGTTCTTAACCCGAGGTACCACTGTATAAGTGGCGGGCTCACTGTATGGCCTTTCTTCGAAATTCACATTTCTCCTAATTTCGCAATGGCATTCTCGAGCCAAGAAATGTGTGCCAAAAATGCATATGCCAAGGGTGAAGTATGCATAGAAATGTAACAGTGGGGTCCCACTGGTGCAATGAGACTTTTGTCTTCTGGCCTCCCCCCAAATCTGCTCTTGGGAATTCCCCCAGGACTGATTTTAAGGGCATGTGGGGACGGGTGGCGGGGACAGGAGTGGAAGAGGACGTTCCCTGTTAGATACACAGCCTCAGTATCACAGAATAATGTGGTTGCCTGAATCCACCCTTCCTTTATGGTGCATGAAAATGCAGAGAATCCACCAACAAAAGCCATAGGTGATCAAACAGAAATGGCTCCAACTGTATTCATGCATATGGCAAACAGAATGTTTCACTCATTGCGACTAAATAAACTGATAAGCAGACTATAGCTTTGTACTTAACCTACTCTTCTGTACACCCTTTGGAGAGCACGTTTTATCACAAAAGAATTACTAACAGGAAGCAACGTGGGAGACAATCAGTAAGAGGAAACCTAGCTGCAATATATTTTGCTATATGTTCTAGCAGAGCATATAAATAATGGGCCAAGGGAGATGGTTGTTTTCTGCAAGAGGATGTTTTCTGCTTTAGAATATTATGCCAAGGTAAGCCATTGTGGTGTAGACAAACACAGAGATGACCAAAATCAAAAAAGATGCAGAAGAGGAAGTAGTTGTCGGGTTGCTTTTGAGGATTTTGCCATTTGGTAATGCAGGTGACATCACCGTGCCGACAAAGGTCCATATAGTTAAAGCTCTGGTTTTCCCAGTAGTGATGTATGGAAGTGAGAGCTGGACCATAAAGAAGGCTGATCACCGAAGAATGGATGCTTTTGAATTCTGGTGCTGGAGGAGACTCTTGAGAGTCCCATGGACTGCAAGAAGATCAAACCTCTCCATTCTGAAGGAAATCAGCCCTGAGTGCTCACTGGAAGGACAGATCCTGAAGCTGAGGCTCCAGTAGTTTGGCCACCTCATGAGAAGAGAAGACTTCCTGGAAAAGACCCTGATGTTGGGAAAGATGGAGGGCACAAGGAGAAGGGGACGACAGAGGACGAGATGGTTGGACAGTGTTCTCGAAGCTACTAACATGAGTTTGACCAAATTGCGGGAGGCAGTGGAACACAGGAGTGCCTGGCGTGCTCTGGTCCATGGGGTCACGAAGAGTCGGACATGACTAAACGACTAAACGCGGGTGAATAAAGAGAGACCCTATACATGTTTAACAAGGCAGAGGGCATTCGAGAACCTGCCAGACCTGACAAGGAATTCTGATAAGGTATTTGGCCATTTTCCTTGGAATTCCACAATTTTAATCACCATTGTTGGTGCTTGTAACACCATCGCTCCATACATCATCGGTGTAGTTTGTGTATCTGAAGATGTTGTTGGACTCCAACCCAGGGTGTCAACTTGGGCAAAATTGGGGGGGGGGGGCACATAAGCCCTGCCCCACATAATTAATCACATGGCATGCCGCACGGACACCATTTGAAAGGCAATGCTCATCAACTTTCGGGGGGGGTTCAGCCCCCTCAAATATTTGGGGGGGGGGCCTAGGAGTTGGCTGCTATGAATCTGACTCCCATCAGCCCCAACCAGCAGTGCCAATCAAGTATGATGGGAATTGTAGTAGTCCACAGGTTCTTCACCCCTGATGTATAGTGAATAGGAATAATACACAAACACACACAAACCCTTCTATGACACCATAACCCTATTTATAATACAGGAAAATTCATTAGCAGTAGGTTTGGGACTGACAGAGGGAAATATACATATTAGTTATACACGTACAGTTTGTTGTTGTTGTTTAGTCGTGTCCGACTCTTCATGACCCCATGGACCAGAGCATGCCAGGCACTCCTGTCTTCCAAGGCCTCCCGCAGTTTGGTCAAACTCCTGTTGGTAGCTTTGAGAACGTTATCCAACCATCTCGTCCTCAGTTGTCCCTTTCTCCTTGTGCCTTTCATCTTTCCCAACATCAGGGTCTTTTCCAGGGAGTCTTCTCTTCTCACGAGGTGGCCAAAGTATTGGAGCCTCAGTTTCACGATCTGTCCTTCCAGTGAGCACTCAGGGCTGATTTCCTTCAGAATGGATAGGTTTGATCTTCTTGCAGTCCATGGGACTCTCAAGAGTCTCCTCCAGCACCATAATTCAAAAGCATCCATTCTTTGGTGATCAGCCTTCTTTATGGTTCAGCTCTCACTTCCATACATCACTACTGGGAAAACTATAGCTTTAACTATACAGACCTTTGTCAGCAAGGTGATGTCTCTGCTTTTTAAGATGCTGTCTAGGTTTGTCATTGCTTTTCTCCCAAGAAGCAAGGTGTCTTTTAATTTTGTGACTACACGTACAGTTAATTTACTGCAAATTTAGCAGATTTGTGGAACATACACCTGCCAACATTTGTTAGCCATGAGAGTTAAATTGAGCCTCCATATTCAGCTGCATTTCACCTCTGAATACAGGTTGCTCGGGCAGATAAAATGGGAGGAGTGTTGCCTTGATAGCCACCTTTTAGAAATCCTAGAGGCATCTGCTTAGAAACACAGTCCAGATGGATTATTGGACTGTATTCAACCAAGTTTGAGTAGACACATTGAAATTAATCAGCCAAAGTTAGCAATGTTCATTGATTTCAGTGGGTCTGTTCCGAGTTGGACTAACTTTTAATTGGTTTGGTTCAAAAGTACTCTTCTGACAATGACCCTATAAATAATAATCGATCCAATGTCTTTTTAAAAAAACTGCTCACATATACTTTGAGCATTGTACTGTATGTCTTTTTTCATTTTGGTCTGTAGGTATTCAGGGATGCTTGCAGATTACTACACAAATGGGATGAGAATTGATTGAAAAATGTGATTTCAGTCATATCAGGCTTTTTATACATCAAGTGCTGCAGATGGGGCTTTGTGTCTGTCATTCTTCAGTGCCTAAAATGAACATCAGTCAAACACGTCCTCACTCCAAGGTGACAACTACAGTGAGCCGAAACTAGAAAGCAATAATGAGACACCACCTACTCTTGGGCCTTGGTTTATGACAAATTTCCTTGCCTTAAGGTTGTTTAAGGGAAAAAGGAACACTTGAGGCAACAATTTGAAGGTTCTCTTCCAGCATTGATGGCCTCATCAGAGGTGACTAATGTTCCCTTGTATGACATTTCAGTGTTGAGTTTCCAACAAAGCTAATTCTAAAAGGAAGAACAGGCATATGTGGTATTTAAAGATTTTGTCTGTGCGCATGCACAGTGGGAGAATGTTCCAAAATGCCTCGGTGACTCAGGTGTGCTGGCCAGAAATATCAGAAACCAACATATCTATGCTTGCAAAAAGCACTTTAGTAATATGGCAACAGGATCAAGTAGACCCCAGTTAAGTCATCATTTTTTTAAAAAAGAAGGCAGCTGCCATTAATGTGAAAATAACTATGATTTAATATGAAAATATGTTCATGTTTAGAACTCCACTTGTTGTTTAGTCGTTTAGTCGTGTCCGACTCTTCGTGACCCCATGGACCAGAGCACACCAGACACTCCTGTCTTCCACTGCCTCCCGCAGTTTGCTCAAAGTCATGCTGGTAGCTTCGAGAACACTATCCAACCACCTCGTCCTCTGTCGTCCCCTTCTCCTTGTGCCCTCCATCTTTCCCAACATCAGGGTCTTTTCCAAGGAGTCTTCTCTTCTCATGAGGTGGCCAAAGTCTTGGAGCCTCAGCTTCAGGATCTGTCCTTCCAGTGAGCACTCAGGGCTGATTTCCTTCAGAATGGATAGGTTTGATCTTCTTGCAGTCCATGGGACTCTTAAGAGTCTCCTCCAGCAAGAACTCCACTACAGACCAACAATGCCATATAGAGTAGGGTTCCCATATTTCAAAAAGTTAAGGCCAGGCAGGACACCCCAAAAGTTGTTGTTGAGCTTTTTTTTTAGGAAACCACCAAAATGGTTGAGCTTTTTGTAGACAAACCACAAACAATTTTTCGATTAGGCCTTGCCTAAGATCCAGGGCAAAGCGCCACCTTTGGGAAATTTTCCCTAGACATCAATTCCACCTTTGAAATCCCAGTAACCTATGACAGCCCTAATATAAAGTGTCTGGGACTTTGAATCCTTGTGGGGAGCAACCACCCTTTTGATTTTAAATCCAACCCACCTTTCCAGTTTAATCCCTTTCTTCAGAATAGACACCTGGTCTGAATTAGTTAGCTGTTTTGTCATGGAAGTTCAAATCTTTTAGGAACACTGAGCCATTTTAAAAAGTAATTTCCAATTGTCTCTCTTGACCACTTCACTTACAGCAGAGATATACCAATTGCTATTGGTTCAAACTACTAAACCCAGTCTCAGCAAAGAGGCCATATTTTGTTGGTCTGGTTCCCATAAATATATGGAGTACAGCCTCAATGTTTTTTTCTCTTTCGGGAATCACATGATCTGAAACCCTAGACTACTCCACAAGGAAAGGAGGCTTTGAACTATCCTAGGAGCTAGGATCATGCTTTTGCTGTTACTGTCGGTTGGATCCGATAGTACTGGAACTCAGGTTTTTTGAGGAATTATGGGAGCCTGCTGCTGCCCTCTCCTGGACCAATGCATTGTGATGCTCTCAATTTTTTTGCCTCTTGGCAATGGAAGCAAAGGACACCAGCTTACCAAAATGCCTCAATGGTGCTTTGGATGAAATATGAGAAGGCCAAATTATATAGACTTTCATTGACACATCGTTGTGGTTTTTTGTGTATATTACAGAGGTATTTCTTAAAAATTGTTGTTGCTGTTGCTGTTTGTACTGCTAGTTAGCCTTAACTCAGGTCTGTAACTCGGGGGCTCTACCCAGACATCCAAATTGGGTCCCATCTTTTTTGACTGCGATGCAAAATGTATTTCAAGTCCCAACATCCAAGGAGCAAGGTGTGGTAGTTTTAGCCACTGCCAAATCGGTGGGGTTGGTCGTGAAAAGGGGTCTGCATAAAGCCATCAAGCAAACCACCATATGGAGAGTGAAGATTTGAACCTTGGTTTCAAGCAAGACCACCAATCTGATCACTGCAACATATTTAACACTATAGAAAGATCTGTGTGTGGCAAAGACAGGGAATGAATGGTCCTCTAGATGTTACTGGGCTACAACTCCCATCATCCTTGATCAATGGGCATGCTGGCTAGGGCTCATGGGAGTTGAAGTCCAGCAACACCTGGAGGGCCACATAGGTTTTGCACCCCAGGTCTAGCCCAGTATGGTCTACTCATGACAGGTGGCAGTTTCCTGGAGTTCCAAATGGTGGTTTTTCTCACTCCTAAAGATCTTGTACTGGCGATGCTGAGAATGTAACTGGGTTCTTCTACATTCAAAGCAAAAGTTATGACATCAAGCTAAGGCCCCTCCTTGTATCTAGAGGAGACACTGATTTAATGCACCCTAAGACTTTCTTCAGGACGTGGGTGGCACTGTGGTCTAAACCACAGAGCCTAGGGCTTGCCAGTCGGAAGGTCAGCTGTTCGAATCCCCACGACGGGGTGAGCTCCCATTGCTCGGTCCCAGCTCCTGCCAACCTAGCAGTTCAAAAGCATGTCAAAGTGCAAGTAGATAAATAGGTACCACTCCGGCAGGCAGGTAAACGGCATTTCCGTGCGCTGCTCTGGTTTTGCCAGGAGCGGCTTAGTCATGCTGGCCACATGACCCAGAAAAACTGTCTGTGGACCAACGTCTGCTCCGTCGGCCAGTAAAGCGAGATGAGCACCGCAACCCCAGAGTTGTTCGTGACTGGACTTAACTGTCAGGGGTCCTTTACCTTTACCTTTTTAAGACTTTCTTCACTGTTGCCTACATTATAGTTGCCATATACAGTGGTACCTTGGTTCCCAAATGGCTTAGTTGACAAATAAATTGGCTCCCAAATGCCTCAAACCCAGAAGTAAGTGTTCCAGTTTGCAAACATTTTTCAGAAGCCGAACATCTGTTTCAGCTGTTGGCATTGTTTCTGGGGCCAATCAGCCAATCAGAAGCCGCACCTTGGTTTTCAAATGTTTTGGAAGTTGAACGGACTTCCAGAACGGATTAAGTTTGAGAACCAAGGTACCACTGTATAGGGTTGCCATATTCCCAAAAGTGAAAATCTGGACACCGACTTACCACCCGCTCCCTATTTCAAGGGACAGTTCCTTATTTAGTAACACTAAAATTAAATATTCAATAAGTAACCATGTATTAAAATAGGTGGTAAGCAAAGTGATGCTCCCCACTTTTTATTTTTTTAAATGTCACTCATCTTCGAGGGACCAGGAGTTAGATCAAAGAAAGCTGCGTCAGAGCCTGGGACACTGGAAGGAATTTGGCAGGTTGGTAGCACAGCCAGGGCAGAAGCAGAGCCTGCCGAAATCTGAATTCTACCGCTTTTTCAGAGGCTGGTTCCTTTAAAGAACATGTGCCAATAAAAATACTCTCAGTGGTGGTACTATTAACAAATGGAGGAGTGGGGCAAAGAAGGCATAAATACATTTCCGAGGGGGGAGCTTCGTCCCACAGGTTAGATTTCTGGAAGAGAAAGTACAGCATAATGCTCCCTTCACAGTAATGTTCCCATCCTAAACAATTTCCCCCCCCCCCTACTGAAATTGAAGGAGTTCACTTCCAAGTAGCCACGCTTAGGACTGCAGCATTATTTTAAATTAGGTAAAGGTAAAGGTACCCCTTCCCGTACGGGCCAGTCTTGACAGACTCTAGGGTTGTGCGCTCATCTCACTCTATAGGCCAGGAGCCAGCGCTGTCCGCAGACACTTCCGGGTCACGTGGCCAGCGTGACAAGCTGCATCTGGTGAGCCAGCGCAGCACACGGAACGCCGTTTACCTTCCTGCTAGTAAGCGGTCCCTATTTATCTACTTGTATCCGGGGGTGCTTTCGAACTGCTAGGTTGGCAGGCGCTGGGACTGAGCAACGGGAGCGCACCCCGCCACGGGGATTCGAACCGCCGACCTTTCGATCGGCAAGCCCTAGGCGCTGAGGCTTTTACCCACAGCGCCACCCGCGTCCCTTATTTTAAATTAATGATCATAAATAGAAGCACTGTATGAGACAAGTGCCTTTCTTTCAAGAAGTCATGGGGGTCCTGCAATGGGGGTGAGGGACAGAGAGTTGACCTCTTTGCCCCCACCCTCCCTGCCCTGACTTGAAAATACTGGCTGGCTGGCCGCAGGTTCTCAGAATGCTGAATGCATAGCTACAGTGCAAGCAGGGCCGGATTTAGGTTTGATGAGGCCCTAAGCTACTGACACGGGTGGCGCTGTGGGTTAAACCACAAAGCCTAGGACTTGCCAATCAGAAGGTCGGCGGTTTGAATCCCCGCAATGGGGTGAGCTCCCATTGCTCGGTCCCTGCTCCTGCCAACCTAGCAGTTCGAAAGCACGTCAAAGTGCAAGTAGATAAATAGGTACCGCTCCAGTGGGAAAGTAAACAGCGTTTCCGTGCGCTGCTCTGGTTCGCCAGAAGCGGCTTAGTCATGCTGGCCACATGACCCGGAAGCTGTACGCCGGCTCCCTCAGCCAATAAAGCGAGATGAGCACCGCAACCCCAGAGTCGGCCATGACTGGACCTCATGGTTAGGGGTCCCTTTACCTTTACTTTAAGCTACTGAAGGTAATGGGGCCCTTTATATATCCAGCTGTCCTTTGCCAACAACAAATTGTCACTGTTTTTTGTGTTGAATATATGCTATATGGTAATTTATGGACCTAATAGGTATCTAATGTCATTTGCACATAACCAAAAATGTATTTTATCAAAGTAATTGTTGAACTGAAATACAATTAAGAAAAAGTATATTAATACTGAAATAATTATGAAGCTCTAACTTAAAAGGATTTTTTATTAATAACAAACTTAATAATGCAAACACATTGGCATTTGGAAATAACAAAAGTTCCTTTAGAAACACAATTTACAAAGACTCATAATCAAGTCTCCAGAAACTTGCTATAACATGAAATAATAATAGGTGAATGTAGGCACCCTATATATAGAAATGGGCAAACCAGTGATATTTTAGGAAGCAGACTAGCAGGCCCATTGCTTGCATTACTTACATTATAGGAGCCTACCCAACACAAGATAGTGTTGCTATATGTAGGTTTTTTTATTTTTTATTTACTTGGGAAATGTACATCCAGGTTTTTTTCCTTTAATTTTTTGGGGGCCCCCAAGAGAGTGGGGCTCTAAGATATAGATCAGGGGTCAGCAAAATTTTTCAGCAGGGAGCCGGTCCACTGTGCCTCAGACCCTGTGGAGGGCCAGACTCCACAAGGGGGGGGGTGAACGAATTCCTATGCCCCACAAATAACCCAGAGATGTATTTTAAATAAAAGGACACATTCTACTCATGTAAAAACACACAGATTCCTGGACCATCCATAGGCCAGATTTAGAAGGCGATTAGGCCGGATCCAGCCCCCGGGCCTTAGTTTGCCTACCCATGCTATACAGTGGTACCTCAGGTTAAGTACTTAATTCATTCTGGAGGTCCGTACTTAACCTGAAACTGTTCTTAACCTGAAGCACCACTTTAGCTAATGGGGCCTCCTGCTGCCGCTGTGCCGCCGGAGCCCGATTTCTGTTCTCATCCTGAAGCAAAGTTCTTAACCTGAAGCACCATTTCTGGGTTAGCGAAGTCTGTAACCTGAAGCGTATGTAACCTGAAGCGTATGTAACCTGAGGTACCACTGTAGATTGTTTAGCTTATATGTAAATCTGGCACTGGCAAGTGGAGCCAGGCTGCTTGTTTGATTAGGGAGGTTTGCAGGCCAATGCACCTGCGGCTCCTCTGGATTGCCATACAGATGAAACAATATCGCCTCCAAGATATGTAAGCTGTTGTGCGGATCCAATCTGTTCTCAGGAAACAAGCACAGCAGGGAGGGACGGGTGCTAACAGCTTGTCACATTTTGAATTTGGGAAGAAAGCACCTTCCATCCAAGAAGACAAGACTTATCTCTGCTTAGGAATCAAGAAAATGAGGTCATTCTAATTAAAGGACTGCAGAGGATCCAATATATGCAGACAACTGCATTTGGAAGGAAGATTAATAATAACAGCAATAATATTCTAAATATTGCGTCCAAATTCCCCCAAATCCAACAGGCAAATATCCTGTGCAATCTGTTCAATTTGCACAATTCTGTTAGCACCGCATAAACATTGAATAGTGATGTAATTCTTGATTCAAAATAGATGATTACTTACTAGCTAACTGGATATTTATATTATTAGGTGTGCTTACCTACTTGGAAAAAAAATAGATACAGTGTTACCTCAGAGGTTACATACGCTTCAGGTTACAGACTCCGCTAAGCCAGAAATAGTACCTCAGGTTAAGAACTTTGCTTCAGGATGAGAGCAGAAATCGTGTAGCGGCGGCGTGGCAGGCCCCATTAGCTAAAGTGGTGCTTCAGGTTAAGAACAGTTTCAGGTTAAGAATGGACCTCCATCACAAATTAAGTACTTAACCCAGGGTACCACTGTATTTGGGGTAGGGGCTGTGGGAGTGCCATAAAACCTCAGGACTTGCAATGACTGGGGCCAAAAAGTATCAGTTAATTTTTCTGGCTGTGTTCTTAGCAGTGGCGTAGCGTGGGGGGTGCAGGGGGTGCCGGCCGCACCGGGCGCAACATCTGGGGGGGCACGCTCGCACTCGCAGCTCTCTGCCCCTACCTGGCTCACTCACTCTCTCTCACTGCAGTGCTGGCTGTGCGAATCCGATCCGAGCCGCTGGGTCGCCGTCCACTGTGGAGGGGGTGGGTGCCAGGCGTGCGGTGCGGAGAGAGAGCGAGGGACTATCTGGGGGAGGGACAGTGCAGCGGCCGCCCAGCGCAGCGCTGAGCGCAGGAGAGAACCACACCAGACCAGACCAGGCAGCAGCAAGAAGAAGCTGGCAGCGGCGGCAGGTTAGGGGTTAGGGGGCGCAAATTACTTGCCTTGCACCGGGTGCTGACAACCCACGCTACGCCGCTGGTTCTTAGTGAATGGCTCTGGAATACAACTGCAGAGAAATGCATTCTGGAACAGAGCTGTAAAATCAAAAGTAGCAGGTACCATTCAGATGGGACAAAGCAGATCATGTTGTAAAGTCTCCGGTCCTTTTATAAGATTCTCTAGGATTCTGCTAGCTTTCTGCTCTTTGCCTGTAGTCAGGAAATCAGCTGGTTGCCATTAAAGATGTGTAGCTCAGTCAATTTCCATTTCTCTTAGCTTCTTATTTTTTTCCTATCTTAAATTAAGTTTGTGGGTTATTATTTTTAAACCCTCATGAAAATTAATCAGCATTTCAATGCAAATTTCTCCTAATGCAAGCCCAAATAAAAGTATGCAACTTTGCCCAATGTACACATTTTTTGCACAGCAATTTCCCCATATGTAATGCATTTTTGCATGTTATTTTCACTAAGATATGCATTTTAATGCACACTTTACCCTAGTATATGTACACATTACTTGGCTAGAGAACTGAATCACAAAATTTGGAGGAGTACGAATTTCGAAGGATGGCTGTGTTTCAATTCATACATTGCTTTGGGAAGTGTGAATGTGAGCTGAATTGGATTTCCCAACTTTCTGTCTCACTCTTCCAAAGTTTTGTCATGCCATAGTACAGGCGTGGCTAAACCTTTTCAGGCAAGGGCTGTTGGGTATCAAGGGGTTAACACTCTGTGCTAAATGCAAATACTGACTCAGTATCATGTGATGAGTCAGCATCATGAGACATGGGGCGTTGCCTAGTTGGTCTATAGCCATCCATGCTAGCTTCTCCCCTGTATGTAATCCCACCTGTGTATGCTGATTCCTGGATGTAGGAAGACTGCTTTATGATGATGCAAGACTGCAATTGGAATAAAGCCCTGCTTAAAAAACAGCTTGACTCTGGAGTCCTTCATGTGGGGCTTCTGTACATCACAAAAAGGGCCACGCTGAGCCATCGTCAGCCCTCCAAGAGCACCACTGTCATGTCACTATGCAACATCCATAGGAGCAGGTTTTTAAAATAAATAAATAAAACTCTCTCTGTGTGTGTGCATTTTAATGGCAAATTTGGAGGGGGAGTCTTGGAGGGCCACAGAAAAACCTTTTGGAGGGCAGGTGCAAGTTTCAGGCCATGGGCCACCCACCCATATCCTCTTGAGTCCACGAAGCTGAGTCCAGCATGGTACTTACACAGATTTTCATGCCCCCATTCTGATCACTTGACTGAACTTGGTTTTGCTGGTGCACAATCCTAGGACTTTTCCACCCTGGAGCAAAATGAGCATTTGCACCTGCCCGCCAAGTGTCCACCTGACATCCGCTCCCAACGTTGTCCTTGGACCTTTCCCTTCTTTTAAAAGCAGGGCTTTTCAATCTTGGCCACTTCAGGCTTCTCAAGTATTAAAGAAAACCCAGGTCAGAAAGGGGAAGGGTCTGGGGCAACACAGAGGTTCAGGTAATGTCATATGGGTGACCTTATGTTAATGGGGAGACTGTGGGATGTAAGCTACTGGGAGCAGTCAAATACAACATTCCTTGTTTTCCTAGTGTGGACGTGCAAGGGGATGTTTGGTCCAGCCAGTAGAAACTTCCTGTTTCCTCCTGGGCTGGAGCATCCTTCCTTTTGCATGTGATACAAGGTGGGCTTGACCTAAGCTGTCCAGGTAACAAAAGGACGAGTCATGCAGCAAACCTCCCTCTTTTTGACTTCCTTAGTCATTTAACCAGCTTTTAGCTAGGTCTGTTCTCCTAGCTTTTAGTTAGCAGGAACACTGGGATCATCCCCCCATATGGGGTCAATCCACATGTACATATTTGTAACCAAGTCTGCCTTCAGTCTGTGCTCTGCCTGATGTAAGTAAACTTCTTTTATTGACTTTGAATAAGATTGTGGTGTCTTTATTCTTTTAAGAGGGATTCAGTGTGCCAGTGTGGTTAAGAGTGGTGGACTCGTAATCCGGGTTTGCATTTCCGCTCCTCCACATGCAGCTGCTGGGTGACCTTGGGCTAGTCACACTTCTTTGAAGTCTCTCAGCCCCACTCACCTCACAGAGTGTTTGTTGTGGGGGAGGAAGGGAAAGGAGAATGTTAGCCACTTTGAGACTCCTTAGGGTAGTGATAAAGCGGGATATCAAATCCAAACTCCTCCTCCTCCTCCTCCTCCTCCTCCTCCTCCTCCTCCTCCTCCTCTTCTTCTTCTTCTTCTTCTTCTTCTTCTTCTAGGAAACTTACCAGAAATGTACAGTTCAATCCTAGACAGACTGAAATGTATAATAGTGAGAGGCTTACACAAGCCTGCAACCAGCTGTCTGCTGTGCATGTAAAAAGGGGAATGTAAACTCTGCTAAGGAAAGAAACTTGCTTACACAAATTAGGAAGGATATTAATAAACAATATATCCTCTTCTGCCACCCTAAACATTCCCACAGAGACACGAAAGTAGAAAACCACATTTTGCTCCAATGTGGACAAGCCCTTTATAAGACTGCAGGTGGCACTGCAAGGTGGTACAAACAACGCTCAGTGAGCCAGGCTGCTTGTGGGCTTGCCATAGCGGCATCTGGTTGGCCAATGTGAGAACAGAGTGCAGGAGTAGATGGGCCTTTGGCAGGCAGGGCTCTTCCCATGTTCTCACTTAATCTGAGCAGAACTTGTGGGTAAGCTTTCTTAAACCCCACAAAGTATCCTGCAATTGCACTTTCAATTAATGTTGCTGCACACCATCTGAGTACTATTCAATACACCACCTGCTCAACTTGTGTCCCAGCACCTATTTATCATGCAGTGTGATTCACACATCCAGCATTTGCACGAGATTGTCACTCGCTGCTCTCCTACCTTTCTCCCTCTCAAGGGCGCAGCAGTAACCAATAGCTACAGATATATAAAGCAAACCCCTGCCCCTGCCACATGCTATGATTGCCGCCTTAGAGAGTCGCTTTCTCACTTGCCCAGCTGCTACTCAAGGCATAAGGATTGCCAGACGGAGAAGGTTTCAGCTGCCTCTTGGGAAATTGTGCTCAGCGTCCTATATACTAATAGTGAACACGTTCTCTGAGGGTGTATCCTTGTCAAGCCAAAATGACAGAGTCCTCACACAAGAAGGGAGTGTTTGCAAGCTTGGAGAAGCCCCAAAATCTGCAGGAGTGAAACATTCTGTAGTGAGACCGGAGTTAGATATTTACTTCTTTATATGATTTCTTGCTCACTGGAAGGACAGATTGTGAAGCTGAGGCTCCAATACCTTGGCCACCACATGAGAAGAGAAAAGACCCTGATGTTGGGAAAGATGGAGGGCACATGGAGAAGGGGATGCAGGAGGCAGTGGAAGACAGGAGTGCCTGGCGGGCTCTGGTCCATGGGGTCACAAAGAGTCAGACACGACTAAACGACTAAACAACAACAAATGATTTCTTACCTGCCAGGTGAGTTCCAACTATGTAGTCTATGGTGAAGGTTGGGGAACCCTTTTCAGCCCAAGGGTCACATTCTATTCTTGGCAACCATATGGCGGCCACATGACAATGGTGGAGGCAAAAATGACTGGAGCAAGAAATTAAATTTTTACCTTTGTACAACAGGGGCAGATCGGGCTCGTCCACTTGGGAAGCTAGCCTAACCAGGAAAAGGAAAACTCTGACCCTAAACCTCCACTGCCTTGTGGGATCTCTTTGGGAGAAGAAGGCTCAGGAGTAAACCCTACACAAACATTTTGTTGTTGTTTAGTCGTTTGGTCATGTCCGACTCTTTGTGACCCCATGGACCAGAGCACACCAGGCCCTCCTGTCTTCCACTGCCTCCCGCAGTTTGGTCAAACTCATGCTGGTAGCTTCGAGAACACTATCCAACCATCTCGTCCTCTGTCGTCCCCTTCTCCTTGTGCCCTCCATCTTTCCCAACATCAGGGTCTTTTCCAGGGAGTCTTCTCTTCTCATGAGGTGGCCAAAGTATTGGAGCCTCAGCTTCAGGATCTGTCCTTGCAGTGAGCACTCAGGGCTGATTTCCTTAAGAATGGATAGGTTTGATCTTCTTGCAGTCCATGGGACTCTCAAGAGTCTCCTCCAGCACCAGAATTCAAAAGCCTCAATTCTTCGGCGATCAGCCTTCTTTATGGTCCAGCTCTCACTTCCATACATCTACACAAACATAGCTGTCAAATTTTCCCTTTTCTTGAGAGGAATCTTGTTCGGAATAAGGGAATTTCCCTTTTAAAAGGGGGAACATTGACAGCTATGCACAAATCCAGCATGAAGTCCCTCAGATGATTGGATTGTGCCTTGTACACCTCCTTCCGGCAACTCCTGCAGCTTAGCTGGTGCCAAATATATTGCTTTCCTTTGAGCCACATCAGTGAGGCTGAGAAGGTGGTCTTGTTGTCTGGGCAGCGCAGGAACTCCATACACACTGCCCAGACTTGTGTACCAGGAAGCTCACTGACTTCACCCCTGGAGGTACACTCCATTGTCTCTCGAGACAAACGAATGCGAACAATAGTAGGCTAGTTTCAATGCAATCACTCACACATCCATTTCTATTTTCCATCCAGGCAAGGAAGAGGCGTCATCAAAGTTTAAGGACAGATTCCAGCCAGGCAAAAACACTCAGGGGGTGTAAAGTAGGGCAGGGCTGGGGAGAGTTCCCAGGGCCAGATGCAGAGATACACAGAAGAGCATATTTAGCTACCAGGTATCGGGTCCCCACCCCTGACCTGCAGTTATCAAAACATACAAAGCAGCTGCAATGTGGGTTAAACCACAGAGCCTAGGACTTGCCAATCAGAAGGTCAGCAATTTGAATCCCTGTGGCGGGGTGAGCTCCCGTTGCTCGGTCCCTGCTCCTGCAAACCTAGCAGTTCGAAAGCATGTCAAAGTGCAAGTAGATAAATAGGTACCGCTCCGGCAGGAAGGTAAACAGCGTTTCCGTGCACTGCTCTGGTTCGCCAGAAGCGGCTTAGTCATGCTGGCCACATGATCTGGAAGCTGTACGCCGGCTCCCTCGGCCAATAAAGTGAGATGAGCACTGCAACCCCAGAGTCGGTCACGACTGGACCTAATGGTCAGGGGTCCCCTTTACCTCTTTATCAGGTCCCCACCCCTGACCTGCAATTATCAAAACATATAAAGCAGTTGCAGTAAGTAAAACCATTCCAATTGAAACAGAACAGCAAATTCAGCAAAAGAGGTGGGTATCCCCAAAACAAGGTACCTTTGCTGTCAAATCCCAAGGACAAGAAGGGCTGAGAAACTTGCAGAAACTTCAACTTTGTAGACAAAGCTGCACAGTGAATATGCCAGACATACCGTTTCATTGCAGCAGGTGGCAGGAGTGACCTGTTAAATCCATCATAGTGAGATGAGGGAGCTGCAGCCCTTGACTCAGAGTCACCCAGTGAGCTTCCTTCCTGATTGGAGACTTTGAACGGCGCACTCACGAGTTATAAACTCAATACAGAGCTAAGCATGCGTAAGCCTATTCGATCTCAGCCGGCTTCAGCACATGGGTTGTGTCTTGAAATACAGGTTTAAAGTATCTTAAGTGTCAAACTAAATGTGCAGACATATGGTGTGTCCCTGGCAGGCTTAGAAAAGAATGGAACAGTCTAGGAAGCCCAGAAAGGGGCAGCTGATGGCTGTCTCTGTAAGCATAGACCCAGGGGCCAGATCTGGCCCAATTGCCTTCTAAATCCAGTACGTTTCTGAGCACAATTCAAAGTGTTGGTGCTGACCTTTAAAGCCCTAAACGGCCTCGGTCCAGTATACCTGAAGGAGCGTCTCCACCTCCATCGTTCTGCCAGGACACTGAGGTCCAACGCCGAGGGCCTTCTGGCGGTTCCCTCACTGTGAGAAGCAAAGCTACAGGGAACCAGGCAGACGGCCTTCTCAGTAGTGGCACCCGCCCTGTGGAACGCCCTCCCATCAGATGTCAAAGAGATAAACAACTACCTGACATCTAGAAGACATGTGAAGGCAGCCCTGTTTAGGGAAGCTTTTAATGTTTAATAGGTTATTGTATTTTAGTGTTTTGTTGGAAGCTGCCCAGAGTGGCTGGGGAGACCCACCCAGATGGGCGGGGTATAAATAAAATCATCATCAGCATCATCATCATCATCATCATCTGGCCTGCGGACGGTCTGGGTATCTGTGTGTTTTTACATGAGTAGAATGTGTACTTTTATTTAAAATGAATCTCTGGGTTATTTGTGGGGCATAGGAATTCATTCATTTTATAGATAGATAGATGATAGATAGATAGATAGATAGATAGATAGATAGATAGATAGATAGTCTGGCCCCCCACAAGGTCTGAGGGACAGTGGACCGGCCTCCTGCTGAAAAAGTTTGCTGACCCCTGGCATAGACCTTCCATGGATGGAGGAGGCCCTCACAAGATTGAGCAAGTCACAAGGTCACTTTATGAAGGAGGAAAGTTTCCAGGCTGGTGTATAAGGGTGTGGGCAGAAGCTGAGTGTTGCCTGGGGCATCAGTATTCATAAGACCTCTTTCTATGCCCAAATCCAAAGCCTCCGGTCCACCTATAGTCTCATGCTGCCTTTTCCCCACAAGAAAACAACAAATGGAAAAGCAAAATGGGAACAACCACATTCTGGAGATATTTGCTTGGCACGCTGCATATTTATTTTCTGCTTTTATCCTGGAATTAGAAAGAAAACCGGGGGGGGGGGGGGTCTGTTTCTTGAGGACTTGCACCACCTAGTGGTGGTGAGAGGCCTTGTACAATGGGATCCTGATCTACAATAACAAAGGTTTTCCTTGAAAAACTGGACCTGATTATTGAAAAGCCAAGAGGGACACTTTCTGTGGCTTTGTAGAAAATGGAAAGGAAGGAAGTGTTGCAGGAAATAAAGAGAGAACATAAAAGGCATACTAACTCTATTGCAAAATGATTCCTAAAATCTCTGGCTGACCAGGATACAAGGCCAGTGTGCTGACTTCAGCGATGTAGATCACTTGCTACAGCCCTAGACAAGATAGTGCCCTGGCTGACGTGGATTCCAGATTACATCCTTGAGCTGACATGTCAAGTCTTTGCAACAGAGCCTGACAAGCCAATCTGGTTTCTGTGCACAATCGGTAGCCAAGGAGGAAGTTCTGGAGGAGCTTAAAAGAATAACTGAAATGTCAATGTTTTGTGCAACACAAAAGTCAAACTCCGTTCTGCTCCAGAAGGAAACGGATCTTCCGTGACTGGTCTTTAAATATTGAGAAACCATTGTGTACCTGTGCGTTTCAACAGTTGGCAAGAAAGACTTTGCCATTAGCCGTGACGTATACATGGCCTTTGGAACCTTAGCTGCAATAAATGTATGTAGGCAAATTATGACACTGACATGGGAGAAAGTTCCCATTCCACATTACTGAAATATCCTTTGCAAACAGTCACAGGAGCCAGGCATATCCTCCTGTGCTTCTAGGATTGCCAACTTTCCAACCAGGCACTGCAGCTATGCCATAAGAGTAGCTTACTTACCTCTGTGCCATGAGAAGCTTTTCCTGCCAGTTTCTGCAGACCAAGGGAAGTGAACATCTGGCTCTCTACTGAACTATAATTCCCATCATCCCTGGTTATTGGTCATGCTTGCTGGGGCTGCTGAGAGTTGTAGATTGAGGTTGAATCCTGACAAGACAGAAGTACTGTTTTGGGGGGACAGGGGGTGGGCGGGTGTGGGGGATTCCCTGGTCCTGAATGGGGTAACTGTGCCCCTGAAGGACCAGGTGCGCAGCCTGGGAGTCATTTTGGACTCACAGCTGTCCATGGAGGCACAGGTTAATTCTGTGTCCAGGGCAGCTGTCTACCAACTCCACCTGGTACACAGGCTGAGACCCTACCTGCCTGCAGACTGTCTCGCCAAAGTGGTGCATGCTCTAGTTATCTCCCGCTTGAACTACTGCAACGCACTCTACGTGGGGCTACCTTTGAAGGTGACCCGGAAACTGCAATTAATCCAGAATGCGGCAGCTAGACTGGTGACTGGGAGTGGCTGCCGGGACCACATAACACCGGTTCTGAGAGATCTGCATTGGCTCCCAGTACGTTTCCGAGCACAATTCAAAGTCTTGGTGCTGACCTTTAAAGCCCTAAACGGCCTCGGTCCTGTATACCTGAAGGAGCGTCTCCACCCCCATCGTTCTGCCCGGACACTGAGATCCAGCGCCGAGGGCCTTCTGGCAGTTACCTCATTGCGAGAAGTGAGGTTACAGGGAACCAGACAGAGGGCTTTCTCGGTAGTGGTGCCCGCCCTGTGAACACCCTCCCTTCAGATGTGAAGGAAATAAGCAGCTATCCTATCTTTAAAAGACATCTGAAGGCGGCCCTGTTCAGGGAAGTTTTTAATATTTAACACTGTACTGTTTTAAACACTTGATTGGGAGCCGCCCAGAGTGGGCGAGGCCAGATGGGCGAGCCAGATGGGCGAGGTATAAATAATAAATTATTATTATTATTATAGTTCAGCAACATCTGCAGAGCCAAAAGTTCCCTACCCTTGCTGCAGACCAAGAAATGCAAAGCAGCATATGTAAGGAGGTAGTGATTCATTTAGTTGCGGAGAGGGGAGACACCGTTCTGATTCACATCACAAACTGAATGCAGCAGGTTTGCAGTTCAAACCTCCACATGTCTACTCAGAAGTAATTCTCACTGGGTTCGGTGTGTGCAGAGAGTCACAGTTGCAATCACATTTGTTGTTGTTGTTTAGTCATTTAGTCATGTCCAGCTCTTCGTGACCCCCTGGACCAGAGCACGCCAGGCACTCCTGTCTTCCACTGCCTCCCGCAGTTTGGTCAAACTCATGCTGGTAGCTTCGAGAACACTGTCCAACCATCTCGTACTCTGTCGTCCCCTTCTCCTTGTGCCCTCCATCTTTCCCAACATCAGGGTCTTTTCCAGGGAGTCTTCTCTTCTCATGAGGTGGCCAAAGTATTGGAGCCTCAGCTTCACGATCTGTCCTTCCAGTGAGCACTCAGGGCTGATTTCCTTCAGAATGGATAGGTTTGATCTTCTTGCAGTCCATAGGACTCTCAAGAGTCTCCTCCAGCACCATAATTCAAAAGCATCTATTCTTTGGCGATCAGCCTTCTTTATGGTCCAGCTCTCACTTCCATACATCACTACTGGGAAAACCATAGCTTTAACTATACAGGCCTTTGTTGGCAAGGTGATGTCTCTGCTTTTTAAGATGCTGTCTAGATTTGTCATCGCTTTTCTCCCAAGAAGCAGGCGTCTTTTAATTTTGTGACTGCTGTCACCATCTGCAGTGATCATGGAGCCCAAGAAAGTAAAATGCCTCCATTTCTTCCCCTTCTATTTGCCAGGAGCATAGATAAACACAAAAGCAGTTGTGGGCAGACAAATCAAATATTTAAAAATGTGTTGTGAAACATAGAATGTACTTTAATGAAATGAGCTATTAACCTAGAGAAGAATGAAAATGTCAAGTATCAGCCACATACTGCTTTATAGGTCCTGTTTTGACAGGGCCCTTGAACACATCAGTCTGAGAGGGCTTTCTCAATACTTGTGCCCAAATCATGGGATGCCCTCCCTCCTCAGGTTCAACAACTCCCAACCCTGATGGGTTTCCAGCGCCAGTTAATATTGTCCTTATTTAGGTTAATTGGTGGGAGGTCAACATGTCTGCCCACTCTAGACTTAACTTGTTTTTTTCGTTTGCTGTTTTAAAGTTATATTGTTTTGAATTTGTATCAAGTTTGTTATGATGTACCATGCTCTGTGATTATATTTAATTAAGAGCAAGTTATAAACGTCTTAATAAATAAATAGGCGGCCACCAAGGCCCCTTTTCAACTCAAAACTCTTATGATAGATATTCGCTAAAACAGAATTACCTTTCTGTAGAAAAACGAAGTTCACAAAATAACACATTGCATTTTCTCCTTTCCCAAAGGCTAAGACCCAAACCAATGGATTGAAGTTACGAGAAAGAAAGGAGATTGCGACTAAACATCAGGAAGAACTTTGTGACAGCAGGGGTGTTAGTTGCCCAGAGAGATGGTGGATTGTACTTCATTGGAGGTTTTTTGAGCAGAGATTGGATGGCCATCTATCATGTATGATCTAGTTGAGATACCTGCATGACCCTTCCAACTCTACAACTCTTTGATTCTATTATTCCCTCATGCTGTAGTTATAAATACCTGGGCACATCTGAAGCATTTTCATTAAATATTTTTACAACATTCTAAACCAGCCATCCCCAAACTTGGCCCTCCAGATGTTTTGGGACTACAACTCCCATCATCCCTAGCTAACAGGACCATGGAATGATGGGAATTGTAGTCCCAAAACATCTGGAGGGCTGAGTTTGGGGGTGCCTGTTCTAAACTGAGCAACCATCATTACTCCCTGCTTAGGATGCAATGGGAAACTATGGTTAGTTGAACTATGGTTTCATCGCAATTCACAGAGAAGAGAAATGGGAAGGGGATGCACACAGAGGTGAAACTCTGGTGCACATCTCAGCTTATTGAGCCAAGATGGGATCACCCAAACCGACTCATTGAGTAATCATGAGAGCACCACCTTCAGAAGGGCAACTCAGCAATTCATCAAGCCAACTAAAAATAGGATTCTGAGTCATCCTTTGTTCATGTTTGTGGCTCAGCAACCTCACACTGGCAAAGGCAATGTTTGCTGCAATTTCACACGCTAAATGGGAACACACCTCTACCTTCCAGCATTCATTTCCTGTATATTCCAAATTTTGAGTAGAGTCGCAGCCAAGAGGACAGCTAATTAAAGAACAACTGGAACCGGGAGAAAGAAAAATAGACAAAAAAGGAGAAACCACGTTGAGCCTAGCTGCCAAGTGCTTTGAGAATAAGAGCCAGAATGCCTCCTAAGAAAAGTATGTGATGATGGGACATCAATCCCAGGGTCATTCCTGGGAGAAAAGATCCCTTCTCCCCCACTGCCACCTGGAAAGCTCCTGGTAAGAATGCCTCACCATCACGTAGTACCATTGCATAGGTCATTCTAGCTCTTGTTTTCTTTTCTATTTTTTTTTTTAAATTATTCACAATTTCAAAATAACAAATTATCAAAACATATCATATTCATTATTTTTTCCCTCCCCCCAAGACTTCCCACAGCTCCTCTTTGTGATTTCTCAGCACATATTATTTTCTGCATGTTATAAAAGTATACATATCCTTACATTATCTATCTACCATATTATCAACTAATAAATTTGTGTATGTTTATTCAAAACCTGCCAAGGAGCCCAATTCATTTTGTTGTCTTTTTAGATAAATTGTAAAACGCTCCCATTGTTCCTCAAAGTCACAGTTGTCCTTGTCCCACAATTTGTATGTCAGTTTAGCCAGCTCTGCGTAGCTCATCAATTTTTCTTGCCACTGTTCTTTCGTTGGGATTTCCTCGTTCTTCCATCCATGTGCTATCAAGACCCTTGCCGCTGTTGTAGCATACATAAATAGGTTCCTTGTTTTTCTTGGCAAGTCTTGTCCTGCAAACCCTAACAGAAATGCTTCTGGTTGTTGTTTTTTTACAAATGTCATTTTAAACATTTTTTTCAGTTCATTATATATCATTTCCCAAAAATATTTAACTTCTCTACATTCCCACCACATATGATAAAAAGTCCCTTCTTCTTCTTTACATTTCCAACATGTATTTGACCCGGTTTTGTACATTTTTGCTATCTGTACTAGCTCTTAGTCCTTAGCCCCATCAAAAAGTACTACATGCCCCCCCACCCCAAAGTACTGTGATTTTTGCAAGCCAGCAAAGATTTTACAGTCTTTGGAGTTGGTTGCCCCTCTAACCTGTAACTGTGCCATAAATTCACCCCAGTTCCACCCAATGGCTTCTGCAAGTAGAGTTGGGAGCAGGGGCAGATATAGGTTTGATGAGGCCCTAAGCTACTGAAGGCAATGGGGCCCTTTATATGTCCAGCTGTCCTTTTCAACAACAAATTGTCGCAGTTTTTTGTGCTGAATATATGCTATATGGTAATTTGCACATTTAAAAAAAATGTATTTTATAAAAGTAATTGTTGAACTGAAATACAATTAAGAAGAAGTATATTAAGAGTGAAATAATTATTAAGCTCTTACTTAAAATGTAGGCACCCTATATATAAGGTAAAGGGGGCCCTGACCATTAGGTCCAGTCGTGACCAACTCTGGGGTTGCGGCGCTCATCTCGCTTTAGTGGCCGAGGGAGCTGGCGTACAGCTTCTGGGTCATGTGGCCAGCATGACTAAGCCGCTTCTGGCGAACCAGAGCAGCGCACGGAAACACTGTTTACTTTCCCGCCAGAGCGTACCTATTTATCTACTTGCACTTTGATGTGCTTTTGAACTGCTAGGTTGGCAGGAGCCGGGACTGAGCAATAGGAGCTCACCCCATCGCGGGGATTCGAACCGCCGACCTTCTGATCGGCAAGTCCTAGGCTCTGTGGTTTAACCCACAGCGCCACCCGCGTCCCTTACCCTATATATAGAAATGAAATGAGCAAACCAGTGATATTCTAGGGAGCAGGCTAGCAGGTGCAGCCCATTACTTACATCATAGAAGCCTACACAACACAAAACCCTGTTGCTGTATGTAGGTTTTATTTTATTTGTTTTTTATCTTATACTTTGGAAATGTAGATCCAGGTTTTTTCCCTTTGATTTTTTTGGGGCCCCCAAGAGAGTGGGGCCCTAAGCTATAGCTTGTGTAGCTTATACATAAATCCAGCACTGGCTGGGAGCATCTCGTATCTGAAGCCCTGGAGAGCCACTGCTAATCGGTATCATGCAGAACCAGAAGGACCTGATGGTGTGACTGGGCGCCTTCCTGTTCTGCTGGCATAATAATAATAATAATAATTTATTATTTGTACCCCACCCATCTGGCTGGGTTTCCCCAGCCACTCTGGACGGCTTCCATAGAAACCAAAAATACATTAAAATTAGAATCGTGGAAAGAGGCGTATATCACACTTATACCGAAAACAGAGACTGAAAAGACTCAGCTTAAGAACTATCGCCCTATATCGTTACTTAATGTGGATTACAAAATTTTTGCAGACATTTTGGCCAAGAGATTGAAAAAAATATTGATGAAAGAGATTCATAAAGACCAAGCGGGCTTTCTCCCGGGAAGACACATGTCTGATAATTTGAGGAATATAATTGATATTTTGGAAAAATTAGAAGTGAATATAAACACCAAAGCAGTATTGATATTTGTTGACGCGGAGAAAGCTTTTGATAATATCTCTTGGAGTTTTATGAAGAAGAATCTGCATGGGATGGGGGTAGGCCAAGGTTTTGAAAATGGTATAGGTGCAATATACTCTGAACAAAAGGCTAAATTAATTGTAAATAATGTGGTTACGGAAGAATTTAAGATAGAAAAAGGGACACGACAGGGGTGCCCAATTTCCCCACTGCTTTTTATATCGGTCCTGGAGGTTTTGCTAAATATGATTAGAAAGGACCGGTTGGTTAAGGGCATACAGGTCGGAGCTAAACAGTACAAATTGAGAGCATTTGCAGATGACCTAGTATTGACGTTACAGGAGCCAGAATCTAGTACTAAAAGAGTTTTAGAATTAATTCAGGAATTTGGTCAGGTGGCAGGTTTTAAATTGAGCAAGTTAAAAACTAAGGTTTTAGAGAAAAACTTAACACCGATTGAAAGAGAGAGGTTTCAGAATGAGACAGGATTGAATGTGGTAAAGAAAGTGAAATACTTGGGGATTAATATGACAGCCAAAAATGGAAACTTATTTAAAGATAATTACGAAAAATGTTGGACGGAAGTGAAAAAAGATTTAGAAATTTGGTCAAATTTGAAACTCTCGTTGCTGGGCCGTATTGCTGTGATAAAGATGAATGTATTGCCTAAAATGTTGTTTTTGTTTCAGACATTACAAATTGTAGATAAGATGGACTGTTTCAAGAAGTGGCAGAGAGATATTTCTAGATTTGTCTGGCAGGGCAAGAAGCCCAGAATAAAATTTAAGATATTAACTGACGCCAAGGAAAGAGGTGGATTTGCCCTGCCAGACCTTAAACTTTATTATGAATCAGCAGCTTTTTGCTGGCTGAAAGAATGGCTACTTCTTGAAAACACAGACATTTTGGATTTAGAAGGTTTTAACAATGTATTTGGATGGCATGCATACTTATGGTATGATAAGGTCAAAGCACACAAAGCATTTAAAAATCATATTGTTAGGAAAGCATTGTTTAATGTCTGGATAAGATACAAAGACTTATTGGAAAATAAAACCCCAAGGTGGCTGTCACCAATGGAAGCAAAAGCTCTGAAAAGGCTCAATATGGAGGCCAAATGGCCGACATATTGGGAAATTTTGGAGCAAGAAGGAGATAAATTGAGACTGCAGAGTTTTGAAAAATTAAAAAATAAAGTGAGAGATTGGCTCCACTACTATCAGATAATGGAGGCATATAATTTGGATAAGAAAATAGGCTTCCAAGTGGAAAAGTCAAAATTAGAAACAGAATTGTTAGAACCCAAAACTAAAAATTTGTCAAGAATGTATAACTTGCTGTTGAAATGGAATACTCAGGATGAAACGGTGAAATCTGCTATGATTAAATGGGCACAAGATGTTGGACATAATATTATGTTCGCTGACTGGGAACAGTTATGGACCACAGGTATGAAGTTTACGGCATGTAATGCCTTAAGAGAGAATATTATGAAAATGATATACAGGTGGTACATGACCCCAGTTAAGCTTGCAAAAATTTATCATTTGCCCGATAATAAATGTTGGAAATGTAAAGAAACTGAAGGTACATTTTTTCACCTTTGGTGGACGTGCCCAAAGATTAAGGCTTTCTGGGAAATGATATATAATGAACTGAAAAAGGTATTTAAATATACCTTTCTGAAGAAACCAGAGGCCTTTCTCTTGGGCATTGTCGGCCAACTGGTGCCAAAGAAGGACAGAACCTTTTTTATGTATGCTACAACAGCAGCAAGAATACTTATCGCAAAGTATTGGAAGACACAAGATCTACCCACTTTGGAAGAATGGCAGATGAAGGTGATTGACTACATGGAATTGGCGGAAATGACTGGCAGAATCCGAGACCAGGGAGAAGAGTCGGTGAAAGAAGACTGGAAAAAATTTAAGGACTATTTACAGAAATATTGTAAAATTAAGGAACTTTAGAAGGATGCTGGATAGAAATTAAGAGGTTTTTAGCTGTAATGCTTTAAGAGACATGGAAAAAAAAAAGGTTAACAATTGGGTAAAAGATTAATGGTAAGGATTTGCTGAACCAACAAACTGAATTGGAATACAAAGAAGGGAGGTATGAGGAGGTCTGGGGAAATAAGAGTAAGGAAGATAGGTTATGGAACATTATTGTGTTTTTAACTGTTTTATTTTGTATGTTTTTTCTTACTTTTTGCTTTTTTGCTGTAATTTACACTTTTTTCTTTGTTTTCTGTATTTTTGTGAAACTTTAATAAATATCATTTAAAAAAAAAAATACATTAAAATATCACAGATTAAAAACTTCCCTGAACAGGGCTGCCTTCAGATGTCTTCTGAATGTCAAGTAGTTGTTTATTGCTTTGACATCTGATTGGAGGGCGTTCCACAGGGCGGGCGCCACTACCGAGAAGGCCCTCTGCCAGGTTCCCTGTAGCTTTGCTTCTCGCAATGAGGGAACCGCCATAGAGTTAAAGGGATGGGGAAAGCTTCGCCAGTCTCATTTCCGACAGCAGCCCAAGCACTAGGGCAGCACGGTGACAAAGCTCAGCACGGACACGACTGTGGGAGTTTCCACCGAGGTGCATAATGTATCAAAGGTGCCCTTCCGTTCTAAGCACTTTGCAGAGTACTGGACACTGGTTGCTCACTTGCTGCGCATAGTCCACCAGGCATCCTTCAAAGCCGCCACGTTCATTGCAGGGAGCCTTTTGCTCGGCGCAGCGGAGCTACCGAGAGAACAATTGGCAATGTTTCCACTTGGTTTGACTAAACATTCTGGAGTGTGGGCTTCCCTTTGTCCATGGAGATTTGCTTATTGAAAGATAGCCACGCCTATCTGTGCTTAAACAGTCATTTCTATTACTCAAGGAAAGGCTGTGTTTGCAATGGCATCGGCGGATTTGGCTTGCATGCCAAGCCCTCGCATTACCCATGCCACCAGCACTAGTCCAGAAAAAAGACAGGTGAAATATACTCGGAGTTGAGTGTTGATTTCATGCTCTTTATTTCAGCTCATGGTGAACAGTGAGTGAGTGCTTTCCTCCCAAACCTCTGGCTATATATACAGTGGACACTCAGGTTGAGAACGTGATCCGTGCAAGATGCACGTTCGCAGCCTGCAGCGTTCGCAACCCACAGCGGCGCGTCTGCTTATGCGCGGGTTGCTATTCAGTGTTTCTGCACATGCGCAAAGTACGATTTAGCGCTTCTGCGCATGCGCGACTGCCAAAACCCGGAAGTAACCCATTCCGGTACTTCCGGGTTTCGGCGGTCTGTAACCCAAAAAAAGTAATCTGAAGTGTCTGTAACCCGAGGTATGACTGTACATTATTTACACAATGGGTCCCGTGTGATTGGCTGATTCAACTCCCCTCCTGGAGCCTGATTGGACTGTTCCTGCAGGCCAGTCAGGTTGCTGATTCACTTCTTCCTGGAGCCGGATTGGGTGGCTCCTGCAGACCAATCAGGTTGCTGCCTTCTAGGATCCTACCTGCCTATTGTTCTAGGATCCAAACTCAGTACATAACAACAGGCATGGCTTTCTCCTTTGCAGGAATGCCTTCCTTAAAGTGGGCAGGTGTGGAATAGGTTGCTTCAACTGGCATAGCTTGCATGGCCACAGCCTACCCCTGCTGCTCTATTACTATTAAAGGGCCAGGAGTCACTTCCGCTCCCCATCCCCCGGCCATCCCAGCACTACTATGTGGCAATGTGGCAATATCAGCCCCACAGGCATCTGACGGGGAAAAGAAATAGGGAGTAGCAAGGTGTTAGAGTTATGTCCCAGGTGCCCTGTCCAGTACCCTAAAAAGCTGCCTGCTGCCCTTAAACATAGTGGATGCTGTCCATCCGCAGGGTTGAAGGACAAGTCCAGCGCCAGTTCAGTCACCTTCTGTGCATGGATTGGGGGGTGGCTTAGCTTGTCCTTCGTCTTAGCAAAATCTTGTCCTTCATGTCAGACAGCAAGATGGCTTGAGCTGGCCTTTGCACCTATGCCTTTAACAGAAGCCTGAGACGCAGAAAGGGATGGGTGAGAGGGGGTAAGCATAAACACTGCTTGCGACTGCAGGCTGGGGGCACTTCTAGACGGCCTGTTTTGCGCAGGTGAGTTTCAGTCACTTACCAGCACGTTCAGGTTGCAGAACTATAACTGATTGGGAAGTCTTGTGCAACAAACCTGCTTCCCTCACAGACCAGACTTTTTGCACTAAGGAAATGGGGGGGGGGTGCAGTGGAAAGTGTGGAATGACACTTGCTTTGGCACAACATCATCCAATCCCCCCTACAAACAAACCGGAATATATGCTCATGAAGCAGCCAGCATCATCTAATCTCCCTGAAAACCAATCAGGATACTTTAAGAACAGGTCACCTGGAAGGGCCTGGAGTTGTTGTTAAAGGGACACCAACAGGAGACAGCGCCCGTGAATAAAGGGTGGGCAACTGTAGCCAACAATAATTAGAATTTTGCAACCTAGGAACCGCAGAAACTAAAGGTAATAATATCGTAGCAGGAATGTGTTTGTTTTTTAAACTTCCTTTTAAAGAAGACTTTTGGTTTGCATATGGTTGGGTTTTTTGTATCGGTTCTAATCTGCTGGTTTAGAATAATGTTTCCTCCTGCTGCTGGTTTATTTTTGTGGGGTTTTTTGTTTGTTTGTTTTTGTTTCAACGTTTCTCTAACTAGTGCATGGGTAGGGAAACTAAGGCCCGGGGGCCGGATCTGGCCCAATTGCCTTCTCAATCCGGCCCGCGGACGGTCCGGGAATCAGTGTGTTTTTACATGAGTAGAATGTGTCCTTTTATTTAAAATGCATCTCTGGGTTATTTGTGGGGCCTGCCTGGTGTTTTTACATGAGTAGAATTGTGCTTATATTTAAAATGCATCTCTGGGGTATTTGTGGGGCATAGGAATTTATTTTTCCAAAAAAAATATAGTCCGGCCCCCACAAGGTCTGAGGGACAGTGGACTGGCCCCCTGCTGAAAAAGTTTGCTGACCCCTGAACTAGTGCTTTAAAACTATTAAACTATGTTGTTTGCTGCCTTGAGGTTCTTTTTTTTCAATAAGGAAAGGTGTGGGGGGGTATTGGTATGTGTGGTGATCACACACAGGGCCCCCGAATGTTTGACAGTCTATTGACCCTGTGCCGCCACTGCGATTGCTTTTTCCACTGCCACCACCCCGTATCTCACGGGGACACACGGAGTCCAGTCAGTTGTTAACATAAACAAATAATCGAGTTTATTTTTAAATGCAGGAACAAGCTTATGGTTTCAGTTAGTTTTTCTTGACAGTTTCTTAATCTTAGTTCCTAACAACTTCAAACTGATTATTCCCAACTATCTATCTGACTCCACCTCACATTTCCTCTCACTCTCTCACAATACAACTCTACCAACCCACACCTAAACCTCCCTCTTCCTTCTTCAACTCCCAAACCTCAACTCTCAACTCAACTCTCTACTCAACTCAACTCTCAACTCAACTCAACTAACTTTCAAAACCTCCCACTCTAACTTTTATTCCCCCCTTGTATTCTCACTGGCCAATCACATCGCACCTATTTTAACCCTTTCCTTATGACCCATCCTAGGAGGCAAACGCCACAGTATGCAAATGCAAAGAAACCCCGCTTCTTATGCTAGGTTCGTGCAGAAGCCTCCTGAGATCTTAACAAACACACCGGGCATCACCCAACTCCAGTATCCCAGCTTCCCAATTGTCTTGCTCACCCCATTTAGGTTATACTTCCTTGGGAGCAGTGCTCCCATGCCAGCCACATCCTGCCTCTGAGTTTGTCCTGTTCCAGTTGCTCTGCCAAGTGAGGGGGGCGATGGGACTGGTTGGGTAGAAGGCAGAGCGGTCAACAGTAGGTGGAGCCAGAGTCAGTGACAGTCTGAGCTAACTAATTCCAGCTTTGTCCTTGTCATCCTCCCTGCTGAGTTCTGCCAGCACAACACTGACACTAAGGAAGAGGAAGCTGACAGCCGGGGGCCACACCTTGGATTGATTGAATTTAAGGCAGGAGGCAGGCAGGTAGGGGCTGGCTGAGGTTGGGGGGCAGTGCCCCATTTGCCCAAACGGACCGGTTCCCGCAGCCTGCTCCCTGGCAAAACAGCTCTGCTGGTGAAGTTTTCCATTGGCTCCTTTGTCGTGATGGTAGCATGTCTGGTGTTCTTTCTTCTTTTTGATACAATTTATTAATTTTATGATAACCAAAAACAAACAACAACAACAAAAACCCATTACAATCAAATATTTAAACCATAAGTCTTAATTGACTCCCCACCCCCTCCCGGTTCCATTATTTTATACTTGTTTATGCACGGCCATATGATCTTATACTCTTAATAATCCAATTTTAAAACCTTGTTCCTATTGTTACAAAGACTTCTAGAAGTTCAACTAATGTAGAAACCTATACACAAAGCTTACATAATATGCATTCAACATTTCTCCTTTTTAAAAAAAAAAAAATCCATGTCCTTTTTCTTTCTTGGATTTCAAATGATTTAATATGTCCTGCATAGTTCAGTATTTTGTTTTGCCAATCTTCTTCTTCTTCTTCTTCTTTGCTGGTGACTTCTTCGTTCTGGAGAGATGGGCTGGTTTTGGCCTGGCATCCACTCTCAAATACAGGAGCCAAGTCTTTCCCTCTATAAGGCCATCAAATCCTGTACCTCTCAATATCACTTCAATTTTTTTTAACGACAATCATTTTCCACATTCTCTTCAGTTCTTTATATGTCTTTCCCCAGGCCTTTTTAATAATTTTACATTGCCACCACATATAATACTTTTTGCCCTCCCTTCCTGTTTCTTCTCTAACACAGCCAGAGCCTCCCAAATTATTTCAGATGAGGTAACCTTTTTATCTGTCAAAGCCCCCCAAATCATTTCACATAAGATACCATTTTTGTCTTGAATCACTCTAATTCCATCCAAGGATTGTGCCTTAAATGTCTACAGCTCCCGTCGAGCATTAGACACAGTTGCAGTGTGGATTCACTGAAGGACCTAGTAAAATTAGCAAAGTTCCTTTGACAACAGGTGCCTAAAATCTGTCGCACCTGCAATCCAAAACACACTTCTTCTTCAAAGAAACTAAAATGGGTCACCCATCAGTGCTACCCCCGATCTGATGTTGATAAATAAGGAGGCAGCGAGATGAGTAGAGCTTAGCAGGCACCCCCAGGGACCAGCTTCCCTTCTCTCTATGTGCGAGAAGTGCCAGCCTGAATAGTCTGGTCAGCTTGAATAGTCTGAGATTTGTCTATTTTTGACTACACAAGTACCTACACACAAACACGCACACCAGAGCGAGGGCCTGTTCAGTGGTATGAATGGCCTCATGACTCTAAAAGGCCTCTCAAAACATTTATATTGCCGATCAGAAGGTTGGCAGTTCAAATCCCCACAACAAGGTGAGCTCCCGTTGCTTGGTCCCTGCTCTTGCCAACCTAGCAGTTCAAAAGCATGTCAAAGTGCAAGTAGATAAATAGGTACCGCTCCGGCAGGAAGGTAAACGGCGTTTCCGTGCGCTGCTCTGTTTCACCAGAAGCGGCTTAGTCATGCTGGCCACATGACCCAGAAGCTGTCTGTGGACAAACACCGGCTCCCTCAGCCTATAGAGCGAGATGAGCGCCGCAACTCCAGAGTCATCCACGACTGGACTTAACAGTCAGGAGCCCTTTTACCTTTACTGCTTATTTTAAAGGGGTTGCAATTCCTTTGTTCCACGTGCTCCACTTCTGCATTAAACACATAATAATAATAATAATAATAATAATAATAATAATATTTTATTTATATCCCGCCCTCCCCAGCCAAAGCCAGGCTCAGAGCGGCTAACAACAATAAAAGTAACACAGCATTCTAAAATCAATTCATTCTAAAATTAATTAAGAAACAAATTAATGGCAAACATTGGGCTAGAGTTCTATGAGGATTACCAAAGGAGGGGGTCGGACTGTGCCTTGGCCACACCTCGAGAGGTGGGATATAAATGTTTTAGTCAGTAAACAAAAAGGATATCTTTACTTAAAACTCATGATGTGAAAACCAAAATTAAGATCAAGCCAAGCCACATAACGCAGCAGAACCCAGCCCAGAGGGAGGAAATGGGTGGAGAATCTCTCACAAACACTGATCCTCTTCAAAGATTGTGGTCTGGGAGATTTGCAATGACAGCTGGGTCACCACTCTAGACGGGGAACCAGTCACAAAGACATAGAAGGAACTGGATGGTGATGGTGGAAAATGTTCTCTTTGCTTGTCTTCTCCTGCTCAGGAAGGTAGGACTCAAACCAATGGCTTCAAGCTACATGAAAGGACATTTCGACTTAACACTTGGAAAAACTTTCTGACAGCAAGAGCTGTTTGGCAGTGGAATAAGAGGTGGTGGATTCTCCTTCCTTGGTTTTTTATTATTATTATCTTTTATTTCCAAAACCGAAAAAAGAAAAATTACAAACATCAAATTCAACATCCATATTCATTTTCTAACTTAAACCTATTACATAATTAACTACCGTATTTTTCGCTCTATAAGACGCACCAGACCACAAGACGCACCTAGTTTTTGGAGGAGGAAAACATGAAAAAAAAAATCTGAATCTCAGAAGCCAGAACAGAAAGAGGGATCGCTGCGCAGTGAAAGCAGCAATCCCTCTTGCTGTTCTGGCTTCTGGGATAGCTGTGCAGCCTGCATTCGCTCCATAAGACGCACACACATTTCCCCTTACTTTTTAGGAGGGGGAAAGTGAGTCTTATAGAGCAAAAAATATGGTAAATTAAAATATACCTAATTACTCTAAATTTCTCTTTGCTGTATACAAATACAACACAGTTAGAAATTTTATATTAAAGCTTTTGTATTATAAATAATATTTCAAATTCCCCTATACCCTCCCCCGTTCCCCTTCACCCATGTGTGATCTTATTTTATTTTATTTTTACTTCTTTCGTCTTGTGGTGTTGTTATAATTTAATCATTGTTCAGCTGATTCTTTTATTATTTCTTTGCTTACCCCTGCACGTTTTACACGTTATCTATTAATATTCCAGTTCCAGAACCATATTTTTTCATATACTGTATTCCTTCACTCCCTCCCACTCTTTAATTATTCTCTGATTTGAATGGCCTCTAATAGTTGCCGTCATTTTTGCCATTTCCACAAACTCACAGAGTTTACTTTGCCATTCTAATAATGATGGTATTTTCTCCCCCTTGGGGGCTTTTAAGCAGAGGTTGGATGGACATCTGTCATGGATGCTTTAGCTGAGATTCCTGCATTGCAGGGGGTTGGACTAGATGACCCTCGGGTCCCTTCCAGCTCTAAGATCCTATGATCCTATTACTCTATGCTTGCAGAAGGCGCTCTATATTCTCACACTTTCCCTTCACTCCAGGAACAGCTTCTTCTTGTCTACAAACATCCACACCAGCAGGTCCGGTACTTAAGAGGTCTCTAATGCCATTCACAGGGACGCAGGTGGCGCTGTGGGTTAAACCACACAGCCTAGGACTTGCCGATCAGAAGATCAGTGGTTCGAATCCCCGCAATGGGGTGAGCTCCCGTTGCTCTGTCCCTGGTCCTGCCAACCTAGCAGTTTGAAAGCACATCAAAGTGCAAGTAGATAAATAGGTACCGCTCCAGCGGGAAGGTAAACGGCGTTTCCGTGCGCTGCTCTGGTTCGCCAGAAGTGGCTTAGTCATGCTAGCCACATGACCCGGAAGCTGTACGCCGGCTCCCTTGGCCAATAAAGCGAGATGAGCGCCGCAACCCCAGAGTCAGTCACGACTGGACCTAATGGTCAGGAGTCCTTTACCTTTAATGCCATTCACATTTGCACAGAAGGGGAATCTGCCATTTCAGGGCCAGGCCTATATGACTGATATATGCAAAGCTGGTTTCCCCCAACGCTTACGATTCCATATCTGATTCACAGTCAGCCGGCCTCTGCAGAGCTTTTTACAGCAACCCAACGAATTATTCTTAGACACTGAGAAGCAATAATGAGTGGCTAGGCAACCTTTTCTGTTTGGCTGCCACGGAGCTGGTGATCATCCATTCACCCTTTTCCAGAGTCAGTTTGAGCTGCCTAAGGATAGGTACCAGGATACAGAGTTGGCGTTTGTTCTGTTGTTTCCTGGTCTCACCATTTAGTGGTTCAACACAGTGCCTCACACCTTGGTGTCTGCAGCTATGCAAATCTGCACAGACACTTCTTGAAAACTCAAAACGGTTTTTTTAAAAATGGTTTTGATCTGACGTTTTTAGCAGCGTACAGTTCTGAAAAGGTTGCGGTGAAGTCTAACTGGCTGCAAGCATGCTTCTCCTTTATCTCCACTGTCTCCTTTCTCGGTTTTGGTTCCTCTCCTGTCTCAATGCATCACGTGGAGTGCTCACAATTTGAATCATGTGTCTGGGTAAGCTGTATTAGATCATTGCAGGAACCACAAACCCTCTTGTTGGAGTTTTGAAACAAAACAGCTTTTGGGGGGAAGACTGTAAGCTTTCATGGATTGGGGCCCATTTCATCGGGTGTGTTATCTATCATTTGACCACGAGGACTATCTAGTCCAGCCCCCTGAAATCCAGGAATCTTTTTCCAGACGCAGGGCTCTAACCCGCGACCCTGAGTCTCATGCTCTAGGCGATCCCAACTAAAGAAGAATGGCAACTTAAAGAAGATGGAATATGCACAGCTTGCAGACCTAACATACAGAATAAGAGAACAAGAAGAACATACATTTAAAGAAGACTGGAAAATGTTTATTGTATATATGGGGGGAGGGGATTGTGTACACATGAAAACGTAGGCAGCATTAAGATAAATTCAACAGTGTAAACAAGTTTTGTAGGACGTAATAATGGAACACTGAATGGTTTCCTTTATGTAAAATATGCAAGGATTTATGATATGCAAAATGAACCATGGAAAGAGAAGAAGGGAAGTCATTGACATTTTTTTAAAAAAAATCATTTTAATTGATTTTCCAATAAAAACAGCCAATCAACATATCCACATCATAATCCAATTAAAAACAAGAAACTACATTTAAAAAGACCCAATTGTAATCCAAATTGTATTTATTAATTTTTGGGGGCTCCCCATAGTCTGGGCCTCTGAAGCATGTCTCCAAATCTTCGTCAAGGTTGTTTAAATGAATATTCTAAAGTGTAAAACAAAAAAATTATATATATATATATATATATATATATACACACACACACAGAGTGCTTTTTTCTGGGGGGACACAGGGGTACGCATACCCCTAACCATTTTGTGAATCTAAGTTTGGCCTCACTGAGGGGCAATATTTCAATATGAGTAGGAAAGTGAGAGTGCCCCTAAACGTTTTTTTATATAGTGAGTCTCATGCTCTACCAATGATGGAGCCTGCTTCTTCTCAACCTGGAGGGCCACTCAGCAATGAAGCGGGACACGAAGTGTGCCCAATATCAGCTGCTTCCTGCCTTGCCAGGGGTTGGACTAGATGACCCCTGCGGGTCCCTCCCAACTTGGCGCTTCCGGGCGCTAGGACCCAACGTGCGAGGCGCCCGGCTGGGGGCGCGCCGGCCCTAGGACCCAGCGGCGCCGCTCCGAGATACACCTGTGCCTGGGGCGGCGGAGTTTCCCGCTGGCTCGCCCGGGGTCGGCGGCAGGTGAGAAGTCCGGCGGGCGGGACCCGCCTCCTCCGGGCTCCACCTGCGCCAGAGCGGAGGCTGCCCAGCAGTCGCGGCCAGAGAGCGCGCCGACCTCCGCGCCGAGGTGGTCCCGGGCGAGGTGAGTGCAGCCTCTCCGCCTTTGTGCTTCGGGCTCCGGGAATCGGGGCGCGGACCCACTTCTTCTGGGACTGGGGAGCCGCTGGGCTGGGCTCCTTCCTTGGCCGAGGGGCAGGCGCGCGTCCCCCCCCCCCCCATCCTTGGTGGCTTTCCCGTTTGAGGAGGAAGCGCATTTGGGGACAGGGTCCCGTGGGGTGGATGCTGAAGGCGTGGGGGGCTTCCCCCTGGAGTTGGGGTGAATTTGTGGCTATCCCCCCCCCAAAAAAAGAGGTTTTTTTTGCTTCAACTTGTGATACAAATATACATTAGAAGGCTTTAATATTTTCCCTCTTTTTGCAAATCTCGTTTTAACCCCTGGCGATCCAAATAGAGAGGAGGGGGCTTTATGTTAGTCCCGCTAAACTATTGCCTTAGGAAAGATGTCGGGGGGAGGGTGTGGTTGGGTTGCGTTGGAGGCGAGTTGAGAGATGGGATCAGGCTACTTCAGATGTCCTCTTTCTGCGGCTTCTTCCTCCTGCCTGTCTTCTCCCTCCCATCCCTCCCTCCTCAAACTATCCTGAACAAATGGAAAGCGGGTTTTGCCACTGGGAGTAAATCACCTTACTATCCATTCACTTGTCAGTTCCTTCCAGCCCTTTCCACTGAAGGTCATGTGGGGTCGAATATTGCGCGCGGACTGACTTGAAGGAGGGGTGGCTTCTTATTGTGACACAGTCATCGCACTCGGGTCTCTGGTTCACAGGTCCGACAGGTTTTGAACCAATACTGAAACCTGCAAAACTTGCTTGATCGGGGCAGAGAGCGGGGATTGCTTCTGCGGATGTGGGTGTGAGTGTGCGCCACAGGAAGCGGCACTTTTCTCAAATCTCCTTCGACTGCCTAAAAGCAGACTCTGGTCTGCGTCTCTGTGATTTTGAAATGCTGCGCCTATCCTGCATTAACATCATTCACAAGTGCACCCAAATAACCCCCTGTGAGGTTCAAATGCTCATTTGGCATTGCAAATTTAGGCATGACAGCTTCTTGGAGTGTGTAGGCTTTGGGGAGGCTTGCAAGTTACCCTTCATGTTGCAGTGATGATCCCCATTCCATTGCATGCCACTTTATAGACCAGGAGTAGCCAAAGTCGTTCCTTTCCACTGTTGTTGTTGTTGTTGTTTAGTTGTGTCTGACTCTTCGTGACCCCATGGTCCAGAGCACGCCAGGCACTTCTGTCTTCCACTGCCTCCCGCAGTTTGGTCAAACTCATGTTAGTAGCTTCGAGAACACTGTCCAACCATCTCATCCTCTGTCGTCCCCTTCTCCTTGTGCCCTCCATCTTTCCCAACATCAGGGTCTTTTCCAGGGAGTCTTCTCTTCTCACGAGGTGGCCAAAGTATTGGAGCCTCAGTTTCACGATCTGTCCTTCCAGTGAGTACTCAGGGCTGATTTCCTTCAGAATGGAGAGGTTTGATCTTCTTGCAGTCCATGGGACTCTCAAGAGTCTCCTCCAGCACCATAATTCAAAAGCATCCATTCTTCCGCGATCAGCCTTCTTTATTGTTGGACTCCAACTCCCATCATCCTTGGCCATTGGCCCTGCTGGCTGATGCAGCTGATTGGAATTGGAGATGCAGCAATGCTCTAAACTCCACCTGCAGTTGTTGTTGTAGTTGTTGTCAGTGGCGTAGCGTGGGGGTGCAGGGGGGGCCAGCCGCACCGGGCGCAACATCTGGGGGGGGGCGCTCGCAGCTCTCTGCCCCTACCTCGAGTGCTAAAATCCACGGGTTAGGGGGCGCAAATTACTTGCCTTGCCCCGGGTGCTGACAACCCACGCTACGCCACTGGTTGTTGTTACTTCTATTACTAAAGAGAGAACGGGGAAAAGCAAATCTCAGAATGGACCTTCTCCGGAGGTGGTGGACTCTCCTTCCTTGGAGGTTTTCAAGCAGAGGTTTTTAAGAACATCTGTTTTGGATGCTTCAGTTGAGACTTCTGCATTGCAGGGAGTTCGACTGGTTTACTCTTGTGGTCCCTTCCAATTCTGTGGTTCTAACTGTAGTGAAAAGAGTATGTTCAACAATGTATGTAGTAAGGGAGGTTGTATTATCCAGTATTGCAAGTGGGGCGTGAGAGATGTTTGTTGGAGACTACCTAGTCCATGAGTAGGCAAACTGGGGCTGAATCCGGCCCAATCGCCTTCTAAATCTGGCCCACGGATGGTCTGGGAATCAGTGTGTTTTTACATGAGTAGAATGTGTCCTTTTATTTAAAATGCATCTCTGGGTTATTTGTGGGGCCTGCCTGGTGTTTTGACATGAGTAGAATTGTGCTTTTATTAAAATGCATCTCTGGGTTATTTGTGGGGCATAGGAATTTGTTCATATATTTTTTTCAAAATATAGTCCAGCCCCCCACAAGGTCTGAGGGACAATGGACTGGCCCCATGCTGAAAAAGTTTGCTGACCCCTGAGAGTGGGTTGATAATGTAGGCAACAGTTTAATCAGGGACATCTGTGTCCACAGCTTAGACTTTCAGTACAGTTTAGTTGCTTTGGACAATTTAGCACAAATGTCTAGGGAAGTTATTGTATCCATCTGAAAAATTGGATTGGCAGACACCACAATCCCACCACCACCAAACAACAAAAATAAAACTACAATTAGGGAATGATTAGTTGCTGCAGTCATGCCACTGATGTTTCTCTTTTGAGATGCGACTTGTCCAGTCCACCCAAACCCCCTGTCACAAGTTGGGACCATTTGCAATCCCACTCCCCCCCCCATGTGAAAACTATGCCCATGTCAAGAGAATGATTCAACATGTGCTCAGATCGTGGGTCATTTTTTGTCTGCAACACAGGGCAGCACTCACAAGATGGCAAAAGTGACAGTGATTACACTCATCTTCTGATGAGGAAAAAAATCTCGGTTGTCCAGTCTTTCTGCAGACAACGACGTGCAGAGTTGGCACCTATGCATGTATGCACTGAGTCTGCAATCAGATTAAAGCACTACATTACTGACCTTCCCAAACCTAGTGCCCTTTAGATGTTCCTCACTACAACTCCCATCAGCTTCAGCCACTGTGGACCAAAGATTAAAGATGATGGGATTTGTAGTCCCATGACCTGTGGAGGGCCACAGGCTATACTTGACTTTCTTTTTTAAAAAAGTGCAAACAAAAATTGCTTAGGGGGACAATGGCACCACAATATGTCTTCAGTAAGCAATGTATTGTAAAGCTGCATTGATTTTCATTTCCTCCCCCTTCTCCTTCCCCCTCCCCAACTTTGCCTAAAGGTAGATGAGCTGCTGCCGCTCAGTTGAGCATTAGATGTTTTCCCTTCCAGCCAGTCTCATCTCAAGCATTTTTTCTGGAAACGCTGAGTATCATTACCTCCATCGCTCTGTAAGAACCAATGGGCTTCCATCGTTCCAGCAGATTTATTTACGTGTACGCAGATGTTGGGACTCGGGTGGCGCTGTGGGTTAAGCCACAGAGCCTAGGACTTGCCGATCAGAAGGTTGGCGGTTCGAATCCCCACAACAGGGTGAGCTCCCGTTGCTTGGTCCCTGCTCCTGCCAACCTAGCAGTTTGAAAGCACGTCAAAGTGCAAGTAGATAAATAGGTACCGCTCCGGCGGGAAGGTAAACGGCGTTTCCGTGCGCTGCTCTGGTTCGCCAGAAGCGGCTTAGTCATGCTGGCCACATGACCCGGAAGCTGTACGCCGGCTCCCTCGGCCAATAAAGCGAGATGAGCGCCGCAACTCCAGAGTCGGTCACAACTGGACCTAATGGTCAGGGGTCCCCTTTAACTTTACCTTTATGCAGATGTTACAGGTGGATGGGGCGGGAAGAGAAGTCTGTGGGTAATATGATGTGCAGCTACTGCAAATGAAAAGCAGTCGATCAAAACTCATTGTTACACTGTTTTCTAGGGGCAAGAGTTCAGGGCAGTCATCCAGAGCCCCACTCAGTAGTATGAGCAAGAAGGCTCCAAATGTTGGAGGATTATCACAATTTGAAGTAATGCACATTGCCATCTAAGGTGCTCACCCATTCAGTCCGGAGTCTAAAATAGCAAAACTGAATAGCAAAACTGCACGTGTTACAAGGGGGGGGGGTTGGGGGGGGTCAAACTTACATTCCCAGAAATGCTGCAATTCCTCAATGAGCAGATGAAACTCCAGACTTCTACTCTGTACTTGGGGGAAAGATCCATTGAGTTCACTGGGACTTTCTTCTGAGTAAATGTGCATAGCATCAGGCTCCACACTGATTTTTTTAAATGCAGCAGTGATCTTGTCGAAGGCCAGTGCACACCTTTTATACAGGTGGTGAAGTTGTTGTGAGAGTAAACCATTTTTATTTATTTTCTTAAAGGATTACCTCGTGTTCTTTTCCCTCAGATGGAGAGAAAGTGGGGGATTTAGAGTACAATCCTGTGCCCATCTGCTCTGTGGTAAATCCTGACCGATGGAGTTTATTCTCAGGAAAGCGCCTATAAAGATTGCATCTTTAAAGTCTAGTTCAAATGAAGGGTTAACCTCTGTGCCAGCTAGACAGCCCTGCATGGAAAGGTTAGCAGCTGCTTGAAAGATAACAGCCTTTCTTGCCACAGAGTTTACTGATGCAAGACTAAACTTGCTAGATCGCTTACCTTTTCTTTAAAAAAAATATATTGGCTGATAGTGAGCAGTAACTCAAGGGGACAGCAGTGTGAACACCAAGGAACATTTGAAAGCACCATCACCTATGGGCTTTGATCAAAACCTTGGTTTTCATCTTAAATAAATACGTATGATTTCAAGTGGGGACTATTAGTGGGGGGGGGGGGGTCAGAATCCCCGCAACAGTGTGAGCTCCCATTGCTCGGTCCCAGCTGCTGTCCACCTAGCAGTTTGAAAGCACGTCAAAGTGCAAGTAGATAAATAGGTACCACTCTGGAAGGAACGTAAACGGCAAAAGCGGGTTAGTCATGCTGGCCACATGACCCGGAAGCTGTACGCCCGCTCCCTCAGCCAATAAAGCGAGATGAGCGCCGCAACCCCAGAGTCTGTCATGACTGGACATAACGGTCAGGGGTCCCTTTACCTTTACTCTTTTTAAAAACAAAGTAAAGGGATTGAGGAGGATTAACAGCGCAGATGCACAGAAGACCCTCTCCAGGTGCCCCTTTTATTGCACATTCCTGAAGATTTGTGCTCATTACGATGTCAGGGCAGTTTCACCCAATCCCACCAATTTGCAATACTATTTGCACCTGCAAAAATTTTGAGGGCAATCCTGCTGCCTCATTTCCAATCAGTGCATGTCTGGTAACTTCCTGCTCCAGCTCCGTAACTTTTCATACCACAAGCTTTCCAGGGTGATGGTGGAATTGCCCTGCTTTTGTGGCACTGTAGCCTCTCGGGAAAACAATAATGTACTGGCTCTGGCGAAGCATTTCAGAACAACTTATAAAGCAGAATAAAGCCCCATTAATGCACATACCAAGAACACGTTGCAGAGAATGGCAGACAAGGAGATTTCTTTATCCTCTTCCCTTGTCATAGTAACTCTGAGGACTGAACTGAGTTGTGGGTGGTACTATTATATTGCTGCTCCAGATGCTCTGTTTATTGAGCACTCATCCTGATTTGCTTTCGGAAAGCTTACACAGAGTTTATATCTGAACTTCATTGAGCATTCACTTTCATTCATTTGCTGGGCAATTATATGACAACGATCATTAATCTTGCTTTACTTTGCATTGTGTTTACACATTGTACCCTGACTGTTCACTCCACACTTTTAAAGATGCATTTTCCCATTGCTTTCCTAATCCCAACCACAAAAAGTCTGTTTCCCCTACCCCCCAAGTGGATTAGTTGCCCTATGGTGACAGTATGCTTTAATTCACTTTAATTGTGCAAACCTATGTTTCCCAGAATGCGCTTGAATTCCGCCCACAAAATACTGACAGTCTAGATGGAGGCGGAACCTGCTTCCCACCTCATCCCCTCCCACTGGAGTAAACTGGATGAATTGCCTCTTCTAGCATTCCATCAAAAAGGCTTCTTTGTCTGAGACACGGGCTGTTAATGTGCTCTGTCATATTTTGCAAGGCCTATTTCACAAGCAGCAAACCTAAGCCTACAATTATATCATCTGTTAATGATGCAGTGCTTTGAAGTGAAAGTAGCTTGCAGCCAAGTGTTTCGGCCCCAGGAACAATTTTCTCCTGGCATCCTGAATGCGTTTCAAAGAGGAGCGCCTGATTACTTTATAGATTTCAGATTCCTGAAAGGCATGATTCTTGTGAGCCAGTGTGATGTAACTGGCAGTGGTTATCCAGATTTCCTATGGTCAAGGAAACTTGTTTATGTCAATTTGACCGCTGTGTTGCTGCATTTTGTAGAAGATTCTGGGATGTGCTCTGTTCACAAGAGTGCCAGGCATTCTGACCAGTGGTGGAGGAACCCTCTCCGGCACCCGGTGCGGGGTAGCCCATACGGACTGCGCATGTGCGGCAGCCCATATGGACTGCACATGTGTGGCAACCATACAGGATGCCGCACATGCGCACTCTGTATGGGCTGCTGCTTGTGCGTGGCAGCCATATGGGCTGCCGTTTGCACGGCGTCCATACGGACTGCGCATGTGTGGCATTCCATACAGACTGCGCGCGCCCTCGGCCACTCTACAGCTGGGGGGAGGCAGGGGCCATCTTGTTACCCTCCCCCTAGAGTGGCACCCAGGGCGGCCCGCCCCCTCCACCCCGCACTTTGTACGCCACTGATTCTGACTGTGTCTCACTGTCAACCCAAATGCAATGAGAGAGTGCCTTAGAACGTATCAGGCATGTCACTGCAGCTGGCAATGCTTGTCTACAGTTATGGATCTTATAAGTCACAGGGTTCCTATGAATGCAGTCCTATAACAATCTGTATAGGAGTGGAGACATACCCTGCAAGTCTCCCAGAAAAAAAGGGGCATATTGTTTTTTATCATGAGAGAACGGCAGCCATTTTTGTTTCTCTGATATCGCGTGAATTCACAGCACGACTCCCTCCCCCAAAAAAGATTTTGCACAGTGCCCAGCAATGCGAAATCATGCAAGACCATGGCAACCAAAATGGCTGCCATGCTCTCGCGATAAAAACAGGCGGTGGCATCCCAGATTTTGACTTCAAAGTGTTGGCAGGTCTGTGGAGAGTTTGTGCATGTTTGCTCAGAAGTAAGACCCAGTATGTTCAATGGGAATAGTTCCAGGTAAGCGTGCATATTTAGGATTGCAGGTTGAGGGAAAAGTGAGAGGAAGAAAGCCTGGAACAATTGTGATATGAAAAATTACTGGATTTTACCAGGAAGGTAGAGGCCATGCGCCTATTGCATATATCTGCCCCAAAACATTTGTAGGAGCAAATGGTAGTGAAAGCAGGAACACGTATAACTGCCCTGATAGTATCATGAGCACAAATCATGATGAATGCTTAATAGAAAGGGCAACTGGAGAAGGCTGTGCTTTTTTCCATCCTTTTCTCTTTCTGCCACAAGCCACAGTTTGCAACATGCGTTCTCCTCCCAGAACCCAGTTCCCCCCGAAGAGTTGGCATATCTAGAGCGAAAGGCATCTGTAGTGCTTGCAGCCAAAGGATTACAAGTTCACCTTGATTTCTCAAATCGATACCCTGGGTGTGCTGTACTTGGAGACCTTATCTCAAAGCTGCTATCTGCAGTGCCATTGCAGAGGCATAGTGGCAGCCTCGGGTCTTGGCTGGCTATGCAGCAGGTGGATTTCTTGGTTTTTACACTGAGTTAAAATCCAGAATGCAATTGGACAGTGTTCTGAAATTCTCAGAGTTCATCTTTTAGGCAAATAAGCCCTTTTGCCTTCATGCTCGAAAGGAACTTGATAGATGTGGCTACAATTGTGCCTCTCTTCTCTACATGTACACACATGGATGCCGCTCCCCAGGGCCTTTATTATTATTTTTACTCCCAGTGTTTTCTTGGTGACAGAAAGATGCTCTTGAATACCAAAGAAGGCTCATTGGAGCAGTTAAAAAGGGTGTAAGTAGAGGCACAGGTGATCTGTGATCAGGAGCTCCTCCCTGTTTTTTTGTGTCTGATTAGGAGCGAGTTATTAACCCATCCTCCCCACAACCATTTTCCAATATAAATCTCACACCCTTACTCTAACTGTTCTTTGCCCCATGGCAGACATCCCTAAACTCGGCCCTCCAGCTGTTTTGGGACTACAACCCCCATCATCCTTAGCTAACAGGACCAGTGGTCAGGGACGATGGGAATTGTAGTCCCAAAACAGCTGGAGGGCCGAGTTTGGGGGTGCCTGCCCCATGGCAAGAAGGCTAATGGAAGCCAGCTGAGGAACCTTCAGTGCTCATTCCAGAGCATGTTGATGGCATTCCAGCTTTGGAAAAGGCTTCCAATTTTGCTCATTGTATGGAAATTTCGTGGACTTTCCTTCCTATCAATTGCTCATCCAGGAGATGCCAGCGGCTATGATTGCAAGATTAGGGCGGAAATAGAGGCAGCTTCTAGGCCGGATTCTAGGTACAGTGGTACCTCGGGTTACAGGCGCTTCAGGTTACAGACTCCGCTAACTCAGAAAAAGTACCTCGGGTTAAGAACTTTGCTTCAGGGTGAGAACAGAAATTGTGCGGTGGTGGCGCAGCAGCAGCAGGAGGCCCCATTAGCTAAAGTGGTACCTCAGGTTAAGAGCAGTTTCAGGTTAAGAACGGACTTCCAGAACGAATTAAGTTCTTAACCCGAGGTACCACTGTATTGTAATCCAGGCCCATAATCCAGATTCTTATGGTTATCTCAGGTGTGGGGGACCTGGACTGCAACTCCTATTAGCCTCAGCAAGCATCGCCAGTGGCCAGGGATGGTGCAAGGTTTAGTTCAGCAACATCTGCAGGGCCACAGGTTCGCCACACCATGGTTATCTCCACGTTGCTGGTGGGATATCTGAAGCCTGGTGCTCTCCCTGCATGCAAATTTGCTTTGGTGGTGGTGTTTTTTTCCATACAACGTGTTTGGCATCAAAATGCCAGCCAGACCCCCGCCCCAACTCGCTGGATTAGTCCTTTCCAGGAACAATCCGATAAATATATATTTTTTAACAAAACCTGTTACTGATTTCCTTTAAAGCCCTATACGGCCTAGGACCCTCGTACCTACGGGACCGCCTCTCCTGGTATGCCCCACAGAGGAACCTACGGTCTGCAAATAAAAACATCCTGAAGGTCCCAGGCCTCAGAGAGGTTAGGCTGGCCTCAACTAGAGCCAGGGCTTTCTCGGCTGCGGCTCCAATCTGGTGGAACGCTCTGTCACAAGAGACTAGGGCCCTGCGGGACCTGACATCTTTCCGCAGGGCCTGCAAGACAGAGTTGTTCCACCAGGCCTTTGGTCAGGGCGCAGCCTGACTCCCTCCTCTGGCAACCTGCACAGAATTTTGCTTAACGGTTGCCATTAAATTGATTTTAATTAATTTTTATAATGAAATGTTTTAGAATGTTGGATTATTTGATTGTTTGATTATTTGTTTGTTGTTAGCCGCCCTGAGCCTGGCTTTGGCTGGGGAGGGCGGGATATAAATAAAATTTATTATTATTATTATTTATTACTGTCTGCAAATTAAGCCCCCTCCTGGAAGCACCTTGAGAGAGAAGCAACTTGCCTGAGATCAGATTGTGGCTGAGTGACATTTGAACTTCCTGCTTCAGTTAAAAGCAAGCAGTTTAGTGGGTTTAATCTGTTGTGTGGCTTGGTCCCAACTTGTTTAAGCAACTGCTGCTTCCACCGTCTACTTCAGCCGGTAGTATATTATGAGTGGTCACATGGTGGTGTTGCCTTGAGACTCCTCAAGTCTGTGAATCACTTTCTGTTTCCTAGAGCCTTTTGGCACCTGCAGAGGTGGCTGGTGCTGAATGTGAGGGAAGTGGCTGCTATTGCACAGTTTTCTGTTTCTCGGGTAGCGGCTGCCATGATTTATAGGCTCCAGTGGCAAATGATCTGTTTGCTGTAGCAACCTGTACTTTTTTACAAGTACTATGCCTGCCTTGCTTTGTATTATTTATTTATTTGTCGCTTTAGTCATAAAAATGACTCAAAGCGACTTACAAACACAGTACAGTGATACCTCGGGTTACATACACTTTAGGTTACAGACTCCGCTAACCCAGAAATAGTGCTTCAGGTTAAGAACTTTGCTTCAGGATGAGAACAGAAATTTTGCTCTGGCGGTGCGGCGACAGCAGGAGGCCCCATTAGCTAAAGTGGTGCTTCCAGTTAAGAACAGTTTCAGGTTAAGTATGGACCTCCGGAACGAATTAAGTTCTTAACCCGAGGTACCACTGTAAAGGTAAAGGGACCCCTGACCATTAGGTCGAGTTGCAGATGACTCTGGGGTTGCGGCGCTCATCTCGCTTTACCGGCCAAGGGAGCCGGCGTACAGCTTCCAGGTCATGTGGCCAGCATGACTAAGCTGCTTCTGGCGAATCAGAGCAGCGCATGGAAACGCCGTTTACCTTCCCGCCGGAGTGGTACCTATTTATCTACTTGCACTGGTGTGCTTTCGAACTGCTAGGTTGGCAGGAGCAGGGACCGAGGAACGGGAGCTCACCCCGTCGCGGGGATTCGAACCGCCGACCTTCTGATCAGGAAGCCCAAGAGGCTCAGTGGTTTAGACCACAGTGCCACAGTAGAAATACTAAAAACCAATATAGCAGAAATATTAAAATACTGTTTCAAATATTTCAAAATGCATTGCTCATTGATACAGAGAGAGAGAGAGAGGGAGGGAAGGAGGGAGGGAGAAAGAGATGCACAAATCACCAAGACCAGAGACAGAGCATCAGAATCAATGCATACAAAGGGCACTGCCATAACTGGCTAGTTATATACCGTATTTTTCGCCCTATAGGACGCACTTTTTCCCCTCCAAAAATGAAGGGGAAATGTGTGTGCGTCCTATGGGGCGAATGCAGGCTTCGCGGACCTCTCCACAAGCAGCGGGAGCCAGCGCTAGGTTCCCACGGCTTGCAGAGAGCTGCCTGTTGGGGCAGTTCCCCCCCCAAAAAAAAACCTAGGTGCGCCTTATGGGACGGTGCGTCCCATAAGGGCGAAAAATACGGTAGATCCCCTCTCAAAATCTGTACACCATACATTAACATAGATTGTCTTCAGCCTATTTGAGAAATTGGGCAGTCTTGTATGATGTGTAATAATCCATGCCAGCCAATAAAAATGAAGTTAGGTTTAAAGGAGAGTTATTACTGATTCCCATCATTAGGAGCTCATGAAATTGAGCTTCGGGGCTTATTTTATTGGATAAGAAGGGTGTGTGTACACACAGTTGATCTTCAGCTGTGACGCTGCCCCTGGCTTGCCCCTGAATGGAGAGACTGGGAGGAGGAGGAGTGGGGTGTAGGAACCTTTAATTTTTGCATGGCTGGAACGTAGCCAACTGCACAATGGTAAGAGTCATATCCGTTGCCGGGCACATTTCTGCCTCTGGCCATCCCATCACCAGCATGCAGCACCCAGAACATTGCCTGCCAGGGAATATAGCCCTTGGGCTGAAAACTATTCTCCGCCCCTGGTTACAAATGCAACACCCCTCTAAACAGGTGCAGCCCTTAATGCTATCAGTGCGTATATGTGAGCCAAGGTGTTTTCCTTTTTCTCTTTGTTCACCTTTGTATGAAATAAAAGCAAACACACACGGAAAACCTGGTGTGGTTCCTTTCTGCTTATCCTCATATGACTTGCTTCCTCTGCTCCACTGCGGCCAGCTTAGCCAGCCTTTGCTTGAAATGATGATTCAAGGCAATACTCTATTCTTTCTTCTCTAAAGTGTAATCCTTGGATGGTCTGATAATTGGAAATATGACCTATTACTGGAAATATGACCTGATAACTGGAAATATGACTATTTTTGGAACCTGAACGTCCGACGAGGATTCCACGGCTTCCGATTGGTTGCAGGAACTTCCCGCAGCCAATCAGAAGAAGTGCTTTGGTTTCTGAACATTTTGGAAGTTGAACAGACTTCCGGAATGGATTCCGTTCGACTTCCAAGGTACGACTGTGCCTAAGAAGCACAGTTTGGGACTCTGCTTGGCTTGTTTTCTAAGTGGACATGTGGTCTTCACATGCAAGCAGGTTGAGAGTAATTAAAAGTAGTGAAGAGGGAACTCTCCCCCACTTGATTTGTGGGAAGGGTACCTGGTTTGGAAGAGGAGGGCTTGTTTTGCATGCAGAACATCCCAGGCTTAGTTCCTGGCATCTCAGGGGAAATAGGCAGTGTGAAAGACCTCTTACTGCTTGGGATCTTTTTCTCAGGGGAGGGCTTTTTCACAGATGAAACTCACAGGAACTCAGTTCCGGCACCTCTCAGGTAGGTGCCACTGTCATTCTAAGAGAACAAAGGAGATGTTCATGGTGAGTTCCAAAACCTCTTTTTCTATAAAGACATCACTGGAATCATCCATATGACATGTGCATCCGGGCATCGAGGCAAGGAAAGGGTGTGTGTGTGTGTGTGTGTGTGTGTGTGTGTTTTAGAGGTTGTGCCACTGAATATCCTACCTGTATGCTTAACCGGGCACTCAAGTTAGCTTAGGATAATGGACATTTAAAACTATCGCCCACAACAAAGGCATAAATAAAAAGAGACGAGCAGCTTAAAAGCTGAAACAACTTTGAAACCGCTAAGCAGATGCCTCGTAGCAGCACAGCCCTGACTTGGCTTCCTCCTGATTTCTCTGATCACCTCCTTATCTCAAAGGAGCTGTGTGGTTGTCTACTACAGGTTTGCGTGTTCGCACTTGTCCGATTTCCATGCTAGGAGCCATGGCAGCAGGAAGACAGTCTCCAGACCAAACCAACTTAAAAGGCGGCACTTCCTTTTGTGAGGCTTTTGGGCTATTGTATTACACTTGCCTGCCCTGGCCACAGTGCTGCTCCTGCCAATTCATGTGGTCCAGGAGCAAGTGGAATGGAAAAATACGCCTTTGCTTCAGTGAGCCTGCCCAAGGTTGAAGATCAGCACTGGAAGCCCTCTTCTTTTGTCTGCTGGTAAGACCTGTTAGATTGCTGGATGCCAAAGACAGGGTCTTTTCGATGTGGCCCCACATCTTTGGAATTTCATCCCTGGATAAATACGTATGGCTCTGTCGTTATTGTTTTGTTTTGTTATATATATATATAGAGAGAGAGAGAGAGAGAGGACCCCAAAGACTTTTTTTAAAAAAACAAAACCCTTCAAACCATGTGTGTTGGTGACACACGTTTTAGATGGGCATCATTTTGCAGCACAGTAAATCAGTTTTTCTAGCAAACCAGAGGTTAAACTAGCCCCTTTCCATCCCCAGGAAGAGTGTGGGGAGCTTTCACACGACACACCTACACACTGCAGCCGACGCACTAACCTGTCGCAACACACAGTTTGGAAAGCTCTGTTTTAACTGTTGCAGTTTGTGAATTGAGGGATGTGATGTTTTTATGATTTGTGCGTTTAAATATTTGCAAGGGCAATGTGACCTGAAAGTTGGGTTGAAATGTTTTTCAGCACATAGATGTGTAATTTGCAGGTATGGAATGTTGCTCTGTGTGAATCAGCCTGCTGTCTATTCACCATAGCACTGCCACATATGAAGAAAGCCATGCGGAATAGAGGAGGGGGAGAATTTCAATTCAGTTTGCATTTAAAGGCAAACTTACCAAATTAGAACTCTCCAAAGAAAAAGAAGAAGAAAACCCGCACATGGCTAGCCTTCAAAATTCACACTTTTCTGAATTCTGCAGTGTGGCTCTTCAGCTAGTTTGCATAAATGTGCATTTGTTAGTGAAATGAACATTCAGAGTACATTCTATTAGGGAACACTGCATTGTAAAAATGTGTATACTTGTATATTTGATCACATAGATCCTCTGATAGAGGACATTAGGTGGTTCCCCACACACCAGAGGTTCAGTTGGTCTTCCCTACGGATGAAACCTTTAGTACGGCAGCCCCTTATTTGTGGAATCCCCAGCCTGTCATTGTTCAAATGCCTCTTTAAAAATGCACTTTTTAAATAGTCTTTTACAGCATGATTACTCTTCTCTTTAACCAACTAGTAATCTATTGCTGTTTTATTGATGTTTCTAATCATGTATTACAGATATTGATTGATTGATTTTGATTGATTGATGGTATCTGAAGAAGTGTGCGTGCACATGAAAGCTTATACCCAGAATAAATTTAGTTGGTCTCTAAGGTGCTACTGGACAATTTTATTTATTTATTTATTATTTTTATTACACTTGTGTTAGTCATCACCTTGGTGTATGGAATTGCAGGTTGTAAATATGAGGCAAAACTACATACAAACATAGGAGCGTTAAAATGCTGGTGAATTTTCACGGGGACTTTTTTAAAAAAAAATAAAGAAAATGCAAACTGGTGTGGAGAATGGAACTGAAGATGGGGAAAAGGAGAAACAGGGAGAAACCAAAATGGACAGATGTGTTCATCCCTCATCTTGAAAGCTCCTAAAAATCAGAGCCGTGAACGCTGTCAGACTGTCCTAACCTGGGCTGCTCTGTGTAACAAACTGCTTCTCTCAACAAGAGAGCAGGCTCAAAGGCGGTGTGCCATGTCAAAAGGTTCCTGCAGACAAGGGGTTGCCTGGTAAAACAAATTAGGTTGGCCCCAGCGAGAGAACTGAGCTCCGCACACATTGTACAGGCAGAAAGCCAGGGGCAGGAAAACGGATGGTGCCTTTGCTCCTGAACCTTGAACAGCTTTGATAAGGGTGGCCAGACTTCTTGGGGCACAATATAGCCATTCTTCTGCACAAGCCCCACCAAATTGATTGGGAACATCGTTCTTTCTGGTGGGTTTTTGCCTTTGTCCTTGCAATTCTGCGTGCATGGGAATTTGCACGAACATTTTCCAGCTTTCACGCATATGGATGAACGGCACAGAAAAACCCTTGTCGTACCAAGAGGTTTTTCTGTTCCCCTCTCCCATTAGGGCAGGCACCCCCCAACTCAGCCCTCCAGATGTTTTGGGACTACAACTCCCATCATCCCTAGCTAAAAGGACCAGTGGTCAGGGATGATGGGAGTTGTAGTCCCAAAAAGATCTGGAGGGCCGAGTTTGGGGATGCCTGCATTAGGGTCATTTGCCCACCAGGCCTATGGGGGAATTCCATTCTCCTCCTCAGCTGTGCCCTGAAGGTGTACCAAAAGATTAAATATGTGCTGGAACCTGCCTTGGGCTAACCAGGTCCACAAAGAGCACAATCCTGGGTCATCTTTAACATGCATTCTGCATATGCCCACATCCCTTGAAAGTCCTTGGCAGAAAGAAAGAAAGAAAGAAAGAAAGAAAGAAAGAAAGAAAGAAAGAAATCACTTGAGTCCCAGACACACCTTGAGACTGCGGGGGTTAAGTAACCAGTCATCTTGTGGCTGAGTGCTCTTTTACCTTCATCAAACAGGAAATATTTTGCTCTCTCTTTCCTACGCAGGACAATGGAGAGAGCCCAGGCAGGCCCAAGATATTTCGCTGCCTAAAGGGGAACGGCAAATGTCGTCCCTTCCAAATTTGAGAAGCACAATATCCAAGGTTGGCCAAGTTATTTTGGCCTCTCAAACACAGAGGGAAGTGCCCCTCAATATAATAGTGAATTAATTGCTATAATAGTAAACTTAGACTGTAGGGTTTACTGTGCTTTCACAACATCCAGAACTCAGCTGCCTTGCTCCACCTGAGGGGTTGCCAACCTTTTTAGGACCCCTGGACCCATTTGCAAATCAGAGAAAGTGTCTCAACTGATTCTCTCTGCTACAAAAGAACTTGACCTCGGGAGATCTACAAAAAGAAAATTATTTGTGGTGGGACGCCTTCATAAGTGGGGAAATTAGGTTGTGATGCTGCTTTTTAAATTATAGGAAACTGGTCCAGGGGGTTGTCCTCTGTAAAACAGGACACGTCGTCACTTTACCAAAATATGCAAAGTGCTGTAATTTTTGCACAACTGTGCAAATATGTTTGTAAGGGGGGGGGAGACTTCCTGGCGACAATGTAGAAGCAGTATTTGCTTTTCGTTGGTGGTGTTCCTGATTCTGCAAGTAGACTTGCAGGGTGAACACGGCGGTGATCGCTGCCTCCCAGAGTCTTAGCCAATAGTTTCAAGTACTGGTGGCATTTGGAGGGTGAAGACAGAGCCCTTTGTCACCCAAGTAAATTTTCTTAATTTAGAAGAACACATGCTTGCCTGAACTAGCATGCCTTTGTAATATTTTCCCAGGCTTCTGGATTTAAGAATGCCCTGGCGACATGCGTCAGTATCAGATGTTACATTTATATATTGCACACAGACACAGATATGCTGGTACAACGCTATTTAATTCAAAGGGTTTAGGAAGCGCTGAGCAAGGAAATGGCACGAATCAATTCCAGGCTGTAAAATCTGCCTCCGAGTCTGAAATGTGTAAGTGATGTAATTCTGTTTCAATCGGGAAGGGAAAAGTCGGCAGCCCTCTCCACAGCAGGGGCTTTTGTTTTTAAAATGCAACTTACAAACCCGTGCGAGGATCATTCTTTACAGTGTATTTCCTACCCCCCCACCACACCCCCAATCCAAGAAGAGAAAAGGACATCCTGTTTGCAGTAGGTGTGGTAGGTAATTCCAGCTTAACCCAATGTTAATGCTTGGATAAAGAGAGATTTGGTGTTGCTTAGATAAAGAGAGTTGTGTGCCAAGGAAAAAGGAAGACGGATTCCGGGTCCTCTCCCCTCTTCCCATTTTTTGTACCTTGCTGCAACATGCAGATTCTGGGAAGTAGTCCTCCATTGTGCTCATTCAACAGCAAACAATGTTATCTGGTCTGGGAAGTATTTCCCTATAATTCGTCTGGGCTTCTCTTAACGCTCCATCCTCCACAACAACAAAGGGATTGGTGGTGGAGGGGAATGTTCCAGATCTCATATCGCATACCCTCCAACATGGCACAGAGCAGGGTTGCCATACGTCCAGGAAAACCCTGACAGGTCCTCTTTTGGGGGGGTAACATAATCATCCGGGTGGATTTTTACACTTCAAAGAAAATGTCTGGGTTTTGGGGAGCTCGGGCTGCTCTGCATGCCATGGCCGCTGCCAGCCTGAGTTGGGGAAAGAGGGGCATGGGCGTGGTGGCAGTGGCTCTGCATGCTCGGGCTGGCAGCGGCTCGGGCTGTCCTCTTTTTTGCTCTTCAAGATATGGCAACCCTAGCATAGGAGGCAACTCCCAGGGGCTCACCCGGCAAAATATTTGAGGGGGCTGGGCCTCCCCAAAGTTGGTGGGCTTTGCCATTCTAATGGTGTGCGTGCACTGTGTCATGTGATTGATTATGTGGGGCTGGGGCTACCTGGCCTCCCCTAATATTTTATTCAAGTTGGCACCCCTGCCGCAGAGGATAATTGGTACTAGCTTCTTCATTTCTGATCCTTTACATCCTTTCTTCTAATTTAACTCTGTACAGATAATCAGGAACCAAACAAACCAAAAGTTTACACAGGAGTGGGAATGTTACAGAGGGTATTAAAAAAAACGTTGTTCCCAACTAAAATCTTTAGTATGCCTGGATTAATTTTCGCAAAGTACTTGATGGATAATTAAGGTATTGAATATAGTATAGATGATGGTTAAGGCAATAAAGGACACAGGAAAAAGGAAAAAGAGAGAAAGGAAAAAGGAAAAAGGAAAAAGAAAAGGGAGAACCGCAGTGAGGTAGACGGAAGATCCTGAAGACATATGGTATTGAAACTTTTTCAGTGACTATGGGTTTATTCATGATCTCTTTTTTTCACATCTTTTGTGTATCTTGTGTTGTTTGGAAGATGAATAGAATACTTGTAATTAATGGGGGGGGGGGAAACTCTGTACACATCTGAGTGGGAAACTTTCTCCTTTTTTTGTCTTTCTAAATTCCTGAAAGAGGAGATTCTCAAAATCCAAGCATTTCCTAGGGAATCATGCAAATCTGTTTCAAAGGTCTCACCTCTATGATGCCAGTCCTGTTGTTGGCTTTCTTGCTTGAGGGTTTCGCCTCTTTGATTCCAGAAAGGATTCATAGTTCTAGCATAACAATCAGGGGTTAGAAACTCATTTTTCTTAGAACTGTGCCTTTCTTTTTTTATATAAAAAAATATATTCACCACCCACCCATCTGGCACTGCTATGGTTTGCTGAATGTTTAAAGAATATCATGAGACTTCCTTATTTACTGTAGCTTTGTGAGTTTGTTCTTGTCTATAATCTGCACGTTGGTGGATAGGGGCTAATTGTAAGAGTCAGCAAAGACCTAGTTCTGAACTTGCAGGGCTCAGTGCTAGAACAGGCTGCAACTCCCATCACCCCTGACGTTTGGCTATGTTGGAGGGCACACATCGGCTGTCCTGGGCTTAAGCAGTGAAGCTGGTGCCTCTGAGCATGTTGAGAGGGCATTGAGAATGCTTGGGTTCTTGGCAAGCTTGAATCCCGCCACCTCTCTTGAAAAACTAAGCAGTTGATCCTGGGCTAAGGGGCTGCATTACTTCCCCAGCGACTCGCACTTCCATGGGTAGGAGCATTTTTTGGGGAAACTGCACATTCCCCATCTGAATTCAGTATGAATGGCCTTCAGACCCAGTTTCTGAGAGTGACAAGGGCCCCAGTATCCCCAGAGGGCCCACTGGAGTGCCATAGTATGGGGGGCACAGAGGCAGTTGCCTGGGGCACAAAATTTCAACACCCTCAATACAGCTGTGTGCTTAAATGAACCAGGAAGCTGTGTACTGTGAACCAGGAAGTGACTTCTCCAGACAACAGAATGCCTCTTCTTTTCTTACCTCTGTGGCTGCAATCTCCTGAGTGATGCGGACATAATTAGCCAGTTGAATGTGCATACGTATCCCATCCGTTTCCTTCCCACCCTGCCCTCCACACAGCCCCGGGCACTGGAAACCCATGCTACACCACTGGCCCACCATCTACATATCTGCCACTATCACTGAGAATTCTCACTCTGCATGTCCTGTCTCAGTGCCTTGCCCAGTGGGGTACTCCCTCCCCAAATCTTAGATCCAACAGCAATGCTTGTTGAAACTAAATACAGTCATACCTCGGGTTGAAGTAGCTTCGGGTTGAGCGTTTCTGGGTTGCGCTCCGCGGCAACCCGGAAGTAACAGAATGCGTTACTTCCGGGTTTCGCTGCTCGCGCATGCGCAGATGCTCAAAATGATGTCACCCGCATGCGCGGAAGCAGTGAATCATGACCCACGCATGCACAGACGCTGGTTGCGTTCGCTTCAGGATGCGAATGGGGCTCCAGAACGGATCCCATTTGCATCCGGAGGTACCACTGTAATGTGCTTTGTACAGAGGTTGCCCGCTAGTCTGTAGGGCCTGTTGGCTGGTGGCGGCTTTTCCCAGCCCTCCAACCCAAGCTCTTTTCCATGAGAGGTTCAGGGGTCAAACCTGGAGCTGTGCAGAGCATGTACCCCATCACTGAGCTGCAGACTTGGAAGTGGGCATGTGTAGGCTGGTTAAGTTCCCAGGTGCCATATGCCCTGTTTTAAGTGGCTCTGAGATTTAGAAAGAAATAATGGGATATCATTCAAGCTCTACTGGCTTGGTGCAAAGTAAGTGCAGGCCTGGTGTCACTATGTGATAGTCATTTTTTAGTAAACCTTGGTTACTGGTAACTATGATGTTGATCCTCTCCGGCTCTGGTGGGCATCCTAGGTGGTGGAACATGAAAGGCTGAACTAAAGGCTGAACTCCTGTAAATTAAACACCAGCATTTCCAGCAGGCTGCTCCATCAGTCCTGTATCATCTGCATGTAAATGAAAAATGGTGAATTCTGAACTTGAGGGACGCATGTTCTGGTTTGCCTCTCCTCTGCCTCTTTTCACCCAGATCTATCCTCCTCCTGCAGCCTGATCCTGTGTCCGTGTTTACGCAGGAGGAGGCCTGCTAGATTGAACAGGACTTTGCCCCCAATAAAGTGTTTGCAGGACTGCAGTCTCAGGAAATGAAAGTTGTAAGAGGAAACCCCAGGAGCGGTGAAGTCTGTCAGATACAGTGCTGTGATGCCGAAAAGCCACAACTATAGAAACACATTGGTGCTATACAGCTACGTAGAAATCCCAGATTCTTTCAGGGACATTTAAAAGTCACATGCACAAACATAGTGTTTCCATGGCTTTGCGACAAATAAGCACATTGGTATATCAGTCTGCAGGTTAACTGTCTGAAGACATCACTAATAGGGCTGTAGCTCTCTGCCTCCCCCTTCAATTACTCCTCAATTTAAGCAAGGGTGCCTTAGTTTACTAAACCAGACATTGTGGCTTAGAGTTGCTTGCAAATGTGGGCACTGCTTATGAACACAGTACAGTGGTACCTCGGGTTAAGTACTTAATTCGTTCTGGAGGTCCGTTCTTAACCTGAAACTGTACTTAACCTGAAGCACCACTTTAGCTAATGGGGCCTCCTGCTGCTGCTGCGCCGCCAGAGCACGATTTCTGTTCTTATCCTGAAGCAAAGTTCTTAACCTGAAGCACTATTTCTGGGTTAGCGGAGTCTGTAACCTGAAGCATATATAACCTGAAGCGTATGTAACCTGAGGTACCACTGTACAGACGTACCTCAGAAGTCGAACGGAATCTGTTTCGGAAGTCTGTTCCACTTCTGAAAAGTTTGGAAACCAAGGGACGGCTTCCGATTGGTTCCCGATTGCACAGGCATGCCGGAAACAATAGCAGAAGCCACACCGGACGTTCAGCTTCCAAAAAAAAGTTTGAAAACCAGAACACTCACTCCCAGTTTTCAATTGTCCGGGAGCCAAAACGTTTGACTCCCAAGGCATTCGGGAGCACAGGTATGACTGTATACAGTAATCAAAAAAGTTTCTATTAGAGGAAAATGGAAAGGGATGCTATCAAAAATTATTGTAAATTTGTCGGTGATCAATACAGTGGTGCCCCGCAAGAGGAATGCCTCGCAAGACGGAAAACCCGCTAGACGAAAGGGTTTTCCATTTTGGAGGTGCTTCGCAAAACGAATTTTCTATGGGCTTGCTTCGCAAGACGAAAATGTCTTGCGAGTTCCTGCGGGGTTTTTTTCCTCCCCCCCCCCTTTTTCCCAAGCCCCTAAGCCGCTTATCAGCTGATCAGCTGATCCGCTAAGCCGCTAAGCTGCTCAACAGCTGATCGCTAAGCCGCTTATCAGCTGATCCGCTAAGCCCTTTAACAGCTGATCCATTAAGCCACTAAGCCGCTTATCAGCTGATCCGCTAAGCCGCTTAACAGCTGATCCGTTAAGCCACTAAACCGCTTATCAGCTGATCCGCTAAACCGCTAATGGGCTTGCTTCGCAAGACGAAAAAAACCGCAAGATGAAGAGACTCGCGGAACGGATTCTTTTCGTCTTGCGAGGCACCACTGTAAATGCAAAAGCTATGATGTTTAGGTAGCTTTCCACAGGAGTTCCAAACTAGAGCTAAGCTCCCATAAACGTCCCTGGGTTGCAAGCAATATCAACATATTCTACGACTCTGGGGCAACACTAGGGTTCACCTGCAATAGAGTGTGCTTCTGTGTACAGATAGAGCACTGTCACACAGGGGCTGGTGATACTGTTCCTGAACGCTAGTGCTTTCATCTACTTAAGTACCAGGCACAGGAATGGTTTGCCATGCATGTTCATCCCTGACTTTGGCCCAAAGCTCTGGATGATCTTTCCAGCTTCTTGGGACTCGGCTACATTAATAAAAAAACATCACTTTGAACGCGTTATAGACATGCAACACTAGATGGTTCTGGAGAGCAAAAAATAAATTCTTTGTGATTTTACATAGCATTTCCCCTCCTTTTGTTATAACCATTTAATGTATGACTTGTTTATAGCGTTTTTTTCCTGTGTGTTTTTTCCCTGTGTGTAGACCCGCCCCTGATCTGCAGCCTCCTCTCCACTGCTGCGGGTTATGTCTTTGTCAATGCATGTCTTCTGCTAGTATTAGGAGTTTGTGGGTCTGGCTCATCTTGACCCCAGGAGCCTGCCGGGCAGATAGTGGCCTTCCGCCCTCCAGCCTTTCCCCTTTCCCCTTCCCTTTTTCTTTTATTTCATTTACTATTTTGAACTGCGTGGGTCAGTGGCTGTGCATGGCACAGTGAAGAGGCTGACGCCAGGGAACAATGTTGTGCAAAATATATAATGAAGCTTCTCATGGTTTGCCAACATGGTGCCAACATGGGGCACACATACGGCCCCCAGGACCTTCCCTTGTGCCCAGAGGGTCCCCCTTCTCCTTCCTCTGCTGAAAGAAGCCTTACTTAACCATTAGCAGACTTTTTTCTAGCCTAATTCCATGAGGGGGGTGATTACCAAGGGTGGGTAGTGGGAAGTTGCAGTGCACATCTGGTGCCCCCAACAGATTCTCTGGTTTGCACATGTGTCCACAAATCCAACACATGTGGTGCCCCCTGCAATATCTCCTCTTCTTTTTCTCCCCTTTGCTTAGGTGGGGTCTGGGGGTGGGACACAGAGCCATTGGCCCGAGGTTGATGGGCATCCTTGTGTGTTTCTCAGGTTTGCAAGAAGATGGTGAGACTCCACAGGTCAGCCAGAGCCTTGGAGAGCTTGTGCCTTTGACGGAGGAGAGACCGCTCTCTGCGCCATGGCCCACCTGACACGGCTGCTCCGGCGGCACTACGGCCCACTGAAGCTGGCTTTGGTGGGCGTCGTCTTTGTCATCTTCCTCTTCATCATGCAGAGAGATGTGAGCAGCGGGGATCAAAGGGAGGAGCCCTGGCTGAAGAACATTGTGGACAGGAAGGATCAGATGATCGACATCATGATGGGGGCGGTCAACAATATCCGGGACTCCATGCCCAAGCTGCAGATCCGGGCTCCCGTTCAGCAGGAGGCCCTTGAGCAAGACAGCAAGTCCTGCCTGCCCGGCTACTACACGCCCGCAGAACTGAAGCCCTTCATGGAGCGCCCTCCGCAGGACCCCAACAGCCCGGGGGCCGATGGCAAAGCTTTCAAGAAGGACCAGTGGACGCAAGAAGAGACGAAGGAGAAAGAGCGGGGCTACGAGAAGCACTGCTTCAACGCCTACGCCAGTGACCGGATTTCCCTCCAGAGGGCTCTGGGACCAGACACTAGGCCTCCTGAGTAAGAACTTCATCTTTGTCCACTCAGTATAGAACTGGCATAGGCAAACTCTGGCCCTCCAGATGTTTTGAGACTACAATTCCCATCATCCCTAACCACTAGTCCTGTTAGCTAGGGATGATGGGAATTGTAGTTCCAAAAACACCTGGAGGGCTAGAGTTTGCCTATGCCTGATATAGAATAATAATAGTAATAATTTATTATTTATACCCCACCCGTCTGGCTGGGTTTCCCCAGCCACTTTGGGCGGCTCCCAACAGAATATTGAAAACATGATAAAACATCAAATATTAAAATTTCCCTAAACAGGGCTGCCTTCATATGTCTTCTAAAAGTCAGATAGTTGCTTATTTCCTTGACATCTGATGAGAGGGCGTTCCACAAGGCGGGCTCCACTACCAAGAAGGCCCTCTGTCTGGTTCCCTGTAACCTCACTTCTCACAGTGAGGGAACCGCCAGAAGGCTCTCAGAGCTGGACCTCAGTGTCTGGGCGGAACAATGGGGGTGGAGATGCTCCTTCAGGTATACTGGGCCGAGGCTGTTTAGGGCTTTAAAGGTCAGCACCAACACTTTGAATTGTGCTCAGAAAAGTACTGGGAGCCAACGTAGGTCTTTCAAAACCAATGTTATATGGTCTCGGCGGCCACTCCCAGTCACCAGTCTAGCTGCCATATTCTGGATTAGTTGTAGTTTCTGGGTCACCTTCAAAGGTAGCCCCATGTAGAGCGCATTGCAGCAGTCCAAGCGGAAGATAACTAGGGCATGCACCACTCTGGTGAGACAGTCTTTGAGCAGGTAGGGTTGAGTGGATACAGGCAACCCTTAACTAAGTGAGTAACTGAGCATTATGAACATACAGTCTCATGGAGAGCCAGCCGTATTCAGTGGGGGTGGGGAGCCTTTGTCAGCATGAGGGCCACTTTCCCTTCTACGCAACCTTCCGAGGGCCACATGCCAAGGAAGAGCAAAAGTGGGAGGAGCAATATTTTACCTGTGTGCAATAGGCTAGTTCCTACACAAACTCTCTACTCTCCATCCAGGCAAGCAAGATGAATTATTAGTGTTCGCAATCCAGTCAGGCAAAAACACTTGAGTTTGCAAAGTGAGACCAGTGCGGGGTGTAGCCTGGGGAGAGTTAAAAGTCCAGGAGACTTTGCATCTCTGGAAGTTGCTTGGGCTGAACGATGTTGCCTTGAAGTTGCCTGGAATTTCCCAAGATTATTGGGGACTCAAATATTAGTCCCCTGTGTCCAAATTTATCCTCTGGCCTCTTGCAGGCCATCCAACTTGGCGTAGTCTTGATACATGTCATCTAACAGAAGTTGTCTCATCCTTGTAAATGTTCACCCTGGTGCAGAATTTACCCTGGCAGAACTTGAAAGTGTTAAATTGGTCTTGGGGCAATTGTGAGTAGAGTTAGGAAATCATTTCAATATTTGATATAACAGTTGTTACAAGACTTCATTTCTGAGCTGGCAGCGGCATCTAGCATGTGATTGTGATGGCATAATTGATAAGCAGTGGTACATTTAAAAAAAAAAAAAAGGTATTTATAGGCTATCTTTTAGGGCAAGGACACCAACAAGGCCAATAAAATGCAGTAGGAAGAATCAAAATGGCAAACACCATAAACATGTAACATTAAGATATCTATAAAAACATTAAAATATATAGCCACTAGGATGACCATGGCAGCAAAGATTACATTTGTTGTTTAGTCATTTAGTCGTGTCCGACTCTTCGTGACCCCATGGACCAGAGCACGCCAGGCACTCCTGTCTTCCACTGCCTCCCGCAGTTTGGTCAAACTCATGCTGGTAGCTTCGAGAACACTGTCCAACCATCTCGTCCTCTGTCGTCCCCTTCTCCTTGCGCCCTCCATCTTTCCCAATATCAGGGTCTTTTCCAGGGAGTCTTCTCTTCTCATGAGGTGGCCAAAGTATTGGAGTCTCAGCTTCAGGATCTGTCCTTCCAGTGAGCACTCAGGGCTGATTTCCTTCAGAATGGATAGGTTTGATCTTCTTGCAGTCCATGGGACTCTCAAGAGTCTCCTCCAGCACCATAATTCAAAAGCATCAATTCTTTGGCGATCAGCCTTCTTTATGGTCCAGCTCTCACTTCCATAAGCCGAAAGATGACATTAGACCAGCTTAATACCATTAAAACCAGCTGGATGTGTAGCTTGCTTACTTCAGGGAGCACTTTCCACATTGTCTATTTTGGCAAAGAATTCTTACATGCACCCTATGCAACCTTTGCAAATTTGCCGTGTATGCATACCATGTTGTTTTGCTTCATCTCCACCCACTGTGAATGAATAATGTGCTCTGTAACACACCCAATGTTGCCCTTTATCTATATGTCGCAGAGAAAGATCCATTGTGATAGGGAAAGTATATTCCAGGAAGATTGTCTCCTGTTGATGATCTTTCCATTGAGAAACTCCAAGGATTCAGGATTCCTTAGCACAGCCTTTGACAGCCAGGTGCCCTCTGCCTGTCGTGGACTACAACTCCCATCATCCTTGACCATGCTGGCTGGGGCTGATGGGAGCTGAAGTCTAAAGTACGCATCAGGTTGGCAAAGGTTGCCTTGAAGATCGTTCATTAGCATATTTTGAAGACAGTGGGGAGAATTCAACATCACGCTATTATGATAATTTCTGCTTGCCTGACAGGATGGTCTCCCTTCTGCTCTCCCTGTGTGTTGTTCTGGGGTTCCTCCTGACACACCCCCTCAAGCCTATTAGGGAGGGAGGAGAGCGTAGAAAACCCCATTGCACTAGATGGAGTCATTGCGCTGGCTCCCACTAGCACAACCATTTTGTGGAATTTGGATCAATATGTAATTAATTAGTATAAAAGCATCAGTACAGTAGAATGGCTAGAACATTGAACTAGGACCAGTGGTAGATGTGGGTTTAAACTCCCACTCAGCCATAAAGTTCACTGGGTGACCTTGAGCCAGTCGCACACTTTCTTAGCGTGGAAGGGGCTACAACTAAGAACATTGCTTCCAGCTCCTTGGAATACAAGTTGTTTGCATTATTATTATTATTATTATTAGGGTTTCGTATTTGAAGCATATAAAAACAACTAAGAGATTCCAACATGTCTGAAGCTTTCCAATTGTGAGGATATTATTTTTTAACATCTCATTGAAATTGTGAATGTGGAGTTCAAAATTCTCATTTAGAAGTTGTTTGGTTAGTGTTTGGGTTTCGTTTGTTTGTTTGTTTCTGCTGAGCTTTAAGTATTTTGCAAATGTTCATTTTGGCTCTAATTAAAAGACCATTCAAAATTTGTGAACTTTTGACCACCTGGCAATACTGGTTGAACTGTTCTGGTGAAAATAACTCTGTAGCTACTACTTTGGACCATTTGAGGTCTGTGATGGGGGGGTTGCTATCAAGAAGGTCTCCCCATATCCAGCTGCCTGCACAGATTCCTGGGCGCTTTTCTACTGAAGAAGTGGCAATCGGCAGGCAGCTAGGGGCAGGAGGTGCATTTCCTTCTCCCAAAATCCCCTCTGCTAAGAGCTGAAATCTTGCTGGTTCTCATCCGTGGTGAAGAAAAAGGCTTGAGGTGCGTTTCTCCCTTTTTAATTATCCACGGCTACCCCTTCTCCTCCTGCTTTCCCCTACCTTCTACGCCCCACTAGCGTCCCATTTATCAAGCAGCAAGCGTTTACAATCGCAACCCTCTCTTCTCCCCCCCCCCCACCAACCCAAGTTCAAAAACTTTTTTATTCCCTCCGTTGCCCGCCCTTGGTTTTGTTCCGTTCCTTCCCACTTCTAACAGTTTCGGCGCCCCTTTCCATTTCTCCTTCTTCACTTTGCTTGCCAAGTGGAACAGACACGGCTTACAGTACAGCAGGGGGGCAAAGAAGGAGTCAAACGTGAGCCCTATTCCCCCGCCTCCCCTGTGGTCTGAGGCCACTGCGGCTTCTCATAGAGGGGAGATAAGTCAGTCAAGGCCTTGCGGTGGGTGGGAAGAAGTGAGCCAACAAAGGCAACCCGAATAATGGCTCCAAAAAAAAACTAGGCTGAAGGGGGAGCGATTGCAGACAGTCTCTCTCCTCTCCTCTCCCTCCCAGCGACCGATTATTTCTGCCTAGCAGGTGTAGATGTCACAATGGAAGAATGCGCTGTTCTAGGCAGGGAGTTGCAAGAATGTTATTCAGTCAACCAAAGAGGCATAAACCAATTTAAATTAAAGTGCAAAGCCCTCCCAGAACCAAAAACCATAAATCGGGAGAGCTGGGGAAATTGGCTCAGATGGAGGGAGCCCATGAATGAAACATTTATTGTTGAGCACTTGGGGGGGCAGGGGGAGAGGCAGAAGAAAAACCTGATCTACCATGTGGAACATAGTCCCCCTTTTGATGTGGACCAGAGGTATGCGGCATGTAAGGGACTCGTCTGCCTTCCTGCTGGAAAATTCAGAGAGAAGGGTATGGGCATTGAAATCAAAAGAGATTGATGGGAAGGGGAGCAAGTTGTAGAAATTATTTAAAGCCTTGGACTTTCTTTTTTTTCTCCCCTCGTGTTTTCACCAAGAAATGCTTCGTGTTGCATGTCCTGGAAATGTTACATATAGAATCAGAGAATCGTAGAATTGGAAGGTACTCCAAAGGTCATCTCGTCCAACCCACTGCAATGCAGGAATATCAACTAAACCATCCATGATTTATGGCCATCCAACCTCGGCTTAAAAACCTCCAAGGAAGGAGAGTCCTCAACCTCCCTTGGGAGACTGTTCTACCGTCTCTCTTCAAATATCTCAAGGGCTGTCACATGGAAGGGGAGACAAGCTTTTCTCCTCCTGCTCCGGAGGCCAGGACCCTAACCAATGGCTTCAAGTTACAAGGAAGAAGATTCCGACGAAACATCAGGAAAAACTTTCTGACAGTAAGAGTTGATAGACATAGGGACGCGGGTGGCGCTGTGGGTTAAACCACAGGGCCTAGGACTTGCCGATCAGAAGGTCGGCGGTTGGAATCCCTGCAATGGGGTGAGCTCCCGTTCCTCGGCCCCTGCTCCTGCCAACCTAGCAGTTCGAAAGCACACCAGTGCAAGTAGATAAATAGGTACCGCTCCAGCGGGAAGGTAAACTGCGTTTCTGTGCGCTGCTCTGGTTTGCCAGAAGCGGCTTAGTCATGCTGGCCACATGACCCGGAAGCTGTACGCCGGCTCCCTCAGCCAATAAAGTGAGATAAGCGTCACAACCCCAGAGTCGGTCACGACTGGATCTAATGGTCAGGGGTCCCCTTTACCTTTACCTAGAATGGTCTCCCTCAGGAGGTTGTGGGCTCTCCTTCCTTGGAGGTTTTTATGATTCTGTGGTCATAAGTTCTACCTGCTTAAAACTCCCATAAATAGTTATGGTCTTGGCAGGGTTGGCCCAAGACATTTTGCTGCCTGAGGCAACAGACAAGATGTGTCTCCCCAACACCATCATCTCATGTGTAAAAGCTGAGAAGACTGCCAATTGAATCCTCCTTCAAGACTGGCAGTGAGGTAGCAGCATTCACACATACAGTGGTACCTCGGGTTAAGAACTTAATGTGTTCTGGAGGTCTGTTCTTAACCTGAAACTGTTCTTAACCTGAAGCACCGCCACTGCGCAATTTCTGTTCTCATCCTGAAACAAAGTTCTTAACCCGAGGTACTATTTCTGGGTTAGCGGAGTCTGTAACCTGAAGCGTATGTAACCAGAGGTATAAGCAGAGCTCAGGGTGATCCCTCTAGCATTTGGGGATGGTGATACTCAGTGGCAGTACACACTACTCTGGTCTATTCTGTGGGAGCGGGGTAGCCAAATGGTTGGTTGCTGATGCCCCCCTCCCAATTTCTGCTACCCGAGGCCATTGCTTCACTCTGCCTCATGATATATTTTTTTTAAAAAATGATATTTATTGGGAAAAAAATTGAGTTACAGAGAAAAAACAAAGCAGAAAAAGGAAAAAGAAAAAACAAAGAAAAAACAAACCACATCAAACAATACAAATTCAAAAAACAAAAATACACCACAAACAGACAAAAATAAATCCATCATTCTCAAATCCTCAACTCTCATTACCTTCTTTCTTTGACCTCCTCCTCCTCCCTTTTTTTGTATCCTAGTTAATAATTATCGCAGCAAATCCTTTCCATATTTCATAATATTCTGTCATTACATTACCTTAATCTATTTTCATCTTATTTTATAGAAAACCTTAAAACTTAAAACTTAAATCTTATTTTTACTGACTTCTCACAACCATAATATTCTTACCTAATTCTTTAAACATTTTTGCTAGAGCCAAGTAATTTCGTTCCAACATTTTTCTAACATTCATCAATTTTATAAAACAATCCTGGTAATAAAAAAAAAGAAATAAAAACAATCCAATCTTCCTCCTGGTCCCGGGTTTTGTCAGTCCTTTTTATCCCATTGATCTAGCGCATTAACCTGGTAACCTTATATCCGAGGCCCTTAAGTCTCTTCCATGTCCCTTCCGCAGCTCTTCTTCATATTCTCCTTTCACTCGTGGGAACTCCAGCTTGGTGATGTTTTTGACCCTTTTCAACAAATCAGCCCCTTTTCCATAGTCCAGACTCAACTCCATGTGGTATTTAAAAACATGTTTCAGAATCCCTCCAAAATTGAGAGCCCCCACAGCTCCAAACATCTCACGGCCCATTGCCAGACTCAGAAAGTCCAAACATCCCTGCATAGGGGGATCTATCCAACCCCCCATTTCCAAACCAATCCAAACTTTATCTTTCCAAATCTGGCTTTTTCCAAGTTCAGTTGTCAAATCCAAAAGCTCATGTTCCTGCAAGGCCGCAGCTCCCTCCATCTCTGGCGCCCAAGATTCAGCAACATCCTCTTCTCTCATCTGCTCTGTCAGGACACACTCCTGATCTAATTCCTGGGTGGGCTCCACATAGTTTCCCACTGCCTGTTCAAAAATTCTGACCGCATTAGTCATCAAATCCGTCCTCTCATTTAACTGTTCCAAAAGGGCACTTGTTTTACAGAAAGCACACAACAGAGCCTCTGAATACATTGTCCTACAAGGTCACAAGTCCATTCCCACGATTGTAATCTGTGACAGCTGCAAGTTCCCTGGAATTTGTTACAGTTTCACAGTCTCCCTCTAGGGGGAGAACTTCTATTTGTTCTTGCAACAGAGTATCCTTTTTGAGATATTTTGTCAATATTTGTTCCTTTAAAATGTGAAAGGAAACAGTGGAATCACTATGTTTCTCTTCTTTTAACTATCTGTCAAAAACGTTTGTCTCTGGTCAATGAGCTTCAAACGTCAGTCCTGACACCCCGCTCCAGGATCAGGACGGTGGAAAGTTACTTTACTTTAAACTCACTTCTGCAAGTTTAAACAGTCCAAAAAAGATCCCCCTTCTTCTCCTGCTGCCGAAGGGGGGTTCAACAATTTTAAATGATGAAAGCCAATCCTTTAGAAGCGATTTTCTGAGCTCTAGTTTACGTTGTCTTTGCTTTATTCTGTCTACAAAGAAACGGAAGGCTGACTTCCTGTTTAGACCTTCCCGTTTCAGTACCAAATTGAAGTAAATTTTTAAGTCCAATTCCTTTCTGCTCGCAAGTCCTTATTTAAAGTCCGATTGTTCAAAGTTTAAGTACTCACGGGTGCTTATTTTAGAAGCCAAATTGTCCCAGGAAAAAGGCAGCGCTCTCCGGCAACGGCTATGCAGCTTCGCTCCACAGAAATAGCAGTTGACTCACAGCACCGCGCCACTTCCCCCTCTTCAATTCGGAGCCCGTTAGTGGGTTCCTTTGCGGGTTGGGGGGGCGCTAAGGGTGCCCGCTGAGTCCCATGGTCACAGGCTTCATCCGCCTGTGATTTTTAACAGGGTCCCCGCTTCGCCGTAGCGGAAAAGACCCGTTTCACCACTCTGCCTCATGATAGAGCCGACCCTGGTTTTTAGCAGCATAGAAACCAATCTGTATCTGGTTTAAAGAGAAGCTTTTAAGATTCTCTACAGGAATGGGGAAGATGTAGCTCTTTGGGTGATTCCCAAACAATCATTCTTGACTGTTGGACCTACTGGCTGAGGCTGATGGGAGTTGTAGTCCAACCATAACTGGAGGGTCACATGTAGCCCCATCTCTGCTCTAGTAACTAGAGGGGGAACAGAACAACCCTTCTTTCATCTCATGCACCCCACGGATTTGATGTTCCTTTTGTAGGTGCATCGACCAAAAGTTCAAACGCTGCCCGCCCCTCCCGACCACCTCCGTTGTCATCGTCTTCCATAATGAGGCCTGGTCAACCTTGCTTCGCACTGTGTTCAGCGTCCTGTACTCCTCCCCAGCTATATTGCTAAAGGAAATCATTCTTGTGGATGATGCCAGTACAGATGGTAAGTACAGTCTCTTGGGAGCTGGAGGCACGTGGGCTTCACCCTGAAAGGCAGAACAAACCTCTTGCTTTTGCAGAAGGGCTCTAGGGATGAGGGAGACATTTGATTTGATTTGAAGGTGAACCTACCTAAGTCACACTTTCTGGAACAATATGCAAACTGAAACACAGCCCTCCTCCGAAATTCACACTTCCCTGAATTTTGCAATGCAGTCATTCCACCAAGTAACACCCACAAAAATTCATTATATTAGGGCAAAGTATGCATATATAGGGACGTGGGTGGCGCTGTGGGTTAAACCACAGAGCCTAGGACTTGCTGATCAGAAGGTCGGCTGTTCGAATCCCTGCAACAGGGTGAGCTCCCGTTGCTCGGTCCCTGCTCCTGCCAACCCAGCAGTTCGAAAGCACGTCAAAGTGCAGGTAGATAAATAGGTACCGTTCCGGCGGGAAGGTAAATGGCATTTCTGTGCACTGCTCTGGTTCTCCAGAAGTGGCTTAGTCCTGCTGGCCAAATGACCCGGAAGCTGTACGCCGGCTCCCTCGGCCAGTAAAGAGAAATGAGCGCCGCAACCCCAGAGTCGTCCATGACTGGACCTAATGGTCAGGGGTCCCTTTACCTTTACCTTTATGCATATATAAATGCATATATTAATGAAAATAACATGCAAACGTGCAGTATGGGGAAATTGCTTTGCAAAAAAGTATGAGGAGAAATTCCAAATAAAATGCTGACAAATTTTCATGAGGACTTTTTGGGTTTTAAAAAAATCGCAAATTGCTGTGGAAATGTGGAGAGCTGAATATTTACCCAATTGTTCTTTATTTTGAAATATTTATCCATTGTGATTATTGGTGCTGTTTCTGCAGCTGCTTTCATTCTTCTTTAAGGAAAACCCCTGCCAGTTTTTTGCCAGCAGAGGTGAGATTCAGAGCTCAACCTAACTAGTAGTCCTGAAAGAGAACTTGCCAGAGAGGAAATATACAAGTAAATCTGGTAGTGGTCAGATACTGGTGTAGTTGGGTTTACCCAGGAAGTGAATAACCTTTAGGCTCTGCCTTTTGCAGTTTTCCCTTCCTGAGGCATTGCTGTTAAAATGCACCCTTCAACTTGATTCACATTGTGGCAGGTTGTTGATGGTTTTGCTTTTGTTCTGTTTATATTGGGGGGGGGGGTGTTTTAATCCTGCTACAGTCGTACCTTGGATCTTGAATACCTTGGCTCCCGAACTAATAGGCTCCTGAACGATCGAAACCCGGTAGTGAGTGTTCCGGTTTAGAACAATTTTCGGAAACAGAATGGCTTCCGGGGCTTCCAGTTGGCTGCTGGAGTTTTCTGCAGCCAATCAGAAGCCATGCTTTGGTTTCTGAACATTTTGGAAGTCAAATGGACTTCTGGAACGGATTCCATTCGACTTCCAAGGTACGACTGTATTTGACTATTTCTGCCATTTGACTGGAGACACTTTTCCCATGATCTGTAGATGTGACAGGCCATATTTAGCTCCCTTCTGGGAATAAATTGCTCCCTTGGGCAACTTTAGTAACCACAAGCTGGCATTTAGTAATCTAAATTGGTTGTGCCCGAGGTTAGGATAATGACACAGTTCAACCTCAGGACTTCCCAGGGGTGGAGCAGGGAGATGAAGAGGATCTGCTCTCCTGAATCTCAGCTACTCAGGTTCTCAGAAGGCTGCTGAACTCATCAAGGAGGGTTTGTGAGTTCTTTTTAACATATCAGCTAGTCTAATGTAGATAGTTATTTAATCCCTGATTTGCTTGCACAAAGCTTACACGGGGGTTAGATTCTTTCCAAACTTTCTTGAACATTTGTTCTGATTTGTTTGCAGAGCAGTCATACGTCAAGTAATACTTGTTTTGTGTTCACACTGATTTGCTTGTGGGATGTTTGATATGTTTTACCATTCATCTATTCATCCCACACTTCTCCGCGCATTCCCCATTACTTTCCTAACTGCAAAAGTCCCCTTTTGTACTGGATTTGTTGCGCTGGGGAAATGACAGAGCCCTTTAATCCACTTTAGCTGCTCAAATCTAAAGTACTAGTTTGTGCTTGAGTCCCTCCTGCAAAATAATGACAGACTGAAGGCAGCAAATCTTTAATCTCTGTCCATCTCTTATGCTTGGAATTCTACTCCCCTAATACCTGCTTAGCTCTTCCTTCCTTCCTTCCTTCCTTCCTTCCTTCCTTCCTTCTTTTAGAAAATGCCATCACTTCTGTTTGGGCCTTTGAGCAGGTATACAGTGCGTTCACTATCTCCAAAGCAAATGCTCTGCTGGGAGTGTTGCTTAATTTCCATCTGAGCATGGCTTCTGGGAAGGTTAAGAATGCATGCAAGTATTGGCCAGCATGGTATGCCTGGGCACGGAAATGATAGGTGTTTGGCCCTAAATCTCTGTGGTCAGTGGGAAGAAAAATTAAATGCCTGTTCAGCATGTCATACTGTTGTTGGTGCAAGACTTCTGTTGCCTTCTGAATCTTGTGCTGCAATAAATTAGGTGACCCAGAGTATCAGAACTGTATGCTTAACACTTGCACACATCAAATAGAAACCCACTTCCTTGTGGGTTTTGTTCTGTTCTGTTCTGTTTTGGGTTTTTGCCGGTTCTTCCATCCAAAACATTTGGATGCTACATCTAGTCCAGGGGTAACCAAAATTGTCCCCTCCAGATATTGTGGACTACAACTTCCATCTTCCCTGACCACAGACTATGCTGGCTGAGGCTGATGGAAGTTGTTTATTAAGTATCACCAAGTGCTCGGTGCACTTCCAGACTGTCGCTATTTTCGGGTGAGACTCAACCGCATAACTGGCCAATTCAGGTTGTGCAACTATAATTGACTGGTAGGTCTTGCGCAACAAACCCGTTCCTCAAAAGATCAGCCTTTCTGTGCTCAGAAAAGTGATGGGGAAATGCAGTAGGAAACAGGTTGGGACACTTAATTTGATTTAATGTCATCTAGCCTCCCTGCAAACAAAGCAGAATGAATGTTCAATAAATAAGTCATCTGGAAGCACCTGTTTGGAGGGAGGGGAAGAGTGTGTGTGTGTGTGTGTGTGTGTGAGCGAGAGAGAGAGAGAGAGAGAGTGTTACTGCAACAGGCTAGCACAGCTACCATTTACCGTATTTTTCACCCTATAGGACGCACCGTCCCATAACGCGCACCTAGGGTTTTTGGGGGGGGGAATAAAGGGGGGGAAATTATTTTTCCCCCAGGCGCGGGGCTGGGGCGGAGGAAGCCCGAGCTTCCTCCGACCCCAGCCCCCAGAACAGGCAGCTCTCTGCAAGCCGTGGGAGCCCAGCGCCGGCTCCCGCTGCTTGCGGAGAGGTCCGCGAAGCGTGGGCACGCTGAGCTCAGCGCGCGCAGGCTTCAGCATGCAGGCAACTCTCTGCAAGCGGCGGGAGCCCAGCGTCGGCTCCCGCTGCTTGCGGAGAGCTGTGCGAAGCCTGGAGAGCGAGAGGGGTCGGTGCGCACCGACCCTTCTCGCTCTCCAGGCTTCAGCGAAAGCCTGCATTCGCCCCATAGGATGCACACACATTTCCCCTTCATTTTTGGAGGGGAAAAAGTGCATCCTATAGGGCGAAAAATACGGTATATGGCGGTTGCCTCCATTTCACAGCCGTTGTTTTTCTTGGTACTGCGCTGCCTGTTCCTGCGGATGCTGTTTCAAGCGGTCTCTTCCGTGCAGCTGCTTTTCAAGTTTGTCTCAAAACCCGATGCGGCAGAAGAGCAAAAGCAGGCCATGTCTCACCACAGTGACTTGAACCGCTTCCTGCCATGCGCCACACCTGGCAGTGAGCTGAGTGCCCAGAGAAGGACTAGGCCTGGATTCTAAGGGATGCCTTCTAAACAACCCTCTCAAGGTTTACACCGGGGATAGTTACAAACACAAAAAACTGCAAATACGTTGAAAACAAGACTTAAAACCCTCCCCTAACACTCCATACTTCCCTGTACAAAGGGCCTGCAAGACAGGGCTGTTCCGCCTGGCCTTTGGTTTGGACTTGGTCTGACCCTTATGTTTCCCTCTTATGGTCTTGATTTATCAGCTACTTTAAAATGAGGCTGCATTTTAAATTGCATTTTAACCTATATTTTAAATTGGGGTCCCCCCCCTCTCTTTTCCCCCTGTTATGTTTTTACTGTGATTTTATTGGTGTTAGCCACCCTGAGCCTGGCTTTGTCCAGGGAGGACAGGGTATAAATATCATTTATTTATTTTAGAGCCAGTGTGGTGTAGTGCTTAAGAGCGGTGGACTCGTAATCTGGTGAACCGGGTTCGCTTCCCCGCTCCTCCACATGCAGCTGCTGGGTGACCTTGGGCTTGTCACACTTCTCTGAAGTCTCTCAGCCCCACTCACCTCACAGAGTGTTTGTTGTGGGGAGGAAGGGAAAGGAGGTTGTGAGCCGCTTTGAGACTCCTTAGGGTAGTGATAAAGCGGGATATCAAATCCAAACTCCTATTAGAATTGCTCCATTGCTCCAGATGCTTTTGCCCTTGGTGCCCTGCCCCCAGAAGGAAATGCGTCCCCCCCAACTGCAAAAGCTTCTCCACTCCTGCCCTCCCCGCTCCTGTCCCCATCCCCTCCTTCTCTTCTCTTCTCCTTGCCCTGCTTATTCCAGTCCGAATCCATGACCACTTATTTGTTTTTAATATGTTGTGAAGGGGCAAAAGAGGATATGTTAAGCAGCTTTTTTACAAAAAGGTTTTAAAATTGTGCTCGGAACGAATCTCACCTTTTGCATCATTCCTTTTCCACACAGTTGCCAGGCGTTTGAGCGCTGTGCCCCTCTAACACTTGATACACTCTGTTCCAGACTACTTGAAAGACGAGTTGGACAGCTATGTGAAGCAACTGCAGATAGTGAAGGTCGTCCGGCAGCTGGAAAGGAAGGGCTTGATCACTGCCCGGTTGCTGGGTGCCAGTGTTGCCACGGGAGACGTGCTCACTTTCCTAGATGCTCACTGTAAGTCGCAACTCTCTCCGCTGGCAAGCTCAGTCCTCAATGTGGGGCTTCTGGAGGCAAAATATTGCCAAGGCTGGCAACTCTGTCTTGCTTCGCAAAGCCAGCACACACACACAGTGCTGTGCACGTGGTTGGATTGCTGTACCGTTGAGGCTAGTTTGCAAACTTCTGCTAACGGCAGCATCCAGTCATGAGCTGCGGCAGATCAAACATCACAGATATGAGTCTGGCCATTGCCTCGGGTGCTGTGCTTCTCAACCTGAGCTGCTACACAAGGTCAGTTGTTGGTGATCAACTGCAGAAGAACAACATGGTTTCTCTGTACGTGTGCATCAATGTGGTTGACAGCTGAAAGTGTGGGCAGACTCGGCTCAGCAGGACTGTGCGTCAGGAGATGATGTGAGGCTCAAAGAGCTCACACACACGTACATGGCATCAACTGGCTGATCCAAAGGTAGAGAAATCAAGAGACTTACATGCATGTGTGCATGTACTCTTTTATTGGGGGTGAGAGTGAGGAATCCTGATTTGGTAATGTTCTGCTCATGGAAGGCACAATAGGATACAGCCCCATGCTGTGCGTTATGAAAATGGCATGCATGTTTTCGTTCTCTCTTTCTCATCATCATCAATCTTTATTACGGTCCAGAGACCCAACAAATCATTACAAAGCAATACACAATTCATACAGCCTACCTCCAGGTTAAACAAGCATTTTGTTTAGAATATAGGGATCATTTGTTCTTGCAACCACCAATAAAAACTTTGCCACTGCTAATGTTCTAGCATTTGTCCGGTCTTCCAGGAGGAACCTGACATAGTGAGCCTCTGATTTTCCCAGGAAAGGTACCAGAAAGGGTAGTATCAGTTCAGCCCTGGCTTGCTCATATTTTGCACAATGCAGCAAAATATGTTTTATGGAATCAATGTCTTGAGCACACGAGCAAAGTCTGTCCTGGTAGGGAACTCCTCTCAACCTGCCATCCAACACTGCAGAAGGATTGACTTCCAAGATGGCGCCGTTAGTGGTAGCATTGACTTGAGCTCCGCATCAGCTGATGCGGTTTTTATTATTTTTATCAGTCTTTTATTAGCTTTTATCAGCCGCAGTATTTTATCTCTATCATTTGGCAGCTATTATATTCACAAAAGCTTGAGTTAAGGGCTTGAGTTAAAAGTCTTAGAGAAAGTCTTAGAAAGTCTCTTTCTTTCTATTCGCACAAAGTGTGGCTTTCTTAGGGACGCAATTTATTTGTGCATGCCCTGGCTATTGCATCAATAGCAGAATAGTGTATTTTTGAAGGAGGCTAAAAAGTAAAAGCCAAAAGGAAGGAGATTTATCCTCCCCACAGTGCATAGCAACAGAGCTATGGCGCAACAAATGGGGGCACCCAGTGTGGGGCCTGTCATACTTCCAGACCCTTTCTGGCTGGGCTGAATTTTGTTGAAGGAACTCAAGGAGGCCTCCACGCAGATACAGCAGGATGGCCTCATGGTGTTATGGTCTCACAATGGACTATAACTCCCATCATCCCTAGCCATTGTCTGCATTGGCTGGGGCTGATGGGAGTTGGAGCTGAACAACCTCTGGAGGGTCACATGTTTCACCCAAACATGTATTTGGGGACCCATTTCTTTTTCTTTCTTTCTTTTACTATAGATTTAATGGTGATAATGCTCCTGTTGAGACCCACCTTGGATCAGGCTGCAACTCACCAGTGGGTCCCAACCCGCTAGTAGAAAACTAGTGCTTTAGTGTATTGCATTGGGATGTTTTCTCAATGTTACCACCAGAGGTCAATGTGCATTTTCACAGTGGCTTTGCACAATATTTTTGGACCCTGAAATGGTTATTGCGTGGCGAGTTCCCGCCCCCCACCAGGGAGAAATAAAGACACTGGAGTATTAAGGTTAAATGGGCGAATTAGGCCACAACTTTATTAATTTCAGGAATGAGAGGTATTGGCTTAGGCACTGGTCCTATCAACTAGCCAGCTCCAGCCCGATTGCATGAAGACCAGCATGGGTTAACACCATAAGGGGTGTTGCTGAGGCACGTCAACTAGGAGCTCCCCCGGGTCACCACTCGGGGGCGTGCCTTAGGCCCTCACCTCCATAGGCTTCGGACAGGGCCACGCCCCCCCCCCCGGAATCCTTTATCGGAACCCCTTCTTACCAATGCCTAACCGCCAATACCAAGGAGTTGTGATGAGTTGCTACGAGGTAGGTGAAAAACCAATTGGCTGAAATTGCCAATTGGGAAAAATTCCTACCAGGCCCCTTGCGGCGACCAACCAAAGCCCATAGCAAAGTCAGAAGCCTACCTAAAGGGAGGAAGGGTGGGAAAAAACATGCAGGCTGGCGCAGCGAAAAGAGGGCAAGCCCGGCCGCGCTGGCCCTAAATAGGGCAGGCCACGCCCCCCAGCCACCCGATTGGCTGGCTGGGTTGACGACGCGGCCAGGATTCCCTCAGTCTCACGGGGGCTGGAGGCAGCCCCCGCGAATGTGGGGTGGGAGTGAAGCCCGCAACCCCACCTCCTCCGCAGGCTCGGAAATGGTTTTCCAGAACGTAAATCAGTTCCAAGCTATGAAATTAGAAGTATGAGAAGTCAGGGAGAGCCCTGATATTAGCATCCAGTTATTTGGAGTTTTCCAGTTCTGGGCATCTATAATAGTGTGGTAGACTGCTAGGCAGCGGACATTTTAATAAAAATTGCTTCTGTGTACATCTGCATGGTAAGGTGATCAGGAGCTGCCATTTTCTCCTTGCGGGACAAGGAGCAGGTGGAAGAGAGAAGAAGTGGCTGTTACAATGTCAAGAAGATGAGGTTCAGGGAAAGGAATTGCGAAAGGATTTGCAAGGCTGAAATGACCCGGGAAAATCAAAGCTTGCGTAGAGACAACACCAGATGATGCCATCCATTTCTCCTTCTCTCTTCTTAGGTGAATGTTTCCATGGCTGGTTGGAGCCTCTCTTATCGCGCATTGCTGAGGAACCCACCGCTGTGGTCAGTCCAGATATCACCACCATTGACTTGAACACTTTTGAGTTTTCCAAGCCAATTCAGTATGGGAAGCAGCACAGCCGGGGGAACTTTGACTGGAGCCTGACTTTTGGATGGGAGTCCATCCCTCAGCATGAGAAGCAGAGGAGGAAAGATGAGACGTATCCCATCAAGTAGGTCCATGATGAAAGCTCCTTTTTGATAGATCTTTTGATGCCACTCACTGTGAAGTAAACCTCTGCGGATCACAGTGTAATCTGCACCAAAACCTACACACTAACCGCATAGACCTGATAAAATTTAGTAATGTTTGTTTGGCTTCATTTGTTGGATCAATTAAAAGGGGTTTTTTAATTTATCCAAATGCCTCAATCAGACAGGAATGCAACTGATGTTGTGGTGGTTTAAGGCACTCACAAAAACTGCAGATGGGAGGTGTCATCTTAGAAGAGTCATGAAGTGGAAAGGGAGAGGAAAGCCTCTCCTAAAACGGTCCCTTTGCGCTGTTTGTGATGATGGGTAGAATAAGGTAGCAGGATCCTTCTTGCTTCATTTTAGTTGTGTGAGAGCTAGCAACAGAGTTTTCCAGGCACCTCCTGTTTGGTGCTGTAATCCCACCATCTCTCTCTCTCTCTCTCTCTTCTTTCTTTCTTTCTCTTTCCACCTGACCTCTTGGCTGTCCTGTAGGAGATAGGGAGAACATGGCCTGAGAATTGCACCAGTTGTAGTGGGTTGGTTGGACCTATTCTCCCACAAAACCCCAACTACAAAATAACAGCTAAATCATACAACACTGTAGCACTGTGAGGTTTGAGGTAATAACCGAATGTCAACAACAACAAGGACTTTATTTGCGTAGCCAACAGGCCATAGCATCAAGGAACAAACACCGACAAAAATACATTACAAATATAGTTACCGTATAATCTTATGGCCTATTAAAACCCTAGGTAAAAGCTGGATTATCATTCATCAATGTCCCTCTGTCCCATGGGCGGCGGCCTTTTCTCTGGTAGGATATTCCAGGTCGGTTAAGTAAATAGGCCAGCCAAATTGAAAGATTATGAATATAAATATAACCTCGGGGGATGGTCAGGACAGGGAGAAAGGTAATAGTAACCAGATGCAGATAAGTTAATAATCTCAGTGCTTAAAACTTGGCAGAGATAATAAAATACTAATAATAAAACATAATGATAATAATGATAAGATCCTAGGCGAGGAATCCGGGTGACGACACTGATGTCATTCAGGTGGCAGCTCTCAGTCTCATTGCTCTCTCGATAAATTTAGCAACCTTCTCTGTTGTCGAGCTGTTCTGGTCGGCTAGGAGTGAGAACAATTTGGCTTCACAAGAGCGGCCCGGGATGGCAGATAGGAGCGGCGTGATGGTCTCGTCCCTGAGATCTTTATATAGGGAACAAGACAGGAGAACGTGTGACACAGTCTCTACGTAGCCAGCTCCACAGGGGCAGAGCCGGTTCTGAAATGAATTTTTTTGATATCTACCTTCAAGAACAGCTGAGGGTAACATATTTAGTCTGGCCAATGTAAAGGCCCGTCTGAGTTTTGGAATAGTTAAGGTAGACAAATAAGGGGCCCGAATGTCATAATTCAAAACTTGTGTTTTTTCTTTCCTTCGGAACTAGTTTTATTCGCAGGCGTTTTATTTTTCAAACAATGGTTTGATGGTGATTTGGAAAAGCCACTTTTTTTCCAGTTGGTTTTTCAATAAGCCAGCCACCGTGGGATAAAAAAGTCTAGGGCAATCAGCGGTGGAATTGAGCCAAAAGAAAACCAGCAATCACAGGCAGAATCAGGCAGTGGCGTAGCGTGGGGGGTGCAGGGGGGACCGGCCGCACCGGGCACAACATCTGGGGGGGGGCGCGCTCGCACTCGCAGCTCTCTGCCCCTACCTGGCTCACTCACTCTCTCTCACTGCAGTGCTGGCTGTGCAAATTCGATCCGAGCCGCTGGGTCGCCGCCCACTGTGGAGGGGGTGGGTGCCAGGTGTGCGGTGCGGAGAGAGAGCGAGGGACTATCTGGGGGAGGGACAGTGCAGCGGCCGCCCAGCGCAGCGCTGAGCGCGGGAGAGAACCACACCAGACCAGACCAGGCAGCAGCAAGAAGAAGCTGGCAGCGGCGGCAGGTTAGGGGTTAGGGGGCGCAAATTACTTGCCTTGCCCCGGGTGCTGACAACCCACGCTACGCCGCTGGAATCAGGAGCTTCTCAGTCCTTCCTGTCCCTCCATGTATTCCAACCTATAAGTGACCTTGCAAACAAAATAGCAAAGGAATTCTGGTATGCAGAGGTGGAGTGGCTTTGAGAACAATTCGGAACATGATAAATGGGTGTGTAAGTGAAAGGCTGGCTGAAGGAAATGTGGGGGAAACCTCTTGCACAGATATGTAGGTTTGTACCCAGTAATTCTTCTAGTGGCTGAGGCAACCTTTGGTGTAAATGACCCCTGAGATCTGGGTCAGCCGTGTTTGCACATCACTCTTAATTTTTCCAAGCACCTTATGGTGAAACCTTTGTCCGGCTTGGATGCCTGCAGTTTAGTGTGGGAACAGACGACACTGAAAAGCAATGTGTTTGAGGGTATAATGATGAAATCAGTTCTTTCTGTGCAGTGGGCCCATTCATACACACAAGTCATCCTTTGGTACTGCAGTCATCTAGAGATGACTTTGCATGCGAGTGCCAGGCTTGAATTGCTGGGATGAGGAACCCTTGGACTTCATCTCCCATCATCCCTGACTATTGGCCAAGCCAGCTGGAGCTGCTGGGAACTGAAGTCCAACAATATAACTTTGTGTTGTAGATCCCCACTTAGCGTACCACCACCCCCGTTAGAAAAATATAAATTAATGTGATCTACCTCCTGGCGCTTCCTTGGGATATAAGGATTATAAACCACTTGGTATACTCGGAAGTTCTTTATGAGACACAATGCCAGGACTCCCCCTCCCCTTCCCCCCTTTTTGCTGTACAAAAGCCAGGATAATGAAGGCCGTGACATGAAAGAGCCAAGGTTTATTCCTTTCTCTTTTCAAAGCCTGCCAGCCTCTTGTCTGTTTTGGCAGTGGGCAGCTGCAGAGTCATTAAGGTAACCAGTATCCCAACCTCTTAAAGCTCGAAATGACCTTGAATTCATCAAGTGGAAGACATTTAATACCGGCCCTCCAGCCCTCGCCATTGCACCAGCGAGACAAAACCCCTGTTCCTTTTGGCCTCAAGTACAGCTCCTCTTTGTGCAGAGGTCAGACGGGAGGCTGTTCTGCCCCCAGTGAAAGGGGCTCAGGGACTCCTTTTTGTTGCTGCTCCATATTCTGAGAGGGAGAGAGGCTGGCAGCTTGGCTTGTCAGCGGCTCTTAATCTGCGCTGCTCGCCTTAGTAAGAACAGAGCTGTGTTTCAGGAGGTGGGGGTGAACCTTGTTGAAGCAAGTTTTCGACTCCGATCTCCGTTTCTCTCTTTTTTAAAAAGAAAGAAAGAAATGCCTCTTGCGAAAGGAGCAGGGCAGACTGAAAAGCTTCGTCCCCAAGTGCTCTCAAATTTGGCTTGGCAATATGCATTTATCGTAATGATACCTGAGGCTGAATGAAGGGCTTGTCTGCCTCCAAAAGGCTCTGCCTTAAAGTTCCTAGTGACTGAGCGCCATCCTAAGCACTGGGGCTGTTCCTGCTGCTTCTGATGTGATCAGCCAAGGCCTGCCTCACGTTCTCCTCCTTAGCTCTCCCTCTCCTTCAACACATCTGGGCTTGGTTGCTGCTGGTTTTCTCAAGAGTAAAAAGGTAAAGGGACCCCTGACCATAAGGTCCAGTTGTGACTGACTCTGGGGTTGCGACGCTCATCTCGCTTTATTGGCCAAGGGAGCCGGCATACAGCTTCCGGGTCATGTGGCCAGCATGACTAAGCTGCTTCTGGCAAATCAGAGCAGCGCACGGAAACACCGCTTACCTTCCCGCCGGAGTGGTACCTATTTATCTACTTGCACTTTGACGTGCTTTCGAACTGCTAGGTTGGCAGGAGCTGGGACCGAGCAACGGGAGCTCACCCCGTTGCGGGGATTCGAACCGCCGACCTTCTGATCGGCAAGTCCTAGGATCTGTGGTTTAACCCACAGCGCCACCCGCGTCCATTTCTCAAGAGTAGACTTACTGAAATGAAGGGACCTAAGCCAGCCATGTCCATTAATTGCAGTGGGTCTGCTCTGAGCATGGCTGAAATTGGATACAACGCCATGTCTTGGGCTCTATGCACTTTTGGAAGCAAAATAAGCGTATGAAACTTTATGCTGTTCATAGTTTCAGTTTGAATGAAGAGTTTGGAATTTCTAGGGTGTGTGTGTGTGTGCATATGTGCGGCACACCGGTCAGCTTCTGCTGTTTAAAACATTTAAATCCTCACATCTTATTTTTTAATTATTTGCATTTTCAAAAATGGGAACAGAGAGCATATTTAACCCCCTCCCCCCTCCCCCTTCCCCCTGTCCCACTTACAGCTTCATACCAAATACAGTGTGCATACACACAAAAGCTCATATCAATAACTAACATAGTTGGTCTCTAAGGTGCTACTGGAAGGAATTTTATTTATTTATTTATTTATTTATTTCAGCATATATACATATACCATATGACTTCCCTTCCACGGTTTTCCTGGTTCCTTTGCTTTTCCAGTACTCTGTGTAATCCACATCTTTTTAATCATCCAATTTGTTCTCTATTAAATACCCTATCTATTTCAACTCTGCTAGATTTACTTGAGACCTGCTAAGCTATGTATCTGTTTATACTGGTTCTTAAAATATTCAATCAACTTGCCCATTCCTCACAACTATTTGACAGCAGGACGCCAAGTAAAATAGCACACGACAAAATAGCATACAACAAAAATATATTATTTTTAAAAGTTTGGAAGGTAGTGGTGACTGGAAAAGTTGCACAAAAAGTGCAGGGTTTTTAAATGATTCTGCAAGGACCATGTTGGAAAATAACCCTACACACTTTGCATGCTCTCCAGCCATGATTTTGTACCCAGTAATTCCTGAAGAACATCTTGGGCATCTGGATAGCCTGCAGTTCCTTGAGATTTGCAGCAACAGCTGTGATGGAAGCAATGGATGGGCAATGGTGTCAACTGTCCCTTCCTCTAGGCCTTTGATGTTCTCTTAGTCCTATTGACCCTTGTTCTCACACATTCTTCTTGTTCTGTTTTATTTAATGCATGTTTATTCTCCCTGTTGCATAGCTTAGAACCTGGTTTTAATACTTTCGAAATACAGTTCCAAGGATCAGATCAGCGGTCTGTAAGAGCATCAGTTGTGGGAGTAGTTAGATTTTGGGACGGCAGACTACTGGGACCTTGATATAAGCAATCATAAGCAAATGCACCTCTCAAACACATACAAAATTCATATGCATAAATTTCTTTTTAAAAAAACTACAGTGGTACCTTAGGTTACATACGCTTCAGGTTACGTACGCTTCAGGTTACAGACTCCACTAACCCAGAAATATTACCTCGGGTTAAGAACTTTGCTTCAGGATAAGAACAGAAATCGTGCGGCGGCAGCAGGAGGCCCCATTAGCTAAAGTGGTGCTTCAGGTTAAGAACGGACCTCCGGAACGAATTAAGTACTTAACCCAAGGTAATATTAAGTATATTAAGTACTTAACCCGAGGGAGCCAGTGTGGTGTAGTGGTTAAGAGCGGTAGTCTTGTAATCTGGGGAACCGGGTTCGCGTCTCCGCTCCTCCACATGCAGCTGCTGGGTGACCTTGGGCCAGTCACACTTCTTTGACGTCTCTCAGCCCCACTCACCTCACAGAGTGTTTGTTGTGGGGGAGGAAGGAAAAGGAGAGTGTTGGCCGCCTTGAGACTCCTTCGGGTAGTGATAAAGGGGGATATCAAATCCAAACTCTTCTTCTTCTTCTTCTACCACTGTAATTCAACAGAACAGCAAAAAGAAGCACCAACAGGTAACTCCTCAGAAAGCTAGCCTAAATGGAGGTCCCTTGCAGAGTTGCCTGAATCTTCTCCCTGAGCCTCAGGGGTATTGCAAGAAAAGCCTTGGCTCCTCGCCACAGATCCGATCTCCTGTAATGATGGTATTCTGAGGTGGGCAGAACCTGCTTGACTGAAATTGATACATGCAGCTCCCAGTCAGTGTAAGGAACAAGTCGTAGGTCTATATACCCTAAATATCAAACTAGGAATTTCAGAGAGGATCTTGAGCACTGATTGATGCTGCAGTTTCCCTTTCGCTAAGTATCTCTCTTGCTGGAATTTGAATAACATACTCACAATTCTCCCTTTTTGCAGGACTCCCACATTTGCTGGCGGACTCTTTGCCATTTCCAAGTCCTATTTTGAGCACATCGGCTCTTATGATGATCAGATGGAAATCTGGGGTGGGGAAAACGTGGAGATGTCCTTTCGGGTAAGAAGGAAAGGTACAATATCCTAATTGCAGTACAGCTATGGCTGGCCCGGCGTATTTTCCAACTATACCATATTTGCAGCACAGGGAATCTTTCATTCATTCCTTCATTAATCAATCAATCAATCAATCAATCACCAGCTCTCCAACAAGGCAATCCCGGGGAGAGGATGAGAAACAACATTCCATCGTTGGCTTTGTAATGTGTTGCCATTAGGGTTGGGTTGTCTTGCTGCTTTAAAGGAAAAAAAATCAAAACTAAAGGATTGTGACGTGAGCAAGCCTAGTCTCTCCCTGGGCTCACTTACCTCCCCTGAGATGTCTTTTTTCAGGTTTCAATTAACCATAATTTAACATTGCACCCAAACCCTAAACCTGTGGTTGATGATACCTGTGATTTGTTGAAATAAGCCAGCTTCATAAACCACAGTTTCAAAGCTGGCTTGTTTAAAATAAACCATAGTTAAGATTAATCATAGTTTGTTGGATTTGGATGGCACAGGGAAGGTGTAGTTAACCAAAACTGGAAGCAAAATCTTCCAAACTCTTCCTCCGTGGAGAAAAAGGGGTGGGGAAGAGAGGGTCGTTCCTGTTGCGATAAAACACACATTCTGCATAAATAGCAGTTCCATGTATATACCTTCAATTTCTATTGATAAAGGATGTGTGCAAGCAGCAATGTGGTTCTGAATTTGCTCACAGCAAGTGTGACAACTACACATTATTGAAAGAGTTATGCTCCCTTAGAATTACTAGAAAAGTGTAAGAAAATCTGGGATATTGCAAACTTGGTAAAATTTACAGATTAGATATGGGTATATAAAGTAAAGGAAATAACTGAAATCCTTTTTAAGGAGGGGAAGTATTTTTTCTTTCATTATTGCAATGAAAAGCTTGAGTGGATCACGTGGGAGCTCTTTATGGTGGTTTTACGAACATAAATGTTAATTTTCAAAAGGGCCCCGTCTGAAAAGCAGCTTTCGAAGGCTAAAAGCTGTTTGGAGTGCCACCCTGTGGCTGCAAGGGAAATCAGAAGTGGGTATAGAAGTTTCTTAGAGAGCCAGGGATCTCCTATCCAAGACTGCCAATGCACACCCACAAAAATGCCTGGTCGTGCCTTCAGTGGTATACTCAGGTCTATAATGTGCCCAAAGCCAACTAGCAGAAGGGAGCAAGTAGCTGCAACATGTTCTGTTGCAGCGACATTAAGCATGGTTGCAGCTGCTTGTGTCACCCTAGTGATGTTCACCCACCCCTGGTTGCTAGCTAGACAAATCTCAAAGTGGCAAAGTCCAGATTACTTCTAAGTGGGACCCCAAGGTAGGGCCTAGTTTCATCCGTACCAGAGTGGAATGTGTCCTTTGGGGCATAAGGAATCCTTGGGTTGGTGAAGAGGCCCTTTAGCTCCTCACTGGGGTCACCAGCTCTGGGTGTGGGGCCTAGGCTCCTTTGAAGGGGCTGATGGGGAAGAGGATGATCTCGGGATTTCTGCTCCTCAGACTCTGGTGCTGTTGGAGCTCTCTGAATCTTGCTGGCAGAACCATTCTGTACCTGAATCGCAGCATTCATGGTCGTGACACAAGGGTAGATGACATGTGAAACGCATAATTTGTGTTTCAGTTTGCTAATTTGTTTTTTGTATAATTTTTATTACATTTTTCTATTTTGTATTTTAGAATATTCATTTGAACAACCTTAAAATGTCAATGACTTCCCTTCTTCTCCTTCCATTGTTCAGTTTGCATGCCATAGAGCCCTGCATATTTTACATAAACTAAACCATTCAGTATCCCATTATTACATCCATCAAAACTTATTTACACTGTTGAATATATCTTAATGCTGCCAGCATTTTCAAATGTACACAACTTTCACTCATATATTCAGTAAACATTTTCCAATCTTCTTTAAATGTATATTCTTCTTGTGCTCTTATTTTGTAAGTTAAGTCTGCCAGCTGCGTGTATTCCATCAGTTTAAGTTGCCATTCTTCTTTAGTTAGAACCTCACTCGTTTTCCAATTTAGGGCCAACAAAACACGGGCCACAGTAGTGGCACACATAAATAGCCTTTTTTGACACCTGGGAATTTCCATCTGAATTATCCCCAACGAAAAGGATTTCTGGGTTTTTTTGGGGGGCGGAGTACTTGTAAACATTTTTTTCAATTCATTACAAATTATTCCCCAATACTCTTTAACCCTTTTACAAGTCCACCACATATGATAGAACAAATGATAGCTTGCTTTTTAAAGTTGTGGTGAGGAACCTGTGGACCTCCAGATATTTAACTCTGATTCCCATCACTCCTGACCATTTGGGACTCACACAAGAGTTGGTGGACTCCCCTTCCTTAGAGGATTTTAAGCAGAGGTTGGATGGTCATATGTCAAGTTGAGATTCCTTCAATGCAGGGGGTCAGACTAGATGACCCCCAGGGTCCCTTCCAATTCCACAATTCAATGATTTGATGACTAGCGTGAGTTGACCAGTGTCCAGAAGGCTACTGGTTCCCCATTACAACAGCAGCTTTGGTGACTGGACTTTCAAGCATGGTGCAGAGTGAGAGAGGCAGTGTCAAACATTTTCTCCATGCCACCGTTCCAAAGCTGCTATTTTCCCACATGCACCCAGGAAAGAAGAACTGGTGCCCATGTCAGCTTCTCTCCTGTGTGAGAACCAGTGTGGTGTAGTGGTTAAGAGTGGTGGACTCGTAATCTGGTGAACCGGGTTCGATTCCCTGCTCCTCCACATGCACCTGCTGGGTGACCTTGGGCTGGTCACACTTCTTTGAAGTCTGTCAGCCCCACTCACCTCACAGAGTGTTTGTTGTGGGGGAGGAAGGGAAAGGAGAATGTTAGCCGCTTTGAGACTCCTTCGGGTAGTGATAAAGCGGGATATCATATCCAAACTCCTGTGTGTGAGTTGGGGAGGGGTGATCTTTGGTAAGGGGGAAAGCATTCTTTGGGAAGAACTGTAGCTCAGTGGTAGAGCATTTGCCTTGCATGCACAAAGTCCCAGTTCAATCAATGGGATCTCCAGGTACTGGGGACATTTCTAATCTGAAAGCCTGGGGAGCAGCTGCCAGTCAGTGTAGACAATACTAAAGTAGATGGACCAGTGCCATATAAGGCAGCTTCCTAATGATTGTGATGCTGATTCTCTCCCTTAAAGAAGAGAAAGGCATAAAAGAGCCACACATTTCACACCTTGGCCCAGGCAGGCTCAAATTAAGGCTTTCTGTTGGCATGGGGGGCATATATTTTCTGCAGGTTTGGCAGTGTGGGGGCCAGCTGGAGATCATCCCCTGCTCCGTGGTTGGCCACGTGTTCCGTTCCAAGAGTCCCCACACCTTCCCCAAAGGAACTCAAGTCATCTCCAGGAACCAGGTGCGTCTGGCGGAAGTCTGGATGGACGACTACAAGGAAATCTTCTACAGAAGGAACCAGCAGGCCTCCCAGATGGCTAGAGAGGTATGTAAGCCAACTTCCCCTGGAAGTTGCTCTGAAGGATCAGGAGTGCCCGTCCCTTGTTTTCAAGCATGTATTTAGAGCAGCCTTCCTCAGTTTTTGGACTACAAGTTCCATCAGCCCCAACTAGCAGAGTCTATGATCAGGGTTGACGGGAGTTGCAGTCCAAACATCTCGAGGACAACAGTTTGGGGAGGTCTGATTCAGAGTTGTCACATAGCGTCTTCTCATTTCTCTATGTAGAGCTGATTCAGCTGTAGTGAAGAGGGTTTTCAAACATAGTTGCAGGGAGCCTCACCAAGGCAAGAAAAAGCCCTGTACAGTGGACACTCGGGTTGCGAACGTGATCCGTGCAGGAAGCACATTCGCAACCCGCAGCACCGCATCTGCACACGCGCGGGTTGCGATTCAGCACTTCTTTACATGCGCAAAGTGCGATTTAGCACATGTGCAAGCACTGAAACCCGGAAGTAACCTGTTTCAGTACTTTCGGGTTTGGCATGGTGTGCAACCCGAAATCGTGCAACCTAAAGCATCTGTAACCTGAGGTATGACTGTATGGGCATTTCATAGAAGCATAGAATTGTAGAGGTGGAAGGGACCCCAAGGGCCATCTAGTCCAACCCCCTGCAATACAGGAACCTCAACTAAAGCATCCATGACAGATGGCCATCCAACCTTTGCTTAAAAAACCTCCAAGGAAGGAGAGTCCAACCTCTCAAGGAAGACCGTTCCACTGTTTCAGTGGTTGGATGACTGAGAGTTGCTCCTCTCTGACCCCTGAAGTGCCCAAGCATAGGCTGGGGAGCAGGGAGAGATCTGCTGGGGCCTTGCCAGGTGGTGGCAGTTGGGGGCAACTTACCCTCAAGAACCTCCAGAAGTCTAGAAAGGAGAGCAATGTGGAGCCCTTCTAAGCCTCTGCAGACTCCTCATGCAACGCCCAGGGCTGAGGCCTACCTTGGATTTAAGCTCGCATCCAGGGCCATCTTACCCATAGGCGCTAGGGGTGCAGGGCACCCGGGCGCCGGGCTCTCAGGGGCGCCAGGCCGAGAGTCCAGGGGCCGAGAGTTGAGTCCAGGGAAGAGCCTGCCCATTGGTCAGAGCGCCACAGCGGGCTCTTCTGCTGCAGCCGGCTCTGCGCTGTGAGTTTGGGGGCGACTGAACCAGCGAGACGCTGAAGCGGCCAGCCAGCTCCGTCCTCCTGCGTGCCTGGGACTGGGCAACTGGGGGGGGGGGCGCACCGTGCGGATCTTTCCACCCCAGCGCCGCATATGCTTAAGACAGCCCTTCTCGCATCTTAAGCCATGGGTAGGTAAGCTAAGGCCCAGGGGCCGGATGTGGCCCAATCGCCTTCTAAATCTGTCCCGCGGATGGTCCGGAAATCAGCGTGTATTTACATGAGTAGAATGTGTCCTTTTATTTAAAATGTATCTCTGGGTTATTTATGGGGCCTGCCTGGTGTTTTTACATGAGTAGAATGTGTGCTTTTACGTATTTAAAATGCATCTCTGGGCTATTTGTGGGGTATAGGAATTCGTTCATTTCCCCCCCAAAAAATATAGTCCGGCCCCCCACAAGGTCCGAAGGACAGTGGACCGGCCCCCTGCTGAAAAAGTTTGCTGACCGCTGTCTTAAGCAAATAAAAAAATAAAGTAAGGAATTGTTTGTTTTCAGAATTCATTTAGAGATTTGGTGGGTTCTGCTGTGGGTTAAACCACAGAGCCGAGGACTTGCTGATCAGAAGGTCGGCGGTTCGAATCCCCGCAACGGGGTGAGCTCCCGTTGCTCGGTCCCTGCTCCTGCCAACCTAGCAGTTCGAAAGCACGTCAAAGTGCAAGCAGATAAATAGGTACTGCTTCAGCGGGAAGGTAAACGGCATTTCTGTGTGCTGCTCTGGTTCGCCAGAAGCGGCTTAGTCATGCTGCCACATGACCCAGAAGCTGTACGCTGGCTCCCTTGGCCAATAAAGCCAGATGAGCGCTGCAACCCCAGAGTCGGTCACAACTGGACCTAATGGTCAGGGGTCCCTTTACCTTATACAGGAAGGAGGGTGGGCAGTGATAGTGTCTCCTTTTTATGAACTGATACTTTAAAAACAAACAAACCATGCTGTGCCTTGTCAGAAAACGTATGGAGACCTCGCTGAGAGGCTTGAGCTGAAGGAGCGGTTACATTGCAAGAACTTCACCTGGTACCTACAAACCATTTATCCTGAGATCTTCATCCCAGACCTTACGCCGGCGTTTTACGGAGCTGTAAGTGCGGGTTTGGCGTGTTCATTGCCTGAGAGAGTTCTTTCTGGGCCACAGCAAAGGAGCATCTAGCCTTGCCTTCTATATCCAACCACGTTCCGCCAGATGCCTCAGGAAGAAACACCCCAAATTTTCCACTTGGCCCTTCCTTGGTTCATAATATATTCTGCAGTGAGGACTGGCTCAGAATGCCAGTATCTGGTCCAGATTCGGATTGAGAATATATGTAGGGGGAAGTGGGGCAGATTGATACAGAAAAATTCAATCTCATATTTTATGTAACAAAAATGAGTCAAATAATTTTTTATTTTTTATTTTTTGCTTGATGCATGGCATAACTAATCAATGTTATAATAGCAATCAAAAGAACCATTAAAGTTAGAAGATAATGAGAATATAATGACTTCAGTAAAAAAAAATGGGGTTTGTATCATTCTGCCCCACCGATGGGGCACTTTGATACAAAGCATAAATTGTATGAGAATAGTAATTATTTGCAAAAATTTAATGAAAAAACATTTTTTATTGTGAGAGATCATAATCAGCCTTACAATTTGCTACTTAAAATTTAAATTACGTGTCAAAACTAAAAGTGTTTCACACATATCATAGACTTTATGGCAGGTTTTCTTAACAAAACATCAAAACTTACATTAATCTCTCCTCAAACATCTATCCATTAAAAAAAAACTTTGGAAAAACTTAAAAAGTATAAGAACTCACATTAGGTAGTTCAAAAAATAGTAATTTAAACAAAATGCTTATAAAAAATAAGATAACTACTTAACGTTTAGCTTCTATTTCACATTATATCCACTTAAGTCAATAGAAAAAGTACAAAGAGATGATGTTTGACAAACATACAAGGTCCTGGTTTTTTCCTGAGATATGACACTTGATAATCGGTCATATTATATTTAGAAATGACTTTGGCCACGTAGTAAACAACAGTTTTTTTCTTTTCAAATTTAATGAGTTTAGAGATTTCATGCAAACTTGTATATTGGGGCACTATTGTACACTAGTGGGGCACTTTTATATGTATCAATGTGCCCCGTGTCTTAGTGTATCAAAGTGCCCCAGTGGACATATTTTTTTAAAAAACCACACCTAACAATTATTAATAAAACCACTGAACTTACTTAAAAATCACGTGTAATCCTGACTACTGAGTGCAATAACTTACCTTTGGGTATTTTTAAATCGTAACTAAACGACATAAAACAGCATTGGAACACTTTTACATTTCACGTAATTTTTTAGTTGGCCGTGCTAAAAACATACCTACTCTTGTCAAACGCCAACGGCTAACTGGCGGGCGGCACAGTCGCAACTGTTGTACTCACACATGTATAGACACGTTTTAGTGATGTCGCAACACAAATAACATTTCTCGATATTGAAATATTGTTGGTGCATCAATGTGCCCCGCTTCCCCCTATGTTCCTAATCCAGATGGTAGGCCTGTAAAACCTACATGTATAAACATTTAAAATTGCTTGTGTATTTCCAATCTTCCATCCCACTCCAATGTGACTAAGAGTGAAACTCCGGGAATAGGTTTGATTCTCCACCATGTGAAAATGATGCATGTCTTCACACATCGACTCATATCTTTTGTCCTGCGCTTTCCAAGCACAACGCCATGCTTTAAAGCTGAAGCACAACAAAGGGCACTTCAGGTTTCCCCCAGATTGTCATTTGCTATGATTCAGCAGGTTTTGGGGGGAAGTGCCAAGGCAGGAGGGGGAGCACTTGGACACAGAGCTTTAAAGAAGAGACCTATGCAGCAGAAAAGGAAATCTGGATGTGTCTTTTATTCGCTGCCCTTTGGCTTTGCTACAGAACGCAAACCCTGCATTAACCAGCCTTCAAAAGCTTTAATTTTTGCTTTGTCAATCTGTACTTCTCAGCTTAAGGGACGCAGGTGGCACTATGGGTTAAACCACAGAGCCTAGGACTTGCCGATCAGAAGCTCGGCGGTTCGAATCCCCACGACGGGGTGAGCTCCCGTGGCCCGGTCCCTGCTCCTGCCCACCTAGCAGTTCGAAAGCAAATCCAAGTGCAAGTAGATAAATAGGTACCGCTCCGGCGGGAAGGTAAACGGCGTTTCCGTGCGCTGCTCTGGTTCGCCAGAAGCGGCTTAGTCATGCTGGCCACATGACTGGAAGCTGTTCGCCGGCTCCCTCGGCCAATAAAGCGAGATGAGCGCCGCAAACCCAGAGTCAGTCACGACTGGACCTAATGGTCAGGGGTCCCTTTACCTTTACCTTTACTTCTCAGCTTATGAACTCTTGACTCCTTCCTTCCCTCCAGTAGCGGAGCATATGCCTGCGCTGCCCAGAGCGGGCACGCTCCCAAGGGGTGTGTGGTGCAGAGTGTGTCCTCCCAGGCATGGAATAGCCGCTCAGGGTCCCTGCAGCTGGGGATGGAGCGAGCCGCCCATGGCGAACATTCAGCGCGCCACCTGCCCGCAACTCCCAAGCCTCCCCCAAGCTGTCAAAATGAAGGGGGAAGGGGGGAACAGCGCCGGCAAAGCGGCACAGCTCCCCCTGTTACCTCGATGGCTCAGGGTAAGCTTGGGAGTCACGGGCAGGTGGCGTGCCGAATGTCAACCCCCTCAGTGAGGGCACCCGGGGCGGTCCGCCCCCACCACCTCCCTTCCTAAGCCCCTGCTTCTCTCCCTCCCTCCCTCCGTCAGTCTAATGGTCTTCACTGTCTCCAGAACTTAGAATATTCTGATTTGAAACCTAGTGGGAGGGTTTTTGAAAAAGGGTGTATATGTTGCAAAGGAGTGGTACAGTTTTTGTTTCTTGAGCAGGAACTAGGTATGCTAGTAGCTAGAAATGGAAGATAAGTTAGATATAGTTGCTTTGAGAGAGGTGGGAGGTTAGCTGGGCTGAAGGGGGGGAATTCGGGACTGCACACTGCTTACAGAAAGAGTGCAGAGTCAACAAGGCTGTGTCTCTGAATATTTAGGCAAATTCGCACCTAGGTACTGCTTCCGGCTGTAGATGGACCCCTGACAGTGTTGTATTGTTTTCAGATTAGAAATGAGGGTGCCAAACGCTGCCTGGATGTTGGAGAGAACAACCATGGAGGGAAGCCGCTCATCATGTACCCCTGCCATGGGATGGGAGGCAATCAGGTATGGAATTCATGAGAAAAGTCCAGTCTTAGGGTGGAATCCAGCAAAACACTCCCATTTGTGCAATGAAACTTCCCTTCCTTCTCCTCTCATGCGCTTTCCCAACCCTTCTGGGGAACTGGAAGAAACCTCAGAACAGATTTAGTGGGTACACAGGGAAAGATGGAGATGGAGGGGATGTTCTACTGCGCAGCCAAAAGTCCTTGTGCAAATGGAACTGCTTCGTTGGACAGCCCCCCATGTCTCTTCTCATGTCTGAACACACACCACAGGGCTATGCTTTCAGGGACTGCAGTCTGGCAGTTTTCTGCTGCTCTATGATTTCAGGCAAACAGGTGCTTCTGTAGAGATAGTTCTGCACTGTCTGAATTACTTCCCTAGTATAAAGGGATGCAGGTGGCGCTGTGGTCTAAACCACAGAGCCTAGGGCTTGCCCATCAGAAGGTTGGCGGTTCAAATCCCCACGACAGGGTGAGCTCCCATTGCTCGGTCCCTGCTCCTGCCAACCTAGCAGTTCGAAAGCACGTCAAAGTGCAAGTAGATAAATAGGTACCGCTCCGGTGGGAAGGTAAATGGCGTTTCCGTGCCCTGCTCTGGTTTGCCAGAAGCGGCTTAGTCATGCTGGCACATGACCTGGAAACTGTATGCTGGCTCCCTTGGCCAGTAAAGCAAGATGAGTGCCGCAACGCCAGAGTCGTTCACGACTGGACCTAACGGTCAGGGGTCCCTTTACCTTTACCTTCCTAGTGTAAGAGCTTACCCACATTTTTTCCCTAGGTTTCCTTTTTCAAACAGAAAAAAGAACACTGCATTAATCAAAATACACCTTCTACAGTCATACCTTGGATCTCAAACGGCTTAGTAGCTGAACAAATCGCCTCCTGAACTCCCCGAACCCAGAAGCAGGTGTTCTGGTTTGCAAACCTTTTTCAGAAGCCAAATTTCTGACACGGCTTCTGCGGCTTTTGATTGAGTTCAGGAAGTTCCTGCAGCCAATTGGAAGCCGCACCTTGGTTTTCAAACGGTTCCGGGAGTCGAACGGATAAAGTTCGACAACCAAGGTACAACTGTATAGACTTGTTCCCCAAAACAGTTGAGAACAGTTTTACAAAACTGGAAAGGGATTGCCTACCACTTTGTTTTGCATCCACGTTTTCTTGACGTGTAAAAATAAACCGCTCTACTCCAGAACAAAGCAAAAGCCTGACTCCTCTCAGTTGTTTTCTTTTTTTTTTAATAAGATATTTATTAAAGTTTCAAAAGTAAAAAAAAAAAGTTACAATAATAATAATAATAAAGAAAAAAGAGAAAAAAGAGAAAAAAGAGAATACAAAATACAAAAAAGTAAAAACAATTAAAAACAAATCAATCTTTCCATATCTTGTCTTTCATTCACTTGTTTCCCTGACCTCCTCACACCTCCCCTTTTTGTATTCCAGTTCAGTAAGTTAATTCAGCAAATCCTTTCCCTCTTTGTTTTTATCTTAGTCCTTTGTCTTAATATGTAATAACTGTATATTCTCATCTGTTAGCAGTCCATTTTTACATACTCCTTGTAACATTGCTACTAAAAACCCCTTAGCTTCTCCTCTCAATTGCTTTCTGATGAGGAAGGCCTCTTAGCAACTCCCCGGTGGCTGTTCTTTTGTGTGTCGTTCTCAGTACTTTGAATACACATCGCAGCGAGACCTGCGGCACAACATCGGCAAGCAGCTCTGCCTCCGTTCCAAGATGGGACCCGTGGAACTGGGAGACTGCCACTATACAGGGAAGCACTCCCGGGTGCCGGAAAATGAAGAATGGGAACTGACTAATGTGAGTGCTTTAAGTTATAGACATAGGTAGATTTCAGAGCGGCGTGCTTCTCTCTTGCTCTCGGAACCCCCGTTTTTGCCCCCCCATCGGTCATCCACTTCTTGCCAGACAGACATCCCTTGCTGCTTTGGCTACAGCCTGGCCTGGCCTGGCCAAAGTACATAATGGGCAGTTCTATTCTGCCATTTTTTCTGGAGAGCAAGGAGTTCCTTCTGAGAGCAGCCATTGAGTGTGGGCTTGGGGTGTGCTGTAATGAGAAGTTGCAGCAGCCACCACAAAGGAGGATCTGACAATCCCTCTTGGCTTTGAAGGGGAAGTGGGGAAGAGAGAGAACTCCATTTTCACAATGCTGTTTGTTTGCTGGGTTGTTCCATGTTTCTCTAGCACAGACATAGGCAAACTTGGCCCTCCAGATGTTTTGGGACTACAATTCCCATCATCCCTGACCACTGGTCCTGTTAGCTAGGGATGATGGGAGTCCCAAAACATCTGGAGGGCCGAGTTTGGGGTTGCCTGCTCTAGCACCTGGTCTGGTGATGGTCTCAAAAAAAAAAGTCATTCTAAAAATTCATGGATGGGCAAGTCTCTCATTGACTAACTAGTATTTATTAATTTATTCCATTTATATCCTGTCCTTCCTCCCCATGAGAGCCAAATGAGCTTAGCTAAATAAACACGTATGCTTAATAACCTGTCTGAAAATGGTTGATGCCAAAGACAGGGTTTTAATCTCGCTTTAAACAATAGGGCTGTGATGAAAAACACTGGAATTAAGATGTTTCTGGCTCTTGTTTTTTGGAGGGGGCAAGTGAGTCTGCAGAACTCCAACAGGGTGATTTTGTTTGTGGGGTGGCCATATTCACAGTGTTTTGGCAGCGGTGAGGTATGCTGACCATGGTGCTAAGGATAAGGAGAGCCTTTTAAAAAAATAAACAATAAACTTCCAGAATTGGGGGAAATGTCAAATGAGCCACAATTCTTCACCACAAACATGCTTATGGGATATTCTGGCCTTCAGGGGAGTGCAGGAAGCTGTAGCCACTCTCTGACCACCCAGAAGAACTCCTGTCTTGTCCCCTGGCTGCTGCTGTCCATGGTAGCAGCAACAGGAGTTAACATTTTCCTTGTTAATGGTCATTTGCCACAAACAACAACAACAAAAACCTGACTTGAGTAGCAGATATTTTCCCCACAGTCAGGAGGGGAGAGGATGCTTTTGCTATGGTAAGTGCACCCCCCTTACTTCAGAAACACTGCAAATATTTCCCCTCCTCCACCCCCAAAACCAATTAACTTTGTCCCCAGCAAATACCAGGCAAATTTCAAGAGGGGCATTTGGTGCTGCCCCAAAGAATTGCATATTCCTAGAGTGCTGGACTTCCTTGGAAGCCTTGTGAGCTATAGGTAAAAGAGTAAAGGGACCCCTAACCATTAGTTCCAGTCGCAGACCTCTGGGGTTGTGGCGCTCATCTCGCTTTACTGGCCGAGGGAGCCAGCGTACAGCTTCCGGGTCATGTGGCCAGCATGACTAAGCCGCTTCTGGCAAACCAGAGCAGCGCACGGAAACGCTGTTTACCTTCCCTCCAGAGTGGTACCTATTTATCTACTTGCACTGCGTGCTTTCGAACTGCTAGGTGGGCAGGAGCTGGGACCGAGCAACGGGAGCTCACCCCGTCGCGGAGATTCGAACCGCCGACCTTCTGATCGGCAAGCCCTAGACTCTGTGGTTTAACCCACAGTGCCACCCACGACCTTGAGCTATAGGTAAAGGTAAAGTTACCACTGCCCATACGGGCCAGTACAACTTCTGGGTCATGTGGCCAGTATGACTAAGCCGCTTCTGGCGAACCAGCGCAGCACACGGAAACGCCGTTTACCTTCCCGCTATAAAGCGGTACCTATTTATCTACTTGCACTTAGGGGTGCTTTCGAACTGCTAGGTGGGCAGGAGCTGGGACCGAAGGACGGGAGCTCACCCTGCCGCGGGGATTCAAACCGCTGACCATGCGATCGGCAAGCCCTAGGCGCTGAGGTTTTACCCACAGCTCCACCCACGTCCCGCTGAGCTATAGGTACAGTGGTATAATATCCATAAATCACACTCTGTGAGGATACAGGGAAAATCTATCAGCTTTGTGTTCTCCTTTTCTAATTGCTCATAGGAATCTCTCCTACTTCTCTTAGGGATAGAATACTGGGCTTGGATGGGCTTTGGAGTGATCTAAGGCAATGCTCTTCAATTCCTTCTTTTTTTAGGATCACCTCCTTAAAAATGTGGCATCTAACAAATGTCTGTCTGCAAGGGGAGAGCATCCTTCCATGGCTTCCTGCAACTCTGCAGATCCCCATCAGCTTTGGTACTTCAGCTAAGCAATCCTGGCCAAGACCACGTAGCCTGTTGCCAACGTCCTCTTGTGAAAGTTTCTGTTCTCTTAACTCCACTACCAAGAAGACAGAGGGCAAGTTCAGAGAAAGAAGGGAACCCAGTCAAATATGCTGCGTAATCACACTTGACTTACAAAACACTTTTGTGCCTTTGTGGGATGGGATGGTCAAAGAGGACACAGCAAACCGTTGGTGTATCTTTAGTTCTTTTTAATTAAGTAAAATTCCAAGCTGGTGAGTTTGCCCTTTAGAGTACCATAAGTATTGTCAATCAAAGCTCCATATTGTGAGACGGACAACAACGGTGGTTTTATTTTGCAGTAGATTTAAAGGGGGGGGCCTTGATAGGATGTAAAATATTTTTTTCCCTCTTAACTTTTGTATGCTGTGAGCAGCATAGAAAGTAGCAGCTTGCGGAGCTGCAGAGCCTGTCCTAAGAAATAGTTTACCTGTGGGATAGTTTAGAAAATAACTGATGCCAAAGATAAGAATGACTTTAAACTCTGTTACATAGGAAAAGCATCTTCTGACCACACGGAGACTGTGGAAGGAGAAACTGCATTGTAAAGACTTTGGGGGGACATTTCTAAGAGTTTCTCAGCTGTGTTCCCCCCCCCCCAAAGATCTTGCACACTGATGCCGGTGGGCAGTGCAGAAACTGTTGCCCCCCCCCCCCAAGTTTCAGTAGGTTAGGACTGCATTTTACAATAGTGGAACACTGGAGTGTGGTATTGTTTTGTGGCTGAAATCTTCACCTCTTTGCACAGCCCCTTGCCAGTGCCTTACCTCGTCAGGCCTCTCACCATCGTGCTGCAAATAAGTCTTTCTCTCTTTTTTAAAGCATCCTCAAGGCAGCTTAATCCCTTTACCAAAGAGGGGAGATGTACTCCCTGGACCTCAAGCAAAGGAATGATGGAAGGGTAGCATTTTTGCTAGGCCCTTCCTTACGACTCCCAGGGACCTGGTGTGCCTTTCTGATCGCTGCAATCCAGACCTCCAGAGGCCTTTGACATGAACTTGACCCCTTCCCCACCTGTTTGTGTAGTCTGCACGGTTTGACAACTTCCTGATCCTCTCATTACCTTGATTGTACACTGCGATGCCTTAGAGCGAGGAAAGCTGCTAATGTGCCTATATTTTTTAAGACCAGATGGAGAAGCTGCTTGCTTTGAGGGAACAGATGCTGCAGAAACCTGCAGAATCACCTTCATGGATGGGATTGTTGAGACTACCCAACAGGGAATGAGTGTGTGCGTGCCTGTCTTTACAAAAACACCTGCTGAAGTAAATTAGTACATGATATACTGCTAGTTGCAGTTGCCTGATGGAGCAAAACCCTGTCTTCCTCATTTGTTTTGTATGCTGTTAAGAAAAATTAGCTTATTTGTTTTTTGGGTGTCACTGGAGGTGGGGTTTTTTATTTTTTCCCCCAAATGCAAGCCCAAGATGCTGTTCAGCCACAAAGCAGCAGCTTCGTCGTGACTTCACAATGAGCCTCTTCTTATCCATAGCTCGATTAGCTATTGCACTGTCCATTTAATGCAAAGTGTAGAGATGAATTTGAAGGAAAATGTACCTCTAGAACATCCTAAGAATTGGGTGTTTTTGAGCACACTACACTTTAAAAGCCGTTTGTTTGTGGGGTTTTTTGAAGAAAGACCAAAGGTGCTGACTGTTTCCCTAGATTTTGAATGCAGAGGTGACATTGGTTTTCCCATTGTGTTCATTTCCAGGAAGGCTTTAGCTGAAAGGCAAAGACCTGCCTTGGTAAATTACAACTGGAAATAATAAAACTTAAAATTCTATTTTACAAGAGAATCTTGTGTGACTTTGCTTCCTTTCAAATTGCTCTTGAACAGTGTGTGTGTGAGAGAGAGAGAGAGAGAGAGAGAGAGAGAGAGTGTTAAATAGCAGGCTAATGTTGGAAGCTGCTTTTGAGAAAAATATTAGCTTCAAGTCTTCCCTTTGATCAGTCCTCATGTTTTAAGTGTACTCTGTATAAATATGCTGGACTCCAAAAAAATTTTAAAAAAAAGAATTTTATTTTGGCTGGGTATATCAGACCCCATGGAAGTTGGGTGTTGCTCCCTTACTGCCACACAACGAACTTTTTAATTGCTTCTGAGTATTTCATATCTTGAGTCAAACATTGGAGGATATTTATACATAAGCCATTGGGGTCTGTGGAGAGATTCCAAACTGGCAACCATTTTCCTGCCCTTTTATCTCCAGAACCATTAATTTTCATGCGGTTGCCAGTGACCACAACATTTATCAGCAAAAGGGCACAGGACAATATATGTGTGGGACGTATTTTCATACATCCAAATAAGAACAGCAGCAATGATGCTGCAAAGTGTTGTTCTGGAAATATTGCCCAGTCACATAATTTTGCACCACTAAGCAAGAGAATTCACATAATGTCTGGGATCCAAAAAGCTGGTTTAGGCACACCCAAGAGTTTGGGCAGGCCCTGGGGTTTTCAAATTTGTTTTTTTATTTATTGGAACAGCAAGCTGCAATGCTTCTGAAAGATCTGCTTTCTGAAGGTTCTTCGTTTCCAAAACCAATTAGCCATATGGTGTGTCTTTTTGAACTGCCCATGGGGTGGTTGGTAGCAAGTAGGATCAGTTTGCATAGGTCTAGGTAGACAAGGCTGTATATTGTCTCCCTGCTTATTTAACTTATATGCAAAATTCATCATGCGAAAGGCTGGGCTGGATGAATCCCTAGCCGGAATTAAGATTGCCGGAAGAAATATCAACAGCCTCAGATATGCAGATGACACAACATTGATGGCAGAAAGTGAGGAGAAATTAAAGAACCTTTTACTGAGGGTGAAAGAGGAGAGTGCAAAATATGGTCTGAAGCTCAACATCAAAAAAACGAAGATCGTGGCCACTGGTCCCATCACCTCCTGGCAAATAGAAGGGGAAGAAATGGAGGCAGTGAGAGATGTTACTTTCTTGGGCTCCATGATCACTGCAGATGGTGACAGCAGCCATGAAATTAAAAGACGCCTGCTTCTTGGGAGAAAAGCAGTGACAAACCTAGGCAGCATCTTAAAAAGCAGAGACATCACCTTGCCAACAAAGGTCCGTATAGTAAAACCTATGGTTTTCCCAGTAGTGATGTATGGAAGTGAGAGCTGGACCATAAAGAAGGCTGATCGCCAAAGAATTGATGCTTTTGAATTCTGGTGCTGGAGGAGACTCTTGAGAGTCCCATGGACTGCAAGAAGATCAAACCTCTCCATTCTGAAGGAAATCAGCCCTGAGTGCGCACTGGAAGGACAGATCGTGAAGCTGAGGCTCCAATACTTTGGCCACCTCATGAGAAGAGAAGAGTCCCTGGAAAAGACCCTGATGTTGGGAAAGATGGAGGGCACAAGGAGAAGGGAACGACAGAGGACGAGATGGTTGGACAGTGTTCTCAAAGCTACCAGCATGAGTTTGAGCAAACTGCGGGAGGCAGTGGAAGACAGGAGTGCCTGGCGTGCTCTGGTCCATGGGGTCACGAAGAGTCGGACACGACTAAACAACAACAACAAGGTAGACATATTGCTCAGACAACAGCCCCATGTAGAACATTAGAAGAACCTTCTAGATCAGGCCAGGGGCCCATTCAGTCCAGCATCCTGTTTTCACAGTGACCAACCAGATGCCTAAGCAGAATCTATCTGCAGTTTCCAGCTGGCATTCAGAGGCATTACTGCCTCTGACTAGTAGCCATTGATAGCTCTCCCCATGAATTTTTCATCTGGGGGGACCTCAGATTGGGGAATGACCGCAGTGGGCACTAGCAGATGACGCATGAGGAAAGAGACATGGGACAGTCATGAGCAGTCCACAACATCTCAATACAGTCGTACCTTGGAAGTCAAACGGAATCCAGAAGTCCATTTGACTTCCAAAACGTTCGGAAACCAAAGCGCAGCTTCTGATTGGCTGCAGGAGCTTCCTGCAATTGGACGCCCCATCAGACGTTTGGCTTCCAAAAATAGTTCACAAACCGGAACAACCATGTCCGGGTTTGCAGCGTTCAGGACCCAAAATGTTCGAGAACTGAGCTGTTCAAAAACCAAGGTACGACTGTACTAGTTTTTAGTGTGGTCTTTGCTCCAATCTGATACGTGTTTTGGACAGTAGGTTGTCCATTTGGACACCTCTCAAGGTATCGTGACCAATTCTTTTCATGGTGGTTCCTGAGATAAAGGAGCAGGTTTTTGTCTACGTTTACATACAATTAGGTGCCATATTGAATCAAGATGGCAGATTGAGCCTTTCAAAACTGCACTGATTTCTCCCTCCCCTCCAATTCCCAAGCTACACCAGCTACGAGGCTGCTAGTGGCTTTGTAAAAATATATACAGAGGGTTATGAAGTCCAAGAGAACTTGGGGGGGGGGGGAACCTGTGCACATCTCTTGCAGGTAACAGCAAAAAATTGCTTTTCTTTACTTAGCTTCTGGTTACATGGGTATGGCTTTTGATCACGTTAGGAATTATGGTTACTCACCTCTGTTCCCTCTGAAGAAGCATGAAGTATAGTTAAAAATAAATGGGTTGTTCCTCTTTTCTGAACTGTCTTGGAAGAAAGCTCTGTTGTCCCTTCTTTTCTCACATCTCCACCTGGTGTCACCGCCCCTTGGCAGCTGTGACATTGGCACTGCTTCATCTCTCTCAAAGTGCAAGGGCAGATCTACACACAGGGAGGCAGGAAACACTATAATAAGCCAGAAATTAAATTGTTATACCAAAAGAAAAAAAGCGCTATGTAAAATAGCAAATAATTTTTTTTTTGCTCTCCAGTGCCATCTGGTGTTGCATGTTTATAATGCATTCAAAGCGCTGTTGTTTTTTTTACTAATGTAGCTAAGTCCCAAGTCTCAACAGGCTACATGCAGCTTGGTGCTTTACCTCCATCTGGTCAGATCCTGCCCAACAATAATCCCTGTTACATCTCTGGCAGGGGGAGGACCCAGAGTTAGAGGTGCTTCTACTATAGCTCCTACAACGTACTAGGGCCTGGTTTCGAGACTGCGCCTCTGGCCAATCTTAGCTCAAACTTTAGAATGTGCTCACTAGTCCCCCTAATGCCCCAGCTAAGGTGGTTGCTGTTGTACAATAAATCCAAAGTCACAACAATTGGCTATGAATGAAGGCGGGCTGAAACTGGTGGATTCTAACCTACCCAAAAGCTTGCCTGAAGAAAGCAACAAGAGGAAGGACTTGTAAGGCTGGGGGCAAGAGATGTGAGGACTCCTAGAGCCCAACTGCCTCCTTCCCAAAACTGCTGCCCCCCACCCAGGAGCCCCTGTCCACTGGCTGGGAGAAACTGGGGGGGGGGGGGGCTCCAGGATCACATCAGAAGCTTGCTGTTTCATTTTGCTTTGTCACGAAGAGCCTCTGCACTACAAACTTTGCTAAGTTTAACTGCCATGGTTTACCACCCCCAAGTAACTGTTATGACTTGTCTTTTTTATTTAAAAAAATATATATTCAGTTTTACAATATACATTAGAATTTAAACAATAATCATTAACATATAGGATTCCCCCCCCTCCATGGTTTGCATTGTCAAATGTTTCTACTGCATTTTATAATTGCTCCATTTTTCTTAAAAACCCTTTTTTACCTTAGTTTTTCATAGATTACAAGTGTTGCTATGAACCTGCCAAAGTTTTTAGTTGTTTTCAGTGTTCTCTTAGATAACTTATAATTTTCCCCATTCCTTGTTAAAGTTTCTATCTTCTTAGTTTCTGATTTTCCTGGTCATTTTCACCATTTTAGCTTGGTCCATCATCATTATCATGATTTGTCTTTTTAAAAAATAAAAAAGGTGCCCAGCATTCTTCACAAAATGCAGATATTCTACTGGCAATCTATCAACTTATGTGAGGAGGAGGTAAGGATCTTGAGCCCCTGAATACAACCCATAGGTCAAGGTGTGGACTAACATAAAACACAACTTTCATCTGCAGAGATGCTCAACTTGTTTGCTGCTGTACAACCTCAAGCCTTTGTCTGCTCCCACAACTACAGTTCCTTTTACCCCAACCCTGGGTGTTGGTGGGTTGTTGGTTTTTGGCGGCTTCTTCTTCTTCTTCTTCTTCTTTAATAGTGTTTGACTTCATAAGAATTTTTTCCCCCTGTAAGTTCTTCTTTCAGGTAACTTCCTCAAACCAAACTAAATTTGTACCGGAGGTTAATGCCATTTCCCAGCAAGTTCCGATGGTGGAAAACTGCAACCTCACAGAAAAATAAGACTGTATATTGGACTACTTTGTTCCTTCTTTATTTTGTAGAACAGTGGTACCTCGGGTTAAGAACTTAATTCGTTCTGGAGGTCTGTTCTTAACCTGAAACTGTTCTTAACCTGAAGCACCACTTTAGCTAATGGGGCCTCCCGCTGCCGCCGTGCCTCCACCATGCGATTTCTGTTCTCATCCTGAAGCAAAGTTCTTAACCCGAGGTACTATTTCTGGGTTAGCGGAGTCTGTAACCTGAAGCATCTGTAACCTGAGGTACCACTGTAGTTGATTCTATACAGCAGTTGATTGTACATAGACTCTAAAATCAATATATCAGTAATATAGGGAAATTGCAAAATGACCATATCTGAACAAGTCATCACAAGCTTTCTGTTTTTGGGGTGGTACCTAGAGCTGTCTATGCATGAGTGGAACAGACTTCTGCTTGCACAGTGGGACTTCACCTTCCTTTCCTTTCCCTGCAGCACCCCCATACCAGCAAAATCTTTTCCAAAGAGTTAGGAGGGACCGTCCTCTAGAGCACATTTGGGGGGCAAGGCAGGGGGGAGGGGGAAAAGGTGAAGTCCCATTGCATGAGCAGAAGTCTGCTTGTGAAATGTTGGGTTCTACCCAATATGGTTTGTCTTGCAATTCCCCCTCCCTACATACTGGAAGTTTCTGAGCAACCTTATTATCAGTAATCTCTTTCATTACAATACACACAAAGCAAAAAGCACACAAAATATGCAAAGCTATTTCCCAACCCAAATTCATAAAGGCATCAAAATTATATTGATGCATATGTGTGTATCATATGCATTAATATAATTTTGACGCCTTTATGAATTTTGACTGATTATTAAAAATACTATAAAATTCCAAGAACAATTTTTGTGGGGTTTTTTAACATCTTTATTCCATTCCTCCTTCAAAGGGCTCCCCTAATTTATCCTCAGAACAACCCTGTGAGAAAGGTTTAGGCCATGGGTAGGCAAACTAAGGCCCAGGGACCGGATCCAGCCCAATCGCCTTCTAAATCTGGCCCGTGGACGGTCGGGAATCAGCATGTTTTTACATGAGTAGAATGTGTCCTTTTATTTAAAAATGCATCTCTGGGTTATTTGTGGGGCATAGGAATTCGTTCATTTTTCTTCTTCAAAATATAGTCCGGCCCACCACATGGTCTGAGGGACAGTGGACTGGCCCCCTGCTGAAAATGTTTGCTGAGCCCTGATATAGGCTGTGAGGTTGTGACTGACCCCAGGTTACACAATGAGCTTCCTGGCTGAGTGGGAATTTGAACACGAGTCTCACCATTCCTAATCCAACGCATTCTAACCACTAATTTACCCTGGTTCTATTGTTCAAATATTCAGCAAATCAACCGTCTAAGTCAAACCGCTATTTCCATTACTTTTGGTGGACAATTCCCCAAACCCTCAACATTCTAATTCTCTTCTCCCTGCATTTTAGAAATGAGTTTATTAAAATAACTATATGGCCAGTGTCCTCCCAAAAGTGAGCAATTAAGATTCTTTTGGCTATTAACAGCTGAAATAAAGGCTCACTCTGCTGCTTTGTGCCAAGAACCTCCAAAATTCTAACACCAGAAAGGTGAAATAATTCCTGTTTCTGCTGCTCCTAATATTTGACTCCAAACATCCAGGTTGAACGTAAACAAGTACACAAACGATATCTGATTTCTGTCAACATCAGTACAGCTGCTACTAAAACCTTTCCTTTTTAAGAGAGCTTTTCCCCTGAAGGGTGAGTTGCCCATTTTCTACTGTACATTACATAGAATTTAGGTTCCTTCTGATAATCTATTTATTGAGCATTCATCCGGATTTGCATGCACAAATCTTATACAGGCATTAGGTTATAGATGCTCTTTACTAAACTTTTGTTCTGACCTGTTACATGAAAAGGAGCCTTCATCCTATATTCCTCCAGATCTGCTTGCTTGGTGTTTTATACATCTTCCAGTTAGTCGTTTGTTCATTCCACACTTTCCAGTGCTCTGAGCCCATTAAAGGTAAAGGTAAAGGGACCCCTGACCATTAGGTCCAGTCGTGGCCGACTCTGGGGTTGCGGCGCTCATCTCGCTTTACTGGCCAAGGGAGCCGGCGTACAGCTTCCGGGTCATGTGGCCAGCATGACTAAGCACTTCTGGCGAACCAGAGCAACACACGGAAACGCCGTTTACCTTCCCGCCAGAGCGGTATCTATTTATCTACTTGCACTTTGACACGCTTTCGAACTGCTAGGTTGGCAGGAGCTGGGCCTGAGCAACGGGAGCTCATCCTGTCGCGGGGATTCAAACCGCCGACCTTCTGATCGACAAGCCCTAGGTTTAACCCACAGAGCCACCCGCGTCCCATTAATCCACTTTAATTGTGCAAACCTAAATTTCCCAGAATGCACTTTGATCTCTTCCACAGAATGCTGACAGAAAGGCACCCTTGGTATACTGTAATTTGATGTTGTTTGGAACATTATTACTTTTTAGATAGTTGTGTATACATTCTTTCTACTATGAACATAAAGAAAAAATTATGAGAGAGAGAGAGATATCTGTCCTATACCACCTTTGAAACATTTTTTGGAAATAAATAAAGCAAGCAAGCAAGCAAGCAAGCACTGAGAGACATTTCTAGGCACAAAGCCTTATCCAGAATTTGACCTTTCTGGCCTAATCTAGCAATTCATTTTTCTTCCACCTTATTTTCCGGCATTTGTACCTAGGTCTTCACTGCAAGGCCACAAGGCAGATTGCAACATATCGCACAATAATAAAACGTGTTTCAATCCGCACTTCATCCATTTCAAAATACTTCACATTTCCAAGAGTAAAACAGCCATTAGAACACTTGCTTTGCAGAAGAAGAGGATGTGAGTGTACCTCACGGTCTCAGAGTTGCAAAATAACTTTGAAACGGATGAAATGCCGATTTTAACAAGTTGCTGCTGCTCTGTTCCTGTGAAGAAAGCCTCGCTTACCCAGCGTTCAGCTGAGGAGACACACACGCCCCAAAACTGATGGTTAAACGGATGTCAAGGCTGGTGACAGCTGACACCCCTTTCTTAAACTTCCTTCCACGGAAGTTAAAAAAAAAGAAGAAGAAAGAATTAAACCACAACTGGATGCTGAAAAAAGAAACTGCACAACTAGACGCAGCCATGGCAGAGGGCAAGACTGGAGGCGCTGGGTTGTTTGCGAAGCGGGTCCAAAAGCAATTCAGCCGAGCCCAAGAGAAGGTACCGTGACAGAGAGGTTTCTTTTACTTTAGTAATACTATGGGAGGGGCGCATAGATGACCTGCTCTTTCACTTCTCCAAAAATGTATCTCAGAAAGCAGAGATTAGACAAAATTGGGAGGAGGGGAAGGGGGGTTCCCTGCCTCTTGCCCGGATTGTTCCAGTACAGTTTTGAATGTCATACATCAGGGTGGGGTACCTGTGTGGCCATTCAGATGTTGCCAGACTCCAACTCCCATCATTCCAGATCACTGGCCAAGCTGGCTGCGAGTTGTGTTTCAGATATTGTTGGGCTCCCTACAATGTTCTCCACCCCTGCCTTATATGTTTGTCTGTGTTGCAATAAGGTACGCAAAACTGTTTTAATGTAAACTAGGTGTCCCTTCACACACACACATACTTTATTTTTATTTTTTTTTAATGATATTTATTCCAAGTTTAAAATTGCAAAAAGGAAAAAAAACAGTACAAAATACAAAGAAAAATTTAACCATAACAGAGCAAAAAGTAACAAGAAAAAAGAGAACAATAAAATAGAATAAAAAAAGCAAAACAAAAGATATAAAAATGCATTGAATTAAAATAGAACAAAAACAGATTAAACCTTTACATAACTTTTTCCCTTTACTTATTTCCTTGACCTCCTCTCACCTCCCAATTTTGTATTCTAGTTCAGATCGTTTTTTCAGCAAATCCTTCCAACCTTATTTTCATTCACGTGTTTTAATTTAAAATATTATAATTAAACATCCTCTGTTTCATCAATTTCATCAGCTCATTTTTGCTTAATCCTTTATATCATATCTACCAAAACTGCCTAATTTTCTTTTTCCAACATCTTTCTAACAGTCTTTAATATTACAATATATTTGAAGATATATTTTAAATTTTTTCCAATCTTCTTCCACCGACCCTTCTCCCTGGTCTCGGATTCTGCCAGTCATCTCAGCCAATTCCATATAGTCCATCACTTTCGTCTGCCATTCTTCTCGGGTGGGTAATTCTTGTGTCTTCCCACACACACACACATACTTTAACCCCGAGGTCGGCAAGGTTTACCTCGCCTGAGCCAGTTCACTCCAGTGGAGATCCCTCCGTGGGCCGCAATTTCCGGCGCCTGCACAGACACGATTTCCAGCGCCGTGGAAGCGAGTCCCCATGCTGCGCTGCGCCAGTTTAGCGCAGCACGCAGGGACTCGCTGAGCAGGCGGCTCGGTTCAGGGGTGGTTCGGGGGCTGGTTAAACAACCCCATGGGCCAATGTTGTCTTAGGTTGCCAACCGCTGCTTTAACCAGTCTTTTGTCCCCTCTGTCGAAAGGATATAAACAGTGCTTTTTTATTAAAAAATAGTGTTTTGGGATACTCTCATTTCCCTACTCATATTGAAATACTGCCCTTCAATTTAGATTCACAAAGTGTTTAGGGGTATGCGTACCCCCTGCGTCCCCCCAGAAAAAAAGCACTGGATATAAATATCTGATAAAGATGGGTTTTTCCTCCAGTCATTCATTGTACGAATAACTGTATGAAATGGTGAGTCCAATGTAATGGTTTGTCATTTTGCTTGAACCACCATGCCTATGTTATATAGTCACCGTTACAAACATTAGACTCTTTTGTATAGTTATAGTTGAGCAGTTGTTGCCTCAATTCTGTGAGAAGGGACAGAATTCTGTCGTGTGTTGGCTCGCCATACGTCAGGATAATTCCTAATATTTTCGGGTGTAAAAATGGTGTCATGGGGGAATTTTGTTGAATGTCCCAGATGCGTGGCAATGCGATGGAAAAAGCAGGGGAAACAGCTGCATTTTGCATTTCCTAAATAAATAAAAAGTTCAACTATTTGGGGGGATTTTACTTTTTGAAATATGGCAACCCTAGTCATGTGCCCAGGGTATGAGGCAGGTCAAGTGTTTGCTCACTGGCACAAACACTGGACAGGGAGAAATCTTAGGGGAGGGGTGTTGAGTCACTTACAGAAAGTCATATTTTCAAAGAAAGAACCTTTGTTTTGTGCTAAGCATGGCTCTCTAACTTTTCAAAGGCCTCAAAACATGTAACACATAATGTTGGGGCTCCCCTCCTATACACCCCTGGTTCAATTTTATCTGACACCTGGCAGCCATGCCAAATTTCATCAAGCACAGTAAAGTGTTCTACTCAGAAGGACATTTCTTACGTAGGACATTTTCTACATAGCTCTCTCCTTTGTCTGCTTCCTCACCTAACTTGCCTTCTGCCGGTGGTGTCTAGGAGACGGTGGCTGAGTAGTCAGAACAGCCATTATTCGGTTTAAATGACCCAGTCATGTCATTACTAAGGTTTAACCTGAAAGCAAGAGACATGAGATTACACGAAAGATTAAATTTAGATCCTGAATCTCAAATACCAAACTGAACCTAAAAACTCATCCCCCAAGTGTGGATCCTTATTAGGAATGGGGTAGAAAAATCGGTTTGGTTTGGATTTTAGTGTGAGTGTACCTAATTCTCACTTTCCAGAACAATTTGCAGACAGAAACACAGCTGCTCTTCAAAGTTCGCAGTTCTCCAGCTTTTGTGATGCTGTTCTCCAACCAAATAATGCATATTACCAAAATGTGTGCATATAGAATGCATTATATTAGGGGACGTTGCTTTCAAAAATGTGTCTATCATGCTAAAATGCACATAATGGGGGCGGGTTTCACTAACTGCACAAACTAATGCAGAAATGCAGAGAATTCAATTTGAGACTGGAACAAGAAAAACGGAGAGGAACCAAAATACACAGATTTTCCCACCCCGGGTCATAATGTAGGCAAAGCGGCACCATCTCTGCACAGGAGAGAGGCGGCAGTAGGCTCAGGTTTGCAGAAGTACAAATGTTCTGGAAAAACCCTCAAGGGGAAGGGCGAACCCTCAAAACAGCCCAATGAAAACTGAGTATGTTCAGTAAGCACAGAATGCTGGCTGACTGTTGAGAAGGAGCAATCAAAACTGGGTGGGCTTGGAAGGGAGTTACCTGGGAGCCCAAGCTCAGGACAGGAGTACTCTCTGCACTGCAGCATTTTGTTGCAGGTCTCCCTTGCAGGATGCACTACGGGTGAACTGGTGTAATATGGAACAGGGTTCACAATTAATTCTCAAGCTATGCTCCAGACTTGGAAATTTAAGTGACAGGCATGCACATCATAGCTGGCTTAACTGCACCTTGCCCTCCCCCTGGGAGGCTTCACACTGACTGACTGCCTTTTAAATATTATTTTTAGAAGTGCAGCGTTGAACATTCGTGTTTTTCTCCATGTATTAGTCATGTGCCAGACCAGTGGAGTTCCCTAGAGCCCTGTCCTCTCGTCTGTTTACCTACTGCCACTTAATGGATCCAAGAGGAAATGCTGTGCTAGGGTTCAACCAGAAATAGAACCGAGGTGATGGCCTCCCAAAATCTGCCTTTCGAGTTGTAGAGTGTTTAGCTGGGTTTGCCCTTAAATCTAGCCTTGCCTCCCCATCATCCCTGTCATTGCACTATTTTAAAAAGGGGGGTTCCTTTCAAAAATGAACAAGATGATTTGGCCATTTGGCATTTGATCTTAATGCGCTGCCATCCTGAGAGAAGACAAGTTATGGCTAAATTATGGGGGAACTGGCCTTTCCCTCTTCCTGGGTCACCCTGGGAAGCTCCACGAGGGGAGCTAAGAACAAAATTACAGTCAGAAGAGATCTAAGAGGTCATTCAGCCCCCTGCTCAGTGCAGGATATGCAATGCAATATGCAACTACTGTGCCACATCCCTAACAGATGGCCACCCAACCTTAGCATAATCATCTCCAGCAAAGAGTGAAGGGCCCGCCACCTCCAGTGGCAATCTGTTCCACTGTCAAATGGTTCATATCATTAGGAGGTTTCTCCTGAAGTTTCTCTCCCTCGTACCTATGGGACCGCCTCTCCTGGTATGCCCCACGGAGAGCCTCAAGGTCCATAAACAGCAACACCCTAGAGGTCCCAGGCCCTAAGGAAATTAGATTAGCTTCAACCAGAGCCAGGGCCTTTTCAACACTGGCTCCGGCCTGGTGGAAAGCTCTGCCTCATGAGACCAGGGCCCTGCAGGATCTGATTTCTTTCCGCAGGGCCTGTAAGACAGAGTTGTTCCGCCTGGCCTTTTGCTTGGAGCCAATTTGATTCCCTCCCCCTCTTCCTTTTTTCTTTCTCCTCCTGTGATGAGGCTGCATTCTAATATTTTAATGTTTCTATATCTTAATGTTGTATTTTAATCTTGTTTTTAAGTTGTATTCATTCAACTTGTTTTTATTATTGCTTGTTAGCCGCCCGCCTTGGCTGGGGAAGGCAGGGTATAAATAAAAATTATTATTATTATTATTATTATTATTATGTTAGAGCCTCACCAAAGCTACTGTAGAATCCTTTGCAGGAAGCCACAAAGAGTCAAGTGCCCAAACGGCGTAGCCTGCAAGTGCAACAAAGTTTGCTACTTGGACTGGGAAACAAATAACCGTGGATCTCATAACCGTTGGCAGACATTTTATTGGCTGCCTGTGGGATTTGTTGCTTTCTCAGGCGGTGTGATTCTAGCATTGTTCTACACCTACAGAGTTGTGGGAAACAGCAGATAAGCTACTTGTTTTGTTCTCGGCCACAAAACCAGGTGACAGTTCTGTTAGTGTGCTAAAAAGTATTCTGTGCCCTACCGAGCATTTGCAGATTAGGCTTGTCAGGTTGCAACCCAGAGACCCACGCTGTCATTGCAATTTCCGCTAAAGCATATGCACCAGCTTCTCTGAATTCTATCCCTGGTACTTCTGAGCATGCCTTACTTCTGCTGCTATGAGACATACCTGGAACTCCACTTGGGAAGGCTGGTGGGAAAGAGGCAGGATGGAGGAGCCAACTTGGACCGCAGACTGTGGGTGCCCTGCATGCGCACTCCGTGCCACACCATCATGACGTCACTTCACGTCATGATGCCATGACGACGCAGCAAGGGGTGTGTATGTTCCCATGCTGCTGTGCCACCAAGGGCCTCTGTTGGGGCCTGCTGTGGCCACAGACACAACAGGAAACCTCATGCCTTGTGAGCATGCAGAAACACATGTCCGGCCACCGCTGGAAACAGAATTCTATACCTGTTGTGTTGTTGTTTAGTCGTTTAGTCGCACCAGCCTAACCCCCTGGACCAGAGCACGCCAGGCCCTCCTGTCTTTCACTGGCTCCCGCAGTTTGGTTAGACTCATGTTTGTAGCTTCGAGAACACTGTCCAACCATCTCGTCCTCTGTCATCCCCTTCTCCTTGTGCTCTCAATCTTTCCTGACATACCTAATGGGACCTTTTTCAGCTCCAGAAAGTCAGTTCCTGTGTTCTTTTGTGGCTAACCTGCTATATCTATACACCTGCCAAGTCCAAAGAGGACCATAGTGAACTGACCTGTGATCATTATCTGAGACCCTTCCTCACGTACCCTCTCCACCAGAGAACTGGAAGGTGGCAACAAGAGAATGGGCCATTTCAGTGGTGTCTCCCCATTAGTGGAATGTTCTCCCCAGGGAGGCTTGCCTGGTGCCATTGTTACATATCTTCAGGAGCCAGGCAAAAACATTCCTTTTTAACCAGGCATTTGGCTTTTAATTATGGCCTTTTAGAGTGGGTGGGGAGTTTTAATGTGCCCCCCCCCCCATTTTTAGTAAGTCATTTTGAGTTGCCATGCCAAAAAGAAGGCTAATAATAATAATAATAATAAATACATTTTGTGTGGGTGGGGCTAAACTGGTTTGTTTCCTTCAACCCTCCCAGTAACCAGTCTGTTGGTCCTGATAAATGCTGAAGGAAATCCTCCTAGGAAGATGTGTGCATGTGTGTGTTTTTGTTTGGTTTCTGTGTAATCATAAGTGAAAATACCAGATGGAAGCAGGGAGGAGAAGGAAACCACAAAAAAGGGGATGTTTCTGAAGGCAACAAGTGTCACATTCTAGCCCTGGGTGCCTGGAGAGGCTGTTGTTGACATGGTGGGAGAAAGCACGTTCCTTCTTTGATATAGTAACTTTAACTGATGACAGAGTCAGGCCCACCCCACCCCCAGCAACATTCACTCCTGCAAAAAGGAAGTGCTAGCTAAGCCAACAAGATCATTGTGGGGTTGTTACAGCTTGCACAATTATTTTAAGTTGGGAGATTCGTAGGAACATCATCTCAGTACAGTCAGGGGAGCAGAACTGGGTGTGCAAAAATTAGCTTCCTTTCCTCACACGCATACACTTCACAAGTCCCCAGTTAGCTGCAGGAATGGGGACATTCTGCTTGTTGCCTGGTCTCCGAACACAGCTTGTCTCTGGAAATGCACAGCTATACAATCTTTTGTATTACACCAACTGCAGACCCAAGAGCAGAAGACGAGCCTGATGGAGCAAGCCAGTCCGGCATCCTGTTCTCACTGTGACTGACCAGATGCCTTTGAGAAACCCACAAGCACAACCCGAGCACAATAGCACTGCCCATACGTCTGTCTTCAGAAGCACACTGCGTCTGACTGTAACCGTAGCGTAACTCTGGCTAGTAACCACTGACAGCCTTATGAAAATCCACGCACTCTCCCAGGCGATCTCTCTCAGAGGTTTCCTGTAGGCATAGGAGACACAATTGAACCCTGCAGGACCCCATAGACCAGGGGTCAGCAAACTTTTTCAGCAGGGGGCCAGTCCACTGTCCCTCAAACCTTGTGGGGGGGGCCAGACTATATTTTGAAAAAAAATATGAATGAATTCCTATGCCCCACAAATAACCCAGAGGTGCAGTTAAAATAAAAGGACACATTCTACTCATGTAAAAACATGCTGATTCCTGGACCATCTGCGGGCCGGATTTAGAAGGCGATTGGGCCGGATCCGGCCCCTGGGCCTTAGTTTGCCTACCCATGCCATAGACCACGGGTCAGCAAACTAAGGCCCGCGGGCCGGATCCGGCCCTATTGCCTTCTCAATCCGGTTCGCGGACGGTCTGGGAATCGCTGAATGGATCTCCACCATGTGGATCACCAGCGTGCACATTCTCTCCCTCACATGGCAGCGCCGGCGCCTCCTCCCTCCCTCCTCCTGGCTTCTCCCTGCCCTGCCTAGAGGAGGAAGGGGGCTGGGCTTTGTTTGCTGCCAGCCCCTCTCTGGAGCCCTTTCGCACGCTGCTCATCGTCCCTCGTTCAGTTTTTTCTTCAAAATATAGTCCAGCCCCCCCCCCACAAGATCTGAGGGACAGTGGACTGGCCCCCTGCTGAAAAAGTTTGAGGACCCCTGCCATAGACCAAAGGGATGAGCACAAGCGCCATCTTCTGAGGCCTCACTGCAACTTGAAAACTTGAGCCATTGCAAAACAACCCCCATCATAGCAAGGACGCCCAGGAGGATACTACACTAGTGGCCAAAATTGTGGAAACCTTTTGGGAAAAGTGTATTTCTGAGGTTTGATGGCTCATAACACCTGATTGGCTCTCTAAACACTCATGCTCATTGGTTATATTCAAATGAAGGCAAGCATATCAACCTAAGCAAGTTGCGCTTCCTTTTTCTGGTTATTTGGCTATAACTTTTGACAGAATACAGATAATTGAACAAATTTGGTTGCATTACATTCTCCATTAACTTATCTTTCATAGATTAGGTATATTTTCTGGTATTACTCCAAATAAAGGTGGTGTTAAAGGTAAAGGTAAAGGTACCCCTGCCCGTACGGGCCAGTCGTGTCCAACTCTAGGGTTGTGCGCCCATATCACTTAAGAGGCCGGGGGCCAGCGCTGTCCGGAGACACTTCCGGGTCACGTGGCCAGCGTGACAAAGCTGCATCTGGCGAGCCAGCGCAGCTCACAGAAACGCCGTTTACCTTCCCGCCAGTAAGCGGTCCCTATTTATCTACTTGCACTTAAGGGTGCTTTCGAACTGCTAGGTTGGCAGGCGCTGGGACCGAAAGATGGGAGCGCACCCCGCCGCGGGGATTCAAACCGCCGACCTTTCGATCGGCAAGTTCTAAGCACTGAGGCTTTTACCCACAGCGCCACCCGCGTCCCAAGGTGGTGTTATGAGCCATCAAACCTCAGAAATACACTTTTTCCAAAAGGTTTCCACAATTTTGGCCACTAATGTATGGTCGAAGGTATTAAAAGTTGCTGAGAAGGTGAAGGTCTGCTTCCAGGCAACAGCTCCGCCAAAGAACATTTGTCCTGCAGTGGAAGAAGAAGAAGAAGAAGAAGAAGAAGAGGAGGAGGAGGAGGAGGAGGAGGAGGAGGAGGAGGAGGAGGAGTTTGGATTTGATATCCCGCTTTATCACTACCCTAAGGAGTCTCAAAGCGGCTAACATTCTCCTTTCCCTTCCTCCCCCACAACAAACACTCTGTGAGGTGAGTGGGGCTGAGAGACTTCAGAGAAGTGTGACTGGCCCAAGGTCACCCAGCAGCTGCATGTGGAGGAGCGGGGAAGCGAACCCAGTTCACCAGATTACGAGACTACCGCTCTTAACCACTACACCACACTGGCTCTTGGTGCTTGATAAGGTCCCTCAAGAAAGTGGTATGCAGGAAAACGGGTTGCCAGTGGGCACATTTGCAAAATAGTCATGGCCAGCACACACATGACCTGCGGCCTATTCTATTGGTTACAGTGGTGTTTTTTCAGATTTAATTCCAGCAGTGGGAGGGACTGACCCTCCAGTTGCTGGGGACAGCCTCTGGGGATACAGGTGAGCTCACAGGTACCATGTTGGCACCCCCTGAAGCAGGAAGAACATGCATAAAGCAGCCTCAGGTGACCCTTCTAATTCAACCAACAAGCAGCAGCTCTGCAAGGTTTCAGGAAGGGCGGTCTTCCTCTACCTGAAACTGCCAGTGTTTGAATCTGGGACCGTCTGTGTAGAAAGCATGTGCCCCCCCTAGAAAGGTTTTGCACAGGTGTCTTTGTTTTGCATGATGTCACCAACGCGGATGGTCCCAGCAGTTGACGGCCTACCATTTGGAACAAGCAAATATTAGCACAGCTCGCTCACCCTCGCTGAAAATAAAGTGGTACCTTGGTTTACATACGCTTCAGGTTACAGACTCCGCAAACCCAGAAATAGTACCTCAAGTTAAGAACTTTGCTTCAGGATGAGAACAGAAATCGTGCAGCGGCGGCGCAGCAGCAGCAGGAGGCCCCATTAGCTAAAGTGGTGCTTCAGGTTAAGAACAGTTTCAGGTTAAGAACAGACCTCTGGAACGAATTAAGTACTTAACCCGAGGTACCACTGTAGTTTCTTTTCATTTTACCCAGACAGAAGCCTTACTGAGCAACATACCTTGATATAACCCACAGGCTATTTATTTTATTAAGCATATTTTTTAAATCTTGCCGTTTATTTTGCTTCATGAGATCATAACCATTTGGACAGATGACTGACTGAAGATCACCACTGTGGGAAACAGAACGTCCATGGAGCATTTATTTAAAAATCAGTCTTGCACCTTAACTGCTCAAGTAAAGTTACATGCTTTGTGCTGTAATGCTGTACAATCTTTCTTTATTTCCCTGTCGCTGTAGGTTTTGCAGAAACTGGGGAAAACAGTGGAAACGAAAGATGAACAGTTTGAACAGGGCGCGTACAATTTCCAACAGCAACAGGTTGTATTGCACATGAGGGTGTGAGCTGTTCCCTGCTTTCTGGAAACTTTGAGGGTAGTGGGGGATATAATATTTTTAGGATTGTTCCATATTCTCCTAGCATCTCTAGTGTACCTGAATTTGGAGTTGATCCGACCCAGGTTTTATAGGCCCTCTGGTTAGGCAAACCATGAAAGATTCTGGCAAGCCTCAGTCTACAGACTTGTTTGGCCCTAAATTTGCTGTAATAAAGCATACTCTGCTTAGGCCACTTCTCCGCATTCCCGTGGGTTCCTGGGTGGAAACAGAGAATAAGGAAAAAGAATGGATTACAGTGGTGCCTTGGTTCTGAAACGGCTTGGTTCTCAAACAACTTGGAACCCAAACACTGCAAACCCGGAAGTATGTGTTCCGGTTTGCGAATTTTTTCAGAAGCCAAACATGCTCCATTTTGAGTGTTACACTTCCGATTTGATTGTTATGCTGAGGTCTGTCTGTTTTCGCTATTTATTTTGCATTTTTGTTTTTGTGGCTCTTTCTTGTTTTGTTTTTGTGACTGTGTGGAACCCAGTTCAGCTACTGACTGATTGATTGTGTGACTGCAGTAAATTGTTTATTGCTTTCATTTTATGCATCAGTGGTCTTGTTAGATAGTTAAATTCATGTTAAATGGCTGTTTTAGGGGGTGTTTTTAAAAGTCTGGAAAAGATTAATTCATTTTGCATTACTTTCTATGGGAAAGTGTGCCTTGGTTTCAGAATGCTGGTTTTGGAACGGACTTCCAGAACGGATTAAGTTTGAGAACCAAGGTACCACTGTACTGAAATATATAGGGCACAGTCTCCTGAAGATTGGTGTCTATAGATGGAAGATAAAGCTAGCTATGAAGTTTTGGGTTTCTTAAAAGATACTGAAGAAGGGGAATTAAGCATTATATTGAAAAAGAACCATTGTGAGGAGACACACACATACACAGACCCACAGACAATCTTGCCCCAACAGTAGGTGTGATGTTTATGAAGACCCTGAAGGCAATGGAGCACTTTGGTAATTTTGGACAGTGGACTTACTAGTGTTACAGGATTCCACTGTGCAGATGGCAATATGTGTTACTACTGGTGCAATTGGGTGGTTTTCAGACTCTGGGCGTAACACTGTTATGGCGGTGGTGGTCGACTGTCTTTCGATGGTGTTCCTTCGCTTACTTAAAAATGTGATAAAGTAACCCTGCTGCCTTTGGAGACCCTTCTGTCCATTTTGCTGAATGGGGGCTCTGGACTCAGGCCCTGAAGTCCTGCCTTTATGGTACCACTCCCATAAATCTACAGGCTTCTGCCTTTAGTTACCGTATTTTTTGCTCTATAAGACTCACTTTTTCCCTCCTAAAAAGTAAGGGGAAATGTGTGTGCGTCTTATGGAGCGAATGCAGGCTGCGCAGCTATCACAGAAGCCAGAACAGCAAGAGAGATTCCTGCTTTCACTGTGCAGCGATCCCTCTTGCTGTTCTGGCTTCTGAGATTCAGAATATTTTTTTTCTTGTTTTCCTCCTCCAAAAACTAGGTGCGTCTTGTGGTCTGGTGCGTCTTATAGAGCCAAAAATATGGTATTTTTGTTCTCTCCCTCCTTGTGTTTTGTTGTTGTTTAACCGTTTAGTCGTGTCCGACTCTTCAATGAACTAATAGGAGCATCATGCAGAAATGTACAGATGACACATCTGACGCAATGACTTCTTCCCTTTTCACTTTATTTTTGTGCCCCCAGGCTGAAGGTCACAAACTCTACAAGGACCTTAAGGTTTTCCTCAGTGCTGTGCAAGGTACAGAAAGCCAAGTCTTAATACCTGTAACGTTTTCAGCCCTCGGAAGCCACCCCTTAAGGCAGTTCCTTCACGGTGCAACTGCTTCACAGAATGTTGCCTCTCTGATGAAAGGTCATCAGCTTTGCCATCTTGAGAGAGCGCGATTGTCTGACAAGATACTTTTTTTCAAGCAGATGCTCTGCTTACGGTTGGCTCCTCTCCAAACCCATCCATTTTTCCAAAACTGGAAAATTATCCCACCCTTCCATCAAGTGGCTCCTGGCAACATCTCTTGCCCCTTTATCCTTGCACAACAGCCCTGAGAAGTAGATTAGACTGGGAGGTTATGACTGCTAATGCCTAAAACCCTGAAGAGATTACGGTATGTTAGTCAGTGTCTACAGCAGTGGTTTCTAGTGTGCTGTGACACCCTGGGGTGCCTTGAATGATGGCCAACACTGGCCTCTGTCCCTTTTCCCTTCCCTCCCTTCTCTGATGCCCTCTTGTGTCTCTGCCTCCCAAAGGCTTTCACAGCTATTTGCAGCAGCCCTGGCTACAAGCTCCCTAGGCGAATGGTGCTTCTGGGGCTGGCTAGAGGGTGCTGGTTTCCAGGAGCGGAGGTGGTCTCGGAATAAGCAAACAAGAAGAAGAAGAGTTTGGATTTGATATCCCGCCTTTCACTCCCTTTAAGGAGTCTCAAAGCGGCTAACATTCTCCTTTCCCTTCCTCCCCCACAACAAACACTCTGTGAGGTGAGTGGGGCTGAGAGACTTCAAAGAAGTGTGACTGGCCCAAGGTCACCCAGCAGCTGCATGTGGAGGAGCGGAGACTCAAACCCGGTTCCCCAGATTACGAGACTACCGCTCTTAACCACTACACCACACTGGCTCTCAAGTGAGTGAGGGAGCCCAGCCAGCCAGCCCACCAGCCCTTGCTGTTGGGAATGGACAGACAAGTCCCAGGTGCCTGTGGGGCAGTGTGAGGAGGCACCTCTCTTTGGGGTGGGGTGGGGCAGCTCCGAGACCAGGGGCGGCAGCAGCGGCTGCCCAGAGGACTCCCAAGAAGAGGGGAGAGGAGGCTGAGGGAACACTCCACAAGGGAGTGTGTTCAAAAAAGGGTGAGAGGCTGCCAGCTCTGCAGGCAAGGGGGAACCTAACTGGGCTCCTGAACCCCCCAGGGGTGCCACAGAAAGAATGTAGGAGGGAGCCATAGACTCAAAAAGGTTGAAACCTCTACAGTATTAAACTAGATACATCAATGCTCTGACTCATGATAAGACAACTTCCTATGACCATTCTACTACAGATCTGGTCATCTCCTTTTTAAAAAAGTTTTTTTATTAACAATTTCAACATAACAAAATGGGGGTTTTGGGGGGTGCGCCGAGCCCTGGCAATTACCCCCAAGACTCTATTGCCTGGACGACACGGAGCTCACCATCATTAACCTCCGCAGTGAACCGGAAGTACCTGGTCATCTCCTGATAGAGTTCCTCTCCCACAATTTATGCTCATCTTTGCCAGATTATTTTTTTTTAAGCTGTGAGGTTTTAACCTATGAGGTTGAGAAACACCACCATGCCTTTGTGAAGCCCTTGTCATTCCCTCTCTTTATCACAGCTAGCGGATATTATTTTCACTGTACAAAGCTGCCCCAAAGGAGAGAGGGGGTAGGTGGGTCCAGTAACCTGATTTTAAAACAACCACATGGGGACCTGGAAGAACTGAGCACACAAACAATGTGTGCCGTTGAAGAGCTGTCATGCTTGAAGACTGAATATTTTAAGTAATTCCCGTCAGCAGTGGGGATGTTGACTTGGCCAGGGACTGATAATGACGACTGAGAGGTAGTCATCAATCTTGCTGTTTGCCCTTTGCAGTGATGCACGAAAGCTCTAAGAAAGTGTCTGAAACTCTGCAGGAAATTTACAGCGAGGAGTGGGATGGGTATGAAAAACTGCAAGCCATCGTGCAGGTGAGTGCGGCACATTTCTTAGTCCCAGTTATCGAGGACATATTTTACTTCATAATAAAAATGAGCATTCCTACAACGTTACATAAGTGTTGGAATTAATCTTACAACCTTCCTGTAAGACAGAACAGTATTATCATAGAATTGCAGAGTTGGAAGGGACAAGGGTCATCTAGTCCAACCCCCTGCAATGAAGAATCTTTTGCCCCACGTGGAACTCAAACCCATGACCCTGAGATTAAGAGGCTCATGCTCTACCTTCCATGTCCAGATGATTGCTGAGACAACAGCAACTCCTCCAAGGCCACCTAGTGAGCTCATAGCTCATATCATAGTTTGAGCCAGGGCTTTCTCCAGCTCACAGCCTTTGCTCCTACAAGACACCAGACTCGAGCCTGATTTTCTTAAGCTGTCCACTCTTATTACAAATGGCAAAGATTGCAGGTATATCTTCAGATCTAAACTAGTCTATCAATCATTCTCTCTTCCCTGGGAACCATAGTTCCGTAAAGCAGAGTTAGAGAGGAATATCTGACTATAGTTCCTGAGATTCTTTGTGGGAGACTAGCTAAGAGTGGTTTAGCCCAATATAAGGGCCAAAACAGATGTGATAATCCCACAATTGTTGCTTTGCCTAGGCAGGAAGTAGAGGTGAGAATCAGTGCTGTTTCCTTTTCACTAGGGCTAGACCATGGGTAGGCAAACTAAGACCCGGGGGCCAGATCCGGCCCATTCGCCTTCTAAATCTGGCCCACAGACGGTCTGGGAATCAGTCTGTTTTTAGATGAGTAGAATGTAAAACTTATTTAAAATGTATCTCTGGGTTATTTGTGGGGCATAGGAATTCGTTCATTCCCCCCATATATATATATATATATATATATATATATATATATAGTCTGGCCCCCCACAAGTTCTGAGGGACAGTGGACCCCTGCTGAAAAAGTTTGCTGACCCCTGGGCTGGACAGATCTCAACTTTTTTTTTGTGGATCCAGGAGAAACTTTAGAAATATCTGCTGGACTAGTCTTGGGTCTGTACATGACACAATTGCTTAGGATAGCAGCAGTTGGCAAGCGAGATCTTAAAAAGAGGTTATTTGCTCTTGTGTGAGAGAGGCAGAGCCTGTTGTCACAGGATATAACAGCAGAGAGTATGCTCTTTTAAAAAAGAGAGTGTTTTTATCTCATTTTTTTATCTCATTTTATCTCATATCTGCAGATATATGCAGACTTAATCACTAATTGACTAACATACAGTTAATCGACCTCTTCAAACTTCTGGCAGTCCTACTTTAAAGGAACAATTTTGACACAGATCTCCTACATGATGCCTGGCACCTCTGACTGTTATCATGCCTTCTTCTGAATTTATCTGTTTCACACATGCAACTCACCCTTTGATTTCACAGTCACTGAGTAACGAAGCATATATATGTAGAGACAAAGCTTTGGTTTCCCTCTCCTGAAATAAGTAAAAGAAAGGCAACAGCGGACCAGCAAACAGATTCACCTAATCCATATAGTCACCTTTTATTTAGAATTTCCCATAATTCCTGCTCACACCAGTAAGGCAAGTTTAGGTCAAACCTACTTATCCAATAACAGACAGCATAAGCTGCATCTGAAGAAACAAGAAGAGCAATACAGAGAAATCCACCAGCAGTTGTTTATCTCCAGCCTCTAAAGAAGGGATGGCACACCTTGAGAATAAGCCCTTAAAACTTGAGAAAGAAGTTGCTTCAGAGAGGCAGGGGTTGCACAGAACATTCCACCCAGCACCATTTTTTTAATGTCTGTTTGTCCTTTTACCTGCAGAGCAATGACCTTCTGTGGGAAGATTATGAGAAGAAACTGGCCGATCAGGCAGTCAGGACTATGGAGAATTACTTGACGCAGTTCAGTGAAATTAAGGTGTGTATTTCAGGGCTGACTTTGCAGTATCCAGCGCCCAGAACTGAAAGTTCAACTTTCCATTTTTACATGTTTCTAGTCCGCAAGGAAAGGGATGCAGGTGGCGCTGTGGGTTAAACCACAGAGCCTAGGGCTTGCCAATCAGAAGGTCAGCGGTTCGAATCCCCGCAACGGGGTGAGCTCCCGTTGCTCGATCCCTGCTCCTGCCAACCTAGCAGTTCGAAAGCACATCAAAGTGCAAGTAGATAAATAGGTACCGCTCCAGCAGGAAGGTAAACGGTGTTTCCGTGCGCTGCTCTGGTTCGCCAGAAGCGGCTTAGTCATGCTGGCCACATGAGCCAGAAGCTGTACGCTGGCTCCCTCAGCCAATAAAGTGAGATGAGCGCCACAACCCCAGAGTCAGCCACAACTGGACCTAATGGTCAGGGGTCCCTTTACCTTTACTAGTCCTCAAGGAAACATAATGCTACTGGGAGGAAATTTTCTTCCTCCTGATCATCATATAAAATATGTTCACAAGTCAATCTCTTTACGTGTGTGTGTGTGTGTGCGTGTGTGTGTGTGTGTGTGTGTGTGTGTGTGTGTTGGCCTTTCCCAGGCATCCCCAACCTGCGGCCCTCCAGATTTTTTGACCTACAACTCCCATGATCCCTAGCTAACAGGACCAGTGATCAGGGATGATGGGAATTGTAGTCCAAAACATCTGGAGGGCCAAAGGTTGGGGGTGCCTGGCCTTTCCTATCATTCTTTTAAGCCAGGCTCCCTCAAACTTGGCCTGCCAGATGTTTTGGGACTACAATTCCCATCATCCCTGACCACTGGTCCTGTTAGCTAGGGATCATGGGAGTTGTAGGCCAAAACATCTGGAGGGCCACAGGTTGGGGATGCCTGCACTAAGCCATAGTATTTGTGGAAGATGTCACAGTATATGATGAGTATTTGGGGTGTGAGGTCAGAAGGAGGTCTTCCAGGGAGATTTGAATCTTGATCTCTGCAATCCAAAACTCTAACTGCCCTTATTATCAGTAAAAAAATAAATTATAAAAATGCCTAAAATAGGCTAGGAACTCTACACAACTGAACATACATTGGTCCCTGCCTGCAGATTTACAGTGTTAAATACTTTGCAAAAAAACACAGGCTATAAATTATAATTACTAGTATTCCTGAGAGTAAAAACACAGTGTGAAGATTAATAAGCTCAAAACTGTGGCCCACTCTGTAGGCAGGAAATTTTGCAGCCTTCTCTTGGAAGTGTATTCTATAACACCAAGGCCAGAACCAAAAAGGCCCTGCTTCATTCTTTACCTCACAAGTAGAAGGAATCTTCAGCAAGGACTGTTCAGCTGATCTTCAGCTGGAAGCTATGCAAGGAAGCTATCTTAAGCTGTGCAAACGGGTTCTCACCTCACTCCCCTACTGAATTCTGAATAGTGTCCTTGATGGTTTATCGGCCTCCAGATCAGAGAGGCAGATTTGGTTGAAATGTTCTTGTTATGGCAATAGAAAAAGAAAGTGAGCATTGACTCTAAAAATTTATTTTTCATTTCAAAGGAGCGAATTGCTAAGCGGGGAAGAAAACTAGTGGATTATGACAGCAGCAGACATCACTTGGAAGCCCTGCAGAATGCCAAGAAGAAAGATGAAGCTAAAATTGCAAAGGTATAAGGCTGTCTTGAGAGCCCATCCAAACACTGACCAAGAAGGAGTTTCTTACAACCAGGAATGTCATTCCTATTGTGTCTCTGATTTTTGAATTCTTCCATTTTGGCAAATCATGCTTTGCTCAACAATATAGGCTGTGGGATCCTTTTCATATCCCATTCAGTCCGCTTACCGCACTCCTGTCTTTCTACCCCTCTCACAATGAACAGACCACACCATTTAGTAAGTTTAAATGCTTTGCTTACCAACTCCAAAGATCATATCCATGCATTGTTCCATGCAGCAGCAAGAAGAACATAGTTAGAAAATTCTTGGGTTACAAAATACAGAAAAATACTTCTGAGTATGCAGTCTGGGCTTGAAGTGATCAAGCCCAGATGTGCTGCCGGCTTCACATGCTGGAAGAAAACTTAACTTTCCTACCAGGTGAGGGGTGTTACCTAGCTGAGTCTAGGAATACAATTCTGTGTTCTTAACCCCTTCATGTATTAACTTCATGCTTGCTAGTTATTGCTGTAGTTGTTTAGTCATTTAGTCATGTCCAAATCTTCGTGACCTCAAGAACACTGTCCAACCATCTCGTCCTCTGTCGTCCCCTTCTCCTTGTGCCCTCAATCGTTCCCAACATCAGGGTCTTTTCCAGGGAGTCTTCTCTTCTCATGAGGTGGCCAAAGTATTGGAGCCTCTGATTTCCTTCAGAATGGATAGGTTTGATCTTCTTGCAGTCCATGGGACTCTCAAGAGTCTCCTCCAGCACCATAAATCAAAAGCATCAATTCTTCAGCGATCAGCCTTCTTTATGGTCCAGCTCTCACTTCCATACATCACTACTGGGAAAACCATAGCTTTAACTATACGGACCTTGGTCGGCAAGGTGATGTCTCTGCTTTTTAAGATGCTGTCTAGGTTTGTCATCGCTTTTCTCCCAAGAAGCAGGCGTCTTTTAATTTCGTGGCTGCAGTCACCACCTGCAGTGATCATGGAGCCCAAGAAAGTAAAATCTCTCACTGCCTCCATTTCCCCCCTTCTATTTGCCAGGAGGTGATGGGACCAGTGGCCATGATCTTAGTTTTTTTGATGTTGAGCTTCAGACCATATTTTGCACTCTCCTTTTTCACCCTCATTAAAAGGTTCTTTAATTCCTCCTCACTTTCTGCCATCAAGGTTGTGTCATCTGCATATCTGAGGTTGTTGATATTTCTTCCGGCTATCTTAATTCCAGCTAGGGATTCATCCAGCCCAGCCTTTTGCATGATGAATTCTGCATATAAGTTAAATAAATAGGGAGACAATATACAGCCTTGTTGTACTCCTTTCCCAATTTTGAACCAATCAGTTGTTCTATATCCAGTTCTAACTGTAGCTTCTTGTCCCACATAAAGATTTCTCAGGAGACAGATGAGGCGATCAGGCACTCCCATTTCTTTAAGAACTTGCCATAGTTTGCTGTGGTCGACACAGTCAAAGGCTTTTGCATAGTCAATGAAGCAGAAGTAGATGTCTTTCTGGAACTCTCTAGCTTTCTCCATAATCCAGCGCATGTTTGCAATTTGGTCTCTGGTTCCTCTGCCCCTTCGAAATCCAGCTTGCACTTCTAGGAGTTCTTGGTCCCCATACTGCTTAAGCCTGCCTTGTAGGATTTTAAGCATAACCTTGCTAGCATGTGAAATGAGTGCAATTGTGTGGTAGTTGGAGCATTCTTTGGCACTGCCCTTCTTTGGGATTGGGATGTAGACTGATCTTCTCCAATCCTCTGGCCACTGCTGAGTTTTCCAAACTTGCTGGCATATTGAGTGTAGCACCTTAACAGTATTATCTTTTATAATTTTAAATAGTTCAGCTGGAATATCATCACTTCCACTGGCCTTGTTATTAGCAGTGCTTTCTAAGGCCCATTTGACTTCACTCTCCAGGATGTCTGGCTCAAGGTCAGCAACCACACTACCTGGGGTATACGAGACATCCATATCTTTCTGGTATAGTTCCTCTGTGTATTCTTGCCACCTCTTCTTGATGTCTTCTGCTTTTGTTAGGTCCTTACCACTTTTGTCCTTTATTATGGTAATCTCTGTACGAAATGTTCCTTTCATAACTCCAATTTTCTTGAACAGATCTCTGGTTTTTCCCATTCTATTGTTTTCCTCTATTTCTTTGCTTTGCTCGTTTAAGAAGACCCTCTTCTCTCTCCTTGCTATTTTTCGGAAATCTGCATTCAATTTCCTGTATCTTTCGCTATCTCCCTCACATTTTGCTTGCCTTCTCTCCCCCGCTATTTGTAAGGCCTCGTTGGACAGCCACTTTGCTTTCTTGTATTTCCTTTTCATTGGGGTGGTTTTTGTTGCTGCCTCCTGTATAATGTTACAAGCCTCCATCCATAGTTCTTCAGGCACTCTGTCCACCAAATCTAATCCTTAAACCTGTTCCTCACTTCCACTGTGTATTCATAAGGGATTTGATTTAGATTGTATCTTACTGGCCCAGTGGTTTTTCCTACTTTCTTCAATTTCCCACACGTTGCTCAGTAGTTAGAAGAGGAGTACATCACTTACCAGAAGTACATAATATATAGAGATCAAAGATCCTAAACCCTGTTCCTCTGCTTCCTACATACCTATCACACTTTATTTCTTCCTCCCAGCCACTGTGATGTCTATGAAAAGTAGCCACATGTAAGCTATGATCTGCCTATGAGAAAACTAGAATGCTGTTCTTGGGGACAAGCAGAAAAGAAGTGGAGGGGACTGTGGAATTTTCTCCATCCATTGTCCATCTATGATTGTCTTATCTCTTCTTTAGAGGCTGTTTTCCCATGTGTGATGGGTGGTGCTGATGCTGGGACAATTAGTTGCTCAATGGCAGATGAGCACAGATGAATGACAGGTGGGGAAAGAGGCTCCACAATCCCTCCCTTTTCTCTCTCCTTGTCTTCAGAGTCCTTGGCAGTCTGGTTTACATGTGGCTAACATTTCACATGGGGGGTGTAAGCAGGATGTGAGTCTGCAGTCCACTGGCATGTCTACACTGTTAATGCTCTCAATTTCCTGTACCTCTAATAAACTTTTGGGTCCTGCAGGCTGAAGAAGAGTTCTACAAAGCCCAAGCTGTGTTTGAAGAGCTCAACAAGGAACTAAGAGAAGAGCTGCCAGACCTTTACAACAGGTTAGGCATGGGAACAAAGATCAGGGTGCAAATGGCAGAGAATCCCAAAGCAGAATGTTGAATCTAAGAAGTGTGGTTGTGCTGGTGACCAGGAAATAGATGTAGAGTTGATACTTCTTTCATTGTTGAACTCTGGGACTAAGCTTGCTGACGATGAACCCAGGCTGGAAGGTAAAAATGGGGTGAAAGGATATATTAACACCGGGCATAAAATGCAATTTACAAATTGTTTCAACACAAGTCCAAGGTAAGTTAAGCTAAAGGTAAAGGGACCCCTGACCATTAGGTCCAGCCGTGACCGACTCTGGGGTTGCAGCGCTCATCTTGCTTTACTGGCCGAGGGAGCCGGCGTACAGCTTCCGGCTCATGTGGCCAGCATGACTAAGCCGCTTCTGGCGAATCAGAGCAGTGCACGGAAACACCGTTTACCTTCCCGTCAGAGCGGTACCTATTTATCTACTTGCACTTTGACGTGCTTTTGAACTGCTAGGTTGGCAGGAGCGGGAACCGAGCAATGGGAGCTTACCCCGTCGCGGGGATTCGAACTGCTGACCTTCTGATCGGCAAATCCTAGGCTCTGTGGTTTAACCCACAGCGTCCCCCGTGTCCCCCAAGGTAAGTTAGAATCATAGAACTGTAGAGTTGGAAGGGACCTTGAGGGTCATGTACTCAAACCCCCTGTAATGCAGGGATCTCAGCTGAAACATCCATGGGAGATGGCCCTCCAACTTCTGCTCAAAACCTCCAGCAAAGAAGAGCCCACAACCTCCCCAAGGAGTACGTCCCACTGTCTTAACAGCTCTTACACTCAGAAAGGCCTTCCTGGTGTTTAGCCGGAATCTCTTTTCTTCTAACTTGACTATGTTAAGTGGGTCTAGGTGGGTCTTGACTATTAACGGGCAAATATCAAAAAATTGCTTCCCCACAGTTCAGCAGATACCAAGGTATTGGGAGTTACTGTGTTCACGTGGGTGTTTGCACAATAAAGCTCTCTTCAGGTGCTGTAGGGGTTAAAAAAAACATGGGGACGGGGCAGTGGAGACTAACAATTAATTGATTAATTAATTAATTAATACCTTGCCCATTTGGCTGGGCCTCCCCAGCCACTCTGGGTGGCTCCCAACAGAATATTAAAAACATGATAAAACATCAAACATTAAAAACTTCCGTAAACAGGGCTGCCTTCAGATGTCTTCTAAAAGTCTGATAGTTGTTTATTTCCTTGACATCTGAGGGGAGGGTGTTCCACAGGGTGGGTACCACTGCCAAGAAGGCCTTCGGTAAGGGAACTACCAGAAGGCCCTCAGAGCTGGACCTCAGTGTCTGGGCAGAATGATGAGGGTGGAGATGCTCCTTCAGGTACACTGGGCCGAGGACATTTAGGGCTTTGAAGGTCAACACCAACACTTTCTCTTCCTTCGTTGCTGTTTCAATTGCATTACAAGTAGCGGAAGTCAAAGGTCTAATGCAAGAGAGCCTTCTGTGCTTCTGGAGGTTCCAGCCCCTGTGCATTCTAAAACCCTGGGAAATTAGGGTTCCAAACAATGCAGGGAGTCTCCAACCACAAGGACAGGAGACTCCTTGCTTCAGACTCTCCTCTTCCACAAGTTGAAGGGTGATAAAAGGGGAGTAGAGCCAGCACATTTCTTCCTACTGCCCCCAGCCATGTGCGTATTTGAAGCTAATAGGGCTATGTGTTGTGTGATTTCTGCAGTCAGGGATAGGAACTAGCTCTAGCAGTGGGTCTCTTTGGGAAAAATGCGGAGTATCACTTTCATCGAGCTGTTGATTTAGAAAACCTGCTGAGCTTGTTGGCACATCTCCTTTGACTGAGCTACTGTTTCTCAGACAACTTACTGCTTGGAGTTCTTAGTCCATGTATCCAAACCCTTAAAGTGCAGTCCGAATATCAAGAGGACAAAGACAAAGGATTAGCCACCTGAAATATCTTGTGGGCTAGCTATGAGACGAGCTGCTTCTCAATCAGAGTTCAGAAAAGTTTGGTGACCACAGGATGGCAGCAAAATCCACAGAATTGAATTTTAGCTTTTGTGAAAAAATGATTGTTTAGGATAGGACTAGATGTGTCACCATTAGACCACAGGTTTGTTGCCAAAAATGACAACCCTTTATCCAGCTTCCCCCTCTTGTCCCTGAAACATTGAGATCCTGAAAGGCATGGTATCATCTTACTGTGTGCTTTGGTGGCCCTTCCCAGTAGAAACCTACATGATGGCTTGTCTATCTAAAGTCTCACATTCTGAGAGGACAGTGTGGTGTAGTGTTTTAAGCATCAGACTTAAATCAGGGAGATAAAGGTTCAAATCTCCACTTAGCCACAAAGCTAGCTAGGTGACTAAGGACCCAGTCATGAACATTTTGCCTAGTCAATCCCCATGGGGTTGTTTTAAAGATAATGGAGGTGTGACTTTACAGTGAGGGCAGAGAAACACATGGTAATAGAATGGCCCATCAAGCCATTCATTGGCTAAACACTACAGGATGAAGAGAGGGAACAAACACAATGGCATTTCAGCATTTGGTGTCATCTCTAAGTCTGCTAAGGGACGCGGGTGGCGCTGTGGGTTAAACCACAGAGCCTAGGGCGTGCGAATCAGAAGGTCGGCGGTTCGAATCCCTGCGATGGGGTGAGCTCCCGTTGCTCGGTCCCTGCTCCTGCCAACCTAGCAGTTCGAAAGCATGTCAAAGTGCAAGTAGATAAATAGGTACCGCTCTGGCAGGAAGGTAAACGGCGTTTCCGTGCGCTGCTCTGGTTTGCCAGAAGCAGCTCAGTCATGCTGGCCACATGAGCCGGAAGCTATACACCAGCTCCCTCGGCCAAAAAAGCGAGATGAGCGCCACAACCCCAGAGTTGGTCACTACTGGACCTAATGGTCAGGGGTCCCTTTACCTAAGTCTGCTGTTAGGCTGTATCTACACCAGTTTTCTTGTCACATTTCATTATATTTCACTTTATTTCGTTTTCGTTTTTCGCAAAAAATAAATGCAACCAAAAAAATAACAAATGAATTACAATTACTGTATATTAAAGACTTGGGAGTGATTTTCAAGCAATTGCTCTGTATGCCTCTGTGTAGACAAACCAAAATTGTGCACAACAGTCTTAGAGAAAGAGGTGAGGTCCTCCTGTGGATCAGGAACTGGATATGAAACAGGAAGCACAGGAATAAATGAGCCATTCTGTCAATGGAGGGATGTAGAAAGTGGAGCCCCCCCCCCCCCCCGCAGCACCCGTAAGGGGACCTGTACTTTTTAACTTGTTCATTTTGCTGTCTAACTTTCTTTATAGATGTCCAATCGGCTTGCCTTTTTAATGGAAGCCCTGCTGGGAGTGAGGGGAAGAAGATGAACTAGAAATCGCTCAGAGTTCTACCCCAAAATGAATTTAATTCACATTTAGTTCACCCAACACTTATGGGAACTACTTTCAGGTGTACAGAGATTTTTGAACTAGTTCAGTGAACCACACGTGGCTGAACTACTTCATTCTGGTCTTCCAGGGTCCCAGAAAACTCAGCACTTGCCATATTACACCTCTTTATTGTGCAGCCCCAACCCAGTTAACATTTGGGCTTAGTTTTTTATATTTTTGCTTCTCCAGCCGAATTGCGTGCTATGTGACAATATTCCAGAATATTTCCAACTTGCGAGATGTCTTCTACAAGGAAATGAGCAAGGTAAATGAGCAACTGTGTCATACATGTGGGCCATTTGGACAAACGGACACGCTGCATCATTGGCTTCTACCTGCCCTGTTTTCGTACCAATCCTGGAAGTGGCCCCTAGTCTCAGCGTCGCCCTTGTAGGATGGCACCAAAACTGCCTTTCACCCCAGCAGTCCCAATGGGAACCAGCCAACAATGCACAGAAGTCAGGATTTGAAAGTGGTGCACATAATTTCTACTTCATTGTAGTAGCCAGCTGAGTTGCATTCTCTCTCGCTCTCTCTCCCACACAAACACACACACACAATTTGTGTGCATTCAGCTTTACAAACTTGGCAAAAGAAAATTTGGAACTGGACAGAAAAGACTTTGACAAACCCACCCGCCATTGCATCCAATGTGTTTTGACTATACACAATTTTGTCTTTAGGAGTGATCCCTGAAATGTGATCCCTGCTTAAGTTGAGGCTTACTGTATTATTATTATTATTATTATTATTATTATTATTATTACTACTACTACTACTGTTTATTAAATTTGTATACTACCCTTTATACATAGATCTCAGAGCAGTTCACAACATAAAATACAAAATAAAAAAGACAACATACATAATAATAAGAATAACCCCCCCACACACACACATTTTATTATTATTTACTCATCCGAAACGTATTTTGGTATTATCCAGGAATCAATTCAGTCCAAGTAAGTCTGCAGAACGTGACTGGAGTGCCAGGACTATTAGTATTAGAAAGGAAGAATGATGATTGGAACAGACATCATTCTTCCTTTCTAATATTGTTAAAGTGCCTCCAGGGCAGGGAACTGCTGTTTATTTTTAAATCTCAAAAATAAATGAAAGGGCAGCTGTCAGCTGATGTACTCCGAGGAAAGTTCCAAGAGGAAGGGGATATAAAGCAGGCAGTGACAACATTAAGTCCTACACAGCTTGGGGCCAGGATACCTAAGAGAATGACTCCTCCTGTATAGATTTGTCTGGTTGTTGAACTCTGGCAGGGAGGCTCTCTTGGGTCTGCCACCTCTATCAGAAGCTCCAGAGCCTTCTTGGTGGTGGCATCCCAGTGGTCCATTTCCCTCCCCTCTGAGATATGGCTGGGGACTACCTGTCTGTGTTTCCAGCTGAAAAAGTGTGTCTCCACCCAGGCCTTTGCTGGATATTCATGACATTTTATTTTATTTTTGTCTGGTTGCCATATATCTGCCATGTTTTATGAGTAGCTGTAATAGGAGATGGATTTCTGTTTTAATTACAGCCCGCTCTGGAACTGCATTGCAGTGAAAAGTGTCTGAGAAACATTTTAAATAAACCAATAAGCTTGAAACACTCGTTGACTTGAAGCAGTCAGTCAGGATTAATTATTTTATGTGAATAAGTGAATAGTGGTAATTTCTTAATTACTGGGTAATGATCTTTGCTTTTCTTGTTGCTGCTGCTTGTAGCTAAACCATGACCTGTATGATGTGATGAGCACATTGGATAAGCAGCACTCCAATAAAGTCTTCATTATTAAAGGGGTGTCAAGGTAAGGGATTTCCTCTTTCCTGTGGGCATAGAGGAGTCTCGGAAGCAGCAGCCATGTGGGCAACTAGCAACTCCTCTCCACTTTGGATCCCAGGAGATCTGGTTTGTTTGTCAGTCAGTTAATTAAAAGATTTATAACCCATCTTTTAATTACAGGGCTTCTCAAGGCAGTGAGCTGTTTTAGAACAAAATACATATGGAAACTTTGAAAGGGGAAATGTGAACAGCCACTAAACAGCAGTCAGAGTAGAAACAAAAAACCTTTCCAGAGGAGCATGTTAGCTTCAGAAAGATTGACCGAGCAGCCACATCGCTATGGGCCAAGATTACAGCACTGGATCTCAGCAGCCACCTGATTCCATAGCTTTGGGACTGCCACAGAAAAGCGCCATCTTGACTAACAGAGGGTAGAATAAACCAGTGGATTTTATATACTGAATCTTAAGAGCAGTGAATCACTTATAGGAAAAGATGCTCTCTCGGTTCAATCCATGACGGCCTGTGCTTTGTAATCATTTGTCAAGTCTTGGCTAAGGTCAGAGACGGATTGCAGTTGGGCGGGTCACAAGCAGATCAAGGTCTAAAGCATGGGTAGGCAAACTAAGGCCCGGGGGCCGTATCTGGCCCAACTGCCTTCTAAATCCAGCCCGTGGATAGTCCAGGAATCAGCGTGTTTTTACATGAGTAGAATGTGTCCTTCTATTTAAAATGCATCTCTGGGTTATTTGTGGGGCATAGGAATTTGTTCATTTTTATTTTTTTCCCAAAATATAGTCCAGCCCCCCACAAGGTCTGAGGGACAGTGGACCGGCCCCCTGCTGAAAAAGTTTGCTGACCCCTGAAAGGGCCTGAAGCAGATTACATGCTCCAAGTTGGGCCAGTGGTCAGTTTCTGGAGCAAGCAGACAAGGGGAGGTGATGCTAAGGGAAGCCATGGGAGTCTTGTGCATTAAGATTGGGTTTTCTGTCAAATCTGGAAGTTGTTGAGCTTTTTTGGGCAATGCCAGAAGTGTAGATTTTGGAGAAATTCCTTTAAAATACAGTGGTACCTCGGGTTAAGTACTTAATTCGTTCCGGAGGTCCATTCTTAACCTGAAACTGTTCTTTACCTGAAGCACCACTTTAGCTAATGGGGCCTCCTTCTGCCTCCACACTGCCGAAGCACGATTTCTGTTCTCATCCTGAAGCAAAGTTCTTAACCCGAGGTACTATTTCTGGGTTAGAGGAGTCTGTAACCTGAAACGTATGAAGCATATGTAACCCGAGGTACCACTGTAGCTCAAATACATGGAGAGGTTTACTTTCACTATAGAGGCTGAATAAAGCTGCATGTTCAAACTTTGTAACGCAACTTATGTTTCTCGTTTTGCAGTAACAGAGCATCGTTGATCATCTCATCTCCAGTAAGTCCAACCAGCCCCTCTGCCATACCTACAAGGAACAGCATAAGTGAGATGCCCACGTCTCCTCCTGCCATTTCCTCAAATCACGAAAGAGAATCTGCTTCGGCAACCAAAACAGCATCTGCGCCTGGTGGGGCCAGCAAGACAGAGGAAGAGACAGCTGCATCTTTGGCTACAGATGCGGCCAAGCCAGACTCTTCAACTGCTAGTGAAGCCAAAGAGGACAGCCAAACAGTAGAGACAACCCCCAGCATTCCCATAGGCACCCCCCAGGAAGTGGAGGAGGCTGCAAATGATATAGCAGCAGGAATTGTATCAGAGGCAGTGCTCGAGGCTGCTGGCAAAAGCCCAAATGTTCCCAAAGACTCTGGAGAGACCTCCCAGCCTCCTTTGAGGAATGACTTTGAAGCCAGTGAGAAAGAAGAGGGTTCCTCATTGCAGCCAAGGGTTGAGGTCTTGTCTATACCTCCCCAGAACACTCAGGATGAAGCTGAGACTGGGGGAACAGACTGTCAGGAGAACAACGTGCCACTCAGGGAGAGTTCAGTTCATCCTGAAGACAATCCTCAAGATCCTTCATCTGAAGCTGAAGAAGCCCAAGAAGGTGCACCAAGTACCACCAATGACTGCCTTTCCCCTGCTTTACCAAAAGAAGGGGCCGCTCAACAGCAGCCAGAGGAACGCAGGGATGCTGAAGATGACGTCAACAGTGAAGGAAGCATTGAAGAAATGGATGTTTCCCCAAAGGCCACCAATGCTCAGGTAAAAGACATGAGAGGGTTCTGCACAACCAACCCGTCCCACTAGGTAACTGCACACTGTGTAGATAGCATTAAGGGAGCTTTAGTCTGACTTGCCGATCAGAAGGACTTGCCGATCAGAAGGTCGGCAGTTCGAATCCCCGTGACGGGGTGAGCTCCCATTGCTCGGTCCCTGCTCCTGCCAACCTAGCAGTTCGAAAGCACGTCAAAGTGCAAGTAGATAAATAGGTACCGCTCCGGCAGAAAGGTAAACAGCATTTCCGTGCGCTGCTCTGGTTCGCCAGAAGCGGCTTAGTCATGCTGGCCACATGACCCAGAAGCTGTACGCCGGCTCCCTCAGCCAATAAAGCCAGATGAGCGCACAACCCCAGAGTCGATCACGACTGCACCTAATGGTCAGGGGTCCCTTTACCTTTACCTTAGTCTTCTCATTAAGGAGCAAAATGATGGGCAAGTGCCTCTTTTGTGGCTTCGTATGTTAGCATGAAAAATTCAGTGTGTGGGGAGGCATGTTGAGATGGACACAGAGGAAATGGAGGGAAACTCATCTCAGTAGGAAGCCTGCGTTGTTGTGGTTGTTGATGGCATCTGTCTGTCTTGGGAGACAATGAAGGGGTACACCTTTGGGGTTGAGGTCAAGCTGTTGGAAGGTTGCAGCGCCTGCTGTGGCTGTAGAGACCGATGCAGGAGAGGCATGTTTTGTTACAGCTGGGGCAGATGAAGGCATCCGGTTGTGCTACTGCAGATGCACCATGGCGTTTCTTCTCTCTGTGCTCCTCCCAGCAGTCATTCCTCCTCTGGTCACTGCTGTGGATACATGACTTGACTGCCTGTAACCAGGCACTGTGTGGTGATTATTTTAGAAGTAGCTTTTGTCATTATTATTCATTGTAGTTATTTAGCACAAATTTGGAGAGAAATAAATAAAAGCAAAAGGATCCTGCGATCAGAATTACCTTGTGTTATTTCTCAGAATGAGAACATTGAGAGATGAGAACTCCTACACTTTCCAGGCTACAAAAGAATGAGATGGGGAGGTGGGAGAATTGCTCCAAGCTGTACCTTCCAAGATAGCTTTGCATAGTCCAAATCATTCTCTGTGAGCTAACAATGTGAGGAATAGCTTGCTATAATACGATTATGTGTCTACCTGGTGGCTCTTATAATATGTCTTCCTAATTGGTGGTAGAGGCATACAGTATGAAATCAATACTGAAACCAACAAGAGAGGTGTGCAATTTAGCAACAGAAACAGTGGGGAGGAAGACAGTGATTGTATGCAGGACAATATAACAACTGTACTGTTAGATCAATCTCAAGGCCAACACTGACAATCCAGACGTTTCTGGGATCTTATTATGAGCAGGCAATGAAGGAAACAGCCCGGCCCTCTAACAGAGATTTGCCTTTCCCACTTATTTGGTTATTTCTCCCTTAGAGCAAGGCCCTTCTTCCACTGCAAAATTGCCTCAGCAGCTACAAAAGCTACTCAGCTGCAAAAGTTTTCCCCAAAAACAGAGCCTCTCACTTGGGAGATTTAATTGGAGAGGCATCACACATGCCAGACATGAAGAGTACCAATCCTGTCTGACAGGAAAAACCAGTGCAGACTCCAAAAACCAGCACCATTTTAGGGCTGCTAATTCACTGTTTGGAAACCTCTGTGTGAGGTGTTCCCAGAGACTGTTGACTGAAGGCAGATTTGTGCCTGATTTGTCCTGTGGCAAAGTAGCAGCAACCAGAAGAAGAAGAAGAGGAGGAGGAGGAGGAGGAGGAGGAGGAGTTTGGATTTTATATCCCACTTTATCACTACCCTAAGGAGTCTCAAAGCGGCTCATATTCTCCTTTCCCTTCCTCCCCCACAACAAACACTCTGTGAGGTGAGTGGAGCTGAGAGACTTCAGAGAAGTGTGACTAGCCAAAGGTCACCCAGCAGCTGCATGTGGAAGAGCAGGGAAGCGAACCCAGTTCACCAGATTACGAGTCCACCACTCTTAACCACTGCTTTACGTATGTTAGTAACCCTCAGGACACGGACCTGTGGGCTAAGTCAGTCTCTTCCTCCCATGTTGCATATGGAGAGATGGGGACTGAGAGTACAGTGACTTTGCTTCATGCAGCTTTGGTGACTGGGCGTAAGTGGGTGCAGAGAATGGCAGCGTATTGCAGAAACTGCCCTGGGACAATGCAGTTTCCTTTAAGGAGGACATGTTGGGTAATCCCTGCAAATCCATCGCTGAAGGAAACGACGCTCCGAAAGGGCTCTTAATTGGCTTCTAACATGCCTGAAAACTCCCCAAGGGACTGTCAAGCAGGGCCTTGATGAATGAATTTAAGATTTAAAACATTAATATCCTGCACTCAGGGCAGGTGACAAATAAGTAAAGCAACTGCAATAAAACTGTGGGGTGTGAAACACAGAACAGTCAAATACAACATTCCTAGAGTGGACATGTTTAGACATGAAGAGGGATGTTTGTCCAGCCAGTAGATAAACTTTCTGTTTACATGTGACCAGAGGTGGGTGTGACCTCACCTGTGCAGGTAACAAAAGCACAGGGCTGGCCGCCACATCTCTCTCTTCTCCATTTTGCTTTCGTCGAAGAAGGAATAGAATAGGTGCTGATGGTTGAGTCTGTAGGCCCTGCTGCGTAGCTTGTGTGGCTGGTGCCCGGGGTGGGCAGGTGAGCACACTCTGGGGTGGTGCATGTTCCCAGGGGGTGGAGCCGCACTACACCCCTGCCCACACTCGGAGGGCACAACACTCCCAAAGAATACACTCACCCTGTCCTGCCAGCCCTGCTTTGCAATGCAGCAGGGCTGTGTACAGAGGACGCAACAGCTTGTGGGGTTGGCAGGGTTGAGGAGCGAAATGCACCCCCCAAAAAAACAAAAAATGCCCCTCTGGGCCTCCCCATGCGATGCCACTGTGTAGGCCACCATATGTGTGTGTTTTAATGATTTGGCCTCAGGGGCTGTATGCAACAAAAGTTGTCTGGAATAAAAAATATAATACTGAAAAGTACTTGTACTTCAGGGAGTGGCCATAAGAAAGGAATTCCATACTGTGTGTATTCAGACACACTTGCAGCATCCTCCAGACATCTGTGGTCAAATTTCAAATATGGTGCTGTGATTCTGTTCAATAAGTGAAAGCCCCTTTTTTGTTTCAGATCATCTCCAGCTTCTTCTCAGATGATAAGAAAGAGAATTATGGCAAGTTGCCCTCGGGCTTCCTTTTCAAGGTAAGGCAAAAGCATTCGCTTACCTGATTTACAGGGACGCAGGTGGCGCTGTGGGTTAAACAACAGAGCCTAGGACTTGCCGATCAGAAGGTTGGCAGTTCGAATCCCCGCGACGGGGTGAGCTCCCGTTGCTCGGTCCGTGTTCCTGCCAACCTAGCAGTTCGAAAGCACATCAAAGTGCAAGTAGATAAATAGGTCCCACTCCGGCGGGAAGGTAAACGACGTTTCCGTGCACTGCTCTGGTTCGCCAGAAGCAGCTTAGTCATGCTGGCCACATGACCCAGAAGCTGTACGCCGGCTCCCTCGGCCAATAAAGCGAGATGTGCGCCGCAACCCCAGAGTCGGCCACAACTGGACCTAACGACCAGGGGTCCCTTTACCCTTTACCTGATGTACAGGCATAACCTTTGGCTCTTGTGTAAATGAGTCACAAAAAGTAGGCCTGAGTTAAGGGGGAATAGCATGACTCTTGAGGCTTATAGACACACACACACACACACACACACACACACACACACACACACGTGTGACCTGCAAGTTGCCCAGTCTAGAAATGCATTGCTTCATTGGTATCCTGTTTCCTTTTCCAGGCTCAGGCAGTCCAAGCTCACGCTTCAGAGAATGAGAAGCACCTTCAGTTTGGACAAGGGGAAATCATGCTGGTGCTGTCAGATAAAGAGGCTGAGGTAAAATCAGGGCACTTATTTGGCACTGTTGTTCAAAATGCTAATGGATGACAATATTTGGCACTGATGTAATACAGGATGCCCTAGGAACCAGAGAGGGCCAACTGTGGCCCCAAAGCGTACACATGCAAAGCCAATGCTCTTCTTGTGAAGCTCCTCAATAGGATAGGACAGGATTAAGCAGACCTCAGGCTTGTAGGATCTGCTTCTCCTTCTTTTACTAAAACCCTGAGATCAACAAATCGGAACCTGGAGCAAGAGATATAGAAATAAAGAATGCTGAGCTCAAGCTGTTGTTCAGGCATCCCCAACCTGTGGCCCTCCAGATGTTTTGGCCTACAACTCCCATGATCCCTAGCTAACAGGACCAGTGTCAGGGATGATGGAAATTGTAGACCAAAACATCAGGAGGGCTGAAGGTTGTGGGGGAGCCAGTGTGGTATAGTGGCTAAGAGCAGTAGACTCGTAATCTGGTGAACCGGGTTCACTTCCCCACTCCTCCACATGCAGCTGCTGGGTGACCTTGGGCCAGTCACACTTCTCTGAAGTCTCTCAGCCCCACTCACCTCACAGAGTGTTTGTTGTGGGGGAGGAAGGGAAAGGAGAATGTTAGCCGCTTTGAGACTCCTTCGGGTAGTGATAAAGCAGGATATCAAATCCAAACTCTTCTTCTTGTTGTTGTTTTTTGAGTAGCAGCATGGAATGGAAGTTGCAAAAATCCACTCCTTAACTCCTTCCCCCACCCAATTAAGAAAATCATTCATTTCAGTATAATCTTCTTGGGGGGTGGGAGTATTATTTTGTTGTCATTGTTCAACCATTGGGAGTCTTAAACCATTACCAATTTCCATCAAATCACCCAGAGAGCTACCAGTAGACCCTGATCTACTTTCTGCCCAGTAGTCCATTAAATAATGGCACTATCCATTTTTTAAGTTGTCTTGTCATCTTGTCTGGAAAAAGCAACCCATTTATTTTTGAGAGAGAGCACCCTTATAGATGCTCCCCCACCTATGCCCCCACTGACTTGCCAAGTACTTCCAGGGTGCAGACTCTGACCCTCCAGTTTGGGACAACTTCCATGCCTAGTCCGTGGAGCTGCATCTTAGGTCCATGAAGGAGGCCAGGATTTTTTAAATCAAAGGTTGGCAACCAATTATTATTATTATTATTATTATTATTACTATTATTATTATTTACCACTTATACCCCGCCCATCTGGCTGGGCCTCTCCAGCCACTCTGGGCGGCTTCCAACAGAATATTAAAATACACTAACCTATTAAACATTAAAAGATTCCCTAAAGAGGGCTGCCTTCAGATGTCTTCTAAAAGTCTGGTAGTTGTTTTTCTCTTTGACATCTGGTGGGAGGGTCTTCCACAGGGCGGGCGCCACCACCAAGAAGGCCCTCTGCCTGGTTCCCTGTAACCTCACTTCTCGCAGCGAGGGAACCGCCAGAAGGCCCTCAGCACTGGACCTCAGTGTCCGGGCTGAACGATGGGGGTGGAGACACTCCTTCAGGTATACTGGACCGAGGCCATTCCATTTCACTGCCCATTTCTCCCCCTCCCCCCCGCAACCTTGCTTAAAGGGGTCGTGCAGTGGCAACTTCTAGTGAGATCTCTCTGGAAGCAGCCGCTGCAGCCACACAAGACCAGCGATGGCAGGGACAGTTGGGCACTTGTGGGCCCTGCAGAATTCTGTCACCCAAGGGATGACCTTGTCTATAGTTTATCAAAAGTCGTAACTCAACACCGCATCTAGGAAGCAACTAGGTCATTGTCTCCCAGGGGCAAAGAAAGAGGTGTTGTGAGGTCAGACACACTAAGAACTAAGGAACTGTGGCTCTTCGTCCCATGCAAGGCTTTGCACATTTGGGGCCGGGGGGGATGGAGGAAAGATACCAGCCCCACAGTCATGCAGACTCTACATCAGAATACACAAGTGCATACCCTGTGTTTATAATTTACTTAGTTTATAATGGGGTCAATAACTCAGTTTTCCGTGGTGCAGAATTTGGGTTCCATTGGCGTAGAAATGTTGGCACTGATTATTTTTTTAGTGCCGGTCATGATGAGTGGAGCATATTTTGGATTTTTGTGTGTGTAAACAATAGAACCTCGTTGGGTTTCTGATAACTATGGGGCATGACCCCGTTGTTTCATAGAAAGCACCGCCTGACCTTGTTGCATTCTCTGCTCTCTGCGTGGAACAGGAACTGCAGGCAGAGCTGCTGCTGCCACTGCTGCTGCCGTGTGTTAAGTCTATTTACATGTGTGTTCCCATACCCACTGTCTTCTATCAATTATTAACTCTCCTTCACACCCTTCTCTCCACACCAACAGCACTGATCATTTGCTTCCTACAAAGGCAGAACATTTAAAGGCAAATCGACATGCTACGCGTTGCAACTTTAACCATTTGGAAATCCTTTTATACAGAAGCCACTGAACGTGTATTTATTTCCTTTTTCTGCTAGTGTAATATAGCAGCTAAAGGGGCAGCTATGAATCAGGAAGTACACCATTCAAATCTGGCATCAGCCCCATAGGTTGCCTTAGGCAAGCCACCAGCAATTAGTATTATCTCCATGCGCCCGCCCCCCTGGATTTCAGCATTGAGTCTTACACAACTCAACTCAGAAGTGAGTCCCATCTGGCATGCTGCCTCTGAACATGAAGGGTCCACATAGCTTTCAGGGCTGTTAAGGGTAGGTAGGCAAGTCCTCTGTGAATTTGTCTAATCCTAACCCTACAAGGGACGCGGGTGGCGCTGTAGGTTAAACCACAGAGCCTAGGACTTGCTGATCAGAAGGTCGGCGGTTCGAATCCCCGCGACGGGGTGAGCTCCCGTCGCTCGGTCCCTGCTCCTGCCAACCTAGCAGTTCAAAAGCACATCAAAATGCAAGTAGATAAATAGGTACCGCTCCAACGGGAAGGTAAATGGCGTTTCCGTGCGCTGCTCTGGTTTGCCAGAAGCGGCTTAGTCATGCTGGCCACATGACCCGGAAGCTGTACGCCGGCTCCCTCGGCCAATAAAGCAAGATGAGCACCGCAACCCCAGAGTCGGCCACGACTGGACCTAATGGTCAGGGGTCCCTTTACCTTTACCTTTAACCCTACAAGGTGAGTACTTTCAGGCATGGAAAGATTCTTCCCTGCATTCAGAGCTGCCTTATACCTTTCAGACTATTTGTCCATAGAGCTCAGGATTTATTTGTATTTGTCGGTTGCCTCCTAATGGCCCACTTCACACATCACATTAAACTATAGTTGAAAGCAAATTATGGTTTAATCTAAAGTTATTTGTCCCTGCTACACTTGTTCCCTGCTCCTGTTGCTGCTGCTGCACTGCAGGGGAAGAGTCTGACTTGATGTCTGACCCTAGACTTGTGGTCTGTTCCCCCCCCCCAATAAACCATGAATTAGTAAGCCAAGGACAAAGAGCTGGTGGTATATTTGGAGAGAAACAAACCCTGAGCCTGGGTTCAAATGATGCAAGAAGCCAGCTATGAGAACATTTGAGCTTTGTGCACCAAAGCAACTCACTGCTTGTCCACATTAAACCATGGTTTGTTTCAAGCTGTCGTTTTAATGTGATGTGCATGCTGAGCCACTATGAATTGTCTAGGTAAAGAACACACGTTGATATAAAACAAAAATTAAAACTACAGTATCACCAAGGGGACGCAGGTGGCACTGTGGTCTAAACCACAGAGCCTAGGGCTTGCCGATCAGAAGGTCAGCAGTTCGAATCCCCACAACGGGGTGAGCTCCCATTGTTCGGTCCCAGCTTCTGCCAACCTAGCAGTTCGAAAGCACATCAAAGTGCAAGTAGATAATTAGGTACCGCTCCGGCAGGAAGGTAAATGGCGTTTCCGTGCACTGCTCTGGTTCGCCATGCTGGCCACATGATCCGGAAGCTGTACGCCGGCTCCCTCAGCCAGTAAAGCGAGATGAGCGTGCAACCCCAAAGTCGTCCACGACTGGACCTAATGGTCAGGGGTCCCTTTACCTTTACCTTACAGTATGATCAAGTTCAGTGGTAAAATCGCAAACCATCACAACAGAATAAAGAAAATGCCAACCATAGACAAAGGATTGTATTCAATATTCAGAGCAAACCCACTGAAATTACCTAAGGTAGCCTATTAATTTCAATGGGTTTACTCTGAGTAGGGCAACACTGGATTTAGTTAATATCACCTGCTGTCTGACCCTTTCTAACTGAAGATGCCAGGGATTGACTCTGGACCTTTCTGCCTTCAAAGCATGTACTCTATCCCTGAGCTATATTGAAGCTGTGAATAAATAAAGCTGTGGTCCCTCCCTTTTGTTCTTGATTGTTTACATCTCTACTGGTGTTCTAACTGCTGTCAGGAATAATTTTTTCAGATGTCATAAAATGTAGCGGGGGTGGGGGGGGATGACAACCTTTTCACTTCAGTTGTAAACCTGCTCTCAAAAGTGTGTTTAATATCTTAAATTTAGGCTCCTAGACAACTCAAACTGTCACTTCACATTTTTCCAAAATCAAAGCCAATCAAGAACTTAATCTTGCATTTGATGCAAAACATTTCCATCTGCAAGATGCTTTCACACAGCTCTGTGGTTTTTTTACCATGGAGATGAAATGGAAGTTTGCTTCTATATGTTGCAATGTTCAAAATACAAAACTGTGGTTTTAAAATGCTTAAAATTTAAGAATATAGTGGTTTTGAGTTTCACAAGCCATTTTGGGGGGAAGCTAAAAATGAAGTTCGGTCAACCAACTTCTGAGATATTGTGTGTTTGTGTGCAAATTTATGCATCCTAGGGGCTGATGCCCCTGTTTGCTTCACTCACCAACCCCACAACCCCTCCTCAAAGCTCCCTCTCTTTCCCTTTGTTGTTGTTGTTGTTTAGCCGTTTAGTCGTGTCCGACTCTTCGTGACCCCCTGGACCAGAGCACGCCAGGCACTCCTGTCTTCCACTGCCTCCCGCAGTTTGGTCAAACTCATGCTGGTAGCTTCGAGAACACTGTCCAACCATCTCGTCCTCTGTCATCCCCTTCTCCTTGTGCCCTCCATCTTTCCCAACATCAGGGTCTTTTCCAGGGACTCTTCTCTTCTCGTGAGGTGGCCAAAGGATTGGAGCCTCAGCTTCAGGATCTGTCCTTCCAGTGAGCACTCAGGGCTGATTTCCTTCAGAATGGATAGGTTTGATCTTCTTGCAGTCCATGGGACTCTCAAGAGTCTCCTCCAGCACCATAATCCAAAAGCATCAATTCTTTGGCGATCAGCCTTCTTTATGGTCCAGCTCTCACTTCCATACATCACTACTGGGAAAACCATAGCTTTTACTATATGGACCTTTGTTGGCAAGGTGATGTCCCTACTTTTTAAGATGCTATCTAGGTTTGTCACTGCTTTTCTCCCAAGAAGCAGGCGTCTTTTAGTTTCGTGGCTGCTGTCACCATCTGCAGTGATCATGGAGCCCAAGAAAGTAAAATCTCTCACTGCCTCCATTTCTTCCCCTTCTATATGCCAGGAGGTGATGGGCCCAGTGGCCATTGTTACGCCTCACCAAAGCCCCTTTGCTCTTTGCTGAAGCCCCCTTCTCCTAAGCCCATTCCCTTATTCTTCACCCAATCTCTTCCGTTTGCCTGCTCCATCAGGCTCCCCGACTTCCTCAGTCCACTCACTGCTTCAAGGCGAATTCACTCACCTGCTTCAACCCCCACCAAAGCCCAGTTTGCTTGCTTGCCTATCTGCTACTTGCTTTCCTTGCTGCCACAAGCCCAGTTCACTCATCTTCTGCCCCACGCACTTGCCCTGATGCCTGCCTGTCTCAAATGCTTCCCTCATCCTGGAGCTTGCACAACCGGTCACCAACAGGACAACAGACTTGTGCAAATATAGTGTGTGTGTGTGTGTGTGTGTGTGTGTGTGTGTGTGTGTGTTGAGAGAGAGATGTAATGTGCTTCAAAAACAAATCTATGCATTCAGAAATATTAGATTTTGAAATCCAAATTTGGAGTTTTTATGTGAAGTTCTGAGGCTGGGGGGGAAATTATGCTACTTTATGCTCTTGTGAATCATCATCATCAATTAAGATGGTGAGCCTTTAATTCTGCTCTGAAAACTACATTGTGTGATGTGTTGAATGATTTGTAGCCATGCAATATGATGAGCACATCTGCACATGGTGTCTTCCATGCAGGAGCCATTTAATAAACTTACTGGCTTTTAAGCACATTGCCTATGCTGAGAAGACTCTCTGGGCTGTAGTGATGGGAAAGGTCTTGTTAACCTGACTAAGAGTGGGGGATTTTTCTTTCTTTTTTCTAGGAAAAGGGATTCCTGATGGGTATAAAGGAGAAAGACTGGAAGGAGAACCAGAATATGCTACTGAAAGGAATTTTCCCACAACATCTCGTTAAATCTATCCCTTTGGAATAAACTCAGGTCTGGAGCAGAAACAGGGTGAAGAGAGAATTCAATAAAGAGAAAGCCCTTCTGTCCAAATGCTGATTTGCCAAAACTCCGTGTTAATTGTTCCTTCACCCACATAGCACCTTGTCAATGTGATAAAAATGTAGATTGCATTATTTCTTGAATCTGTCCTCCTCCCCATGCAACCAAATCCATCCCTCTGAGGGTCACTCTTTGGGCCTTCCAGTCCTTTTCAGAAGTGAAAGAGTGGGTTGGCGTTGTGATAACAGCGATGGCTGGCGGGCCATTTTGAGGGGTGGGAACTGAGAGTTTTTGCCTCCTACCCCATATAGTCTTCTCAAAGGAGTCCCCCATCAAAGCTACATGCTGAAATGTGAATGTTGCCAGATAATGCATTGGTACTGGCATTCAGCTCAAGAGCTTATTACGAATTATTATAATGGGCCCACAACAAATGGGTTGATTCTGCTTGGTAGTAGACATAGAATAGGGATTTACCACATGTCCACTGGATAAATTGACACACAACGACTGTGTACATTCATGTATTTGCTTTGTGCGTACACATGGTAGGAAGTTGCGATTGGCCGTACCTGCTTGGTGTATAACTGTGCACTTGCCCATATGTACAACAAAACATAACTGTGTATGTGATTTCACATATGGCCTTCTGTTTACAGGCTCCATGTTAATTCCTTCACCGAAGCATTTTCTGTGCAGGGGTTTTGTAGCATACGAATCAGCCTCACAGCTTGTTTCAAAGCTTCCTGGAAGTAACTCTCTGGAATGTAATGCTGACCCAAACTAGCTAACTCTCAGAGGACCATATAAATTATATTTGCTTGCTTTGACCCTCTCCCTTCTTTTTAATTTGTAAAACCAACATATTTCAATAAACCGTGTTTTGATTAACCTGGTTGCCCTGTGTGATCTGCCTGTGAGCACAAGGGACAAGACTGTGGGTCTTGTGTGCTTGCCAGCCTCTCATCAGCATCACAAAGAGTTAATGGGGAGTGAGCATTCTGATGACTCTGCCCTTTATTATCAATGTAGTGAAACTGGAAAGGTGAGATGGGAAGGGAAACGCCTTAGCCTAGTCACCAGAAAGCCAGCCAGCTAAGGGAGGGAGCTGGAGCTGAGAGAGGTACCCACATTAGCTGGACCTTGGAGAGATACTTAACCAACAACAAGTCCAATTATTCTTTGCCCCCATGTCGTCTTATCAGGTAAGAAGAACGGGGATGGGGAGCCAGTTTCTCACGCTGGAGTTAATGGAGATCTGTCCCTGTTGTCTTGTTGTGTGTGATGCCTATATCTGGGTTAGAGCCTAAAAGCTCTGATGGGAGCAGTGGCTGTTCCTATGCAATATTTCCGGGCATGCCTAAACTAGATCAGCTCAGATGTATTCCATTGCACAACCAATCCCTGTATTCAGCACCATGCCCTATGTCTAAAAGACACTGGCCAAGAAGTTTCTTATAGGTTCGTGAGGGTTTCTGATAGGCAAGCAGAACATTTTAAAAGCTGGAAAGATGTGTGGTGGTGGTGTTGAAATGCAAGTTATTTCTTCCCCCTTTGAAGTTGCTTCTCTAGGTATGCCATGAAGGGGATTCTTAAAAATAGAAATAAAAACTCATATAGCACAGCCCTTTACCCCTCTGTCTCCCTGGTTCAAATCTGTCACTTGTAAATGCAAGCTGCAAGTCCTCAGTTAATACTTTGAGAATGAAAGAGAAACATAAAGCCTATAGAGTATGAAAAGAGGAAGCTGAGAGTGCATTAAGAATAACACCTTGCATGGCTTTGTTCTGCAAGAGAACTCTTTCACTGAGGATAGCAAAACGGGGGGGGGGGGGAGATGGCGGAAGGCGCTTTGTGCATGCCCATTTTGCCTTGGGTACTGTAGGCAATTTTCTCCAGCCCATTCTAAACTGCAAAGGAGCACAGATTCGATTTTCACAAATGCTGTGTGGGCTGGCTGCAGAACTGATACAGTATTTACATTGGAGTTTGGGTTTCAGATATGAGTATCTGCACAACTGAATAAAACTGCACTCCCCTACAGCTTCCGGAATACAGTGGCCAAACTACAGGTTACATGCAAATGTGTGTAATTAAAGCTTGACATCCCCCCTGTATTCCTTTTGCTTGAAAAGCCACTTTGAGAAGCGGCAATTGAAAGCAGGGATACGTCAAGAGCTAAGCTCCTCTCAGCTCAAAACACACCTTCCAGAAGCCATTATTTGGGATGGGGTAGATGCTGTCGTTCTCTTGTTATATTCATGCACTCAGCAGTTTACTCCTAATATTTTGTTATAAGATGTCTAGATTTCCTAGCTGACCATTGTGTTCAGGAGGCTGATGAAAGCAAGTGAGTTTCACCACCCCAGGCCAATCTTTTCCCAATCAGATACTCAGCTGGGAGACTTATATACTTCTTAGCTGAGTACAGTGGTACCTCAGGTTAAGTACTTAATTCGTTTCGGAGGTCCGTTCTTAACCTGAAACTGTTCTTAACCTGAAGCACCACTTTAGCTAATGGGGCCTCCTGCTGCCGCCGGGCTGCCGGAGCACGATTTCTGTTCTCATCCTGAAGCAAAGTTCTTAACCTGAAGCACTATTTCTGGGTTAGCAGAGTCTGTAACCTGAAGCGTATGTAACCTGAGGTACCACTGTATCTGCTTAGGGACAAGACGCAGGAAACCACTTCTATTATACTGTTGCACGCCACTAGGGTTGCCAAATTCTACACTTCCAACATAGGCTGCCATACGTCTGGATTTCCCCAGACATTAAAGCTATTTCCGCCCAGACACTGTTTCTGACGGCTGAATCCCGGCAAGGTCCTGGAAATTCCTGACTTGTGGCAACCCTACACTCCACCCCAGTCTTGTAGCAGTGCAAGGTTCCAGGAGTTCCAGACACCTTTGTAGGGTTCATGCTTCCTTTTGGGATGAGGCACAGTGGAGACGGTGGAGTCTTTATGATATATGGTTTATTTACACACATATACAGTGATGGAGGGCCATTCCCACCCCAAAATACTCTTGTTTCTCCCATAGTTGCAGCCTTGGATTCAAACAGATGTAAAACATTGCTCTCTGAAACTCTCTCCAGCTTGCTGCTTTACTTCTAGGTCACATCGCAGACCCAAATCTCTACTTTAAACTCTGGCTTTATCTAGAATCTCTTGCTACCGCTTGGCAGAGTGGCTTGTAACCATATTACATATTTGCATTTAACAACACACACTGAGATTTGTGGTTACGGATTTCTGTTTCCAGAGATTTCTGAGCTAGCCCTGGTGATACATGCTTTATTTACATGCCGTTTGAATTACTGTAACATGCTCACCTTTGGTGAAGCCAGGAGAGAGGGCCTTTTTGGTGGCTGCTCCAAGATTGTGGAACTCCTTTCCACATGAGGCTAGGCTGTCTCCCTCTCTGCTTTCTTCTCGCTGGAAGGCAAAAGCCTTTTTTGTTCAGACAGGCCCTTAGCCCTCAACTGACTGTTGTGGCAGGGCAAGTGTTGTACATTTAAATTCTTTAATTTGTTGTGCTTTTAAATGGGTTTAAACGTTTCCAGTGCTGCTTTGCTAGGGTTACTTATTTGTTTTTTGTCTTTAATATTTATATAGATTGTGTGTGTTTTAGCTGTATCTGTTTTCATTTATGCTGTGAGCTGCCTTGGTTCTTGTATTGGGAGAAAGGTATTATTTAAATTAAACAATACATTTGGGGGATATGTGGAGTGCATAATGGCTAAAGTCAGAGTTAGAGGTAAGCATGAAGAAAATTTGTACCTGGTCAAGAAAAATCTGTGCAGCTTTGCACAACAGTTGACCCCATTTCTCTCAAGCTGGAGAGATGATGCAGAGGTTGTCCGTGGAACTATGGATCCAACAGATTCCGAAAACTGACATCACCACATATTATATAAAGGGTTCATGTCACTATGACTTCCAAGACAGAAACCATCACACCAGCGGCAGTGGTGGCCCCAAGAGTAGATGATCCCTTTACAGTCATCATTACCACAAATTTCAGGGATGATGAGACCCAAGACATTGTTCCCCAGTTTCCAGGAATGCTGTATAGCGACATCAGTTCTGGGACAGGGAGCAGGATTCGTAGAAGGTGCTCCAAACTTCTATTGGTGGCTTCCTGTACTGAAACAAAAATAAGCACCATATTTAAACAGGTGTTTCTTCTTATAATTCACATAAAAAGCAGCTCAGAAATGCTTCTGGGTGGCATTGTAGCTCTTAGAATGTTTTCACACATCCATCTAAAAGCACCTTTGAGCTCCCTTTGCATTCACTGTGCCATATGTGGTGGTTGTTTTAGTGATTCGTTTCAGTAGGTCTACTCTGAGTAGGATTTAGTTGAATACGCAGTCAGGTGTTGTTTTTTAATGTCTTCCTGTTTCCCCCCTGCTCCTCATAAACGGGCAAAATGAAAGAGATGCCAGGTTCTTTATAGTTCAGCAGCTTGTAAGAAAAAAAGTAAAAAGTAAATTCAATTTGTAATTATTGCTTGTCCTATTTTCTCTTAATCTTAATATGCTCAGCTTTCTTTGTCAAACCCCAATTCTTAGATGTGACTTAAGGCCAATGATGATGTACTACATGTTGACGGACAAGGCCCTGATGGATTCATCAGAAACGTCCCGTTGCCTCTTGTGATTTTGTCCCTTCTAAGGAACAACGCACAACCGTTTTTAAAATGGGCACGTGCTCCTGAAATATGAATGGTTGCGGAGGGAGGGTGTGTGTGATCTTTGCTCTCTTTTCCAGTATGAAAACATAGCATCCCTTCCGAAGCTTTGCAGTTCCTTAACTGCAAAAAGCAACCGCGTTGATAAAACATTAGGAGGAAGATATAGTCTAACGCGGCACCATCCATGTTCTGGCACATAACCAAGCTGTCGTTTTCTTAAGGTCTCTTACTCTGGAGCTCTTCGGGCTACACTGTGGTGCTCTTGGCAACCCTAATTCCCTGAGCAAGATATGTTTAACCAACCCACCCAACTAACTTCCACAAACCCATCTCCCCATCATCCCTCTGGGCCTAGACTGGGAGGTGTGGCCTGCTGTGACCATTTTGGACTCTGAAGCTCCTCCAAAGAGAAGGCAGCAAAGTTAAGAGGTGAGAGGGGGGCTCCCAGCCACTGCCCCCCACCTTTCCACTTGGTTCACTAATGGCCCCTCTCCCCGGCCCTGTCAAACTGAACCCCTGCACCCTCAAAGCTAGCAGACATCACAGAGGCCTACGTGAGCAGCAACCAAATTCCCTGCCTAGCTATTTTTCCTTCCTGTCCCTGGGCTTTTCTCTTCTGTTCATTCCCAGTTCTACTCTCCGATTTCCAGATCCTGATTCTAGCATCGTTTTTTGGGCCTACCTGCCCTCTTTCTGAGACGCGGGTGGCGCTGTGGGTTAAACCACAGAGCCTAGGACTTGCCGATTAGAAGGTCAGGGGTTCGAATCCCCGCAACAGGGTGAGCTCCCGTTGCTCGGTCCCTGCTCCTGCCAACCTAGCAGTTCGAAAGCATGTCAAAGTGCAAGTAGATAAATAGGTACCGCTCCGGCGGGAAGGTAAACGGCATTTCCGTGTGCTGCTCTGGTTCGCCAGAAGCGGCTTAGTCATACTGGCCACATGACCCAGAAGTTGTACGCCAGCTCCCTCGGCCAATAAAGCAAGATGAGCGCCGCAACCCCAGAGTCGGTCACCACTGGGCCTAATGGTCAGGGGTCCTTTACTGCCCTCCTTCTGCCCATCCAATCCCATTTGCTGCCTCCCCCTTCCTTCCTCTTACTGCCTCTGGAATGGACGCATCCTCATGCAAATAGCAGTAACTTTTGCAGCGCTGTACACATTCCTGTTTACTCTGCTCCCACCGCTGCATTGATCCTGTTGTTTCCTGTGAAATTCTGCATTTTGATGAGTAATGCCCCCCCCCCGAACACCCTGCAGCTTTGATCCAAATTGAGAAAATGAATGACCTAGCCGTGTTTTACGCCGGTAATGTGTACACACAGGCTTCCTTTCCTTCCGTAGTTCTTTTTCCAGGATCAAAACTACCTCCCTCTGCTCTGGCCAATGTATTATTTATCGGAGAAGCAAGTTTTCTAGAATAGCAAGCCCCTGTGGGAAAGTTTTATGAACAGAGAAGCAAGTTTCGTAACATTAAGAAAGCTCCTGTAGAAATTTCATTGGAAGAAATCTCGTTGCAGTAATTTATAAGCTACTGCCGGCACGGGTTATTTTTGTGGGTCGCGCTTGCTGCAGCAAATGTGTGGGGAGAAAAGCTATTGCGAGAGGGGAGAGAGACTGGTCATTTAAGCATCTCCTCCCCTTGCCACCCTTTTCTTCAGTCCCAATGGCTCCCCTAACCACCACCCAAAGGGCTGTTGTTTCATGTCTGTGTGTAATGTGGTTTTGTGTTTTTTTGCCATAACTACTAGTGTTGAAGCAATGGTTCTTCAACATCAACTTCAATGGACTGCTCATGTTGTGCGGATGCTTGATTATTGTCTTCCAAAGCAACTACTCTATTCCGAACTTAAAAATGGAAAGCGTAATGCTGGTGGTCAACAAAAAAGGTTTAAAGACTGTCTCAAGGCTAATCTTTAAAAAGTAGTATTAACACCGACAACTGGGAAATACCGGCCTGTGAGCGCTCCAGTTGGAGAACAGCCTTTACCAAAGGTATCGTGGGCTTTGAAGACAGTCGAACTCAGAGCACAAAGGAGAAACGTGCTAGGAGGAAGGCACGCTTGGCAAATCCACACCGGGATCAACTCCCGCCCGGGAACCAATGTCCCCACTGTGGAAGGACGTGTGGATCCAGAATTGGCCTCCACAGTCACTTACGGACTCATTGTTAAAACCATGTTTATGGAAGACAATCTTACTCGGCTACGAGAGATTGACGAAGAGGAAGAAGGTTATTCCTCTCCTTTGCTCACACCCATTTCCCCCAAGGCTGTCTTGGTGGCCTGGGCCTCCCTCCCTGACGAGACTTGAGGTACCAGTTCCTACTCCCCATCCACCCACCTCCATCCCTTTTGAAGGCTTCTCTGCCTTCAAAGTGTAACGTTGCAAAATTATCATTTTGCAAACCACTTTCAGGTTTCTTACAATAATTTCATAAATGTTATGGAATGAATAAATGAGCGAATCATTCCCTGTATTACCAGCAGTCTGGCATAAGTCCCATTGCTTATGTAGCCAGAATGGTACCTCCCATGCGCTAGTGGTGTGCTTTGGGGAACCCCAAGGTTTGTAGCAATGCAAACCCCTAAAGCAGCAAGAATGTTATTTGCCCAAAAATGGAAAGAAGAAGAAGTCCCGACGAAAGAAGAATGGATACAAAAACTTATGGACTATGAAGAAATGGCAAAACTTACCGGAAAAATAAGAAATCAAGGTAACAAACCTTTTATAAAAGAATGGAAATGGTTTGTTTCCATCATTCTACCCGGACACTGAGGTCCAGCACCGAGGGCCTTCTGGCAGTTCCCTCACTGTGAGAAGCCAAGTTACAAGGAACCAGGCAGAGGGCCTTCTTGGTAGTGGCGCCCTCCCTGTGGAGCGCCCTCCCACCAGATGTCAGAGAGAACAACAACTACCAGACTTTTAGAAGACATCTGAAGGCAGCCCTGTTTAGGGAAGCTTTTAATGTTTGATGTATTAGAGTATTTTAATATTTTTTTGGAAGCCGCCCAGAGTGGCTGGGGAAGCCCAGCCAGATGGGCAGGGTATAAATAATATATTATTATTATTATTATTATTATTATTATTATTATTATTATTTGTTGAATATTTGTGAACAAAACGTAAACAGATAAGGACATTGGCAGGATTATTGTAATAACTTGCAGTTTCATAATATATATTTAAAGTAGATGAATAAAAGAATAAGTTAACTTAGAATATGCAGGAAATGATAAAAATAAATTTAAGGAACTGCAGAAAGAGGAGGAAGGAAGTCGAGTTTTGAATTGTTAGAATGATGATAACTATTGAAATGTATATAACTGAACAACATAATCTATTTTTTAAAAAAAAAGAATAACCCCTAAAGTGTATGTGGCAGGAGGGAGCCACAAACAGCCCAGAGTATCCTATAGGAGGACATGACTGATGGACTGATCAGTGAACAGGAACTCTTCACACTGCAACATTTTGTTGCAGGTCTCACTTGTACATCTGTATTTCACAGCGCGCCTCTGTTGCCATGCAATATTGCATCATAGCTAACTTCAGTTTTAATTTCAGGCATTGATACTTCCTCCCTTCCCTTCTTACAAGATTCCCACCATTCATCTTTGGGATTGCAACATTCATGCAAATATTCCTTTCTGATTCAGCTGCGTCGCGCGGTCTCTCGTCAACTTCCTCCTCTCGCCTCTGCTTTTAGCCTGACACCCACTCACTGCCATGTTTTGGATCTTGTTTCCACCAAGAACTCCTCTGTCCTCCTGTTTCACTTCAGAATAAAAAGTGAGTACTACTAAGAAACATCTCAGAAGGAAGTCCTGTTGAGTTCAATGGGGTTTGCTCCCATGTGAATGGCATAAGAATACAGCCGTACTTTTAATTATGAGTGGAGCAAAGAAATACAGACTAAAGGAGGGAAGTGAATGTCATATATAGTGGCTGTGTTTGGGGTAAGGAGAAAAACAGAAAAAGTAGCACAGGTGAAATTAGATTTGGATTTGACTATATTTTTACTAATGTATACGGAAAGAAGTCCCAGTACAGCCAAGGGAATTCGTTTCATATAAGATTTTAGCTGGTAGTTTATGCTGTGCAGAATATTGAGAAAAGGCTCAATTCCCAACCATAACAAAACAGGAATTAACAATGTACATATGAATATGCAGCAGTGGCAAAGTGTACGAGTTATACAACAGTGAAAGAAAGGAAGGAGGGGAAAGGTTAACAGATTTGTGAAGAATTAGAAAAGTGTTAAATAGTGTTTTATTTTATTAAAGCTGAGTAAGATGCATGCTTTGAAAAAGAACGTCTCTCTCTGATTTTTCTGGTCCATTCCCTTCTCTTTCATATTCATAGAATCATAGAATCATAGAGTTGGAAGAGACCACAAGGGCCATCGAGTCCAACCCCCTGCCAAGCAGGAAACACCATCAGAGCACTCCTGACATATGGTTGTCAAGCCTCTGCTTAAAGACCTCCAAAGAAGGAGACTCCACCACGCTCCTTGGCAGCAAATTCCACTGTTGAACAGCTCTTACTGTCAGGAAGTTCTTCCTAATGTTTAGGTGGAATCTTCTTTCTTGTAGTTTGGATCCATTGCTCCGTGTCCGCTTCTCTGGAGCAGCAGAAAACAACCTTTCTCCCTCCTCTATGTGACATCCTTTTGTATATTTGAACATGGCTATCATATCACCCCTTAACCTCCTCTTCTCCAGGCTAAACATGCCCAGCTCCCTTAGCCGTTCCTCATAAGGCAGCGTTTCCAGGCCTTTGACCATTTTGGTTGCCCTCCTCTGGACACGTTCCAGTTTGTCAGTGTCCTTCTTGAACTGTGGTGCCCAGAACTGGACACAGTACTCCAGGTGAGGTCTGACCAGAGCAGAATGCAGTGGCACTATTACTTCCCTTGATCTAGATGCTATACTCCTATTGATGAGGCCCAGAATTGCATTGGCTTTTTTAGCTGCCGCGTCACACTGTTGGCTCATGTCAAGTTTGTGGTCAACCAAGACTCCTAGATCCTTTTCACATGTACTGCTCTCAAGCCAGGTGTCACCCATCTTGTATTTGTGCCTCTCATTTTTTTTGCCCAAGCGTAATACTTTACATTTCTCCCTGTTAAAATTCATCTTGTTTGTTTTTGCCCAGTTCTCTAATCTGTCAAGGTCGTTTTGAAGTGTGATTCTGTCCTCTGGGGTGTTAGCCACCCCTCCCAGTTTGGTGTCATCTGCAAATTTGATCAGGATGCCCTTGAGTCCATCATCCAAGTCGTTGATAAAAATGTTGAATAAGACCGGGCCCAAGACAGAACCCTGTAGCACCCCACTATTGCCCCCTTGTCACTATTGCCCCCTTGTCACTATTGCCCCCTTTCACATTTTATAATATAAAAATGACTACAATAAAATAAGAGTACCTAAGCAAGCTTATGGGGCACTGATTCCAGAGGGCTAGTTTATTATTGCAGCAGAAACAAGTTCTGGCACCTTAAAGACTAGCTTCTTAATTATTTTTATGCTGCAATTCATGTATCTAATGAAGTGGACTGTAGACTAATGAGCGCTTATGTCACAATAAATGCATTAATTTTCAAAGTGCCACTTAGTTGTTTTAGGACACAAATAATAACAGCGCAATCAAGAGCTGAAGGTTGTCTTAAAAGGACTACAGGTTAATCGTGTTTTATATTTGTCAAGTGTAACTTGAATCTGTGATGTCGGGTGATCTGGATAATCTAGGAAATGATACATGTTTCTGGCTTAGCCTGCCGCTCTGCTTCCTTCATTTGATAAATGAGCTTTTCCATGATTAAGTGGTGTTTAAACCACACGACAATACTTGGATTATATGGGTCATGCCCTGCTCCACGTTTGCTCCTCTGCCTCTCTCTTCCCCACTCTCTGCCAACAACCTTGCTTCCTCGTTCAGCGATAACATCTAGACTAGACTATCCATCATGACATGTCTACAGATACTACTAGATGGGTGTTTATTGTGGCGTCGGTTCTTCTCATGCGTGCAAAGTTTTTTGTTTTGTTTTTGCAGTGGCCTCACAATGTGGTCTTCAAAATGCCAGCCCGTCTTCCCACCCACCCCATTTAATTTATATTTTCCCTTTCAGGTGTTGTAAACAAAATCTGCCCTTATTCCCTTATGGGGTACACAAGAGCCCTTATAGAGTCCTTTGTAGTTTCCCCATCGGTAGGAGAAAATAACAGAGGCCAACCAGAGAATATTGAGAAGCAAAGCAGCTAGTAAGCCTGATCTTTATTAAAGCTATTGCAACAGGGTGCTCCCCTCACACGCAGGATAGAGAAGGAGGAACCCAGAACAAAGGTGTGCCTGCCCTTATATAGACATTTTAAATTGCCCGCCCTGGAGTCCAAGACCACCCCCAGAAACATCATCCCTACATCACAGCAAAGGCGGTCTACAACAGAGATCTGAGTGCATTGTTCGTCTCCTGTCTGATTGCCCTTTCTGGTAGTTGGGCCATTCCTTTGAGATGGTAATCACTTAATTCCTGAGACAATGGGAAGGTTCCCTCACTCCCTCCCTCCTTGCAGAGAAACATTTGGTCAGCTTGGGAGCCAAAATGGTTTCAGGACTGTCCTCCCGTGCCACTTCAGACATGTGGTCTACATATTTATGTACGTGTTTGCTTGGTACATTTATGAACATTTATTATATATATAGGGATGTAGGTGGTGCTGTGGGTTAAACCACAAAGCCTAGGGCTAGCCTATCGGAAAGTCGGTGGTTCGAATCCCCGTGATGGAGTGAGATCCTATTGCTCGGTCCCAGCTCCTGCCAACCTAGCAGTTCGAAAGCACGTCAAAGTGCAAGTAGATAAATAGGTACCGCTCCGGCGGGAAGGTAAACAGTGTTTCTGTGTGCTGCTCTGGTTCGCCAGAAGCGGCTTAGTCGTGCTGGCCACATGACCCAGAAGCTGTACACTGACTCCCTCGGCCAGTAAAGCGAGATGAGCACCGCAACCCCAGAGTCGGCCACGACTGGACCGAATGTTCAGGGGTTCCTTTACCCTTATTATATATATAAGACCTTTAAAAAAAATTATTACACAGGAGGAAATCCGATTAATTTTTATTTTTAAAAAAATACTGTTGCCAATAACCCCCTTGCAATATTAAGCCCCCGTCTAAAAGCACCCTACACCTCTCTCTTTCCCCTGCCCCCTTCCTTCCTGCTGCCTCACTTTACAAAATGACAGCCCTGCTGCCTTTGCCCAGCCTTAATTTTCACAAAATGACTAGAAACTGTTGAATAAAACCAGTGGGATAGAAATGTTTTAAATACATAAATATTTACTTAAAGTTACGTCTCACGGAGTTCTAGGAGACTAGAAAGTGTGATGACGTTTAAATTATCCCTCTGAGGAGTAAGATCTTTTTAAAAACTTGCTCATTTCACATCCATACGAGGAGGGGACCTGTCGATTTCTGTTAACAGCGCTATTACAGAATTTTTATTTTCCCCACCCAGCTCTGAAAGATTCTGAAGTTTTAAGCGGGGGAAAGGGGGTGCCATGGCAGCTATTCCAACACCACCATTACCCACAGGTGAGTGCGCTCAAGGGTAAGAGGGTTCTGTTTATTTATTTATTTCCCTTTCAAAAATAAATAAAAAAAGATAGCTCCAGGTGAGAGGGGCACAAGAGATTGAGAGGCCAACAGGGCTGTCTAGAATAGAGCCAGAATTTCACATACCAATTTCAGCTAACCAGATAAATCTGTAGATTGCTAGTGTATATATTGCTGTTACCTGCCTTGAATAATTCAGATAGGGCAGGTATCAATGATTGCTGCTGATCTGCAGTCAGGTAATACAACTCTGAAGGATATTTAAGACACAAGGGGGGAAAGGGAGAAGAGGATATTCTGGGTAGGTGGTTAGGTTTTGAGGAAGTGTAGGAAAAACATGTCTCTCTCCCGGGCACTGAGAAACCTGGGCTGTTCCTTAAGACCCTTAATGATATAATATCCCTTGATGTCATGCATTCTTTTAAAGAAACTGGGGCCCCAAAGATAGTGTCTGAATACTGGCAAGGTTTGGAAATCTTTAGAAATGAGTTGCTGGCAGAACATTTGTTCCCGCTGGCAGCTCTGCCGCTGTACATAATGAGATATTCACTGAGAAAGCCTGATTACCTAAGCCTTGAAAACAGTATGAAACAAAACTGCTAGACCTGCTTTTGCCCTTTATAACCTGAGCCAAATGTTGAAGTCTTTAATTGAGCAAGTTTCCCTTTGGCTTCAACAGCCTTTTTTTTTTTTTTAACTCCACCAGCATTTTGGCCTCAAGCACCCGTTATTTCATCAAGACTACTTGGCCACAATCATTCTAATGAAAGTGGAAGCTTAGAGGTTTTGTGGCTATTATTACGTTTATTTTGCTGCAGTTGCTACAAACCTACTGAACCGATTTTAAGTCTCTGAACCACAGCTTGATCTTGTAGGGCACACTTAAAAAAAAAAAAAAATAGTATGCCAGGGAATACATTGGTCAACATCCGCTAAAGTAGTGCTGTTAATGCAAGGCCGTTTGGCTGTGCAACCAAAGAGCCCTTCCTCCTTCTCTCACTGCATGCCCCCTAAAGGTCTTCTGGGGGTTCCCCCAACCCTCTGGAGCAGATTTGGGGAGGGCGTGGGAAGAGGAGAGGGATGGGGAGTTCTGTTAGCCACAAATCCTTGCGTTAATGGAACTGCTTTGTTGGGTCCTGCCCATCGTGCAAAGGGTGAGTGCCGTTTTATGGAAAACAGTTTATTTATGACATTTTAATCTCATCTTAGGGACGCGGGTGGCGCTGTGGGTTAAACCATAGAGCCTAGGACTTGCCGATCAGAAGGTTCGAATCCCCGCAACGGGGTGAGCTCCCGTTGCTTGGTCCCTGCTCCTGCCAACCTAGCAGTTTGAAAGCACGTCAAAGTGCAAGTAGATAAATAGGTACCGCTCCGGCGGGAAGGTAAACGGCTTTTCTGTGTGCTGCTCTGGTTCGCCAGAAGCGGCTTAGTCATGCTGGCCACATGACCCGGAAGCTGTACGCCGGCTCCCTCGGCCAATAAAGCGAGATGAGCGCCACAACCCCAACGTCAGTCACGACTGAACCTAATGGTCAGGGGTCCCTTTACCTTTTTAATCTCATCATTCCTCCAGGCACCTCAGGGTGACACAGGTGCCCAGCTCCCACTTTATTATTTCCACAACACTCTTGTGAGGTTGCTGGGGCTACAAGTGATTAGTTCAAGATCCCCCAGTGGGTTCTATGACTGAGCAAGGTTTTGAATCTTGAGTCCCCCTAGTCCCAGGTATCTTCGTTCTCTCTACTTCACTGTATTCAGATGCCTCTGACTTCCATCTCTTTCTCTTATGCATAAAGAAAAGCTGCTGACCAGCCCATTTATGAAGAAGATGAATACACCAACTTTGCAAGAGGATGCCAACGTGGCTGTCATAGGAGGTATTGTTGCCTGTATCTCCGCAGATGTGCTTTAGCCCAGCCACTATGCAGCCATGGGAAGCCAGCAGTGCAGACTGCAGGCTGCATAACACATAAATGCACACATAAATCCTCTACAGCAGAGCCCTCTAGCATCCTTCTAGATCTGGGATGTAACAGTACTCATTAAAAAAAAAAAATCTGGACTGCCATCACACACATTCCGTGCCCAAAATAGCAGGCTTCTGCAACCTGTATATATGATGCCTATCAAGCTGTTGTTGTTTAGTCGTTTAGTCGTGTCCGACTCTTCGTGACCCCATGGACCAGAGCACGCCAGGCACTCCTGTCTTCCACTGCCTCCCGCAGTTTGGTCAAACTCAAGCTACTCTTATCAAGCTACTTTGCATATATTTGCTTATTTCTGCAAAATGGGAGGGGTGAAGGTTGTGTGACATGCTAAGAGGCAGAAACATACATGCTGGCAGCCTGTTCCTAAACTCAAAGCACTGGTGAGTCTGCTCCAGACCTGTTTGTGCTAAAGTTACCCTTTTCTCAATTTTTGTTTAAAGCTGTCATCGCTGTGGTTTTCGTCACTCTCCTTTCGGTCGTCGTGCTGATCATCGTTTACCTGTACAAGAACAAAGGGACCTACCGCACCTATGAACAAGCTCCACCAGATCCAGAGGGGTCAGTCCAAATGGAGGATCTCCCGTGTAAAGGCGAGAAGGAAGAATATTTTATATAGCTGCCAGCATGCTTTGGACACTGAGATCTTAAGTAAACCGTTTATTACGCTGTAAACTGTTTGTTACATTTGACACCCATTTTTGTCAAGGAATTAAAAGCTGTATTATTTATTTCATTTTATATCACACCGTGTTCCTAAGCAGCTCGACTAGGCACCGGAAGGAGTTGTGTATTTTGACAGCATAGAGGTTGCCCCTTTACAGGTCCAAGATCTGTGATCTCTGGGATGCTCAAAGTCAAGTTGCAACACACAGACCCTCTATGAGCCCTCTGTGTTTATTTGGGGTTAGAGTAGGCAAATACGTCATTGGGAGTACTGAACACTTCTTTCCCTCTTACTACCATAGCAGTATCTAAGCCTGATTCACTCAGATGACTGTGACAGGTGCAGGAAAATGGATTGGCAAAAAAATTATACTACTACTTTTGCTTTTCCAGCACCTATAAACCTGCAGTGGTCATAACGTAAAGCATATTTACATTTAACCTTGCTTCTCTGCAGTAATAAACACTCATGCATGTGACTGAGGCTTCAAGAGAGTTTGAGAGTCATGTGAAAATCTCCAGTGTATGACAAAGCCAGTATGTGTCTACTCAACTGTGCGTCTCTGATGATTGTACAATTCATGCAGTTTCAAACAGCTTCTCTCTCAGACTCATGCTTTACATTGTGTGTGACAATGAGGAGAAAAATGAAATTTAATCTTTCTTCTCTTTGGCTCCAGTCCCCCCCTGCATTCTGAAATTTTGATATCAAGGTTCCTGTGGCAATTGATGCATTTTTCTGCTTCACCCTTTAAGAAGATCTGCGTTACGGTATTAAGATTGTATCTTGAGAATGTAAGTGTTCTGCAACAGGTGAAAACAGCAGCCCCACGGAAGTTCTCTCCCTTCGCTCTGCAACACATGACCAACAGCCTGGCATCCCCAATGGCACTGATCTGGCATCAGCAAGGAAATGCACACACTGCGAATGACTCATTGCTTTGGGGGTTTTGCATTTCTGTATTTGTATGTTCTAAACCGGCTGTTTGCTTTTTAAACTATTTTCTCAAATTCTGCAAGTTGCTTTCAAAATTTTATACGGAAAAAAAGCATTTGACCAGACCAGTTTGGAGGTAAATGTTTGCACACACTACAGAAAGGGGAAGAATCTGATGTGGCAGTGCCATTTTGGACGGCGGCCCAACATCGTATGTAGCAAACCAGCCTTCCATAAAAGCAGTGGTGTGTGATATGCAATCTTAAACGCAACTTAATTTGAAAGTTTTGGGGGTGAAATCTGTCATGTCTATGTAAATGTGTTCAGAATTAAGAGTCTTAACGCCAAACTGAATGTAATGCGAAGCCAAGAGTGGGGTACCTTTGCCTCCCTAGGCCCCAGGCAGCCTAGGCAACGGTCAAGGAAGATGAGAGTTGCCAACTAACATCACCTGCAGGGGCTCAGGTTCCCCACTGGTACGCTACATGCATTGTTAGGAAACCTGTCAGTATTTTTAAATCAATCACGCAAGGGAACAGATCATTGAGATCAGAGTATATGTTACTCTCCCCACGGCAGTCCTGACAAAAACCATTCTCACCATATGGCTGGGGATAATAGTAGTTTGAGAGAGGTCTGGACCACAATGCAGAAGAAGAGGGTTAAATCTCCCCTCTGCATGCTGCTGCAGTCCTAAGGACTCCCCCACCAATTTTAAAAACAACTGATGGGCTTCCTAAAGACACATTTCACATTCCGTGTTGTTTGACGCTAAAAGTTGAATAACCAAACGGTGTTTCACGCTGACCAGTTACAATGCACAGAGAAACAAATAAAGGCAAAACAGATTTTAAATGTTACGGTGTTGTGATGGACAGGAATTTAAGAGGCTAAATTCAACTTTGTCACTTTATTCAAATTTTCAAAATAGCCTTTATTCTACTTGTTTTTAGTATAAAAAGTCCACAAGTTAAGTGCACCACAGTGTTTACAGAGAGACCTAGAATCCCAACCTTTCATTAACAGTCAGCTGTATGGTTGACCATGACACATACAACACACAGAAAATTAAGATAAAATATATTCACCAAATCTGATAATTTTTTTAATTCATAAAAACAAAAGCAAACAACAACAAAAAAGATTGAGGATCCCTGAAATATTCTTCTTAACTCTAATAAGACTTCATTGTACCCAAGCCACTTTGTAAAGTTTGAATCTAAAACAAAACAAAAAACCAACCCATCAAAGCCAGCACCTTTGCATGCTGATTGACATCCAACAGACCTTCTCGTCTCTCTAGCCTGAATAACATTCCATACAGTTTTGTTATCAATACACCGGGTTGCTTTTTTTTCCCTTAAAAAAAATTGTTTCATTTTCAGCTCTCATTTCCATTTTTATTTTGAAAAGTACAGGAAGCATTTAATGAAATGTTGTGTTTCTGGCACCAAAACATGGCTTCAGTTAGAATCTTAATGTGCAAAGGAGTCCAAGATCACTTAAGAGTGTAGAAAAAGAACATCTCGGGCCAACACTCTAGCTGCATACCTTCCTAGCAAAGGAACAGAGAGCGAAAGTGAGGAGAAGGAACTGGCTGGAGGGTTCTGAAATTGAGAACTTAGCCCACCAGTCCTGCTTCTCGAACAGGCATCTGCCATCGATGCCCTCCCTCCCAAAAGAATTATATCCGGCCACCTTTCTCCCCAGCACCACTGATTCTATGGAAGAGGAAAGAGGATGCAATATCTTAATCCTATTCATTGGCAACAGGCATTATCTGCAAGCTTTATATGATACTTGGAAGCTAGGCTTTCTTCCAGACTTCCGTTTCTCCCCCCCCTCCCGTCCCTTTCTCACCACCCCCACCCCACCCCCTGGTTTTATATATAGTTGATTAATAAAAGCCGAAAGAGAGAGAGAAAGAGAGCTGCAGTGAAAGCACTCTCCAGTGGAATTAAAAGGGAAATCTGTGGGGCAGCTCAGCTCGCGTTCATTTCACAATTTAACCCCAAAGTTTTAGAGAGGCACTCCTACCATTGCATGGTTTTTGTATTTAAAGTTTGCTTTTTTTTAATTTTTAAAAAGAAAAAAGTGCCTGAAGGGACAGGGCACCAGGAAGACACCCCGTATCATCATGTGTCTAAACTGCAACTCCAGGTTAATACGACTAAAGCGGTTACATTGTGAGAAGTGCTGACAGTATGTGATGTCGTTCCTTTACACCAATGTAGCCCCCCCCCTTCTTTCACTAGATGGTGTAGCCGCCATCAGAGCCTCCCATGTAGAAGTTGCCCTTCCGTTGCGTCACTAGAACGTTGGCGCCCTGCATGACAGCCAGCTGGGCCGCGTTGGGGGGGCAGCCGGGAGGCGGGGGCTGGAAGAGAAAAACAGCAACCTGTTAACGGGGGGTGGGAAAGCATATAGAAGGTGCAACAAGCAAGCAGCCCCCAGACTGTCCATGGGCTGCCAAGCAGGGCTCCAAAAACCAGGGTTTAAACAAGAATTTGGGAGGCTGGGCAACATGGCATCCAAACCACATCCAGTCTGTGGGCTGCGTGCTAAAAAGGCAGTATTACAGCAATGTAATGCGGGTGGCGCTGTGGGTTAAACCGCAGAGCCTAGGACTTGCCGATCAGAAGGTCGGCGGTTCGATTCCCCGCGACGGGGTGAGCTCCCGTTGCTCGGTCCCAGCTCCTGCCAACCTAGCAGTTCGAAAGGACGTCAAAGTGCAAGTAGATAAATAGGTACCACTCCAGCGGGAAGGTAAACGGCGTTTCCGTGTGCTGTCCTGGTTCGCCAGAAGAGGCTTAGTCATGCTGACCACATGACCCGGAAGCTGTACGCCGGCTCTCTTGGCCAATAAAGCAAGATGAGCGCCGCAACCCCAGAGTCAGCCAGGACTGGACCTAATGGTCAGGGGTCCCTTTAACTTTACTAATGCTTAATAACAGTGAATGATGCAGACTGTTCTGCACAAATGATCCTATAAAGTTGCCCTCAACCAAGCAAGACCGTTGATCCATCTAGCTCAGAGCTAGGAACTGTCAACTGGCAGAACTCCACCCAGGTCTGGGGCAGAGACGCCTTCCCAGCCCGACTCAAAAGACCCTTTTAGCTGAGATGTCATGGACTGAGCCTGGGATTCTGTCATTCGCTGAGCAAGTTGTCCCTGCCTCCACATACCAGCAGTGATTTACAATTGCAGACCACACAGCGGTACCTGTGGTGGGACTATATGCTTGCCCATCCACCTCGGCTGTTTCTGCAGCCAGCAGCAGTCAGCTGAGAAAAACGAATGGCAACATGCTGTGCATTGGCAGACAAAATGCAGCGCAGATTTATTTCCAAACAATTTTTTTTAAAAGGCATGGCCTAGAAAGGCAAGGCAGCAGAAGACCTGCACAGAGCAGAAGAGCTCCATGGACTGCCCTGAAGCCAACAAGCCTCCCAAAGATCCAGCCTACGGCCTTCGCCTCTCCCCGATGGTTTTGCAAAACCTAACTTCTGCAAAGCTGGGCTTTCCAGAAGAAAAGGGGGCATCCCCTCGGAAGGAGGAGATAATCCCCTCCCAAAGATAGCAGCCTACCCACAAAGCATCCTTGCGGTAGCTTCAGTGCACAAACCGGAACTGAAGGAAATTAGCTACTTTTATGTTCTCACTAAGGGACGCGGGTACCTTTCCAGAGGTACTTTAAACAATTACATACACAAGGGCCACAGAAAGAAATGGATATAGATCAATTTTTGAAGATAAATGGACTACAAAAAATCTCTCAAGAAAGCAAACTAATGTTGAACTATAAAATATCTGAACAGGAAGTAGAAGGTGCCATTCAAAACATGCAACTAGGCAAATCTCCAGGACTGGATGGGCTGACTTCTAGATACTATAGATCCTTGAAAGAGTGGTTAGTACAACCTTTAAAGGAAGTCTGCAACGAAATATTGGACGGGAAAAGGGCACCAGAGTCGTGGAAAGAAGCGTATATTACACTTATACCGAAAACAGAGACTGAAAAGACTCAGCTTAAGAACTACCGCCCCATATCATTACTTAATGTGGATTACAAAATTTTTGCAGATATTCTGGCCAAGAGATTGAAAAAAGTGTTGATGGAAGAGATTCATAAAGACCAAGCGGGCTTTCTCCCGGGAAGACACTTGTCTGACAATTTGAGGAATATAATTAATATTTTGGAAAAATTAGAAGTGAACATAAATACTAAAGCAGTTTTGATATTTGTGGACGCGGAGAAAGCTTTTGATAATATCTCTTGGAGCTTTATGAAGAAGAACCTACAGGGGATGGGGGTAGGCCAAGGCTTTGAAAACGGTATAAGTGCAATTTATTCAGAACAAAAGGCTAAACTAATTGTAAATAATGTGGTGACGGAAGAATTTAAGATAGAAAAAGGGACACGACAAGGTTGCCCAATCTCCCCATTGCTTTTTATATCGGTCCTGGAGGTTTTGCTGAATATGATTAGAAGGGACCAGTTGGTTAAAGGTATACAAGTCGGAGCCAAACAGTACAAATTGAGAGCATTTGCAGATGACTTAGTATTGACGCTACAGGAGCCAGAATCTAGTACCAAAAGGGTTTTAGAACTGATTCAAGAATTTGGTCAGGTTGCAGGATTTAAACTGAATAAGTTAAAAACCAAGGTTTTAGAGAAAAATTTAACACCGATTGAGAGAGAGAGGTTTCAGAATGAGACAGGCTTAACAGTGGTTAAGAAAGTGAAATACCTGGGGATTAACATGACAACAAAAAATGAGAATTTATTTAAAGACAACTACGAAAAATGCTGGGCCGAAGTGAAAAAAGATTTAGAAATTTGGTCAAATTTGAAGCTTTCACTGCTGGGTCGTATTGCTGCGATAAAAATGAATGTATTGCCTAGAATGTTGTTTTTGTTTCAAACATTGCAAATTGTGGACAAAATGGACTGTTTCAAGAAGTGGCAGAGAGATATTTCTAGATTTGTCTGGCAGGGCAAGAAGCCTAGAATAAAATTTAAAATACTAACAGATGCAAAGGAAAGAGGTGGATTTGCCCTGCCAGACCTTAAACTTTACTATGAATCAGCAACTTTTCGCTGGTTGAAAGAATGGCTGCTTCTTGAAAACACTGACATTTTGGATTTAGAAGGTTTTAATAATGTATTTGGATGGCATGCATATCTGTGGTATGATAAGATCAAAGCACATAAAGCATTTAAGAACCATATTGTCAGGAAAGCATTGTTTAATGTCTGGATAAGATATAAGGATTTACTGGAAAATAAAACCCCAAGGTGGCTGTCACCGATGGAAGCGAAAGCATTGGAAAAGCCCAATATGGAGGCCAAATGGCCAAAATATTGGGAAATTCTGGAACAAGAGGGAGACAGATTGAAATTGCAGAGTTTTGAGAAACTAAAAAACAAAGTGCGAGATTGACTTCATTATTATCAGATAATGGAGGCATATAATTGAAAGATTGACTTGTTTTTAATTAATTTTATTTTGTATTTTTCTTTTTTCTATTTTTCTTTTGTAATATTTTGAAAATCTTAATAAATATCTTATTAAAAAAAAAAATAACAAGCCTCCCAAAGATCCAGCCTACGGCCTTCGCCTCTCCCCGATGGTTTTGCAAAACCTAACTTCTGCAAAGCTGGGCTTTCCAGAAGAAAAGGGGGCATCCCCTCGGAAGGAGGAGATAATCCCCTCCCAAAGATAGCAGCCTAACCACAGAGGGCAAAGCATCCTTGCGGTAGCTTCAGTGCACAAACCGGAACTGAAGGAAATTAGCTACTTTTATGTTCTCACTAAGGGACGCGGGTGGCGCTGTGGGTTAAACCACAGAGCCTAGGACTTGCCAATCAGAAGGTCGGCGGTTCGAATCCCCGTGACGGGGTGAGCTCCTGTTGCTCGGTCCCTGCTCCTGCCCACCTAGCAGTTCGAAAGCACGTCAAAGTGCAAGTAGATAAATAGGTACCGCTCCGGGGGAGAAAGTAAACGGCGTTTCCGTGTGCTGCTCTGGTTCGCCAGAAGCGGCTTAGTCAGGCTGGCCACACGACCCGGAAGCTGTATGCCGGCTTCCTTGGCCAATAAAGCGAGATGAGTGTCGCAACCCCAGAGTCGGCCACGACTGGACCTAATGGGCAGGGGTCCCTTTACCTTTACCTTATGTTCTCACTAAACTTTAGAGAAGCTCAGGAAAATCAGGTTGCTTGGTGTTTTCTCTGGCTGATCTCATGGCTTGTCTACCACAATTTACACCCAGAGTGAAGCTTATGGCTGAAAGACCTTATAATCCCTGCAGAGCTGTTCATTATTTCAATAAAGAAACGCTGCCGATTCCTCTACACTACAGGTATTTGCTTTGATACTGCTTAGTTTGTATACCAGGTTCTCCAGCAATAAACAATCCCTGACATAATTTTTAAGCACACACACCCCCCTTCCCAGACTATTTTAAAAACAAGAAAGATGCAATCACTCTACTTCGCCCCCTACTTACAGGAATATTTGCAGGGGCACCAGCTGCAAACCGTGCTCCCGCGTCGAAGCCCCCTTCAACAAGAACAGTGGACCCAGGAGGATAGACAGGGCCCACCGGGTAAAATGCCAGGGGAACTGAAGAGCCCATTGGACCCATAGCCATGGATTGAGCCATAGGAAGATACAGGGAGGCACCAGGATAAGCTGCAGACATGGTAGGTACAGTGGCAGCTCCGGGGTGCACAAAACTTGGGCGGTAGAGCTGCAGGGAGAGAGAGAGAGAGAGCACAGAAAAGGTTTCTTATTCCAAGGCCCCTTAATCAGAAACCTTACACCTCAACACATCAAACTTAGAAAAAAGTGGCTTATTGCCACTGACAACAGAAATGCATTTTATTAATTGAAGAACATACGAAATGACTTGCTAAAACAGACCATTAAGCCCGTGGCATTTTATTTCTAGCAGCAGACAGCCAGGTGCGACTGGCAAACTCGCAAGCAAGAGATGTAAGGCTGACAGTCTCAGCCTGTTTGTTTGTAGCACCTGGTGCTTATCCATCATGACATGTCCAACAGGTAGACTGCAGGGGTGTCTCAGGTAGATTGTCTTTGGCCAACCCTCCCCCCCCCAAAAAAAGCTCAACAGCCTCTTGGGAGTTGGACATGCCTGCCCTATAACATGTAGGGAAAAACATAAATCCATGGGACACACTGAATCACAGCAGCTCCCTAGAATTTAAGGCAGGCATCCCCAACCTTTGGCCCTCCAGATGTTTTGGACTACAATTCCCATCACCCCTGACCACTGGTCCTGTTAGCTAGGGATCATGGGAGTTGTAGGCCAAAACATCTGGAGGGCCGCAGGTTGGGGGTGTCTGATTTAAGGCAAAACTCCTTCCCAGCCATGGAGGCCACTCTTCTAAATTTGGGGATCAAGCACAAGACTGCAAGCAAACATGCCTAGAAATTACTCTGCCGCCAACTGACCTGCCTACCTCCTCTTCCCATTTTGGAACAGAGCTACTCCATCAAAACAGAAGGAGCCATCAATTAATATCTGAACAACTGGCAGTAGTAGCCAGCATTGAATGTTGATGCCTGGTGCCCGTTTTAAGAGGTCAAGAGTGTAAGCAGCACTATCAGCCACAGCAGCCTCTTGCTTCTAAAACCCTCCTTCGTCACCTCCACAGTTTAAGTTTTGACTGTAAGCTCAGGGTGAAGACCTGTCTTCTTTGCTTGAGTTACTCAGTAAAATGTTGTGCATATAGATGTATAACAGCAACAGTCAACACCACAAGCAATTCACATAATTTCCATTATCTATTTTAAAAATACAAAGATTGGCCCTAGCCCATCCTGAATAAAAGTAGGTAAACACACACAAATACATTCAGCTATGATGAAATTGAAAGCTGGTATAACAGTTCATCTAAAATCCACCATCATTGCTACCTTAACCCGGGCAGCTAATAGCTAGCCACAAAAGATTTCCAAAAGATGCTTATCTCCAAATAAGTCCCCAAGAGAAGAGAGATGCAAGATGTTGGACCAGCCTGTGAGAAGGTCTCTTCACATCTCTCGGTCCTCTTGCGGTCCTTGGTACATGAATGATAAACCCAAGAGTGGGGGGTATTGTGGGACAGAATAAATGAGGCAGTATCTTAGGCAGCTTGGGACTCAGCTGGTAAAGATGCAGATGGACTCTCAACTCCCATCATCCCCACCAGCATAGCCAATGGTCAAGGATTATGGGAACTGTAGTCCAGCACAATCAGGTACTCCACTTCTGTGGGGAAGGGTTTGATAAAACATTTTTAAAAGGGAGAAATAAACAGCAACAACCTTGAGGTGTACTCAGAAGGCAGAAGGGAACTATAACACTGGTATAATGTGTTCTCTGTAAACCATTGTCGTTGGAAGCTGAGTCACCATGTGCTACACAATTCAAAGCCGGTTAGGCTTAGCAAAGGCACTAAGCTCAGCAAGACCCTTATGAGAATGGTGCCATATCAACTCTTCGTTGCCACAGTGGCATGTTATGGGCATACTACGACCCCTTATGAGATCAACAGGTGTTGACACAAAGTTTGAAAGCAAGTTGTCTCTGTTGCCATGCAGGACACAGGATCATGATGAAGCATCCAGACATGCAAACGTTTGCATGTGGCTAAGGCAGGGCTTGGAAAGTCTATATTTGAAGTTAAAAATGCCACAATGGGCAAGGTAGTTGATAATATACTACTGTAAGCAGCAACTCCATCCCCGCCATCATTACTAATCAGTACTGTTATCTTTATTAGTGGGGAAATGCCTTTGGTCTGATTCAGCAGACCTAGTCTTACATTCTTATAAAAGAAGAACAAGGTACGTACTTCAGAGTAAGCTGGAGGGGCCTCGGTGTAAGGTGGAGCCTGAGGAAGCTGTATGGTCTGTGGGAAGACTGATGGATTACCAAGAGGTTGAACCGGGTAGGAAGGCTGTGTAGGATATTGACCTAAGAGGAAAAGTTAATCAATGTTAGCACAATTGTTCTTGCTGCAAAAGAACAGGAAGCATGTGAGGTCAGGGAAACACTCTCTTCTGGAAGCCTTATCTGAAAGAAAGAAAACAGATCTGAAAGAAGAGAGATACCTAAACAGCAGAAGGTCTAAAGACAACAAAACATCTCCTAGAAAATTACATCTGCAGGAAGCTACCTAGAAAATGAGGGATGAATGAAGGAGGCTCAGCTGATGTCATTCAAACCTGCTCTCCTACCAGGCTTAAGACCAAAAGTAGTCAATAACTGTTTTTTAAAAAAATTGATGGTGCCATCTCATGGGGACCTTAAGTATCTTTCAGAAGTTAGCAAGAGAAGGACCGCTTAATCATTCTTCCCACAGACACCAAACCCATTTTCATCTATTAAACTGATTTAACAGTGAAACACTGAAATCCATCATTGGTAGTCTAATCAAGTATCTCCTCCAATGAGATTACTTTGCCCATTTGGTACAGTCCCCCCAACCCATATTTCTTTCCACAGCAGGGCTGGCCTGCTTTTTACACCTCGTCATAAAGTTAGGCCATTCAACCTGTTACAAATATCTACTAGGTAAGCATTATGCAGAATTTCAACTACAAGGGGTTAGCTTATACTTGAAACTTTGTAGGTATCTATAGAAACTGGATAGCATTGGTGTCAGACAGAATGCTCAAGCTATCAGATTGTTCTGAAAATTGAAGAGAGTCAAGCTGATCTAGAGCAGAAGTAGCCAACATGAAGTTCTCCAGATGTTGTGGCAACTCTTCCCATCATCCCCAACAAGCATTACCAGGGACAATGGGAGCTGGAGCCCAGCAAAAAGTAGAGGGCACTTATGCTGGCTTCCCCCAAGCTTTTCTTAATGCTTCAGCTCCCAGGCTGCACAAGAACAAGATGAAAAGGCACAAAGAGAAAATCCCAGGACAGGGAGCTCATATCATCAGCTTCTGAGAGACCACCAATGACCCAATATTATTCTGGTTTTGTCATTCTCTCTCTCTCTATATATATAACTATATATTAGTAGTTTCAACTGTAGACCACATTGACAGAAAAGTGGTATATGAATGAATTAAGTGAATAATATTGATTTCCCTTGCTTGGAGATTTCCCAAAAAACAGGCTGAACAGGTACTATTGCAGGCGGGAGGTGTTGAAATACAGGTCAAAATACCCATTTAGGTCACAGCTTGGACTACATGATGTACCACATACTCCATTCCATGTAGGCTGCATGTAAATGTACTCACTTTACAGTGAGCAACACACTGAACTTGGGCTTAATTCCAAATGCACTGACTGGCCAGAATCTGCTTGTCAAGTCAAGTAAAATACAGTTTATTGGCATTACACCTGTCATACAGGTAGAGAGTAGCAAAGCAAAAATGCAGGGCGAGATCCACTATGGAACAAAAAATGGGATTAGCGTCTGTCCAAGCAGGAGACACTCAAATCTTGTGATTAGTCTTAATGGTCACTGTTTATTCCTGTCCAGTCTTAATCAGACAATAGGTGCAGCCTCCTCTGCTACCTTCCCCTGCCAGCTTCTTCCTAAGGATCTGATACAATTTTTTCCTGTTAACTTTTCTGTGGCCTTCCTCAATTCACTGTCCTACCTCACCTTATGACCCAGACATTTACCAGGGACAAGAACAGCATCACAAACCACCTGCCTGGTTAGTGGTGATCCTATTGGGCCCATAACTGCGTTTTGAGAAAGCAGTGATGGAGCAGAGAAATGTTTATCAGTCCATGCACCCTGATAGCTCAGTGGATGGAGCATGAGATTCTCAATCTCAGGGCTGTGGGTTTGAGCCCCAGTGTTGTCCTGCATTGCAGGGGGTTGGACTGGATGACCCCTGCGCTCCCTTTCGATCTCTACGATTCTATGAAAAACACTTATCAACAAACGTTCACGTGCATTTTAATACAGTAGTGTCTGTTTGGAGGGAAGGAAATCCAAGCTACCATTAGGAACTGAATATGCTGGGTAATAATCCTGGAACACCAGGATGCGATTGGGTGCTTGGGACCTTGGGTACGTGTTTGCAGGCAGCAACAGACGACACACACACATGCAAACACCCAGCACCTTCTCTTTGCAGTCCAGATCCGCTGTGCAAAAAAGGGAAGATCACTTTCCCCCCACAACCACCTAATTCCCACGGGGGCTTCCCCATCTCCACGCGACCCACCTCCCCCCAAAGCCCGGCATCCAATCTCCCCCCTCCTCCCTTCATCTCTGGCTTCCAGCGCTACAGTTCCCAAGCTTTTCACGCGGGCCTGATGGAAGGGAGACCCGGTCCGGGGGAGCCCGGGTGCCCCCGCAGCACTGCGCCTGCGAGCTGCCAAGGGGCCACGTGACTCCTCCCCGTGTTCCCACAGCGCAGATCTCGAAGGGGAACGGAGGGCTCTTTCTGCCCACGAACCCCCCCCCCCATCTTTACCCCCCACGCGGCAGCCACAGGGTTAACTTTCTGGCCAGGAGGGTTGCGTCATAGCAACCTAACATCCGCCCTTCCCCCATCCCTTCGCCCCTCCACACACAGGCCTTTCCGAGGCTTCCCATTGGCCAGGACTGCCGCCAGTTACGGGCTAGGCCCGCAGATAACGGGACTGCGGCGCCAGCCTTAAAGGAGCAGCGCCTCGCAGCGCGCTGAGGAGACTTGGGCGGGGTTGCGGGGGGAGGAGCGGGAGGGGTCGGGAGCAGCCTCTTGCCTTTGCTGTTCATGATGGCGGCGGCGGGAAAGGCGGCTCGGTCAGCTGCGGGGGATTGCGGCGACTGTCGGCTTCGGCGGCGGCTTCGGCGGCGGTTCTTCTCGCTCAATCACTTCCTTGTTGTTGTCGTCGTCGTCGCTGCAGCCCCGAGGAGAGGGGTTACGTTCGAGCGCGTGACGTCACTCCGCAGCGCGGCCGCCAGGGAGGAAGCGCAGGGAGCGGGCGAGGGGGCGTGGCCATAACGGCGAGGGGGCGTGGCCTTCGGCCCTGCAGAAGGTATTGAGGGAGAGAGTCGGGCGGGCGGGACAGGTGGTGGAAACGCTTGGCAGTTATTATTATTATTATTATTATTATTATTATTACTACTATTATTATTATTACTATTATTATTATTATTATTATTATTATTATTATTTGTAGTCCACCCTCTACCCGCAGGTCTCTGGGCGGTTACAACATAGCAACACAAAATACTTAATAAAAATAAAAACAACCCAATAACCGCCCCCCATTCCCAACGCATTTTAAAAGGGAATTGGCAGTGCTTTTTTCCCTTTAAAAAATGTTTAAGGGTACTCTCATTTTCCTAATATTGAAATACTTCCCCTCAATGAGGCCAAACAGATTCACAAAATGTTTAGGGGTATGCGTACCCCCAGAAAAAAAGCACGGGGTACCTCACAATTGCACTCATTTCACACGCTAGCAAGGTTATGCTCAAAATTCTACAAGGCAGGCTTAAGCAGTATGTGGACCGAGAACTCCTAGAAGTGCAAGCTGGATTTCGAAGGGGCAGAGGAACCAGAGACCAAATTGCAAACATGCGCTGGATTATGGAGAAAGCCAGAGAGTTCCAGAAAGACATCTACGTCTGCTTCATTGACTGTACAAAACTATGGCAAGTTCTTAAAGAAATGGGAGTGCCTGATCACCTCATCTGTCTCCTGAGAAATCTCTATGTTGGACAAGAAGCTACAGTTAGAACTGGATATAGAACAACTGATTGGTTCAAAATTGGGAAAGGAGTATGACAAGGCTGTATATTGTCTCCCTGTTTATTTAACTTATATGCAGAATTCATCATGTGAAAGGCTGGGCTGGATGAATCCCAAGCCGGAATTAAGATTGCTGGAAGAAATATCAACAACCTCAGATATGCAGATGACACAACCTTGATGGCAGGAAGTGAGGAGGAATTAAAGAACCTTATTAATGAGGGTGAAAGAGGAGAGTACAAAATATGGTGTGAAGCTCAACATAAAAAAAACCCCTAAGATCATGGCCACTGGTCCCATCACCTCCTGGCAAATAGAAGGAGGGGGGATGGAGGCAGTGAGAGATTTTACTTTCTTGGGCTCCATGATCACTGCAGATGGTGACTCCTGCTTCTTGGGAGAAAAAGACCCTGATGTTGGGAAAGATTGAGGGCACAAGGAGAAGGGGACAACAGAGGACGAGATGGTTGGACAGTGTTCTTGAAGCTACCAGCATGAGTTTGACCAAGCTGCGGGAGGCAGTGGAAGACAGGAGTGCCTGGCGTGCTCTGGTCCATGGGGTCACGAGGAGTCGGACACAACTAAATGACTAAACAACAACAAGAAGTTACTTGCTGTGATAACTAAATTTATGGATTTGTTGTAAGCTGCTTTGGGGAGCATGGTGGGAAAGTGACAAAAAAATCTAATTAATCCATTCATTAGGTTTTGTGCCCAAACAGATTTGTGCCCAAACAGAGAGAGAGGAGATCCCAGGGGAGCTTATAAAATGAAGAAATACAATAGAAAACATAACAAACCGATGGGAAACCAAATCATTCACCAACACCCAAAAACAGCATCATCTAAAAATGGCATACTGTGCTTTCAGTAGAGTTATATAAGATTATAAAAGGCCTGGTGGGGAAGGGAGGGTTTTTCTTATGCCTTTGCCTAGCAGTGAAAGAACAAGTGCGTAGGTCCTTCCCCCACAAGAGTATTCAAAAACTGGGGCATCACCACTGAAAAGTCCCTCCAGTAGCCGCCTAGTAGGGGTTATCTTAATGGAATTAAATTTGTGAATTTAAATTTTTAAAAAAATAATTACAATACAGAACAACTTAGAAAAATGGAAAAGTAGAACAGAAAACAAAAGGTGTTCCTGAAGTGTAACAAAGGCTTATTACAAAACTGAACTTCATATCCCAACTAGAAGCAAAATAGTACTCGGGTAGGAGGACCTTTGACCTTATATAGCAGGACTATTATAGCTATACCTACTGATTCCAGTACAGTATTAATGTAAAGCAAAAGGTGTTCTCATTGTACACCTTTCTTGTGTACTATGCTTGGCTGTGTGTGTTTTCATCTCAGATGCTACTGCTATTAGAAAGGTGATATGGGGTGAGGGTTGTACTGTTTATATTGTTCATTTTTTGTGACTATTTTGAGTACCTGAATCCCTTTCATAAGCCTGGAAGGAAATTTTGTTCTAGAAAGAGAAACTGTTATGCACCTGGAGATCAAGAAAATCTTCAGTCAATAAATAATACAAACACTGAGATAATCCTTCCTCCTTCCTTGGTTTGGTTTTTTAAAAAATAAATATATAATGATTGTGTTTTGTGTGATGAAGGGAATGTGTTTCACTTCTGGCAGTTTTCCTCGAGGAAAGTACCCCTAGCCAGGTGTGCATCTGGGCTTATTTTGATGCAATAATTATTGTGGAGTGAAGAACTATTTTGCATAGGTTTGTAGCTTTACATATTCATGTATTTTATGTAAATTGAAGCATGAACAATCAAACACATCTTGCATCCAAAATATCCAATGCAAAAAACGTTCAACCAAACAAATGAAATTACAAATGTAAGATAAACTGTTTTAAATCTAGTTTTGTTTTGTTTTTGTTAACATGCTGTGCAACCTTGTGCACATTTACTCAGAAGCACATTCCACTGTGTTCAATGGAGCTTCTTTCCAGGTAAGTGTGCATAGGATTGCATACCAAAACAGTGGAATCTTTAAACATACCTCCTCAAATGTTCGGCTGAGTTTGGTGGGACTTATTCCAGGAAAATGTATACAAGACTGCTGCCTGAGTTGCTTATCTGCCAGATACTTGGAACAATCCACAACCAAACACAAAATAATAATATTTTATTTTGCAAAATAATAACATGTGGGAGTCTCTATTTTTCCTTAGGTCACATATTTTACAAGCAACATTAATTACCGTATTTTTTGCTCTATAAGACTCACTTTTTCCGTCCCAAAAAGTAAGGGGAAATGTGTGTGCTTCTTATGGAGCGAATACAGGCTGCGCAGCTATCCCAGAAGCCAGAACAGCAAGAGGGATTGCTGCTTTCACTGTGCCGCGATCCCTCTTGCTGTTCTGGCTTCTGAGATTCAGAATATTATTTTTTCTTGTTTTCCTCCTCCAAAAACTAGGTGCGTCTTATGGTCTGGTGCGTCTTATAGAGCGAAAAATACGGTAAGTTTTGTGTGAGCCCCATCGTCCATTGGCTTGCCTGCATCCAGTCCTCTTCCAAGACTGCTGGATTTCAGTTGGATGAAAATTGGAGGTGTAGAGCTATATATCATAAGTGACAAAATGTGATATTGCATATCACATTGAACAGGAATGGGGGCAAATGATGAATAGCTACTTATTACTACCGCCCACGTCCTTTATCTCCCCAAAATGAACAGGTCCATTCCAGACTGATTCCACAAGCACTTGCCAAAGTTTCACAGACTTGGTATCAGAGGTTGCAGAAGGATCTAAGGTGCTCAGTAGAGTGCAGTTACTTCTCAGTCTCTAAGCCAGTATTATAGACTAAAACCACAAGGACAGTCCCAGTTCCTTGTTCAGAAGAGAAGCCAAACCAACAATAAAGAAAACCTTTGTTTCCTAATGTGTCAATAAAGGCCAATAAAGGGGGAAGGTTGGAATCAAGCTAGTAACTGACTTAGAAGTAGGGCATCCAGATTCAATTACAGTATTTCTTATATATATATATATATATATATATATATATATATATATATATATTAAACAACCACAGATGCTGCTTTATTTTAAGATGGCAGTGACTCCAACCAGTGCAGGAAGCAAAATTCCCCTCGTTGGAGGATGGATGGCGGCTAACAGATTGAGGTTGAATCCTGACAAGACAGAAGTACTGTTTTGGGGGGACAGGAGACAGGTGGGTGTGAAGGACTCCCTGGTCCTGAATGGGGTAACTGTGCCCCTGAAGGACCAGGGTGCGCAGCCTGGGAGTCATTCTGGACTCAGAGCTGTCCATGGAGGCACAGGTCAATTCTGTGTCCAGGGCAGCTGTTTATCAGCTCCATCTGGTACGCAAGCTGAGACCCTGCCTGCCCGCGCACTGTCTCTCCAGAGTGGTACATGCTCTAGTTACCTCTCGCTTGGACTACTTCAATGCGCTCTATGTGGGGCTACCTTTGAAGGTGACCCAGAAACTACAACTAATCCAGAATGCGGCAGCTAGACTGGTGCCTGGGAGCGGCCGCCAAGACCATATAACACCTGTCTTGAAAGACCTACACTGGCTCCCAGTACGTTTCCGAGCACAATTCAAAGTGTTGGTGCTGACCTTTAAAGCCCTAAACGGCCTCGGTCCAGTATACCTGAAGGAGCGTCTCCACCTCCATCATTCAGCCCGGACACTGAGGTCCAGCGCCGAGGGCCTTCTGGCGGTTCCCTCGCTACGAGAAGCCAAGTTACAGGGAACCAGGCAGAGGGCCTTCTCAGTAGTGGCACCCACCCTGTGGAACGCCCTCCCACCAGATGTCAAAGAGAAAAATAACTACCAAACTTTTAGAAGACATCTGAAGGCAGCCCTGTTTAGGGAAGCTTTTAATGTTTGACAGACTATTGTATTTATTATTTTGTTGGAAGCCGCCCAGAGTGGCTGGGGAAACCCAGCCAGATGGGCGGGGTATAAATTATTATTATTATTATTATTATTATTATTATTGCTAGCTTTTATGCAAACCATAGGTAACATATTTCTGGCCATTTCTTTTCCTTCCTGATGCCGACTATGAGGAGTGTGGCTAGGGCTAATAGATGCTCCATTTTTAATTTTAGCCATTAGAAAGCCATTTTATGTATTGCAGTAGCTACATTTGTTTCCTATCCTTCCATCATTGCAACATTTCATCCCCAAGGAAGCCCTGCGAGGTAGATCCAGCTGAAAGAGATTGGCTTGCTGAGGACCACCCCAGTGAGTCTCATATCTGAACAAAGATTTGTTTCCCAAAAATAAACCATTCCATACTGGTTTCACTGAGAGCTGCACACATTCTCCAGGGACTTAAACATTAGTTAAGGGGTATGAGTATGAGGGGTATGGGACGCGGGTGGCGCTGTGGGTTAAACCACAGAGCCTAGGGCTGGCCGATCAGAAGGTCGGCGGTTCGAATCCCTGTGATGTGGGTGAGCTCCCATTGCTCGGTCCCTGCTCCTGCCAACCTAGCAGTTCGAAAGCACGTCAAAGTGCAAGTAGATAAATAGGTACCGCTCCGGTGGGAAGGTAAACGGCGTTTCCGTGCGCTGCTCTGGTTCTCCAGAAGCGGCTTAATAATGCTGGCCACGTGACCCGGAAGCTGTACGCCGGCTCCCTCGGCCAATAAAGCGAGATGAGTGCCGCAACCCCAGAGTCGGCCACGACTGGACCTAATGGTCAGGGGTTCCTTTACATTTATGAGACAACCAGTCTCATATACTGTAACCAACATGCTTACATCTAATTAATGCATGAAGAGGTTAATACAATAGAGTAAGCTGTCCTGATAGGCGACTTCCCTCACCTTCGGAAGAACTAGGTAAGCCTTTGTTCTCCTCCAGTCTACGTGTGGATCTGGCATGTGAGGAGTTCTGAGCTGCTGCCTCAGACCACATGGCTCTCACAAGCCACTCTTGATTTCCTATATACCAATAATTTAGGGACTTTCACCACTTTGTAACTAAGCCAAGTTTTACTGCCAGTGCACATAAATTCTGAAGCACACAAATCTGACTTTGACAGTTTGTAAGTAAACCATTTTAAACTTACAAAACATGCTGTTTTTCCTATGCTGGAGGAAGAGGGAGACCCTGGAAAAAAACTTTTAAAGAGACATTTTTGGGATTCACTTTAAAGGACTAACAGCCTATATTTCCACATTTTATTTTGGTGCATGTTTCTTTGGTTTTAAATGTCTGCTGGCGGGTGTTTCACTAAAGAGTACTTGCTCCAAACCTGGATCTTTGCATCCAGGAATTCTCTTCCCTCTCTCTCTCTTTCTTTCATTCTCTCTCTATATATATGCACCAACAATGGGAACATCTTTTAATCTCCCAGGAGTTACTTTTCTCTGCTAAGGAGCTGCGGTTAGAAAAATAACTGATGTCCAAATTCATGCATAAGAGATCAGTAGAAGGAGCAGATAACTTGCAAATATGTTTTAAGTTTAATTAAGCCTTAAGGCTGTTAAACTTGCACCAGTCAAAGAGCCCTGCTCATTAGCATCAAGCTAATGCTTTGTTAGTTATTTCAGCATCAGCTTTAGGTTATGTTAGTTATTTTAAAGCTTATCTTCTTGGATGTTGTCATAGCAAAGAAGAGAGTGTCGTATCCTTGTCTGCTTTCTTTTTTCCTTTTTTCCTATGTGCAGGCTGGTGTATGTAGAAATTTCTATTTTGGTATTTTCCTGTCTGCAAGATTTTCTTTCACATTTCTGACCGCATCTATCCATACTGTGGAAACCAGATTGCAAATCTTCAGTGTAACCCTCCTATTTCAGCCCTTAAAACGTGTTTTTGTTAAAACATCTTTTTTTAAAAATCCAATTCATCTTAGCGATGATTATTATTATTAGCCCCCATCATAGCCTGGGTTTTGCATTTGTGACCCAGGCTCTCATTTCAGGGATCTGCAGTGATGAAATGAAGCAGCAATAGATGCAGTGGTGGGTTTATACAGGACCATCCATTCTGCATAACTATGGCAAGGATCAAGCTGTATGTGTAAAGGCAGGCTGGCACATTGGCAGTCTGTATCAGACATTAAGGGCTAAACTCGATGTAATAGGAGCAAGCCGGCATGTTACTTTACTCACATGTATGTTCTGCACTTAGGGGAGGAGTTCTGATTTTACAACAAAAATCTGAGTAAATGAAGGGGGAAAGTGTGAAGCTGATCTGAACCTGAGCAGTTTGTGTCACAAGAGTGAGGTTGCCTTCCCTCTTGTATGCATCGCAATAACTGGAACTGAGTTTAGTGTAGTTTCACAGTTTGGAGAGTGCAGGTGTTTGCCTTTGACACAGCTAGCGGAATAACTCATCATTGCCATTCCCTGAATTTTCCCATGGGGACTGTATAAATGAACTTCTTCTTTTTTAATGAACTGCATTATTAATCAGATGTCTGCTGGGTTATACGATAAAGCAGACCCCAAACACCCTTCTCAAGCCAGACCAAATGTAAGATACCTGGAAGAATACTGTACCTGTTTCAGGAGGTGCGGTCCACACAAACCCCCACATAGTCGCCTTGTGCACAAACTTCCCTGGGTCTGAAGAAAGTCTCCATCAAGACTAAGTCCTTAAGCCTTTTGAGCTACAGATCACATTTCCTTGCTGTCCAAGTTTACTTCTCGTGTGCGCACAGGGTATTGCTGAATATGCATATCAGTCTATTATGCAGGCATGAAGCTTAAATAATTCATGGCCATAAAATATTCTTCATTTTCCTTGAAAAAGGTTGAGAAAGAGGTCTGGATAAACTTAAGAGTAAAGTCAGGATTGCAGGAGGTGGGGGAGTCTCTTAGGCTGTCCACGTTAACAGTGTGAAAGCAGGAGCCAGGTTGCCAGAGACCCCTGTTGCTACAGAGCTGGCAGACTGGCAAAGGTGCCTGGAAATAACCAAGCTGAGCAATATATGGGAAATGTATGTATGAAGAGGGCTAATGGCGGCCCTCAGCACCCTTGGGCAACCACTGGGGCCTCAGAACCCCAGCAAGGTCTCCCGGTGCCGATGTTCTGACCTATCTGGTTCCCCCAGGTCCCAGTTTCTCTGGTGTTGGTGACAAACAGAAAGGAAGCTGCCCACCATTTAAAACTTTTGCCGTTGTCCCAGAGAGACCTATGTAGCATTGCTCCAGGCACAATGGGAGCATAATGTAAAGTTGTGGGTGAACATATCAGATGACACAGCTATTCTTCAGACAGCTCTTGTTTATTCACAGGCCAGGCCAGAACTGAACTGAAGGGTTCAGCCAACCTGCTTATATAGAGCTCAACTACAAAGCAACAGTAACAACTTTCTGTAACTATCCAATCACTGAACGTCACTTTCAGTTCCTAATTTGCATATGCGGACCTGAGTGAAAACTATCTGCAGTATCCCCCTGCTGGCCCAGGGTGAGAACTTCAGTACATAACACATAAGATAGGAGGTGGTGTCATGGACTGGCTGGACACAGAGAAGCGGTGGGAGGCACCAGCTGGAGAACCACCAAGGAAAGAAGGCTCCAAGCCCGGGGAGCGGTGGTGGGACAAGAATTGAGTGGTCAGAAGGAAAAGAGGGAGAAGACTGGGAGGATGAGGTGTCACAAACTGAAGGGGTGACAAGGTTTAGTGAGCAGGGAGAGTCTGTGGCAGAGAGCAGTCCAGAAGCAGGAGCTAGAGAGGAAGGAGGCCAAGGGAGAGAGATGAGTCAGGCTGGTGAAGAAGCAATCCTATTGCAATAAGCTCCCCTCCTCACTAGTCTCCCAGAACCAGGAGAATTATGAAGTGGGAGGAACAAAGGCAAGCAGGCCAATGTAGTCTCAGATTGCTTAGGAAAGACCTGGGAGAGGAGTAGACTTAGGCAGCTTTGGGAAGGTGGGGACCTTCAGTCTCCACAACTGCCTCATAAGATCAAGACCTACTGATGAAGAGTTGCTGTGCTCGTTATAACGCATCCATTCTTAAGGAAATTAGCCATGAGTTCTCACTGGAAGGACAGATCGTGAAGCTGAGGCTCCAATACTTTGGCCACCTCATGAGAAGAGAAGACTCCCTGGAAAAGACCCTGATGTTGGGAAAGAAGGAGGGCACAAGGAGAAGGGGACGACAGAGGACGAGATGTTTGGACCGTGTTCTCGAAGCTACAAACATGAGTTTGAGCAAACTGCGGGAGGCAGTGGAAGACAGGAGTGCCTGGCGTGCTCTGGTCCATGGGGTCACGAAGAGTCGGACACAACTAAATGACTAAACAACAACAACTCCATGCGATTTATTGCTGGCTCACTCCTGAGAGGTGTCTACCCGCACCCAAGCCACTGTAGCCAGGTAAGCACATGGGAAAATGGGGAGGAGGGACACAGGAAGTTGCTTATACCGAATCAGACCATTGGTCCATCCAGCTCAGGATTATCTCTACAACAGCATTCTTCGACTATCGGTTCCCAGATGATCTTAGATTACAACTCCCATCTTCCCCAACCAGTTTAGCCAATGGTCTGGGATGGTGGGAGTTGTAGTTCACCAACACCTGGGGACCCAAGACTGAAGAATAGTGGTCTACACAGGCAGTAGCTCTCTGAGATTTCAGATTGGCATTCTCAGGTACCCCTAGGAGAGAGCCCTGAGCTTGAATCTGGGACCTTCTGCATGCAAATCAGGTGTCCCACCAGTCAGCTATGGCCCTACCCTGGGCACACAGGTGGTAGAAGGTTAGGATCCCACTGCCGGGGACTTCATTAGAGGGCCCTGTAACTTGGAGATGGCACTCGCACAAAAAATACCCTTAGGTATCTTAACTATGTCATCCTTTTCTGAAGCAAAACCCCTTCTACACCAGTGTGGTGTAGTGGTTAAGAGCGGTAGTCTCATAATCTGGGGAACCGGGTTCGATTCCCTGCTTCTCCACATGCAGCTGCTGGGTGACCTTGGGCCAGTCACACTTCTTTGACGTCTCTCAGCCCCACTCACCTCACAGAGTGTTTGTTGTGGGGGAGGAAGGGAAAGGAGAAAGCTAGCCGCTTTGAGACTCCTGAAGGGGAGTGAAAGGCGGGATATCAAATCCAAACTCTTCTTCTTTTCTTCTTCTTCTGCACGCTCCAAAGTTTTTGTTTTTGTTTTTTTAAAATGATATTTATTAAAATTTCAAAAGAAAAAGATCACATTGATAAGAAAAATAACAATAGAAAAAAGAAAAATACAAAGTACAAAAAAAAAAAACAGTTAAAAACAATTCCATCTTTTCATCACTTCTCTTACATTTACTTGTTTCCCGGACCTCCTCATACCTCCCTTTTTTGTATTCCAATTCAATTTGTTAGTCCAGCAATTCCTTTCCCTCCTTTTTAATCCTAGTTTTTACGTATTGAAAACCAATTTTTCCATATTCTTTTATACCATTACAGCTAGAAACCACTTAACTTCAATCCAACATCATTCTAACATTCATTAATTTTACAATATTTCTGTAAGTAGTCTTTAAATTTCTTCCAATCTTCTTCCACCGACTCTTCTCCCTGGTCTCGGATTCTGCCAGTCATTTCCGCCAATTCCATGTAGTCCATCATTTTCATCTGCCATTCCTCCAGTGTGGGTAGATCTTGTGTCTTCCAATGCTTTGCAATAAGTATTCTTGCTGCTGTTGTAGCATACATAAAGAAAGTTCTGTCCTTCTTTAATACCGATTGGCCGACTATGCCCAGGAGAAAGGCCTCTGGTTTCTTCAAGAAGGTATATTTAAATACCTTTTTTAATTCATTATAAATCATCTCCCAGAAAACATTAATCCTTGGGCACGTCCACCAAAGGTGAAAGAATGTACCTTCAGTTTCTTTGCATTTCCAACATTTATTATCGGGCAAATGGTAGATTTTTGCAAGCTTGATTGGGGTCATGTACCACCTGTAAATCATTTTCATAATATTCTCTCTTAAGGCATTGCATGCCGTAAACTTCATACCTGTGGTCCATAACTGTTCCCAGTCAGCCATCATTATGTTATGTCCAACGTCTTGTGCCCATTTAATCATAGCAGATTTCACCGTTTCATCCTGAGTATTCCATTTCAACAGCAAGTTATACATCTTTGACAAAATCTTAGTTTTGGGTTCTAGCAATTCTGTTTCTAATTTTGATTTTTCCACCTGGAAGCCGATTTTCTTATCCAAATTGTATGCCTCCATTATCTGATAATAATGAAGCCAGTCTCGCACTTTATTTTTTAGTTTTTCAAAACTCTGCAGTTTCAATCTATCTCCATCTTGTTCCAAAATTTCCCAATATTTCGGCCATTTGACCTCCATATTGAGCTTTTTCAGAGCTTTCGCTTCCATCGGTGACAGCCACCTTGGGGTTTTATTTTCCAATAAATCCTTATATCTTATCCAGACATTAAACAATGCTTTCCTGAAAATATGGTTTTTAAATGCTTTATGTGCTTTGACCTTATCATACCACAGATATGCATGCCATCCAAATACATTGTTAAAACCTTCTAGATCCAAAATGTCAGTGTTTTCAAGAAGCAGCCATTCTTTCAACCAAAAAGCTGCTGGTTCATAATAAAGTTTGAGGTCTGGCAGGGCAAATCCACCTCTTTCCTTTGCATCTGTTAGTATTTTAAATTTTATTCTAGGCTTCTTGCCCTGCCAGACAAATCTAGAAATATATCTCTGCCACCTCTTGAAACAGTCCATTTTGTCCACAGTTTGCAATGTTTGAAACAAAAACAACATTCTAGGCAATACATTCATTTTTACTGCAGCAATACGGCCCAGCAGTGAAAGCTTCAAATTTGACCAAATTTCTAAATCTTTTTTCACTTCAGCCCAGCATTTTTCATAGTTATCTTTAAATAAGTTCCCATTTTTTGCTGTCATGTTAATCCCCAGGTATTTAACTTTCTTAACCACTGTTAAACCTGTCTCATTCTGAAACCTCTCTCTCTCCATTGATGTTAAATTTTTCTCTAAAACCTTAGTTTTTAACTTATTCAATTTAAACCCTGCACCTTGACCAAATTCTTGAATCAGTTCTAAAACCCTTTTGGTACTAGATTCTGGCTCCTGTAACGTCAGTACTAAGTCATCTGCAAATGCTCTCAATTTGTACTGTTTGGCTCCGACCTGTATACCTTTAACCAACTGGTCCCTTCTAATCATATTCAGCAAAACCTCCAGGACCGATATAAAAAGCAATGGGGAAATTGGGCAACCTTTTCGTGTCCCTTTTTCTATCTTAAATTCTTCCGTCACCACATTATTTACAATTAGTTTAGCCTTTTGTTCTGAATAAATTGCACTTATACCGTTTTCAATCCAAAGTTTTGGTTATTTGACAATGCAGCTTCACCCAAGCGAAGGGGTGCTTGTGAAGTCTACCCTTTCTTTCAGAGAAACCCAGAGCCACTTAAATAAGTAAAGAGTAAATAAATAAAGTAGGTGGCGCTGTGGTCTAAACCACTGAGCCTGTTGGGCTTGCCGATCAGAAGGTAGGCGGTTTGAATCCCTGCAACAGAATGAGCTCCTGTTGTTCGGTCCCTTGCTCCTGTCAACCTAGCAGTTCGAAAGCACACCAGTGCAAGTAGATAAATAGGTACCGCTCCGGCGGGAAGGTAAACAGCGTTTCCGTGCGCTGCTCTGATTTCGCCAGAAGCGGCTTAGTCATGCTGGCCACGTGACCCAGAAAAACTGTCTGCAGACAAACGTTGGCTGCCTCGGCCAGTAAAGCGAGATGAGCGCCACAACCCCAGAGTCGTTCGCGACTGGACTTAACTGTCAGGGGTCCTTTACCTTTTTATTTATTTTAAGCTACACTCTTGAACATGGGAATTCAAAGAAGAAAATCTTTTTATGTCTGACTAATGAAAATAAGGATGATATGTTTCTGGATAATATGTTTTGTTTTAAAAAGAGTTTAAAAAAAAGAAGTTTCCTCAGAACCAGGAAAGGAAGGGAAGGGAAGTAGCAGCTGCAGCTTATCAAATGACTGTCAGCCTAGAGATCCCCATTTTTATTACTTATTACTTATTACTTATTATTATTACTATATTCTTTTTATTTCCATTAACAGCCCAACCTTCCTCCCAAAGCAGCCCAGGGCAGCAGAAACAGCAATGATAAAACTTTTTCTTTCTTTTTTAATGACAGATAAAAACAGTTTAAAATGATTCTTAAGAAACAGCTAAAACGTTGTAGAAACAGCTAAAAACATTACAGTATCAGCCAGCAATCTCAGGGATGCCAGGGTCAGTGTCTTCCATTCCTGGGTAAACAGGAATGTTTTGTTTTATTTTTTCCTGAAAGTCAGTAGTGAGGGAGACAAATGCATTCCACAAACAGGGAGCCACCACTGAAAAGGCCCTGTCATGGGATCAAAGCAATCTTTTTCTTTCTTACTTTTCGTTCCCTTGCTTCTATTATGGACAAGGGCTGGGAGTTTCATGCTCTGGATGCTTGTGAGAAACCATTCATACTGCTCAAGGTGAAAGTTTGAATGGATTGGAGACCGGGGGGGGGGGGGGGGATTGACAGCAAGAAAATTGACTTTTCAAAACCCAGGAGAGCTGTACAATCCTTCTGTCCTTTCTGAGAGGTTTTGGCATGCGCAGCGACATATTGGGCAGGTGAGCCTATCTCTACAATATCTTCAAACCTGCAATACTACTTTTCCAGTTTAGCCATGAATTTAAATTTTTAAAAACCTGTTTTTTTATGTGTGCTTTTCTACACAAAATTATTAAAATATTTGTGTAATAGTGCTTAAATGAAAATGTGTCTTAATGCAAATTGAGTTATGATCATAGAGGTTAGTGTGTATTTGCATGATGTGTGCGTTGATAATCGCATTAGGATGTTTTTAAAATGGGTGTGTGTACAGTATTATGTTTGAAAAACTGCTTCTGTAAAGAATGACATTTACAGCAGAAAATGAAACAAATGTGGCTTTAACCCAGAGAAGGGAAATTAATTTCATGTGTGGAAAACAAAGAAGAAAGAGGAAATTTAAAAGTTGGAATATAGAGTAATCAACAATGGAATAATGAGGCACACAGAGGATTTATACAGAAAGTATCTGATAGCAATCACGTGGGGGGAGCTTCATTTCTTTCAGCTATTAATTTTAGTATAATTCCCCCCGCTTTCCCACCCCCTGAGCTATTTGCTAAGGAAGAAAAATTGAGTGGTGGCTTAAAAAGGAATTCTGCTGGTCTCTGAGATGAGTTAAAAATTAATGTGCTCTGTTTTCCTGAATCTATTATAATAATGGTATGCCAATGTATGTAAATGAGTCTGAAATCCAACAAGATGGAAGTATTTAAATATTCATAATCATCATATAGCATTAGCACATGCAAACTAGGTTCTCGGCCGAACAGCAATACGATGTCTCAGAAAACCAGCTGTACAAGTGCAAAGACATTTTATCATAATGGATGCAGTTGTTAATTAAAACGTTGACAGTGTTGACTCCAGTATTCTTCTTCTTCTTTGGCGATCACTCGTAGCCGAGTAAGATTGTCTTCCATAAACACGGTTTTAACAGTGAGTCCGTAAGTGACTGTGGAGGCCAGTTCTGGATCCACACGTCTTTCTGCAGTGGGGACATTGGTTTCCAGGTGGGAGTTGATCACGGTGTGGATTTGCCAAGCGTGCCTTCCTCCTAGCACGTTTCCCCCTTGCGTCCTGAGTTCGAGTGTCTTCAAAGCCCATGACACCTTTGGTAAAGGCTGTTCCTCAACTGGAGCGCTCGCAGGCAAGTGTTTCCCAGTTGTCAGTGTTTATACTACTTTTTTTTAGATTTGCCTTGAGACAGTCTTTAAACCTCTTTTGTTGACCACCAGCATTACACTTTCCATTTTTAAGTTCGGAATAGAGTAGTTGCTTTGGAAGACGATCATCAGGCATCCGCAGAACATGACCAGTCCAACGAAGCTGATATTGAAGAATCATTGACTCCAGCATATGCTAGCATGCATCCATACGGTAATATTACTTGCTTCCCGGAACCCGATTCAGACAAGAATTCTCCAAGCAGGCATTGAAACAGATCCTTAGGTGGGGAGAGTAAGTTCATCAGTTTCACACTTAAGACTACTAGTAGCTATGCGTGGGGAGCCTGACTGCATTTCTGAAGGCCCAGGATTAAAATGTTTCACACAATGACCATCCTGAGTTTCTGCATTCGTCTACCTGGAGAAGCGCTTTGTGTTCTTTTCTTCTCTAAACGTGACACAGGTTAATTGGGTTGGAGATGTTGATGGTAATTGTTAATTCATTACATCCAAAAGTGCATTATGAGTTATAGAGGTTGGGAAGGCGAATGTACATTGCGGATGTCGTTTGTGAAATATGACATGGAACGTGGGTGATAGCTTGGGGTGAAGCACATGTTTTACATATACAGTGGTACCTCGGGTTAGATATGTTTCAGGTTACAGACTCCGCTAACCCAGAAATATTGCTTCAGGTTAAGAACTTTGCTTCAGGATGAGAACAGAAATCGTGCTCCGGTGGCGCGGCGGCAGCAGGAGGCCCCATTAGCTAAAGTGGTGCTTCAGGTTAAGAACAGTTTCAGGTTAAGAACAGACCTCCAGAACGAATTAAGTACTTAACCCGAGGTACCACTGTAAAAGGTTGCTGGTTCAATGACTGGCATTTCCAGGCAAGGCTGGTGAAACCCCATCTGAAACCATGGAGAGCTGTTGCCAGTCAGGGCAGAGTATTTAGGTGATGCTGAGCTAGATGGCATTATGCTCAGTCAGTCCACTAGCCTATTCCTTTTATATTCGGCTAGACCTCATGGAAATGGGATGCGGGTGGCACTGTGGTCTAAACCACAGAGCCTAGGGCTTGCCGATCAGAAGGTCGGCGGTTCGAATCCCTGAGACGGGGTGAGCTCCCGTTGCTCGGTCCCTGCTCCTGCCAACCTAGCAGTACGAAAGCACGTCAAAGTGCAAGTAGATAAATAGGTACCGCTCTGACAGGAAGGTAAACGGCGTTTCCGTGCGCTGCTCTGGTTCGCCAGAAGTGGCTTAGTCATGCTGGCCACATGACCCGGAAGCTGTCTGCGGACCAACGCTAGCTCCCTCGGCCTATAGAGTAAGATGAGCGCGCAAGCCCAGAGTCGTCCGTGACTGGACCTAATGGTCAGCGGGTATATTTACCTTTACCTTTAGACCTCATGGGAAATGGCTTACTGGTTAAGCTTGATTTCTATCATACTGGGAATCCCTCGCTTAGGTAGCACAAAGCACAGCGTCAAATACAAAATGAAAAGCACTCCCTCCTGTGGAAGTGCAGGGCCTTCCTTGCCATATTCCCAGGGCACTCTTCCTCCTTGCAGTTTCCGGAAACTGGCATTCGGAAGCATCCTGCCTCCAGCAGTGGAGGGAGAAAATAGCTACCACGGTCAGTAGCTACTGATAACTTTATCCTCCAGAGCAAATTCCATAGCTTAACTACGTGCTGTGTGAAGAAGTACTATATTTTTTCTGTCCTGAAACTTCCAAACGTTCAGCTTCATGGGATGACACCAATCTAGTACAGTGGTACCTCGGGTTACATACGCTTCAGGTTACATACGCTTCAGGTTACGGACTCCGCTAACCCAGAAATATTACCTTAGGTTAAGAACTTTGCTTCAGGATGAGAACAGAAATCGTGCTTTGGCGACGTGGCGGCAGCAGGAGGCCCCATTAGCTAAAGTGGTGCTTCAGGTTAAGAACAGTTTCAGGTTAAGAACAGTTTCAGGTTAAGAACGGACCTCCAGAACGAATTAAGTACTTAACCCGAGGTACCACTGTATTATGAAAAGGTGGAGAGTGGGGAAACGCCTCCCTATGCACTGTCTCTAAACCAGACATAGGCAAACTCGCCCCTCCAGATGTTTTGGGACTACAACTCCCATCATCCCTAGCTAACAGGACCAGTGGTCAGGGATAATGGGAGTTGTAGTCCCAAAACATCTGGAGGGCCGAGTTTGCCCATGTCTGCTCTAAACCATGCATAATCTTATACACCTTTGTGTTGTCCTCACTTACTTTCCTTTTTATGAAATCCTAATGTTGTAACCTATCCTCATAGGGAAGTTCCTCCAGCCCCTTAATACGTTTGGTTGCCCTTTTCTGAGCTATGTGTGCTCTACATCAGCGTTCCTCAAACTTGGGTCTCCAGCTGTTTTTGGACTACAGCTCCCATCATCCCTGACCACTGGTCCTGCTAGTTAAGGATGATGGGAGTTGTAGTCCAACAACTGCTGGAGACCCAAGTTTGAGAAACGCTGCTCTACATTATATCATTTTTTAGTTGTGATGACCAGAACTGTAGACTGTATAACCAAGTGTGGTCACGCTATAAATTTGTATAGCAGTGTTGTGATATTGGCAGTTTTATTTTCAGACCCTTTCCTACTGATCCCTAATGTGTTTTTTTTTAAAAAAATTGGTAGACCGTATTGATAAATATTTGGGAACTACTGAAAGATTGGAGAATTCTGCCCCCACCCCCAAAAAAGTTGACATCCCAAGAATAATCACCCCAAGAGTAGAGTAGGCTGGCAATTTGTAGGGATTTTTTGTTTTCTTTTTAAAAAGTTAATCTCTTTCTTTGCTGACAACATTTGTGGAATTTTTATTTATGTATGAAGCGCATCGTTCCACTGACCTTTCTGCTGAAGAAGCCACAATTGCACACTTTTTTGCCCAGCTCCTCTCCGTGTCACACTCAAAATCTAGAGTGAAACAGCTGCAGTGAAATAAATACTTTCCTCTTTTCACAAGAGGAAACACAATTCTATGCATATCACAGGAGTCAACTCCTAGGGGCCATGGGGGCTTTCGGCCCCCACAATAAAACATTTGAGGGGGCCAAGCCACCCCCAAGTTGATAGGCATTCCCATTCAACTAGGGTGTGCACTGCATCATGTGATTGGCGGGGCTTACCTGGGCCCCACAATATTTTATTCAAGTGGGCACCCCCGGTGCATATCTCCTCAGAAGGAAGTCCTGTTTGTGCAATGGGGAGGACTTACTCCTAAGTCAAGGAGTGCAGAATTCCCAGGCAATCACTGCACTTCTCTCTCTCCCACGATCTGCTGGAATGCATTCAAACTTTTTTTAAAATAATAACCCCCCCCCCGACGTTTCTCCAGAACATAGCTGTCAACCGTCCCTTATTTGGCGGGAAACTCCCTTATCCCAGCGCCGTGTCCTGCTACTGTCCCTTATTGATGATGTCCCTTAAATTTCCCGGGTTTCTTTTTTCTTTTTTTTTTAATGATATTTATTAAGATTTCCAATAAAAAGAACACATCAATTGAAAGTTAAAAATAAAAAAGAAATACACAATTCAAAAATACACAATACATAATCAAAAAAAAACAACAAAAAACAAAAGACAAAAAAGAAAACAGTTAAAAACAATACCACCTTTTCATCTCCATTTTTAAATTTACTTATTTTCTGGACCTCCTCGTACCTCCCTCTTTTGTATTCCAGTTCAAATTGTTTGTCCAGCAATTTCTTTCCCTCTTTTTTAATCCCAATCTTTAATCTTAATATAATATAACATTAAATTTTACCTCTTAAAAACCAAATTTCCATTATATAACTTTAAATCCTGTACAGCTGGAAGCCACTTATTTTTAATCCAACATCACTCTAACATTCTTTAATTTTGCAATGTTTCTGCAGATAGTCTTTGAATTTCTTCCAATCTTCCTCCACCGGCTCTTCTCCCTGGTCACGGATTCTGCCAGTCATTTCCGCCAGTTCCATATAGTCCATCAGTTTCATCTGCCATTCCTCCAGTGTGGGAAGCTCTTGTGTCTTCCAATACTTTGCGATGAGTATTCTTGCTGCTGTTGTTGCGTACATAAAGAAAGTTCTATCCTTTTTTAACACTGTTTGGCCGACTATGCCCAGGAGAAAGGCCTCTGGTTTCTTGAGGAAGGTATATTTAAATACCTTTTTTAATTCATTATATATCATTTCCCAGAAAGCCTTAATCTTTGGGCACGTCCACCAAAGGTGAAAAAATGTACCTTCAGTTTCTTTACATTTCCAACATTTATTATCGGGTAAATTTCCCGGGTTTCATGCTCACCTGGCTCGGGAGGGAAGCAGCGGCTCAGGGTCCTCCGTCGTGAGAGAGAGCATGCGCACGAGCTGCCAGGGGAAGCTGGAGGCGGCAGCGGCGGTGGTGGCTGAGGAGGCGGCCTGAGGGAGGAAGAAGAGGAGGAGATGGGGAGGGAAGCAGAAGGGCGGCACTTCAGGGCCACCGCGGCACCGCAACTGCCTCATGCCAGGCTCGCGGGCGGCGTGGGCAAGAGTCTGTCTCCCTCCCTCCCTCTCTCTTGGGCAGGGAAGGGCCGATGGAACTCTTTGTGCCAGGACGATGGCAGCCCCGACGTGCTGCTTAGCATACCCTCCAAACAGTGCAGCATCTTAATGTAGTGATTTCCCCCTCTGCATCCCTTTCATAACTCTATTTTTATAAATCATTTGTCCATCCATAGTTCAAATTTTTACTACAAGTTTTCTGTCAATCCTACATGTATGTAACTCTTGACAATAGCTTTTCAAATAAATTATAAACTTTCCCCATTCTTTATTAAAGAGGTCCTCTTCCTGGTTTCTAATTCTGCCTGTAAGCTTTGCCATCTCGACGTCGTTCATCAGTTTTGTCTGCCACTCTTCTTTGGTGGGAGTTGTAGACCCTTAGGATCCTCTAGTCCAACCCCCTGCAAAACACAGTGGCAGCCAAAGCAGCATGGCTTCATCAGTGCCGGATTTCTGTATAAGCTAAGCAAAATCCCTTATTTTGGCTGCTGATCCCTTATTTTCGAGGCTGCTGGCCCCTTATTTTCAAATCTGTAAGTTGACAGCTATGCTCCAGAAGCATTTTGCAGGTCATGGGGAACTAAACCCGGCTGCGAAGGCTGCTTCGACCCCGGCAAAGGAGTCGTTGGGGCATTCCTCGGTTTCATCCCCTCCCACCCCGTGCACGCACCTCCTCGTTTTAGCAAAGAGAAAGCACTTCGGACCTTGTTGAGGACGGGGGGGGACGGGGCGGGGCCTCGGGGAGGGAGGGGGCTCCCCAGCTCCCCCTAGCGTCCTCCCGCGGGCTGTGCAGGATGCGGCAAAGGCCCTTGCATAAATTATGTTCATGACGCAGCAGCTAAAAAACCCCCAGCGCCGAGATCTGCCCCCTCGTTCTCCCCCCAGGCGGGGCAGGGGCTGGGGCGGCTGCGGCGGGGGGGCAGGCCCGGTGCAAAACCTCGGGGGCTGCGCTTGCAGGAGGCCTTGAGCCCGGCTGGGCCCTGGGGGTGGGGGGCGCTGCCTCCCCCCCTCCTCTTTTTGTGCGTGTGCGAGCAGCGCCTTTCGCTCCCGCTGCTGTGAGATGAATTTTTAATTATTCCCCGGGAAAAAAAGAAAGAGAGAGAGAGAGAGAGAGAGAAAAGAAGACGAGGAGGGGAAAAGATCGGCTCGGAGGAGCCCCGGCCCGGGCAGGGGGCGAGCGGGTCCCTCCCGGCTGCGCAGCGGTGAGTGGGGTGGGGGGCGGCGGCGGGGCCGGTGCTGGGGGTGGGGGGCGGGGGGGACCCGGTTCGGTGAATATGCAATGGTCTTAATTAGCATAATTTATATATTTATGATAAAGAGAGAGGAAAACGGGGGCCGGAGCGCGGGGGAGACGCCGGGGACGGCGAGGCAGCCCTGGGCGCGCAGAGGGCGGGGGGCGCAGGCAGGGCTGGGGAGGCAGCCCCACCGATCTGCTTTTTGGGGGGGGGGCCCTCCATCGAAAGGAATGTAGAGGGATCGGTTTTCTGCTGGGGGGTGTCGGTGGGTGGGGTGGGGGAGGATCCGGACTGCACGAGGAGAGCGAAAGGCTGGCTAGGAAATGGGCAGGGTGGCAGTGGGAATTGGTGGGAAAGAAAAAGCGGGGGGGGGGCTAATAATAATAATAAGAATAATAATAATGAGGCGGCTCTCTTGGAGGCTTGGAGCCCGGCTCGGCAGAAGACGGCGGCGAGGAGCGAAGGGGCAGTTGCCGAGAAATGGGTTAGAGAGGGAGGCAGAGGGCAAAGGGGGTCTCTTTGGCGTTTCCGTACTGCAAGCCGCCCTGCTCGGGCGAAGGACGCTTTGCAAACTTCAGGAACGGACCCAGCATCCTAAGTGGATGAGAGGCGAGCGCGAAGGAGGGCGAGGCTGCTTGGGGAGCCCCCGCGGGGAAAGAGGGGGCCTGGGTTGGGGGGCAGTGCGGTGCTGGGTCCCCACGCGAAGGAGTCGGAGGGGGGAGCACCCCCTGCGGTGTGGGGAGAGGAAGGGGGACTCGAGGAGGGTGCCGAGGGCGCCCCCTCTGAAGCTGGGGCTGAGCACGAGGAGGGGCTCGCAGGGAAAGGGGGTCCCGGGGGCGTGTGGGGCGGCCCGCGAGGAAGAGGCTCCAGGTGCGGGGGGGGGGGGCTGAACCCGGCACCCCGGGGAGAAGCGGTGCGCTCGGCTTCGGAGGCGCCGCGGGCAGTTGGGCGCGAGCGGGAAACGGAGAGAGGAAGCCGGGCAGCGTTGGGCGTGAGCCCCGGAGCCTCTCGGCCCCGCCGGAGCTCAGCCCCCGATGCCCGAGGAAGGCGAGGGCGCCTCGGGGAGCGGCTGGCGTCGAGTCCGGGGCGCAGCGAAGCCGGGCGGCACTTTCGGAGCTTCCTCAGGACTTCGCGAAATGTCGCCCTCCGACGCGGCAGGTATCTAGGTGGGTCTTGTGAGCAGGAAGGCGGACCTGGCGGGCGGCGGAGTTTGTCGACAGGGCGGCCAAAATAGGGTGAGGTGGGAAGGGCAGCGCATTTTTCTATGCAATGTCGGGCATGGCTTCCTTGCTACCACAGGCCAAGCGGGTCTCTCCCTTGTTTTTTCGGGCTTCAAAAGAAGTAGATATTTTCCCTTTTAATCTGACCACTGGAAATGCAGAATTTGGCAGCCCAGGTTGCTTATGGGGCAAAACAGTTTGAGCATATAATGCCCATCCCGTGCCAACTACCCTGGCTGCCAGTTAGTTTTGGGTCCCAGTTCAAAGTGCTGGTCTTGACCTATAAAGACTCAAATGGCTGAGGATTGGAATACATCACAGACCGCCAAATAAACCGACCTGCGATCGTCACCTGAGGCCCTTCTTCGTGTGCCTCCTCCATGAGAGGTCCGGAGGGTGGCAACATGAGAAGGGGCCTTTTCAGTGGTGGCTCCCCGTTTGTGGGATGCTCTCCCTATGGAGGCTCATCTGGAGCCTTCATTACATATCTGTAGGCGCCAGGCAAAAACATTTCTCTATAACCAGGCCTTTGGCTGATTAACATGCTATGGCTTTTTAAATGTGTGGAAGGGGAGTTATTGACTTGGGGTTTTTTTAATGTATTTTGTGTTCTCGTTCTGTATTTTTCTGATGTGAACCACCCCGTGATGTTCCACTAAAAGGTAGTGTACTACTACTACTACTACTACTACTATTCTCCCCAGCTTCCTCTCCCAGTTGAATGGCTAATGGTAGCTTCAGTGTAACTTGTTGAAACTGAAGAAATGAAGGCTTAGATCTCAGCCCTCTCCCAATACTGGATTCCTTTCAATTTGGCTCCTTCCTCCATGGCTGCTTTTAAGTCTCTCTCTCTCTTTTAAGCACAACAAGATCTGATCATGGATCTCTAACTAACACCACATCTCTCACACACACCCCTCATTTCAAGGAATAAGGGCTGGGGAGTGAAGGTCAGAGGACATTAAGGACAGCTTGACCTTTGGTACTTCCTCTCTCCTCTTCTTTCTCCACTTTTACAAATTTTACAAATTGAACATAAGAACAGCAGAAGAGCTCTGATGGGTCAGACCCAAAGGCTTATCTAGTCCAGCATCCTGTTCCCACAGTGGCTAACCAGAATCTCACAAGTAGGACTGGCCAAACCAAGAACTAGTTCACACTGAGGTTGCAAAGCTATCTCTGAGCTGTACCATTTCAAACCACAAGTGTGGGCTGTCTTGAATTAATGTTCCTTTGTACTTAAAAAGAGAAATAATCTCCGCATCGAAATCTAGATGCCAGAAGTGAGGATTATGATGGTGTTTTCAGGCATGTCAGCCTCTGCTTGCAGTGTGAAATGGGACACAGCTTTACCAACTCTGTGAGGTCTCAACACTGATAGGAAGCAAGGGGGCCTTGTGAAAAGAAAGAAATAGCTTTGCTGCGCAAATGGGGCTGAATATGCCTCGAGGCTAATAAAACAGTTGGCTATGGCAACCGCTGCTTGTGTGTCTTTTTGTATAAAGGTTGATTCAACTGCGGCTCAAATATAATCTCCATGTAGGCAAAGATGTGTGCACTGTTACAGTGTGCAGGCCACCGGTTGTATTTGACCTAGTGTTTGGTGGTTGTGGTTATTTTGGTCACGTGTACATGGATTTGGAAGTGACTCACCAGATGAGCATATGCTTTACATGTAAGTATTATGACTGAAGTTTAGCCCCTGACACTGCTGGTGTTTAGCTCAAGACACTGTATGGATGGGGAAAGCTTTAAAAGGATGTTAGGTAATACAGCCGCAAGGGTCTGCTGTGTGACACTTGGATAATCATTGCCCAGTGTATTCCTAAATAACATTTTCATCCTGCAGTTCCAAGGAGCTCAGGGAGGCATACATGTTCCTCTTGCCTAAACCTAAAAGTTTAGGTTAAAAATTTGGGAACTTCAACTGACTCAGGGTGTTTCATGGCTGAGTAGTGATTTGAAGCCAAGTGTCATCATTCCAATTATCTACAAACTTTACTGAGCTAAATGGATCAAAACCTCTAAACTGCCCACAGTTTGGTTTGTGCATGTAACAAATACTGAGAGGTGAGCAAAAACTTCTGCTTTTGATGGGAAGGCAGTGCTGCAGCTTCCCTCAAGCCTATGTGCACAACCACAGGTGTGGCTGTCTGTTTATGTTGCCTTTTAATTGTCCCATTTGCTGCATGGGTGGCGCTGTGGTCTAAACCACTGAGCCTAGGGCTCGCCGATCGGAAGGTCGGTGGTTCGAATCCCCAAGACGGGGTGAGCTGACCCAGCTCCTGTCAACCTAGCAGTTCGGAAACACGTCAAAGTGCAAGTAGATAAATAGGTACCACTCTGGTGGGAAAGGTAAATGGTGTTTCCATTCGCTGCTCTGATTTCGCCAGAAGCGGCTTAGTCATGCTGGCCACATGACCCGGAAAAACTGTCTGCGGACAAAAATCGGCTCCCTCGGCCAGTAAAGCGAGATGAGCGCCGCAACACCAGAGTCGTTCACGACTGGACTTAACTGTCAGGGATCCTTTACCTTTTAAAGCCTCATTTGGCACCTTTGTGATGGTGTAAGGTAAAGGTACCCCTGCCCGTACAGGCCAGTCTTGACAGACTCTAGGGTTGTGCCCTCACCTCACTCCAGAGGCCGGGAGCCAGCGCTGTCTGCAGACACTTCCGGGTCACGTGGCCAGCATGACAAGCTGCATCTGGCGAGCCAGCGCAGCACACGGAACACCGTTTACCTTCCCGCTAGTAAGCGGTCCCTATTTATCTACTTGCACCCGGGGGTGCTTTCGAACTGCTAGGTTGGCAGGAGCAGGGACCGAGCAACGGGAGCGCACCCCACCGTGGGGATTCGAACCGCCGACCTTTCGATTGGCAACTCCTAGGCGCTGAGGCTTTTACCCACAGTGATGGTGTAGTGAAGGACTAAGTTTTGTGAGGTGCGTACTTTACTGCATGCCCATCTCTTCCGGCAGCTATTCAGTCTACGTTCCATTACAATACTGTTGCTTGTCTGAATATAACTCTTTTAATAGAAGTGTTTGTGCCATGCAAAGACATCACAGGGTGACGGCAGATGATTGTGCCCATCCCTGCCCAGGGCACTTGCTGTTGTGATGGGAGGTTCTGTGGATAATACGTAAAGATGTCTGGATTCATTTTTGAACTAACTGATCCAGCTGTCTCCCTTTCCACTAGTAGCAGCAGAAGCTCAAAAGTAAACTCTTGCATCCTTTAAAATACGTTATTAGGGAGGGAAAGGGAGGAGTTGGGAGGGAAGAGTTCAGCTTTGAAGGGTGGGAAACGGCCCTTCTGCCTTGAGCTCTGGCACTGTAACTGTCTTTGGTGCTGAGATTAGGCCTTCTTCACAATGGGATGTTTATTCTCTGTTGGACAGGATCAGCGGCTACACACCCCTTTTATATTCTGCTCACTGCCGTGGGGCAAGATTGCTATCTAAAATCAACTCCTGTGTCAGTAGGGTTAACTTTTAAAAGCTAGTTGTACAGAAAACTAAGTCGTAGCGTAGTTATTCTCTGATCTATATGCCTTTGTAAAGGAGAAGGGGTCCTGTGAGCCTTGTGTTTGTATGTCTTTGGAAAAATGCATATTCAAAACACCATTAAATGGAACAAGATTTCACTTCAGAAACATTTCGATCATTTACATGGGAGGAAATGAAAGTTGCAGCACATTTGCATACTGACATTCAAAACCTTTTAATCATTGATGGCACACTAAGCTCCACCTTCTCCCTCCTGTAGCCTGGAAAGTGAATATATTACCCTCATTTAATTTTATGATATATTAACATGTTGTCTTCCCTTCTGTGCTGGGAGCATTATCTCTCTCCCCCACCCCCCTCTGTTTCCCCTTGCCTCCAGAGATCAAGAAATAGCTTTTATCTCAACACTACTTTTTCACGTTTTGCTGCAAAAGTGAACTAACATTGTTGCGCCTGAAATAATCAGAACGAAACAGGTGCCTTTTCATAAAATTACCATTGCAAATGTGTCCCATTCCACTCTTTTAACCACTCTTGTGCAGTAGGCATCTGCTGAGAAGTGAAAAATAAATCTGTAAAGACACTTGAGATTTTATGCCAGTGCTTTCTGCCTTGCTGAAAGACAGAAGCCGGGTAAATGACTACACTTTGCTCCCCCCCTTTTACATTATTTTACAACAGAAATAATGGAATTCTGCTCTTTTATTAAACAATACTACGCAAGAATCACAACAGGGAGGAGTGACTTGTGGCTCTCCGGGTGTTGTTTGATTTCAACTCCCAAGAGCCTCAACCAACAACCAGGGATCATGGGAGTTGTATTCCAACAACATCTGATTCCCAACCCCTATGTTACAGAATTATTTTAAGCCGGTTTGTATTCTTCCTCTACACCAGTTTCAGGGCAGTTAACAACCACATAGTACAGCTGTAATTCCCAGTTCATTGGAACCTATTTTCATATAATGTGTTCCAGTTTGTATTCCTTATATGCTGAGCACCATTAATTCATAGTCCAATTCTGAAGTTCATATGGCCCAAATAGGCACATCAACCCCACCGACTTTCTGAGAAAATGGCAATCTTTTGACAATCTCCACCCTAGTTGGCATTTGCATTGAGACCACCCTTTACACCAGAATCCTCCTCCACAAAGATGGAACTACATGGCTACCAAAGTTGGCCGCTTTGTACTTACCCATAATTACTTCCGCTTTGAGGAGAACATGTGTATTCAGATTGATGGTGCTGGCATGAGTACCTTCTTGGCTCCACAGTGTGCTAGCATCTTGATGACTCACTTAAAACAATGCTTTCTCAACTCCTATTCCCAAAAGCCTCTCTTCTACGTGAAATACGCTGATGGCATCTTTGTCATACGGACTCATGGACAGTACATACTTGCCACTTCAGTGGGTTGTTCCAGTGTTCATTATCCTCAGAGTAGGCCTATTGAAATGAATGGACATAGAATAATAGAATTGTCTAACTTAGGTCCATTAATTTCCATGGGTTTGAGTAGAACTTAGTTGGATGCAGCTCAGTAACTTGCCAGTCCACTATCAACATTAGCCTACAATCTATGCAAGAGGTATATTTTTGTATACTACTGTACAACTGCACAATGGACACATTAGAACCATGTTTCATAGGAAGTGTTGGTTGCTAAATGTGCTTTCATGCTTCCAGCTTCCACCCAGGACATACCATGAGTCCATTGTCTACAGCTAAGCCCTATGACACAACCACATCTGTTCAGGGTTATCAGACAGACTACTTAAGAATTTCATTTGAGACTACGATACCTACACAATGAAGTAAAATAATGCATCAACAAGGCCATAATGGTACCCAGGAACAATCTACAGGGCAGGCTTAGAAGAGAAAATGACAGGCCACCGCTTGCTGTCACTTATTTCTCAACTGAGAGCCCGTACTGGACAATGGCACTTCCCTGTCACAGGCCTTGGAAGTCACTGGCTTGAAGTTGCTTCCAGACAGCACCCAACCTAAAACTCTGCATCAGCAACAACCAGCTAACAAAATTTTGGGCACAGGAAACAGATCCTGTGACAGAGCCAGGTACCTAATCTGCCCCACCCCATGTCCATTCTGGCATGCTTTTACAAGACTTGATAATGTGATCCAAAGTATCATGGGTTCATTCATCCTCTATTCCAATGTGATTTATGCTATCATCTGTTAACAATGCCCTACTGCATTCTGTTTAGTGGTGTAAATTTTCCAGCATAAAATACCTTATGCGAATTAGGGGAAATGTTCAGTTTGCTTAGAGAAATTTGCTGATGACCTGGAGAGTGACTTAATTCTGCATCTTTTACTTGTATTTAGTAAGCAAAGTGAAAACTTTGAAAATGCCAAGCTTGCATAATATTTATTTGCCATTGGCATCCATTCATTTTTCCTAACAAACTTATGAAACACACACACAAAAAAATCCATGGAAAAATAAAGCACTGGAGAGTTTCCTGCCCCATATTACTAATAGGTCTGAGAGATCAGTCTCTATTCTAGGCAAAATAATAGATAGGTGCAAATCTGACATCAGAAAGTGACAATACCAATAAACCAGTGAGGATGTTTCAGCCTCCCAGAACACACTGTTACTGACCTAAAGGCGGCCATTCTGAAACACAGGGACGTCAAAAGAAGAAACAGCTGAATCACAATTCAGCAGGAAGTTCAGTGCTATACCGTGTGGGTTAAATGAAGACAAAGGATGTTCATTAGCCCAGCCAGGGTACCTGTGCTGTCTGTGGCTGTTTCTTGTGAATGGTTCTCTACCTCTCTATAGGTGTTAATATAATTTCAGCAATTCCTACCAATCTGCTGATGCAAAAAGCGAAAGTCGTGCCTCTTTAGAATATATTCTGAAGCACTTAACTGACACCTTTGCATTTCATTGCCATTCAATCCCCACCTTATAATTGTCTCCTTTTTGGACCCGCCAACTAAGATTTCAGTTCACGCATCTGATGCAGTGAGCTTAAATCCACAAAAACCCACACCATAATAAATTTGTTAGTCTTTAAGCTGCCTCAAGACCCTCTGGTTGTTTTTGCTTCAAGAGGCAAATGTGTCATTTTTCATTAATGGAGTGGTTTTCAACCAGTGTGTTGTGGCACCCTGGGGTGCCTTGAATGATGGCCAGGGATGCTGCAGGCAACACTGGCCTCTGTCCCTCTTTCCTTCCCTCCCTCCTCTGATGCCCTCTCAGGTCTCTGCCTCCCAAAAGGTTGCACAGCTTTTTGATGTTTTAATGTATTGGTACTAACTTGAAATGATGGTAAGCAAAACCAAAAAAGTCCCGTGTCACCTTAAAAATTGTCATGGCATGAGCTTTCGTGTGCCCCAGGCAGGTTTACCAAATGCATGATGTATAGTTCTGAATCTGCAAACCTATATACGCAAGACAGGAATGTCCAGGAGAATTTCAGAAGGAAATGAAAAAAGCAACATAGTGCAGAAAAGAATCACAGTGTTGGTAGTAACACAAACATATTTTCATTAGTTAGCTAATCTATGGATGTAGCAAGATTTTTTTAAAAAATAACAAAAACACCTGATGGCTAATTTGTTGAGAAATATTGGCCACCCTTGGACAATTAAAACTCAGCTTAATAAGCCAAGATATAAATGAGCCTTGTGGCTGCTCACTGGCGGAAAGGGGCTGTCTTTGCAAATGAAGACAGGAAGTCTTCAGTTAACTGTATCTTCCTGTTTTGTCTAAACCAAGAAACTGTTTAATGGCTTTGGAACAAGACGTTATTAAGCCAACTTCAAACTGTGGCTTCATTAAATATAGTTTCCTAGTTTGGGAGACTAGAGTTAGCTGACTTGTTTGTTAGCTTACATGAAGGGGCACCACACACCCACAGAGTTTGGTTTCCAGTGTGGAATCCAGAAGGCTAAGAGCTTCAGCATGGATTGCTTTTTAAAACATCTGTAGTCCTCATCTTTATAGGAAGAGAAACTTGAGTGAACGTGATATGTTTCTGCTATAAGCTTGAAACCCACGGAGAGTCAGAAGACAGTGCTGGGACAGGATCTTGGGAGATCCATGTTCAGATAGGATGGTCAAGTTGACTTTGTTACCGTATTTTTTGCCCTATAGGACGCACTTTTTCCCCTCCAAAAATGAAGGGGAAATCTGTGTGCGCCCTAAGGGGCGAATGCAGGCTTTTGTTGAAGCTTGGAGAGCGAGAGGGGTCGGTGCGCACCGACCCCTTTCGCTCTCCAGGGTTCAGGAAGCTATCAGCAAGCCTGGGGAGCCCGCGGGAGTTCCCACAGGGCTCCCTAGGCTACGGATAGCAGCCTGCTGCCCGGAGCACGGGGCGCGCTGAAGCCGCGGCTGGGGGGGGAATAATTTTTTTTCTTTATTCCCCCCCCCCCCCCAAAAAAAACTAGGTGCGTCCTATGGGCCGGTGCGTCCTATAAGGCGAAAAATACGGTAATTTTCTCATGGCCTTGTTAATTGTGCTTATTGCGTATAGCAGGGGAGCAAGAACCATGCTGAAATACAGGCAACTCTGGGAGGAAGGGCAGGATAGAAACGTAGTTAAATGACGACAGTTTTATGGATTGCTGGGTTTGGCATGGTGTAAGGGAAGGGACAAACCTAGACAGCATCTTAAAAAGCAGAGACATCACCTTGCCAACAAAGGTCTGTATAGTTAAAGCTATAGTTTTCCCAGTAGTGATGTTTGGAAGTGAGAGCTGGACCATAAAGAAGGCTGGTTGCCGAAGAATTGATGCTTTTGAATTCTGGTGCTGGAGGAGACTCTTGAGATTCCCATGGACTGCAAGAAGATCAAACCTCTCCATTCTGAAGGAAATCAGCCCTGAGTGCTCACTGGAAGGACAGATCCTGAAGCTGAGGCTCCAATACTTTGGCCGCCTCATGAGAAGAGAAGACTCCCTGGAAAAGCCCCTGTTGTTGGGAAAGATTGAGGGCACAAGGAGAAGGGGACGACAGAGGACGAGATGGTTGGACAGTGTTCTCGAAGCTACGAACATGAGTTTGACCAAGCTGCGGGAGGCGGTGGAAGACAGGCGTGCCTGGCGTACTCTGGTCCATGGGATCACGAAGAGTCGGACACGACTAAACAACAATAACAAAGGGAAGGGTTCAGGCATCCAAAAGCCTAGCTGCTCATCGATGAATCCATGCAGCCCACATGATGGACAACATTTGGGGGAGAAAGGCCCCGTATGGTGTGGGTTGGCATCATGGGCAGATGTGAGGTGACATTCCATGGGCATTTTAGGGGTCCATACTGTGGAGTGAGGAGTTCCCCTCCTCACCCACCCTGGCTATGGATCCTGCTCAGTGTCCCCAGTACCATCCAGAATGGAATGATGGTATTGTGAGACATAATTGATCCCCCTTCCAAAAGACCGCTGGGTTGTATCCAACTAAGCTCTCTTCAGCATAGACCCATTGAAATGAATGGACCTAAGCGAGTTGTGTCCATAATCTTCAATAGGCTTACTCCGAGTAGAAGTAAGATTAGCTGTTATGAGGAAGGCCAACATCCCATGATACTAAAGCCAGTTGTGAGTTGTAGGTAAGATTCCTTCCCAGCCCCAGTTGCAAGCTGCTAACTTCTATTTGGGACAAGGTGATAAATGCATGAAATAAGGGCAGGTGGGAGACATGAAGGGAATGGCTGTGCTGAAACCTGGGCTAGAACCTCTTGATGGTGACGAGTCAACTGGAGGGGAAAAGTTCTCCCTCCCCCATGACCAACCAGCTTAGTTAATTGGCTCCTGGAATGGCACTCAGGCCACAGCATGGGCAGATGGTAGACCCACCAGACTGCCACCTGGCCAGGGCTAAGAAACATATTGTCCTCCTTCTCCCCACCCTCCACCCCAAAAAACACATACATGCTGAATGCAACTGGGTTCCCTGGTGATCTGGGAACCGGTGATTAGTCAATTGCAGCTCTGTTTTCATTTGACAATTGTACCACCACCACCAGAAAAAATTAAATTCTGCAAAATGTATTTAAATGAAGGGAGGGTGTGTGCAAACTTTTAAAGCTCTAATGAAAGATACTGGGCTAGACTGATGGGAATAAGGACTGACAAATCCCGAAACCAGGAGGAAGGGACGTTGGATAAAGATTGGACTTGTCTATATCTTTCTTTTTCTCTTTCTTTATTATTAGAATGTTTCACAAAGTTGTAAAGATGCACAAAGAATTATGAAAGAATATTATGATTATAAGAATCTGGTAAGGTTAAGACTTAAGTTTTAAACTTTAAGGTTTATTTTATTATAGAAAGATAGGATTAAAATAGTCTAGGGTAATGTAATGATAGAATTTTATGAAACATGGAAAGGAAAGGATTTGCTGGGATAATTAATAACTAGAATACAAAGGAAGGGAGGAGGAGGAGGTCTAAGAAAGAAGGCAATGACAGTTAAGGGTCTGAAAATAATGAACTTGTTTTGGGTTTTTTTATTCTTTTTTCTGTATCTTGTATTTTCTTGTATTTTTACTTTATGTTTTTGTGTAATTCTTGTATTCTTTGAAATTTTAATAAATATCATTTAAAAAAAAAAATTAAAGCTCTAATGAAAGAATGTGCGGCTACAAAATTGAACATATTTAGGCCCGGGTTCCAAGCTCCTTAAAATGGGGTTCCCAAGTCCCAAGGATTATTCTCCAGGGTTGTCTCTCTAGGTGTGCTCATCTCATTCAAAGTTCAGCTCAGACGTGAACTTGTTTCCTCAGCAGCCGTAACTCGCTGAGTTATTTGGGTTGCTTCTCCCCTTCACGTGATAAAGAGATGGAAAAGTCATGGCTATAATGGAAAACAATGCCATTGAATAGATGTGGGATTTATTTATTTTTAATTACAACTCAAGGCCAGGAAGGAATGAGCAAGCTATCTTCCAGCGCCATCATATAGCTCGGCAAGTAGGAATATATCAGCTACTACCTTTTCCTGGCAAAGCTTGCATTTATTTATTTATTTGCAAATATGGACTATTGCTCCCGTAGCTAATGCTCAGCTACAAGTCAAGCACCCTTCTGCCGGCAGCTTTCCTTCCTTCTATATATGTCGGGGTTCAGAGCAAGGCTATTATTAGTGTGATGGGACGATGAGCTGCTTGTGTGTAAAATCCTAGTCCCTCAGAGTTTGGTCAAGTTTGCAAACCTCTGTCTGTAACGGAGCCCCTTAAACATGGCTCCGTCAGTCGCTGGCAGATTCCGACAGTGGTTGCTTTCGGAATCGCTTCCAACATAAAAGCTCCTTAACGGAAACACGTCTTCTGGACTCTCTGCGTGACAGTTTCCGGCGAGGAGTGGGTGTCCCTACAGGAGGTCCTGAAACCTCCCCACTGTTTTCGCTGGAAGTGTCTCTGAGCCATCCCTCCAGCTCCCTTTCCCTCAGCCCAGCTCCTCTCCCCCTACTGGTTCCCTCTTCAGCTGCTGAGTCTCTCCCAACCTGTGTGAGCCCTTTCACTTCCCTTCCTTCCGATGGCAGTTCCCTGACATCCACCTCCCCTCCAGGGCCCCCTTCATCCCCTCTCGCCCCCTCCTCTACGGGCGGTGAGGAGGCAAAACCCCGGAATGAACTTCCTTCATCTTCCGATGTCCCGAACACTTCTCTCCACCTGTTGCGGTTCCTGGTCTCGAAGTACTCCTCCTCCTCAGAGTCCATCTCCCCTTCCCCTTCCGATTCCGAGAATCCTTCCAACTCCTCCTCCTCATCGGTGGTCCCAAAGTATTCCCTCCGGAACCTCTCCACAGGCTGAGGTTTCCTTGGGAACCTTTGATGGAACGTTTCTATCAATACCTCGTCATTGATATCTTCTGCCATTACCCAAGTGTTTTCTGACTCCGGTTCTCCTTCCCACGCTACCAAATACTCCACCTGATCCCCCTTCCATCTGGCGTCGAGGATTTCTGCCACATGGCTGCTGCATTCCCTTTCTTCTATGACCGGTCCCCGAGTGGCCATCCCTTCTCGTCCCCCCTCATACGGTGACAGTAACGACCTGTGAAATACTGGGTGCAGTTTCATGTGGTTGGGTAACCGGAGCCTGAAAGCCACTGGGTTGACCTGTTGAATGACCTCAAAGGGACCCAATCTCCTGGGTCTTAATTTCTTACAACCTCCTTTGAACGGCAACCCTTGGGTTGACAGCCACACCCTATCTCCCACCCTTATGGTTTCACCTTCCCTTCGGTTCTTGTCTGCCTGCCTCTTGTATTCTTCCTTCGCCCTTTCTAAGTTGAGTTGGAGCTGACGATGGATTGCTTCCATTTCTTCTACAAAATGCTCGGCTGCCGGGACACCCCATCTCTCCCCTTCTCCCCCTGGGAAAGCCCTGGGATGACACCCATAATTAGCCAAGAAGGGGCTCATCCCTGTGGACACATTCTCGGCATTGTTGTAGGCAAATTCCGCCAGCGCCAACTTTTCTACCCAGTCATTCTCTCTGTCATTGACATAACACCTCAGGTATTGCTGGAGGACCCCGTTTGCTCTTTCCGCCTGCCCGTTGGTTTCAGGGTGCCGGGCAGTCGAAAAGTTGACCTCCACCTGCAGTAAGCTCATGAGCTTCCTCCAGAACCTGGAAGTAAATTGTTTTCCTCGGTCTGAGACCACCCTCAATGGCACCCCGTGCAACCTAAAAATGTGTTCTACAAATAACTTCGCTGTCTCTTCCGCCGTGACTGCATGCGAGCAGGCTACAAAGTGGCACATCTTTGTTAGTAGGTCTACCACCACCATGATGGCTGTTTTCCCCTTGGACTTCGGCAGATCAGTCATAAAATCTATCGACACTGCCTCCCAAGGTCGTTCTGGGGTTGGTAAGGGTTCTAATAGCCCCGCCGGTGCCCGCCTCTCCCCTTTGGCTCGCTGGCATTGCTCACACCCTCTTACATACTCCCGTACATCTTCCCTCACCTTAGGCCACCAAAATTCCCTGGTGACCAACCACATGGTTTTGTGTTGTCCAAAATGCCCCGCCGTGGGGCTGTCGTGCAACTGCTTGAGTACCCTCCCCCTTAAGTCTCCTTCAGGGATATACAGTGCCCCTTTGTAATACAAAGCTCCATTTCTTTCCTCGAAACCCCCTGGTTCCTCTCCCTCACCCCTAAGACCTCTGAGCTTATTCTGGGCGTATTCATCATTCTCTGTTTCCTCTACCAGTTCTCTTTGTCCCACCAATGCCGCCCCACACACCCAGCGGTCCTCTGGAATGACATGTCTCTCTTCGGGTGCTCCCTCCTCCTCCAAATATTCAGGTTTGCGTGAGAGAGCGTCCGCCCTAATGTTCTCTGGGCCTGGCACGTAACAAATCTCAAAGTTAAATTTGGAGAACTCCTGGGCCCATCTCACTTGCCGTTGGTTGAGCACTCGTGCCGTCCTCCAATACTCTAGGTTCTTGTGGTCAGTGCACACTTGCACCTTATGTTGTGCGCCAATTAGCAGGTGCCTCCATCTCCGGAACGCCTCATGAATGGCTAGTAGTTCTCGGTCATACACCGTGTAGTTCCTCTCGGATTTGTTCAGCTTTCGCGAAAAAAAGGCACACGGTCTCCACTCTGACTCCTCCTTCCCTGGCTGCAGAAGCACCGCCCCAATCGCTCTGTCTGATGCGTCAGTTTCCACTCTCATCGGTTTTTGTAAATCCACATGCAGGAGTTGTTGTTCCGAGGCGAAGGCCCTTTTTAGTTCCTCAAATGCTCGCTCCGCCTCCTCAGTCCAAACGAACTTCTTCTTACTGCTGAGACAGTCCGTAATGGGCGCCGTCAGGTGGGCAAAGTTTCGGATGAACTTACGATAGAAGTTCCCAAATCCTAGGAACCTCTGCACATCCTTCCTTGTTTTGGGTGTTTTCCATTCCAGCACCGCCTGGACCTTGCCGGGATCCATGGCCAATCCCTTGTCTGACAGGCGATACCCCAGGAATTCCACCTCCTTGGTATGAAACTGACACTTCTCCAGTTTCACCCACAGCTGGTTGGCTTGCAGCCTGCTCAACACTTCTCTGACGTCTCTCACATGCTGCTCCTCATTCTCAGAATACACCAACACGTCGTCTAAGAAGGCCACACAATTCTTGTAAAGCAAAGGCCCCAGGACGTGGTTCATAAACGATTGAAAGCACGCGGAGCCTCCTTGTAGGCCGAAGGGCATAACTAAATATTCAAATGCCCCCAAAGGGGTGAACATGGTGGTTTTCCATTCATCCCCCTTCCTTATTCGTATCAGGTTGTACGCCCCCCTTAGGTCCAGTTTAGTAAAAATCTTTCCCTTCCTGACCCTTGTCAAAATGTCGTCAATCCTGGGCATAGGGAAAGCCACTGGTTCTGACACTGCATTTAAGGCCCTGAAGTCACACACAAGCCTCGGCTTGTTCGTGTTTTTTTTATCCACAAAAAACACTGGGCTGCCCCCCACCGCCCTGGACTCTCTGATGAACCCTCTCTTCAGGTTCTTGTCAATGAACTCTCTTAGCTCCTGCATCTCTCTGTCTGACATGGCGTACAGCTTGCCTACAGGGAGCTGTGCCCCAGGGAGTAAATTGATTTGACAGTCAAAGGGTCTATGCGGGGGTAATTGGTCAGCTTCCCTTTCGCTGAAGACGTCGCGGAGATCTGCGTATTGTCGTGGTACCTTCACGTTCTCCGTTACTTCAGTCCCTGCTAGGGTGGCTTGCGCCCCTGCCAAACCCTTTCCCTCTTTGCAGTGTTCTAAGCAATGTGCTGAACCAAAAGAAACCACTCTCTGATGCCAGCCCACCAGCGGATCATGTAACGCTAGCCAGCTCATCCCCAATATAATGGGAGCTCCTCCCAAGGTGGCCACATTAAACGCTATCAGTTCGGTGTGCCTTGCCACCTTCATTATCATTGGGACGGTCTGCAAGCTGACTTCTCCTCCCAACAGCTCCCTGCCATCGATCGTGGTCACCTGCAGGGGGTTGCTTAAAGGGATCGTCTGTATCTGGTGTTCAGCTGCAAACTCTTTGCTCATGAAATTGCAGGAGCTGCCTGAGTCCAACAGCGCCTTTATCTTTAGAGGGTGTCCGTTTGGCAGCTCTAGCGCCACTTCTATCACTAGGGCGGGTTTAGGAGGTTCTGGCGTGGGCACTTTCACTGCTCTTTGGCCTGACTGCTGTGCCCCGACGGTGGCAGCCAGGCGTTGGCTTTTACTTGCTTCGGTATTTCTTCCTCTCTTCCCTCCACAGCTCCTACCATCCCTTGCCATTCCTTCCTCTGGGGGCAGACTCTGGCAAAGTGACCTGGCTGTTGGCAGAGATAGCATTTCCGGGCGCCTTTTCCCTCCTTCTTTCCCCCCTCACTGGGCTTTGAAACTGCGCGCGCGCGCGCTGTTCCGATTTCCATCGGCTCTGCCGGCGGGAAAGTTGGCTCTGGAATGTCTGGAATGCGGAACTCCTTCCAACGTTCCCCCTTCCCTTCCCGCCTCTCCAATGCTCTCGCCTCCTGGCGCGCTCCTATGGTCAGCGCTGATTTGGTCAGCTGGTCCATAGACTCCGCCCTGGGCGCCCGGGAAAGTTCGTCTTTCACAGCCGAAGAAAGCCCTTCTTCAAAAAGCATTTGAATGGGTTCCGCCGATAGATCCCACCCCAATTTATGGATCAACATGGTGAATTCAGTCCAGTACTCACGGACAGATCGGCTCCCCTGTTTGCAAGCCATTAACTGTCTGCGGACCACTCCCTGTTCAATATCGCTGGAAAACATCAGATCCATGGCGCGAAAGAACTTCATCGTGTCCTTTAGGACGTCACTATTCGCTGCCATCAGGGGTCTAACCCAGTCTCTCGCCCCCTTTTCAAGATGCCCAATCACGAAAGCCACTCTTGATTCCTCGTCAGGGAATTCATCAAACTGCAGATTGAGGGCATATTGCATCTCTGTCCGAAAGCCATGATAGTCTTTGGGCTCCCCCCCAAACTTCTGCACCAATCCTGGTACCTTTCTGACGAGCTGGGTGTCTTTCCCCTTTTTGTCTGCATCCTGAGCCCTCCTCTCCTCAAGCCTCGCCGTCTGCAGCGCTAGCTGGACCTCCAACACCCGGTACCTTTCTTCCAGGCTTGGACCCGCTCCAGCTCCTGCTTCTCCGGTTCCGGCTGGGTTGCTCATGATGCCTTCTCCTGCACAAGCTGCTCACGAAGACTGTCGGAATGCTGTGATGGGACGATGAGCTGCTTGTGTGTAAAATCCTAGTCCCTCAGAGTTTGGTCAAGTTTGCAAACCTCTGTCTGTAACGGAGCCCCTTAAACATGGCTCCGTCAGTCGCTGGCAGATTCCGACAGTGGTTGCTTTCGGAATCGCTTCCAACATAAAAGCTCCTTAACGGAAACACGTCTTCTGGACTCTCTGCGTGACAGTTTCCGGCGAGGAGTGGGTGTCCCTACAGGAGGTCCTGAAACCTCCCCACTGTTTTCGCTGGAAGTGTCTCTGAGCCATCCCTCCAGCTCCCTTTCCCTCAGCCCAGCTCCTCTCCCCCTACTGGTTCCCTCTTCAGCTGCTGAGTCTCTCCCAACCTGTGTGAGCCCTTTCACTTCCCTTCCTTCCGATGGCAGTTCCCTGACAATTAGCCACTCTGCTTTGTTTTAGGAACAGCCGGATAGTCGGCCAAACAGCCAGATCTGATGACAGATTACTTTATAGCTTTGGGCTGCAATTCCTTCCCCACTCCACTCCAACAGCTTTTAACAAATGCCGTGGTATCTGCCCTTATGTTTTGTCAATGTGTTTTAAGAAAATCAGCCAACAAAGGCCTTTGTTAGCTGGCCCATCCTGGCGCAGACTTTCCAGGAATGAGGATGAGTCATCTTGAATGAGATTAGAAATGGAAAATATTGAGGCCAGTAGCCAGATAGGATCGAAAGACTGCAGTCGGAGAACTCGCCAGGTTTCCAATCTGTTCTGACTGTTTTTACAGCCAGACATAACATAGTTCTACCTTGAGCTTCCCCGCCCGCCCCGCAAGCTGCGTTCTGGACTCCAATCATGTTATTTTGCCGGGGTGCATAGTATACTTCGTCATCCTTTACCTCCCTCCAAGCCTACTCACAAGTAGCTGACAATGTTTGGTAATTTGGAATTTGGGGCACTTGTAGATAGAGAGTTCCATAAACTGACAAGTGCTCTTTTTTTTGTCTCAGTCTCTCTGATTGAAAGGTTAACCCATAGCTGTCAACTGTCTCTTATTTGGCGGAAAAGTCCCTTATCCCAGCGCCGCATCCCGCTGCTGTCCCTTATTGATTATGTCCCTTAAATTTCCCGGATTTCAAAGGAAGCAGCTCCTCTCCCTCCCTCCCTGCCGGCCAGGGAGGAGGGAGGCTCCAACTGTGTTGCTTGGCTGCGTTGCTCACCCAATAAGGAGTCTTAAGAACGACTGGGGGGTGGAGCTTGCATGCCTTGTGCCGATCAAATCGGCTCCTTTGTCTGGGGACTCACCTTTGCTCAGCGCTTCCCAGCGGAGAGGTTACGGTGATTTTCCTTGCTGCATCCCCTTTGCCGGATTGCTGCGCTGTGGGAACCACCGCTTGAGGCTTCGTTTGGCTGCTGGCTGGGCTTTCTGCCTTTGGCTTGGAGGGGCTCAGAAGTTGAACATACCTGTGCTTGGAAAATCCCTTATTTTGGCTGCTGATCCCTTATTTTTGTGGCTGCTGGTCCCTTATTTTCAAATCTGTAAGTTGACAGCTATGGGTTAACCCAATAGTTAATCAGCTGAAACCAACCCAATTGACAAAAGTTTCCAGCTATAGTACAAATAATATTCCAGAAACATCCACATAAGTATTCTTTTATCCAGCTGGCTCCATGTTTCTTCAATTAAGAACCCAGAGACCTCTAATTTTGAGACTACAATGCCCAGCCCAAGGCAGCCGTAAATCAAAGTCCTGAAGTCACCTGCCATGTAAGCAAAGGCTAGAAAGGGCAAGAATTCGGGGAAAAGAAAGAGACAAGATGAGTCTCCTTGTTGCTTAAATCAAAGTGAGCATGCTCAGGAAACTTGTATTTATTATTATTATTTTATCATTATATATTTATTTATACCCCAGCTTTTTCCCTGATGGGACTCAAGGTACGTTACAGATAAAAACAAGAACCACTAAAATCATAGAAAAATCAATTGTTGGAATACAATTAAACATGGATAGAATTAAAACTATATACATATATAAAATCTGTTGATGTTGTCTTATCACATGAACCAGCTTGACTTATTCCTGGCTAGTGACCTTTTAAATAATTTTATTTATGCATTTTTACAACTTATATATACTTCATACAATATTCATCATTATCTCTTATCCGCAGACTTCCCAGTTCATCTCTCCGTGGCATTCTAGGTAATCTTTCGCTAGCCTCCTATTCTATTATTCCAACCCATTTTCGTCTCAAATCTTCCTTTATTTAATGTTATCTGCTGCTCATATGTTCATTCCTACTTGTAGGTTAAATGGAGTATTATACCCTCTAAGATACTCTTCAAAGCACTTCCATGTCGGTTTGCATTTCTTGGTACAGAAAGTATTGATTTGGTGTGTAATTAATTCAAGAGGCTTCTGGAAGCTCTGTGTGAAATAAAGAAGCAGAAGGTTCATGATGTTTGGGTTATATCTTCAGAGAAGCTGGGTACAGCTGACTTAAACTGGTTCTCTTATCTCTTCAGTCAAGGTCATGCTGACTATAAAAGTAAGGCCAGAAGTAGTCTGGGTTTCACATTCTCTGTCTCTTTTCCTTCTGGTGTGATGTTTTGTACCTAGAATGCTTAGTGTTAAAGTTTAGACTTATTATAAGTTATTGTAAGTTTAAACTTACTGCAACTGGATTTCTTATGGACAGTGCCAATCCTGAATGTATTGGATTTGTGACCATTATGCTCATTTGCCTTCAGTAGCAGAAAAACTCTGCTGAATGAAATAGGCCTCTGATCTATTTTTTTGGGAATCCTGCAATGTGTTTAAGTTTTTACTCTGCTAGCTATACGTTGGAATCTGCTCTGGATCAATACTGAGTAGAATTTCATGACATTCCACTCATTCCTGGCTAGTGATCTTGTATTGGCCAGAGCAGCGTAGTGGCGAATGCGTTGAATCCCACCTGATACCAGTGAGTTCAAGACTTCTGGCATGCTTGAACCCCAATAATCAGTTGCTGTGGGGGACTCTGCTTCTACATGCTGTCAACTAAGAATGGCTTCAGGTGTTACGCAGAAAAGACAAGAAAGGAGGGGCAAGGGACATCCTTGCAGTGCATTCCTGTGTATTGTGCAAAGAGAAAACTTTTTCACTCCTTTGTGGGGAGCACCTAGAGTTCTTATTTTCACACATCAGTGTCATACGTTGTCATACGTTTGGAGGAAAACCTTAAACACGTTGCAGAGTTCCCAAAAATAGACAAGAGGCAATAGTACAGTGGTACCTCGGGTTAAGTACTTAATTCGTTCCAGAGGTCTGTTCTTAACGTGAAACTGTTCTTAACCTGAAGCACCACTTTAGCTCATGGGGCCTCCTGCTGCTGCCGCGCCACCACCGCACGATTTCTGTTCTCATCCTGAAGCAAAGTGCTTAACCCGAGGTACTATTTCTAGGTTAGTGGAGTCTGTAACCTGAAGCGTATGTAACCCAAGGTACCACTGTACTTCATTAAGCAGAGCTATACTTGTGCTGAAGGCAAATGCTGCGTAATGGTTATCAAATCCAATACAGTCAGGATTGGCTAAGTCCATACAAAATCCAGTTGCAGCATTTATAAACTTAACTCGTAATAAGACTAAACCTTAGCACTAAGAAACACCACACCAGAAGGAAGAGAGAGAAAAAGAAAATTAAGACCCAGGCTCCTTTTGGCCTATATTTCTAGTCAGCATGACTCTGCAGAATAGAGATAAGAGAACTAGTTCAAAGCAGCTTCCCAGAAGGTATAACCCAAAGAATTGTTAACATTGCTGCCTCTCCTTCTCTCACACAGAGATGCTTCTAGTAGTTTCTAGAATTAATCAGAATAGGAAAGAATAGGAAAGATCTTTACACATGAGACCAATACTTTCTGCACTAAGAAATGCAAACTGAGAACCAGAACTTCAGAAGCACAAGCTTATTTGCACTTCCAGCTTTTATCATCCGCTTTTCTACCCCCACCTCCAACTCCCATCTAGGTACACGATTTGCAATAATGTGACCCATCAACTGGAGAGTGTGTTCAAGGTGGCCTGAAAGAGAGAAAGGAGGAGGCTCCAACTGTGTTGCTTGGCTGTGTTGCTCACCCAATAAGAAGTCTAATACTTCTAAAAAATGAAGATAACCAAATAAAATTAAAAAAATTTGAGGAAATAAGAGAACACATTTCAGACTGGTTCCAATACCATCAGTTATTTGAAAAATTTAAATCTGACAAACAAAAGGGGTTCTCAGTAGAAATTTCCCGATTCGAATCTGATCTTGTAAATTCTAAAAGAAAAACTCTTTCCAAAACTTACCGACGCCTCCTTGACTGGACAGTCAAGGAGGAGGAGGTAACAGTGGCAATGGTGAGGTGGTCCCAGGATTTTGGCCATTCAATAACCATGGCCCAATGGGAAAATTTATGGAAGATCAATTGGAAATTCACAAACTGTTACACGATTAGAGAGAACTTTCAAAAAATGCAACATCGATGGTATCTAACACCATGGAAACTTTCAAAAATGTATAAAAATGTGTCAAGTAATTGTTGGAGATGCGGAGACTCAGGAACATTCTACCATATGTGGTGGACATGTAGGAAAATACAGGTATTCTGGGAGAGTATACATGCAGAACTGCAAAAAATGCTAAAGATCTCTTTCAATAAAAAACCAGAGGCCTACCTCCTGGGAATAACAGATTTGGATATTCCACAAAAGAGGAAGGGTATCTTTTTATATGCGACGGCGGCAGCAAGAGTTTTGATCACAGCAAAATGGAAGAGTAATGAAATCCCCTCTATACAAGATTGGATCCAAAAGCTGACAGAATATGCCGAATTAGATGGTTTATCAGAAAAAATAAAGAATAAATCAAAACAGGAATTTGTTTCTAAATGGGAGGTTTTCAAAGAATATCTGAAAAATAAATTAGTAGTTTAAATTCTGTTGCAGCATTTGAGGAACTTCAGTAATAGTTGCTAGGTAGATAGAAGAAATTAGATTTATTGAGAATAAGTTTAATTATGAAAAAAATGTGTATTGGCAATAAGTAATATGAATTTGAAATATGGAATAGACGGGAAGTTGGGTCTTTAGTGTTAAGACCAATAGATGTTTTATTGTTTGCCAAGGGGAAAAAAGAAGAAGTCTAAGAACAACTGGGGGATGGAGCTTGCATGCCTTGTGTGTGGCTAGTTAATGCAAGCTGAGGGGGTTTTTGAATGCTGGACGCCATTTTGTTGCACGTGCTGCTGCAAACTTTGCAGTGCAAAGCCAGGCCAGGGAGCCATCTTAAGCTGAGGCTGCATAGGCCTTGTGATTCAGATTCTATTCAGTTGAACCTCTGGTTACAAAGTTGGTTGGACAGTGTTCTTGACACTACTAGCATGAGTTTGACCAGACTGCAGGAGGACAGGAAGACTGGAGTGCCTGGAACAGGTGAGGCTGCAGGTCCCTTATTTTGGCTGCTGGTCCCTTATTTTCAAGGCTGCTGGTCCCTTATTTTCAAATCTGTAAGTTGACAGCTATGGCGTTGTGGGTTTTTGCATTGCTTCCATGAACAAAAGGGGAGGGGGGAAGCAATGATAGGGAGCTATGCTTTTCTCAAACCACTTTCATCTACCTCCTGTCTTAAGAAACGTCCCTACGCAGCAACAGACGCAGGCCTACAGTCTGCTTACAGAAGTTGGCCAGTTCTCTTGGGATTTAAACGAGAGATCTGGGGCGCTGGTTAAATCCCGACAGTTTTCTGATGGTAAGTGAGGGCATCTCTGCAGGCTCTGTGCTTCTTACCTGTGGCGTGTTCAGGATAAGATTCCCTCTGGAATAGTATCTGGGACAGTTATATTTCTGACTCATCGGCATTTGTAATTAAACATGGTAATTCTATTCACTGTGGGGCTCGGGGTGTTGCAAATCGCCCTCTTCCCTTTCCCCCCATTTTTGCGCATTTCATTTCTTTGTCACCATCTGCTGCGAAATGGCTGTTTTTCTTTCGGTGTGCACTTTGCATTGCCATCTGGGCAAAATTATTTGTCCCATTAATTGTGAAAATGTGTGAAGAAGCAAAACAAAAATGCTACTACAAGCCAGCGGAATGTGTGCTAAATGAGATCCAGCCCACTCGCGAGAACATGCACACAGAGCTTGACATTATGAAATGCCTATTTTAATAGCCTCTCTTGCTAATTGGTCTTTGCACAGCGTCGAAAAATAGCTCTCCACTTGACTCTGTCCCACGGGGAGGGCCTGAGAAGATCTGAGTCTTTTTTTACAAGATTATAAATATCTTAGCATGAACGCTGTCGTACTGTGGCTATCTTCAGGCTCCCACAATCGCTTTCGTGATCAGGAATCTGAGGTTCTAAAAGTGGCTCTCCAAAGGCCTTTGTTACCAAAGCTCCGTGCAGAGAGAAACTTCCCCAAGGGGGAACAGGTGTATCTTTTTATATCCGCACACCTCCCCCAGGCATATATACATCATTAGACCATTTAAGTCCTTAGCCATCTCATCTCCCAAGGGAAACCTGGGAGATATAGTTCTGAACAGGGCTACGGGTTGCTTCTCAAATTATCAGCACCAGACTACAGTTCCCAGTGTTCCATCTTGGCCATTTGAAGGCATAGAGCAGTTAGTAAGTAAGTACTGTTAGTAAGTACAGAGGTCTGTGCTAGAGTTGGCAGAGGCAGCAAGCAGCAGAAAAAAGGAAGACCTGGTAGTCAGACAAGGCCTGCAGGACTTGGACAGCTCCCAGGACTTGGACAACATGCTCCAACCACCTTGTAGCACAAAAATGATCCTTATGTCGTGGTGAAGGCCTTGAAGGCTGTCTCCAGCCCTACCTCCTCAGTGAGTTTCTTTTAAAATACAGCCTTCTGAAACCTGGTGCTTTGCAGATGTTCTAGACAAGTCCCTTCATCCCCGGCCAGCATGGCCAGTGGTCAGGGATGGAGAGTTGTAGCTCCAAACATCTGGAGGGCACAAGGTTGGAAAAGGCTGCTTTGGGAGATTGCAGCCTGGCACTCTTCTGACACCATGTTCTCTTTGTGGACTGTTTATCCTCCCAGTTTGATCCCCCACAACAACCCTGCGAGGCGGGTTAGGCTGAGAGGCAGTGACTGGCCCTAGGGCATCCAGCGAGCTTGACGGCTGATTGGGGATTTGAACCCTTCTCTCCCAAGTCCTCGTCTGTAACGGCTACGCTACACTGGGCTTTGCAACACCGTGCACATGCAAGCATAAATACATAATGGAAGAGTTATGCAAACGATTCTCTTAATTAATTAAAACAAAATAAGGCTGTTTTGTCCTGAGCTAACTATGATTGAATCTTTGTTTTGTAAAGCAGAGGTGGGACTTGAGAGAACACAGACTGAGCTTTCCCATTGCCACTTTTGTAACTCGCTATACTACCATTATCTTACTTTATTGTTTGCTTTAATAGGGTGGGAAGGGTGGTGTGTATGGGTACTTAGTTTGTGGTTGGTTTGTTTTTATTTAAAAAAAAAAAACACCTCTTTAAATAAACATTGAGTAAAAAAAAACCAAGGCAAGAAGGAAGAACCTGTGTTTGTTAGACTACATCTCCCATAATCCCCGGCCATTGGGCATGTTGGCTGGGGCTGATGGGAGCTGGAGTCCACAATTTCTGCAGAGCCTGCAGGCTCCCTACCCTATTATAAAGTATAGTGATTATGGGATAAGTATTTTGCTATATGCTAATATACTACTCCCTTCAGTCCAAAGGGAAAGAGCAGTGAAGTCTTTCAGGAAATGCAATTAAAGCACATTTTCCTGCTTTCACATTCCAGCTTGGTTAGATATACACTTTACGCAAACACACACACACACACACACACACACACACACACGTAGAGAGCACATTGTTAACAGCTCGCCTCAAGTGGTTGAGGGCTGAACCTTGAGGGGCACTGAAGTTTTATAGATGTATGTTAAGTTGCATGTTTGGATTGTGGTTCCTGCAATTAGCAGATGAGGTGGGAGATGGGTTTTTGCATTAGACCACTTCCAACTGCAGCTGCGTTCTTGTACATAGAAAAGCAAGCATGCCTGGGAAACAACTAGATTAGAGGAACCTTGTCCCTGGCATCTCATTTAAGATGCATCATTATGTAGTTTGTGCCCCACGGTCTGAAATGTAACAGCCCAGATAGTGTTTCATTTATCTCCTCATTTGCTTTGTGTGAGAATGAGGTTTAGGAAGAAAGAATTTTAGCTATGTGCATAACAGGAAATTGTATACTGAGAGCATCATAGTTGACAAAGGCTACCTGACCTTGAGATGCCAGAGAAGGAGTGGACAATGTGAGCAGAGAACAGAGTAGCCATGTGGAGAACGATAACAAACGACTTTGGAAAAACTTGGAGAAAAGGCCGGTTTGGAAGACAGGAAAAACTCAGACCTTAGTGACTGCTAGCTCGGCCCATGGGAACCCCTAAGTAAAACCAGGCAGAGGTTCTGCTTGCAACCAAGCGGCATATAAATTTTGTTAAATAAATAATAATAAAATAATTACTGTGGCTCCCACTCAAGAACAACAGCAAGAGGTGTGCTTCCTTGGGGGTTAAGAAGCTATTCTTTATTCTGACAGTATAAACTCAGGAATGGGAGAAGAGCAGAAATTAATCAAGATGGCCCTGGGTACCAGTGGAAAGGCAAACCAATTCAAGCTTCATAGTCCGCTAAAGGCAGTTCGTGATTCCAGGATCAGGAGTTGCAGTCTGTGACTGTACAGGTTACACAACACTGTCAAACCGATAGTTACGTAAATTGAATTAACAAATATACCCACAATGTAACTGGCTGTGTTTAACTATATAAATTTTTTATACATCATATAATCATATCTCTTTTCACAATACCTAATTGAGGAGAAGCAATTAAGGACCAACATTTAGAACAGGAAATACAAATAGATCAGTTCTTTTATATGTAATGTCCAAATAGAAGCTTTTGTGTTCCACGTATGTATAAAAGAATCCGTTGTTTTAAACGTAATGTCCAAATAAAAGCTTTTTTTTTGTTCCACGTATGTCTTAGCGAATACAAGTGTCAAACGTAACAACTTTAAGGAGCAGTACTTGCAAAAGGTGAACTTTTCTTTGTAATGTTCCACATCTGCTTTTGCAAAGTATGATTGTTGTATGCAGATATCAGACAAAGGATATGAAAGATCGTATCATGTGCCTTTGCAAAATATAGTTGTTGTATGCCGGTGTCAGACGAAAGAACTTAAACGTGACAAGGATTCCCGGAATAATACCTTGTTTCGCCCTGCCGGGCTTTGTCGGCCAAGCATACTCATATTTTGTGTATCAGAGACACGGAACAAGTGACATGGCGGGGCTTCAGAGGCAACAGGTGACTTTCCTCTTCCCGACTGCTGAGTCTCCCTCCCTCCGTCTGGCATTGAAGGGGCTTCCCTGGCATTGCCTTGGCCTGCCTCCTACCCCGGAGCCAAGATGGAGAGGGCCTGTGAGTCTTCCAGAAGGAGAATCTGAACGGAAAGATCTGGCTCTGAGCGGGAGGACTCTGAGCCACGACCTCTCTCCTCCCACTTGTTGCCTTCACCAGAGTCCTTGGGGATGGCCATGGCAGAAGGGTCTTTAGGTTTTTTCAGGTGCACACAATTTCTGGCCAGTTCAGTGGTTGTAATTTGTGGGCTCCTGCATGTGTCTGCATAAATAAAGAGCTCCTTCCTGCATGCATCAAGTAGATTTGAATGTCACCCAGGAAAGCCAAGTGCGTCACAGAGACACTCCTTATAAAAAATGCATGAGACTCTTATAAAGGCAATTACCTTTCCGCAAGGCAGTGGAGGGACATTATGTGACCCAACGAAGTAATGAAAAACGTGTAAGAGTGGAACACTGTTTTGTCCTGTCAACAAGTGAGGCTACCACCGACACACACACACACACACACACACATATCCAGTAATTGAGCATGGCAAGGAAAAATAATGCAAAATAGGAAATTTAAGACGAAATGTGGATGATAGCAGAAAGAATTGTGACTTTCTGGACCCCCAGATGTTAAAGGTCTGACAACCCTGATTCTTCTTCTTCTTCTTCCTCTTTAGATCAGTTCACATGATCTGTTTTGCCTGCTTTGGCCCCTATGGGGTAATGAGCCGTTGTCACGGGATCACCTTCCCTTTCATGACGAAACCCGTACTCTGTTCGACAGACACAGCTTGGGAACATGTTAGGGGGCAGCTCAAGGGGTTTTTGCTCCCAGTTCCTGCAAAGATGCCCATGGGAGCAAAAACCCCTTGAGCTGCCCTCCAGGGACTCAACTAGAAATAGCAGGGTTGCGTTAGGGTCGGGTAGAGTCAAAGGAAGAACTGGTGAAAGTGAGATTTGGGTGGGTTAAGAAAGGCTTCTATAGTGCCTTGAAGAAAATAGGCTAACGTAGATAAAAAGGTAAAGGTAAAGGGACCCCTGACCATTAGGTCCAGTCGTGGCTGACTCTGGGGTTGCAGCGCTCATCTCGCTTTACTGGCCGAGGGAGCTGGTGTACAGCTTCCGGGTCATGTAGCCAGCATGACTAAGCCGCTTCTGGCGAACCGGAGCAGCGCACGGAAAAGCCGTTTACCTTCCGGCTGGAGTGGTACCTATTTATCTACTTGCACTTTGACATGCTTTCGAACTGCTAGGTTGGCAGGAGCTGGGACCGAACAACGGGAGCTCACCCCGTCACGGGGATTCGAACTGCCGACCTTCTGATCAGCAAGTCCTAGGCTCTGTGGTTTAACCCACAGCGCCACCCGCATCCCTGTGCTAAAGTAGATACTGCTGTGCAAAGGGCTGTAGCTCAGTGCCAAGGGCTGTAGCTCATCTGTTTGGCATTCACAAGGTCCCAGGTTCAATCCCAGTAGGGCTGGGAGAGGCCTCTGACCCTGGAGAGATGTTGCCCGTCAGGTGAATCAATGGCCTGAGTCATTAAAAGGAGGCTTGCTGTGTGGCTCCCAGGCTTGGACCAACGAACACTCCCATGACCTTTGTGTCTTCCTTTTGCAGTATGTGACCCGCCAAAGGCTGCCACCATCTCTTCCAGCGTCCAATCATGGACACCGACACCGTGCCCCCACATGAAGCCTCGTTGACAGTTAATGAGCAGGTATGTGCCTCTCACGGACCCCTTTTGTCAAAGGGGTGCCTGAATGGCGGGGGAGGGGAGCTGCCGCTGGCCCAGTGGAGCCTTAGACAAGGTTATCCTTTGTTGTCTCTTTTCAGGTGATTGTGATGTCGGGTCATGAGACCATTCGGGTGCTGGAGGTGGGCGTGGATGCTCCAATACCTGTGGAGAACGAAGGAAAAACTCTGAAAACTGCAGCAGCAACCAGAGAAGAGGCTCCTGTGAGCTGCCCTCCAGAGCCCAGTGAAATGGGAAGGGAAGGGGTAGAGCAAAACCCAGCAAAGGCATCAGGAGAGTCAGGTGGTAAGAGGCACTTTGTTCGTTCATTCTTTCCGTCCGCTCTGCTGCCTAAGAGGCTGTAACGTAAAATAAATTGTAGGTTAAATGGGTCAACAAGGGGGCAACCTACAGGCCTCTTAGTCTTCTTTTTGTGGTATATTCTGCATTAGGAAAAAGTCCAACTTTATAAAAAGTTAAGGACCCTACAATCTTCATCAGAGGCCCTTCTCTGTGTGCCTCAATCGAGGGCACAAGTGAATCGATCTTCTTGGTGGTGGCTCCCCATCTGTGGAATGTTTTCCCCAGGGAAACACGTCTGGCACCATCATTGTCAGTTTTTTATGAGGCAGAATAACACATTTTTTAATTTGTCAAGGGCTTTGGTACTTAAGTTAGTATCTACTTCATCTTTTAGTGAGGTGGGGTAGGACTTGTCCTTATTATGTTGCTGGCTGAGCATTTTAGAATTTTTATATTGTAAAGGTAAAGGGACCCCTGACCATTAGGTCCAGTCATGACCGACTCTGGGGTTGCGGCACTCACCTTGCTTTATTGGCCGAGGGAGCCGGCGTACAGCTTCCGGGTCATGTGGCCAGCATGACTAAGCTGCTTCTGGCGAACCAGAGCAGCGCATGGAAACACCGTTTACCTTCCCACCGGAGCGGTACCTATTTATCTACTTGCACTTTGATGTTCTTTCGAACTGCTAGGTTGGAGGAGCAGGGACTGAGCAACGGGAGCTCACCCTATTGCGGGGATTCAAACCGCCGACCTTCTGATCGGCAAGTCCTAGGCTCTGTGGTTTAACCCACAGCGCCACCCGCGTCCCTACAATTTTGCATTGTACTCTGTTTTAAATGATCTGCTTTTTCATTCTGCCAGTTTGTATTCTGTCATGTTAAGTCACTTGGAGACTTTTTAATGTAAAATGACTCAAATGTAAGTAATCATAATAAGCAATGCTTCTCTAGCTGGTGAGGAAACATGGAGCACGTGAAAACATGAGGGACATTCTGCCAGCAAGGGGAGGAAACCCAGCTATTAACGCCCAGCTTCCAGAGGTTAGGCCAAAGGATGAGTAGTTTCTCCAGCCGAAATCACTTGCCAATGAGCTTTCACACTGCCTGTTGCCAGTTGGTCCATCTCTAGGCCTTGGCCCACCATGCGGGAGTGGAGGGTTCAGGCAGCAGAGATGGATAGAAGCAAGCAGTTGCAAAGTGTGTGGACTGGGCAAGATGCCAAAGCCAGGAACAGACAAGTGGGCAAATGCAGAAGGCATCTGGGTAATAGGGATAGTCTGGAAGTCATGGAGGACCAAGTGCTTTCTCTAGGCAGTGCATTGTTCAGACTGGAGAACAGCAGTGGAGCCCTGCAGGTTATCTGGGCAAAAGTGGAAGGTAATTTGTTTCCTTCTGAGTTTCTTGCTGGAACAATTCTACCCAGATTCTTCACCCAAGAGGCCTAAGGTGCCTGCTGTTCCTTTGTTGGGGGCCTGATTTAAATGGGTGGACCTATCCACACACTGTTCCCTGCAATTGGGCTTCCTAGTTAAATGGGGCCCTCACCTGGTATGTTGGTAGTGTTAGCATGGTTCTTCTGATGGGTACCACAATCACCGTACGGTTAGCACAGGTTTGACTCAAATAGCTATCATTAAGAAAAACGAGTCGCTTTGCAAATTCTGTAATCATTTGTCCTTTGTGTGTAAAGCAGGTGCCCCCAAATTAAAGGAGAAGAAGTACAGAACATTTTAAATAGGATCCCTTGCTACGATGCCCAAAAAGATCTATGATCCTCCAAACATTTTTAATCAACTTATGGTTTACTTTTTTAATTGACTGCCCCATTGATACCCCACTGTGATGCCAAAAGGTCTTTGTGGCTTCTGCTCAAGCCCTCCCCCTCTCACATTTGTCAATTTTTTAAAAAATGTGTTTTTTCTTTTTCTTTTAACTGACGAGACCTGCAGGTCCCATGCTATAGTTTTCCCACTTCCAGATTGGGTCCTTTAAAAAAAAATGACAACACCCATTTTTACGCTTTGGTGATGCCCACGTTTACATTTTGGCCACATGCATTTTAAAGAACAATTGGAATTGGAGGCGCGTGGGCTACGCCCCCCCCCCCTTCTCTGCCTGCCCTTATCCTATTTCCAAGTTCCTTCCCTGAATGGCTCTTCCTTCTGTAAAGGGCGGTTTCATGCCATGCTCACGAGCGCTACCTCCATCTCCACTTGGCCCAGCATTCTGTGGGTATCACCCGAACGGGTAAACAAAACGAACTGTTTCCTCTTGTCTCCAGGTGAAGTAAAGGCATTACCTGAAATAACCCCTGCACCTATCCCGGGAATCGTCCCCTTCAGCCAAGTGACAAGCCAGCAAACACAAACTCTAACGCCCGTCACACTGCAAGCTGCACCGCAGGTAACTTACCTTACAGTTCTTTTGTTGGGCACGCGGGAGGAATATTGGCCACTGAACAGAGGAAATGGTGCATTTCAATTTCTGCAACAGTGTGGGAGTTTCCACCTGTCCCTTGGAAGAGTCAGGTGTGGACACATCCTACTTAGGTAGAAGCAGAGTTGCCAGAAATCCCTTGGCTTGGGGGGTTGTAGAGCAGACTTCCAAAACTGTCTGTGAAGTTGGCATTTGGTGTGCATTGAGCACTCTGGGCCCCAGGTGTTCTGGGATCAAGAATGCCACATTCTGTTCTATGGGGCTTTGATGCTCTCGAATGGGTTCCTGTTTTCAAAGTGTTCCATCTGGCCAGACTTTGTAGAAATCAAATGCACTCTTCCAGTGTTTACTGGCAGGGATCTGTTTCTTAGCTTGTGCGAAGCGCTGTGGGGCATATGCAATACAGCTCTGGGCCATGGGTCTGTTCAGGGCCTTACACAGTAAAGAACTTATCGCTGTTAAGGGGAATCTCCTCCTTGTCCTGGAAAACCTGGGTTCCAAAGCACATAGGCATTTTGTTCACTGCAAGCTTATATGGAGCAACAATTTTTGTGAATAAATTGTTCTCGCCCCCAGCCCCCCACCATAATCAAGGGGGCTAACCATCTCCAAGCCGGAGAAAACTAAAGGCATATGCTGAGGGCCTTTCCACACAATCAGCTTTTTTTGCTGAATCAATGAGCATTTGTTACCGAATTTGATGCACACAGTCCTCCTCCAAGGTTGCATTTTTTGTTGTAGGCATATCACATTTTCCCAGCATTTAATCTGCAATATTACCAGGGGGTGGGGTGGGGGAATGGGATTGTGCAAGAGTCAGCTGTTAGGCATTCTGTGCTATTATTAGTGACGCAATTCCCTCCAGCACCAACACCACCGCTCTGGCACACATCGTTTTGTAAACGTCTATTTATTTTAGAAAAATCTAATTCCTCCTGGTAGTTGTCCGCTCCTTCATTATTCAATGCAAAACATGCCCTCAAGCCTACAAGCCGCTTTTCCCTGGGCCATTTTTTGAAATTTAAATTGTTGGTTTTAAATTATCTATACTGTTGTTGTTATTATATTTCAAACAGGTCCCTATGGGTCTTGGGTCCTTATACACCTCACAGTTTGCAAACAAGAGTAATAGTATAAAATACTATAATCCAGAATTTATTTCTTTGTTTTTTAAAAATAAAATACTATAATACTAGTTTTATTCTCAATAGTCATATGCATTTAAAGTTTTAAACATTCTTTTTCTGGGGAAAGTAGATTTCCTTTTCCCCACTTATTATGGCCTCTTGAAGGAAAAGAAAAATATCCTTGAAAAAGAATTGAAAAATTCAAAATACCTTGGGCCATTTATAAAAGGATAAAACTGCTCTTCTGCGTTTTTTAATCTTCCCCTGTGTTTTTGTCCTCCATCGCACACACATGCAGCAAGACAAGGCAATGCAGTCCTTCCATCTACTATATTGGAATGAGATATCATACTTATTTGCATTGGGACTTGGGGAGCTATCACCTACTTCATAAAATGCAATTGAATCGTGCTTCATTTGATTGTGTGGAAAGGCCTTTAGTGCTGATGTCAGCAGGAGAGATTCAATGCTCAATCAACTTCTTCCCTGCTCTGGGCATTTGCCACTTAGAGCAAGAGTTCCCAGCCGCTGCACATTTTGTGGATGCTGCAGTGTCCACAGAGAGGCAAAAGACTGAGGCAGAGGTACCTGAGACTGAGATGCTTTTCTAGGCAGGAGGCTTTGTATCCAGGTGTGCTTACACCACCCAGCTCTTTTCTAAGATGAGTACAGAGGAGCTCTCCTTCCTTGCTCCTCATCTCTTCTGAACCCTCCACAGTGCCGTTTGCAACTGCAAAAAGAAGCAGGTTTTATTTATTTTTGCTTGTCAAGCAAGCTTTTTAGCTTGCTGTAAAGCAGCAAGCCGGAGTACTTAAAGCGATTAGATTTATTTATTTATCTTTATTAAATTTCTATATTGCCATTCATCCGAGGATCACAGGGCAGTTTACAATATAAAATCACAAAAATACACACCATAGTAACAAACAGTAAACCGCCACCCACCCCGTTTAAAAGGCCATAGATTGTTTAATTCGCCAAAGGCCTGGGAGAAGAGTCTTTGCCTGGAACCCAAAGATACATAGCAAAGGTGCTAGGCAATCCTCCCTGGAGAGAGCACTCCACAAGTAGGGAGCCACCACAGACCTCTTGCAGAGGATGAACACAAAGAAGGGCTTCATACCCTCAAAGAAGGGTATTTCTGCCCTCCGGACCTCTTGCAGAGGATGAACACAAAGAAGGGCTTCAGATTATGATCACTGGGCCTGGGGCAGCTTGTATGCAGAGAGATGCTCCTTGAGGTGTTGTGATCCTGAACCCCTCAAGGCTTTATAGGTCAAAACCAGCATACTGAATTGGGCCTGCAAACTAACTGGCAGCCAATGCAGTCAGGCCAGGATTTGCATTATATGCTTAAACTATTTTGCCCCTGTGAGCAACCTGGCCGCTGAATTCTGCACCCGTTGAAGTTCCCGAACTGTCTTCAAAGGCAGACCCACATAAAACATACTGCAGTAATCTAACCTAGAGGTTACCAGAGCATAGACGACAGTACTTAGGCTACCCCTGTCCAAATAAGAGCACAGATAGGCCACTGTTGATAGACGGCACTCCACGCCACTGAGGCCGCCTGAGCCTCAAGCAACAGCCATGGCTCCAGCAGTACCCCCAAGGTATACCTTTATCAAGAGCAGGCAATTTTCCAGCCAGCTGATCTAGGGAACCACTCACTAACAGTGCCTCAGTCTGCAGCTAACTAGATCTGTAGATAGTAGATCCCAAGATCTGCTACAGAGCTTCATGGGGAGCAAATCCAATATTGCTTGCAGTGAATATTTCCTTGTGGAACATTGCAGGGAGTGTTCTCTTAAGGAAGAACTGTTTCCCCCTCAGTCACACCTGCAGGTGGAGCAGCATTCAGTGACTCCGCCAAGGATGTGGCACAACCGCTCCAACTTTCCCCAGGACATATCCCGGGGGAAATAATTGGCGCCAACGCATCCTTAAAATGGCTGCGCTTTACTGTGATTGCTACAAGGCATTGCGCTTTGGGTGGGTGGGGGGAGGGCAGGGGAGCTGATAAAAGATGCAGCCTAGAGCAATTTGTCAGGGCTGTGAAAAAGAAATGCCCCCATCTCGCTTGAACGTTGACTTTGCAACCAGCCCCCACCTGAGTGCCACAGAGCTGGGTCTGCCCAGCTGCTGGCACGGGGCGCAAAGCCGCACACAGCACAACTCAGGCAGGCGTCTCCTGGCTGGGCTGGGCCTCCTGTGGGCTTGCTAACGTGGCTGCTGCTGCTGCTGCGCTGATGCTGTCTGCAGTGGCGTTGATTTCTTTTTTCCCTTTTCTTTTTTAAATCTTGTTTACTTTTGCAGGTCTTGACTCAGGAAAACTTAGCAACAGTTGTGACAGGCGTTATGGTTCCAGCAGGGGCAGTTACTCAACCTCTTCTTATCCCCATCAGTATTGCAGGTCAAGTGGCAAGTCAGCAGGGGCTGGCTGTGTGGACATTTCCTGCAGCAACGGTTGCTGCCCTCCCAGGACTGACGGCTGCCTCTACTACTGGGGGAATTTTCAAATCACCTATAGCCAATTTGCAAGGTAACAACAGCTTCTTAGGGGGTCTCTCCTTGTGACAGTGATCATTCAGTGCTTGTGCAGAACCAGAAGTCCCCTTGCTCTGCAGAGGCCCAGAAATACTTTGCGTTCTTTAGGGAACGCAGTATTGCTTTAAGAATAAACAGAAGGTGGAGGAGCAGGGGGTTAATTTAAAATAACACAGTGTGGAAGGGGGGTAGTTTAAAAAGAGCCATTGTCAATATTTCCATTTCCATTATCTTAGAAGGAAGGGCGTGAAGCATGTTTTGCAGCAGTGGCAACCAAAGCCATGCCCTTCCAGATGTCGTTTGACTACAGCTCCCATCATCCTTTCCCGTTAGCTATACTGGTAGGGGCTGATGGGAGTTGTAGTCTATGGGCTAGTGCTTTTTTTTACTGTGTATTAGTGACCATTGCTCTGATCCACACTATGGAGCATCCTGTTGATGAGTTCATCTGCTAGTTTTAGTTGAGCAAACTAGATAACATTTTCATATCTGTTACCTCTTCTGAAATGAATGAGGGATCCCCTGGAAGCTGAGGGCCTCCATCAAAGTGGCCCCTGGCCAGGTACGCAGCAAATTCAGTAGCAGTCCCTGAGCATGTTCAGTAGATTACAGCGCAGTGTGTCTAGTCAGTTTCAGAGCAGCTGATTCCATGCTTGTCTCCCAACCCCCCAACCCCCAATTTCATTTAAGAGAGGCTGTTGTTCCAGTCAGTGGTTTTATCTATTTATTTAACCAATTTACAGTCTGCTTCACAGCTTAAAGCCGTCAAAATGGGCAGAATTAAAAGAAATGATCAAACCTGTAATTCTAGCGCATGGGGGGGGGGCCACCAAAATAATACATTTGGAAAGTTGATTAATTGATATTTGATTTGGTATTGTGATTTGATATGGGTAAAATAAGGCTTATTTTGGTTTCTTGTAATTGAAAGCTAATAAAAATTATTATTTTTAAAAAGCCATCAGAATGGCGTGCAAGGTAAAAACTGGATAAAACACACAAACACGGGTGCTAAATACAATACAACTGTTTTAGAAAATTATAAGATCAATAACGCAATTCATTCTGAAAACCTTCTTAAACAAAAACCTCTCCAGTGAGCACCTAAACATCATGATGCTGGGTCCCTGTCTCATCTTGGCTGGTAATTGATTCCAGGGAGCTGAAGCTGCAACACTAAAAGCCTGGTTTCTAGTACAGGCTAGGTGTACCTCTGGGCACATGGTGCTGTCAGCAGTGTCCCATCTGATGAGTGCAATTGCCTGCACAGATAAATGGCCAAGGTGGTCTCTTAGATACCCTGGTCCCAAGTTGTATGGGCAGGGATGCTTAATGAAGAAAATATGGCCACGGCAGTATTACTTCTGCAGGCACATCTTGTCACCGGTGGCCTGTTCACACAGGAGCCTGTGATCTGAAGCCTCCTGGTGGATGTAGAGGCTATCAATTGTGACAGCTGCTACAGCAACTGTGAGGCTTCCAGAAAGCCCTGGCTTTATCATGCAGTAGGGGAGAGCAAGGAAGATGCAGTGATACAGAGTTCTGTGTAACACACAAACTTTCATATTCTTAATTTGGATATGATAAAAGATGTTTCCTCATCTTTTATCTCAATCCTGTGCAGCTGCAGCAGCAACAGTCTGGATATAAAACACCTGCTCTTTCCTTTAGCTTTACCGCTTGCTTGCCTGCTTTACAGCACAATCCTATACGTGCGTACTCAAAAGTAAGCCCCACTGTGTTCAATGGGACTTACTCCCAGGTAAGTGTGTATAGGATCGAGGCCTTAGATGTAGAGGTGTAACTTCACGGATTGAAGCAACTAGCAATGTGACCGTTTTGATTTACAGGGCAGAAGAAAGAATGGCAAAGCATAGCGACGATATTGAGTGTTCTTGTCTTGCTCCCACAGCTGCCGCAGTGCTGAACACGGCAATACAAGCCCCTTTGCAGCCAGCCCAGCCTCTCCAGGCGCAGCAAACAGTCCAACCGCGGCCACCAGCCCAAACACAGACTGTGTTCCAGCCTCAGGCTCAGCCAGCCATTTTGCCACAGCCGGCCGCAGCATCCACACCACCTGTCGCCAAGCCCTTGGAAACGCCAACCCAGATCACAGTTCAGCCAGCAGGATTTGCCTTTAACCCTGGAATAGTAAGGAGCTGGAAGCATCGCTGAAGAGCTAGCTCAGAAGATCGGGGATGGGGGCAGGAGGGACAAGTTGTCAATGGTCCCACAGATCCTTCCGATCTCCTCTGAGGTCTACAAGGAGTGGGGAGAGGTCAAATGTAGTTTGGCGCTAAGGCTACCTGTCTTCTGATGTTTACAGAGAGGAAGTTCTTTCATTAAATGCTTCTGTTGTAAACGTGAGCAGCAACTTTTGGGGGGTTCCTTTAAATACTGAACAAATACCATGGGGTTGTATCCAATGGTTTTTTATATTGTGATTCTATGTTGTGAACCACCCTGAGATCTACGGGTATAGGGTGGTATACAATCAATCAATCAATCAATCAATCAATCAATAAAGACTTTGTGTTAGCAGAAAACACTCTTGTGCAAGTTGCTGCAGCATCCACAGTTGCTTCTGGGGCTTGGGGGAGCCACTGGAGCAGTGTGAGATGTAGCACAGAGGGCTTCAGTGGAGGAAGGTGGGAGTTGGTGAAAACTGGTTGCACTACTGTGCCGGAACAGGCACTTTCCACTAGTGCAGGGGTCAGCAACCTAAGGCCCATGGGCCAGAAGTGGTCTGCGAAGGTCCTTTGACCGGCCCACGAGCCGCCACCGAACCGAGCCGCCCACTCACGCACTGTGCTAAACCAGCGCAGGGACTTGCTTCCGTGGTGCCGGAAATTGCGTCAACACAGATGCCAGAAAATCGCATCTGCGCACGTGCAGACGCTGAAAATCGTGGATGCACACACGCGCGACCCGACCCACGGAGGGATCTCCATGGGACTGATCCGGCCCAGGCAAGATAAACCTTGCCGACCCCTGCACTAGCGCAAAGCTATCCTTGAAATCGACCCATGAATCCATGTCAGTAAGAAAGACTGACCCACCTAGACCAGCATCCTGGTCTCACAGTGGCCAGCCAGCTGTCTGTCAGCATCTCTGACATAAACTGCCCATCACAACCCTTCTTTGGTCTTAATTCAGAGTGGGTGACTTAATGCATGACTAGCTGCTTCAGCACCCAGAAAACATCTTTGCCCTTGAACAAAGCACATTGGAAATAGTGGTGTTAGCAACACTTTAAAGTTGTTTTGTTCTTTCAGTGTGGTAGTACTACTAATGCTACTAGTGGATAGGGCAGCTACTCTGGTCAGCCAGCAGGCTAGGGGCTGATTGCAATACAAACAGACCTCTTCATGAATGCGCAGTATTCTTGATAAGGGCTTCATAATAATGGATTGTTTAGACTGGGGCATCACATGCACAACACTGAAAAAGGAGGGGAGGCAGCTGAGGCAGAGAGATAAGTCTCACTGTTAATGAGAATGCAGAGTAATTCAATCCTTGACTTCTGTTTTCTCCTGCAGATCAGTGCGGCTTCTCTGGGAGCCCAAACTCAGCTCCTCAGCTCCCTGGCTGCTACACCAGTAATTGCAAACACCATTCCTAGTGTGCAAGGGATAACTGGACAAATCCTGACCAATGCTCAGGGACAAGTAAGTGCCATTTGACTCCAGAACCCAATCAAAGCCACAGGAGACCTGCACCTCTTGCACTACTAAGCGGCACAGGAATGGGTGTTAAGTGACCTCGTATTTAAAGAAAATACGGCGTTTTCTTAAATGTTTTATTTGTTTATGTAACTTTTAGTTTCACTATTCTTTGATCAAGGCAGCTTACAAGCAGTGAAAAACTGGCAGAAGTGAAAAGGCTGCTGGGGTGGAGTTTTAATTGTTGGTGTTCTCTGCTTTTTTGGGGGGTCTAAACCACCGAGCCTCTTGGGCTTGCCGATCGGAAGGTTGGTGGTTCGAATCCCTGTGACAGGGTGAGCTCCCATTGCTCGGTCCCAGCTCCTGCCAACCTATCAGTTCAAAAGCACGTCAAAGTGCAAGTAGATAAATAGGTACCACGTTGGAGGAAAGGTAAACGGCGTTTTCGTGCACTGCTCTGGTTCGCCAGAAGTGGCTTAGTCATGCTGGCCACATGACCCGGAAAAACTGTCTGCAGACAAACGTCAGCTCCCTCGGCCAGTAAAGCGAGATGAGCACCTCAACCCCAGAGTCGTTCGTGACGGGACTCAACTGTCAGGGGTCTTTTACCTTTACCTTTTTATTCCCTGTTTTAAAGCACGCTGAACTATTTTCAGCTGTGAACACACATTTAAAGCATCAAAATAAGGGGGAAAATATGATGTGTAAATATGCACAAGTTTGACTGAGCCCACGAGTAGTTGAAAGTCTCCCTATTCTGCAAACTCTCCCCCCCCCCCTTTTGTTTCTCATAGTACTGTCACTTTTGTCCTGCCGTCCTCCAACCCTGCAAAGGCGAGAGGGAGAGATTTGAGAACCTTTGCACTGCATCCCTGATGCATCTTTCCTTCTCCTCTCTTCCAGGTCATTGGGACTCTTCCGTGGGTGGTGAACCCAGCTGGAATTGCCACAGCCAACGCCGCCCCTGCTACATTGCCGGCACAGAACCTACAGCTGCAGGCAGTGACGCCACAGCTGCTTTTGAATGCCCAAGGCCAGGTCATTGCCACCTTGGCTAGCAGCACCATCCAGACTGCGACAGCGGCAGCTGTTAGAAAACCTAGCACACCAGAAACTCCAGCAAAGAGTGAGGTGAGCTTCAGCTAGCAAGCACAGCTGATTCTTAGGGGAAACCACTGGCGGACTCTGCAGCAGAAGGATAGCAAGCGGGCATGCATGGGGCACCCATATAAAGGGGGGAGGAAATGAACACATCGGACTGGATTGAGATTCTGGTGACCTGTACCCTTGTTGGCTTGGCGGTTGAAATGTATGAAACGACTCCATTGTAAAGTGCCATCTGAGGCACTACAAATATCAGGGCACTACGAATAAATGTTTGTGTCAATCTGTGATGACTCATATGTACAGGCCAGTCAGTGGTGTTAGCCATCACTGGGTGTTGCAGTTATTCATTGACGCAACGTGTGAGCATGAGGCAGGTTCACATAACCTCATCCTGAGTGAGGGTCAAGACAGACGTCGTTTTTTTAGAACCAGTGGGTCACTTTAGCAACACCCTCACTGCATTCGAACTGAGTGCGCCTTTTCTTCACAAGACCAAGCTCTGGAAAAACAGACTCTGCTAGTTTTGCAGCTGAAGGCAGATGTGCATGGCACTGATTGGCTGCTGCCTGTGATGTCACTAAAAAGCACATATCCACCGCCACCCCAAGGTCCCTTGAACAGATTTTCAGTTTTTAAATAATGTTTCTTTTTTAATAATAATAAAAAACCACACCGCTAGGACAGAACAGTAAAAGAAAGATGGTTATCCCTCTGGAAGCCTGAGGGAAGGGACAAAACTATTGGCTGAGTTGATGTTTCGATTTGCCTGACTGCCGTTTCAGTAGTGAGAAGATGCAGGGTTCATCCTGCAGGTCAGAGACTTGCTGTGACATATGTTTATATCACATCTGCTTTCATTCTAATTTGTATCAGAGGGGACAGGGCTTCCAGGTGGAGAAATATAGCTTTTGCTCAAGCAATATGCATTGGGCAAAATTAGCAAATGACAGGCATATTAGTTTGCATGATTCCGATTGTGTTTTTGATCTTCCTTGAGTCACCAGGACTGCACACAGTCCTTGCTAATTACCATATTTTTCGCTCTATCAGACGCACCAGACCACAAGACGCACCTAGTTTTTGGAGGAGGAAAACAAGAAAAAAAATATTCTGAATCTCAGAAGCCAGAACAGCAAGAGGGATCGCTGCTCAGTGAAAGCAGGAATCTCTCTTGCTGTTCTGGCTTCTGTGATAGCTGCGCAGCCTGCATTCACTCCATAAGACGCACACACATTTCCACTTACTTTTTAGGAGGGAAAAAGTGAGTCTTATAGAGCAAAAAATACGGTAGGTTTGTTCATCAAGCCATGCCCCACAGCTCATGAAAACCCCCAGTCTCTGATAAAAAAACAAAAACCACTTTCTTAACGTCACTCTCTTTTGCTGCCTTGCCAGGTCCAGCCAATTCAACCCGCCCCAACTCTGCCACAGCCAACCATAGTCATTGCAAGCCCACCCCCTGCATCCAAGCTAGCTTCTGCTCCTGTCCCCATCACCTGCTCAGAGACTCCGACTGTCAGCCAGCTGGTTTCCAGTAAGCATCTCTGCGACCCCATTGGCTTTGGAGGCAGGTGGAGGGGTGGCTGGTAATGGGAAGTGGTTCACGGTCCAGTGCCCAATTTGTGTGGCGAGAAAGCATTGCAACCCACGATGCTGGAGCTAGGCCAGTCTGCGTCTGGTCACTGTCCATCTGGGGACCACAGGGATGTTGCCTTGGGTTCCATGATGCCAGAAAGGTGGGATAGGGATGTAATAAAAATTAAGACACCTGCACAACTCTCTTAGCCTGAAGAAGAGGCTGCTTAGCCTGAAGAGGCCTCTTGTCAGCATTAGCCTTTAGGTGCTGCAACACAGCAGCAGCAGCCGCACCCTTCTCAGGCTCTTCTCCTGGGTTCCTGCTTTGTGCTGTAAGGTGTCCACGTGTGTGTTCCACTCCTCCGCCAACTGCAGTGAACAGCATTTGTTGTGTGCTTGGCTGCAGGAGCCGCAACTGCATAGGGTTAGGATTTCCCCATGTACCATGACATGGGCATAAATTGCATCTCCTTACTGGTCCATTTTTTATTTTTTACTTCTTAGAGCCTCAGCCTCCAAACAGCGGAAGCGACGAAGACGGGATCAACCTGGAGGAGATTAGAGAGTTTGCCAAGAACTTCAAGATCCGACGCCTATCTCTGGGTCTAACGCAGACGCAGGTGGGGCAGGCGTTGACTGCTACCGAAGGACCCGCGTACAGCCAGTCGGCCATATGCAGGTGAGATGGATGTTGCTGTTCCCCAGGGCTCCTTCATCCATTACATCTCCACTGAGTCTGTGTGTTTGCCACACAGTCATGGGATCCAGTATTGAGCATTTGAAATAAATGCTGTGCCTGCCTATTTCCCAGTCCCTTTGAATACACCCTTAAAATATAGCAGTGGGATCTCAAGGTAATATGCTTGCAACCCATCAAATAATGGCCAGTCATCGGATGGCCATGTGTCTTGCATTCACTCCACGAACACTGAATCATCCTCTGTCTCCAGCCTTATTGGCTTCCCCCAGCCTTAAAAGTACAGTGGTACCTTGGTTCTCAAACTTAATCCGTTCCGGAAGTCCTTTCCAAAACCAAAGCGTTCCAAAACCAAAGCACGCTTTCCCATAGAAACTAATGCAAAATGGATTAATCCGTTCCAGACTTTTAAAAACAACCCCTAAAACAGCAATTTAACATGTATTTTACTATCTAACGAGACTATTGATCCATAAAATGAAAGCAGTAAACAATGTACTACAGTCACACAATCAATCAGTCAATCAGTAGCTGAACTACTGTAGGTTCCACACAGTCACAAAAACAAAACAAAAAAGCCGCAAAAACAAAAATGCAAAATAAATAGCAAAAACAGACAGACCTCAGCATAACACTCAAAATGGAAGTGTGGCACTCAAAACTGAGCACACTCAGCTTCCGGAAAAACTTCACACACTTACTTCCGGATTTGCAGTGTTTGGGTTCCAAGTTGTTTAAGTACCAAGGCGTTTGAGAACTAAGGTACCACTGTATTTGAAAGTATTTAAGAAAATATATATAGAGAGAAAGAGTTTTCGTTTATACTTTATTTATACTGGTTTATTGAATATTTACAGATAAATTGCAAACAGATAAAAACATTAGCAGGATTATTGTAGTAACCTGCAGTTTCATAAGAGTATATATTTAAAGTAGATAATTAAATGAGCAAATTAAATTACCGTATTTTTCGCCCTATAGGACGCACCGGCCCATAGGACGCACCTGGATTGGGGGGGGGAATAAAGGGGAAAATTTTTATTTTCCTCCCCCCCCCCCAGGCGTGGGGCTGGGGCGGGGGAAGCCCAAGCTTCCCCCGACCCCAGCCCCCAGAACAGGCAGCTCTCCGCAAGCTGTGGGAGCCCAGCGCCTCCCCGCTGTCCCCCGAGCTTGCGGGGATGGCGGTGGGGCTCTCCTGAAGCCTGGAGAGCGAGAGGGGTCGGTGCGCACCAACCCCTCTCGCTCTCCAGGCTTCAGCGAAAGCCTGCATTCGCCCCATAGGACACACACACATTTCCCCTTCATTTTTGGAGAGGAAAAAGTGCGTCCTATAGGGCGAAAAATACGGTAATTTGGATATGCAGAAGATATTTTAAAAATTAAGGAACCGCAGAAAGAGGGGGAGGGAAGTCTAACTTTGTAAAGTTAAATTGATTGTAAAAGTAATGAAATGTATAAACTTGAAAAGTATTTAAGAATATTTTAAAGGATTTGGGGAGTTGAAAGGTTAAAATTTATAAAGATTGAATAGGTTAAGAAATGTTTAAAAGTCCTTAAAATGAGTTTTAAAAGCCTGTAGGTAACTGCCAAGGATGCCACGGTGGGGGTTGCTACAAGGCTCCCTTAAAACTGATTTATCATGCTGGCTCCTGGGGGTTGAGGGGGCACATAAAAGAGCCTTATCCTTAATAAAAGAGAAACCAAGAAACCAACAAACAATCCCAGTCAAACCACTAAAAAATAGCCTTGGAACTCAGCTGAGCACACCCTACCTTGGCACCATCTTGATGGGAAGTCCCCAAATGGCACTGGCAACCTTCTCAGACCATCAGATGGCCATAACACCCCCCCCCCATTTTAACAAAATATTCCCATTTTGAGTTCTGCTCTGGGCTAAAGGGTTGGTGCCCCATAATGGAGGGGAAGAGCAGTCTAGCCAGGTACATAGGAAGCTGCCCTCTACTGAGTCAGACCATTTGGCCCACCAAACTCAGTACTGTCTACACGGACTGGCAGAAGCTGTTCAGGGTTTCAGGCAGGGGACATTCCCAGCCCTACTCTTGAGACGCCAGGGGGACTCGAAGTTGGGACCTGTAGCATGGTTTCCGTAGGAACTCTCAGTGCTCCTCAATGGTCCTTGCTGGCTTTTCAGGTTCGAAAAGTTGGACATCACTCCCAAGAGCGCCCAGAAGCTGAAGCCCGTGCTGGAGAAGTGGCTGAGCGAGGCCGAGCTGCGGAACCAGGAGGGCCAGCAGAACCTGATGGAGTTTGTGGGCGGCGAGCCGTCCAAGAAGCGCAAGCGCCGCACGTCTTTCACGCCGCAGGCCATCGAGGCCCTCAACGCCTACTTTGAGAAGAACGCCCTGCCCACGGGCCAGGAGATCACGGAGATCGCCAAGGAGCTCAACTACGACCGGGAGGTGGTCCGGGTCTGGTTCTGCAACCGGCGACAGACTCTCAAAAACACCAGCAAACTCAACGTCTTCCAGATCCCTTGATCTGGCGTCAAGCCTCTTGCGTACCCTGTGCGTTGCTGCTGTGAGCACCTTGTGGTGAATATTTCCCTGCACCTGCTGACCCTTTTGACAGTAAAGACTGGAGCGGAAGGAGTGAGATACGGGGTTTCCTCTGGTTTCAATGTGTCCCGGCCTTTCCCCACCCCTCACATGACCCAAATCGTGTAAATGTCAGCCGTGTCCTTCCTTCCTGAGTGTTGTACTGGAGCTGTGAAGGGTTTTAGGAATACATACGCATTTAGCTTCTTTCTGTGTCAGACAAAACATTATCAGGGTTTTTGCTTTCTGAAGGACTTCCTGTGTTTTTTGTTTTTTTAAAAGATAGTGTTAGGGATGGCAGCAGAATAGCACCCACCAGAAATTCCTGTTTCATTTCAAGGAGAATGTGTGAAACCCTATTTCACTTCAACCTATTTTCATGGACACTTTTATCTCTTCATATCTGGTAACAGGCCCAGTTTAACAACATCTGCGCAGAATAGTGGCATAATTTATATCTCCTTTTTCTTGTGAATATTATTATTATTATTATACAGAGCACTATTAAACTAAAAGACTTTTTATTCACTGAAGAAAAATATTATTATTATTATTAGTCCTCTTTAAGACCCCTAGGTCTGCTGCTGTCGTTGCTAACATTGTTTTAAAAAGTGACAGTTTTGGCGATTGCAGACGTGATTTGCTGAACGGGTTCATATCAGCTCCTCCAAAGTCACGCTGGGAAGGGAGAGGGAGGCAGGGGTCAGGCACCTTTCTCCTGCCCTTGTGTTCTGTGGGAACCACACTTCAGCACTGGGGTGGTGACAAATGCCAGCAGCATCAAACACAAGTGCCTTTTGGAATTGCAAGGAACTCTATGCGAGGAAAGGCAGACCTTTGTAGAGCATGACTTCCCAAACTGGGACACTTCTAGGCTGTCTAACTTCCTGGGCAGATGATCTTGGTTCTAAATCCTTGTCAAGTGGGATCTGGGCAAAGGGACTGGCTGCGGCTGCCTTGTCTTCCTCTAGCACCACAAGCCCGGCAGCAGAGAAGACGCATAAAAACCAAGGGGTGTGGATGAGGGCTTGTTTGGCACACACAGTGCTCTGCAAAGTATGGTGTCAAATGCCATCTTCCACACAGAAGTGATCATGGCTGTTGGAGTAAGGCTGAATCCTTGATTTGGAATGTGGCTCATACACAAATAATAATACAGTGGTACCTCGAGTTAAGTACTTAATTCGTTCTGGAGGTCCGTTCTTAACCTGAAACTGTTCTTAACCTGAAGCACCACTTTAGCTAATGGGGCCTCCTGCTGCTGCCGCGCTGCCGGAGCACGCTTTCTGTTCTTATCCTGAAGCAAAGTTCTTAACCTGAAGCACTATTTCTGGGTTAGCGGAGTCTGTAACCTGAAGCATATGTAACCTGAAGCATACGTAACCCTAGGTACCACTGTAATCAAAACTTTGAAGCAAATTTAATCTTCACATGTTGGATCACTAATCCTGTTTTTTCTTCCCCCCATCCCCCTGAACCAGGATTTTTCAAGATGGTCCTCCTTTGCTCACCTTTCGCTTTTAAAAGTAAAGGGTGGCTTCTTCAATTGCACAGTATAAGAAGGGGCTTGTGGGCTGGCTGCACGGGTTTCTCTCCCTCTCTTAGATGAAAGCCTGAATCAGCAAAGGAGACCACTGAGGGCCATCTCCCAGGCTGAGGCCCTGCTCATAGCCAGCAGGTTCCATGCTGCGGTGCTGCCAGTGCCGACATTTGTGTTTTGACCATTTGCCAACGTGTGCAGCATTCAGTCTGCATGTGGCAGCTGCGCATGGTTGGCAGGGAATTGATATATGCAGGCATGTCATCAATCAAGATTTGACCCTGGACCCAGCGCTCATTGACACAGACGCTGGGTTAGAGAATATGCTTTCAGCCATGCCTTGGTCATTCTTCATCCCATCTCAAACGGAAGCAAGGCATTATTCAGTTGTGTCTCCTGGAACTGAACCCGAAACCTGTAGAGTGGGCAAACTGGGAAGATGAATGGGTTGGAGCTAGAGAAGGTGGATTCATTCAGGAAGGGTGCCCACGGTGTACACCTTTCCCAAGAACTGGCCCTGCCTCTGAACACCTGGAGCTGCAGGCATGAAGAGCTGTCACAAATATTCCATGCTTGTAAGCTTCCCAGAGACTTGAATGCTGACATTTTGGACTGATCTTATGCTGTATGTTCTGCTTTTCCATTGCCAGGACTGTATTCAGTCCAGTACACGCAGGGGTTGCTTGTGGAGAATAGCTGTGCTTTACATGAGTCAAGGTTTTATATGCCTGTTGTCTTTGTCCATGGAGTTTTCTTGGCAGGGATACTGGAGTGGCTTGCTGGTTCCTGCTCCAGGTGGATCACGTTTCGTCAAAACTCTCCGCTATGACCTGTCCATCTTGGGTGGCCCTGCACGGCATAGCTCATAGCTTCTCTGAGTTATTCAAGCCCCTTCGCCACAACATGGCAGTGATCCATGAAGGGGGAAAAACCTCGACCCATGTAAAGCACAGCTATTTGCAGTCCCATGGACTGCAAGAAGATCAAACCTATACATTCTGAAGGAAATCAGCCCTGAGTGCTCACTGGAAGGACAGATCCTGAAGCTGAGGCTCCAATACTTTGGCCACCTCAAGAGAAGAGAAGACCTCCCTGGAAAAGACCCTGATGTTGGGAAAGATGGAGGGCACAAGGAGAAGGGGACGACAGAGGACGAGATGGTTGGACAGTGTTCTCGAAGATACCAGCATGAGTTTGGCCAAACTGCGGGAAGCAGTGGAAGACAGGAGTGCCTGGCGTGCTCTGGTCCATGGGGTCACGAAGAGTCGGACACCACTAAACGACTAAACAACAACAACATGAGTTGAGGTTGGTAGGATGTGAGAGCCTGTCTTCAAAGCACATTGTGTCCTTGTAACTGAAGAAGAGCTGAAGAACACAACTGCTACATCCATAGCACACTCTTGAAACTGTGTTTTTGGAAGCTTTCTCTGAATCTCAGTATTTAATGCATTTGTTCTTCATAACAAACTAGTTCTCCCCCTGCTGCCGCTGCCTTTTCTTCCCTGTGGGAAGTGGAGACAAGGCAGCTACAATCAGTAGGTGGCAGCATCAGGCAATAACAGATAACAAGCTGACAAGATCTACACTTATTCAATGAGGTGCCCAATCATTAAAATACTTTCAAGGGAGCAGAGAAACAGGCTAAATTAGCTAGCCCTCTATGGGGGGGGGGAATGTTCCTGTGTGCCAATAAAAGGCTTTTCTCTTACTTCCCTGGCAGAGGCTCTCTTGAGGCTGCTCCTCTGAACTCCATTAGCGTGGGGCCAAAGGGAACAGCCAAGTCTACTCAGCCCCCTTACTCCACAGGAAGACATAGGAGTCCTGGACTTAAACCTGCTGAGATCAATAGCACAGAAGGCATCCTAGGAGAGGAGGCCTACAGAAGGAAGGTTCATATAGCTGACAGTAATGTAGGACATAGGAGGAGGAGGCCTGTGAAGGAACAGGCCTGAAATAAAGCAATCCTCTCGCCAGACCAGATGCCTTCTTTGATCCCTTAGTCAGGTGTAGGAAGATACTTTTGTTTTGCATGCCACCCCAATCTGCAAGCAGTGTGAGATTCCAGGGGTTCCAGGCACTCACCCAGGGTTCATGTTTCCTTTGGCAGAGGAGGCACAGCGGAGACTGTGGTGTCTTTATTAAATATGGTTTACTTACATATATATGCCCGGAACTGATAATAACTAAACTGAATTTGGAAGATGCACATTCCCAGCTAAGTGGGGTCAAGGTTGCAGATTTAGGTGTACCTTGGGAAATAATTAGTGGTGCAGCAATAAAACTGCTAGTGCATTTGCAAAGCTAAGCAGGGTCCGATATGGTTTCAAGTTGGATGGGAGACCATGTGTTATGATTCCTGCACTGCAGGGAGTTGGCCCAGATGACTTCCGGGATCCCTTCCAACTTTACAATTCTGTTATTCTAATTTAAAAAAAAATAAACCCCGCAATACACCATGGGGCTGTCTTCCGAGTAAGTGCGCAAGCAGGTTCAGCCCCTGCGCATCCCGGACTCGGGTCAGCACAACCGCCCTGCACCTCGCCCGCCCCAGCATTTAAAGGGTGCCACGAGGGGGAGCGGGAACCTAGCGCGCACGCGCACACCTAGGCCCCTCTCTCACTCCCTCCACCCCAACGCACGCAAGCGCGGAGAAGCCCCACTCCTCTCACCCACGCTTCTGCGCCGGGCACCCAAATAACCACCTTCGAGGCCCCGCCCCTTTCTGCGACTCGGCCTATGGGTCGAGAGAGGCCTCCTCGCTCCCGCCCTGCGATTGGCTGAGTGGAGGAGTGGGCGGGGAGGAGGGCCGTGGTTGGCTGCGGGGCGGGGCGCTCGCCCGGCCGGGCTTCTGCGTGTGTAGCGGAGTTGTCTGCCTTTCTCTCTCTTGTCTGTCTCTTTATCTCCCTCCTGCCGCCTCCATGTTGGAGGAGGCCTCGGGGCTGGCGGCGGCGGCGGGAGCGAGCGCGGCTCGGCTGGGCAGCTTCCTCGCGCGCGCGGGCTAGGCGGGGAGGGCGGCGGCGGCGGCGGCGGCGAGCGAGGGCGGCCGGGCTCCGCCGTGTGGGGCTGAGGGGGCGCCTGCCTCACGGGAAAGCGCCGGCTGAGGGAGCCGCTTGGGCTTCTCCCGCGTCCTCGGGCGGCGGGAGCCGGAGGGCGTGTTTGGGTCCACGTGGTGGCGGCGGCGGCGGCTGTGGGGAGAGAGACCCTCTTCTGGAAGGGGGTCGTCGTGAGGCGACGCGGAGCAGGCGCGGGTTGTTACCCACAGTTGGGGTCGCTGAGGGGGGTCGACTTCTCCCTCACTCGCGCTCCCTGAAAGCTGCCTGCCTGCCTCTACCCTTCCCACGTGAGGAAACGTAGCTGGGGGGGGGGTCCCTAGCAGCCCAAAGGGGTGCAGGCTTGGGGGTTGTTTTGCAAAGGCGGCGGGGGGGGGTGCTGAGCGGGGCTGCCCCCCACCCCTCAAGAAGATGGGCGTTTGGCCGTTGGGGTTCCCCTCCACGTGGCCGGTGTTCGTCTGAAGGGGAGGCTCTCTGGGATAGGTAATGGTGCCTGGAAAGCTGCCCGGGGCTATCCTGGCGTGCATGTGAGTCTTCCTGGAGAAGCCCCCCCCCCCTTCTCTCTGCCCGAGGCTAGTCAGCCCCCCCAGGTGCTGCGCAAAGATGGCTTGGGCTCTGAAGCTGCCCCTCGCAGACGAAGTTATCGAGTCCGGCCTGGTTCAGGACTTCGATGCCAGCCTCTCAGGAATTGGCCAGGAGCTGGGCGCTGGTGCCTACAGCATGAGGTAAGGAAGGGCTATTGCTCTGTCCAGTGGCTTTTTTGAAGGATATCCATCTGATTGATGGAGCTCCTCGAAGGGCTGAGTTCTGAAATATTTATTTGGGAAGGCTGAACTGGCATGTGTCACTTTTCGTCTCTGTGTCTGGTGCCCGGAGTGTAATTGAACCTAATGGCATCTCATGTTACTTTTGGTCCAGTATCCTATGAGCCGCTGCTTCCTGCTTGCACCATGTGATGTCCTTTTGTAAGGAGGGTGTATTATGAAAATACTGTATGTTGTCATGTCTTCCTCTAAAATTGTGGGGGGACATTAATCTGTTATGCAAGCTACACATCCCCATAACTTGCTGTAGCTTGCTGAATGAAAGTGGGGTTCACAAAACAAGCAGTTTTACCAAGTTGTAAAATAGATAAATCCATAGATTGTAAGACTGTCATAATAAGCTGCACATGTGTCAATCTCGTAGCAAGGTTAAGCTTGATCTTGAGTTGATCATACTTTTATCCTGAATAGTTTGATTCCTAACATGTTGCTCTTGCATTAATCAGTACTGTAAGAATTAAAACTTGGTAATGAACATCAAATTTGCACCTTATTTAGAGTGATTATCTAGTACAGCTTTGCCCAAGATTTTTCTTCATAGCAATAGGATTGTTTAAAACAAATGCTTTTTAGGAAATGGTAAAGTAGAGCCTACTATTACTTCCCGAAGTAACTGTTCACATTCATGTCATCAAAATGTAACTTTCTTGCTTTCACTGCATAACTTGTTGGACACCTAGTTGGATTTCAGAATGCATCTAACCATACTGTATTGATGGCTGATTTTCTGAATCTAACTTCCACAATTTTTCTTTCTTGCAAGTAAGATGCAGCCATTCAGGCTGCCATCTTGGATAGGCTCCTTCATAAAAGGAAGGATAGGGCAGATCACATGTTTTTGTGTTGGTCACCTGCTGCTATTTGATAATGGATGGAGGAAGCAGACATAGACATCATAGGAACACTGCTGGATCAGATGAAAGGCCTATCTAGTTGAACATGGTGTCATCACAGCGGCCAGCCAGATGCCTCTGGGAAACCCATGAGCAGCACCTGAGGGAAATGGTAATCTGTTTGAGATCGGCAGCTGCTGGTACTGGAGGCAAACCTCTTAATACTGGAGCTAAAAAACTATAATGACTATAATAATAATAATAATAAATTTTATTTATACCCCGCCCTCCCCAGCCAAGACCGGGCTCAGGGCGGCTAACACCAAATATAAAAGCAGTTGATTAGAATACAGCTTAAAAAACAAAATTAAAACAAAACATTAAAATGCAGCCTCATTTCAGTGGAACTCAATCAAAAACTTTTTGGGGGATAAAAATGTCAAGTCTTCACCAAGGCTAACTATCCAGACTGGTCCTACATGGGCCAGAAAAAAGCCAGGGAAGTCCCCAAATAGGAGTTCCAACACAGAAGGAGAAAGGAAAAAAGAAAGAGAGGGAGGGAATCAGATTGATTCCAAGCCAAAGGCCAGGCGGAACAACTCTGTCTTACAGGCCATGTGGAAAGAAATCAGATCCTGCAGGGCCCTGATCTCATGAGACAGAGCGTTCCACCAGGCTGGAGCCAGTGTTGAAAAGGCCCTGGCTCTGGTTGAGGCTAATTGACTTCCTTAGGGCCCGGGACCTCTAAGGTGTTGCTATTTATGGACCTTGAGGTCCTCCATGAGGCATACCGGGAGATATGACTGGTAGACATTGATAGACTTATCCTTCGTGATCTCCTTTTAAAGCTATCCAGTGTAGTGGCCACCACTGTATTTTATGATAGCAAATGCCACAGTTTAGCTAGTTTCCACATGAACAAATCTGTCCTCGCATCTGTCTTGAAACCAAGTGTCCCCAACTTCTATTATTATGAGAGAAGTCCTGCCTATCCACTTTCCTTATGCCATGCATAATTTTAAACACTCCTATAATGTTCTTGATACCCTCCCACTTGCTTTTTTTCTGAACTAAAAATTAGCTCCAAACATTACAACCTTCCTTCCCTGGGAGAGTCCCTCCATCCCTTGGGTTGCTTTTTTGGCTTTTTGGGTTCTGTACACTAGTGCCCTGGATCTGCTGTTCAGTGAGAATGAATCCAATGCCACTTTTATGTAGTGTACAGACCAAGGATTATTGAAGCTTTAAGCTTGTTTTCAATAACTACCTCTGTGTGGGTGGGAAGAAGTAGTCAGGTGTAGCTATTAGATGTAAGGGCAGCTGCCCTCATTCTAACTGAGCACATTTGGGACTTTCCTGAAGTGCTTTTTTTACCATTTTTTACTGGGGTCCATTAGTGTACCAAGAGAATTGAGTCCCCAAAGCCCACACATGGTGAAGGCTGCTTTTTAGATTCCCCGGAAGCTAAGTACCGTATTTTTCGCTCCATAAGACGCACCTAGTTTTTGGAGGAGGAAAACAAGAAAAAAAATATTCTGAATCTCAGAAGCCAGAACAACAAGAGGGATCGCTGCGCAGCAAAAGCAGCGATCCCTCTTGCTGTTCTGGGATAGCTGCGCAGCCTGCATTCGCTCCATAAGACGCACACACATTTCCCCTTACTTTTTAGGAGGGAAAAAGTGAGTCTATAAAGTGAGCAAAAAATACGGTAATTCATGTCCTGTGTCTGCCTTATGCGATTCCTCTTGTTCAGTCACTCTAGATGCAGAACTACCTTCCCTCAGTGGAGTATACTCTGATAGTTAGCTACATAGAAACAGGGGGTGATCTCCACAATCTGCATCTGATTGATTGATTGATTGATGTCAGCAATTTTAGAATGGTTACATGTATGATGGCTTAACTTCAGAAATAAAGCTGCCTCATAGGTTGGGTAGGTATACTTTTACAGCTCTTTCCTGACTGCTGCTTACTGAAGGAGGCAGAATACGGAAACTGCTTTACTGAAAATGTCTTTAAAAACGCCTTCTGATACTAAGCCTGTTCAAACATAATGGGCCAGATTCAGCTAATTAGTCCCACTAGCGGAAGCCTGCACAACAACTTCTGCTAGTGCAACGGGGCTTCCCCCCCTCCGCTTGCTCCCTGAAGTTGGCTCAGAGGGGGAGAAGAGAACCCCTAGAGCAGTCTTTCTCAACCTTGGGTTCCCAGATGCTGTTGGACTACCACTCCCATCATTCCTGATTGCTGCCCCTACTGGCTATGAATGATGGGAGTTGTAGTCCATCAACATCTGGGAACCCAAGGTTGAGAAAGGCTGCTCTAGAGCAGCCCATGGGGTGAGAAGGGAGAATGTTTCAGTGCAATTGATTGCACATCTGCCTCAGTGTGGTGTTGAATTCCTCCCATTTTGGTCCTGGGTTCCAAGAAGGAGCCCTGAGGAGTCCTTAACTCAGACACTGTCTCTTCCCCATTGAGCAGTGGTTCCAGACTTCCAATCATGATTTAGTGTCAAACCACAATTTGCCTCTTTGAATGAACAGCCAGGCTAAGGTCCGTGCTTGCTACAAGCCCGGATCCCAGAACATAGTCAAATGCTAGCTTCCAGAAAGTTGCTGCTAAGCCATATTTTGAAGTCCGAGACTGGAGAGTGTAGGGGTAGATGAGGCAGTGTGTGAGCCTGAGGCTTATCAGGGATTGCTTCCATGAAAGTAAACCTTGGTTTGGCATTATTTGACTCTGGGTCTTTCGACACATTGATTACAGTGTGCTGTCACATTATAAGGGTGGTGTTGTGATGAATCCTTAATGTGAACTGGTCAAGCCAAATCTTTCTGAAAGATACTGCTCTGGTTTAGTTTCAGCAGAAAGCTAAATGTTCAGATTCTCTTCCATCTTTGTTGGGGATGGGGAGCAATCAACTTTTCAGCTGACTGTTTTGGCGAGGGTTAATTTGTTGCATACCATTGAAATTGCATAGATCAGTTGGCTGATGGGTAGACAATTCTATCCCATAACATGGGGTTACACTAGACAGCTTTTAGGTTCTTTCCAGTGCTGATCTTCGGTGACATAGGCACTTTCATTTAGATTTGCCCAAAGGAGAAAGAAACATTGTAGAAAGGAAATTAAAAATAACAACACTGTGAGCACTAATTTCCCAATGTGACATTTCCTCTTGGAGATGTTGATGCAATCATATAATCCAGCAGTACAACGCAATTAATTGTGTTGCTTTACCTGCTGACACAGGAGGGACTGAGCCTTCAAGAACCTGGAATTTCACTTACAGCACAGTTACCGTTTCTAAAGGTACATTGGCAGGTTGTGGTGCATGCCATCTGCCACTTGGTAATTATTCCTTAAAATCAGGCATTTTGGAGTTTGCTTTTATTAACTGAGTAATAAAAGAGGTGAAAGCCCAGGGACTAGCTTTCAGTAACTTAGCACTTAATGAATTCTGGAAATCCGCTTGTGACTCTTGAGTTGTTTTTAAAAGTGATGCTTGAGGTAGTAAAATTAGAATTTGTGTGGATGTAGGAATACTGTACATATGTGGAGGTGGCTGAAGCTACTCCAGCTGCCTTCAAAAGTCTGCACTATATCATTACTGCTTTTCTTTTTCTGGCAGGGAAGCATTTCTGTTTGCTCCCCCCCCCCCAAAAAAAAAACTTGCAAAATGACTTTCGCCTTGTACCTATGAGAGCCCAACTATGCAGTCAATGAAAGTAGACAAAATGGGTGTGTGTGAATATTAGATGGGTTGAATGACATTCCCCTGTAGAAACATTTAGATATACAACACTTTGGTTTTCTGCAGTCTCGGAACAGTGAATAACAGAACTATTTCTCAAATGCTGCCTGTATTCCTTTTGCAAATGATGTATGCTATTTATCAGTTGCTTGTGCAATCTGCTGTGCTTCTTAAGTAAAATGTTCTATATTCTGAGGGTTGTTCCCAGTTTTGCACAACACTTGTGCAAGCTGCTTTTTAACAACGATTCATTCTGCGTGCTGTGATGAAGGCTGAGGAGCTTGACACAAAGTGAATTTTGTTGTTGTCTGTAGGATGAGTCATGTGTTGGGTTTTCTTAAGGGCACAAATGCCTGACAGGTTTGCATTTGGGGCAGGTAAACCTGTGTTTGCAAGGCTTTGTTTTGCTGGAAGAAAGCAATACATTTCTCTAATGTACAATCTGTTAATCTAGGTGGTTTTGAGTCTTAAAAGGGGCAATAGGTGACATTGAACATATAAATACTAGAAGGGCTTTTATGTTCTTACACAAGGAGATTGGCATTAAATGGGGCACAATGTAATCCCAGAACATGCAGTAAAATGCAGATAAAGGGGAGAGAGTGTAGATAACCACCATGAAGATGCTAGTATTTATATGTTCAATCTCCTTGTGTAAGAACATAAAAGCCCTTCTAGATACATTTATCTTTCAACACACCCTGGTTATGAAACACTGCCTGGGAGATTTGTCTGGCACCCTCTTCAATGATCTTTCGTTGTCTCTTTACTCATCTTTTTCTGCAGGCATTTGTTAATCTGGCTGGCTAGTGTTGTTGTGCTTAACTACTGCTGCTCTCTACTCTTGGAAGTTTTAATTTTCTTCCTTTCCTTAGACTTTGGGTACTGCAATGAAATGTTGCAGTTTGAAATGATTCTGTTGAGTGTTCTACCCACTTAATTCCACCCCCACCCCCACTTGTCATTTCCCTCCCCCTCTCACTCAACACTGAGTTGTTGCACCATTTTGGATTTTTCCACCCCATTTTGAGGGGTGTCTGCAAACCTCAGGGTTATCCTGCATCTCCTTGCCTTTCTCTTGTGCATCAGTTGTGCTGTTTTGGCTTCAGCTCAATGAGCACTGGAAGACCAAATCATTATTAGAATAAAATATATCTGCCTAAGTGGGGGTATAAAGTCCGTGTAATCCTGCATACCATTTTCCTCAGACGCCATCCAGTTGCTTCATGCCCTTTTTGTGGGTTTCCCAGATGTAACAGCCATTCCCTTCTCTTCCTCCCCGGTCCCCTCTTCAGCTCTGCTACAGTGGCTCCCATGCAAGCAATCATAACAAGAGAAATTGAGAAATCAGGGGTGTGGAAGGGGATATGACAAGTACACCAGAGGTCATTCTATGGCAAATGTCTTGCAGCATGGACAGGACTTCAAATTAAGAGCATCAGGTTGGAGCTTTATTGATTAAACAAATACCTAAACCATTTCACAGCATAAAGGCATTGAGGCGGCCTGTGTACACATTAAAAAACAGACTAAAACACAAGCTTTATAAACGACAAAATGATACATACAAACAACATCAGATACAAAATTGATATTCTATAGGTGACTGGGTTACACTCAGTAAAAGCCTTCCTAATCAAAAATGTCTTCAGGTAGGCACCTAAACAGGATTGCGCCAGGCACCTATCTGGTTTCAGCTGTTAATTGATTCCACAGAGCTAGAGCTCTATGTCTAACATTGCTCCATGTGCTCCTGATGTAGTTTGAATTGATTGTTCTGTGTAATTGAGCCTTTTGCTCTGGGGCTCATTGCCCTGTGGATATGGCATGTTGTGAGTCTGTCCTATATATATTTATCTCTAGGGCAGGGGTTGCCAGACTCCGGGCTCGGGGCTAGAATGTGTTTCTTCAGACCTTTTAGTTCAATCTGTGGGACTTTTCCCCAGGCCACATTACTCACTAGTCCTGCTCTGCACCTTCTTTCAAGTGATTTTTCCTAACTGGAATGCCTCATTGAACTGCGATAATGCATTTTGCTTGCCTAGGTAGAGGGGTGAAATGTCTGACTTTTCATTTGCTGAAATGTAGCCTATTGTATAAAGGTGAGTCACATTCAGAACACTACCTATCTCCCACCTTTGGTATTCATCCTCTCCCCCCTCCCACAACTCACAAAGAATTTGTGACCCTCAGGTAGAAAATGTTTCCCTTCTCTTTTACTAGGGGACAGATGTGTGGGTGGTCCTGTTTCGCCTCTTGTTCCCTTCTTATGCTGGCTTTAAATTTTGTGTATTGGGGACAGGCAGTTGTATGGTGGTGGAAGATCAGAGAAGTTTGTGGTGATAGCAAGCAGAACAGAGAGGTGACTGGATACTGTGAAGAACAGGCAGGCTATTATAAAAAGTGTAGAAGCTCCTTCCTCTGAAAAACAAGCCTCTTGTATCTGCCTTGTGCTGGTGTTTGAAAAACGAGGAATTATGAGAGGTTCAAACACGGTGCTTTCTTTAAAAAATCAAAGCTGAGAATCTTGATTCCTGCATTTGATATCTGAACCTGAGCAAAACCCTCTGTGCAGAATCTCTGTAAAAGATTCAGAAAAGTATGGGAGTACTGAAGGTCTTTTAACTTCTTCTGGTCACAAACCGGATATGGTGACAGGCAGAATTCCAGTGTGAAGAAATGGGTAGTTCAATGCTCTGGCCTAAATGAGGCTAGAGTTAACTGTGTTAGGGTCAAAGGGCCTTCTTTAATAAGTAATTTCCACTGAGGGTGCTAATTCTGGGTGGTGGATTGTAGGGGATGGTTGTTGTTTTGAGCTGCTTAACTTGGTTTCCTTTATCACCTTCCCTACAAATGGTTAACCTTTTTATTACACATGGGTGACATGGGAAGCTGACCTTATGGGAATTGTATAGAACTGAACCACAGTAGTACTGATAACTTAAAACTGCTTTATTTCCTAGCTTAGGTGCTCTTATCACAGTTCTGTTTTTAAAAAGCCTATTCCTTCTAACTTGGTTGTTAAGAGTCTCTTTGTTGAGTTGTCATCTCTGTGTGGATTTACTGGTATTCTTAATCTAGTACCAAGGTCATTTTCGTAACTTGAAGTTAGGTTTACACATGAACATATGAAAGCTAGTAGCACACCTAAGAGGAGAGAAAAACACCCAGCTAGTTCTTTTTCAACGTAAAGGAACATTCTCACATGCTTCCCTGGAGCCATATTTACTATAGACAACCAATCTAGTGACTGAGGTTGTTTGTGTGTGTGTGTGTGTGTGTGTGTGTGTGTGTGTGTACCATAAGAGACTGCTGAACAGTCACAGTGCTAGATCAGGCTTCTGAGTCATGTCGATTGGGTTCACGACTGCCTTGATGGTGCTTCTAACAGGAATCAGGTCTGCACTCATCTCCGCTTTCAGGCCGAGGGAGCCAATGTTTGACCACAGAGAGCTTTTCTGGGTCATGTGGCCAGCATGACTAAACCGCTTCTGGTGTAACGGATCTGGGTCGAAAATAACAGGTCGCCAGTCATTTTTTTGTGACTCAGGAGCACCACCCAGTGACACAAGTTGAGATTTCCAGTTGCTTTGTGACTCCTGCCACACCCTAATACAGTGGTACCTCGGGTTACATACGCTTCAGGTTACATACACTTCAGGTTACAGACTCCGCTAACCCAGAAATAGTACCTTGGGTTAAGAACTTTGCTTCAGGATGAGAACAGAAATTGTGCTCCAGCGGTGCGGCGGCAGCAGGAGGCCCCATTAGCTAAAGTGGTGCTTCAGGTTAAGAACGGACCTCCGTAAACGAATTAAGTACTTAACCCGAGGTACCACTGTAAAGGTGAAATAGCAACTGTTTCTGTACTCTCCAGAGCTGATAGAATTTGAAGGTAGCTGTGCATATCGTTTCTATATGGATAACTGAAGTAATCCCACATTTGCCTTCAAATTAAGCATTGTGGTCTGCTGTGTTGGAACTGGCTGTTTTGTGACTTCATTTAGGAAACACAGTTGGAATTTAGTATTCACCAGCTGAATTTGCAAACCTCTGATATCATAGCATTGCCCACTTCCAATTACGATCTGCGGCTAATAGACACGCTAATCTTCTGGAACAGATCATTTTAACCAGATGCTGAATTTGAATAGTTATGTAAGCCCCAGACAAGATTGCTGTTGGTTCTGTATTCATTGTTCGTGTATTGGAGTTGACTTCCTCAAAATAATGTTATTGAGGCAAGAAAAAATGAGCTATAAGGAAAAGGGGGGTACTGCTGTCTTAAATGGAAAGTTTTAATCTAATGTAAAACCAGTGTTCCTTCTCCAGTGTCTTGCAGGTTGTTTCGCTGAATTACATACTTTTGTTGAGTGGTCTGTTCTGTGCTTTGATGCAGAGATGTTCTGTTTCTGACATTTGGGCAACTGATCACACATGGGAGCTCTCCCTTTTGATAACTGCTGAGGTAGAAAAACACTGTGGATCAAAAATAATTTTTTGTTCCTCTGTATTTCATTGGCTTGTAGAAACCTTAAACAGTATATTCTGCTTGCAAATTGTGGGCAAAATTTGGTGTGGCAAGCAAAACTGGCAGCCTGATATACCAATGTTTGTTGTTTACTCACCAACTCAGAACATAATATCCCACCATAAACTGCCAAAATCATTGGGCATAAATTAAAATAACTTCCCCTGGGGTTAATACATTCTGGTAGTTGGTGCTAGCCCAGGCTTGAGGGGGTTATTGAACCACCACCCCAAATTTCTCCTGTCATGTCCTCAGCACTAGACAGGGATGTCTCAAGGCTATATTTTGGCCCATGCTGCTCAGATTCCTATGGAAAATCTCAGAAGTGGCTTGGAGCTGAAATGATAGGGACATTCTCGTATCCCTTGGGCAGTAAGCTTAGATGAGTGGGACCTACTGATGGACTAGAAGCAAGGGTCTTGAACTGCTTGTGAGTTGACTCAAGGCAACATTTTTTTCAATGACTGCCTTATTTATTAAAAAATTGTCCAGTAGCACCCTAAAGACCAACTAAGTTTGTTCTGGGTATAAGCTTTCATGTGCACGCAAGCTTATACCCAGAATAAACTTAGTTGGTCTCTAGGGTGCTACTGGACAATTTTTTATTTATTTCGACTGTGTCAAACCAACACTGCTACCTACCTAAATCTGCCTTTTTATGTTCCTGAATACTTTCCCTACCAGCCCATGGACTAATTGTACTAGATGTACCTTTGGTTGTTCTGACGTCTGCATTTGTGCAAGCATATTTTTAAAGCTAACATTCATGTCATATTTTGGATGTGCTGTAGGTAGAGATAGAGGCAAGTTGTTTATGAATGGAGCCCATCCCTCTCCTAACTTGAAAACAATTCTGTACCAGCTTCTTGTCCTCACCTGTAGTCTCCCTGCTGCCCATATTGACCCACTTTTTTGGTGAACCATGGAGAGTGCTGGAGAAACACCAACACACCACCTTGATGACTACCTCCACATGTTCTCTGTTGGCCTTGAATGGCATGGAAGGGAAAGCAATTCAGTTCTCTGGTTATGGCACATGCTGTTTGTCCTACAGTAAGGTGATACATATCCATTACTTCTGGTGGAAGCAGGAAGAAGAAGAAGAAGAAGAAGAGTTTGGATTTGATATCCCGCTTTATCACTACCCAAAGGAGTATCAAAGCAGCTATCATTCTCCTTTCCCTTCCTCCCTTCCTCCCACAACAAACACTCTGTGAGGTGAGTGGGGCTGAGAGACTTCAGAGAAGTGTGACTGGCCCAAGGTCACCCAGCAGCTGCATGTGGAGGAGCGGAGGCGCAAACCCGGTTCCCCAGATTACGAGTCCACCGCTCTTAACCACTACACCACACTGGCGGGTGTTTGTGTGTCAAGCTCCCCAGAGTCCAGTATTTTTCTCAAGCCTCCTGCCTGCAAGACCATTTTATTTAGTCTGTGTTTTGGCAACTGAGCTTATTCATAGGAATGTTGGTTTCTTAGCCTGTTTGTGGCAGTAGGTATACAGGATTTCAGTGGGTAGCAGAAATACCAAAGTTGCAGCATAGGGCATTTGAATTTGAATCTCTTTAAAACCATCACGTTTGCAGGTACATAATCAGAACATGATAAATAAACATGAGGAACTAGGAAAGAGGATTTTTTTAAAAGAAAGGGACCATGACAATATACCATTATAGGTAAAGGTAAAGGTACCCCTGACCGTTAGGTCCAGTTGTGGACGACTCTGGGGTTGCGGCACTCATCTTGCTTTACAGGCCGAGGGAGCCAGGCGTACAGCTTCCGGGTCATGTGGCCAGCATGACTAAGCCGCTTCTGGTGAACCAGAGCAGTGCACGGAAACACCGTTTACCTTCCCGCCGGAGCAGTACCTATTTATCTACTTGCACTTTGACGTGCTTTCGAACTGCTAGGTTGGCAGGAGCAGGGACCGAGCAACGGGAGCTCATCCCGTCGCGGGGATTCGAACCGCCAACCTGCTGAGCGGCAAGCCCTAGGCTCTGTGGTTTAACCCACAGCACCACCCGCATCCCTCTATTCCATTATAAGCTTGCATAAATAAATCAGCCTAAGAATGTACCGTATTTTTCCATGTATAAGACGATGCCTTTTGCTAAAAAAAGAATTAGGCAAAAATTGGGTGTCGTCTTACACATGAATAGTGAATGCAGAGCGGGGATGTGCGATTAATGGCTGCAGCAAACAGGAGATTGGCAGCGGCGATTGGGTGGGTGATTGGTGGCTGCGGCAAGGCCTGCTGGCAATTGGCTGTGGCTGCAGCAATTGGGCAGGTGATTGGCAGCTGTGACAAGGCGGGCAGGTGATTGGTGGCTGTGGCAAGTGGGTGGGTGGGTGGCGGCGAGCAGGCAGACAATTGGCGCCTGCAGCGAGGTGTGTGATCAGCAGTGGTGGGCAGGTGGGTGAGCGATTGGCAGAAGTGACTCCCCCACCCCAACCCCCAAAAGCTGAACAACTTAATTTCTTAATTTGGGGTTTAAAAAGTAGAGGTCGCTTTATATATGGGGGGTCACTTACATGGAAAAATCTGGTTGCCTGATGAACAGCTAATTGGGGTAATAGATTTTGGTTTTGATGATTTGGGACCTGATAGAGTAGGGATTGGGAAGCTTTTTGGCTCCAGGGGCCAGATCCCTATTGGGGTTGCCCTTGCAGGCCCAATTTCACAGGTGGGCGGGCAGGCAGCTACATCATTTTGATGGCATATGATTGGTAGGTGAGCAGGGCTGCCCACCTTACAAAACCTCTCACGTGATGTTGAAAGTCTTCCCACACCTTCCCCTTAAAACTTACATGTGTCTTAAAGCTGCAAATCACCTTCTGAAGTAGTCTCTACCCCACTGCTTGTTTGAGAGAAGCCTTTTCATGATGCTGATTTAGGGTGTTGGTGTGCATCGCCTCCAACTTGTGTTGGCAGTGAATCCAAAATGTGTGTCAAAGGTAGCTGTTATGTGGCATATAGAAGAAGAAGAAGAAGAGTTTGGATTTGATATCCCGCCTTTCACTCCCTTTAAGGAGTCTCAAAGCGGCTAACAATCTCCTTTCCCTTTCTCCCCCACAACAAACACTCTGTGAGGTGAGTGGGGCTGAGAGACTTCAAAGAAGTGTGACTGGCCCAAGGTCACCCAGCAGCTGCATGTGGAGGAGCGGGGAATCGAACCCGGTTCCCCAGATTACGAGTCCACCACTCTTAACCACTACACCACACTGGCTCTCACCATACATATAGATGTATTTCTCTGTTCCTCTGCTAACTCCATTATTCACAAAGATCTGTAAGGTAAAAATTACAGTTCTGCTATGTTTTGGTTCATGCTGTCCAATATAAATTCAGCTACATCCAATAATAAGCATCTTGCTTCATGACTTGAAGACTCTCAGATTATGTGTGTGTTGGATTTATCACTTCATTCTTTTAAGAGTCAATATTCCATTTCAAAACAGCATTCCTCCTACGTTTGTAAGAGCTGATGGATCTCATTCTCACTGCTTTACAGCAGTTTGGGGTGGGGTGCAGATGGCAGCCAGGGTTCAGTCCACCAAAACCTGCATGAGTCATCAACTGTGGGATGCCAGAGATCCTTGAAAAAAGGTTTCTGGGACCCTGTCATTAGAAATTGGGGCGGGGTGTGTGTCTGCTAGTCTAGTTCTTCCCTATAGGATGGTAAGGGGGGTATGTGAGAGATTTAGAGACAGTGCATCTTGGGCATGGTGTGGAGGAGGAGGAGTTTGGATTTGATATCCCGCCTTTCACTCCCCTTCAGGAGTCTCAAAGCGGCTCACATTCTCCTTTCCCTTCCTCCCCCACAACAAACACTCTGTGGGGTGAGTGGGGCTGAGGGACTTCAAAGAAGTGTGACTGGCCCAAGGTCACCCAGCAGTTGCATGTGGAGGAGCGGAGACACGAACCCGGTTCCCCAGATTAGGAGTCTACCGCTCTTAACCACTACACCACACTGGCTCAAAATCGTTTAAACCAGGACCAAGATACTGGAAACAGTGGCCTGCACTGGGTCTTAATACCAAAAAACCGTAATTCCTACAAGAAGCAATCGAAATATTAGGTCTTTCTAATGATATTAGGTCTTTCTAATGATAAACTTAAAGCAACCTTTCTCATTTTTCATCATTCACCTCATCAAACATATGTTGTCTGGGTCAAGAAAATAGTGAATGTGAAGGTCACCAATGAGGGGTGTATCCCACAGCTGTGTGTACTTTAGTCTCACATGGCTATTGGGAGAGGCAGGCCCTGAATTCTAACCCATTTGACTTTTTTCTCACCATCCTGCCCTCTCCAAACCTCTCAGTGGTGTGAAGAGTCCGAGTAGTGCAACTTGTTTTTGGATGCTGGTCGCAGGCTTGTGAGAGAAATGGGAATATTACTTCATCACTGTTTCCCTAGAAGTCTTTGCACTAAGCTAAACCCAATCTGCACTTAATCTTTTACCAGTTTGCTGTACATGCAATTCATGGGCATATTTGCCCATGCAACTTCTCCCGAGTACAATTTTTCCATCTGTCTATACATATACAAAATGGAATGGAGGGGGGCAGTGCTTTCTTAAGCTTCCCATTTTAGAGCTTGGGGGGGGGGATTGTTGCTAGTCCCTCTGAATGGAACAGTTTTCCAATTTCCTTTGGTTGAATAAACTGATGTTTTGCTAGTATTCTGGGCCAGCTGTTCAACATGACAAATTCTGGGAAATGTGGCAAGATATTTTTTGTACCACTATAGATCGTGTGGCAGGAGTGTTCCAAAGTATGTTCTGAACATTGATGTAAAAAAACATAGTTACCATGGTGTAGAAATCTGCTGTGTTAATGAATTCCTAGTAATCTTAACTAATCTTCCTGATGGAAGGAAGGATTTAAATCCCTACTTCCTAGCAGCATAAGCATTGTAGCACCAATCTTTAAATAGCAGAAGCTGCTATGGGTTTTATAGGGCAAGAGGCTGAACTTTGCCTTGCTTTTACATAAAAGTTCGTTTGGGCATCAGTTTTTATGTGTCACTGGTAAACAATAGCTGGTGATATTAGCTTGGATGTACACTTTGTGTACAATTGTGCAATTGTGCAATTGTGACAAGCATGTTTCACTATACACAGGAAAGTTTGTGTGCTTGTTGATGGTTGTGATTTACTAGACAAACCATGGCTGAGATGTTTCTTGTTTTTATGGATTTTTTGTTTTTAAATTGTCAGCAGAATGAGTGCTTAAGCATAAAGGGTTCTATGTCAGATGTAAAGAAAGCTGAGGGTTACAGCTTATACAGTGGTACCTCGGGTTAAATACGCTTCAGGTTACAGACTCCGCTAACCCAGAAATAATACCTTGGGTTAAGAACTTTAGTGAGCCATTTATGCAAAAACATAAACAAGGGCTAGAAACTTTCCCCCCAGTAAAAGATAGGATTCTCAATATTGTAACAGGAATCTGAAGGCCATACCAGTATTTTAGGGACCTCTTCTTTCAGGTATTGTTGTATCTGCATTCAGTCCCGTGAATTGTTATTTCCATTTTACATACAATAGAAGGAGCTTCTTGCCAGAGATCATCCAGTGGGCAAGGTTATGGCTCCTCTCCAGGAAATGGTAACTTAGTGAAGCTGTTGCAAATATCTAGCCCCTCACTCCAGAAATGCATTCCCCAGAGAAGCAAATAAAAAAAAGACTATACAGTCATACCTCATGTTCCGGACACTTCAGGTTACGGACCACGGGAAACCCGGAAGTACCAGAACGGGTTACTTCTGGGTTTCTGCGCAGAAGCGCTAAATTGCGCTTTGCGCAGAAGCTCCAAATCGCGCCAGCTCCTGCGCGGAGGCTTCAGGATGCGAACACTGCGGGTTGCGGACGTGCCTCCGTCACAGATTACATCCGCAACCTGAGGTTCCACTGTACCCTTAAACTGGTTTTATCATGTATGTACCCAGAGACTCCCTTGTGGAGTTAATATTTCTATCTATATCTAGTTCTAAGCCTAAACTTCGTAGTAGGAATAGACAAATCATTCTGTTTCCAGTCCAGGTCACTTTCACCTCTATAAATCTGCACCTGGACGTGCACATATTACACCTCTGCTGGGGGAACTGCACTGGCTGCCAAACAGCTACCAGACCATGGTCAAGGTTTTGTTGTTAGCCCTGAAAAATTTGGAACCAGGTTACCTGAAAGACTGTACAGTATATGCCCCTGTATAGACATGTAAGGTCATGTGGATCATCTGGGGAAATTCTACTTGTGGCACTGCACCCTACAGAGTATCGTAGGACAATGACCCCCAAAATGCTTTTCTGCTGTTGCACCTGTTCTGTCGAATGCCTTTTCCTCTGCTGTAAATGAAACGGTAACCCTCAGTTGCCTCAGAAACCTTTTAAAGGCTTATATTTTTGTCCATGCTTTCCTTGGCCCATAAGATTAGATCCTGATTTTTGTGCATGAATCACCTGGATTTCTGATTTACTTTTTTATGTTTTGTATTGTTTTACTGTTATTGGGGGTGTATTTTTGTTGAAATGGATAAAGTTTTTATATTGTGCATAGTGTAGACCACTTAAAATTTGTAAAGATATTAATCTATTAATGCTTCAAAAATACATATTTTTGAGTACATATTTTTAAACTTTTTCTTTCAAAATACACATTTCTACAAGCATTTAGAAATACACACACACATATATATAGCACTGAAAGATTCAGACATGCAAAATCCAAGTGATAGCTATGGCCTCAATCACGCATTAGTCTAGGACAGAGGTCGGCAACCTAAGGCCCATGGGGTGGAAGCGGCCCATGAGGGTCACTTAACTGGCCCATGAGCTGCCACTGAGCAGCCCGCTTGGCAGGCCCTCGCACACTGTGCTAAACTGGCACAGGGACTCTCTTCCATGGCTCCGGAAATAGCTTCTACGCATGCCCAGACACCGGAAATCACGTCTGTGCATGTCCGCAGCACCAAAAATCGCTTCTGCGCAGGCATGATTTTCGGCATCTGGGCATGTGCAGAAGCGATTTCCAGCACTGTGGACATGCGCAGACGCGATTTCCAGTATTGCGCTGCACCAGTCCAGCCCACGGAGGAACTCCGCGGGAGTGATCCGGCCCATCCCCAGTAAGCCTGATCTAGGAAGTGTGGGTTGGATCTGTTTGTATTGGAATTCACAAATGCTGAATTCTTCAAGCATCCTGGTTTCACAGGCTCTAGGATTTAAGCCCTTATTTTTACAAGACTTTATCCAAACGTATTCAAAGGTAGACCCTTGCTCTAAACATTTAGTTTGGAATACAACTGACCACTCAGTCTTGCTGCTGGCTCCCTTTTTCTTTTATTAAACTCATCATTGCTGAATCTTGATTTGAAGGGGATCAGTATCACAGAGCTTCCAGAAAAGGCCAGTTGCAGTCTGGGAATAAGCCATGCAGACTCTTCAGTCAGCTCTCTTCATTTGCCATCACGAGGCAGTCTAAATTTCTGTGTTGCTTTTTGAGGGGCTTCAAAGGGTAGTTCCCCAAACACACGTAACTGAGGAGAACATATCCAGAATAAGATCATGGTTGTTTGATGTTGGATATGGTCACTGCAGAATTTAAATGGATTAGCTGTGGACCTCTGGCTGATAAGACTTCTCTGAGGATTTTGGTGCCGAACTAATTGTGAATCTGAAGTGGAATCTCAGCAGACCCATTGTTTTTAAAAGGCAAATCCTGGAGAGGGAGAGTGGGTTTTCCCCTAGTTATCTTCTCCCGATCTACAGTTTTAGGTCTTATACTTCAGTGAGTTGAAGCTGTTTCAAACTCTTGTTAGTAAAGTTAGCCTTCATTGGGTAGGGAGAGGCTTACAGCTTATGTAAGGGATATTGTGATGACTCTCCTAGAGTGGCATCTCTATGAGGCATGTGATCCTGTACAGATTCCCACCCCCACCCCCCAGAAAAGGACTACCCAGTCTGAGCTATAACCAATGATGTAGTAATGCTTCAGATCAGTAGCTGTTTGAGGACAGGAGCATAGTTCTCTTTCGATTTGTGAAAGTCCTTATCTAAACTTTAGAGGCAGGTGGCATTCACTCTCTGGGGTCAAAAGCAAAAGGCTGGCTGACCTGCTGTTAGGACAACAGCTAGTTTGCCTCTTTAGACATAGAGAGATATTGTTCAGTGATTATAATTGTTTACACTTCCTTTAAATCCAAATTGTTGTTCCTGCAAGAGCTGTGGATGGAAGTAGAACAATTCTTCATATAAACCTAAATGCCAGACTTCTCCAAACTGGTACCCTGTTGGACTCGGGAACATCCACCAGCCACAATCAGCATGGCCAATGGTTATAGATGATACATTAGTAATGTCTGCCATACAGCCTGATCAAATACCTCTTATAAGGATCGCTGGCTAGACTGAGGATTATACATGAAGAGTAGGTACACACACACTCTTTCTCATATTTTGTCTCTCTCTTAAGATCTTGGAAATAATTTTTGGTTTTAATGTCCTGATATGCTCTATGGATTTGTTCAGTCGCCAAATATGGATAATCTTAACAACTCTTAACGAAAACCATTTTCTTGTAGTGATGTCCTTGCCCTGCCCATCTTTAAGCAAGAAGAATCCAGCTTGCCTCCTGACAATGAGAACAAAATCCTACCTTTTCAGTATGTCTTATGTGCTGCCACTTCCCCTGCTGTGAAACTCCATGATGAAACTCTCACCTATCTCAATCAAGGTAAGTCACATTTCTGTTGCCAGAACATCAGGTGGGGAGTAGGTGCTTTCCCAGTTGTGGCATTTATATTGCTTCCTTGCTGCATGCCTCTTTTAGCTCACTTTCCAGAGTGCACACTCAAGGCTGCAGCACAAATTATTTTAGACTTTCTTGTCTTTTAACCTATATGCTGTGCTCTCTTTGGGGGCCGTGAATAGCTTTCTTCTGAACTCTTGGTTGGAAATTAGTGTTCTAGTTTTTGCCTAGTGATTGAAAGTCTGAAACCAAAGGTAGAAAAGATGCAGGCCAAAGTCCAAATTATTTATCTAATTAAAATACTTGTATGCCACGCTTCAGTAAACCACCAGGATTCATATTATGGGAATAAACTATGTAGGTTTTGTCAGTTTAGAACATTTGAATTTTGGGGCTGTGTTAGCACAAATTAAGACCCTGAATGAAAATAGCTGAAATGTTGTGGAAGATGAAATGCTACCTCCCTAACAAGTCCTTGTTTCTTTCAGCAGAGATTAAGTTCTTTAAAAAAATAAATTAGGACCAGATTAAAGTAAATAGTGTTCCTAACAGAAGCTAGGGCAACAGGGTTTCCCTATGAGAACCTTCCTGTGCTTGTTGCACCACAGCAGAAAGGTTTATGGTGAAGGGATGGAGGGGGATACATGGAGTCTGGGGCTACATGAAAGTGGACTTTGACAAGCACACATCCTTTCACCCGAAATGCCTCCCCTCACACTGGATAGGGGTGTGTGTAAGTTACTATGATGCTTTCTTTTCAGTCAAACTTGTTACACTATGACCTCAAGAAAAGTGGCAATTTTTTTTGTAGCAACTTCAGAGATCTTTTCTTCTTCAGGTCAGTCCTATGAAATCAGAATGCTGGACAACAGGAAAATGGGGGAATTGCCTGAGTTAAATGGAAAGCTTGTAAAGGTGAGTGCCCATAATAATCTATCCTCTCCTAAAAGCTCTGGGTTGGTGACAAGGTTAAACATGCTTGTCAGGTAACTAGTGACACCTATGAACGTAATTCAATCAATCTCTGGTGTCAGCAGTTGGGTAGAACCACTGTCTATCCAAGCAGACCCCAGTAGTGTTGGGTTCATGGCCCTCTAGCTGTGAAATGAACCTTGAATGTAAACTGCCTGCACATGTAAATGCCAACCTGTGTGTGCTCCATTCGCACCATCCATCAGTTTCATGGTGGAGAGATGGTGCAAGGTTACACTTTAGGAAAGCTAAAATCTTCCAACTGGCCGCACCAATTTGCCTAAGCTCATCTAAATGTTCCAAGTTCCAGCATATGCTGTTTACTCAATGAGAAAATCTCCTTATTAACCTAGAGTATATTCAGAGTGGTGTTCCATGATCGGCGACTTCAGTATACAGAGCACCAGCAGCTGGAAGGCTGGCGATGGAACAGGCCAGGTGATAGGATACTGGATATTGGTGAGTGACTTCTGCAAACGTGGACTAATTTGGCTTTGTAGCTTTTTGTAGCATGGACCTTGGAGGGCATTGGAAACTGCCACCGCTAGAGGTATAGAGCTCTTTATTGATTTTGAGAGTGGTTTCAGTCTCTGCTCAGAGCGTAATCGTTTGCCATAGTTTGACTTGGGTGGCTCCAGGTTTTTTTTAAATGTTGCCTTCCGATGTGAACGTAGCTCAGTTCACTTGCTTATACCACCTTGCGCCTATTGCTCTGTAAGCACTTTCCTGCACTACACCTGCACTCTGCTTGCGATACATGACTAGGATTATGTAGTTAAAAGCCCCCACATTTGGGTAGGCAGTTTTCTGGTCCCTTCTGGCTTCCTACACCTATGTCAAATGACTTAACACTTATGTTTTTGCCAGGAGAGAGTGAGCCTCTTACTGTTGGTACAGTGGTAGCTCGGGTTACATACGCTTCAGGTTACATACGCTTCAGGTTACATACTCCGCTAACCCAGAAATAGTACCTCCGGTTAAGAGCTTTGCTTCAGGATGAGAACAGAAATCGGGCTCCGGCGGTGCAGCAGCAGCAGGAGGTCCCATTAGCTAAAGTGGTGCTTCAGGTTAAGAACAGTTTCAGGTTAAGAACGGACCTCCGGGACAAATTAAGTATGTAGCCAGAGGTACCACTGTACATTCACTTACTGCCTTAAATTCAGTAGATTATTATAGTTGACTCTGAGGTGAAACTTTTGGCCCTTTAAAGGTAAAAGTAAAGGACCCCTGACAGTTAAGTCCAGTCACGAACGACTCTGGGGTTGCGGTGCTCATCTCGCTTTACAGACCGAGGGAGCCAACATTTGTCCACAGACAGTTGTTCCGGGTCATGTGGTCAGCATGACTAAGCAGCTTCAGGTGAACCAGAGCAGCACACAGAAACGCCGTTTACCTTCCCGCCAGAGTGGTACCTATTTATCTACTTGCACTTTGACGTGCTTTTGAACTGCTAGGTTGGCAGGAGCTGGGACTGAGCAACGGGAGCTCACCCCCTCACGGGGATTCAAACTGTCGACCTTTTGATCGGCAAGCCCTAGGCTCAGTGGTTTAGAGACCACAGCGCCACCCGCCTCCGTAAATTCCAAGTATGACTGCTATTGTGTTGAAGTTTGCTGTCTTTTTACTATGTTTTTCTATGTTATATATTTTTTTCCATATGGGCACACGATGTATGATTTTATTATTATTCAGGTAACTTTTTTCTGAGCCACCCAAGAGAAGCTCCCTCTGTATAAGTATTCAAAGCAACTTCTTTTTCTTGTCGATTCATGCAGATTATGAGTTTTTTTGTAATCCCTGCAAGTGTGGAATTGGGTATGCAGAGCCTGAGCTAGCTCTCTCTTTTGACAGAAAGAAATTGTTGTTCTTTATAGCTGGAAACATAGGTTTGAAAGTATGTGGATCTCAAAAGCAGGCAGATATTAGGTGGCACTTCCAGTGCTCAATACAGGAGGTTTTAATAGCCTGAATCTCCTCGCAACTAAACAAAGTGAATAACAAAAATTTGCATAATTTATAGGTTTCAGAATTCTGCTTTTCTTGGTATATAATATTGGTTTCTGCTTAGAATCATAGAATTGTAGAGTTGGTAGGTTCCTAGAGGATCTTCTAATCCAACCCTTTGCAATGCAGGAATATGCTTCATCAGTTCATAAGTTTATTGTTCTAGCCAAAGGCCATGACAAACATGCAGCAATAATATTCATAAAATAATACAGATCATATATCCTTAATATAAACCAGCATCTATGATGCATGAGAGAGAAGATACCAGCAAAGTGTGCATAAGCCTGTCGTCCTGAATTCCTAAATTTTCCTGAAATAGGTTAGCAGGGCAGTCCAGAAGCAGCTTACATAGATAGTGCCTCAGTTTTATACTGTAACAGGCACGCTGGTACCTAGATTTTTGCCTTAATTAGTTAATTAACATCCTGTCTTCCATCCTGGAACTCAAGGTAGAATACATGGGATTAACAGTTGGTCTCCCACATAGGGATTGACCAGACCAAAGCTTGCTTAGATTCAGTGATGTTGGTGCATCGTGTGCCTTCAGACTGTACCCTGAATTACCCAGTCTTCTAAGCTCTTGGTGCATTATTTACTACATAAGTCCCTTAAAATTTTGGTGGACTTGCCATGCCTCTCCTGGCCTCGTTCTAAAGGGTTGGGCTTTTGTCTTCTGCAGATATTCCAATGTCCGTGGGTATAATCGATCCCAGGGCAAACCCCACGCAATTGAATACTGTAGAGTTTCTGTGGGATCCTTCAAAGAGGACTTCTGTATTTATTCAGGTAAATCAATACTACATGGGAGGTGTTTCTTAACTGTTCTCTCTGGTTAGGACTGTAGCAAGCAAGATAGATTTGAGATTTGCCGCCATCAGTTTTGATGGATCTCTACTGCCATATACCTGATACAATCACCCTGTCACCCTTCCAAATTCATATATTAGAGGAATAAAAGAGTAGTCCTATTCTTCTGCGGGGTGTTCCTCTGAAGTCTACTTGCGTCTCCTTCTGCCTTTCTTACTTGGATCTTCTTGCTCTCAGTGAACCACTGAGTACCATTACAAATTCATAGCTGCCAGGCTCAGATTTCAATTGACATTGTTTTAAGTGTCAGCACTGTGCAGCAGAGACAGTGAAAAAAAGTCAGTTCATGGGTACCTGGGGATTCTTCCAGCTCCGGTGAATGCTGATGAGAAGCTGTCTGTCTTAGTTACAACTGAGATGGCTCAACAAATTGTAATCTCTACTTGGGAGGCTCACTATAATGAACTTTGAGAGCTCTTGAACTAAAGAGTAATGCTAATTGCCCTTGACAAGAACAAAGTGGAATTCTGACTGCCAAAACTGACGGGGAAAGCTACCATTCATTTCATTGCTGCGAGGGTGTTGAACACTGAGGTGCCGGGGAAGGATTCTGATTACTGGCTTTAATTTGGTTTCTGTTCACTTCAACTGTGGTGGGGGCAGGACAAATTCTGGCAAAGTCGAAAGGGAGCAGACCCCTCCATCTAGGACGATGAGTCAACCAGAATGAGGCCACACATTCATTCGAGACTGATTTCTAGGGATTTTTTTTATTTGATCTCTTATCTGCCTGTTGGAGGATTAGGTCAATATTACGATTTCACTAATCCTTGTGGCTTGTTGAGGTAGGTCACTTTTAGAGACATAGTGCCAAACCTGTGAAGTGCTGAAGGTCACCTGCAAAGTCCATTAGGAATAAATGGTGTGTATTCAGTCCATTCTGGACAGCACTGTCTGGTTTTGATTTTGAAAAATAATGTTTGCTGGTAATCCAGGGGTACACAGTGTAATGTCCTCTGGATGTTGTTGGGACTACAGCTCCCTCGACCATTGGCCATTCTGGCTGGGACTGATGGCAGTTGGAGTTCAACAGCATATGGAGTGTATTGGCTACCTCTTATGTTAAGCCATATTTTCTCCCTTCAGAATAAGACTTTCAGTTGTACTAAGTGGAAGCATTAGCCTATTCAAGTATTAAGGGCATCTAGGAAAAGGAAAACCCAGGCTGTTTTCCTTGGACCCCACAACATGCCGTTTCAGCTCTGGGGGCTTGGTGCAGGTTTAACACTGATTACAAGATCAAAAAATACTACGATACTGGGAGAATATCCTTCCTCCTTGGGCTTGCTGCTCTTCACTTCTGATCAAATTCTCTTCCCTTTTCACTGTAAGCTGTGGTTAGTAGATAGCTTCTCACTGCAGTTAGTTCAACTTGATGCAGTTGGTGCTCAGAAGAGGAGAGCATACACCCAAGGGGGGAGAGGGAGGGGCTCTGCCATGTGCTCCCAGCGTAAGAGATCAGCCCCATCCAGGAAATGCCTGCTGGGTGTGATTGCAGTTTACAGATGTTGCTGAGAGATAACTTGGGAGCAAACATAAACCTTGGAATATAATTTGAAAAGCAATCAGTAACTTTGGTTTTCTCCATATTCTAGGCTCCCACAGACTGATCCATAACCCCTATTCTCCTCTGCTAGCATTTTCCATTGACAAGTTACCTCTTTCTTGCATGCATACTTCTGTAGAGAAATTATAGATTTCAATTGTGCTGAATTGCAGAGCGCAATATCGTTTTGTTGCTTCTTCTGGCCTGGCTGCTGATGCCCCCTGTCCCCAGTTTGATTAAAAGCCAGAGAGCAGGATGTACTCCTTCCTGTGCTTGAGAGCTTTGTTTGCTATTGGAAATGGGAGTCCCCAGACTAGCTGGTATCCTACGCTATCACTTTCCTGGAGTAATGGTTAAACTGTTCATGTGCACCTTTATTGTACAAGCAGCAAGCCTGCAGCCTGTGTCTGTTTTTCTTCACAGGTGCACTGCATCAGTACAGAGTTCACTATGAGGAAGCATGGTGGCGAGAAGGGTGTGCCATTCCGAGTCCAGATTGACACTTTTAAGGAGAATGAGAATGGGGAATACACTGAACACTTGCATTCTGCCAGCTGCCAGATCAAAGTCTTCAAGGTATGTGTGTCTTTTAATCCATCCAGTGCATTCCACCTACCCCGTTTACTCAAATTGTGAACTAAAACCTGACTTTCTTAGAAGAACTTTAATGCTGGGGAATGTATTAGTATCCTTACCACCTGCAGCCCTTCACCAGCTGGTCCCAGGCAGGTTACAACAATTTAAAATCCAGTATTAAACACAGTTAAGTCAAATTATAATTGACACATGTAACTTTATGATGTGACATCTCCATTTGGTTGCCTCTACTGGAATGTCTAATACTACAACCATCAGCTGATATTTTCCTTTCTGAACAACTACTAAGCTCTGTATTTCCTTCATGGGTATGTTTTGTTACTTGAATTTTTTTTTAAATAAAAAAATCAATAAAAATATTGATTTGCAAGACAAATTACAGTCCCCAGAATAGGGTGGGTCCTGAAAACAGATCAGAGTTAAGAGGTGCCTTTATAGCATTCACTGAAAGTTGTATCATGAAGCTGCCAGATGCCCCTCTGTGGGAGGGAAACCCACAGCTTAGGGGCTGCCACAGAGAATGTACTCTCTAAGTAGGACTCTGGGGAGGACATAGTCTTGTCTTCATAGGCAACAGGCATATCCTCCTCCTTTTTTGTTCAATGGGCCCATTGTGAGACCTAGCATTAAGCTATTGGTGATATACACCAGTTATATTATTGTGCTTACCCGAGGCAAAATAGCACTGGATATTTCTGAAGGGAGCTATTCAGGAATAAACAGGCCTTGATGAGGACTTAGTAGTAGAGGAATGTTTGGGGAAACTAAAACCGCAGTTTATGCCTGCATATGCACAGTGCACAGTATTAGGAATAGCTGCACTTAAAAACTGTTTAGTACACTACTTTTCCTTAAAGCATGTGAAACTGCATTGGAGCCAATATTAATGTGTTGGATTGGAGCAGTTGCTTATGTGGATGTTTTAGGGCCTAGCTGATTGGCCAGGTCATCCTGTAGAAAACTTATTTACTCCAGGAAATATGAGCCAAAAATCACTGTAGAGGCAGGAGAACTCTTGCCAACATCAACCTTTTATCTCCTCTCCCTCAAAAGTTCCCATTGGCATGTGATACAAGAGCTCCAACTTACAGATAATAAATGTGTGGAATTAGCCTGAAACATGTGTAGTATGTGATTATTTCCTACAAGAAAAGTTGTCACGCTTCCTTGTTTGAGAAACACTGGAAAGGGCTTCAGTCCATTTTGAAATTCCAATCTTCTGAACATGATTTCTGAGAGCCAAACTAGACATGAAAGTGGCAAATGCATTTTCCTTTAAATCCAAGTCTGTCTCATTCAGTCACACAGAAACAATTTTTGTGGGGGAAGGGGGACATGTTGTTTCAGAGCAAAAGCTTTATGTGCAAATTAGGGGAGCTGAACTCCACACCATGTCAACTATTTTTTGTAGCCTCTTCCCCCATTCCCCTCACCAAAGCTTCTCTCTGTAGATTCACTTCTAATATTGGAGCTTAGGTGAAGATACGATTTCCTGAAGGTGGGCTGCCCCTCATTTTCTTACATGATTTTATACGTAACTGAACAGACGCCACAATGAGACTACAGCCATAACATCTAGTTTGGCCCAGACTCCCTCAGAACAGCACAAGTAACTTTGAGGATACCGGAAAGCGAGGCTTTTGTATATAATCCCTGTCCAAAGTGAGCACTTCTGATTACTGCTACCTATAGGTATTCGGGCAGATTTTATAGGTGTTTTAGCTAGATAAAAATCTGCAGGGCTTCAGCAAGAGAATTCAAAGTGCAAGAGGAGCAGCAGAACAGGTTTTTCATGTTTGCATGAATTTCCAGAATGAACTTTTAAGCTCTTGTAGGGGAAATGAGTATCTCCCATCCACCAGCTCACTTTTCTCTTTATGGGTCTGTTGCCAGTCTAGTTCCCTTGCCAGGATCACTGAGAAACATTTCATTTGTTCACATAAATGTATTACTATGTGTGCATGTATGTATTACACACTCACACATAAACCTAGTGCTGTCCTTATCAGCTGAAAAAAACTTTGGCTTAGTGCTTCCTTTTCCTACATCCCATGTTCTGGTTTCACTAACATGTTGGTTTCCAGCCCAAAGGAGCCGACAGAAAGCAAAAGACAGACAGAGAGAAAATGGAGAAGCGAACACCTCATGAGAAGGAAAAGTATCAGCCTTCATATGAGACTACAATACTTACAGAGGTGAGGCACGCAATGTGAGTCGTAGTATCTAGAACCTCTGTTTTTGAACAAAGCCATTTAAAAGGCTGGTGCAGGTGGGTGGGCTGGCTTGCTTACAGGTAATATGCTTGCAAAAGTTCACTCGGAAACCCAAGTGTTAGAATGTTTGCACCAAGGTACAAGACATGGCAAAGGTGTGATTGAATGACGTTGTCTGGCCAAAGTAATGGACACTTGCTCAGAGCCATTGTTGTCCAGCAAGTGCCAAACGATGCAAGAGTACGTGCTAATACCTTGGAATAGTTTCTGTTCCTGGTCGTGTGGCCTCTGGCACATGATTCTGGTCACGTTTGTTTAAACAGCAACAAAACCAAAGCTGCAGCTCTATGGGTTTCTGTGTGGTCGATGTCACAAATAAATAAAAGTGGGTGGTAGCTGTGTATGTAATGTTGACACTGCTGCAACATGCTCCAGGCCATCAATCCCTGATGTGCAGGTGTTACATATATAAATACCAGCAATTCACTTTTAACCTGACAAGTACCGTATTTTTCGCTCTATAAGACACACTTTTTCCCTCCTAAAAAGTAAGGGGAAATGTGTGTGCATCTTATGGAGCGAATTCAGGCTGCACAGCTATCCCAGAAGCCAGAACAGCTAGAGGGAGAGCTGCGCAGCGCTCCCTCTAGCTGTTCCAGTTTCTGGCTTAGTCACGTGAAGCCTCTGCAGGGCACGGGGAGCCTTCATTCCCATGACCTGCAGAGGCTTCACGGGGCTATCCCAAAGCCAGAACAGCTTGAGGGAGCGCCGCGCAGCGCTCCCTCTAGCTGTTCTAGCTTCGTGCGAAGCCTCCGCAAGGAGAAAAGCCCGCAGGAGCCACACACCCTTTAAAGAGCGCATGGCTTTTGTGGGCTTTTGTGGGAGGTGGGGGAAGGGACAGAGGGCAGCCCCTCAGTCCCTTCCCCCACCTCCTGGAAAAGCCCCAAAGAGCCGCACTCCCTTTCACTAGCCACGTGGAGCATCAGTGATGGGCTGCCCTTTTCCCTCCTGGGGAAAAGCCTGCAAGCGCCGCACACACGCTCCACGCGACTCATGAAAGGGAGCGCTGAGCAGAGCCTGGGATGCATACAGGCTCTGTTCAGCGCTCCCTTTAAAAATATTTTTTTTCTTGCATTCCCCTTCTAAAAACTGGGTGCGTCTAATGGAGCGAAAAATACGGTATATGAAGCACCACATGAGTAAGGTTTTTGTTACACACCTGACCTCATGGCTCCAAGTCACTAATGGATATGAATCCATGCACCATGAGTAAGGATGAGTTGAAAGTGTGTTGGAAAAATACCACTTTTAAATCATCCCAACTCATACAGTATGTGACTCTAGCTGCAAAGGTTGTTCTTCCAAATATAGCAGCTTCAAATGTATGATCTTCATAGAAACAAAACAAATTCAGTTGGGTTCTTCTTAATTCCTCACGAATGGCTAGGATTATAGAGGAGCAGTGAGCTTTAACATTTGACTACTTTTATGAATAAACGTCTCCTGTAGCATTCAAGAAACAATCATTTTAGTCAGGGCTGTGCGTGTGTTGTGGCTTCAACCTAGAATAAACAACTACACTATGTAAACACTTACAGTTGTGCTCAAAGAAACAAGGTGTGCTTTTTTTTTTTGCTTATCAAGGACTGAAGCAGTAAAGGAAATGGAGGTTTTACTTTATTTGACACATGGAGAAAGAAAGAAGGATGGATTTCTTGTGTCCTACCCACTCACTACTGAAAGATTTGCTCTAGTGTATTTTAGCTGGCTGCGACATCTCTTCCACATGTTCTTACATGATTCCAGGTGATTTTCCACAAGCACAGAGGCTAAAATCCTTGACATGCTACAGGAAATACATGGCATGCGTGCTTTCTTCCACAGGAAGCAGTTTTGAGGTTCGGGACCACAATGCTTGTGAATATCTCACCATTGGATTTTCTCTTCCAGTGTTCTCCATGGCCTGAGATCACATATGTCAATAATGTGCCATCCCCAGGCTTCAGCAGCTCCCACAGCAGTTTCTCCATTAGCGAAGGGTAAGTCTGGACATTGAATTTTTTTCTGGCTTTTGCCCATTTACCTTTCCTAATACATTTTTGGTCACTCACCTGCATCAGTAGCCTGTAGGATTGCAAGTTGACAGAGCAAATTAATGACATGTTTTCATCTTGTGCCTTTTCATGTTAAAATAGGGGGAAAGTGGCTTCTGACAAAACTGTGACAAGAAAGGGAGATTGCTAATTCTCTCTCTCTCCTGCTGTACTGCTTTGTAGAAAGGCAAAGAGCTTCAACCCCTCTGCTGAACACCCCTGCATTCCTTCTTCCTCTTGAGTACAAATTCCACCTTCCCTTTCTCCATTCGCTGGCCAGCAAAGGCTGAGCATGCTATAGCTATAGATCAGCTTTGGGAAACCCTTGGCCCCCTAGATGATGCAAATGTTTGATGTTTTAGTATGTTTTATATATGCTGTAACCTGCCTGGAGTGGCTGGGGAAACCCAGCCAGATGGGCAGAGTATAAATAAAATCATCATCATCATCATCTCGCATCGGCCCCAGTAAGCATGGCCAGTGGCAACATCTAGAGGGCCAAAGGTTCCCAATTGCATGCTGTAGCTGTTATGAACTAAGCAGGGGGTTGGATTAGATTACCTACAAAGGTCCCTTTCCAAATCTATGAAAAACCAAAGCAAACCACCCTGATTGAAGGGTTGCATCTCCATCACCTTCAACTATTTTTAACCCTAACATGGCTTCCATCTTAAAAGTGGATCCAAAGTTAATTTAGTGTCGCTGTACCACTGTTCAAGCCAGTGAAAGACTTTGTGCTCAAAGGAAGATCGGGAGGAGAACTGCAGGGTCCCTTGGCCTGTCTCTGGTCCCCTTCACCATGGTTAAAAGATAGGCTTTGCTGAGTCCACAGAAGCCCTTTGATTAAATATGCTAGAGCAGGGGTGGCCAGCTCCCAAGAGACTGCAATCTACTCACAGAGTTAAAAACTGGCAGTGATCTACCCCCTTTTTTGGGGTTCGGGTCAAAGTTGTTGAGTTTTTTCAGGTAAAATGTTGAGCTTTTTTTAGGGGAGCCACAGTTGTTCAGCTTCTTTAGGGGGAGCCAGTGATCTACCGCAGACATCTAGTGATCTACCAGTAGATCACGACCTACCTGTTGGACACGCCTGTGCTAGAGGAACAGTTCAAATCACAGCTGATTTGAAGACAAGCAAAGGAAAGCAAAGACCAACTTCCTTCTTCATTTCTTCTTTTAAAAATAGAAACGGGTCTCCAAATCACCAGCCTGAACCTCCTGCTCCCATTACAGATGTAAGTCTCATTCATATTTTGTGTTTCATTCCTCTAATGTCAGACAGTGGGGTTGTCTCTGAGTTAGCAGGCTAACACTTCAGGGGACTGAATGTGTGGCTAGCTTTGAGAAGGTAGTTCTTTCAGTCTGTTGTATTAGGTCATCTTGTATATTTGCATTGTGTTAACTTTTTATTTTATTCCCTTTGTTTTACACTATTGACGTTATATCGTAAGCTGCCTTAGGATCAGGAAACTCATGAGGGCTGGGCCAGAAACTGAATTAATAAGAATGACCTACTGTCGGTGCAAAAGACTGTAGGTCATATGTTGCAAGTCGTGTAAGTTGTCTGTGCTGCTCTTGCAAGGATGCATCAGGTTTCCCTCCCTCTCTCATAGAACCTCCTGCAGACATCCACACCTCAGGAAGCTCAGCAGTGGCTGATCCGGAACCGCTTCTCAACTTTCACACGGCTTTTCACCAACTTCTCAGGTAGTGGCAAAAACCTCTCCCCGCTCTGCGACATCACAAGGGGGCTTCAGCATTTGGAATCCATCAACTTTCTTGTTGATTCCTCAGACAGTTTATTCTGCCCTCAAGCAAGCTTCTTAGAAGCATCTTCTGGGGGTTGTGAGCGCTTTGACCTGTGGATCTTCTATTCTGTCCATTTCCCCCTGCCACCATGACCGTAGGAACACCTCTTTACAGTTTGCCAGTGCTAATAGAAGCCAAAACCAGCTCTAGCCTCTTTGAATGGACTAAAGTGTACTGTTTAAGTTGTGTGTGTGTGTGTTGCCTTAATGAAATCCGCCACCCTGTAAACCTCACTAGATTTATCTAAATCATGCACCTCCTTTATCCTTTAAAAAACAATATGCAAGTGGGCTATCTAGGGCCTCTTTCCTTCCTCAGTGATGAGAGCCCTGCCTTAAAAGCAGCAGCAGACACCCTAGATATGTGTTCACTGAATTTGAAACTCAGACGACTCTTTCATTAAGTGGTATTATGTAGAAGGATTTCTGTGGAAATACGAAGTCTTCTATGTTGAAACATATATTTGCTGCCTCCCAACTGTCTTTCTTTTTTTCAATCCTAGGGGCAGATTTATTGAAATTAACCAGGGAAGATGTCATCCAGATATGTGGCCCTGCAGATGGCATCAGACTTTTCAATGCTTTGAAGGGACGGTATGTATCATCTAGACTTCCTTTTAAATGGTTTGGGCTTTTAATGTGCTGTATTAATGTGCGGAATTTCTGCTTTTCCAGTTTAGGATTTCCATATTTTGTATTTTGTTTTGGCACTTGAAAACCAGGTGGCATGTAGTGCTTCCTTTGGTCTGCCCGGAATATCCCACCTTTCAGCTTTATTGAATGACCCTAGTATTACAAGACAGAGAAAGGCTTCTCTGTATACATACAATGCAGTTTTAGATATTTAAATCATGTTCCCTCCTTACTCACCTTTTTTCTAAACCAAAAAAGCTCCCTATGTTTCCTGTTAGAACTGCTCTGGTCCCCTGACCATATTAGTTGCTCTTAACTGTACTTTCCCTTCCCTGGCAGTCCCGTTTGTTCTTCTTAGACATGGGACAGGCACCATGCTGTATCGCTCCTCCCAACCCACCCCCTTTCATGCTTGCAATTTCTTGCTGCCTATGGCTACCAGGCTCATCCTTAATATACAGCTTATGCCTCAGTAAGACAGATGGGAACTTCGGACACTGTAGGGGTATCCTGTAATAGGATCAGATGCGTTAAGGACAGACTGATACAAAGCAGATACCTGGTTTCTTGGGCACCTAGGAATATGAAGTATATATTGCACATAGTACAAGACTGGAACTCGACTAGAAACATCTTTGCTTCCTTTTAAGGTGGTTTGGATATGGATGGATGAGAGAACTTCCGTGGCTCCTTCATTAAATAAGTCTCGCTTCATTATTTCCTTTGTGAAATAGATATGCAATTGTTTGATTCTGATCTTTCCTCCTGCCCCCTTTGAGCTGGAGAGGGCTTAACATGCTCTGCTGTTTCTTGAGTGATTGTTAGCTGGTCCCTCAAGTAAAGAAAAGCAAATGTTGGCCAGCTCCCAAATCCACAAGAGTTAGGCTTCTGGCAAAGGTCAGCAAAAGGTGCTGTGCTAATAGCAAATCATACCATGGAGTTAATGGACCAATTCTGATTGTTCAGATAGTAGTGTTTGGGGGTGGGATGCAGTGGGTGAGATGTAGAGTTGCCCTGCTAAGGCAAAAGCTCCCCTTTCTGCAAACATTTTGTATATTTTTAAGGTGTTCTCTGGCTCCCTTTTCTTTCTGTACCATGTAGCCTGTGTGGAACCTTCTTTCCTCTTTTCTGTCCCCTCTTAGTGCACATGCTCTTTCCTGTTCACCAGCACAAGCCAGCACCCACCTCTTTTTATTTCTCTAACCTCCACTCTTTCTTTCTACCCAATTGAAGAAAATGCTATCTGCACTGCAACAGGCCTCTCTGCACGACAGCTCAGTGCCTATCCGTCCTCAGCCACCCTTCTGCGACAGCATACATGGGTTTCACTTCCCCAAGCAAAGTCCCTCTGGATTGGGCAGTCTGGCTGGTTGCAACAGACTGGAAAAAATGGCGCCATCTCCACTGTGCATCTCTGATTCCAGTGAGGAGCAGGGCACAATATAGATGAAATTGTCTTCTTTCTCCCTGCCCCCTTTTGTGGGTTTTTGTATGGTCCTATGCTTTTTGATGGGACGCAGGTGGCGCTGTGGGTTAAACCACAGAGCCTAGGACTTGCTGATCAGAAGGTCAGTGGTTCGAATCCCCACAATGGGGTCAGCTCCCGTTGCTCGGTCCCAGCTCCTGCCAACCTAGCAGTTCAAAAGCACGTCAAAGTGCAAGTAGATAAATAGGTACCACTTTGGTGGGAAGGTAAACGGCATTTCCGTGCACTGCTCTGGTTCGCCAGAAGCGGCTTAGTCATGCTGGCCACATGACCCGGAAGCTGTACATCGGCTCCCTCGGCCAATAAAGCGAGATGAGCGCCGCAACCCCAGAGTCGGTCACGACCAGACCTAATGGTCAGGGGTCCTTTATGCTTTTTGATGGGAGTGGAGCAGGCATGCGTTCTCCACCAGTGGGAAGTTGGAACAGACCTAGGAGGTCTGTAACATGGCCTTTCCCCCCCTACATGTCCAAGTTGGCCAAGCATAGTTGTGAAACATTTTACCAACTTGTGAGTGCTGTTGCAGTGCTTCTTAATCAAATTATTCCTCTCTTTCCTTTACTCTTCGTGGCCCTGTCCTTAAAACATTCCCTTATAACTCTGGAGTGCTCATGTCTTATTTTCTCCCAAGGATGGTACGGCCAAGACTGACCATCTACGTCTGCCAGGAGTCGCAGCAACTGAGGGAGCAGCAGAAGCATGAAGATGGGGATGCAGCCAACAATACTTTCTATGGTGAGAACTTCAGGAAAGAAGCCTACGTGCCTCTTTTGACTGATGGACACACAGGTTCTTGCAATGGCGGTACTTACTTCTGTTCCAGGAAATGCTGTGGTAGCTCTAAATAAGTAGGGGTACAATCTTCAGTCCAGCCTTCCCCATTCTGGTGCCCTCCTGATGATGATAAACTTGTAGGCCTTGTGGAAATGTCCATGACATGTTTCTTAGGCGGCAGATTCTGCTGGAAGAAGTGGATTATAAGACTTGCTCAAGCAAGCTTTAGTGGCCAGAAAAGAGTGTGGATTTATTTTTAATCTTACGGAGAATACTGTACAGCTGAATATGTTGTTGATTGCCTCAGAGTCTTAGGAGGATGAGGTAGGTTAATATAAATATATAAGGGAAAACAGCACTACTCTAAATATAGGTTACTCTACGGCTAATTCCTGCTGAACTTGTTGCCTGACAGAATGTGCTCCTTGCCGACAACTGTTCTTACTTCTTCAGTGTACCATGCCATCTACTTGGAAGAACTGACAGCTGTGGAACTGACAGAGAAAATTGCCCAGCTCTTCAGCATTTCCTCTCAACAGATCAGCCAGATCTACAAGCAAGGTCCCACAGGGATACACGTGCTCATCAGTGATGAGGTAAGAGTGAGCCAATAGTCTGCTGAAACACGGGAACAGATTTGGGAGTTTAAAGTATCATCGCAGGCTCAGCTCTGCTTCCAAAAGTGTCTCCACTCCTTCGAAGTGGATGTCTTTTCCCATCACCGTACAGTGTGAGGTCTGTCACCTGTAGTTTCAGAGTAGACTGAGCAAGCAAGAAGTTGCACTTTTATACAGCTCTACTTAATTGTCCATTGACTTACTGAAAAACACAACAGCAAATAGCATGCTTAAACAGGGAAAATAAACCCCTGCTGAGTAAGTGTGTGTGTGTGTGTGTGTGTGTGTGTGTGTGTGTGTGTGAAATACTGTTAAACTAAAGTAGATACTAGTGGGGTAGGAGAGCTGGAAATAATGCCAAGATATTTCACACCTGACAACCAATGTGCCCCTTTGGTTTGCGATAGTACATGGGTAGATGAGTCTAAAAAGCCCTGGACACATTTTCATGGCCATCTAGCGGCTATGGTGGCTCATTTAACCAAAGTAATTTACCATATTTTTCGCCCCGTAGGGCGCACCGGCCCATAGGGCGCACCTAGTTTTTTTGGGGGGGGAATAAAGAAAAAAAAAATTACTTCCCCCCCAGGCGCGGGGCTGGGGCGGGGGAAGCCTGAGCTTCCCCCGACCCCAGCCCCCAGAACAGGCTGCTATCTGCAAGCCTAGGGAGCCCGGCGGGAAGTCGCAACGGTCTCCCCAGGCTTCGGGATGCAGGCAGCTCTCCGCAACCCTAGTGAGACCGGCGCAACTTCCCACCGGGCTCCCTAGGGTGGCGGAGAGGTGCCCGAAGCCCAGGGCGGCTCCACTGCGCTCCCCAGGTTTCGGGCTGCAGGCTGCTGTCCGCAAGACTTGGGAGCCCGGCAGGAACTCCCGCGGGCTCCCAAGGCTTGTGGATAGCTTCCTGAAACCTGGAGAGCGAGAGGGGTCGGTGCGCACCGACCCCTCTCTCTCTCTCCAGGCTTCAGTGAAAGCCTGCATTTGCCCCATAGGACACACACACACATTTCCCCTTCATTTTTGGAGGGGAAAAAGTGTGTCCTATAGGGCGAAAAATACGGTATTTAGCATTAATTCTGGAAGTGTATACTCAATTCTGACCAAACTAAGCCTCCTAGGAGCCGGAGGAGACAACATTATTGTGCTCTAGGAGGCTTCCTTTTCTCAATGAAGTCCCTATTGCTAAAAGGAAGGAGAAATATTTAGATGGTCATATTGCTTGAATTCACAGTTCTTTTTGAGTAATGCCTGGAGCCCTAAAAACTTCGGTTTTTCATTTCTATTTTAGATGATACAGAACTTTCAGGATGAATCATGTTTTGTCTTGGATACTATGAAAGGTACCAATTTTTTTAAGTGCACATTATTATCCCAATCCCCTAGTCTTTTTCCTTTTCTCTGGAAAACCTAAGCGCTCCATTCTTTCCCACCATAGGGTATCAAAACCAGCATGCCATAATAGTTATGCATTGTATTTATTAAATTTTTAGTCACTTTATCCTGCCCAAGGCAACCCAAAGCGACTTACAACCAAACAAATTATGAATTGTTGTGGGGTGGCAGACAGGGGGATTGTACTCCTTGTGTCCATCCAGTCTCATGGTGCTTTGCTTTCTTTGCAGCTGAAACCAATGATAGTTATCACATCATCTTAAAATAGAGGGACTTGGACTTGTTGCATCTTCTCTCATGCACACAGCTTCATTTGCCTGTTTGGCACCTGGACACACTGACAGAAATCCACAAGAGCAACAGAACTCATCTTGCTTCCACAGCATGTTGCCTTCTGTTAGGTGAACCATCTGTACCATTGCTGGCATGCTGTAGGCACCAGTTTGCAAGCACGGGGCTGCTTCTTCGGAGTTCAGTGCCATGGCTGCACCCACTGCCTTTTGAAACAGCCAGACTGGCCAGTGATGGATTTGCAATTATGTATATTGGGGGTGGGCAACTGCAACATTTTTGATATGCAACAGCTTGGCCGGTTGTGATGGATGCTCTGGGAATCCCTGGACAAATGAGCATCTATTCTGAGGGTCCTCTTTCAAAGCCGGTCCCAGCTATTCAGGCCTCTCAGAGGCGTATGTGGCTGATAGAGCCAAGGAGACTTTCAGGTTTGCTGGCCGGTTGGGTAGGGACTTTGTTCCGATTCTGACTTTCGGACCATGTTACAGGTTTGTGGGCGTGCAGCTGTCCACGTGTGAGTGATACGTGGCTGTCTTCTCTGCCAGTGTAAGTTAGGAATAACGCCTATCTCGTGAGAGCCATAGGGTTGCCTATGGCTTTGCTATACACTGCAGCTGAAGAGACTTCAAATGCAAAAGAAGGAATTGCTATCCTGAGCTGTTAAGCAACACAACGAACTGAGACAGAGGCACAAAGATTGTGTTTTTTTAAAAAATGTGTTGGCTTTTTTGGGGGGGGGGGAATATGTAGAAATGATGACTGCCTTTGAATGAAATCCCACAGGAGGGCCATAATAACATTATCCCAGAAACAGCTCATGCAGCAATAGTCCATAGTGCTTATTTGAAAAGCCTGTGGAAGCTCCATGGTGACAGAAGGGCATGCATGTCCGTTTCCCAGGCAGCAGCCAGCCTCTTGGGTAAAGGCTTCAGCCTTCTGACATGAATGCCAAGATGCATTTTTTGAGCTCTGGAGAAAAATATGGGAAACTGTTACAACTGTAGTGATGACGCTGTGAAAATCACAGGCGAACAACTTGTCTGAAGGGGAAAGGACCACTTCTCCTTTAGCCTTCCAGTCCCCCTAGAAAGCAGCAATTCTCTGGAAGCTGCAACCTTGTGCGTCACAATGTCAGTTTCACAATCAAGTCTTGATAGACACTGCATTGGCCGTAGAGCTGGCAGCTGATGTAAGCTGTGCTTAAGCTAAGTTGGAGAGGTGGGAAAAATAACTTTCATTTCATTAAATGAAACCTAGTTACATATTTTTCTCAGTACCAGATTATTTGAGGGTTTTTAAAATCATTTTGACTTGGTATTTTTACCAAAAAGTGCTGAACTTTTATTTAAATCAATTAGGTTTAGTAGGTTGCTTCTTAAGGAGGCAAGAAACTGGGTCCGGTCAAGGTCAAGTGAAATAAAGTCAATGAAGAAGAAGAACCTTGGCAGTTGCGACTCCACAGCTTTTAAGTAGAAATGTTATGTCTCATCATATATATGCCAATAAAGATCAATTCTGTTTTCAGTCAGTCTCTGGCTCAGTTGTCTTCGGAGCTGGGAGTTTACAACTATGACATAGCGCCCCCTCCAGGATTGTAGCTGGCCAAAGTTGGGGTTTCGTTTGTTTTCAGAAATACCAAGCCTTCACAATCAACAGTTTGTATGGTTCAGCAGAATGCTTATTCAGACTGGAAACAGTGATGGAACCAAATCTGAAGTGACCCAGAGAAGTTCACATTTTGGTAGCCTCTGTTTTGATGAAAGCCAGATCTACTTGTTCCAGCTCAAGGTGATGATCAGCTGGCTGGTTGGAATGCAGGCAGACACACACACACACACACACACACACACACAGCCAGACTAGCAGTTAACTGCCAAAGATCTCCCTGCTGCCCTTGAATAATAAAGCTGTGATTTAGCGTCTTCCCAGCAATAATCAAAGATGGTGCAAACCAAATGGCAGAGCATGGCTTTGTGGTACCTGTTGAGAAGGTAGTGGCCTCGTTCTGCCACCATGATTTCACAGTCCAGTTGTCATTTTCCTTTTGTTTTCCCCTTGCTCACTAGCTCCTGTGATGATATCCTGGTTTCTTAAACCACAGTTTCTGGTCATATTTTGAACTAGGAAACTATGGTTTAAAGGTCTCCCTTCAAATCTGGATATGAAACTTGGTCAGAGAGCAAACATAACTTTTGAACTGGCTGTCATGCTCTCTCTTTACAGTCTATCAGCAGGATGCAATTTTCAGTGCACAAGTGGCAGCATATTTTTTTTACTTCCCCGCTCCCCAAATCTGTGTTTGAACACTTGGAGGATGATCATGGGTCCCCCCCTCCCACAAGCTCAAAAAAATGCCACTCTTCCTGATGTTGTAACCATCTTTCATAACGTGTGTGTATTGCTAAAACATAGAATGAAACCTACAAACTCTAAAACATGGCGGTGGGTTGTGTTTCTTTTTATATTCTGGGACCTTTAATAATGTGGGAGTCATTAGCCATCATAGACCATGCAGCATCACTTAGTGATGGTGTAGAAGATAAGAATTGAATATAATATTTGGAGTCTTTTTTGCTGCAGAATAATCTCTGCCGCTAGAAATTGAGAATAATATTAGCTGTACATAGAGAAGCTTTTAATGTTTAACAGACCACTGTATTTTAATATTTTGTTGGAAGCTGCCCAGAGTGGCTGGGGAAATCCAGCCAGATGGGTGGGGTATAAATAATAAATTATGATTATATAGAGAGGTGTCAAATGTTGGGCCAGTGGTGCTTTCGTACATTTTTTTTTTGCACATACAGTGGTTTAGGACTGAGAATTTACATTCTAATTAGTTTCTCTGATCATGTGTGACAGGTATAATGAGACAAATGTACAAGTGTCATGCTTGCTTAAGCTTTGTATCATTTTTGCTTTTGCTTTCAGGTGTGTAAATGCATCAGTAAATTCATCCACTATGTGCGTCCACAGTCAGGTGTGCGGACATTGTATCCATGTTCAAATTGAGCTGTCGAGTAGACCAGGACAATAATTAATACGAAGTGTTGAACACCAATTATGTGGGGTTCAGAAAGAAGTGCAAAGCAGGAGAGCTTCTGCGTTTTATATTAGTTTGCTTCTATTCTGCCTTGGCAACTTTGGTAAAGGAATGATTCAATTTTTGCTTGCTTAGGAGTAATTTGGCTAGTTATAATCAACAACGGCATTGCTGACGCAGCAAAAGATTGCCTAGAGCTTGCATTAATTGGTGTATGGAACATAAATTATCATTGCAAGCACAAAACCATTGTTAAATTTTAAAAAATACCTCCAGCATGCTTCATCCTTGTGCTTTTATGCTCTTCAAAAATATACCATATTTTTTGCTCTATAAGACGCACCAGACCACAAAACACCTAGTTTTTGGAGGAGGAAAACAAGAAAAAAAATATTCTGAATCTCAGAAGCCAGAACAGCAAGAGGGATCGCTGCACAGTGAAAGCAGCAATCCCTCTTGCCGTTCTGGCTTCTGGGATAGCTGCGCAGCCTGCATTCGCTCCATAAGACGCACACACATTTCCCCTTACCTTTTAGGAGGGAAAAAGTGAGTCTTATAGAGCAATAAATACGGTCTCCGCTTTCTTCCATGTGTCTGGCTAATGTGTTTTGAACACATTATTTTGTGTGTATGAGATATCAACCTGGCTAAGATATTTGATCTCTTTATTTAAACAGCAAATTTTACACCACTCCATGGCGCAACTGCATCAGCGCAACTGGATGTCTTCATCTGTCCCTACTGCAATTAAACATGTCCAGTATCAGTCTCTATAACCACAGCAGGCGCTGTAACTCTCCAATGGTTTGACTTTACCCCCCAATGGAGCACTCGTCCATTGGCTCTCAAGACAACTAGTGCCAACAACAAGAAGTGTGGCAAAAATCAGTTTCTGGATCAGATACCATTGCATTGAATACAGAGAGACTCCTGTCTCACTCTTGAACCCTTGTGAGTTAGAGTAAGCATTGCAGTTGTTCGGAGTTTGTGCCACTGGCTCGGGTAGCCCAAAACATTTCTTTCCCTGCTGCTCCAAGCTACTAGTTAGTAGCAACAGCAATAAAGTGCTATTGTTCATGTGTGTGATGAAAGCATAATGGCCTTGAGCATGGATGTCGTGTGTGGCCTGGCTTGCATGTAAAGGTAGCCCATGGTTTAGATTGCATTTTTAACCCATAGTGGTATTTTCGTCACTGTCTCTACGCAGTTTTGCATAGGTTACAAGTAGATAGGAATAGGATTGCACTCCTAAGTTCCACCAGAGCACGCCAGGCACTCCTGTCTTCCACTGCCTCCCACAGTTTGGTCAAACTCATGCTGGTAGCTTCAAGAACACTGTCCATCTCGTCCCCTTCTCCTTGTGCCCTCCATCTTTCCCAACATCAGGGTCTTTTCCAGGGAGTCTTCTCATGAGGTAGCCAAAGTATTGGAGGCCAAAGTATTGGAGCCTCAGCTTCAGGCTCTGTCCTTCCAGTGAGCACTCGGGGCTGATTTCCTTAAGAATGGATAGGTTTGATCTTTTTGCAGTCCATGGGACTCTCAAGAGTCTCCTCCAACACCATAATTCAAAAGCATCAATTCTTCGGCGATCAGCCTTCTTTATGGTCCAGCTCTCACTTCCATACATCACTACTGGGAAAACCATAGCTTTAACAATACAGACTTTTTTTGGCAAGGTGATGTCTCTGCTATTTAAGACAATTACTGTATTTCAGTTGCAATCAGAGTAGGTGGTTTGTGCATTTGAGGAGGTCAACCACATTTACAAGTCTCAAATAATAGGATGGAGAGAGGGGGATTCTGTTCAAATAGGTCCAGCTTCAAGACACATAAAATGAAATAAAGCAGCATGGTGTCCAATGAAATATTAAGTCTGCATCTGAATTTACAGGTGTGTGTGTGTGTGTGTGTGTGTGTGTGTGTGTGTGTGTATTCAAATAGCGAAACTACTTTGGGCTGGTTAGGTGCAGGGGCGGTGTCGCCCTAGGTCTGAGCTATAATTTTGTTTTTCTCCTTTTTCTAATTTGTTGTGGCACAGCAATTACACTTGCATTAACTGAAAACCAAAATGAAGTGGCCTGGACTTGTTTAGCCTCAGGGTTAAGGCTGCAATCTTCATACTTGAAAGCAGTGGCTCTATGTATCCTGTATGCAGCTTATAGGATTATGCTGCATGACTTCTGCTTACAGTGAGAAACTTCAGTGCCCTTCAAATTATTTCTTCACCCCTATAGTGAAGAGAAGTACTGTACTTAATTATGGCAACAGTTTCCCCCTGTTTCAAAGTCATCCCATCTAGTAATAGGGCTATAAAGGTAAAGGTAAAGGGACCCCTGACCATTAGTCATGGCCGACTGGGGTTGCAGCGCTCATCTTGCTTTATTGGCCGAGGGAGCTGGCATACAGCTTCCAGGTCATGTGGCCAGCATGACTAAGCTGCTTCTGCCGAACCAGAGCACTGCACGGAAATGCTGTTTACCTTCCCTCCGGAGCGGTACCTATTTATCTACTTGCACTTTGACGTACTTGTGAACTGCTAGGTTGGCAGGAGCTGGGACAGAGCAACGGGAGCTCACCCCATCGTGGGGATTCAAACTGCCGACCTCCCCTAGGCTCAGTGGCTTAGACCACAGCGCCACCAGCGTCCCAATAGGGCTATAGTCAGTGCTAATTTTTTAGAAAAAGAGTTGCCAAAACTCACCATGAACACCTCCCTTGTTCTCTTCTAATGGCACTGGCACCCACTTGGAGAGGTGCCAGAATTGAGTTCCAGTGAGTTCTAGCTGAAAAAAGAAGCCCTGGCTCTTTCACTGTCGAGAATGTCAATGCAAAGTCGACACATGCGTCTCATTATAGAATCGTAGAGTTGGAAGGAAAATGCTCCTGTTTATAAAATATGGAAACAGAAGGGGATGGTATCCTGATGTTCTAGAATTCCGACTCCCCTAGAACAGACATGTCGAAAGTCCGCTTTGGGGGCCTAATCTGGCCCTCCGGTTGGTTTAATCTGGCCCCTGTGGCAGTTTATTTCCTGGGGTAAAATCCAAAAAAAAGTTAACAAGTTTAATAATAAAAGAAGCTCAACAACTCCAACCCTAAGAAAAGCTCAACAACTTTAATCCTAAAAAGGTCAATAACTTTGGTCAGCCCCCACAGCCCTTCACTTCATCAAATCTGGCCTTTGAAAAAAGTTAGGACACCACTGCCTTAGAACATCAAGCAAGGTGCTTATATAACAAAGCAGGTTTTTTCCAAAGGCATCTGAATCATAGCTGGAAGGGGCAGCGAGGGTCATTTAGTGCAACCCCCTGCAATGCAGGATCTCAACTGGATCACACAGCAGATGACCAGCCAACCTCTGCTTTAATAACCTGTAAGGAAGGAGAGTCCACTGCCTTTGTTGGGAATCTTTTGGTCATGGGTAGGCAAACTAAGGCCCGGGGGCCAGATCCGGCCCAATCATCTTCTAAACAGAGCTGTCAACGTTTCCCTTTTTTAGAGGGAAATTCCCTTATTCCAAATAGGATTCCTTGCAAGAAAAGGGAAAAGTTGACAGCCACGCTTCTCAATCTGGCCCGCAGACGGTCTGAGAATTGGCATGTTTTTACATGAGTAGAATGTGTCCTTTCATTTAAAATGCATCTCTGTGTTATTTGGGGGGCCTGCCTGGTGTTTTTACATGAGTAGAACGTGTGTTTGTACCATAGCTGTCAACCTTCCCTTTTTTTTGCGGGAAATTCTCTTATTCCAGTGCCATTTCCTGCTGCTATCCCGGATTGTTAGATATCCTGTAGACTGTCCCCAAGACAGGTGAGGCTGATGATCCCTTATTTTCAAATCTGAAAGTTGACAGCTATGGCTTGCACTGTATTTAAAATGCATCTCTGGGTTATTCATGGGGCATAGGAATTCGTTCATTTTTTTTCTTTCCAAAATATAGTCCGGCCCCCCATAAGGTCTGAGGGACAGTGGCCCGCCCCCTGCTGAAAAAGTTTGCTGACCCCTGCTTTTGGTCATCTCTTCCTGTCAGACAGTTCTCCCTCTTAAGTAAGGTTTGGGTGAAGGAGGCGGCGAGAACCATGACGAGCTAAGCTTGTCATCTACCCTCAGCGGCCGCTAGGTGGAGCGCCTGGAACAGCAAGCCTGCTTTAGAAGAGTGACTAGTGGGGTGCCACAGGGTTCTGTCTTGGGCCCGGTCTTATTCAACATATTTATCAACGACTTGGATGATGGACTCAAGCGCATCCTGATCAAATTTGCAGATGACACCAAACTGGGAGGGGTGGCTAACACCCCAGAGGACAGGATCACACTTCAAAACGACCTTGACAGATTAGAGAACTGGGCCAAAACAAACAAGATGAATTTTAACAGGGAGAAATGTAAAGTATTGCACTTGGGCAAAAAAAAATGAGAGGCACAAATACAAGATGGGGGACACCTGGCTTGAGAGCAATACATGTGAAAAGGATCTAGGAGTCTTGGTTGACCACAAACTTGACATGAGCCAACAGTGTGACGCGGCAGCTAAAAAAGCCAATGCAATTCTGGGCTGCATCAATAGGAGTATAGCATCTAGATCAAGGGAAGTAATAGTGCCACTGCATTCTGCTCTGGTCAGACCTCACCTGGAGTACTGTGTCCAGTTCTGGGCACCACAGTTCAAGAAGGACACTGACAAACTGGAACGTGTCCAGAGGAGGGCAACCAAAATGGTCAAAGGCCTGGAAACGATGCCTTATGAGGAACAGCTAAGGGAGCTGGGCATGTTTAGCCTGGAGGAGAGGAGGTTAAGGGGTGATATGATAGCCATGTTCAAATATATAAAAGGATGTCACATAGAGGAGGGAGAAAGGTTGTTTTCTGCTGCTCCAGAGAAGCGGACACGGAGCAATGGATCCAAACTACAAGAAAGAAGATTCCACCTAAACATTAGGAAGAACTTCCTGACAGTAAGAGCTGTTCGACAGTGGAATTTGCTGCCAAGGAGTGTGGTGGAGTCTCCTTCTTTGGAGGTCTTTAAGCAGAGGCTTGACAACCATATGTCAGGAGTGCTCTGATGGTGTTTCCTGCTTGGCAGGGGGTTGGACTCGATGGCCCTTGTGGTCTCTTCCAGCTCTATGATTCTATGATTTCCGTGCGCTGTCTTTCGCATCCCGCTTCAAGCCACCCCCTCGGGACTCCATTTCCCCGTGTGCAAAGCGTCGCTGAGATGCGCTACCTTAGAGAGCGTTTCTTTCTCTCCGCTCCCCCGCCTCCTGAGGAAAAGTCTGCGCGCGCACGTGCCCGGCGCCTCTCCGGAAGCGCCTACATTTCCCATGCTGCCCCGCGGCCGCCCCACGCGTTTGTGAGGGAGGGAGGGGGAAAAAAAAAACCCGCGCCGAGGAGGCGCGTCACGTGGCTCGTGCTATATAAAGGGAGGCGCTGCGCCGGCAGCCCTATTGTTATCGCCGAGCCGGAGCCGAGGAGGCCGGTGGTCCTCGCCGCCCGGGGCTGTCGCCTGCCAGAGCCGCCCCCACCGCCGCCGCCCCCACCGGTTTCCCTCTCCCTCCCCTCCCGAAGCACGGCGCCGCTGCTTGACTCCCGTCCCCCCCTGACCCTGGGGGAGCTTCGCCCTGCAGCCCCGGCCTGTGCGGAGGGAGGGGAGGAGGGACCGGCGGGAGGGAGGAGGAGGAGCCCCCACCCGGTGAGTGAGGGGCCGCCGGGCCCGGGGGGGCGGGGGGGCAGAGAAAGGAGGCTGAAGGGACCAGAGGGAGGTCAGAAGGCTCTTCATCCTCCCTTCATATATATAGATATAGAGCATCCCAGACCATAATGATCTCTATATTGTATGTAGATACCTGAATATCTATATCTATCTATCTATCTATATATCTGGTTTGAAGGCAGTAGATTTCACTCATTTCTTGAGGGGAGCTCCCTCAGCCTTATTCTCCCTACTTAGATTATTTCTGCAGTTCCTTAATTATAATTATAGCATCCCAGGACCATAATTAGCCTGTATGTAGATATCTATATCTGGTTTGAAGGCAGTGGATTTTACTCACTTCTTAAAGGGAGGGGAGCTCCCTCAGCCTTATTCTCCCTACTTAGATTATTTTGTAGTTGCTTGAGATTTCAGAAAGGGGGGTGAGAACCCCTTCATCATCCCCCCCTTCCTTATCATCTCCTTCCCCATCCCTTTTCAGTCCCTCCCTGAGGCTAAAGGCTACTTCATGAAGAAGTGATTATTGTCTTTTAACTCTTTTTTTTTTTTTACATTGCAGGGCTGGGGGGTGGACTTCCACTTTCAAATGGCATGCTGGCTGCCCACCTTTTGGGGGGGATGCAGGGCTTACCTACCCAGCTGGGTTGAACTAGGCCCTGCTCCTGAACATTGAGGCATCAGGTTGCTCTTTTCCCTCTGTCTTGCCCCTCCCTCCCCGCCATAATCACATCTTAAAAGATGCCTTTTAATGCATGTGAGACAAAGAGAGAGCTGTTGTGTCTATTATCCTGAGCTGCGTTAATATTATCTTTGAAATTGCTAAAGAATTCAACTTATTTCAAGTTTACCTCAATAGCCCCCCCTCCTCCTCCCACACAGGTGTCTTGCCTCTAGTTGCTGCTTTGGTAGATGTTCATCTATCTCAAGAAGAACTCAGCAACTATCTCTTGATACAGCAGCTATGCGAATGCACACCCAAGCTGGGCTGATTGAAAAGGGCAGGTGCTTCTGAAAAGAAGTATTTTGTTCTTCCTTATGGCATTGAGACCTTTTGTGGTGTAGAGTAAGGACTTAATCTAAGGTACTGTACCGTTCGTTTGAGGTGGGGCTTGCGGATATGTGACTAGAGAATCTTTGGGGCCTTCATGTGATGCTTCTTAGAGAGATTAGCTTAATGGCTATTCAATCAAAGATGGATATATATGCTGTTCTTGGTTTTGTGGCCTAGAACGGGGAAATGTTATATGGGCTTACTGGATGAGATAAGAATATGACATTCATGGCGGACTCTTCCTGCTTCATTGATGGAGTTCAGAGTGATGTTTCGGACATGTCAGGCAGTGATCTTTTATTCTTGAGATTACATTAGACATGGTTTGTCAGAGTCAAGGTGGGCTCATATGCTTTGAGGTTTAATATTAAGAACAGTATAATGGAAGTTTGGCCTTGAAGATCAAGTGTTTTAACATCAGTTGAATCCCAGGCAATTCCTGAATACAATGTGCATTACTTTTCTTCCCAGCATTTGAAGGCTCTTGTAAGCCTTTTCTTTAGAAGGTTCTGGAAAGTCTCTCTCTTTCCCCGCCTTAGATCGTCCACCTCCCCATGACCAAGCTATGGGGTCAGATGTGAGAATACCCTATTAGTTATTTTTAGCAAGAGTGAAGGTCGTGAGAAATGGAATGGCATTGTCTTACTGAGTTGCTGGCACTTCCTGAGTTGAGATGTTTCCTCCCCCTCTTTCAATGTGATACATTAAAGGTCAGCTGCCCCCTTTCACTGGAATGCTGCACTGGATAGATTCTTCTGTGTGTATTTTGATGAGGTTTGTATTTTGATGAAATCTTCCTTTTTGAAATGGAGCTGGGGGTGTGAGGAAAATCTTAATATCTTGAAGAGTCATTTCGTTAAGCCTGGAAAACACAGTGGCCTCTTACCTCAGCTTGTCATTGAATGTGTTGGAGCCAAGTGCGTAAAGGTAGATTGCAATAGGCTCATGATGAAGGTTCCCCAAAGTTAGTGGCAATACAAAACACAGCCCAGTCATCAGATGTTGCATGAAAGCCAATGGTATATTCAACCAAAAGCATAGACTTCTGTACAGGGTTCCACAAAGTTTGAAAATTGCTCAGCCCTGCATGAAGTGATGGAGAACTTGAGGGAGTGGCAGTGGTGGTATTTCTCATATCATGGCATGAGAAAATTTCCCCCTCCTAGCCTTCCACATTATGAGTGTTCAGTTGTGGACAGAGAACTCTGGGAGGGTTTTCCTGCCACGCTTGTGCATAAATACATTTGCCAGGGAACTGATTCCCTGATTGCCAGTGACAACAACCTAATAAGCCCTGTTGGCATAATACAACCATCACCAACCTGGTGCCCTCCAGATATTGCGCTCCATCAACTGTAGCCAGCATAGCCAAGCCATTGGTCTGGGATGATGGGAAATGTTGTCCAACAGCATATGAAATCCACCAAGTTAGGAAAAGCTGGTATATAATAGCTCAAGTGTCTGCCTCCAAATCCTCATGTTGATGTCCTGAAAAAGTCAACCATATTTACTGCTGATTTTGAATTTGTAAAATACTGTACAGTCGTACCTCGGCTCCTGAATGCTGCAAACCCGGAAGTGAATGTTCCGGTTTGCAACCGTTCTTTGGAAACCAAACGTCCGATGGGGCTTCCATGGCTTCTGATTGACTGCAAGAGCTTCCTGCAGCCAATCTTAAGCCGCACCTTGGTTTCCAAACGTTTTGGAAGTTGAACGGACTTCCGGACCTGATTCCGTTCAAATTCCAAGGTACCACTGTACTGTGTTCAAGTGACTCTTCAAGATGTCGGGCTTATAGTAACAATAAGTGATTTTAATGCCATGTGTGTCTGTACTCCTGCTTTTTAGAGTTGGACACTTGCCTATTCTGTGTATTTGCCCAGTGTAACCTGCTGAAGCATGGTGATAGAGTTCATAAGAGGATACATGAAAATGATTATGTGATGGTTTGGAAGGTGATGTTAGGCCCAGTAAAATGGTCCTAGAGTAGATGAGGGAACAGCTTGCCTTGGAGTTTAACCAAAGACGTGTCTTCTTTGCCTCAGAACAAGTGATGTCATAATGACTTTTCAAGAAGGTTATCTTTGAGTCTGATGTATGAAAAGTCTGAATTATGGTGAGAACATAGAAGAGGCCACAAAGAAACATAGCTTTAACTGAGCCAGAATTCTTCTGTAATTGTTTAGGATGGTGCATTTCACACTTGCTAAAAACAAAACTCTCATATAGCATATCTGCACTTGAGAGCAAATTCAAACATAGTATTCTTACCCCAGTGGTATGAAATAAAGAAGCCACTTTTTACATGGATGAGCAATAATCTGCTCCTTATTTATTCCACAGCATGTTCCATTGCTGCCAAATGAATGGTCTGAGTTGTCTGTCATCCTTTGTAAGTTCTCAGTTACAGAACAGGCTGATTCTGACTAGTTCAAGGAGTGCAAACAGTGTTAGAAACAAAGATATATAAGTTAATTGCCAAATGGCATCTTAATCCTAAATTATGGTCACCACAATGTAATGCCAATGTGCCGTTTTCCCTCCATGAAACATTATTACTATTATTTTTATTAATTTCATGTCTATGTCATTTTATATCATAAAGGAAAAAAATCTCAAAGCTGTTTACAACACATTAAAACATTAAGTAAAACAACCCAGAATAAAACAAATTCAAGCTTCAAGGAAAATATAGCAGATCCTTATCTAAGTGACATTTTGCTTTCCCCATACTTATTTAGCTACTTAATTTATATAGTTGCACCATAGCAGGAGCACTCTGAGAAGCCAGTGTGGTATAGTGGTTAGAGGGTCAGACTAGCACCTGGGAGATCAGGGTTCAAATCTCCACTCAGCCATGAAGCTGACTGGGTGACCTTGGGCCAGTCACAGCCTCTTAGTCTACCTCACAGGGTGATTGTAGGGATTGATTGATTGATTGATTGATTGAGGGAGGTGAACCATGTCGTCCTTGGAGGAAAAGATGGGATATAAATGCAATAAATAAGCTCTTCTGCTGACCTGCTTATGAAAGCTGGAGGAGCCAGCCAGATGGAGATGTCATTCGCCACCCTCCCATCCATAAATCTCCACATGGTTGCAATTGGATCTGCGCCAGTCGCAAAATGTGCCTGGCACCTGGGAATTTTAAACTCTGAAAAAGGACTAAAGACAAGTTAGCCCTATTAAAAAATATGTCTGACCTTTGAACCCCCCGGAAATAGAGAAGAACCATCCGGCCAACAGACATGATGCAGTTAAAAATAAATATTGAGGGGGAAATTGTAGATGGGTTAACCAGAAAAATCTCTCTAAATGCAATATAGTTATCAATAAAATTATTACTAATAGAACACAAAATCAAGATTCATTCCTACCTTTCCTCCAAAGCTCTCAAGAAAGGGTGTGTATGGTTCTCTGTTCTCCTTTTTTTATCATCACATCTCCCTTATGAGAGAGGGTAGGCTGAGAGAGAGCAGCTGGCCCATGTTTTACTGGTGGGCTTTGTGACTGAGCAGGGGTTTGAACTCTGGGCTCCCATGCCCTTGTCCAACTGGTTTCCTAAGCAGTGCACGTTTAAACTAGTTGCAATAAGACCGTGGTCTTGATTGTCCTCTGATCTCAGTTGTAGGTTCAGCTCACAAACGTTATTTAACCTATGTGATTAACCTATTCTCTGGAGTATGGTGACAGGGCGAACCGATGTTGTCGCTTAGAAGCTGTGTCTTGTTATCTGAATGACTTAATTGGTTTATAGTGCAGCAAAACACATTAACTGGGCTCAGGCAAATGGGCTGAGAGATAAGTGAGCCTTGTTGCCTACCCATGCATCCGTAAGTCTCCAGTTAACAGTAACGTCTCTTGAAGCATGGTTACCGCCTTTGGAACAAACCGGGATCTTAAACCATGGTTTGATGTTGCTTTTAAATCCTGGAAGAGGGAGGAGAGTAGGTGTTGTGGGTGCAGACAAAGCTATCTCAGCTTCTTAAACCAACATGACCACCTGAACCTAGCTGCGTAGGGTCACACTTGCAGTTGCTTAATCATTTTTGCTACTCCCTCCTCCTAGTTTATTTCTTTGGAAATTTGTAGATATGTGCAGAGTATGTTATTTATTGCTCCTCTTCCCCTATTCAAAGTGCGGCGACATCCCCTCTTGTGACATTCTTGGAAGTTGGTTCCAAATCCTAGCGTACGCATTTGAAAAAGGAGCTCTTTGTTTGGCAGAGCCCTTGGTGCCTTGACAAGAGCTTGTGTGGTCCACTGGGTGTGCATTCAGTGTTGGTACTGGGTCTGGACAAAAGCTTATTTTGGATTCCACCCATAGACAACAGGATAGCTCTGTGCTCAAAGCAACCTGACCAGACCTGTCCCTCAAAAATAATGGCTTTTCCCATTTGTTCTGTAGGGTATCTGTGTTCCGGTCAGTATTTATTTGCCTTGTACAGAACACAATCCATACTACTGACCCTACAGTAGTTTGCAATGGGAACATTAAAGTGTTGTTGCTTTGGGATATTCCCCATGTTTGTTTGTTTGTTTTTATGGCAGGAGAGCAGTAAGTATGGGGTACTTGCAGAGCCTCTACGTTCCTCAGCATCTTCAGATGACATCACCCAATACTAGTGCAGTTTGCGTCTCTCTGCAGTGATGGTGCCATGTCATTCTGGGCACCGTCACTTCTGCTGTATATGTGGTAACTTTGTGAAATTGGACACTCGGGGAATTCTTGATGAGGTTATTCTATTGCAGAGGTTATTCTATTGCAGAAGGGTATGAGATCACAAACAGCCTGATTCTTCACCCCACCCCGCCGCCAAGAAAAATGCAATTTAAGAAAGAAGATATGTACGCTCCCTTATTTCAGAGGCTCACGCCAGCTTTCTTTGATGATTGACGGTTCTTAATTTTTCAAAAAAAGACGTGTCTTTGATTTACTTCTGTAGAGTCCCAAAATAGCCTGAGCTCTTTGCAGCAATACAGAGGGAGTTTGTGCTGGTGGGAGCCCCAGGCCTGCAGATGGGGCCATGTTGTCTTCCCTGGGTCCTCCCCTCGTTCATGGGCTTTTGGGTGTGAGGAAGGGGCAAAGGCTCCCTGCCGTCAGTGTTGGCTCACCTATTGCAATTGACTGGCTAAACCTGGGCTTCCCGGTGTTCATGTGAGCACCACAGGGCACTCGGATGCCCCACTTTGGCACCAACCTCTGGCCCCTCCCTTTACACTTCGTTGGGCAAGGCTACAACGAATTATGCAGAGACAAAGTGGGCAGCATCCCTTCTGGATGGAGGGCCTCAGGTTCCCACTAGTCTTTCATTTATTTCTCTCTTAGCATACAGTGTGCCCTGGCATACAATCTTACAAATTTGGGCAAGAACCATGTAGAATCATAGAATAGAATCATAGAATCATAGAGTTGGAAGAGACCACAAGGGCCATCAAGTCCAACCCCCTGCCAAGCAGGAAACACCATCAGAGCACTCTGATGGAGCCTTATTTTTTGTATATTGTTATCTCATGGGCGTAGCCAGGATTTATGTTGGGAGGGTGCAGAACCTCAGTTAAGTATTTTGTACACTCATGAATCATCTCTTGGTGGAGTGTTTCCTTTTTTTAATTCCATCTCTCTCTGCCTCCCTTTAGTAGTGAGAGTCCCAATAGGTGAGCCTTGTATCCCTTCGTCTGTCAGTCTGCTGTGACAGTTTACTATGAGATGGTAGGTAGCACCGTGATTTCAGTACGCTCTAATGTCAGCGTTTGCAGGAATTGCTCTTCCAGTGAAATTAAGGTCATGGCAGGAAGCTTGCACTTTCCTGTCTCTGTTTCAGGTTGCCTGCAAACTCTGGAAGACAATACAGCATTGCATTACATGGAGAACGGCCTGTGTGGGAGCACTCTGTGTCGGCTTTGTTCACATATGCTTCCTTCTAAAAGGAGCTTCCTTTTAAAAACCGAATACTGGCATTACGAAAAGAAATTGGAAGATGCCAATCACAAGAATATATCTAGAGAGTCTCCTGTCTTATATCCCCAGCTTAGAAGGAGGATTTTAGACCGGGAGTTATTTTAAAATGGAGATCATCTTATCTTGACAAAATGACTTTTAAAATACGTCTCGGAGTTTGCAGAATGATAATCACTGTAATGGAAGCCTTGACATTGCCAACTACAGCTCATGAAACCTTCCTTAAAGGGAAGGGAAGGAGGAAACAATCAACCCCTTACCCATAATAATAATAATAATAATAATAATAATAATAATAAAGTGTTTTTAAAGGTTAGTGGAGATATACACAGGACTTGCCTCTTGTGTGTTAGGCAGACTTCCCCCTTCCCCTCCTCGGTTTCAAAGTTAACTATCTTCAGATTTGCTCCTGCACGTGTATGTGTGTGTGTGTTTGCTAACAGTACTTGGGGCCAAACCATGATTAGAAGCAGGTTTGCATAGTGCTTTTAACCATAGTTCCAAAACTGTGAAAGGGAGGGGAGCACTGGCGGTGTGGGTGAACCTGAGCAGGGCTGCTGCTTTTTCTTTCCATCATAGCTTAGAGGCTGGACAGAGTTGCATCTATGCCAGGCCTCAATAGGTGACAAGCCCTGACAATCCAGTTCCGAACTGGGACCAATTCAGCCAGCTATGGAAGGCTTTGAATATGGCGCAGCCTCGTGATTTTGGGGTGTGCTTTCTGGAAGACCACACCTTTTCATTTTGCCTTCTTTGCTTTTGTAGTCTGGCATTACACATCAGGATGGTTATTAAAGCTTGTATTTCTGGGAAGTTAAGCAGTGACGATTTCGCAGATGTTCTAAGATGGGAATGGGAGATGTTCTGGGAATGGGAGACAACTGATAAGAAAATGGAGAAAGTAGCAAGATGTTGCCAGGAACACTTGCAGCTGGAATGAGTTTCCTCTGAGGATGAAGGTTTGAAACCTGAATTGCAACCAATTACTAAGGGGGATTGTTGAGTGCTTCATACTGAGTCAGACCCTTGATCCAGCTAGCGCAGTATTGTCTACCCTCGCAGGCAATGGCTCTCCAGGGTTACAGCACCAGGTCCTCTTCCTAGCCCTACCTTGAGGTGCCAAGGATCAAGGGATCTTCTGCATAGAAAGCAGATGCTCTGCCATGAATATATGTGATTGGGAAGATTAGCAATTGTTTTGAATCCAGCCTAAAATGCTGCCAAACCCTGTAGTTCACATGCTGAAAGTGCTGAGGCTACATTGGTTTCCTCTGGTTGTATGCTGGGGCAGTCCAGAAGACATATTGGCAATTGGCTTGATATTGGCCCTGGCAATGTGTAGTCTCTGCAAGTTGGCGCTTTCCGTTATGGGATGCTTTCCCATTCTTCCGCCATAGTATTGAAACCAGCGGCTGATGAAACTGCTAAGCAGACACGTTTCAACAAGACAGAGGGGATGTTTGAGCTGTGTGTGAAGTATAACTGGGTTGGGGGGCAGTGATGGAGATGGGGAGTTCGGGTTGGTAGCAGAGTAAAGCTTGACAGCCTGTTTTATGGAAGGAAGAGAGCGAGGTAGCGTTGCGCGTAGAGAATAGTGTTCAAGTTGCAAAGTCTGCCGTGGGAGAAAGGTGCAAAGCGAAAAGTACATTCTGTGGAGCAGAGTGTGTGTAGGGCAGGGATGGGGATTCTGTGGATCTCTTGGATGTTCCTGGTCTAGAACACCCGTCATCATTGGCAGGCTAGCTGCAGCTGATGGGAGTTGGAGTCCAGCCACACTGAGAACACCACAGGTTCCCTAACCCTGATGTAGGGGAATAAAAGGAGGTAGGAGACTCTTGAATGTAATCACAGAGTCATTGAGCTGTTAAAGTACCAAGGTAGACTTAGGAAAGAGTAAAGAGCGCTGAACCGAAAAGACACACACACACACACACACACACACACACACACACACACACGGTTCTCGTTTCAGTCAATTGATTGTGAAGGATGAAATCTGTGTACTACTTTCAAAAGTACAGAACAGCGTCAATTGAAATAAAAATGACCACAAACTTGAGGACTCTTTTGTGGTGGAGGTCAGAGAGCAGCAATCCCCCCCCCCCCAACGTAAGCATGGTCTACGAGGAAAAACAGCCCTTGCAGGCATTGAGTCATTTTCAATACACATAAATTCATCCCTGAAGTAATCTGAGATTGGCTTTCTCTTGACTGTCCTGGCTCCTTTACCATGGCAGAGGTGTTCAGTAGCATCTGCGCTTGGAGAACAGGATCTTTTGCTTCTCTGGGAAGTGGGTGAAATATGTGTCCTAGGGCAGATGCAAGCTGTACTCCAAAATCAGATTGGCAAAGGCTGTGCTAGAGGGTGTAAAAGCAGCTCACTGCTCCCTCCCAGTAAGACCACATTGTGTCCAAGCTTGTGCCAGTTCCTGTCTTCAGATGGGGTTGGGGGTCAGTAATTAAAAGGCTCCAAGTAGGAGTATTGGCCTCCCACCCCCCACTTCTCTTTCTCTCCCCCTTTTGACTGTAGTCAGTGGTTTAAGCTCCTTGTTTGACTGCCTCAATTATGTGATAGGGCTACTCCTACATGCATTTCTCTGCCAGCACTTTGCCAGTGGTACTTAACTGCTTGAATCTCTTTCTTGTTTGCTGCCTTGTGTGTGAGATGTCACCGGGGTTGGAAGTCTGCCTACTCGCATACCACCGCAAGAGAAGTTATGAGGTGGGGGGGGGGATCACAAAGTTTCTTGCATGTTTTGTTTAATGCTATATCAGTTACTTTTTGCAGAGAATTCAGTTAATAAATCTATACGTAAATTAATTTGGGGCTGGCGAGAAGTTTGCCGTCCATCAAGCATGCAAGTTGTAGCATAGTGGTGCATTTTCCACACATGTAAGCTGATTTGCAGAGAGTTGAAGGTAGATTTTAAGCAAGATTACTTTTTACCCACCCACCCACCCCTTTTTCATTCTGATTTTCAAGACTGCTTCTCACGTGTTGGATCATCATTTTATTTCTGTAACCTGATGATTTGCTTCTGAATTTGTGACCTAACAAGGTTATTCCATTTGTATCTGTGTAGTTAGTTCTGTGAGGACCCACTTGCTCGCGCATGCCAGTCATCACCAGTGCCTGAGAGGAAGGATCATGACACTCTGGCTGCAGTGTTTCTGTACTGGCTGTTCCGTGCATGCATTCTGCCTTCATTTTTAAAATATAGCTTCAAAAATTTCCATGGAGCAACAGCAAAACTAATGCCACATTTGCTGGCAAGGGTGAGTTCAGCCATAGTACAAGTGCGCTAAGTGGCACACAGCAGAGTGGAAATAGTGTATGAACGGGATACCTTCTCTCAGCATGCTTGCAAAGTGCAGGGGCCCACATGTGCTGCCAGGATTTCTTGTAAACAAAGGGAACCTTCTCAGGTGCCCAATAGCAAATAGTGCCATTGAGGTAGACCAGTTGGCACATGTGTTGCTCAGCCCAGACTGTTTCAGTTTACACATAACTCTTGCTGGTAGGAAATCCTTGAGGGTGATGTAAACCTGCATTCTGGCAGCTCTCCACCCACATCACTAATGAACTGACATAAGGACTACTAATGTGACAAAGGTGAGTTGCAGCGGCGTGTGGCAGCTGCGTTCTGTTCTGTCCTAAAACGCACGTGCAGAGCCAATGATGTGAGTTTTATTGGAATAGCAGTAACCAAAGTCAGTAAAAAAAAAATGCTAGACTGATTTTAAAGTGGTTTGTTAATGAAAGAAGGCAAGGGATGTCTCATCTGTCCTGTTCACAAATTTGTTTGAGTCCATAGATTTTCCTGTGTGAATGAGTTTCGTACAGTGGTGCCTCGCAAGACGAAATTAATTCGTTCCGCGAGTTTCGTCGTCTTGCGATTTTTTTCGTCTTGCGAAGCACGGTGTCGGGAAAGTTTTGGAAAAGCTTCAAAAATCACCAAAGTCTTTAAAAACCTCAAAAAAGGCTACCACACCGCGTTCTATGAGTTGCTCCTCGAAGTCAAGTCGCAACTGTATTAACGGTGTTAAGAAAAAGGAAACAAACTTGCAAGACGTTTCCGTCTTGCGAAGCAAGCCCATAGGGAAAATCGTCTTGCAAAGCAGCTCAAAAAAAACAAAAAGCCTTTCGTCTAGCGAGTTTTCTGTCTTGCGAGGCATTCGTCTTGCGAGGTACCACTGTAGTCCAGAAGGTGGAGAAAGGGGTGTTTAAAAAACTTACCCAGGCTGACCAGTGTTAGAAACTCAGATACCTAATCTAAACCTGAGCAACTTGTACCATCAGGAGGCTCTTCATAATTTTTATAAGTCAAAATTCCCTTTCTCGCAGTTAGAAGCCATTAGCTTGGGTCCTACCTGTGGTAGCAACAGAAAACAAATTTTCTCCATCGTCTGTGTGACAACCCTTCAAATATTTGAAGGCTGCTATTGTACTGTCTCTTATTTGTCTCTCCTGCAGCCTAAAAATATGCAGATCCTTCCACTTCATTACATATATGGCCTCCAGGCACTCCCTCCTCAAATCATTTATTTTGCCTTTCTCTGGACATGTCCCAGTGCTACATAAACGATCATGATTCATTTATATAGTTCTTCCAGATATACAAGAAGGCCTTCTGTAGCCAATGGTGACCATATAACCTTGGCAAACCCTTAGTCTTGTGGGTCTAATGGATGAATGAGACTGGCTTTCCTGTACGTAGCTCTGCCTTGAAATGGAAAGGTGGACAGCCTGCGTTCCCTATAGACCTGGAGGGAGAGCAAGCAGGCTAGAAAGTTCCTTTCAGGTTGAGCGCAATCGGTTGGCTTGGCATTGTCTTTTGAAGTTGCCTTCCCCTCTCTGACCCCTGCTTCTCAAAATCCTCCCTACTCCCTAACCAAATTAACTTCCCTGGTAGATTCTTTCTCTCCCCCACCCCCCAACTCCCATATCTCATTCTTGTTGCCTCCTTTGTGCCTGATCCGCTGATGTGTTTCACTGGAGGACTCCCACAGTTCACTTCTGTCCTTTCCATCAGCGCTTCCCCCCTGCCCCTGCAACACCGCAGGGTTACCCTCAACATGTTTGGAATTCCTTGTCATAATGAGAAGCAGCTGATTCTCCTCCTGCCCATTGAAACATTTCTCTCTCATGTGCAGACCCTTGCAGGATTCATGTTGCTGCACTCTGGGTGGTTCAGGGGGGAAGATCATTCAGGTGAGGCTCCTGGCATCCCTAACGTTTGGTAGCTCTTCTGAGTTCTACCGTCAGTCTTGACAAGGTGCTTAAGTCTTTTCTCTGTGTGTGCTCATCACAAAATAGAATGGCAAACAGCAATAGTCAGGGTGGTTCTTGACATCCTAATGGCCTAGTTTGCACATCACAGTAAGCCACAATATGGCTTACCACGACCACGCAAACATGTTCACACCTTCATTGCTCCTCCTTGGGCTTCTCAGGTCAGCAGCTAAGCCAAGCTTTGGCTGAGCCTGTCTCCCAAACCTGGAATCGTAGTTAAGGTCCCTCTTCCTTGACCACAACCTGTAGCCATAGGACAAACCTTGGTCATAGACAAGGAGGGGAGACCTTAACCATGAGCCTGGGTTCAGGTGATATTCTGAAACTTTGCTTAGCTGCTGCACCATACTGACCTGAGTGGCTGGGGAGGCCTGGCCAGATTGGCGGGGTATACTGTATTTTTCGCTCTATAGGACGCACCCGACCATAGGACGCACCTTGTTTTAGAGGGGGAGAACAAGGAAAAAAAATCCTCCCCCTCTCTGCTCAGCGCCCTTTCAGCGAAGCGGCAGGAGAAATGAAGCCCCTTCCATTTGTCCTCCCACTTGGCTGAAGGGGCGCTGCGCAGCTCTCCCTCTCTGCTGAAGCCAAGAGAGTCTTGCTCTCCTGGCTTCAGCAAAAGGAACCTGAAGCCTCTGGAGCACAGCGGGACTTCCCGCTGTGTTCCGGAGGCTTCAGGCGGCTATCCCTGAAGCCTTCGGAGCGCAGCGCGAGTTCCCGCTGCGCTCCGGAGGCTTCAGGGCGCACCGACCCCTCTCGCTCTCCAGGCTTCAGCGAAAGCAACGCGAAGCATCTGGAGCGCGCAGGGAGCGCTCCCTCTGCGCTTCAGAGGCTTCGCGTTGCTATCGCTGAAGCCAAGGAGCCTGCATTCGCTCCATAGGACACACACACATTTCCCCTTAATTTTTGGAGGGGGGAAGTGCGTCCTATAGAGCGAAAAATACGGTAAGTAATAAATTATTATTATTATTATTATTATTATTATTATTATTATTTATTACCTAAAAATCTCAAGGAGGATCAGATCATCTGTGATCTCCTCCTTGGGAACCAAAGCATTTGGTTTCTAAGCCATGGTTTGACTTAGCATGTCTAGTGAACGTGGCTAATCTCAAAGAGCTTGGTAGAAAAAGTTTCCTTTGTAGGGTATGTTGCAGTATAATCAGTGCTATTTTTCTAGAAAAAGAGGTGCTGGACCTCACCATGAACTTCTCCCTTGTTCTCTTTGAATAGCAATGGCGCCCACCTGAGACCTGCTGAGCTCCATTGAGCTCTGGCTGAAAAAGTGCCCTGCATGTAATACAGTCTTCCTTAGAAGGTGGGGACCCTTATCCACTGACCATAATTAGATGTTTCTGAGCAGAACCAACCCAGAAACCAGAGGCAGCCTTCTCACATTTTGGGTTACTTAAAACTTAATTGTGGGAATCAGTAAGATGGATTCACATCTACTTCCCTAAAGGATATTTAAGGAAAACTAGGTTCACCTGCTGAGTAGCTGGGTAGAAAAGGTGGTTCTACAAGATGGTTACTCCAAAGCAGTTATTCTGAAACTCTGCCATAAGAACGTCAGAGCCCTGCTGGATCAGGCCAGAGGCCCACTTAATCCTGCATCTTGTTCTCCCACTGGCTAGCCAGATGCCTATGGGAAGTCTGAAAGCATCAGCACTTTCCCATTTGTGATTCCCAGCTACTGGTACTTGGATACAGTGGTAGTAGAGCCATTGTGCCAAGTAGCCATTGGCAAGTCTTAACCTCCATGAATTGGTTCAGTCCTCTGACATGCTGTTGCCTATTGGGCTCGTCTGCCGCAATGGTCCCTCCAAGCCTTGAAAGAAATCGACAGCAACTTGCTCCCTGCGCTTAACAAATCTGTTGAGAAATCTTAAAAGGCACAGATGTATCATCACTGTGTTCCAAATTGCTTTCCTACCGGCTATAATGAGTTTTACGTACCGAAAGAAGGTTGCCCACAGAGGGAGAAGGAGAAAGTTGAGTGTGACAGTTCTTGTCTCACTTTTTTCATTTAATAAGATCTCTCTAAGTAGCTTCCTTGAAGTATGCAAGTGCTATCTGTGCGCTGTCTCCCTTCCCACTTGTTAATTGCTTGAGTGATGGGATAGGGAAGATATCTGGGAGAAGGGAGAGCAAACCCCGTGTGAGAAGGGGAGACAGGCAAGTGGTGCCAGAACTGTATGGGGAAAGGGCATCCTGTGACGTGTGGCATAGAAGAGGCAGAGACCGCCTCACCCGGTATGCCCCGTGGAGGACCTTAAGGTCCATAAATAGCAACACACTAGAAGTCCCAGGCCCTAAGGAAGTCAGATTAGCCTCAACCAGGGCCAGGGCCTTTTTAACACTGGCTCCGGCCTGGTGGAACGCTCTGTCTCATGAGACCAGGGCCCTGCAGGATCTGATTTCTTTCTGCAGGGCCTGCAAGACAGAGCTATTCCACCTGGCCTTTGGTTTGGACTCAGTCTGACCCTTATGTTTCCCTCCCTTTATGTGATCTATAGGCTACTTTTAAAATGAGGCTGCATTTTAAATTGTATTTTAACCTGTATTTTAAATTGGGTTTCCCCCCCCTCCCTATTCTGTTTTTACTGTAATTTTTACTGGTGTTAGCCGCCCTGAGCCCGGCTCTGGCCAGGGAGGGCGGGGTATAAATAAAATTTATTATTACTGTGGTACCTCAGGTTACATACGCTTCAGGCTACAGACTCCGCTAACCCAGAAATAGTGCTTCAGGTTAAGAACTTTGTTTCAGGATGAGAACAGAAATTGTGCTTCGGTGGCACGGCGGCAGCAGGAGGCTCCATTAGCTAAAGTGGCGCTTCAGGTTAACAACAGTTTCAGGTTAAGAACGGACCTCCGGAACGAATTAAGTACTTAACCCGAGGTACCACTGTATTGTTATTATTAAAGTTCTTCTGGCAGTCACTTGCGCCGCTTCTGAACCAAGACCCTATTTCAGGGGAAGGGACAACCGGAAGTGGCAGTGTTGTTCTCCCCCCAGCTCACCCCAAAAGCACCGTCTTTATAGCACCCTTGTGTTGCGTGTGCCAAGGCAGAAATGTGCAGAAACACACCAGCTCCGTGGCGTCTGGCCTAGCTCAGGAAAAGTCGGCGGGTCCAGAAGCCTTTTCCCTCACCTGTAGCTTTGCATCCAACACGCAAGGCAACCAGTAAACACCTTGGGATTTGGCTCGGCTGCTGTGGCGGCACTTGCATGCGGAGGCAGCTCCTCCCAAAACTGAACGCTGCCTCAGTTCTTTCGCATATAAAACAGACAGAGACTCTCACCTAAGAGATCTACAGCAAACCTTTTCAGAACTAAAATACCCAGCAGATGAAGTTAGACAACAGATCAACAGAGCCAGACTTATACCCAGAGAGAACTTGCGGCAAGACAGACCCAAAAAAGAAAATAACAGAACACCTCTAGTCATCACATACAGCTCCCAAGTTAAAACAGTACAACGCATCATCAGAGATCTACAACCTCTCCTGGACAATGACAGTTCTCTTTCTCAAGCTCTGGGAGGAAGACCTTTCATTGCCTACAGACAGCCACCCAATCTTAAACAACTCCTAACCCACAATAATACTACAACCAGACTTAACACGGACACTGGCACCAGAGCCTGCAATAAACCCAGATGCCAACTTTGCTGCCACATACACCCGGACAACACCATTACTGGCCCCAACAACATCACACATACCATCTCGGGACTATTCAATTGCTCATCATCTAACATTGTGTATGGCATCAAATGCCAACAGTGTCCTTCAGCTCTCTATATTGGACAAACAGGCCAAACCTTACGCCAAAGAATAAATGGACATAAATCTGACATCAAGAATCACAAAACAGAGAAACCAGTAGGAGAACACTTCAATCTCCCAGGACATTCTATACAAGATCTCAAAGTAGCTGTTTTACTACAAAGGAATTTCAGAAATAGACTGGAAAGAGAAGCTGCTGAATTGCAACTCATTACCAAACTTAAAACCATGGAGAGACCTGGTTTGAACAAAGACATTGGATTCTTATCCCATTATACATGACTAAGCCATTTCTCACCTTCTCACCCCTTGCCTTTTCCTGTAAGACCTATTACAGTCGTTAAGAGTCGTCAGCAGGCTCATCTCAGCTATCTGCCAATCTCCCATTCCCACCACCCTTCTGAGTAATACCCCTCCCCACCTTCTCACTATATAGAAGGATCTGGCAACTTCTGTTTCAGTGTATCTGAAGAAGTGTGCTTGCACACGAAAGCTCATACCAAGAACTAACTTAGTTGGTCTTAAAGGTGCTACTGGAAGGATTTTTTTTATTTTTACTATGGCAGACCAACACGGCTACCTATCTGTATATAAAACTAGGGTTGGGTGTCCTGCCCAAGGGTGGGGACCGCAGTGGCAGGTAGTGAGTTCGTGGCTTGCAAAGTGGAACAGTGTGCTTGACTTTTTACTCCCTGTGCCTCAGCTGATTTGGATCGGTCTTGTTTCATCCTACCTTTTGGAAAACGTTTTTTGAGGTGCAGGGGGCGAGGCCTTTGGGGAAAGGAGAGGAAGTCTCCCAGGTGGGGAGTGGGGCACACTGCGCGAGTGAATAGGATGACTCTGCTCGCGTTTTGTTAGCAGCATGAAGAACTCTCTCTTCTTTTTTGCTCCCAGAGAAGCTGAGCCACGCAGTCAGGATCTTCTTGCTGCCATCTGCCACAGCTGGCTGGCATGTTTCTTTCAAGCCCATTTGTTCAGCTTAGTTGCCATGGGAACGGTTGCTAGGACATTGATGGGAACAGACAAGTGCAAGGAAGAAGCGGACTGGGCTGGGCAGGGCTGGGTGGGTGGGTGGTGGTGGGCTTGCATCAACCAGCAGAAGCAGAGGCCCATTCTGGGGGAGGGGCAACCGCAAGAGAGAATTCAGGGGTTGTTTCCCCCTCCCTCCAACAAACTTTAACATAGAGGCTTCCTGGTTCTTGTGTTCTATTTTAGGAAAGTGGGGTTTGCGGGGAGAGGTGTTGAGTGGCACTTTCTCAGCTGTGACTTCAGAGGATGCCGTTTCAGCTTTTGGCAAGGCTTTTATTGTATTCCCTTTGTCTTTGGGCCTGCTTTCCCATCAGATTCCGGCTGTGAAGGTTGAGAAACCTCTCCGACACTTACTAGCGCCTTTTATTATTACAGAGGACGGTTAAAAATCCCCCATCACCCACCCTTCGTGCTTCCCAGCAACATGTGCGCCTGTCTTTTAAAGAGGGAAAAGTCTTTCTTTCATGCTTCTACTTGGCCTTGCCTCTAGCTTTTGCATTTCGTGGGGAGAAAAGGCGGTTTTAAAAAATGTTATTTCTCTCTTAGAAATGCAGGGCGCAACAGCAAACGACAGGCCTGTGGTCATGGAGATCTTCTGTCTCCTAGTGGAGTAAAGGTCATTGTTTTATAATGAATGTCTTGTTGCATGAAAGTGGAGATAGGAAAAAGAATTGTCAGCATGATTTGAGCTTCCTCCCTCCCTTCTTTCTCTATACAAGTCCCCCCCCCTCCTTTAAATGGTGTAAAAGTACTGGGCATTTGGGTATTGGGGTGCTAAGCTGCTGTAGAGAGTGTTCTGTTAAGATTTTGTCTCTTTTGCTCTGTGCATGCATGCCATCCAGCCTGAGTCTTTCAAATGACACAGACTAAACCAGGCATGGCCAAACTCGGCCCTCCAGATATTTTGGGACTACAGTTCCCATCATCCTTGAGCACTGGTCCTGTTAGCTAGGGATGATGGAGTTGTAGTCCCAAAACATCTGGAAGTTGAAGTTTGGCCATGCCTGGACTAAATGGTTCAGTTGGTTTTGGGGGAATGTAAGGAAGATGTTCTGAAACATTGAGTGGGGGGGACTAAAAATTAGAGGTAAAATACAGTGTGTGCATGTGTGTTTTGAGATGGCAAAGGGCAGGGGAGTAACACATGGAGAGCCAGTGTGGTGTAGTGGTTTGAGTTCTGGACTAGGACCTGGGAGACCCGGGTTCAAATCCCTGCTTGACGATGAAGCTCACTGGATGACTTGAGCCAGTCACTGCCTACCTCACTGGGTTGTTGGGGGGATTATATGTGGAGGACCATGTCTGCTGCCATGAGCTCCTTGAAGAAAAAGGTGGGATAATAACAAGTACATAAATAAGGTACTACAGTTACTGAGTTTATTTGAGACTTCTACTTTGTCCTTCAGCTATGAAGTGCAGTGACATCTCTCCTTTCTCTTGTCTCCCTCTCCTGCCACAGAAATTGGGATTTGTTTTGGTGGTAGTGTAGAGCCTTTGGTGGGGTGTGGAGCCTTTGGTCCTCCAGACATTGCTGAACTGCAGTTCCCATCATCTTTGGCCATGCTAGCTGGGGCTGATGGGAGTTGGAGTCCAGCAGTGTCTGACGGGTGGGGCACAGTTTCCCCATCCCTGAGCTAAGGTGATGGAGATTAGACTTTGTCCTGGGTTCTGCCGCTTAGATTTTTAGCAAAGGAGCTTCTACAGGAAGGCAGAGCCGTTTGCCCCTAATTAATTGATTTTTCTTCTGGCTTTCAAACAGGCCCTCTGCCAACTGACAACCACAAGCTAACCTCCAAGAGAAGCGCTCATCAGTACCAGCTATTGGCTGTTACCCTGTCAAGAGCAGCCTTGGTGTAAAGGATGATATGCTTTGGAAAAAAGAGAGCCACCTGGCATCCCCCTTCCTCCCCCTCTCTGTAATGTAACCCAGATGCTCTCCTAGCTCAAAGGCTGCCTGAGTGTTGGTCTAATAGGTCTCATTGTCTTTTGCCTCTGGCTGCTGCTAGCTTCCTCCTACTGGGAAAAGGGCATTGCAGGGCCTACAGAGCCCCCCCCCCCCCCATCACGTTTCTGCATAAAGCTATGCTATCTGGCAGAATCCAGGATGCAGAGAAAATAATGGCAGTGCTTCATGTTTTTTAAATAGAGCCTAATGCTAAATCAGGACTTGCAGAGCATGTTTTTAGCACACAAAGCCTGCTCCCATCCCCGTAACAGTAATGTTTGCATCTGCATGGTTTTATGCCATACCTCAATGCAGGGACAAGAGCTCTGGTAGCATTTGGAGGCTCCCTGGCCTGCCCCCCCTTTTTTTGGTTGCAAAGCAAGCAGCTTTTGTGATGGGTAAGAGGGGACAGACCTACATGGGAGGGCACAAGTCTAGCAGCTCCCTGTAATAAGGAGAGTTTGTTCCACCACTCCCCTCTCTAGTAAGCCATTCAGGGCTTAAACCACAAAGGACAAGAGTGGAAGAGTTAAGCTTCTAATATCTGTCTAAAAGGGGACCTTGGAGTGTGTGCATGATTCTGCCACTGGGGAGACTGTATTCTGTCCTTTTCTGCCTTATTTATTTGTTTCTAATTCACAAATAGGATAGAATCTGAGGTGCTGTTTGGTGGTTCGTATACCTAGAAAGCCCTTGGGATGTTCAATGAAACAAAAAAACCAAGGTGAGGAGAAAATTGGAAAGTCTCCTAAAATTCCAGCAAGAGCTTGCCCCTCTTTGGATATGTGCTCAGTATCGGAGAAGGTTGGGCTTAAATATTGGCAAGAGCTTGGCATCAGCAATGAATATAAATTCCCCGTATTGACAGAGTCCATTGCACCCACCTGTATTTCCTGCATACAGCAGTGGGTACATTTTAGCTCAAACTGTATGTGACCACTTTGTCTTCTATGAGTAGTTAGTTTGAGGGGTTTTCTTTTAAATTTGTGGGATCCGAGACCTCATGGGTTTTTTGTGTGCTTTAAATAGAGTTGTGAAAGGCAGTTTGTTACACCTGAGGTACCTTTGAGTACTTAAGAGGAGCAGTTGGTTGCTTGATTGTGCAAGGGCAATCTCAAAAGCAAATTGTGTATGGCAGAGATTGCATCTGCTTTGTGCTGCAAGTCTGACCAGAAACAGGGAGTGCTTTTGTTGTGGTTCTGTTAGGATTTGTTGGGTATTCACATTTCATTCTCAGGTAAGAATGATCAACCCCTGGCACAACATCTGGCACAGCTTCCTGGAAAGTCAAGAAGGAGGTACCACTTCTGTCTCAAAATGTTCCCCAAGGGTGAACACGTTCACCACAAGAGTGGAAAGTGTTGAGGCTGCATACTACTTCACTAATGTGGAGCCCCTTTTGGCTTTCTGAAGACTGAACTTTTTATTTTCCTCCCTTGTTACATAGGTAGGGCAAAGGATGATCCTTAGGACAATTGCTGGGTCATGATTTCCCATACTAAACACCTTTGCCATCACCCTGCTGGCATTTACTGAACAGCAGCCATACTCTTGCATGTGCCAGATCTCCTCTTACCTTCTGGTCTTCCAGCCAATGCATGCTCTTGTGTCTCTTTGCTGGAGGGATGCAGGCATGTGTTTCACATCCATCTGCCCTTCAGTCAATAACATGTGATGGCAGAATTTTCTATTGTGTTTTGGTTGTTGTTATTGTCTGTGGCTTCCACACTGCTGTGAGATCAGCAAGACTATTGGCTGACTCTTCCTAGAGTACTGTGGGTAGCAACAGGGGGTGGGGTGGGGGAGGGATAAGAAGATATTGGCATAGGAGCTGCATTGAATGAGAGAGCCGTGGCCCGCAGAACTGGGTCATCAGGTCTGCTGTGTTCGCTTACACCCTGTAGTGCAAGTCAGTGTTCCTTCCAAAAGGCTTAACCTAGTCTTTTGCTATTGGAGATTATGATCTGACTGCCTTGGGGCAGGATTATCCCATCCCTGCCAAATGCTGGGCTCCTGATGCACCTTTGTCTGGACTCTGGAACATCTGTTGCTGGCCCTGATTTGAGGCAGATCCCAGATGATGCCAAAAAGGATCTGACCTAAGGTCATGCATTTTGTAGTTATTCAGTGATGACATTAAAAAGATATTCATGCAGATATTTATATTGTGTAATAGCCAAGGATCTTCCCTCTGTGAATAATTGGCATAAACAAATGTATTCCTGCGTGCATTGTGTGGTAAAATGGTTGCAATTTCCCAATTGGCTTCTGTCGTGCTGTAAGGCTTAGTTTGCTCAAGATTCCTGTCTGCCTTCTCTCGGAATGTGAGTGCACACATGACTCTTGCTCCCTTGGTGTCCGCTAACTACACAAAAGGCAAGAGCAGATTTAACCACTCGGAGCCAGCTGCATGCATACCACACATGTCTGACTTGTAAACATGGTCAGAAATAGGAAAGCAAATGGTATCTTCAGAACCCTCGGTTGCTTCAGTCCGCCGTAGAATTCCATCTCTCTGTGAGTGTGTGGTTTTTTGTTTGCTTTTTAAAACCCATAACCAAAATAGCAAGGGTTTCATACTGACTGCTTGCAGTCCAGCTTTGTGCACCTAAGAATAGGTTGGATGCAGAGTGTCTAGAATTCTTCCCTTTAAAAAAGGAAGGGGGGGATAGTGGCAGGGGGAGCAGAACACTCAAAATTCAACACTCAAAACGATGTGTATGAAACATGCGCATAGTAGACGGATGTAGAAACTCGGGTGTATGCAGGCTATAAAGGTGGGGCTGGCAGAATTCTTTTGGGAGCCCCATAGGCCAGGAGGGACTAACCTTTCTCAGGATGGGTGAAAAACACTTGAATACCTTACAAAAAGGAAGTTGTGTGTTTTGTGGCAGGATGTGTTGGGGTGAAAAGAGTAATCAGCTGGAGAGACTTTGGTCCCATTGAGTGCCCTGTCAGGCAGAGGTGGGAAAGCTGGGGCCCTCCAAATGTTCAGCAACTCCCCAATTTCCAGCAGCTGCAGCCTGCATGACCAAGGTCAGGGATGTTGGGAATTGCAGTCCAGCAACATCTGGGGGGGGCACAGCTTCCCCATCCCTCCTACGGAGCTCACAAAAGCAGTGCAGCTATGCAGAGCATTGTTTTCCTAGTGAGGAAGACCTGAGCCACTTAACTTTGCCTTAACCACTCTTAACTCTGCGTTACCCCATCTCACATATTGGTACACATCTTTGTGCAAAAGAATGTTGTTGGGTATGCTTTGTGCACCAGTAAAGGGCATTGTAATTTATGTTTTCTGTTGGCACCAGGCAGTAATGTATGACTGTGCATATAAAACAAGCTAATAGGCACAGAAGGGAAGGGTCAACATCTTGGGCAGGCACATACCCAATCTCTCCAGAATTTATTGTGGCAAAGGGGAAGGGGCAGAGTGAGCCGCAGGTTGGTCTGCTGAAGACCTGTCCCATGCCACGCGGCTTGTGGGTGGAACTGGTGCTGGATGAAGAAGCTGCTAGAGCTGAGGCTGCAGAGTTATGTGGTTGCTTCATGCCTTCCTTCCCAGCATGCCAACTGCCTCTGGGGGCAGCCAGTGGAGGTAGTAGGTGGCTTTGGGTGGGTGGTCTGCTTGAAGCAGCAAAAACAGCTGAATGGAAAGTGGACTGTGTCTGCAGCGCATACTTGGGAGCTGGTATGATGTAAGGTGGCTCTTTATAGAAGCTGTTTAGCTCAGCACAGGGAAAGTAATGGGAAACAGGAGGGGAGCAGAGCTTGAGGAATTTATGGTACTAGTATGAGTTTGTGTGCTGCGCTTCGTGAAATCTGTGTGCGATTCAGTTGTGTGGTGTGATTGAGTTGCTGATTCCAACCATCCCCTCCCCTCTTTGTTATGTTACCAGGTACCCGGTACACCCCACGGATTGGCCTGGAGTTGGAGATCTTCAGTTGACACTAGTCCCCTTTCTGTTCTGTGGCTCTCCATGCGAGCCAGGGACAAATGGATGCAATCGCAAGTGCCAGCCTCAAGAGGAAGTTTGATGAGGTGGACGTGGGATCGCCCATCTCCAACTCTGATGATGAGATCTCTAACAGCGACAGCGCAGACAGCTGTGACAGCGTCAATCCACCCAACTCCACCGGCTTCATACGTAAGTGGTTGGGCCCGTCGTCCTTCAGAATATGTGGCACACCCTGCCCAGGGGTTTTGTTTCAGCTTGATGGTATCTTCGGAATAATTTGCTTGCCTTTAGTTTAGCACTTAGCTGTAGAAGTCTTACTTCATCAGCAGCGCCCTTGTTGTTGCATCAAACGTCTACCCTGAGAAAAATGAGCATCCCAAGGTGGACCAAGAGGGTGGTGGATTTGAGGCTCTGAGCAACTACTTTGGAGACCTTTTCAAAAGCAGCACCCTTCCTGTGCCTTTGGCAGCTGTGTGTGGCCAGTGGCTAGTCACCGTTCCTAAACTCCCATCAGCTTGTTTATATAACCAAATGAAACCGACCGTCTTGCAATCGTTTGGTCTTGGGAGACTGGTGGTTTTAATAACACTTTGGAATGCATAATAGGTTTCTTGTCCCCAACATGATCCTGAGGGAGTATGTATCCAGGGTGCTGCCTGTTTTTCCTGTACTGGGCCTTGCACAAATGAATTACGTAAGGAGTTTTAAGGTACTCCAGCGTAGGAGTTGTGCAGTCCAGAATATAGTCATTGACTTTTGCCCTCACTTTGCTCTTTTTTCATAATGTTAAGGAGAACTGTTCAGTGAGCACACAGTCTTGTACCCCAGAACTTAAGTCTCTGGATTTGTCTCTACCAGGGTGGTAGTTAGAGGAGCTTTGTTCAGAATTAACCACAGATGGGAGTCAAATTCTGTGCTGCTACTCTGATAGGTTTCGATATTTTTTCTTAACTTCAGGGTCGCTGTTGTCTGGTGTATTTGTGGGGAGGCGTATTTTTAGAGGCGGTTTGCTTCAAGGGAGGAGTCAGAGTTTTAAGGGATGGTTCAGGAGACAAGAATTGGGGGTTGGCAACCGGGGGCGGCCAGAGGAGAGAGAACTTCTGAGTAAAGGAATTCTACACTGACTTCCTCTTCGTTTACTTGTCTGAAAGGTGCTTTTATAAAAGAATGCTAAGATGGGAAAACACCCTCTCACACTTGTTTCTTGTAACTTGCTCGTTTATTTAACTAAACTGTGCTATTGTAGTACAGCGGCTTCGGGGGACCCATGGCTTCCTTCCGTGGATTTCTCAGGGATTTCTCAGTGAGATGACCCCAGGATGACAGCTTCTACACCACAGCTGACATTCCTCTGCAATGCACAGTCACGGTAGACTGAGTATGTTGCAGATTGCACACTTGATCTAGTCCAGTGGGCCTGACCAGTGCCCTTCATGGTCTGTGTGCATGACAGTCTTCCCCAATCTGGTGCCCTCCAGATGTTGCTGAAATACGGTTCCCATCAGCCCTGGGGCTGGTGATGATTGTAGGAAACATCTGGAGAGCACCAGGTTTGGGAACATGCACAGATCTATAGTGCCCAGGGATTCCATCATGTTTTGAAAGCCGCTGTGGTAAAGTGCCTATTATGTGAATGATAGGCCAGTTGGGACTTTGTGGGACCCGATGACAAGGGAGCAAAGGTATACTCGGCACTTGCTGCATCCGTACCCTTCTTTCTCTCCTCCCAGCAACTTCCATCCTGAAAAGGCAGAAACAGTTGCGCAGGAAGAATGTGCGCTTCGACCAGGTGACGGTGTACTATTTTGCAAGGCGCCAGGGATTCACCAGCGTGCCCAGCCAAGGGGGCAGCTCCTTGGGCATGGCGCAGCGCCACAACTCCATCCGCAGGTACACCCTTGGTGAATTTGCCCAGGAGCAAGAAGTGAACCACCGGGAGATTCTCAGAGAGCACCTCAAGGAGGAGAAGCTCCACGCCAAGAAAATGAAGGTACTTTTTTGTGGCCACAAGCATCTCTCCCACTGGCTTGCAGAAGGTTTTAGTGTGTGGCTATAACGCCGTGTAGATTTCGGCACATATAATGGGGGCCATTAGCACAGCAGCCGTGGGAAATTCGCTTTGCGTGCCCATATCTCTTCATGCAGTCTGCAACATTAGCTGTATTAACCTGTAGGACCCATCTCTAAGAAGCGTTAAAGACCAAGTGGCCTCTTACGCCCCTTGGCGCATTTGCAGATCTGCTACCGTTCTGCGTCAGAAAAAGATAAAGAAATCTGCTTCTCTGGTTATTTTTTATTTGCCTGATTCTGCTAATCCATGCTAGCTCTGTGCCCCAAACTAAATTCTGTGCCCGTCCATCCCCTGTAGATATACATAGGCCCTTCACATGATGTTGGGACGCAGCTAGGGGCAGTTGCTAATGCAAAAATGGGAGCTTAGAGGTTTTTCCCCTAGGGGAAAAGAGCCTCAGCTTGCCAAGAGCTTTCCCAACAAGGGCGTGTGGAGAGAGGGTCATTTTAGCAGAAAGTGGCTTGCTAGCGAAAGAAGTGGAGGGATTCCCCAGCTTCTTGCGAATGAGGCATCAGAGCAGCACAGCCAGGAGGGGTCTATGAGTGACTCCAGCCAATTCTCCCCTAGTGACCTGGCACCAGCTTTTGCACAGCCCCTTCTGCTTTCTGCCAAGCTGATTCATGAGGAGGCTGAGGAGCTGCGGTGAAAGATTCTGGGTCTTGGCCCTACCCCCTGGAAGCAAGCGCCTTGTTCCAGCCTTCTCCATATCATGCCTCCTGGCTGTCTGGCCTGTGTGTCCCTGGGGTTGCCTAGCAACTGGGTTTCCCTTACCAGACTGGATGCTTCTGTCTACAAACCTAGAATTTCCAATAAGTCTCTGGCTGCCATGACAACCAGCTGAGCGAAAGAGACAAATACCCCTTCTTATAGTCCTTCCCCTGATTCCTTCCTTGTGCTGCGCATACTTCCAGTCATGGGGAGGTGAACCTGTTTTGGGATTGCACTATTTCAGGGTGCAGGGGTGGGCTCTCAGGATGACATGTTCATCCATACTAATGCTCATTAGATTGCATTCAGCGTAGCACTAAGGAGAATGTTCCATCATCCGCACAAGGATTTCTCCTTGTGCATTGGAATGTTCTTCTCCTCTCCTGCCCCTGTGCCCCCCCCCCAAAGTCTCTTCAAGGGGTTGTCTCAACCCTCCAGAGCAGATCTGGGGTTGATGTACAGGGGAAAGGAGTGTTGGGCAAGCGCTAGTATTTTGCTGAATACCAATCACTAAATTAATTTTAATTATTCTTTTTAAAAAGTATTAATAATATTTGTACATGTAGAAAACACACACCTTGGGGAAACAGGGGCTAGCCTAGAACCCTTTGTCCTCATGTGTTAGTTTTCCGTGGGTGTGGATTTACTTATTTAATTGCATTTGAGCATCTCCCCCCACTCCAGCCTCAAGTGGCACATTCCAGAAACAGGCTTGCACACTCATCCATGAGAACTTCGCCTATGCTATACAGAAGTCCCTGCAGTTCTGCAACTAAGGAGCATTTGGTTAGGACAGATCAGTAGGAGTAGTGCCAAAGCAAGTTGATCAAATACATGGCTGTAATTATAGGAAGCAAACACAAATGAAATGGAAAGTGATTCTACAAAAATACCAATCTGTGGCTCCTGAATTCTGTGGGAAATACACTGTTTGAAGTGCAGTCTCCTCAAGCCAGGACTGCATCTGTACACTCCACACAGAATCCAGCTTTCAGAAGACCTTGGCTTTTCCATACGTCTCTGGCAGACAGCTGAGAGAGGCTTAGAAAAGTATGGGCTATACCTGAAAGTGTGGGTTGTGGGGGTGGAAGTTAACGCAGAGATTTCCAGCGGCCAGAGAACTAGTTTCACGTGGCCACCTTCTTGCCACCTATTCCTGGGTCTGTACCTCCAGCCTCTCCCCTCCCCTCCCCACCCCCACCCCTGCAGCATTCTTGTACAAATGCCCATTCCCTCCTCTTTCCCTGTGTCTACCACATCTGTGTGAAAAAAGAGAAGAAACTACCAACGCCTTCAAAGCTCTAAATTTCAGAAGCAAGATAACAGCTCCCTTCTCGGTGCAGACCCAGCGGACCCCCAGCCTACGGTTTCTGCATTGTCTTCAAACGCCCTGCCTTGAGGATAGGCTCTGACTGCTTCCCACATAGCAAGTAGAGAGAGGGGAGAGAGTGTGCATGTCGCCAGCCTTGTTGCTTTCATCTCCTGCTTCTTCCAAGAATCACAGTTAATGGGTGCGTTTTAATATCGCCGCAATCTTGTGTTGTAAAATGACCTAAGGTCACCCACGTTTCGGCGCCCTCAGCAGGGAAAGTGGGCTTCCCAAAACCAAGCTGCAGCCGTTGCACCACACTGGCTCTCGCTGCTTCCCATTGAACGTGAGCAGCGAAGCCAAGTAACGTTACTGCGACCTCAGTCAGTCACTCCTGCGATGAGGCTTTGTTGCATCATGTCTCTGAGGAGTAGTCCCTCTGTAGTCCTGTGGCCAGTCTGATGAAATCACTTCCACTTGCTTTGTTTTGTGCAGGCAGGTCTCTTTGCCACTGGCAATACTTCTGGCTGTGAGCACAGGTCTAGGATTTTGGGGTAGGGAGAGGACAAAATTCGCTCTGCTCCATACAAGTTGAGGGAGAGCAGCTGTCCTCTGTGGAGCTCCCTGACTGAGCTGATGTTCACAGCTCTGGAACTAGCAGTAGTTAGGCTTTCTGTGTGCTCATTGTCCTCACGGAAAGAGGTGCGTAGAATTCTTTAACGTAGGAATTCAGTGGTCACTCTTCAAAACCATGCACAAGTACAAGAACATGCTTAGGAACCCTGCTGCTTCTAATACATGGAGGTTTGGTTGCATTTCCCAAGAAAGTTCATAAAATAAAAATGGCAAAAATCCTCTTGCCTCTGTCCCATTGTAATACAGTTGCCTTCTTTCTTTCCCCCTTCCCCTTTGTGTCTTGTCGGCATGGTGTCCTTATTATGCTTGTGCCAGAAAAGACGAATTATATGGTGGAAGTTCTGATTGCAGATGCATTTGGGGGAAAGTGGTGTCTTATTAGGTGTAAATGGAGCAGAAGAAAGAGATGGTGGTATTTCAAGCAGCACTGAACTCAGAGAACAGAAAATGGAGTGCAAAACGAATTGTGCTGCCTTCCCCCAATCATTTTGGTTAAGTTGTCTTTTTAAAACTTAACCTTGCAAACATGAAGGCTAGAAACATTCCCCCTTAGGATTCTGTAGAATGCAACACACGCTGCACTCTCCTCTCCTCTACCTCGCTTCATTCCCTTGAAAAATGCAAGCTCCTGCAGGCAGGGACTTTCTGCCCTGGTTTATATTACTCTGTAAAATGCATTGTATGTTGATAGCACTATATAAATAACCCAAAGCAGAAAGGGTGATGTGCACGGATGAGCCAGGGTACCACAATAAAACAGAATTTTGGAGTTGGAAGATACTATAAGAGTCATCTAAGGGACGTGGGTGGCGCTGTGATCTAAACCACAGAGCCTAGGGCTTGCCAATCAGAAGGTCAGCAGTTCGAATCCGCATGATGGTGTGAGCTCCTGTTGTTCGGTCCCAGCTCCTGCCCACCTAGCAGCTCGAAAGCATGTCAAAGTACCAGTAGATAAATAGGTACCACTCTGGCGGAAAGATAACCGGCGTTTCCGTGCACTGCTCTGGTTTCTCCAGAAGCTGCTTGGTCATGCTGGCCACATGACCTGGAAGCTGTCTGCAGACAAACACCGGCTCCCTTGGCCTATAGAGCGAGATGAGCACGCAACCCCAGAGTCGTTCGCAACTGGACTTTTAACGGTCAGGTGTCTCTTTACCTTTATGAGAGTCATCTAGTTCAGCCCCCTGCAAGGCAGGAATCTTTCAGCCAATGTGGGCTTGGACCCATGGCCCTGAGGTTAAGAGTCTCATGCTCTGCTGACTAAGTGATTCCAATTCATATGCTCTAGTTCTGTTTTGTCCCTTGTTTTGCCCCCTCCTCCACCACCACCACCACTCTGGCCTGTTGTAGAATATGGGCCGTTTCATGTATTAAGCTAAACATTAATTCATAGGTAGATAGATGAGTGGATGGATAGATAGATTTTTTTAAAAATGTATTGAAATATTTGTATGCTATTTAATTTTTAAAAAATCAAAGCTGCTTACACCAATTACTGTACTACAATTAAAAACTACACAAAAATTAAAACAGATCACCAGCTATTACAAGGACATGTGACAGTGGCATAGGAAACTGCCTTCTAAGCCAGCCTACTGGACCAGAACTGTCTCCCCTGAGAAAAGGAGCTCTCTGGGGTTTCAGGCAGAAATCTTCTTTCCCATCCCTGGAGACGGAACCTGGGGCCTTCTGTGTGCTGTGCCACCGAGCTGTGACTCTTTCCCGCGGGTTACAGGGAGCTGGAATTGGATGTGGCTCTCTGTCCAGGGGTTCACTTTGTGGCAAGCCCTGGTTTTCTCCTATGCCATGCAAGAATGCCCAGGAAGGATGATAGTGTCTTCTCCCTTAATTATTATTCCTCTATTAATCTGAGCTGGTCTTTTTGACCTAGATAGAGAAGAGGAATAACTCGCAGAGAAACATCTTCCAAAGTCCCTGCCCCCATCTACTTTCCAAGAAACCCTAAATTGCTCAATCTAAGCATTCATCTTGCATATCAAATTGCGCCTTGAATGTGCAGGTTTTCAAAGCGTTTGGAATGTATTTACTTTAAGGAGTGGGGCTTTCTTTGGCTACTAGCCTGAGTGGCTAAGTTTCCCCTCCACTGAATGTGACTTGCAAAGAACCACAAGGGTAGAGTGCCCTGTTGCACTCGTATCTCAGTGGTCAGCTTCCAAAGGTGTTTGGCTGGTCACTGAGAAGAGGATGCTGGGCCAGATGGGTCTTTTTGGTGTGATCCAGCAGGGCTGCTCTTACATTATTAAGTAGCAGTTGCAAGGGGGGGGGGGAGAACAAAAAGAAGGGCATGGAAGTGGAAGACAAGTGTGTCTTAGGGACTAATGAATGATTGCTGTGGAAGAGGGATAAAGGACTGTGCAGGCGACGAATGGCCCATCACTTAACTGCCAGAATGCCTGCCAAGCCCTCACCAGACCTGGTCAGGTTTCCCAGCTTCACTCTGAGTGAGACCTGGGCAATTTTTAACTTTTTTTAAGCCTAAAATTCTTGGGACCCTTGCATTCTGCGCTGCATACCAAGTTTTTGCTCTGACGCAAAGATGCGTGGAATAAATTTTCAAATTTCAACCCAAGGAAATTGCTTGTCTCTCCGCAGATTGCAAAGCAGGATGCGGCTTAGAGAGCGTTGAAGATTAACTTTGCTGGTGTGTGTGTGTCTTCTCTCTTCTCCCCCACCCAAAGCTGACCAAGAACGGCACCGTGGAGTCGGAGGAGGCGGATGGGCTGACTCTGGAGGACGTCTCCGACGACGACATAGATGTAGAGAACGTGGAGGTGGACGACTACTTCTTCCTGCAGCCCCTGCCCACCAAGAGGCGCCGCGCTCTCCTCCGAGCCTCGGGGGTTCATCGCATCGATGCGGAGGAGAAGCAAGAGCTCCGCGCCATCCGCCTGTCGCGGGAGGAGTGCGGCTGTGACTGCCGGCTGTACTGTGACCCTGAGGCCTGTGCCTGTAGCCAGGCTGGAATTAAATGCCAGGTCAGTGGGGAAACCGCTAGGCTTTGGCCTGAATTATACCATGCAGTCTTTGTCTGTCTGTCTGTCTGTCCGTCCCTTTGAAGTTGAAGCGTGTCCATTTAAGGTCTTTGTGACTGCGTTCGCCCTGAGCTTGCAAGGAGAATCAGTTGTGCTCCCTAGTAAGTCTGTGTGCCCTGCTAAATTAACACACTGGAAAGTCTTGTGGGATCCGGTGGTGACACTTGGGCCTTCGCAATCTCTGAGGCAGAGAGAGAGGCAGTCTCCCATTATCTTAGGAAGAATTTCCCCCAATAGAAGGTAATTGTTTCAGACTCTGTTTGGGTTTTGGGGAGAGAGGGGGACAGCAAGATGAGGTGGATCTTTGTTGTAGGGGAGCTGAAAGGGTTCCTAGGATGAGCAGCCCTGGTTGCTATTGAGCGATAACTCTGTCCTTGCAGTCTGCATGGTATCCTCATTAGTTACTCTGCATGTGAGGTCTGCTGTCCCTCTGCTCCCCTCTGCTGGCTGCTTTCTGAAATGAACAGAACACTTTCTCCATAAATTTGCAGCATTTGTGCAATTCTAAGCACATGTTCATGTTTCGTTGTTTTGTTTTCCATTATTCTGCTCCTCCTATTCCTGTGGGGGAGCATCAGGGAGAACTGTTCAGGATCCACCAGAAATCTTGGCTCTGTTTCCACCCCATCCACCTTCTGAAACTTGTAGTATTGCCTGTGCTCTTTTACGCTGTCTTTGCATCCGTTAGAGCTACAAACTTGCGTTCTAATTTTTATATTTGCTGAAATGAAAGCTGAGATTCTCAGGATGCTGACCTCTTCATCCAGTACCAAATTCTATGTTTTCACTGTGTAGAATTGGTTGTGCATGTTGTCCTTCTGTTCTAACCCAGTCCTTCAGATTGTGTGCATTCTGTCCCTTCCTTAATATTTTCCCCCACGTGTGCATCCTTTTCTTCTGCTGGCCGCTTTTTATGTGATAAATGTGCAGTTATGGTGGGGTGGGGAGGGAGGTCTCAGATATTTCCCCCTCAGTGATGTGCTTCCAATGGAAGGATATGTAATTCCCAAGCACTAAAGCTGCAGCATTTGATCACTTGTCCTGGCCTGCAGACCTGTTTTTTTCTTTCAGCTTCTAGAGATTGGCTTGGGGATGGGGCTGCTTGCAGACCTGGCTGTCCTATTGCTTACCAGCGGCAGCCTGCATGAATTTTGCATGCTCCTCCCGACAGGAACTTGGCTTCTGTTTCCTCCCAGCCTTCCCCCCCCCCCCAAAAAAAAAACCACTTGGCTAGGCTTGCATCATCCGCTCCCTTCCGCAGTGCTCTCCCGCTGGGCCCAGTTTCACTGTCCCTCAACTTCCCCCACCCAGGTGGACCGAATGTCCTTCCCGTGCGGCTGTTCCAGAGATGGCTGTGGGAACATGGCGGGGCGCATTGAATTCAATCCCATCCGGGTGCGGACTCATTACCTCCACACGATTATGAAACTGGAGCTGGAGAATAAGCGGCAGGTGAGCCGCCCCCAGACTCTGGAGGAGGAGGCCTCCGCCCCTCCCAGCTCCAGCGGCGATTGGCTGGGGGCCCAGACCCCCGAGACGCAAGACTTCCAGGAGTTCATGGCGGAGAACGAAACGGCGGTCATGCACCTGCAGACGGCCGAGGAGCTGGAGCGGCTGAAGGCCGAGGAAGACTCCAGCAGCGGCTCCAGCATGGAGAGCCTGGGGGTGTGCATTTTGGAAGAGCCCCTGGCGGTCCCCGACGGGTTGTGCCCGAGCATGGCCACGCCCATCCTCATCCAAGCCCAGCTGCCCCTGGGCTCCTCCGTTCTGTGCTTTACGGACAGCTCTGAGCAAGCCAGCTCAGCCGAGGGCGGCCAGGCCTACTTGAACAATGGGCCGGTTGTGTACTATCAGGTCGACCAAAGGTCGATGCTGGGCGTGAAGGGCGAGAGCAGCACCGAGGAGCCCGACATTCCCCCTCGCTACCCAGACGAGAAGGAGCTGAGCGTCTACTCCGTCCCGGTGACCTCGCTGGTGCCTTGTGCCAGAGCCGCCGTCTCCGGCAGGGCGGAAGGGGGCAAAGCGGCCCTGTCCCCGGAGCCCCTCGCTTCTGAAAGCTGCCCGCCTGAGGTTCCTCCTCCGCCAAGCCTGTCATTCCACACAAACGTGCCGCAGGACAGTTTGCGTCCCCAGAGTTTGGGGCAGTCTCCGGAGAGGGCCTGTGAGCTGCCCTCGTCGGAGGAGTGCTCCCTGGGACCTGCTCTGGCCGTGTGACCCATCCCGACCCACTGTAGCTCTTAATCTTGGATGTCTATTTATTGGCAGAGAATTTATCTAACGGCCACAGGCCCCCGGGGGATTATTTAACGTGGGGCGTTGGGAGGGGGGGAGCGTTGAAAGAGGGACTGCTTTGTACAGGCTCACTATGAAACGAACTACACCCAGGGGGGTCAGGGGTTTCGTCTACAGATTGGGCAGCCTCTTAACACGGAAGCGCCTGGACCACGGACAGGAAACGGTCCAATTGGAGCTGTTGCAGGGCAGGCACCTTATCCCCCATCCTGCAAGGACCAAACGTGAATGTGTGTCATGGAAGCAATAGAGTGGAGCTGCCTTTTCTCCCAGAGCTTTTTGGGGGGAAGGGGGTAGAAGAGGACGTTGCTACTGCTACGGAATATCACAAATCCATACATGCTGTGGAATCTCTCTCTCTGGCCCCGATTGCAGCTGCCTCCACCTGTACCATTTTGTCATCTTTCAGTGCTCTGTCTTCTTGGAACTGTGACCTCCTTTAATCCGCTTGAACTGCTCTGGCCAGTTGCACAGCTTTAGGCTCTTACAAACTCTTATTTATGTGACATTTTTGCAGCCCTTCCTTCCCTCCCTAGGAAAACTTTTCTTCTCCCCCCCCCCCCATTTTAAATTCCATATGGATTAACGCTGACCGTGACTGGTTACACCTGCAGTTTGGCATGCAACTGTCCATACAGAACCATTGGCCTCTGGGATCCCCCTTGCCCAGTGGCTTCATCCCAAGCAGGCTTCCTCTCCGTCTTGCTGGCTCTGAATGGGGTCCGGTGAGATCGATCAAGTTCCGTTGTTTCTTTCTTAACTAACAAACAAAATGTGCTGAATGTTTACTGGGACTTCCTATGACACTCCAATGTCCATTCTGAGCTGGGGTTTTCTGCCTCTATGATGTTAATCCCTTCTGTGATCTGATTCTTGAACACTCAATGCACTTGGAGCGGGGGGCAGTTTGATCTTCTCAGTGGAGGTAAAGATCTGACCTTTTGGGTGGACAGGGAGGTCCAGCAGAGTAACTATCCTTCTGCCCAGTCGTTCCACTAATTTTTTTCTCCTTCCCGTCAGCTGTTTCAAGACGTTCCATTCTAATTGCACGCTAGTTTGGAGGTGGATCTGAGAGCTTTATATACTCCCTTGCTACTTGCTAGCACCCTAGCCTTCTGGATGAATCTGAATATGCAATGCAACTGTAGCCGGCTGGGTTGCGAGCACAAGGGGTTAGGGTGCAATAGGGTGGCAGTGGAGAAGACCTCCAAGCTGTATATGCATCTCCTGAGATCTGCATTGCAAGGAAGGGGTGCAATTAGCTGTTCTTATTAGTCCTAGAATGAAAAGGACGAGGTGGGGTGTCCCTAGAGCTGCCACGTTCCCCCTTGTCCTACTGATGGTTCTCTCACTGCAAGATAACAAAAGCACTTTCTGCATCCACCCTCCCTGGCATTCTTCTCCCCTAGTTTTTTTGCAGTAACAGATTATTGCCTTCCTCTGCAGTTCACTGTTCTGGGTCAGCTTGGGTATCACCATGGCTTCCGTGTGGTGTGCCTTTAGATCAGGAGTGGCTTACTTAATGGCATTCCAGATGTTGCTGGACTCCAGCTCCCATCATCCCTGACCATTGGCTAAGCTCACTGTAAATGATAGGAATGGTAGTCCCAGCAGCATCTGAGACCCAAGGTTGAAGAACACTGCTCTAAATACACCAGGTTAGCTCAAAACCAGCACTGAACTTTCCCTACTTTATAATCTCTTTCCTTCCCCAGACTGTTCATGACCTCCATTACTTGCGTAAGCCCTTTGGGATATTTAATTTCCTGCCATTCATTGCAGCCTTCCCCATTCCATTGCACTCTGGATGTTTTTGGACTACAACCAGTGCTATTTTTCTAGAAAAAGAGGTGCCGGAACTCACCATGAACGCCTCCCTTGTTACAACAGCAATGGCGCCCACCTGGGAGGTGCCGGAACTGAGTTCCACTAAGTTCCAGCTGGGGAAAAAGCCCTGACTACAACTCCCATCATCCCTAACCATTGGCCAAGCTGGCAAGGACAGATGGGAGTTGTTGCCCTGTCTGGAGGGCACCAGGTTGGGGGAGGCTGCCTGGAGGATTCCCTAGGCAGTACAAGGCTGCTGTACTTATATTTATTTAGAAGGGAGGGTGGAATATAAGCATCCCATGCAAGAAGCATTCTTCCTTCATCACTTAATTCTGTCTGGGAGCTAACACATGAGTACCCTTAAGATGTATGAAATGCATGTTGTCTTTTCAGAAGGCAGCTTCTTCCTAAACAGGACTACCTGAAACTGACCGCTGAGCATCTGGCCGGTGTTTTGGATAGTGGTTGGGGGAAGAGGGGCTGGTTGACAAGAACCCCAAGCCCGTGATCCCTCTTAAACCATAAAGGGGATGGAGAGAGAACAAAACCATTTTACCAGCAGCTGCATCTAACCCACTTCTTTGCCTCCACCTTTATCACAATGATAAATGGTGGCTAATAGAGATGTAAGAATTGCAGGAATTTTGAAGCCTTGGTGGTGGAAACTGGTTCTTCCCCCCCCCCCCCGAGGGGGGGTTAGAAATGGAAGTTTTGGGGGCAATTGAAATAAGAACGTAAGAGCAGCGTTCTGGATCATGCCAATGTCCCGTCTAGTCTAGCATCCTGTTCTCACAGCGGCCAACCAGGTAATATGCAATTCTTACCAAACCTACATTTATTTTACTGCTTTTAATAACCCAAAAGGCATAATTTATAACTTGGCTTATAAAATTTTACTCTGGGATTTCCAGAGCAATTCTATGCATGTTTACCCAGAACTAATACCTTTTCTGTTTAGTGTTCCAGAGATAAGCACACGCGGAATTGCTGTAGGCTGCCCATCCCCGACACACTTACCTGGGAGTGAGTCAGTTACGCCAAACCAATGAGACTTAATTGTGAGCGGTCAGGCTGCAAAGGATCATGCTATAACAGGGTGTCTGTGTCACTGTCACTTGAGGGGAGAGGGGAAAAGGTTGACCACAAGGGAAGGACTCGGTCAAAAGCATAGGTGTAGAATATCCACTTTTACTGTGTTCATAGTACACATTTTGAGTGAGCAAAAACTTGCCTTAAAGCATTTAAGTCATTCCAAAAAAGAAAATGCTTCAAATTTCCATTTTTCCATCAGAAAGTAGACTCTAGGGCAAACCCCACCATGTTTTTTCTGGAAAGTTTCCAGTTTGGGTTTTCTTCTGGACCTCCACATCTCTAGTAACTAAGCACCTTTGCCAACCCATTTGGAAAAGCCCATCCTTCTGAAATGGCACTAGCTCCCAGGGGGATAAGGTGAACAGAAGCAATGCAGTCCTGGAAATGACAGCAACAGGGAGAGAGGTTTTTCTTTCCTTTCTTCCGGAACAGCTCCTGACCTCACAGTAATATTGCAGCCCATGGAAACTTCACACTGCTGGGTTGATGAGACTTCCGACCAGATGGTGAGTATTTAAGTATATAAAAAGGCTTTGGTACTTTATAACTCCTCCCCGATCTTCCTTTTAACTCCCAAGCTTTCCACCTGCTGCTTAGCATCAATACCGCACACCTGAGCTTCCTGCGCTTCATCTCACAAATAAGTACTTAATTGCTGCCTCGCCACCTCCTGCTGCAGTGAACGGTTTGGAAACGGCGCCAATGCGTGCAGGAGCCAGGCTTCTTTGTGCAATGACTTTTGAAATGGGGCAGGGAAGGGAGAAGAGGACCTAGAAGCACCGGAACGAGAAAAGCCTTAAAATGTCTATCACAGTCCCATTTGCTGCCTTGCGAAGCAAAGGGTGCCGTGCACACAAACGAGTGTCACTGGCCTCGTTGCTAGGAGTTCTGCTGCTAATATTTGGGGTTTTCTCCCATGCTTCTCTACAACCAGGGCTTGAAAAAGGGGCACAGGTGACATTGCTAGGTATCCCCACGCCCTTTCCATACTAGACGTTTACAAAATAAAAGGTGCTATTAAAAAGCTGGCTTTAGTCTCAAAGGCAGTCATTTCCAGATGCAACCCTCTCTGTAAGCGTATGTGTCTGTTGTGCTTGGAGATTCACAGAGCAGAAGAGTTCTAGCAGGGGGGCAAGGGATGCGCTCCCTCTACAAAGTTGCGCCGCCTGTCATCCTAGGCCAAAGGTGCAAAGGAAGTAGGCTTGAAATGCCCCCATTATATAAACCTCCCCAAGTTCATCATAACACCACTGTAGCCTTTATGGTGTGTGTCCAGTCCCCACCATTCCCTGCCTTGTGGCGCGACTAGCAGTGTACACTCGCAGGGTGCACCATTTGTATCTCTGGCTTCCTGCTGATGCGTGCAAGGCAAAAAGGATTCCCCCACCCCGCCGGAACACTTAAACACTTCCAGCTGGCCACTCCAGCACTGGCCTAGGAGCCATGGGCAACTGTGGTGCAGTTGTGTCCTAAAGGAAATGGTTTATATGCCTCACCACCAGCCCCTTATATTTGTAGCCTTTAAACTCCACACTGCACGTTCCTTTCTTTGGGGATTGGCTGTGATCAGCTCTAAAGGAAGAGGTGCAAATGGGACACACCTCAGCCGCTGGCAAATTCTCACAATTTAAGAACTTTGTTCTTTTGAGTGCTTTTAAGCTGCTGCAGCCCATGAATGACAGGTGGCCTGCTCTGCAAACGGAAACAACTTCGCACTTAAATATCTGCCTTTTGAAACTGAAAAAGGAATTATTATGACTGACATTCCAAGAAGCAGAGGGTGTTGAAATAGGTCGATAGAAACCCATCTGGATAAAACTGGCATCGTGGACACATACCCAGGCAGCATCTGAATTGCTGCATCACTGTTGTCCTGGCCCTATGCTCTAATTGCGTCCATGAGCCAGCAAAGCTGATCTGACCTTTTGCGCCTGTGACCTTGGAAAAACAAAGCGTGTCGCCTTGATGGAAGGACAAAGTAAAATGGCTTTTGTGGGTGGGATGACCTGGTTGCAAGTGAAAAAAATATAAATCCTCAACTCCAAATCATGTTAGGAAATGGATCTGATTTTCCTTCACTTGGCTTTTTTTTTTAAGACTTTTTAAAACGCTGGTACAGCATACCCATAACGATGAGCTAGTGTTGTCGCAAAGCGATCAAACACACACACTCCTTCTTTCTCCTCTCCCTGCCCCCTCCTCTTTTTTGGTGCTAGTGAACTGTTTACATGGGAATGGCCCTTTTACTACCTGTTTGGGAGACTCTTTAACTAGGCCCCAGTTTGAGACATTTGGTACAAGCCCTGCCCCTTCATCAGTCGTGACTCCGATAACTTTATAACTTGCTCTCCGCTCTCCTGCCTCACATGGTATACAGGTGGCATTTTCAATGTGAATCCAAAGCTTGTCAGGTCCTCTACATTTTGTTTTGCCTTTTATGTTATTTTCATTGTGATAATGCTGTATTTAAAGAGGATATTTAAGTGTAAAAATAAAGAAATGCTTGAACTTGCAAAGCAGCTTCTGTCCTGAGTGCAAAAGTTGGCAATAGTGGTTTAGGTTATTGCTGCTCACTTAATAGTGCAATGGACATGCAACCTTTCATAATCCTGACTAGAGCCAAGCTCATGCCACCAGCTCACGTGCGCCCGCTGCTCTTCCATGGTGCATATTGTCTGCAAAACCACTAATCTAGGGTTTATAAACTATGGGTTGTATTCAGTGCAGTGCTGATGCTTGTTCATGCCACATGCGCTGACACGAGCTCCCCTCTCCTCGCCTTGCACATCATTCTGGGACGGGAAGAAGTCCTGTTGCGCTGACTTACACTAGTGTGATTACTGAGTTTAACTGGCCCTATAATTTCAGTCTTGGAGCAGAATCTGCCTTGTAACGATGCACACACAATATATGGTTCAGAAACAGCATCAAGACCACACTGGATAGCAGTACCTGTTCATGCAACTTGAACTGGGCTTACCCTTGTTTTTGCATCATCTGTTTACTTCATTCATAGTGAAATATCAGTGGGGTCTTTCAGAGAGGCTGTGGCTTACTCACCTGTAGAGTACAGCTTGGAATATAGTTAATAGAAGCACAGGCTGTGTCTGCCGCAGCAGATCCCTGGCAAGCAGAGCCAGCCGTTTCATTACTTGGCAGGGGAATTAAACTCTTGTTACAAAGAACTGGGGTACAGTGTGTGTTGGCCAGGGCCCTTGCCTTTATGCAGTATAAACTTATGGTCTTGCATAAACTGCAGGACTCATTGGGGAAATGACAAGGTGAATAGCTTTGATCAGGGGTCACCAACCTACAGCCCGGGGGCCAGATAAGGCCCGAGGCACTTGTTTATCCAGCCCGTGGCAACTGCCGCCACCCGCTCTTACCGGTGCGGGGACCCACTTCCGGGTCGGAGAAGCACCAGAAATTGCGTGCGTATGGCGCATGCTCCCCCGCCCTCTGTGCAATTGTCGCTCGAGACACCAGCCTGAGGCAAGGAAAGCTTGGGAGACCCCTGGCTTTATGATCCCAGCACTGTGCCTGTCTAAGCTATTACCAAGCTGTAAGATAGAAAACAAGCAGTGTTCTAAACAATCCAGGTAAAATGTGAGATTGTCCTTTATTAGCGATCTTTAACAAAACATTCACATCAGGTATAGCTGGACGTTCATTTACTTTTACGCACTTCTCATGCATTTTATAATGACTGACTCAATCACTAGTCTACCACACACAATTTATATACTATCTGGCCAGAATTCCAGCTTCTGGAGTGCAAGACTTGGCTTTTAAGTATCGTGGCAGTAGTATTTAAGACTTGGAGGCACAGAAATGGATATTAAGTGCTTTGGGTAGAGATACTCCAATTAACTTGTGGAATTACCCTGTTGAATTCTTTAGGCTCTTACCACATCTGCCAACATGAAATGCACCCTCCATAATGCCCATGTGAGAGCACAGCTGTATCTTTCCTGCAGAAGAGCATGCCACTAGATTTCAAACAAAAGTTGCAGCTCTGAAAAACGGGGTCCTATATTCAAAGTCTTGCAGCGCACTGCGAATGCCCAGCAAAAGGCACTGAGCTCCATGCAGCCTTGTTGATTGTAAAAGTGAAGTTTAAAAGGGGGAGGGAAACAGTCTGGGAAAGTTCCTGACAGCTTTGTTACCCTTCAAAGTTACAAGGAAGTCAATACAGGCTAACGCCAATACCTTCTTCAGCAGATGTTTTTACAAGAGACTTAAGCGGTGAAAAGAAGTACGGAATCATGCTGTGCCCACGAGGACATTCTGGAGCCAGATCTAAACAGAAATATTGTGGTCTTCTACAGTACAGGCATTTTGTCTAGGGCCATACTGGCAATTCTCTTGTCTCCCTCTACGGCAGGAGGAGGAATATTCAGCATAATGCAGTGTTTCCTCTACCTTCCTCTCAAGGCTAATAATTCAGTGGGAGATGCTTCTGCAGGGCTCTTGTTCATTGTATTTTAGTATAAGCAAAAATCCTTATCTCCCTCTGCTTCAGCCAAGAGTCACTGTCGCAGCATCTCTTCAGAAGTGGTCCACCAGTGAGGGGTGCCCTTAGTCAGCCCTTGGAAGAAGGGAAGTTGATAGAAAGCAAGACCATGCCATGTGCCAAGAGTGAAGTCTCAGCATCTGGAAAGAGAAAAGTATGCATTGCATTTGTGTCTATTTGCGATATGTGCCAACCCTTCACTGTAAACTCTCACAGGGCTGGCCACAACAAACAATTCATAAAACGATCCAGTGCTTCTAAATAGAACCAAATCATAGCTAAAAGTAAAAAGGGGCTTCCCCTCCCACAATCTGTCACAGGAAAGTTTTTTAAAGAAAAGTTGTTTTTGCCTGGTATCAGGAGCTAATCAGTGTCTGCACCAGCCTAATCTTGGTGTTTGTGTTTTGACTGGTCCACAGCTGGGAGGGCATATTCCTCCATTGCAGGGAGTTGGACTAGATGATCCTCAGGGTCCCTTCCAACTCTCTAATTCTATGATGCTGCCACTAAGAAGGCCCTATTCTGAATTATTTGCCTTCCAAACTTTGCTAGGCCATCTCTTTTGCAGCCAGGACAGTACAGGGGCAACAGGTACCTCTTCAGGTAAACACTGCAACAATAAGGATGGGTCAGAAGAGCAGCTGCTTCTAGTTGTGCGAGAGAGATTCAGTAAGGGCTCTAAGGGAAGCCCCACGTGGCCAAATTCAGGCAGGCTTACCTTTCAGCGAACAGGAGAGTGTGAGCCAGTGAGCCAGCCACAGCCTGCATGCCAGTGGGCTGAGGTGAACAGAATTCAAGCCACGGGTATAACAAGCCTGCAGAGAAGAGAGGCATTCTGTTGGATCAGAGAGACTTTCATTTGAAAAGCAACGGCTAAATGCAAGGACATTCACTGCTAAATTCTGACATTAAAAGCTGGGCTGGTGTGTGTGTGTTTTTTTAAGCCATTCAAGCTGTCCTCATTTGACATAAGACTGACATTACTATTTCTGAAAAGGGTGACAGTGTTACTGTGAAGTATAGCACAGCTTGTGGAATGTGGTCCACGACAGCTTTTAAGGCACAATAAATAGTCTTTTAAGGTTACCCTAAAGGTACGACGCAGGTGGCGCTGTGGGTTAAACCACAGAGCCTAGGACTTGCCGATCAGAAGGTTGGCGGTTCGAATCCCCGCAACGGGGTGAGCTCCCGTTGCTCGGTCCCTGCTCCTGCCAACCTAGCAGTTCAAAAGCACGTCAAAGTGCAAGTAGATAAAAAGGTACCACTCCAGCGGGAAGGTAAACGGCGTTTCCGTGCATTGCTCTGGTTCGCCAGAAGCGGCTTAGTCATGCTGGCTACATGACTCGGAAGCTGTACGCCGGCTTCCTTGGCCAATAAAGCGAGATGAGCGTCGCAACCCCAGAGTCGGTCACGACTGGACCTAATGGTCAGGGGTCCCTTTACCTTTAAAGGTGCGAGACAGCTCAGTCAGTAGAGCACAAGACTCCTGATCTCAGGGTCATGGGTTTGAGCCCCACACCGGGCAAAAAGGTTCCTGCATTGCAGCAGGTTGGACTAGATGGCTCTCGTGGTCCCAGCTATGATTCTAACCCTAGCATGCGGGAACTGGCACAGCCACGGTCAGTTCCTAGCCAGCAACGCTGCACCTCAGTTTGCTACAGTATACAAAACTTCATCTCACCGCTTGCACTTCCTCATCGGTTAGCTGCCCCACACCCAGTTTCAGCATCGCTTGGTCCAGATGGTGCAGCTCTTTTATGTGGCTCTGCAAGCGGTATCTCAGGAAGAGAGATGGCAAGCGAGGAGTTAGGAACAAAACACGGCTTAGGACTTTCTGGGGGGAGAAGAGAAGACGGTGGGATTAAACTGCACGATGGTAGTCAGCAAAGCTTTTCAGAGCTGCCCTGCTTCCCCAGATCAAAATATGGCTAACAGGAGGTTATGATCATTCCCCTCCAAAAAGGCAGCATAGATCAGTAGTAGGTTTCAATTTAAGGAGAAGCAACTGTCTGTTGCACCTTAAGGATTTATAGCTGGAAAGATTTATAGTCTCATTTTAAAAACTCAGTCAAAACCTAGGGGGGCTGCAGTTGGTGGCAATAGATTTAGCTGGGTCGTCAGTATAATCCCATTTAATTTCTGGAATGGCACTCACCAGCTGCTGAACCCTGAGTTGCTGGATGCCAAAGGGATGTCCCACAAATAAGGTCCTCACAGCTGTAAGTTCTCTTACATCTGGGTGGCATCCTTCCTGCACCTTGAAGATTAAGATATATCATTGGTAGAAAGAAAGAAAGAAAAGCAAAGCACCATACTGCTTTCCAAGAATAAAAGAGGATGGGAATCTTGTAAAAACCTGAAAACCAATCCTGCTATAACATATAGCAGCTGAGCACATTTTCATTCCTGGAACAAATGAGAAGTTCCTGTTTGCTGTAGTCATTACACCCTTCCCAAATAAGTTGTTGTTGTTAATAATAATACCCCACCCAGCCACCCTGGGTGGCTTCCAACACACATAAAAACATAATAAAACATCAAATATTTAAAACTTCCTGATACAGGGCTGCCTTCAGATGTGTTCTAAAAGTTGTATAGTTATTTATCTCCTTGGCATCTGGTTTGGGGAGGGCATTCCACTCCACTGTCGAGAAGGCCCTCTGCCTGGTTCCCTGTAGCTTCACTTCTTGCAGTGAGGGAACCACCAGATGGGCCCTGAGAGTTGGACCTCAAGTAACTGGGCTGAATGATGGGGGTGGAGACGCTCCTTCAGGTATACAGAGCCAAGGCTGTTTAGGGCTTCAAAGGTCAGCACTAACCCTTAACAATGCTCTGCTTCACCATTACCATGAGGAAAGTTGCTATGCCATATTACCTAGTTGCATTAATGGGATAGGTGCAACAGAATTAACCTTTTTTCTTGTTAGATGGGCATTTCTTCAGCTTAGATGGAAAACTATGCACACAGAGTATCTGACCAGTAAATACTTTATTAGGCCAACAAATTGACTGACTGACTGTATGCATGCAGATCAGGCCAAATTGAATTATATCCTCTTATCCTTTATACAACTCACTTTGCAATAGGTTTTCTAGAAGTTCAATAGGTGGTTTCAAAACTAGACGGCTGCTGGCTGATGTGGAATTTGTTTGGTTGCCTTTAGGGTAGCTTTATACACACTAGCTGACAGTTGTATGCTATTTTTTTGACCTAAAATAGTGCTGACTGCCCAAGGGCTATTTGGGTTTTGTTTGGGGTTTGTTTGGTTATTTTGGGAGAAATGTATGATTAACTTATTTCTTGGATTATCCTTTTTGAGCTGCATTGTAGTGGTCATTTGTTACAAACAATAAAATCTGACTGAGCGGGGGGGGGGGGTGCATGACCCTCCACCAGTGTAGCTAATACCCACTGTTGTTTGGTTCCTCCCTTCCAAAAATTGTCCCATAAAGAATAATAAAGGCCTGAATTTACTTCTATTTCTCGTCGTCCTCTACTAAAATTGCAAGCCATTATTATAAACTGACAAGTACTCAAGAGTGCATTGCCAGAAAGCCACTACATAAGTGACAAATCAGTAGACACAAGTATCAGAGCATCCTTTTCCTTGCTAGCATCTGCTAAGCCAACTATACAGTCTGGTCTCTTACTTGAATGACTTTTCTATACATGTTCGTATTCAGGTTAGGGTTCTTGTTTTTTTATTTAAAAAAACAAAACTTTCTGGAATGACTTTAAAACCGTATAATTAAGGTTTCAGAAGTTTGCAGTATGTTGCTCACATGACAACAGGAAAGTAGAATCTAGACATCATGAAGTTGGTAGTGATGGGCCAACTCTCAATATAAAAAGCATAAAGGACCCCTGACCGTTAGGTCCAGTCGTGACCGACTCTGGAGTTGCGGTGCTCATCTCGCTTTATTGGCCGAGGGAGCCGGCGTACAGCTTCCGGGTCATGTGGCCAGCATGACTAAGCCACTTCTGGCGAACCAGAGCAGCGCACGGAAAGGCCGTTTACCTTCCCACCGGAGCGGTACCTATTTATCTACTTGCACTTTGACGTGCTTTCGAACTGCTAGGTTGGCAGGAGCAGGGACCGAGCAACGGGAGCTCACCCCGTCGCGGGGATTTGAACCGCTGACCTTCTGATCAGCAAGTCCTAGGCTCTGTAGTTTAACCCACAGCACCACCCGCGTCCCTTAACTCTCAATATACAAAAGCCTTATTTCTGCAAAGCAGGACATGTCCAAAGACTGCCTCTCTATCAGCTGGGATTGGGTGGTAATTAGATACCTTTTTGCAGAGATCTAGCATCTGTTTCCGAAGCTGGGAATCAGCTAGGGAGCGAGAGAGGTTCATTAGACCATCAACCACTTCTGGGTATGCCTCCTTTCTCATATTGTGGTAGGTGTCCAGAAATTCAGCTTGTTGTTTGGAAGTCCAGAAGTGGCGTATCAGGAGTTGTCTTGGGAACAGATACCTTGGGAAGGAAAGATTGTCAAGAAGATATACATTTCAAAACCAAGACACAGCTGTGTATCAAAGAACATCCAAATCTGGGCCACAGGAACCCAAATTCTGCATTTTGCAGCTTCTGTTGGTTTTGCAGGTTTTGCCTATTTTCTACAAATTTGACTGCTTCTTCCGGCCAAGACAAGGAGCAACCAGTTATGTGATGGCTGAAACCTCAGCCCCCGACAAGCAGAAGCCCTACTGAACTTTGCTTCTGCAAGTTTTACCAGACCTTGTCCACAGACTTTCAAGTTACCTTCATTTATTTTAAAATGAAATATTTTAATTAAAAAAAACCCCAATGTTTTCAGAATGCCTAGTAGACCATTTTCTCCCTCATGAAATCTACCTGCCAACTTGAAATAATCTCCTGATGCCTTTCTCTAAATTCTTCTGCCTTCAAAAAAAACACGCAGTGCAGGATTTTAGAGCTACTTTTGTCAGTTGTGATATAATCTGTTTCTTGTTAAAGTTCACATTAAGATATTGTCAAGCCTCTACAGCAGGCATCCCCAAACTCGGCCCCCCAGATGTTTTGGGACTACAACTCCCATCATCCCTAGTTAACAGGACCAGTGGTCAGGGATGATGGGAATTGTAGTCCCAAAACATCTGGAGGGCCGAGTTTGGGGGTGCCTGGTATACGGCATGCTAGGCTGTGATCAGGGGCTGTTAAGAGCAAGCCTCAAACATAAATGATGTTATCTTTAACTGTTTTTAACTCCCAAGCTGAAAACACCTATTTGGAACAGACCAAGGAAGGGGTGGGGGAGCTGCTTAAAGGTGAGTGCCCCCCCCTTTAAAAAAAGTTCTGGGGAGTTTAAAGCAGTTTGGGAGTTCTGTTGGGAAAACAACAGAGATGGTAAATTTTCAGAAAAAAATGTGGGAGGGTGCATGGTTGCTGCACAATGAATTGCCACCCAGAGAAATTCACCAAAAACAATCCCTGTAGACCAGGCACCCCCAACCTGCGGCCCTCCAGATGTTTTGGCCTACAACTCCCATGATCCCTAGCTAACAGGACCAGTGGTCAGGGATGATGGGAATTGTAGTCCAAAACATCTGGGGATGCCTGCTTTAGACTGAGTCTACGCATCGGGAGAGAATACAGTGTGGAGCTGTGACTAGGGAAGCACAGGCTCAGAAGAGTCAGGGCTTGATCCCACCCCCAATGATTAATAAGATATGAATGTGCTTTTGCAGTCTGTTTTGGTACCTGCTAAAGCACACTCATCAAAGAGCAGTGCAGGTAAGTGATGAGACCCCCACTACTGTTGCCAAGCATTCACCTTCTCACAGTTAAGCGCAAGGACCTTTCATCTGATCAGGTGCACAGTTGTACTTACATGAGCAAAAGAACCAGGTAGTTGGCAAAGGGAGGAAGAGAAAGAATCCCAACTGGAATGGCCTTGATCAGATCTCTGCGAAACTTCAAAAATGCTTAGTCAGTAGAGCCGCCATGCACACACCCAAAACTACTGCAACTGTGAGGAAAATGCACATATAAAGGGACTGATGAAGCAGTGGCATGCAAGGGACCACCGCTGCATACTCTGGCATTTTATATGCCTCAAGACTGTGCCTATTTTTGTCTCTCGCAAACTTAGTAACTATGGATGCTATATCATGGGTAGGCAAACTAAGGCCGAGGGGCCGGATCTGGCCCAATCACCTTCTAAATCCAGCCTGCGAACGGTCCAGGAATCAGTGTGTTTTTATATGAATGTGTTCTTTTATTTAAAATGAATCTCTGGGTTAATAGTAGGGCCTGCCTGGTGTTTTTACATGAGTAGAATGTGTGCTTTTATTTAAAATGCATCTCTGGATTATTTGTGGGGCATAGGAATTTGTCGTCGTTTTTCAAAATATAGTCCGCCCTCCCCCCCCCCCCAAGGTCTGAGGGACAGTGGCCCCCTGCTGAAAAAGTTTGCTGACCCCTGTGCTATATGCATGCCATTTGGTAGCTTATTAAAGTGGTAGCATTTTCTTTGCAGTGAGAAAGCACTATTCATATGTGGTATCAGGTATGAGGCAAGCTAGAGACACGGCTGCGAAGGCACAACCAGGAACCTTAAAGTGCACTCCAGATTGTGCACTGGCAATGGAAAATAGGCTACAATTTTACTGCCCATCACCTGACTGGGATGGGAGAAAAATAGCTCTTCTATATGAATAATTATGCTGCAGCCAACGGACAATGCCATGCAATAGTGTGTCTTTACACCTGCTTTTTCTGCTGGTTATTTTCCATATGTGGACCTCCACACACACATCAGCGACAATTTATTGACCTGTGACCTACATCCAGTCCGCTGTGTCTATATCTGTTATACAGCTGTTCATGGTGATGATGTTAGACTGACAACCTTTATGTAAATGTCACTTAGCTCCATGTTGCAACACAACACATTGCGTTTGAAAAAGGAGAAAACCTTCCCTACCTCCTTTGTTTGAATAAAAGTGTTTAGATGGAATCTTTCAAGAATAAGAACCCAAATTTCAGCCCTTCTTCTCTACACAGAAACATTTTTACTCAGCCCAACAATATGATAAATGTTCAGGCAAGGAAGAAATAAATGCATCGGGTGAAGGCTGGCAGAAATCAAGCAGAGCTGCCAGACTTTGTTTATTTGCTTTTGCTGAAGTACAGAAACCTCTTAATTAATCTACCCTAAATATTAGTCCACCTATTTGTATTAGTATAGTGGATCCTCACAAAAGTTGCACGTGGTTCTTGCTTATCGATTCAGAAGCTCTCAGTGTGTTTACATAGTGTAGTGGGATAGGGGAGACCTGGCTTCAAATTCCCGTTCGGCTCTTAAGTTGGTTGGGTGACCTTGGGGAGTCTCTCTACAATGATACCCACACAGTACCTAACCTGTCTTTCTTGAAAGATGTGGCGATGGAAAGGGACCATGCATATTGCCCTATGCTCCTTGAAGGAACGTCAGGATAAGATATAGGTGAACAAATAAATCCCAATTGAGGAATGGGGAGAAGGCAGGCAGTAGTTAGTTACTCTGTTACTGTGGATTTATTTCTGTATTCTTTCATGAAAACCCAAACCAATTCTATCTATGAAGTTATATTTTTCATCTGTACAAATTTTACAGTAATACCCTCCTGCAAAAAAGAAGTAAACCCAGAAAGCAAATGGAATGTGCAATTGTACATTTTGACCAGAGGATGGGTTGGTTTTTAGCAGACGGGGAGAGAGGCCAGCAAAATCACCCAGTGTTAACTCACAATTCGTAAGGAGGAAACTGCAAGATTTGAGACAAGGGAGCGGTCACTCATTCTTGCCATTTCAGAATGAAACCGAGTTTAGAAAATCAACATCGCATCGAACAGAAGCAAACATGCTTCCAATGCAGGTATGTCCCCGAACTGAACATTTTTCTTGTCAACCCTATTTGCTTATCTTGTGAAACTCCTCAGTGTATGAGATGGGAAGTTGCTAGACGGCTAGAGCATCGTAAGTGGGCTCCTCACATAGGAAGAAGGGCAGCTGCACAACTGTGGAAACTACCAAGTGTTGCCTGAAATCAGTTTGACTTGTTGACTACCACTGTTGCAGACAAAAGTAAAAGCCTACCTGTCTTAGTCTCTCCATCTCCCTGTATGGAAGTTGATGGAACTGGATCTTTCTATATGACATGTTTGCCTTTATTCTTCTTATTTCTTTCATTTCTGTAAAGAATATCCGAAATCCTGTGCAAAATACAGAAATATTTTCAGATCTGGAACTGTTCTCCCTGAATGTTCAACCTCATGCCAAAGTCCTTCCCAAGCCTTTTACCTTCCCCTTTTACCTAAGAATAGAGCATCACTGCATAAAGAACAGGGCTAGGGAAGCTCTGACCCTCCAGATGCTGCTGAACTACAACACGGCTCCCAGCATGCATGGCAAATGGCCACGGAAGATGGGCATTGTAGTTCAGCAAAATCTGGAGGACCAAAGATTCCCACAACTGGCATAAAGTAACACATACATGAATATTACGCCTCTGTCTCTCCCTTGCCTTGAATGGTTCTTCTGACCCCTCTTAATCCCATCCTCTTTGTAAAACTCCAGCCAGCTAAATTGTTTTCTTTGCTTTAATAGTGTCAGGACATCATGGGGAAAGCCCAAATGCCTTGGCACTTCAAAGGGTTTGTCACAGCCTAACCTCTGTCTAAGGTTGCCACGAGGGTAAAAGGACATGCTCCTTGCAAGTCATTCAGACTTCTCAGAAGCAAGAGATAATGGGATAATGTTTCCTAATCTCTAAAACAGGTTTTGTCTTCTCTCTCTATGCCTCTTACACATGAGCTTCTAACACATTACTACTTCCTTCTCTCTAATCCTGCAGAATCCACTGCCTTCTTCTACAGAGGGTCTTAAATTCTTCTCGCTCCTGCCTTTCCTTACTACAGCTATAATTTTGTTAGATGTACACGGAACTGCCTTCACTCAGAATCTTAACATGTTATTCCCCACCCCAAAAATTACACCATGGACTGTTTTTTTGCAGATCTTTTTTTCCAGCAGGGACAAGCAATGGAAAGCTTCCATGCTCTCCTTTCTCATTCTGAGCTCTTGAGGCTGAAATGGAAATTTTTGTTCCAAACTCTAAACAAACACAATTCCTTTTGAATTCCAAACTCATAAGAATTATGCTTCGTAAGACTAGGGTTTACGAGAACAAATATGGTAAAGCCATGGTTTGCAATCATGGCATCATAAACCATAGTGTGTGTGTGTGTGTGTGTGTGTGTGTGTGTGTGTGTGTGTGTTGTTTTAAAAGCACAGTTCTCCAAAAGTGGACCTCGCGGGAAACCACAATTTATTTAAAATAAAAAAGCTTTCAATCTCCTATTTATTGGCTCAAAAAAGAACGAGCCAGGAGGGTGTGTGAGCATGCGTGGTTGAGGCTTCCTGCAGCATGTCCTCATAGCAGGACACCAGTTTCCCATTACACCTGAAATGGGTCTGTGCAAACACACAAACATGATGCTACAAATGTCATCCATTATTGATACAAGAACTTGTTTCTTCATTCTCACTATAACATGAGCCTCCGCCATTCCTGTTGCAACACAAGAAACAGCACTCCTAGCCCATCCCTAGGAGTCCCCACCTAGGGATGGGCTAGAAGTAAAGAAACTACTTTACCTTGACAGATGCAAAAGTGATTTGTTCTTAAGGTATCACATTCCTCCCAGAATCATGAAACATGCACAAAGGTGTTTTTTTTAAATGAAAACCCACCTTTCAAGAAGGTTGAATATAGCTGGTAGAAACGTGGGAATGTTCTTTCCAAAAACCTTTCATACTTCTCATTCAGGTATTTGACTTTTGAAACCAAAGCAGAGAGTGGTTTTTTGGAATTTGTGTTTGCAGAAAATTGGCACACTGGAGGTCTGAAATAAAGGAAAGTACATGCAAGTCTTGAGTTCTATTGCCACGTATTTCAAGCCCTTTAGAATACAAAAAGGAACTCACAACTACAATAGCTAATAAAGGGGTATGTGGTGAGCAGACTGATGCACAGTCTAAGAGCTTAGCAATAAACTAGCCTGTTATGACCATAATGCAAAAAGATGGGGGGGGGGGGGAATCCATAGGCTATTTCAGGGATAAATGAAGATGAGGTTATGTGCATAATTTTGTCCAATTGCTAATTTTGTCTAATTGCTACCAAAGTACACATTAACCTAGGGGTCATGTACTGTGGGGTTTACACCTATGAATAAGAATAGCAATAAATACCTTCTTAAACAGATGCTGTTCTTGATTAACAACATGAGACTATCATATTAAAAGTCGGCTGTCAGGAGACTAAAAATGAAACTTGTTTTCTGTAGGAAGACACACAAATGCAAAGGGCAAGTATATTTTTATAGACTTGATTCCTGGAATTACATTATTGCAGGGAAGAATTTGCTTTTGTTTTATACATTAATATGTCTTACAGTCACAAAATGCATACATGAAGTGCAGTTCTAGGTGCTCATTAACATTTATCAATTAGGGCTGCCAAACTATTAAATAACTTTTACTTAACCGATTAATCAATTTAGACGGCTTATTAATCAACTACATTTTACCAGAGCATCAGAATAGTTCAAAATCAGAATGCCAAAAGGACACCATCAATTTCATAACCAGGGGCTTCACTCTATTTTCCTCCTAGTGAAAGAGTTCTACAAACTGAGGTTAAGGGCTGATTGGCAAGGCAACCTAAAATTTTGTCATTCTTTATTACAGCAGAAAATCAGAACCCAAACAGCAGCACTGAAAGATAAAAGGTGTGACATTTAGTCTGAACCCTACAAATAAAAGTTGGCCACCCTTGTTGATCTGCTAAAGCTTTACAGCACAATCTTAATCATGTCTACTTGGAAGGAAGTCAATGGAGCTTTGTCTCAGAGGTAGACAATCCTATCCATTCTAGGTAAAGGTAAAGGGACCCCTGACCATTAGGTCCAGTTGTGGACGACTCTGGGGTTGTGGCACTCATCTCGCTTTACTGGCCGAGGGAGCCGGCGTACAGCTTCCGGGTCATGTGGCCAGCATGACTAGGCCACTTCTGGCGAACCAGAGCAGCGCACGGAAACGCCGTTTACCTTCCCGCTGGAGCGATACCTATTTATCTACTTGCACTTTGACATGCTTTCGAACTGCTAGGTTGGCAGGAGCCTATCCATTCTACCTATCAATTAAACGTAATTCACAGGCCCTTTCCTGATGCTAATCCATACAAACTTGATATCTTTTTTTATATGGCCCTCCCATCAGATGTTAAGGACCTGACTTTTAGAAAACAGCTGAAGGCAGCCTTGTATCAGGAGGTTTTAAATGTTTGAGGTCTTACTATGTTTTACATGTACTGTAAGCCACCCAGAGTGGCTGGGGAAATATTAATAATAATAATATATTGTTTTCTGTATTTTTGTTGTAAACTGCTTTGATAATTCATATTAAATAGTGGTATACTGTAGAAATATTTTTATGCTGCCTGCCTGAGTTAACGTTACAGTGGCCAGTAAACATCTTGGATAAAGTGAAAGCAACATCACCTCCAGAATTAGAACAGCCTGGGAGGTCCAGAGGGAGGTTACCATAGATGCCCTTCTGAATGTTGTGAAGGAACCATCCAAGGCAAGAAAATACACTGTTTTCTATCAAGCTCAGTTAGCCCAATAATAAATTATTAGTTTTCAATTTTGTGTGTTTGTGTGTGTAACCTGTGTCTTTTAACTGCTACAAAATCAGCAGGAACTTATCTTATTCCTGAGTTCATGGCATATGAGCCATACCCAAAAAAAGTGGCTGCCCTAACCAACCCACCTTTCACTAATCAGCTGGCAAGAAATAGGTTACCATTTTAAGCAATCTTGGAAGGAAGAGCAGATATCGCCCAGTTCAAATGTGGTCTTCCCAAAGCCAATCTGCAGGAACATTTTGAGCTGTTTTACACATGGTTCAGAATGAGATGGTCTGCACGACTTCAAACCGCACATGGAGTACAGTTTTAAAACTAGGGCACAGTAGGGAGAAAGCAGGTTCACATACAGCCTCCTTGCTGAATTAAGATGAAGAAGAATGGTGCATTTTAAAAAATGGTATTCCTTCTTCCTGCTGTATGCAATAGTACCAGCCATTCTACAAGATTTTGCTGCACAACTAAATCCAGCCACGTATCTGCTTTACACATGCAGAAGAAAGTGGTAGAACAGACTGTATTTCTTTCAGGTTCAGACTGTGTAAGTGAAATGGTATTATTGTTCCCCTTGCATTAAAAGTGCAAATACATAAATCCAAGCATCTCTGTAAATAGAATAGTGTTGCATGGAGCTACCTTTTCTTTGAACTGAAATGATTGGGCGTTTGTTTGTTTTTTAATGCAAGGAGCCTGTGTGCTCTCCAAAATGCATAGCAACCAGAATTGTGACAGGGATGGAGCAACTCCCCGGTGAGGAAATGTTACAACATTTGGGGCTTTTAAGTTAAGACAAAAGGTGAGCATAAAATTATACATGGCATGAAGAAAGTAGATAAGATGTTTTCCTCCTCTCGTTGTAACACTCAGACAAAGAAGCTGAATGTTGGAAGATTCAAGACAGGCAAAAAAAAAAGTACTTCTTCACACAGCTGGAACTACGGAATTCACTTGCACAAGAGGCTGCAATAGCCACCAACCCAAATGGCTTTAAAAGAGGATTAGGACAAATTTATCTAGGGTAAAGCTGTCAGTGGCTACTAGTTAAAATGGTTATACTGTATTCTGTCTCCACTGTCGGGATCAGTATGCCTTTGGATACCAGTTGTTGGAAATCGCAGGAGGGGAGTGCTGTTGCACTCAAAGTCTTGCTTTTGGGGTTCCCACATGCGTCTGGCTGGCCGCTGTGTGAAGCTGAGCCTTTAGCCTGATCCAGGAGGGCTCTTACGTTTTACATGGTGGAAAACTCAAAAACAGCTTACAGCCTGACAATGTTTCAGGTGGCAGGGGATTTTTCGTGCTCCCTCACATACAGAAACTCTGGGGTGGGGGTGACTAGGAAGAAGCAGGTGTAGTTTAGAATCCCGTATACCATAATGAGATACGACGACTCCTTGTTTTTGCCTCCCTGGAAACTGCCATGGTGCAACTGTTGCTTGTGTGCTTACTTGCTTCAGAGGTGCAAAATGTGTGGCCCTCCATATGCTGTTGGAGCACAGCTCCCCTCACCTCCCCCACCCCCAACGAACAACTGGCCACCATGGCTGGACCTCATGGGAATACAACATGGGAGGGGAGACACACCAGAAGGTTGGTAGCCTTTCTCAAACTTGCCCCTCCCCCCAGTCACTCCCATCATCCCTAGCTAGCAGGACCAGCGGTCAAGGATAATGGGAGATGTAGTCCAGCAACCACTGAGGGGATAGCTCAGTCGGTAGAGCAGGAGACTCTTAACTCCAGGACTGCGGCTTTGGTCGAAAGATTCCCTCATCATAGTGGGTTGGAGCAGATCAGTGTTTCCCAAACTTGTGTCTCCAGACGTTTTTTGGACCACAACTCCCATCATCTCTTGCTATCAGGGCCAGTGGTCAGGGATGATGGGAACTGCATTCCAAAAACAGCTGGAGACCCAGGTTTTGTTGCTAGAAACAACTGAATCCCCTTGCTTCAAAAATAACTGACTGACCTGTGTCAATAATAATGGCTGGCCTGCGTCTTTGTTGTGGTACAGTGGTACCTTGGGTTAAGTACTTAATTCATTCCGGAGGTCCATTCTTAACCTGAAACTGTTCTTAACCTGAAGCACCACTTTAGCTAATGGGGCCTGACACGCCGCCGCTACACGATTTCTGTTCTCATCCTGAGGCAAAGTTCTTAACCCGACGTACTATTTCTGGGTTAGCGGAGTCTGTAACCTGAAGCGTATGTAACCTGAAGCGTATGTAACCCAAGGTACCACTGTAATTCAGGGTTTCCCAAACTTGGGTTTCTAGCTGTTTTTGGACTACATCTCCCATCATCCCTAGCTACCAAGACCAGTGGTTAGGGATAATAATAATAATTTATTATTTATACCCCACCCATCTGGCTGGGTTTTCCCAGCCACTCTGGGCAGCTTCCAACAAAATATTAAAATACAGTAGCCCATCAAACATTAAAAACTTCCCTAAACAGGGCTGCCTTCAGATGTCTTCTAAAAGTCAGATAGTTGTTTATTTCTTTGACATCTGATGGGAGGGCGTCCACAGGTAAGGCCCTCTGCCTGGTTCCCTGTAAGTTGGCTTCTCACAGTGAGGGAACCGCCAAGACCCTCAGCGCTGGGAACTGTAGTCCAAAAACAAGACCCAAGTTTTGGAAATGTGGCCGTCGCGGTCCCTTCCAACTCTGCAATTTTAACACCCCCGAGGGCCAAAGGTTGAGAAAGGTTTTGAGTTTTTTCTGTTGTGCGCCGCCTTGGGATCGGTATGCAAATTTAATACACGATAAGGAAATGGTGACAGCAGCCACGAAATTAAAAGACGCCTGCTTCTTGGGAGAAAAGCAATGACAAAGCTAGACAGCATCTTAAAAAGTAGGGACATCACCTTGCTGACAAAGGCCCGTATAGTTAAAGCCATGTAGTGATGTATGGAAGTGAGAGCTGGACCATAAAGAAGGCTGATTGCCGAAGACTTGATGCTTTTGAATTATGGTGCTGGAGGAGACTCTTGAGAGTCCCATGGACTGCAAGAAGATCAAACCGATCCATTCTGAAGGAAATCAGCCCTGAGTGCTCACTGGAAGGACAGATCCTGAAGCTGAGGCTCCAATACTTTGGCCGCCTCATGAGAAGAGAAGACTCCCTGGAAAAGACCCTGATGTTGGGAAAGATGGAGGGCACAAGGAGAAGGGGACGACAGAGGAGGAGATGGTTGGACAGTGTTCTCGAAGCTACCAGCATGAGTTTGACCAAACTGCAGGAGGCAGTGGAAGACAGGAGTGCCTGGCGTGCTCTGGTCCATGGGGTCACGAAGAGTCGGACACGACTAAACGACTACAAGGAAATGACAGCAGCTCCCCTGGGGACCCCGCCCCGCGCCCCCGCTGGAGGTTGCAGGAACCCGCCCTGCCTTCCCCTGACCCCGCTGCAGGCGGGAGGGCGGCGCCCTGAGGGGTCTCCTCGGCGCCCCCTGAGTCGGGGCTCCGCGCTCCCCCTTCCCGGCCCCGCCAAGGACTCACCTCAGCCCCGGCCACGGGGGAGGCTCCGCCGGGCGCAGAGCCAGGTAGAGCGAGGCGGCGGGCGCAGGGACTCCGCCGGCCCGGCAGCGCCCGCGCAGCACCAGCCGCAGCGCCAGCGCCATCCTGCCAGGGCGCCTGAGGAGAAGAAGGAGGGCGCGGAAAGAGCGCGGAGGTCCGGGCGGGAAGCCAGGAAAGCGACGACGACGACGACCCCGGGAAACGGGCCACGTGATTACTACGGGCGGAAGGAGGCTCGGCGGAAGGGAAGCCAGCGGAACTCTCCTTCTTTCCCCGCCTCCTTCGGTACACGTGACCATAGGCGGAAATGGGACGCACGGAAAGAGGAACTTCTTTCCCCTCTCCGGCGTGAGAACCTCGGGACCCGGATGTTGGGGCTTTTCTACAGGGGGGGGCGGTTTGCTTGGGCGTTTGGTTGAATGGGACTGAGTTGGGAGTTTTGAGTTTCGCATACCCTCCAACAAATAGGGCGTCCCATTCCATAATGATATTTTTACTGTTTCTAATAGAGATGGGAAGGTCTGGAAAAATTGGGGGGGGGACAAGTTTTTTTCCCGTTTTTCCCCCAAAGCCTTTTTTCCCCGGAAAAATTGGGAGTGTATGGAATATTCAAATTATATCAAACTGGGTTTTAAAAAAAAAAATTACGGGGGGGGGGACGGCTTTGGGGAAAAACGGGAAAAACCTAGTTTTTCGGGGGGGGGGGCGTTGCAGGCTTTCCCATATATAGTTTCTACCCCCTCCATCTGTCTGGGTTGCCCCAGCTACTCTGAGCAGCTTGCAGCATATACGGTATATACAGTGGTACCTCGGGTTAAGTGCTTAATTCGTTCCGAAGGTCCGTTCTTAACCTGAAACTGTTCTTAACCTGAAGCACCACTTTAGCTAATAGGGCCTCTTGCTGCCGCTGCGCCCCCGGAGCACGATTTCTGTTCTCATCCTGAAGCAAAGTTCTTAACCCAAGGTACTATTTCTGGGTTAGCGGAGTCTGTAACTTGAAGCGTATGTAACCCTAGGTACCACTGTATAATGACATAATAAATCATATACAAGGTTGCCTTCAGATGTCTTCCAATCAACTTGGCTTGGGGGGTCACATAACTCCATACCCTCCCAACATTTCTCTGATGAAAATAGGGATGTTACAAGGAAAAGCAGGACATTCTGGGATCAAATCCGAAACCGGGATGGTTTCTGTAAGTCAGCTATGTCCCTGGAAAATAGGGACACTTGGAGGGTCTGGAATGGTAGAGTTGGGCAGGGGTCCAACCCCTTGCGATGCTGGAATGGGTGAGGGTCAGGCAGCTGTGGGCCTCCAGGCGTCCCAGATTCACTTGCATAACTGAATTATTTCAAGGGGAATCAGGGCTTGGTGGATATATATCTATATATATATCTATATATATATATATATTTAAAAATAATATTTATTAGTAGTTTCAGAATTATAAGAAGAAAAACATTTTTTTAAAAAACATTAAAAAACAACACTATAATAGACAAAAAGAAAAGAAAAAACAAAAACCAATACAATACAACAAAAAAAGAAAAAAGAAAACAACACAAATCCCAAATTACATATCTAAAACTTCCATTTGCTTGTTTCATTGACTTCCTCACACCTCCCTTTTTGTATTCTAGTTTAATTAGTTATTTCAGCAAATTCTTTCCATCTTTCTCAATTTTTGTCAAAAAATTCATCCTAACCTAATTTAATCTAGTAATTAACTCAACAAATCCTTTCCATCTTTCCCCATATTCTATTATTCACATTACCTTAATTAATTTAACCTTATCTTACCCTAATACACCTTAAAGCTTGAATCTTAGTTATCAAATATACATTACTCCTGATATCATTTCTGCTAAAGTCATATAGTTTCATTCCAACATTTTCCCTAATATTCATTAATTTTTAGCCAATTCCCCAAATAGAAAATTTTCTTTATATATTTTCTTCCAATCTTCATACAACGTCCCTTCTTCCTGGTCTCGGATCGTGTCAGTCCTTACTGTCCATTCCATCTAGTCCATCAACCTGGAAGCCTTATGTCCAAGGCCCTTAAGTCTCTTCCATGTCCCTTCTGCAGTTCTTCTTCTTCTTGTTTATACTTGCCCTTTTTCTTGTCTTTTGTTGGTCTCTTTCTTAGTTTCTTTCCTTTCTCATTGAGGGGTAGGCCTCTGGGGGGTTCCAAGCCAAAATTGTCTCCATCTCCCTTCATCAAACCCGCCCATTCCCCACAGTCCCACTCCCCACAATCCTCAATATAGTCCAAAAAGTATTTAAAAGCATATTCCAAGATCTCTCCAACGTTGGGAACCTCCTCAACTCCAGACTCCCCCTGGCCCACTCCAACCTCAATCTTCAATGACAGGACTTGGTGGATATAAACCACAGTACTAATTTGATTTCTCTTGGTGGCTGCATGTATGACTGTAGCCACACTCTGGAAGGACTTAAAAGGTGAATTCCTGGGTACAAGAGAGTATGGCATATTGCCCTTACAGCAGAATTTTCTCACCAGTTAAGGCCAGCAACAGGAACAAAGATAACTGTAGGAGAAGAGTGGAACTTCATTTCATTTCAAAACGCTCCAGAAATCCAAACACCAGTTCCAAAGGTTTATACCAACTTGTAGATCCTTTAATAAGAACATGTTTTACAGATGCACACTGTTATTAGTTGTGGTGTATGTACAGGAATATAATGTATTTTTGAGGTCTCTAAGGAAATGAAAGATAAAAACAAACATCATAAAGTGACTGGAAATACAAAGAAAACTAAAAGCAGAGGAAAAGACTAAAACAAGTGGGGAACCTGCAGTCCTCCAGATATTACAGAGAATGCTGTATCCTGTACCATCAAATGTATACTTGTTAACTTCTTGTAAAGTGTCCCGGGACTCTCTGTTGTTTTATACAGATACTTCCATGTATGCAACAGGGAAGAAAAGAGCATTGCCAATGTGTGAGTTCATACGGGAGAGAGACCCATGTTCTATATTTCCTTCTGGTAGAGACAAGTGGTAGCAGGAAGGCAGCACACATTCCCAGTAAGGGGTTTTTATTTGCTAGCAACATGCTAGAGCTGGGGGAGCCAATGTGGTACCCTCTGATGTTGTTGGACTCCCAGCTCCCATCAACCCCAGCTGATGATGGGACTTGTGGTTGAGCAACTTCTGAAAGACACCAGGTTGGCTACCACAAGTCTAGGGTTTGTCCCGCTGCCTTTATCACACTGACAACTGTAACTGTACACCTGCATGGCTGTGTACACACCATCCATTTAAAGCATGTGACTTCCCCCAAAGAATCTTGGGAACTGAGCTCTTTTTGGTGAGCCAGTGTGGTGTAGTGGTTAAGAACGGTAGACTCGTAATCTGGTGAACCATGTTCGATTCCCCGCTCCTCCACATGCAGCTGCTGGGTGACCTTGGGCCAGTCACACTTCTCTGACGTCTCTCAGCCGCACTCACCTCACAGAGTGTTTGTTGTGGGGAAGGAAGGGAAAGGAGAATGTTAGCCTCTTTGAGACTCCTTAGGGTAGTGATAAAGCGGGATATCAAATCCAAACTCTTCTTCTTCTTTTTCCAGATCCAAGTCTCCACCACCCAAACCACTGGGGCCCTCTCTTGGGTCAGACTGCTCCTGATGCCCCAGATTCCTATTCCCCATCCTGCAATGACCTTCCCAAGAGTCAGACCCCTCCAACTCTCTACTCTCTTCCTGTCCCTCCCCACCTTCTCCCTGACCTCTGTGGCACTCGTGACAGCAGTGTTTCCAGCATAAGGGAAGTAAAGACACCAATACAAAGCGTGAGAGAGGGGAAGGAAAAGCAGCGGGTGGGGGAGCACATAATATCATTTTATGCAGAGAAGAAAAGGATGGAAATATAGAAGGTGCTTCAAAGGTAGTGGCCTTCTCAGTAGTGGCTCCCACCCTGTGGAACGCCCTCCCATCAGATGTCAAAGGAATAAACCACTATCTGATGTTTAGAATACATCTGAAGGCAGCCCTGTTTAGGGAAGTTTTTTAATGACTGAGAAACAGTTTCTACGCAAATGCAATTCTGGTTCTAAACGCAGCATAAGGGGTCTCTATAGTATAGTGTATTTTAAAATGGAGTTTCGGAGTTTTTAGGGGTTTTTGAATGTTTTACGTAGTTTTTCAATTTCATTGTTCTGCATGGGACAATGACAATAAGGATATTGTATATCGTTACGGTATTTTTAATCTCCTGTTTGAAGCCGCCCAGAGTGGCTGGGGAAACCCCGCCAGATGGGCAGGGTTTAAGTAATAAATTATTATTATTATTATTATTATTATTACTACTACTACTACTACTACTACTACTACAGGGGTAAGGGCTAGAAATGTGAATCTGATGTGGAAGAGATTATGGAAACAGTTGAAGGGATTTGTTTAAACGGCCTTAGGAGGCATACCTTTAGCATGAAACAAACCAAGTCTAACCCTCCTTTTTAACAAGCCTCAGAAGTAGATCCAAGAATAACTGATAACTTCTCAGTACACCCGCCAGATACGTTTTCTTACATAGTTTACAAAAAGAATAAAAATTAATGTGCTCTGTAAAGTATCCCCAATAGCCTGCTGTCCTTTTATCTCTGGGTGACCAAATGAAATGAGAGCTTAGCGATGTAAATTGCAGAGTGCTCGACCTGGACTGTGGACACACCTGAGTTCAAGTCCCTGCTCATCCATCAGTTTCACTGAGTGACTTGCAGCCCTGCCTGCCTCAGAAAGTTGTGAGAATGAAAGAGAATTGCCCCACGTATTCTACCCTGAGGCCCTTGGACGAAGCGCAGGATACAAAGGTGGTTCCGAGTGATAATAATTTATGCATTGCTTCACGTGATCAGAATCCGGTTGCATTCCTCTGAGCAAAGAACGCAGTATATTTGGTGTTGACCTTTAGTCCCGCCATCGCAAGCGTGGAGACTGTCACGTCCTCAGAAGGGAGTATAATGCTCCCCTCTGCTGATCTGGCAGAAACAGCTACTGAGTTAAGGAAAGTCTGAAGGAAATTCTTATTTGCCTGCTTGCTTTTAAAAGTTCCCTTTTCCTTGAGTAACTTCTGTTTTCTTTCTGCTCCTACCTTTTATTTTTAGAGGGCTATCATTTACTCGGATCAACAAGGTTAGTTAAAAGGGGGGGGGGGAGCAGAAACCACCCCCTCACACAGACTGCTTTAAAATAACCCAGCCTGTGGGTGAAATATTCATGACTGAGGTCCAAAGCTGAAAAAGTAAGATTACTAAGTCAATCTTTTTTATTAAAAAAAAATTGACACCAATGTTTTCTAATTTGGTAAAGTTGTCCAACCGTCTCCTAAATCCTGTGTAGCAATGGACTCAAGTGGGCTAGGAGAGATTTTTTTAAAAATCACATCCAACAACCAATGTGCCCCTTGGGTTTCAGATAGTACATGGGTAGACGACTCTAAAAAGGCTGGGACACAAATTTTCACAGCTTCCTGCAACCAATCAGAAGCCGTGCTTTGGAAGTTGAACATTTCGGAAGTTGAACGGACTTCCAGAACGGGTTCTGTTTGACTTCCAAGGTACGACTGTACTCAGAATGGGATGATACAGGTACATGTCCTCACTCATATGTCATCTCCCCACAGGGACACAATGTCATAATAATAATAAATAAAATAATAATAATAATAATAATAATAATAATAATAATAAATAATTTATTATTTATACTCCGCCCATCACAACCTTGATGGCAGAAAGTGAGGAGGAATTAAAGAACCTTTTAATGAGGGTGAAAGAGGAGAGCGCAAAATATGGTCTGAAGCTCAACATCAAAAAAACGAAGATCATGGCCACTGGTCCCATCACCTCCTGGCAAATAGAAGGGGAAGAAATGGAGGGAGTGAGAGATTTTACTTTCTTGGGCTCCATGATCACTGCAGATGGTGACAGCAGTCACAAAATTAAAAGACGCCTGCTTCTTGGGAGAAAAGCAATGACAAAGCTAGACAGCATCTTAAAAAGCAGAGACATCACCTTGCCAACAAAGGTCCGTATAGTTAAAGCTATGGTTTTCCCAGTAGTGATGTATGGAAGTGAGAGCTGGACCATAAAGAAGGCTGATCACCGAAGAATTGATGCTTTTGAATTATGGTGCTGGAGGAGACTCTTGAGAGTCCCATGGACCGCAAGAAGAACAAACCGATCCATTCTGAAGGAAATCAGCCCTGAGTGCTCACTGGAAGGACAGATCCTGAAGCAGAGACTCCAATACTATGGCCACCTCATGAGAAAAGAAGACTCCCTGGAAAAGACCCTGATGTTGGGAAAGATGGAGGGCACAAGGAGAAGGGGACGACAGAGGATGAGATGGCTGGACAGTGTTCTCAAAGCTACCAGCATGAGTTTGACCAAACTGCGGGAGGCCGTGGAAGACAGGAGTGCCTGGCATGCTCTGGTCCAGGGGGTCATGAAGAGTCGGACATGACTAAACAACAACACCCCACCCATCTGACTGGGTCTCCCCAGCCACTCTAGGCGGCTTGCAACCAAATATAAAAAACAATACAGTGTCAGACACGACAAACTTCCCTAAACAGGGCCGCCTTCAGTTGTCTTTTAAAAGTAAAATAGTTGTTTATTGCCTTGGCATCTGCTGGGAGGGCGTTCCACAGGGCAGGCGCCACTACCAAGAAGGCCCTCTGCCTGGTTCCCTGTAACCTCACTTCTTGCAGCGAGGGAACCGCCAGAAGGCCCTCGGTGCTGGATCTCTGTTTCCGGGCTGGATGATGGGTGTGGAGACGCTCCGTCAGGTATACAGGACCAAGGTTGTTTAGGGCTTGAAAGGTCAGCACCAACACTTTGAATTGTGCTCGGAAACGTACTGGAAGCCTTATCATGGCATAAGGCACTTGTTAACTGGTCCAGCTAGGGTCCTTTAAAGATAGCCATGTACTCATATTCCCCTCTGCCCCCGAGTCAATGATACGTCTGCTCTTGTGGGTGTGTGGAGGTCTCTGAGGTCTTGTGTATTCAGCTCTTTCTTATCAGAAGAAAACCCACATAGAAGCCAGAAAGGCTACCGAAAGTCTTTAGGACAACTGGCTGATAAATTCAGTCTTGATGGAGCATTTGAATCAGTGGATCAGTGATAGACTTTGTATTGTATTGATTTATCTAATGAGACTTATCAGGGCTGCACTTATCATAGATGGAAAATGTGCAGTTGTGCCAAGTTCTGTTCCTAAATGACAAAAAGAAACCCCTCCCAAAACAAACTCTTCCAGATTTCATTATATTTTATGCACAAATCATTGGAACGCTTCCTTCATTTTCACCAAATGGCTTTTTAAACTCTTTCCCCCATATCAGTAACATTTGCCCAATATAAGCCCGCTGTGACCAAGTCCTGAATGATCAATTGCACTAGCGAACAGAACTAGGATCAAAGTTTATTGTGTCCAATTAATTCTCCATTAATTATTGGTGTGTCAGTTATATTATTATTTTCAGAGCACTCTGCCCCACTATACATAATTGGGTGTATGTCTTTAAAAAAAAAAAGCAACCATATAATTGGTTTTGCCAGGCTATTTAAAACAACCCTGTCCATTACTAGCCTGGGAAAGGTAAAGTCTGGTTGAAGAATTCTTATCAGCTGGAGACACATATATATAGTGAAATAGGTGTGGGGTTTTTCTTTGTTGAGGAATCTGCAGAGCAAGAAGCTAACATCATCCACATAAAATGACTAAAAAACACTTCTCACAGCCCAACTGTGAGATGGGTAAGTATTAGCATTGCTTATTATTTAGGCTGCAAGTGGAGATAAGGTTTCTGTTCTGTTGCGTAGTTTAGGTTTTTCCTGTAGCATTCATATACTCTCCAACATTTCTCAAAATAAAATAGGGACATCCTATTCTATTCTTATTCTATTTATACCCCACCCATCTGACTGGGTTGCCCCATCCACTCTGGGGAGCTTCCGACATATATAAAAACATAATAAAACATCAAAAAACCTTCCCTATACAGATGTATTCTAAAGGTTGTATCGTTACCTATCTCCGTGGCTCAGAGGGCTGGATAACTCCATACCCTCCAACATTTCCCCTAAGAAAATAGGAACATCTTAAGGAAAAGTGGGACATTCTGGGGTCAAATCAGAAAACCGGGACAGCTTCTGTAAATCCGGGACTGTCCCTGGAAAATAGGGACATTTGGAGGGTCTGCTTTCAGATGGGTGCAATCCTGTGTCTACTTTCCCCATCAAGGTCAATGGGACTTACTACTTAGCAGACATGCATAGGGCTTGTGCTGTGACTCAGATAAGGCTTTGATGGTCCCCTTTCCTGCATTCTCTGGAAATGTGATTTGGATTGCATGTGCTGGTCTAATTTGTGGATGATGCAGTCTCCTTGTGGAGGGACTGGAAGTGATGGGCTTTTGGTTGTGCAAGGTAACCAAAGACAAAGGAGGAGGAGGTGCCCACAGAAGCCATTGTAGCAGATGCTGTTGCATGGTCAGCTACACAGCCTGAAACACCCTTTTATACACATAGCTGTTAAAGGTATAGGTACCTGAACCTGAAATAACACAACTTACTTTCTTCTCCCTCTTTCTTGTATTGTTTAGGTTGCTCCCCAGCTTTGAACAAATACTATTTTATTTGTATAGGCATTTAAGATGTCCCCCTCCCTCCATTTTTCCTTGTATGTGATTAATTGAAAAACTGCATTTACAAATCTGTTGCTGATTTTATTTAAAACAGCCCTATCCTTCTTTGTATCTTACCCATCCCTGCCAGAAGGTCCTCCTGGCCTTCTTATTCAAAGAATCCGCGATCCTGGACAGACAAAATAATAGCAGTCTACAAATATTTATCTAAAGTATTTCTTGACTGCCCTTCATTAAAAGAATCCTGTGAGTTTGCAAAAAGAAAAGCAGATAGATGACTTGCAGTGAGCAACTGTAACATGCATTTTGTCAGCAATGTGTCTTGGTGATCTGGTTCCTAGCTAGGGCATCGGCTGCTGGGACATCCTTGAAAGAAAAAGTGCCCATAAAACATTTGTATAAGCACTAAGCAAGGGCTGAAACTGCCCATTGGCTCTGGTGAGTCTTAATTTCCTCCCTTTAAACTTAGCCCCCAGGTGACTTTTAATGTCTAAGGTCAAGGGTTGCTTTTGTTATAAGAAAAAAACTGCTCCCCTGTCCCTTATGGGGTACCTAAGAGCCCGTGTAGAGTCCTTATGTAGGTTCCCTGTCAGTAGGAGAAAATAACAGAGGCCAGCCAGATAATATTGAGAAGCAAAGCAGCTAGTAAGCCTGATCTTTATTAACTGTTGCAACAAGGTGCTCACAACCACACACAGGAGGCAGGAGGGACCCCAAAGAATGGTGCGCAAGCCCTTATATAGACATTTGGAATTGCCCACCCTTGAGCCCAAGACCATCCCCCCATACATCATACATACATCAGAGAAGGGGCAGTCTACAACAGAATCCTGTCTGACACGAAACCTGTTGATGGGTTTACCTGGCTGTTAATGGGTTTACCTGGACAGCCTGGTTAGTCTTTTGTGATGATAAATACTTAATTCCTGGGTCCAGGTCACAGGCTCGCCCTATTCATATCTTATATGTGCCCTTAAGGCAGGATTTGTGAGCAAAGAGACAATGGGGAGGTTTTCCCCATTTCCTCCCTCCTTGCAGAGAAACATTTGATGTCAATTTGGGAAAGACAAAATGGTTTCAGGACCTTTTTCCCCCTGTACTGTTTCAGACATGCGGGTTATATATTTATGTGTGTGTTTGCTTGGTACATTTATTTTATATCTTAGACCTTATAATTCTCATAACGCTTCTTCACCCCTGTTTCGGTTTTTACAAAATGCTGCAAAAGACAGAATATCCAGTTAAAAGGACCATGGTAAGTAGCAGGTGATGGGTAAGACCTTTGGGCTACGGCAGAACTGCTGGCAGTTAAGAGGAGACAATGCTGTTTGATTTGGTTTAAAGCAACTTAGAGCTGTTTCTCTTAGCTTTCTTCTTCTTCTAAGGACTCCAGCAATGTATGCATTGGTGGCTTAAAAGGCAGCAAGGCTGTTTTCTCCCCATTGTGTTTCAAGCTTAATCTGCATATTGCTGTACACACCTGATGTACATTGCCTAATTTGTTTCCCTCCACCTCCCCAACTCCTGTTCAATGAAGACGTCGTCTGCGCAAGCATGCACAGTCTTCTGCACATGCCCAACAGCTGCCTCAAATTTACACATCTCAGTTTAACTGTAATGTGAATGTGGCTTACGTTGTCCTCTTGGATGGAAGAGGAGTTGAGAGAAGAAATAGGACCAAATGGCACTATTTCTCAAGGAACTGCACTCTGCATTCAAACACCAGCGGTGGGAGCGTATGGGAGCCGGAGTAAATGGTAATGTGCTTGTAAATCAACAATAGCAAATACCTTGTATGTAGATCTTGATATGCTGATGAGCCGCCAAGTTTATAGATCAAATATTAATTGCTGGTGCTGGAAAGAAGCTAGCCCTGCGGTCCTGGGCATGTGGACCATAATTCAACATGAGCGAAGTATGCAAGCAGCACCTATCAACTAAGTAATTTCTATTGCTTTCAATGCAACTTACACTCCAACAAGTGAGTGTCAGAGCAATTGTGTCCTCCCTTTAGGGCTGGCCCAAGGAATAATAAAATCATAGAGATTTTATTTAGAAGACATCTGAAGGCAGCCCTGTTTAGGGAAGCTTTTAAGGTTTAATAGGTTATTGTATTTTAATATTCTGTTGGAAGCCGCCCAGAGTGGCTGGGGAAACGCAGTCAGATAGGCAGGGTATTACAGTGGTGCCCCACAAGACGAATGCCTCGCAAGACGGAAAACCTGCTAGACGAAAGGGTTTTCCGTTTTTGAGTTGCTTCGCAGGACGAATTTCCCTATGGGCTTGCTTCGCAAGACGAAAATGTCTTGCGAGTCTTGAGATTTTTCCCCCGCTTTCCCCCCCCTTTATCTAAGCCGCTAAGCCTTTAATAGCCTTTTAGCAGCTAATCCGCTAAGCCGATAAGCCTTTAATAGCCGCTAAACCGCTAATAGCGCTAATCCGTTAAGCCGCTAATAGGGTTGCTTCGCAAGACGAAAAAACCGCTAGACGAAGACACTCGCGGAACGGATTAATTTCGTCATGCGAGGCACCACTGTATATTTATTATTATTATTATTATTATTATTATTATTATTATTATCTAGTCCAACCCTCTGCAATGCAGGAATCTCAGCTCAAGCATCCATGATGGATGGTCATCCAACCTCTGCTTTAAAACTTCCAAAGAAGGAGAGTCCACAACCTCTAGAGGGAGACTGTTGTACTGTCAAGCAGCTTTTACTGTCAGAAAGTTTTTCCTGATGTTTAGTTGGACTCTTCTTTCTTGTAACTTGAAGCCATTGGTTAGGGTCCTAGTCTCCAGAGCAGAAGAAAACAAGCTTGTTCCCCCTTCTGTGTAACAGCCCTTGAGATATTTGAAGATGGCCATCATATCTCCTCTCTGTCTCTTCCTTTCCAGGCTAAACATACCCAGCTCCTTCAAGCGCTCCTCATAAGGCTTAGTTTCCAGACCCTTGATCATTTTGGTTGCCCTCCTCTGCACACGTCCCAGCTTGTCAACATCCTTCTTAAATTGTGGTGCCCAGCACTGGACACAGTATTCCAGGTGTGGTACTATTACTTCCCTTGATCTGGACACTATACTTCTGTTGATGCAGCCTGGAATAGCATTAGCTTTTTTAGCTGCTGCGTCACATGGCTGACTCATGTTCAGCTTGTGGTCCACCAAGACCCTGAGATCCTTTTTGCATGTACTGGTAGCATAAGATAGGTGTCCCCTATTTGTATTTGTGCATCTGGTTCTTCCTGCCTAAGTGCAGAACCTTACATTTGTCCCTATTGAAATTCATTTTGGGCCCAGTTCTCCAATCTGCTAAGGTTACTTTGAATTCTGATTCTGTCTTCTGCGGCATTAGCTACCCCTCTCAGTTTGGTGAGAGTCACAACCTTCATTGTATGCTCAGTACTGGAGGGGGGAAGGTAGAAAATTGCAAAGACAGACAGAAGAAAAGGCAGACAAACCTTCTGAGTCTCTTTGATCAGTGCCCATCAATCTGGGAGTATGGTAATAAGTAGCAGCTGCTGCAACACCTGCATGCATGCTGCGCACGTAGAGTCAAAGCAGCCAACATCTATGCACAAGATTGTTTTTTATTGTTTAGTCATGTCTGACTCTTTGTGACCCCATGGACCAGAGCACGCCAGGCACTCCTGTCTTCCACGGCCTCCCGCAGTTTGGTCAAACTCATGCTGGTAGCTTTGAGAACACTGTCTAGCCATCTCATCCTCTGTCGTCCCCTTCTCCTTGTGCCCTCCATCTTTCCCAACATCAGGGTCTTTTCCAGGGAGTCTTCTCTTCTCATGAGGTGGCCAAAGTATTGGAGCCTCAGCTTCAGGACCTGTCCTTCCGGTGAGCACTCAGGGCTGATTTCCTTCAGAATGGATCAGTTTGATCTTCTTGCAGTCCATGGGACTCTCAAGAGTCTCCTCCAGCACCCTAATTCGAAAGCATCAATTCTTCGGCGATCAGCCTTCTTTATGGTCCAGCTCTCACTTCCATACATCACTACTGGGAAAACCATAGCTTTAACTATACGGACCTTTGTTGGCAAGGTGATTTCTCTGCTTTTTAAGATGCTGTCTAGGTTTGTCATTGCTTTTCTCCTAAGAAGCAGGCGTCTTTTAATTTCATGACTGCTGTCACCATCTGCAGGGATGAGGTATATATTTATATGTGTGTGTGTGTGTGTGTGTGTGTGTGTGTGTGTATATGTATATGTGTGTGTGTGTGTGTGTAGAAGTGTGTGTGTACACACACACACACACACACACACACACACAAATAGTATTCTACTAAGTTTTACGGCAGTGTAAAAGGTTCAGCAGCTGGCAAGTCACTGCATGTATTGCTTTTCAAGCATTTATGGCGACGTGCTGGAAGTTGTTGGGTTTTTTTTGTTACCTGTGGCAGCGGTGGTTGCACACAGCTGCCCGGCGAAACACAGAGAAAGATGTTGCCCAGGAGTACAGCAAGCTAAAATGGACACGTGGTCCTGGCATCCCACAGAAAAGCTGCAAAGCTACAGGTTCCACCGGTCGTACTGACTATAAAACACACTCCACTCAGCCTTCTTTATGGTCCAGCTCTCACTTCCATACATCACCATTGGGAAAACCATAGCTTGAACTATACGGACCTTTGTAGGATTTAGGTAAAGGTAAAGGGACTCCTGACCATTAGGTCCAGTCGTGACCGACTCTGGGGTTGCGGCGCTCATCTCGCTTTATTGGCCGAGGGAGCCGGCGTACAGCTTCCGGGTCATGTGGCCAGCATGACTAGGCCGCTTCTGGCGAACCAGAGCAGCGCACGGAAACGCCGTTTACCTTCCTGCTGGAGCGGTACCTATTTATCTACTTGCACTGGTGTGCTTTCGAACTGCTAGGTTGGCAGGAGCAGGGACCGAGCGACAGGAGCTCACCCTGTCGCGGAGATTCGAACCGCCGACCTTCTGATCCGCAAGTCCTAGCCTCTGTGGTTTAACCCACAGCGCTTTACGCTCATCTTAATTACTCTCTTGTGTTAAGGCTTGTGTGTGAATCCGCCCCCCCCGTCTAGCTCTAATCTAAAGAGTGCAGGCGCCGCGCCGCGGCGGACTACTCTACATTTTCCTAGCTCTGCGCGCCGAGCTGCGCCTTCTCCCTCCGCTCCCGCCTCTCGGCCACACGGCGAGCCAATGAGAGAAGCCGGGGCCAGCGGAGGGCGGGGCCCAGGCTCTTGATGGAACTGAGCCATGGAGCCCGGAGGCGGCTGGAGGCGGCTGTGCTGCCGGCGAAGGTAAGGGTTGGGGGCGGGCAAGTTGGGGCGCGGGGCGCCCTGGCATGCATGCAGTTGCTGAAAGGGGGGGGGGCTCATTTCAGCAGCGGGGGGGGGGAGGTGGGCGCCCTTGTCCGCCGAGGTTTGCACACGTGTCACCTTCTGCTGCGTCTTGCTATCCCAGGGGTCAAGCCGGTCGTGGGAATGAGACAAAGAGGGGAGGGAAAATAAGATTACTTAGCCTAATTGTCCAGCCCAAGGTTTGGAGGAGGCGCTGCTTTTATTATGGAAAAAAAGAACCTCAGTTGAGCTTTTATTTTTATTTTTTTTTCTCCCACCCCTGGGTGGATTTCTAAATAAATGCAAGCCACCAAACTTGCTTTCGAGGAAGACCCGGGACACTGGCCTTGTCTGAACGTGGTTTTCAAAGGAAGAGGTTTAATTCTTGCCGAGTCTCCAACTTTCGCGTGTCTTTTGAAATGCTTTGCCCTCCGGAGCTGCCACGCAATTCGGGGAAGCTCTTGCTTGCTGCTGGCCTCCATTTGCTTCTGGAATCATTTGCACAACTCCCTCGCCCTCGCTGTCTTCCAGAAAACTGTTGGCTTTGCATGAAACCCGGCATGTTTTTTTCTGGTGGTTTGCATTGAAAAAAGGAGCTTTCCTGCTATCCAAACATCCTCAGGCGCCTGGTTTGGGGGGTGGAAGGTTGCTGATACGATTGCAAGGTTGCGTTTTCACGTGGGTCGTTATCTCAAGTGAAATCAGTGGAGGAAGGGAAAGCAAGAGAGAAGGGGAGCATCTCTTTCCAAACCAAACAGAGTTGCAAGTCAGCGTGACCGGAGGGCATGTTCCTTTCCAGTTCTAAGTGGCCTGATCCTTTCCACCCCTTCCTCTCCTTCCCCCAGCGGATACTCCTAGAGATGGTATTCTTGAATAATGCACCAAGCCTTGCCTGGGAGTCCATCCCAGATTTTTATTCTGGTCTGGGAAGGCAGAAGAGGGCACTCTGGGAAAAGCAAAGAGATAGGGATGACTCTTGTTTAGCATGTGACACTTGCAACCCAGTCTAAAGCATGTTTACTTGGACTTTACAAGGCCAGGTGTTACCAGTGGGGTTTTATTTCCAGGTAAGTGCGTTTAGAATGGAAGCCTAAATCCTGTCTGCTGTTTCAACACTTCAAGCAACAAGGCTGTGCCTTATTTCGAGGCCTCCAGGTGTACAGGACTCTCGCCCCGCGTCTGAAATACAGGAGCAGTGTACTTCTGAATGCCACGTGCCAGGGAGAAACAGGCAAGAGTCATAATTTTCGTAGGTTGCCTGTGATTTCCCCAGGGGTGTTCTGTTGGGAACAGAATATTGGGCTAGATCAGGATTTCTCCAGCTTGGGTCTCCAGCTGTTTTTGGTCTACAGTTCCCATCATCCCTGACCACTGGTGCTGCTGGCTAGGGGTGATGGGAATTGTAGTCCAAGAACATCTGCAGACCCAAGTTTGGGAAACCCTGAGGAGCTAGATTAACCTTTGGTCTGGCGAAGAGGGAGCCTGTGTGTTGTGGAGCACAAATCTGCCCATTTCAGTGTTTTCTTTTCCATCTGGGCCTTGTTATGTTGCATTCTGTGTGATGGAGATATATATATATATATATATATATATATGTAATATTTCATGAATAGGAACTAAAAACTAATCCCAGTGCATGTACTGTATTTCTCTTCTCCTGTTACCATCTTGCAAAATGTTTGTGTGAGGTTACTCAGATTTTCTAGCAAATACAGTGGTACCTCGGGTTACATACGCTTCAGGTTACAGACTCCTCTAACCCAGAAATAGTACCTCGGGTTAAGAACTTTGCTTCAGGATGAGAACAGAAATCGTGCTCCGGCGGCATGGCGGCAGCAGGAGGCCCCATTAGCTAAAGTGGTACCTCAAGTTAAGAACAGTTTCAGGTTAAGAACGGACCTCCAGAACGAATTAAGTTCTTAACCCGAGGTACCACTGTAACTCAAATGCCATCCTTACAGCAAGGATTGCATTATTGCATTGCCAATACAAAACAGAGAATTGTTTTTAAATAGTTACCACAGAGTCTCCCAAACTTGGGTCTCCACCTGTTTTTGGACTACAAGTCCCATCATCCCTGACCGCTGGTCCTGGTAGCTACAGATGATGGGAGCTGTAGTCCAAAAACAGGTGGAGACTCAAGTTTGGGAGACTCTGTGGTAACTATTTAAAAACAATTCTCTGGGAAACACTGAGTTACTACAACGAAGACACAGGCCAGCCATTATTGTTGACACAAGTCAGTTAATATTGACATGGGTCAGTCATTTATTTTTAAAGCAAGGGGATTCGGTTGTTTCTGGCAATATAGTATAAATGAGTTGGCCAGACATATGTTGTCCTGAGGAATAATCATACACAGTCTAAAACTGGGTGAGTGAACAGGATGTGATTCAACAACAGCACCACTGCTGAGTTTTGTTCTTAAACTCAAGACTTGCGGGTGAAGACTGGTAGATGTCAGGCTTCATGATGCACTGTGTGTCTTGTGACACAGACAGTGAAAAACTGCTTTTCACAAAAGCTTGCTCGGATAAAGGCCCTCTAGTTTAACAGCATTCATTTGTTTTCAATGCTGCTAACCACGTGTGGTTACTCCTCTTAAATACTTATTGGTCCCATGCAAGGAAGAGTCGAAATTAGCAGGAACTAAAAACAGTCGGTTGCATTTACAGCGGTACCTCAGGTTAAGTACTTTATTCATTCTGGAGGTCCATTCTTAACCTGAAACTGTTCTTAGCCTGAAGCACCACTTTAGCTAATGGGGCCTGCTGTGCCGCCGCCGCATGATTTCTGTTCTCATCCTGAAGCAAAGTTCTTAACCCAAAGTACTATTTCTGAGTTAGTGGAGTCTGTAACCTGAAGCGTATCTAACCTGAAGTGTATGTAACCCGAGGTACCACTGTACTTCGAGGCAAATAATTGGAAGGATGGCATAGGAAGGTTCAGATTTCAGGTCTGCATTAATCGCTGAACTGTTGCACCTTATACATATGTATTCTCTCATACTCGTTTAATAATGCTTAAGGTTGAAAGCCTGACTCAACTTACCTGGGAGTAAGCCCCCTTAAATACAATGCAAAGTCCTTCTGAGTAGACATAGTTAGGCTTGCACTGTTACTTGAGCTGCGAAACTATATTTCTTCTCTCTTGCTGGGGGAAGCTGGAGTCAGTCCTAATTCCAAATCGATTGCAGTTTTGGATCAAAAAGTGGGGAGAAGCGGTTGAATTCAGATGGTGTGTTGTAGGCAACTGATCCTTGTTCAAACCGGCATAAGTGCCAGTGATTCTAACAGATATGGTTTTCCCCTCCCCTCCTTTATCTCTTCTCATCAGACTGTTTCCGTGGTTTGGCTTGAGAATATTCTGCCCTTTTCCTGGAAACTTGGGGAGGTGTACATTATGATACACAGAGATACAGATACACACACATACTTAACAGTTAATGCCAAAGTAGGCTTCCCAGTGGTTTACAAAACCAGTTACATAAACAATACAAAACCAGTTACATAAACATTTAAAATATAAGCAGCCATAATTAAAGTACACAATAAAAATCCCCATTAAAATAGCACAGCAATTAAAACAGGTGACTTGAGTGGAGTGATCAAGGGAGCAGCTGGGTAAATAGGCTAGCCCCTTCTATGCTCACAGCAGTCATGTCACAGAGGTTGACCAAAGCCATTGCACTTTTAAGGTATTGTATATTACATGTGTGTGTCACATAGCACCATTCTCTTTAAAAAGCCACCTCTGGAAAGGGACTCGCCTCTGAACCCGGTCTGCAAGCACAAACTGCTTGCAAATGTATGCCAAAGTGGTGGCGGTCACACCTTACCTGCCCCATACCTGATGCCATATAAAATTTAGGGGGACAGCTGTGTGTGTCTTGGCAGAAATGCCTTTGTGGGTCACAGTAGGACCTCTTCTAGGCATCCGTGGGTCAGAGTCTCATCGCACCAGCTGCTTTTTGCTTTCCTGTTGTCATCATTGACTCAAATGAGTGTTTGTGCATAACCTATAATTAGCTTCTGGGGAAGAATGGCTTAGCCATGAAACTTCCTGGGTGGTCTTCGAGAAGTAGGCGGTTTGAACAGGTACCTGCAGTCTTGTCATCTGAGCCAGCCAAAGACATTCTGCTGTCTGAGGCAAAGGAAGATGACCTCCGCCGCCGCCCAGTTCGATGTATAAAAGCCGGCCAGTTGAAATATTAGTCGTTGAGCATCTCCTGTTACTCGGTCCAAGGGAACTAGTAAGGGCTTTGAAATGGTTTAATGCTTCCACCAGGGAAACTATAAAAGCATATACATGACCCACTGTTGGGTTGTATCCAGGGCTGTGCATAGTCTGAGTGGAACAGGCCTTTGCATGCAGAAATGAAACTTCACTTTCCTCCCCACTCTGCAGCTTAGCACGCACCCCCAAAATCTGCTCCAGGGGTCATCCAATCCAGCTTGTTGTCAAAGGGTTTGCCTGAGCTCCCCCAGCAGGAATACTGGATGTGAACCATTCTGAACTCTACGGTTGGGCTTATCCTCTCCTGTTCATTTCTTTCCATATTAGCAACCACCTCTCTCTCTCTGCTGTCAGGAAGCCCATTTCCTCCCTTTCTGACCCGTACAAGGCCAGCTGCTGAAATAAGGCAAGGATTGGGCATTCAGTTGAATCCATGTGTGTCCTGTGTTTTGTGGTTCTTTTAAACAAGGTGAGCCTGAAGCGTATGTGAGATAGAGAAATCAACTTGAAATCAAGTTGCTGGAGAGAGCTGATCTCGCACTCAGCTGCTCCCCCCTATATATGCATGCTTGTTCTTCATTTTCAATTGTAGTGCGTACGTGAAATGGGCATCCACAAGGGTGCCATAGCTCTGCAGCAGCTCACATGCCTTGCCTGCCCTTCAAGGATCTCCCATTAAAAGAATTTCACTAGCGGGGCTGCTAAAGACCTCAGTGGAGAGCCACTGCCTGTCATCTGAGAGTGCTAGGCTAGTTTGCCTCCACGTAAGGATGCGGGTGGCGCTGTGGTCTAAACCACTGAGCCTAGGACTTGCCGATCAGAAGGTCGGCGGTTCGAATCTCCGCGACGGGGTGAGCTCCCGTTGTTCAGTCCCAGCTCCTGCCAACCTAGCAGTTCTAAAGCACGTCAAAGTGCAAGTAGATAAATAGGTACCGCTCCTGCGGGAAGGTAAGCGGCGTTTCCGTGCGCTGCTCTGGTTCGCCAGAAGCGGCTTAGTCATGCTGGCCACATGACCCGGAAGCTGTCTGCGGACAAACGCTGGCTCCCTTGGCCAATAAAGCGAGATGAGCGCCGCAACCCCAGAGTCGGTCACGACTGGACCTAATGGTCAGGGTCACTTTACCTTTTCCTTTAAGGTGACTTCACGTGTCTACCTGAGTTTAATACCCTTAAATTGTGGAGCCCTGATAAAGTTCGGGAATGGATCTTTGAAAAAGACGCCTTTTTGGACTCCACAAAGATAAAAAACTCTGGGTTTTCCTACTGGTTTCCCCGAGTAAAAGCAGTCAAAATCTGTGCCAACTACTTGGTGGAGATCACTGATCCCACCCTTCGGAGAGCTTTCACTATGGCACGGTTTCAAACACTGCCAACTGCATATCTGACCGGTAGATTCACAAAAACCCCAGTAGAACATCGTTTATGCCCTTGCCTTATGAAAATTAAAGAGGATCTTACACATTACCTCCTCTATTGCCCCATCTACTCGGGCTTTAGAGACGCATTGCTGCAAATTATACCCAACTCTATAACCAATCCTGAAGATAGAGTAAAATTTTTGTTAGTCGATGCAAACCCACGTATTACCCATGTGGTAGCGGTTTTTGTGATGAAGGCCATGAAAGCCAGGGAAAGATTTATGGATGACAATGTAAAGACCCCTTCATCGTCTGTTTAACTCGTTGCTTGTTTTCCCTCTCTTTCTATTTTGTGGGATGAAGGTTTTGTTGGCGTAGTATGTAATGAATTTTAATATTTTTTAACTATTGTTGTGTTAATGTTTGTGTACAGGCATGGTCCTCACAATAAACGGATTTGATTGATTGATTGACTTCACGTGTTGTGTGCATGTCCAGGTTTGTGACACTCAATGCAGCTGCGCATCCTTTGCACGCACGCAAAAGCAGCCTCTCGGACGTGTCCCTTTGCACACCTTGCTGCCGAAAGTCAGATGTAGCAGATTTAAAGGATAGTAAACTTCCAGACACCTTTACTGCCCATAATTTTCCACTTCTAGACTTGAACCCAGCTTTATAGAAAGATTATAGAAGAGCAGAGAGGCACTTGTGCCGGCAAAATGTGTGATATGGCACGTCGCAGAGAGGGTACTGCTTGCGCACGTGTCTTGCTAGGGCACAAGCCTGCAGTACTGAGCATTGTGTACAGTTCTTGTCCCACCTGTAAAAAAAAGGTGCGCACCGACCCCTCTCGCTCTCCAGGCTTCAGCGAAAGCCTGCATTCGCCCCATAGGACGCACACACACTTCCCCTTCATTTTTGGAGGGGAAAAAGTGTGTCCTATAGGGCGAAAAATACGGTAGGTGGTGTGGTAGAGGTGTCTCTATCCCATAACTTGGGGTTGTGCAGTGGAATTAATTGGCAGTAAGTTCAGGGCATGCGAAATGAAGTCACTCTTACACACAACGTGCAGTTAATTTATGGAATTCACTGTTGTGAGATGTGGAAATGTCTTCCGACTTCCAGGGCTTAAACGGGAGGATTGGCTCATTCATGGAGGATGAGTCCATCGGTCATTATTAGCCGTAAAACAGAAGCGCCACTTCCAGTAGGGTTGCTTCTGCATTCTGAAATGGAGGTGCGATTTGAAATTACTGGGCATCTCTTGTTCCCTATAGCTAGGGGAATCCGTTTACCGCAAGCCGAAAGCTTCAGCTATGCCTCTGGGGGAAATGCTTCAAGTAGTAGAGCGTGCTGTTTAATCAAGCCGAAGACCTTGATTGAATGAGGGCACATTTCTTTCCTGACTTGTTGGAATGCCCTGGCCCTGGCCTCCAGAGGAAGTGCTTTCCTCAGTCTATCTGCCCTTCTGAGAGTGTCCTGCTTTTGCATCCTTATTATCCGTTAGGAAGATTCTTTGGAAGAAATGTGGGAACCACAAGTCCAGTCTTTCCCAACCTGGTGCCCTTTGGACTTCAGTTACCACCAGCATCAGTCAGTTGGAGGAGGTTAAAGGTAAAGGGACCCCTGACCATTAGGTCCAGTCATGGCCGACTCTGGGGTTGCAGCGCTCATCTCGCTTTATTGGCCGAGGGAGCTGGTGTGCAGCTTCCAGGTCATGTGGCCAGCATGACTAAGCCGCTTCTGGCGAACCAGAGCAGCACACAGAAACGCCGTTTACCTTCCCGCCAGAGCGGTACCTATTTATCTACTTGCACTTTGATGTGCTTTCGAACTGCTAGGTTGGCAGGAGCTGGGACCAAGCAACGGGAGCTCACCCCGTCACGGGGATTCAACCGCCGACCTTCTGATCGGCAAGTCCTAGGCTCTGTGGTTTAACCCACAGCGCCACCCGTGTAATTCTGAATGGGACAATTTTGGCAGGATGCTTCCCCTCCACTCTTTGATGGAAGCATATCCGTGCAATGGCTTCAGCTAAATAAATATTATCTGTATTATATCGTGGAGGTGAACTTGATTGTTAAATATTTTAATTGTAATGGAAAACTCCACAAGCAGACTAGGATCCTATTTGCTTTTGCTCTCAAGCTGCTTGCTAATCCATAATTCTGTATAACAAGTTTTTTCATGTACAGTGGTACCCCGCAAGACGAATGCCTCGCAAGACGGAAAACCCGCAAGACGAAAGGGTTTTCTGTTTTGGAGGCGCTTCGCAAGACGAATTTCCCTATGGGCTTGCTTCACAAGACGAAAGCCCATAGGGAAATCTCCGGGGACCTCTTTTAAATGCTGGTGGTGGGGAGCAAAGCCTTTCCCCCCCTCCGGCCTTCAGAAGAGGTCCAGGAAGGCCGGCGGGGGCCGAAAGGCTTTGCTCCCCACCGCCAGCATTTTAAAAGCAGTCCGGGATAGCAGGGAAGAGCTTCCCGCTATCGCGGACGGCTTTTGAAGGCAGGTGGGGGGGGGAGCAAAGACTTTTGCCCCCCGCCCGCCTTCAGAAGAGGTCCAGGACCTCTTCTGAAGGCGGGCGGGGGGCAAAAGTCTTTGTCCCCCCCTGCCTGCCTTCCCAGGGGCTTTTACATCGCCCCGGACAGCGGAGAAGTCCTCCGCTGTCCCGGGCGATTTTAAAATGCCGCCCGCCAGCATTTTAAGATCGCCCCGGACAGCGGAGAAGTCCTCCGCTGTCCCGGGGTTTTTTAAAATGCTGGGGGTGGGAAGAAAAGCCCTTGTCCCCCCCCCCAGCCTTCAGAAGAGGTCGGGGGACAGACTGTCCCCGGACCTGGTCTGAAGGCGGTTTCCTTAGGAACGCATTAATTGATTTTCAATGCATTCCTATGGGAAACCGTGCATCGCAAGACGAAAAACTCGCAAGAAGAAAAAACTTGCGGAACGAATTAATTTCGTCTTGCGAGGCACCACTGTATTTTTCCTTGAAGTGAAAGCAATGCTAAAATTGACCTAGTTCTGACTCCTGCCACCCACATCTGCTTCTCAGCAATTAGTGCTCCTGATTCATATTTTAAAAAAATGAGCAGCCATTTAAGTATTCAAAATGATACTTGCCTTGGTTAGTTTCCCTTCTGACTTGCTTAGAGCTTCCTAGGACCGGATGACAAATTGAGTCCTTTAAGTATTCCTTTCTTCTGTGGCTGCCTTTCCTAGCCTGTTATCTCTTGTATTCCTTGTCCTTCCCTCTACTTGTTCCCTTTGTTGAGCATAACATATACAATGGTACCTCATGTTATAGACGCTTCAGGTTACAGACTCTGCTAACCCAGAAATAGTACCTCGGGTTAAGAACTTTACTTCAGGATGAGAACAGAAATCGCTCGGCGGCAGCGGGAGGCCCCATTAGCTAAAGTGGTACCTCAGGTTAAGAACAGTTTCAGGTTAAGAACGGACCTCCAGAACGAATTAAATTCTTAACCCGAGGTACCACTGTATTAAAAAACTTTACGCATTTAATCTGACCACTGAGATTTGAGCTTTCCTAGGGCAGAACTTCAAGGTTGTAGGAAGTGGTGTGGAATATTTGTATGTTAAGAAGCAGTTTTGAAAAATGTCGCAGTGATAGGACCAGCCAATAGAACCTGAAGCTGGGATGAGGAGCCTGTGGTCCTCCAGATCTTGGTGGACTCCAACTCCTATCATTCTCAGCCAAGCATAGCCTGTAGTCAGGGATGTTGGGCAATGCATTCTGGCAACATCTGGAGGGCCAAAGATTTCTAATCCCTGAAGGAGACAGCTAGCATGTAAAAGGGATGATCTGGGCTCCCCATTAAACCCTCCTTATCTCAAGCCTGCACCCTTGTTAGACTGAGAGTAGAAAATGCCATATCAAAGTTCTGGCTCCAGCAACCTCCTTTGTAAGAGGCATGAGAGAGTTCAGTGTTTATTAGGAAAGAAAGAGCTTGTTTGTTCTGGGGAAAGATTACAAGAACAAACTATTTCAGACACATCTTGGAAGAGCTGTCTCTGCTATATAGACTGAACTGCAATTGGACTTTGGTATCACTGAAAGCTGTCTGTTCCTGCAAGGTGGGAAGAAGGGGGAATGTGGAACTGCAGACAGAAACTCAGGAATTTTGTATGTTCACCTTAAGGCTTGTTGTTTTCTTGCATTTATATCCCACCTTTTTTTCCAAGGAGCTTAAGGTGACATACATGGTTCTGCTCATTTATTCCCAAACAACAACCGTGTGAGGTAGGATAGGCTGAAAGGCAGTGAGTGGCCCGAGGTCACCCAGCAAGCTTCATGGCCAAGTGAAGATTCGAACACAGGCCTTCTAGGTCCTCGTTTGACACTCTTAACCTTTTCCCCACATTGGCAAAGAGACACTCTTCTGCCAGTTTTGGCAGAACCAAACTTCCCTACCCCGAGGAAAAATGCTAATTACAGTGGACTCTCTGGTTGTGAATTTAATTCATTTCAGAGGTCCATGTGCACCCTGAAAAATCCATAACCAGAGGTGTTGCTTCTGCGCATGCACATGGCACACTAGAGCGCTTCTGCGCCTGCGCGAGCAGCGAAACCTGGAAGAATACGCTTCTGGGTTTGCCGCTTTTGCAGCCCGAAGATTACATATCCAGAGTGGTACGTAACCCTAGAGTCCACTGTAATGTTAATCACCCTTTGCTTGCAGCCACTTTCTCTTCTTTTTTGTGTCTCCTTCTAGTGGGCACCTGTCAGTCAAGTTCGAGAAATGGCACTTCTCAATGTAGTATCGAAATGTAGTATTGTTGTATTGAATGTAGTATTGAAATAAAAATACTCCACAGGTTGAAAAGTGGAGTTGAAAAGTGTAAATTCTAGCAACACTAGCCTTTTGGTTGGAGTTGCTTGGTAGATCGTTTGTTTAATTTGTTAGTTGCTTTATCTTGCCCAGGGCAGCCCAAAGCGACTTACATCCAAACAAACAAACAAACAAACAGACAGACAGACAGACAGACAGATAGAAAACCCTACGTAGATACATTAAAACCAAGAGGAAAAATAAATGCATGGAAAACATCCCAAATGCATCAAACAAAAAATGATCCCTGGTTCCAAACGAATCAAGCGAGTCAAGACACTAACTATAAAATAAGGAAAATGTTCCTTGAGGAATTACCTGCTCTCCATAGTCACACCTGCCTTCTGGTTGTATCATTTTATGAGTGGATGAGGTCTGTCGTATTGACAGGTCCATCCACGTGACGCAGAATTGGGCTCTTACATCCTTTACAGCACTGGTTGGTAGTGACTACCTGTGATCGATGGGACCTGGGGTTGAGAAGTGCCTGGAGTGGGATAGAAATTTACAAGGCATTTGGGTTGGACTCAATGGTGGTCTAGGAAACCCTGCTTTATTGTCTCTTCAACATGGATTTACTGAGCTAGATGATGCTTTGGCGTGTCCACAAGCTGATTCGCTGGGAGTGCAGCATTTTATTATTATTTTTTATTGAGTTTATATACCGCCCTATAACTGGAGGTCTCAGGGCAGTTCACAGAAAAGATCACAACGTATATAATCAGAATGAAAACAACAACTGAATGACAGAAAAGAGCCCAATTTTAAAAGGGTATAGGATGTTGATTAGGTCAGCCAAAGGCCTGGTTAAAGATGAACGCTTTTGCCTGGTGCCTAAAGGTGTGTAATGAAGGCGCCAGGTAAACTTCCCTGGGGAGAGCATTCCGCAGACAGGGAGCCACTGCAGAGAAGGCCCTGTTCTCGTGGTGCCACCCTTTGCACCTCTTGAGGAGACACAAAAAGGAAGGCCTCGGAATATGATCTCAGGGTCTGGGTAGGTTCATATAGAAAGAAGCGGTCCTTGAGGTATTGTGGTTCTGAGCTGTTTAAGGTCCATGCATCTTGAATGCAGCAACACTATGTCTTTTTTAGACTCAACCATCTCATCAATTCACCCACATCCTCCACTGTAAAGGCTGTGCTCAAAAGGACATGAACCACACTTTGGCTGTGTGGTTCCATGTGTGCTCCACTTCTCCACCATCTTTCCTTCCATCATCACAGATCGATGTGTTCTCTTACATTTGCATCTCCAGCCCCATCTTCTGTGGAAAAGGTGAAAGGAACAGACTCGGACTGTTGCAGAGTCTCATTAAACTTCGGGCACCCCATGCAGCCATGTCCTAATGATTTTTATTTCTTTGTGCTCTCTCCTAGTGAATGTGACCTCTTCTAAAGAGCCTGGCTCTACAGAGAAAGTTTCCACCATGACACCGGGGAAGGAGCGGGAAGCATTATATGGTAAATTTGCTATTTCATTCGTCGTCGTTTTAAGGAACTTGATGAAACTTTTCAGACTCAACGGACAGAAAATCTAAAAAAAAAATTCCTGTCTTTAATTGAATGTCTACTGTTTTCTCTGTCTTACGTACCAGTGCGAGATGTTAATTCGGGACAGTGTTTGGGTTTTTAAGAAATCATCATTATTAAATTTCTATACAGTGGTACCTCGGGTTAAGTACTTAATTCATTCCGGAGGTCCAGTCTTAACCTGAAACTGTTAAATTTCTATACTGTCCTTCATCTGAGGATCACAGGGAAGTTTACAATATAAAAACACAAAAAGACATACCTTAGTAATAAAAAATCACACACACACACACACCCCGGCAGTTTAAAAGGCGGCAGATAAGATGTTGATTAGGTCAGCCAAAGGCCTGGGAGAGGAGGAATGTTTTTGCCTGGTGCTTAAAGATATGCAATGAAGGGGCCAAGCGAGCCTCCATAGAGAGAGCTTCCCACAAGCTGGGAGCTACCGCAGAAAAAGCCACTTCTCATGTTGCCACCCTCTGGACCTCTCGTGGAGGAGGCACACGAAGAAGGGCCTCAGGTAATGATTGAAGGGTCCGGTTCAATTCATATGTTTTCCTTGAAATGAAGGTCTGTGAAGACTGTGATGTCTTTAAGGTATATTATTTTATTTACACATATATACAACCTGTGCATGTAGGCTGGAGAGGCTCACAGCAGGTCTTCCTCCAGCAGATCTTCCTCCTTCATTAGGTTTCCAGCACAGAGCAAACAGGTGTCTGTCTTTGCCTCTTCTAGCATTCAGCTTTTCAACCCACCCACCAACTCTGGCTTTTGTTCTTCTACCTACCAGCCAAGCGGTGGTGAGGGCAAATGCCCACCAATTTGCTTCTATAGCAACTTCTTCGGATTTGTAAATCGCGTACTTAACTAGTCAGCCAAAGCTAGACAAAGGAACTGGTTTGGCAAGCTTGATCTTATTTCTTTATTAAAATTGTTATGTGCCGCTGCATCATAAAAATATACCACGGTGGTGATAGTCATTCTCTTATACGTTCCACTCCACACATGCAGAAACAGATGTTTTGGAAAGGGGCACAGTGTGTGGGGCCGAGTCTTCCCTCCCACCCTCATAACAATGCAATAGTGGATAACCAACCCTGATCTGGAAGGTCCCATTTTCTTTGCCCCCATCCCTGCTTTTAGGACGGGATAAGAAATGGGAGCAAGCCCCTGCGACTGAAGATCATTTGTCCAAGAGAACTGTAAGCAAACTGTGGAACTGGGAGACACATTCTAGGAAATCCTTTAACTGCCGGCTTGTTAAATCCACCCAGCAGTTTTGCACAAGATAATTTTTACGGGCTCTGCATTCATGTTATCACCACCTCCCAGTCATTGTAATGAACGCTTTTTAGTTTGTCTTGAATTACGCCTATGGGCTTGTGCAGCTAGAAAACACTGCTATATAGGTCTATGTTCTCAAGGCCCTTTAAGAGGTTGGTTCTGTCTGAATTTCAGTGGTGTTGGGGAAGGTCAAATCAGATGGACCTCTGAGATGACTTTTACCTTTTGTAAACGTAGACCCTCCGTGCAGCTAACAACTTTGGCTTTAATGGGCTCCAGATCCCTGTGATCATGAAACCCAAAAAATACCTTCCAAAACCCTCTGTTGCCTCCAGGCCCTCTGAAAGAGAAATAATTCCACTGAGCCCCTTTCACCAGATGTGGACATAGCTTAGCACTCTGCTTCCTGAATAGCTTCAGTCTTGAGATCTTTTTCACAAATCTACATCACTTTCATAGGAACATAAGACAATGCATTTTTCCAAGTCAGACCAATTGTCTGTATATTATTATTATTATTATTATTAATAATTTCCAATTTATGACTCTCCCTTCACCCTAAGGTCCCAGGTCAGGTTGCAGCAATTAAAATGCAATGTTAAAAGCAACATGCAGTTGCAAAAACCTTGGGTGGGAGGTGTCCTAAAAATGCACATATTGGGTGTCAAAAGCTAGGATAAAAAACTGTCATCAGCATGAAGATTGAATGGATTGAAACTGGAACATTCGGCTCGCAAAGTGAGCATTTTGCTTCTGAGCTACGGCTCTTCCATGAATAGTTCCAGCCACTGCCTTCTAGGCAAGAAAATTTCAAGCAGTACTGTAACTCGTGGGCCCTTTCTCTTTGGAAGTTATTTATAGATTGCCTGTTAATGCTTTTTTTAATTCTAACAGTCTTGGTGGATTTGCCAAGTTGAAAGCATATGTGTTTGTTAGCCTGCTTATTATTATTATTATTATTATTATTATTATTATTATTTCATTTCTATACCGCTTTATATTTTTAAGAAAAATCTCAAAGCGGTTTACAGCATATTAAAACAATACAACAATCCAAAATCAAACATTTCTAAAAAAGTCAAATATAAAATATACAGTCAAAGCAACATAGTTAACAGGAAACTAAAATATTATCTTAAAGATTTCAAAATAAAACATTACAAAGGAGGTCTACTACAAAATACATATTCAGCACAAACAAAGTTAACAAAAAACCTTAAACATTTCAAAAGAAAACATTACAAAGTCAAGTCAAATATAAAATGCACATATAAAACATATAAACATACAACATTTTGCATACATTGGTTTAGAGAGGTGACTGTTTAGCCTAAACTTACATCGCTTTCTTCCTGAGGTGAAAAATGTAATAAATATTTCAATTTTTAAAAAGGGCTGCGTCTTATCAGATGCCTGTTGGCACGGGAAGGGAAGGGAAGGGAAGGGAAGGGAAACTTCACTTTTCCTTGCAAAGGCCAACACTGGTGTAACTGTTCTGCATGCGGCTCCTGACTTGCAGAGAGAATTCTGTAAAAGAAAGTTATACCCCAGAAACTTCAGCATTAACCTTTACTGGTATTGGCTTGATTTTGGTCACCACATCGAGCGTCTTCCTTTCCTGCTTTCCTGTCAGGCAGAAATGAGTCATGTGTGAATCGTGGATTGTGGGCCATCTCTACTGCTGCAGTCCTCGTGTTTACATGCAGCGATCCCACAACTTGAGCTCGTTTTACTCACACCATCGCAACCTTGCGCGGGGTGGGGTGTGTGTGAAATAAGTAAATAAACTGAGAGCCGGGAAACCCGCCATTCTCTGCTCTCCTTTTAATTCTCAAAGCCCAGTAAGCGAAGGGACGGGCTTTGGGAAGGAGGTGTGATGGCTCTGGAACGCTGCCAGAGCCTTCTCATTGCCGTCCCAAAGGCAGTTAACAGAGCAGCGTCCCAGAGCCCTCGTGCCACCTTCCCAGGCACCCCAGAGGCCCGTAAGAAGGGCACCTCTTCGCTTATAGGCACCTCTAGGAAGGTTACGGAGGACCCTGGGAAGCTCTCAGGGCCCCCTACAACCTTCCCAGGCCCTAGTAAGCAGCCTTCCACCTTGCAGAGGGTAGTTCTGGGGGTCCCTTCCTTTGCACAATTTTGCCTTTGTGCTCAGACCCCTTAGAACCGAACCCTCGCTTAAATGGAGGGTCCGCTATATATGGAAGCGAGCCCCGTGTAATGGAATAGGGTTTGTTGAGTAAATGTGCAAAGGTAAAGGTAAAGGGACCCCTGACTGTTAGGTCCAGTCGTGACCGACTCTGGGGTTGCGGTGCTCATCTCGATTTACTGGCCAAGGGAGCCGGCGTACAGCTTCCGGGTCATGTGGCCAGCATGACTAAGCCGCTTCTGGCGAACCAGAGCAGCGCACAGAAACGCCGTTTACCTTCCCGCTCTAGCAGTACCTATTTATCTACTTGCACTTGACGTGCTTTCGAACTGCTAGGTTGGCAGGAGCAGGGACCGAGCAACGGGAGCGCATCCCGTCATGGGGATTCAAACCGCCGACCTTCTGATCGGCAGGTCCTAAGATCTGTGGTTTAACCCACAGCGCCACCCATGCATAGGAGTTTACTGTAAAGGTAGAATTTGCCAGTAATGGGGGAATTGCTCCAACTATCCACAAGTTATTTTCTTTTCGGGCTGGGCATGCAGCTTTTCTAAAAGAAAACACTCGTGTCCATCTGAGCTGAAACCGACTCAGTTAACCCATTACTTTTAGCTTCTGGGTGGATAACTGAATTTTCTAAGAGCCGATTTTCTGATGGGATTTAAGGAATGTAACGTAACTGTTTATACATAACACAGGTTCCCGTTCCCTGGCGTAGAGGAAATTGAGTAGTTCATGAACAATCCTCTCATTCTCTGTCTTCTTAAAACCATAATATAAATGATGACCAAATGCCAGTTACAGTTCTGAATGCTCCAGTTAAAATGTTGCTCAGTGGTATGCATAGGTAAGGACGATTCTTGTCCAGTATTCTTGAAATAACGACTCGCATGTTTTGTGCTGTTAAATATGTTGATTTTACTAGATGTGGTCACAGCTATAAAAATCAACATATTTTAAATGTGTGTAATTCAGTTGCACTTCACTACTGAATAGCAAATTGGTCTCTTGTTCAGCAGTTTTATCAGTCTGCGGAAGTAGGCTTTTAAACAATATTTCCTCAGGAGAGAAGAGCCAAGAAAACACAAGGTGACTTTCCTCCACGGAGTGGTTTTTCAGAACTCTTGAAATACTCAGCTCCTAAGGAACAATCCTTGATTTTTGCACGCAGTCTTTTAGGCTTTTTCAGACCTGAAGAAGGAAATCAAATCTCCCCAGGTCTTTGCCGTTTTACAGGAAAGGTGCATCCATAACTCTCTGAAACCACCAACGGAAAATATCTCTATATGCTTTTCATGTTCTTTGTTAGGTGTGGTATTTGGAAATCCTGCAGTAATGTCTAATTTTTCTTCTCTTTAAACAGCCTAGTCTTGAAAATGTCCAAACTAGCAATGGAACATTAGCTGAGTAATGATTAGATCAGCTGAATCACTGCTTGAATTTCAAAGGACCAGAGAGGGATAATCTGATCATGGTTGACCATCATGGCAACTGTTTTTAGGAGGATTTGGGTGGGGATGATTTGGCTAAAACTGGAGAATTCTGCATGCGGACTGTGGATTTCCCTAAAGGCTTCTCTACCTTCTTCCCCATGTGTTGCTAAAAGGCTACCTTAAGAGTTCTAGTAGCTTACCTGTTGATAGCATCATACTCCAACTCCTTGCCATTGCAGAAAGTCTCCTGCATTGGCCAGAGGTTGAACTAGATGGCCTGTCCAGTTATCTTCCATTTGTGTGATGCTATGGGCAGATCAGAAACTAAAAAAATAATATGCCACTTTGATGGCGTCTGATTTTGACACGACGGTGGTGTTATTTTCTAGGAGTGTGGAGTTTTGACACCATTTTTGTCATGGCCAAATATTTGGATAAACAGTGAAACCTGTGGGTTAAATGACAGCTTTCTGCTCTCAAAAGAACAAAGCAAAAAATTCACCATCATCTAGTGCAGGGGTCTGCAACCTTTAAGACAAAAAGAGCCACTTGGACCCATTTCCGAAGGAAAAAAAACTGGGAGCCGTAAAACTCGTCATTATAAAAATAACTTTTTTGTCACTTTTTTTAATTATTTCTTTGTTTGACCCCTCAGAATTACTCCTCCTCATAGAAATAAACGTTAAATTAACAAGTTACCTTTTTTTGTGTGTGTGTTCTTCACTCCCCTTCAAAACAGTGACCAGCGTACATGCCCCCTTTCAATGCAGTGACCAGCGTACATGCCCCTTACAATGTAGCAGGCGGGCGGGAAGGTGACGTCGGGACGGTGCATGACTAACGCACGCACCGCCTCCATGCGATGTCACAGCCAGTACAGCGCCCGCCACAGTGGGGAGTGTCGGGGCGCACATTGCGCCTCCTCCACTCGCTAGTATCCGCCCCGGAGCCGCGGCAAAGGTGTAAAAGAGCCACATGCGGTTCCGGAGCTGCGGGTTGCAGACCCCTGATCTAGTGAAATCCCCAGGCACCAGGTTGATATTCCCCTTCCCACTCGAAAGCCCTGTGCAAGACTGAAGCAAGCTATCCCTGTAAAGACCGAAATCATTTAGCATGCCCCTAAAACAGAACTTCTCTCCTTTTGCTGACCTATATTTGCCAGGCAGCCTTACACACCTTTTCAAAGAGGACATTCCAGATTCTTTCTCTCTGCCAAGGCCTTGCGACAGCTTACGCTTTTTGTCAAGTGGCCAGTTTTTCAGTACGCAACTTCAGGGAAGTCGACAACAGGCTGCATCTGTTTGCTACATCTTGTTCCTTACACTTTCTCGTCTTTGTTTAACTAGCTAGGCAAGGTGAGTTTGGCTCATCTGGGGGTGGAATTCTTCCTGCAATGGTGGTTTTCATTACACAACTGTTGCTTTAAAGCCACCATGTCAACAGATCTGCTGAGTGGCATCGCCTCTTTAATTTGGGAGGCGGGGAAGGCAGAGGTGTAGGAGGAGAAACTGACTTCACAGCTGCAACAGAAAACCGTGTGTTATGTGCATCCTCCTGTTTCTCGACTATATATTGGTCTCTTCTATGCTTCCAAGGAGGCTGGTGTAAGTGGAGCTCAGCTTTCTTGGTCCCTGGAAGCAGAAGCAAAATGCCACGTGGGGAATACAAATTGGAGTATAAGAGTGAGTAGAACCGGAGCGTTGGGGCAAGTGGCAGGGGGTAGAATAACATTTCAGGACTTGATGTAAAACTTTTTCCAGTGTCTTGTAACTTTTCCCTTTTGCAGAGAGTGGAGGGCTGCTTTGGGGAAAACCCTTGTTAGATGCCTTCCATAGATCTGTGTCTACGTAGCACTCTTTGATGCAATTCTTGTTTGCTGATGGGAGAGTCAGTTTAATCCACAACTTCCCTATGGTTGAAAAAAAAGAAGTTGTGCTTTGTACCTGAATTCTGTGCGTTACCCACATTTTTATCTGGAATAAAGCTGCAAGATGTGTTAAAGGGTGAACATTATTTTCAGCCCTTCTTGGACTGGACCCAAAGGGTCTGTCTAATCTAGCCTCCTGTGACCTCTCAAATGCCTTTGGGAAACTCACAAGGCAAAAGCCATTCCATCAAGATAAGGAATACTTGAATACTTTATAGAAATTTGGTATGTGCAGAATGGAGCCTCTGCACTTCAGTCAATGAGCAGAACGAGCTTGGACTTCAAATGAAGGATATGTTTTTATGTCTAGAGCAAAAAAAAAAAGCATGTCAGTAATAACAGACTTTTGCTGGGATTTCTTGAGCGCCGAAGAATAGGATGCTTACAGTACGTAGCATTAAAACCTGCCTACGGGCTTACACTGGGACGTGGGTGGCGTTGTGAGTAAAACCTCAGTGCCTAGGACTTGCCGATCGCATGGTCAGCGGTTCGAATCCCTGCGGCGGGGTGAGCTCCCGTCTTTCGGTCCCAGCTCCTGCCCACCTAGCAGTTCGAAAGCACCCCTAAGTGCAAGTAGATAAATAGGTACTGCTTTATAGGGGGAAGGTAAACGGCGTTTCCGTGTGCTGCGCTGGTGCTGGCTCGCCAGAGCAGCTTTGTCACGCTGGCCACGTGACCCGGAAGTGTCTCTGGACAGCGCTGGCCCCCGGCCTCTTAAGTGAGATGGGCGCACAACCCTAGAGTCGGACACGACTGGCCCGTACGGGCAGGGGTACCTTTACCTTTACGGGCTTACAATCTAAACAGACTGATAAGGAGAAGGAAGGAAGAGGGAAGATGATGGAGGAAGAGAGATGCTTTGCCAACTAGTAGTTATGTTGTTCTCGAAGCTACAAACATGAGCCTGACCAAACTGCGGGAGGCAGTGGAAGACAGGAGTGCCTGGCGTGCACTGGTCCATGGGGTCACGAAGAGTCGGACACGACTAAATGACTAAACAACAACAACAAGAAGTTATGTTGAAGGGAGAGAGCAAATGATCATCTGGTTTGGAAAACAGGAGGAAATGGCTTCTCATTCTAGAAAGGTATTGGTAACAAGGGAAGGACTGGAATCAATCTGGCTGCAAGGAAGGAGCAGCTGGTCAGCCTCTTGGGCTCTGGGCTTGGCAGGACCTGCAAGTGCAGGTAGGGGAAGGCATGTCCCCGAGAAGGAAGGTACCTCTTCACCTCCATTGAAGGGCAGCCCTGTGGTCTCTGAGGAAGCCAGTCATATATAGGCTGCGCAGCTAAACTGCATCCCTGCCTGTTGACACCCACCCAACCCAATTGCAGGGACCCAACATGTTGAAACCATCAAAGTGTGTTCTGGGAAAGTGTTGCAGTAGGCCTGCAACTTACTTGGGGGTTACGTCCTGGAAATTGCACCTAAAACATAAATTCTGTAAAGTCAAGATCCATTGGGTTCAATGGCGGGTGGGATTGCTAAAGTCATATTTTCTGAAACCCCACCCTTTTCTGCCCCATTTTTAATTTTTCGCTACGTATGTAAATCTGAAGATGCATGAGTTAACTGTGTGCAAGTTGTTGGTACTATTCTTATTATTTGTATATGTTGTGTGTAGATTATTAGCCAACACTATAAATGCTCTCTTATCTTCTGCCTGTTCCTTTTGCCATTGGCAGAATTGTTGAATTGTGTGAAGTGTGCTCTCTTGCATCCTTCCATTCTTAAATTTGTGGGGCTTAGCTTGTTTTCTTCTTCAGCAACAGCCGGCCACTAATGAGGAAGACATCATATCATGCGTTTTGAGGGAGATGCTTCTTAAAAGAACTTTTCTTGCAGTCAGGGTTTTAGAGTGATTGTACCAAATTTCATCTTTGTACCCCAGAAACAACCTTGCAGCTTTGAAACAGGAGAATAAGTTTCTTCTTGCAAATGACAGGGCACATACACAAACTAAATGCATGCAAAATATGGATAGTTTTAAGAGCGATTAACCATGGCTTCATTGTTGAGGGACAGATGACCTCATGCAGTTCCTAAAATTCTATGTAACCTGACTGGCAGACAGCGAGATCCTAAACATGACTACTCTGAATTCAGTGGGACTTGCTTCTGTAATCCCAGTTCAGTGGGCATCAGATTTTAACGTTAATTTTCTTTCCCCCTTTTAAGAAAATGGGCCTGTGATAATGAAGACAATGTCAGTGTGCATGAATTAAGTTTCTAATATGCAAAGCAATTTACCATGTTTGCTTTATCTCTGTCTACAGTCATTCTGTCTACTGTAAGGTAAAGGTAAAGGGACCCCTGACCATTAGGTCCAGTCGTGACTGACTCTGGGGTTGCGGCGCTCATCTCGCTTTATTGGCCGAGGGAGCCGGCGTACAGCTTCCAGGTCATGTGGCCAGCATGACTAAGCCGCTTCTGGCGAACCAGAGCAGCGCACGGAAACACCGTTTACCTTCCCGCTGGAGCGGTACCTATTTATCTACTTGCACTTTGATGTGCTTTCGAACTGCTAGGTTGGCAGGAGCAGGGACCGAGCAACGGGGGCTCACCCCGTCGCGGGGATTTGAACTGCCAACCTTCTGATTGGCAAGTCCTAGGCTCTGTGGTTTAACCCACAGCGCCACCCGCGTCCCTTCTGTCTACTGTAGTCACTACTTTTGGACATGAGGGCTGAGAGGTCCAGCAAAATCAGGTCTCTAGAGGATAATCCTTTGATACGCCCCCCCCCCCATCTTCTAAGCCAGGCACAGAGAGAGTGCCATAGCATACAATCTTGTGTAAAACTGAGGTAGCCAATAAACTTTCCTCCAGGTGTTCTTGGACGACAAGCCTCTTCCCATCTCTGATGATTGCCCATGGTGCCTGGCACTGATGGAAACTGGTCCAGCAACATTTGACAGGCACCGTGTCTTTGACTTCACTTGATGTGAAGATTGGCATTGAATTTTTCTCCTTTAAGCTGCACTCTGCTTATCAAAATTTCCATTTGCAGAAGATTCCTCGGGGGATGGCGTGAGCACCATTTGCAACACCACACTACCATCTCACCTTTCCGACTCTACAGATGAATTTACCACCTACTTTGATCAGAAAATACCTGTACCTGAAGATGAAAAGGTAAGCAAGTGTGCTTGGCCACCTCTCCTTCAGGGGAAATAGAGGTGTGTGCAGGGCAGTATTCCCCAAATGCTGTGTTGGGGAACTACTATTACGCCACGGAAGAACTGCTTACACCGAGGGAGAAATAACCTACCTGAGCCCCAAGGGACAACCTGTGGAAGAGATTGACCACTGTGTCCCTGCCTTGACCAGGCTCCCTTCCAGGCAGCTTCTTCTGGGAAGGGGTGTAATTCTGCAGAAGGTGCCATATGCAACAGAATTAATCCATTATCCTATGAGGCTGCATGAGTTGTTCCCCTGAGCTTCCTTCTTTCCAATTAAGGCCAACACTAAACTCATGCAGAGATAGGCGATTCTGGGTATATTTGTTCCTTTGTTTTGTTTGAGTTGGGTTGGGGTTGGTTAAATGTTTAGTTGGGGGTGGCAGTTATTTTAATTTGGGTATAACTTCTTCTCCCTCCTCCTCCTCTTCATTTCTGTTGATTTATTGGTTTTAGTCTGTATAAGATACAGTGGTACCTCGTGTTGCGTAACCTCCAGGTTACGGAATCTTCGGGTTACGGCCGAATCTGGGTTACGGCGCATGTTCAGAAAGGCGCCTCTGGTTACAAAGTTTTTGGGATACGGCCGGGCCTCCAGAACAGATCCCATTCGTAACTAGAGGTACCACTGTATCCTGTTTTTTTAACGTTTGATGTTTTATTATGTTTATATATGCTGAAAGCCACCCAGAGTGGCTCAGGAAACCCAACCAGATGCGTGGGATACAAATAATAAAATTATCATCATCATCATCATCATCGTATCATCTAAAGCTCTCTGTCTCCAATGTTTAATTTGAAAGGGAAGCATGTTTTTGCTGTTAGAAATACAAAGTTTCAGATATTCAACTAAAATGGCTTTCAGTGGGTTTTCTTCTGCTTAGGTTTTCTTTTTATTAAACAAATCCCAAGTTCCAGGCCATATGTTGGACGTGTAATACTATTTGAAGATGATTATAGTGAGAGATGGGCCTCTCTGTACCTTCCTATTACTTTCTAGGGAGCAGGAATGAAACAGTCATTTTCCTTGCTAACCTAGCCAGTGTAATGGTTGAGCGAAGAGGAACAATGGTGCTCTGTGGACAGCTACTGATGTTAACTTTTGAAATGTCACAGCAGCACAGACCTTTCCCTCCAGGCTGCGTGTGTTGGCAGTCCCTCGATAAGTAAAGCATGGACATAAATTTAGCTTCTTGTGGATAACCTCTGCAGCTAATGACGACCGCAAAGGCTTCCTAACCAAAGCAATGTTGAGGTTCAAAATAAGCATCTGCAACAAGGAGAAGCATTATCCAAAACCAGACCATAACATTTGGGAGTCAGATACCCTTGCTGTTCTGCTGCAGATCACCCAAAGATTGCTAAGTAGATCCAAACTTTGCTTGTCCCCATTCTTGTTCTAGGGCACACAGAACGTATGCAGGCCACTGCTCAGGCTTATTTGAGTTTGTGGCTGCCCCACATCAGCTAAGCCTTCCTAGAGTGCAGTCAACATTCCCTTGCAGTCTGAGGTTGGTAGTGTTGGATGGGAGCTGTCTTTCAGAGAAGCTTGCCTGCCTGCTATCACTGGTCTTCTGCTTGAGCAAGCCCTGATAAGCCTTAAGGAACCTTCCCAGAGCACAGTTCAAAGTAAATGCTCTAAATTTAGGCCGTTGCTAAGATAAACGTTTCTGGCGTGATGTAGACTTCGTGCGATGCTGTATCGTTGGGTGGGTTTGCTGCTTTTCTGTTCCTAGCGTGATGGTCCTTCTGGAATTAAAGCATCGGTTAAAAAAGAAAGAAAGCAACAAACAAAGCAACTTTCTGTGTTGATTGATTGTGACATTAATAATCATTCGGACAACTCCTTCCCTTCTGTGGAAAAACATCTCCCCACTCTTAATCCCCCCTTTTTTTCCTTTTAAGCATCCATGGTTCAGTTTTCGAAAACTCTGGGCCTTCACTGGGCCAGGGTTTCTTATGAGCATAGCCTACTTGGATCCAGGCAATATAGAATCGGATCTGCAGTCTGGTGCCATTGCAGGCTTTAAGGTAAGTAGCCTCTTGCTCCTGAGTATTTAAAAGCCAACGAAGAATGGAAACTTTTTACAAATTATCTAAAAAGACAACAAAATGAACTGGACTCCTTCGCAGGTTTTGAAAAAAACATGCACAAATTTATTCGTGGTTAATATAGTAGATAGATAATATAAGGATCTATACAATTTTATAGTATGCAGAGAACAATATGTGTTGAGAAATCAGAGAGAGTAGCTGAGGGAAGTCTTGGGGGGGAGGGTTCGTTGGGGAGGAATGGAGGGAAATAATGAAGACGATATGTTTCGATATTTTTTATGTTGAAATTGTTAATAAAAATAAAATAAAATAAAAGCCATCCATAGAGTTTTGAGAGCTGAAAGAGAGCTTACTCCTACTCCATGTGCCAATATTAATTCTAGCCAGAAGATGTTTACCATAACCATGTTCGAATAGGGGACTCCACAGCCTTCTTGGGGTGAACTTGTCTTTATTAAAATTCTTGAGTCCTCCTGACATGAAGATGAATTGCAGTGGGGCCAGGCTGGTCTGGTGAGAGCGCTCTTTCTTCCCAAACCACCCAGATGTGGATGTCGCCCCCATACCCTAAATAGGCAAAGCTGCATCTCTGCCTGCCCTTTAAATCAGGGGTTGAGCTATTTCCTTGTTTCTCTGTAAGAGCAGAAACCTGAAGGTCTACTGATAATGTAAGATTAAGTGGTGAAGCTGTTGGTGGCAAAGTAAGCTATTCTGGAACAATCTTAAAACATAATATATTCTTCTGCAGCTGAAAACTTAAGTTTTAAGCAACTCAGCTAGAGAGATGTTTTATTTAACTACTTTGCCCTTTAGCAGGTAAGAGAGGCTTAAGCTAAATTACTTACATTACCAGAGGAGGAATGTGTTGGTTTCCTCGTTCATAAAAAGCTAGATTGAAATCTAGTAGTATATTTTCCTGAAGACATTCCTGCCCTGTCCGGTTTCAACAGTCCTGCCAACTGGTATTCTCCAAGGAAGCTGGGGGTTGTAATTCTTAATAGATGGGTAAGAATATCCAACAGAGAAGTCTCTAGACTACAGTTCACATGCCAGTGGATGTGTCACGTAACCTGGACATGTCTGGATATTCTGCTTCAGTTATTTCTTGATAAAACATGTGCAATTGAAAGCTGTGTTCTCCTCCATGCCCCGTTTCTGGCTGTGAGAGGGGTTTGAGGCTGTGTCTGTATTTAATTCATGAAGAATTGCAGACACACTTTAGGAAACAGAATCCTTAGGCTAGCTGGCTCCCAGAGTTCTCATATCTTGGCTGCTCTTGACCTTGCTGTGCTTTTGTGCCTTTCAGCTGCTCTGGGTTCTCTTGCTAGCCACGATCATTGGCTTGCTTTTGCAGCGTCTGGCAGCGAGGCTGGGCGTGGTAACCGGACTTCATCTGGCAGAAGTATGCAACCGGCAGTATCCCAAGGTGAGTGAATTGAGCCATTCATTTGGAAATTTATCTTGTGCTTTTGATGCGAGCAGAGGAATGCACCTTGTTGTAGGATCAGATCTCCCCGTGTGTTAAAAGCAGCTAGACAGGATTGGAATATAGGTGATAACTGGTAACAAGGGGTTGAGCAGAGGCAGGATTGAACAGGCCTCGAAGATGGGGGCCAGGAATTGTGGAAAGTCCCAAGAGGCTCCTGAAGATGCCAGGCTGTTCTCAAAGTTGTATGTCCGTAGCCAAAGAGTATAAGAGAACTTGATGCATACAAGGGACAGATGCAGATCCAGAAAGGCAAAAAGAAGCAGATGGGAGGAAGGCAGATGCGTTGTGCCAAAGAGCAACATGCAGTGGGATTAATGAGACCTAGAAGTGAAGCTGGAAAAACTACACCAGCCTCCAGATCCTCTGGCTTTTGCACTATTTCTGCATATAAAGAAAGCACCGGCTGCACTGTGGATGTCGCCCCCTTACCATAAATAGGCAAAACTGCATCTCTGCCAGCCCTTTAAATCAGGGGTTCCCAATTAGGGGACATTGGGGTGGGCGAATCTGAGTTCACCCCTCTTTTAAGATCATCACCACCTCCGTTACCTGGAGGAGAATTTGCTGCTTGCCCCGACTTTCCCATACAGCTCTTACCTTGAACCCAGGGCTTACTTTCCTTTTTTTTTTTTAAGTGAGTATTTGAACGTCTTCTGAATGTGTGCAGAGAGCACTTCTCTCAGCACAGAGTAAATTGAATGCATTTTGAATTGCGGGGCTGGGATTGTGGCTTCCAGGCAGGCTTGCAACTTGGCCTCTTTCTCCCTCCTCTTTTCTGCTACGCTCGTGCAATATTTGCTTTGTGTTGCCTCTCCATAATCACTTTAATTGCTGGTCTTTGAAGAAGCCAGTCTGCTTAAAAGCTTGGATTTAAACAAGCACATAGGAGTATTTTGTTGGCTGTGGAATTCGTTTGAGGCTTGTTTCGGCAAGACACAGTTGCCTAGGGATGTGGATCTCGCCTCCACCAGGATTAGCAAACCCTCCTTGTCTGCCCCCATCTTATTTCTGGTGACGTGTCTCTGGGTGGTCATGTCTGTGTTTATAGCTAACCCGGGACTAAGTTTCCTCTTGGGGTATTCAGAACTTGACACATCTATTTGCTTCCTCTCCCCCGGGGGCTGCATTAAAACATCCTCAGTAAATAGGAAGTTGGGTTTGAGTTGAGTCCCAGGCCAAGCCAGGCAATTCCAAGTAACTATTTTTCCTGAACTGATGGAGGAAGAAGCTGCGTTCTGAGATCTCCTGATATTGAGGTGGTGTGGAAACTGCTCCAGCACAGCTTCTTCAAAACAGCCTCCAAAAACTATGTGGGAGGGGCCAGTTTCTGGGAGGGCCGATACAGTCAAAGAAAGAGCTGCAAATGTAGGCTTGTCCCGCCGGGCCTTGTACTTCTGCTGTTCTTCCCCTTGGTAGCATCAGGCAGGAAGCTAATGCAAGGAGGGACAATTTTGCAAACTAAAATGCTGAAAAGTTTCCTTTCGCTGTTGTTTGTGGCTCTAATGGGCAGTGCCTTCCGAAAGCTCATTGTGGCTCTCTGCAGAAGGCTATTTTTTAAAAAAACTTAAAAGCACGTATCTTCACACTGAGCTTCCCTTGTAGCTGAAAGTTAGCTGTACAAATCTCGTTGGTGTCTGTTGGCTCAGGACTTGCCAAATTCTAGTCAGTGTAATCCACGTAGGTGGTTGCCGGTCAGCAGGTGCAGAATCCTTCCCTCATCAGAAGTGTTTGATTTCTAAAAAAAGACCGCAGCGGCTGTTATTTTTATTGCTCAGTGCCTGTGGTAACTGGGGATCTTCCGCCCCCGTTTAATCTGCTTCTGTCGCTGTGTTTGGTTTGATCCACAGGAATTAGACCCTAATACAGTGGGTTCCCTCTGGCCCATTGGCTCAGTTAGGTTCACCAGGCCTCACAATTTTGGCCGCAAGGCTGTTTTTTTGGCTCATCTGATGCCATGGCAAACGAGTGTATCTTCTGTCTAGGGCAGAACAAGACCAGTTTCCCCACCCACCTTGTGGCTGGAAGAACTTTCTGCCTGTGATTATGCTCCTCCCTTCCCCAAAGGGATCATGTCGAATGGCATTGAGCTCAGCAGCCATTTCTAATCAATTATTTTTTAATCATTCAGAGTTTCGATTGAGCTGCATCCATTGTTTACTTCTTCTTTCAAAACTCAGTGCTGTTGTGTTTTCCACATGATTATATTAATGGAGGTGCCGTTTGCTAATTTTTCTGTGAGGCTTTATTGCCATGAGCCACTTTGAGCTCAATATTGTTGTAGGGAAGTGGCGTACAACTATTAAATCTAATACCTGATGCCACACACATGACAGGTAGATCTGTGACTGAAAAAGGACAGTTAGGAGCCTTGGCAGAAGCTGTGGTGCTCCTGTTGCTTAAACAGCCTTAACACTTGATAATATTAGGGCCTAATATTAGCTGTCAAATATAGATAACATTAGGGATGCGGGTGGCACTGTGGGTTAAACCACAGAGCCTAGGGCTTGCCGATCAGAAGGTCAGCGGTTCAAATCCCCGCGGTGGGGTGAGCTCCCGTGGCTCGGTCCCTGCTCCTGCCAACCTAGCAGTTCAAAAGCACGTCAAAGTGCAAGTAGATAAATGGGTACTGCTCCAGCGGGAAGGTAAACGGTGTTTCCGTGCGCTGCTCTGGTTCGCCAGAAGTGGCTTAGTCATGCTGTCCACATGACCTGGAAGCTGTCTGTGGACAAACACTGGCTCCTCGGCCTATAGAGTGAGATGAGCACCGCAACCCCAGAGTCATCCGCCACTGGACCTAATGTTCAGTGGTACCTTTACCTTTTTATAGATAACGTTATTAGCAAGCTTTTAAGTTTACCTGCTTCATGTGAATAAATACGTATTGCTGCCTCTGTGGGTTTTTTTGACCATCAGGTTTTGCTATGTAGAAATGAAACGGAGGCCCAGGAAGGGTTCCTTTTCCTTCTCTCCACCCTATCAAGTAGAAGTGGGCAAATCTTTCTGGCGTGCACCTCAGTTGCTCAAGAAAGATTTGGAAAAAGAAAAGTTTTATTTTTTTATTTAGCGACACCTTTCTGCCATCAACCCAATCAGATGGGCGGGGTACAAATAATAAAATAATAATAATAATAATAATAATAATAATAATAATTATTATTATTATTGTCGTCATCATGGAATTCAGGGTGAGATCCTTGTGGTTCCCAGTCAGTCTTCCATCCAGGCAGACCCAGAGCTGCTTACTTTCTTTCATCAAGGTGGCAGGTGCTCTGGGACAGAGCCCTGGGGCACATAAGATTGATGGGCAAAAAGTAGTGTATTTGGAGAGAAAAGGGGTTAAGATTTGGTGAGGAAGAAAGTCACTAATTGCTTGTGGAAATATGGTTGTTTGTGTACCATTAGGATATCATAGTAGGAAGGTTATTCATACTAACAAACTAACAATGGAAGTTGTGTTTGTGTTTTTTAAAAAAATTCTGGGTGTGTATCCTTGTTTTCCCCATTTGCTTCTTTCACATTTTGTGTGTGTATAAAACAAAATTATTGATTGCTCCTTAGGTCCCTCGGATTATCTTGTGGTTGATGGTGGAGCTGGCCATTGTTGGCTCAGATATGCAAGAAGTCATCGGCTCAGCAATCGCCATTCACCTCCTGTCTGTTGGGATGTAAGTTGCCTTTTTGTCCTCTGCTTCTGGAGTGGTGTCACCAGTTGGTATTCTGAACGAGGGAAAACATGGCTTGTTTTCTTGCAGTGCCCTGTGTGTAAAGTGGAACTTCTGATGGCTGGTCGATATATGGAAAAATAATAAACATGGCACAGCCTTGCTAGGACGGTCAAAATTTCAGAATGCAGTTGGGAAAGTCCAGATGCTTGAATGTACCTCCTTGTGAAAAAGAAACTCCCTTCATGTAGAAACCTAGTTGTTGGCACCCGCCTGTCTCGAGAGACAATGGAGTGCGCCTCTTAAGGGTGAAGTCAAACCACTGCATTAGCAGCACCTCCCTGGGGTGCAAGCTTGGGCTGTGTGTATGGAGGTCCTGGCTGCACAGACAACAAGACCCCCCTCTCGGTCTCACTGATGTGGTCCAAAGGAAAGCCGAGCAATATGTTTGGCACCAGCTTGGCTGCAGGATTACATCACTGAGAAACCAAGGCTAGAACCATTCATCCTAACTTCCTTGTTTTCCTTATTCGGGGATGGTGCAAATGGTTTGGGGATGTGTCTTTTTCTTGGATCCTGGAGAACATTCAAGCATAGGATTCCACAAATGCATTACTGAACCAGCTTAGTCCTTGGCCAGCTATGTCCACACAACATTTCTAAACCTTTGCAATTCAGCTCACTGATTTCTGCAGGAGAGAAGCTCCGACAATGCAAAGTCATTCCTCCCATACGCTGTCTCCTCTTTGCTGCCACCAGCTCTCCCATAATGCAACCCCCTTACTTAGAATAAACCAGGGGTAGGGAATCTTTGGCCCTCCAGAAGTTGCTGGACTACAGCTCCCATCATCCCTAACCACTAGCCAACTTGGCCAGGGCTGATGGGAATGGGGATCCAACCAGTTCTTGATACCCCCAGGTTCCCCAACTCTGCTGCAAACCCTCATCCTCCTGCCTCACCACTGCTTTGCCCTCCTAATTTTATATTAAACATTGAGTAAATAAATACACTGCAGATGTGGGCAGTTATAATAATAATAATAATAATAATAATAATAATAATAATAATAATAAATTTTTTATTTATATCCCGCCCTCCCCAGCCGAAGCCGGGCTCAGAGCAGCTAACAACAATAAAACAGTAAACAGTGCAACACAATACTCTAAAATCATTTCATTATAAAAGTAGTTCAAATCAAATTGATGGCAACCATTGGGCCAGAGCTCCGCAAAGATTGCCAAAGGAGGGAGTCAGGCTGTGCCCTGGCCAAAGGCCTGGTGGAACAGTTCTGTCTTGCAGGCCCTGCGGAAAGATGTCAAGTCCCGCAGGGCCCTGATCTCTTGTGACAGAGTGTTCCACCAGATCGGAGCCACAGCCGAAAAAGCCCTGGCTCTGGTTGAGGCCAGCCTAACTTCTCTGTGGCCTGGGACCTTCAAGATGTTTTTGTTTGAAGACCATAGGTTCCTCTGTGGGGCATACCAGGAGAGGCGGTCCCGTAGGTACGAGGGTCCTAGGCTGTATAGGGCTTTAAAGGTTAAAACCAGCACCTTAAACCTGATCCTGTACTCCACCAGGAGCCAGTGCAGCTGGTATAGCACCGTGTGAATGTGATCTCGCAGCGAGGACCCCATAAGGAGTCTCGCCACAGCATTCTGCACCCGCTGGAGAAACGAGATCCGCTCAGGTTTTTTGGCAGAGCGTTTGAAAAATAAACAAGCCTTTATTTGCCAACAGTAACAGAGCAAAGCTGTACTCTGGCAAGCCTCTCGCAGCATCAGAATTGCTCAGCAAGGCCAGAAATTCCCCAGGCAAAGGAATTCAGTACCCCAGACTGGGAATTCCATTGCCAATATAGCCCTTGTCTGCTGGGAAGCCTAGCACTGCACAGTCCCACATAAGGGGTATTTTGACACAATACCGTCTGTTACGAGACCATGTTTATAATCTATTACACATTTTATGTTAATGATTTCTAGTCCTTATGTGACAAATCGCCACCAGCAAACTGAAAAATAAATAAATCTCAACCCTTTCCCTTGTAGGAATGTTCAAACTTCTTGACATTATTTACCTTTTTTTCTGAGCCCTTTTCCTATGGTGGTTGCCACCTCTCAAACAGAAAAATAGTCACAACTGTACACTGTGTTCTAAATGTCTTATTGTTGATATTCTTCCGTTGTTCTGGAAGACTTCCATCCTGAAGGGCAGGATGCAGCAGCTATAAATTAAATGGAACCGTGTGCCCCTTATTTTATACAATGGCATCTGAAGAAAGCACCAGAGCTCAGTGGGTAGAGCAAAGACTTTCCATGCCGACGGGCGCAGGTTCAGTTCCTGGGACTGGGAATGTCCCTTGCCTGAAACCCTGAGCAGCTGCTTCCAGCCAGTGTGGACAATACTGAGCTACAGGGACAAATTGGTCTGACTCTATATAAGGCAGGGCTACCACAACATTCTGATAGTTGCCGTATTTCTTCCAGTTCCTTTCTGCATACTTCTTAACACTGGATTTTCGTGTCATTGTTAAGAATTGCTAGGCAATATTTAATCGCTTTTTTAAAAACAATGGCTACTGTGGAGGGAAGGTATGACCCTTGTTCGAAAGGCATGGCACTGTCATCCTGGCCCCACTCTCTTTCCCGTCCTGAAAGGGCAGCTGGTTTTCTAAAATGCCCGCAGGGTTCAGAGCTTAGCTGGGCATAGCCAGTTGTAGCAACCAGGCTGCTGCTAAGTTGCCCATTTTTTTTCATCACTGGGAAAACGCAGCGTTTCACCCCATAAACTTTCAACAAACATGCTTAGCGTTCCTTGTGACTTTCTCTTATCTGATTCCCTCCCCTTCCACGGCTGAATGAGGCTTCCCAGGTTCTTTGCCTCTCAATAGGCAAGTATTTTGTCCACCTTTCCCAACATTTTTAAACAGACTGTGAACGTAAAGGGCGATTGGCCCCACTTGGTTTTCAGCCGATGCACTTAGAACGCCCTGAAACCTTCGCCGCCTGTTTTGTCTTCCCGCAGAATCCCTTTGTGGGGCGGAGTTCTCATCACAATTGCTGACACCTTTATGTTTCTCTTCCTGGACAAGTACGGTAAGCTCCTTTCTTATATAAGCGCTCCTCCTCCTGTCCTTAGTAATCTGACGAGTGGAGCAAGAGCACTTTCGCAATCAACCCTGAGTAGGCCCTGCTATTCATTGGGGCACGCTTGCGAAATCCTGGAAAAGGGCTTTTGCTTGCGACTTGCTTTGCAAACATAGACTCCACATTGGAGGCCCTGCTGGGAATGAGTATTAGAGCTCGTAGGGCTCTCCAGATTGTAGGTGAAGTCTCGCAATCCACTTTGCAAAAGCTGTGGATTCCAGCGGCATGATGTCTTGCATGGGAAACGGCTACTGATTCAAAATGATTAATTCCTTCTCATGTGGCTTTCCTTGTTCTATAGTAACCAACTTCCTGGTTTGGTATTGCCATTCGCTCTTCCCTGCCTCACCTTCCGCCAAAGAACCAGCCTTTGTACATGGCCTCTGATGCTCTATGGGCTGGTGGGCTTTGTATCCCTGTGTATGCTTTTCATGGAAAGAAGGCCCATGGTAGACTTTCCTTTCGAGTAAATGTCATGGGATTGGGCTGGAAAGAGTTTCCATTTTGTGATGCAGGTGTGCACCTGTCACTCAGTATTATGGAATCCTTCCTGTCTGAGAGAGAAGCTGCAATGCTTTTGCTGAGTTCTCTTCCCACACCATCCCAAGTCTCTCTCTGTTGTGTTGTGGAAAATGGTTTGTACTTTGCTTATGAAAATTGCTGGTCTCTTCATTGCTGGAGATGCTGCAACATAGCTTTTCCTACCTGCCCTGACTTAAGGGGAGCGTTTGCCCATGCTAGAATTGGAATTTGTTTCCGTTGCACCTCTGAAGCACAGGGGGGCACATATGGGTCTTTAGAAATGAAACTCCAGTATGGTTCTCCTCTTCTTCCCCCAGTGCCAGACCACTCGCTGGACCCTTTTGCTTCTTTAAAATGATTTGAAGACTGTCCACCCCACTCTCTCCTGAATTAGTTACCCGTTCGTGTGTGGGCATGCTTCAGTTGCGAACTGCTCTGTCCCTATAGTACGGCTGATCTTCTGTTCTAGCAAAAGAATATAGTTGTCCTGGTTGCTGGAAGAAGATTGAAAATATATTTTGACTGCTGATCTAGTTGCATCCTAACAGTTGTATTCAACGCACCACTTAAGTCGCTTGTTCCATCAGTGCAAGGATTTCTCTTTGCGCAATGGAAGGGCCTCACACTGTGCTGGACATTCAAGGCATGCATGCTATTTTGTTGAATGCCACCCCGGGAGAGCAACTTGTGCGGTGTGTAAATGCGCACGGCGCTGCTTGACCTGATGCCCAGTGTGATGAGGTGAGGCACTGAGGAAATGCTTTCACTATTCTGGACCGTATGAAAGGACTTTTGGCTCCCCAAGTATCTCTTAAAAAGTGCATGTGTGTCTTTTTCAGGCTTGAGGAAACTGGAAGCTTTTTTCGGGTTCCTGATTACTATTATGGCCCTTACATTTGGATATGAGGTAACATTCCTTTTTAATATGTGGGGGTTTTGCATTAGAGATTAAAAAGTGACTTTTCCCATTTAGGATGTAACAAAACATGTTGAACTAGATGATTCTATGTGACATCTTCTAGTGGTTTCACGTAAGTGTTGGTACATAGTCTGACTGGCCGTAGAAGTGGTCTTCATATTGTTTGGGATGAGCTTGTGATTTCCCACAGGGGTGAAATTTGCAGCTTTGTGGTGGTGGTACATTCACACCTTCCTTCATATTTATTTTTATTTTATCATGCTTATATCCCCTCCATCCTCTCAATGGAAGCACAGGGTGGCTAACAATATAAAATCTTAGCAATAAAGTATTGTTAGAACTTCTCATCAGAGTCAGATATGAAAACAAAACAGCAGCTGTGCAGTCAGCAAAATCTGTTACACCCCAAGGGTACAGATGAATAGATCTAATGCGACCGTAGCTCTGTATCAACATGGCCATGTAAGAGTGGGCTGAAAAGAGAGATTTGCTATCTTGGTCTTCCCCAACCCAGTGCCCTCCAGGTGTTTTGGACTACAACTCCAATCAGCCACAGCAAGCGTGGCCATTGGCCAGGGTTAGTGGGAGTTGTGGTTCAGTAAATGTCTGTGGAAGGCTGCACTGTATGAGGAGGGGCAAATACCTCGCGAGGGCATTGCTGCATTGGTCTAAAAGTAGACATCTGTGTCTTGCCCAAGGCCGCTTGCGATTCCAGCTGTGCTAATGGCCATCCTCTATGTCCCTACAGTATTTTAGGGTGGGACCAGACCAGGGCCAGTTGCTGAAAGGGATGTTCATGCCCTACTGTGAAGGCTGTGGCATCCCTCAGCTAGAGCAAGCTGTTGGGATCGTGGGTGCTGTCATCATGCCACACAACATGTACTTGCATTCTGCGCTGGTCAAGGTAAGCTTGGGACATTGTTGTTTTTTGCCGATTTTCACTTCAGTCTTTCCCCTCACAATAGGGTTACCAGACGTTCTCGGGGACAGTCCCCGGATTTGCAAATCTGTCCCAGGACAAATTCTGTCCCCAGAATGTCCCCAGATTTGCAAATCTTTCCCTGGGAAACGTGGCAGTGGCAGCCTCAGCAGCCTGGAGCCAGCCTGGTAGCGCAGTTGGCTCTGGCTGGCTTTGGGAGCTGCTCGCTGCCGCCGCCACTGCCGAAGGGGAACCAGGGATGTCTGGCAGTGCAGATCTCCTGCCCCCTTCCCCCTTTGTTTTGACAGATCGGGGGAGGCTTGGGAGTCATGGGCGGGCGGGCGCTGCCCAGGAGGGGCGCAAGGCGCATGGTTTCTCTGCCAGGCAAGGGGCAAAGCCCTTCTTTTGTACCCTGTGAAATATAAATGTGCAGTTTTTTTAAAAAACTGGGCAACAGCCACCCACCCATGACTCCCGAGCCTCCCTCAATCAGTCAAACAAAGGAGGAAGGGGGCAGGAGATCGGGGGAGGCTCAGGAGTCACGGGCAGGTGGCACGCTGTTGCCCAGTTTTTCAAAAACTCTGTGCATTTAAGTTTCACAGGGTGCGCAAGAAGGGCTTTGCACCTTTATACAATATGCATGTGTGCTTGGGCCCAGGGTCTTTTGCCTCAACATCCCCACTACTGATTCCCTGTTGCTATTCAGCTTAAAAAAAAAAAAAGTATCCCCGGATTCATTGAAAAAAAATCAAATAACCATACACTCATGAATAACACACAACAAAGTCACACTTGTGAACCTTCGCACACTTGGCTTCTGAAGCGGCCGCCTGTTCTGTCACACAGTGGCACCACTGTTGCTTCCGTCTTGCACGCCTGTGTACACACTGGGAAATCAATCCTGTGGTGTAGTTAAAATGGCTGCCTTTGCTTTACCGCTCGCTGTGCTAAAATAATAATAATGCTGGGGAAACGGAGAAGAGGCCACCCAGCAGTCAAATTGTGCCTACCATTGATGCCTTCAAATCAGCCTCCTGCGAAAGGCATTCATCAATGCACAGCAACAACCATGCAGGCTGTTGGGAAGAAGCCACAGCTTCTCTCATGGCACAGGCCCCCCTAGCTCAGCAGCCAGGAAGACAGCAGTTGCGACTTGTTACCATAACCCTAGTTAGAGGGACGTGGGTGGCGCTGTGGTCTAAACCACCAAGCCTCTTGGGCTTGTCGATCAGAAGGTCGGCGGTTCGAATCCCCGCGATGGGGTGAGCTCCCGTTGCTTTGTCCCAGCTCCTGCCAACCTAGCAGTTCGAAAGCACACCAGTGCAAGTAGATAAATAGGTACCGCTCCAGCGGGAAGGTAAACGGCATTTCCATGCACTCTGGCTTCCATCATGGTGTCCTGTTGTCCCAGAAGTGGTTTAGTCATGCTGGCCACATGACCCTGAAAGCTGTCTGTGGACAAACGCCGGCTCCCTCGGCCTAAAAAGGGAGATGAGCGCCACACCCTCACAGTCGCCTTTGACTGGACTTAACCGTCCAGGGGTCCTTTACCTTTTACCTTTACTTTAACCCTAGTCTTGGTTGCCTGTTATGTTGGCAAGATACCACAGGGTTTGTTGCAGCCCGTGATAGGTTTCTAAAATCCAGTCAACCTTTTGAGAAGAGTGAACAGAGTTAACAGCCCTCTTTGGGATATTGTACAACTTTATAACCTTTATAGTTTTCAGCGGTGTGTGTTTTCCCTTTAAATTCACGTTCCTGTATAAAATGTGTTGTGGTTCCCATCTTGAACTAAAAAAGGACCACATCAGTAGTTCATCTAGTCCAGCATCCTTGTTCTCATGGTAGCCAAGCAGATGCATATGGGCTGCATTAAGAAGTACCGTATTTTTCGCTCCATAGGGCGCACCGGACCATAGGGCGCACCTACTTTTTAGGGGGGGAAATCAAGAAAAAAAATACTATTTCCCCCCAGTCCCAAAGAGCAGCTTACAGGCTGCGCGCAACCTCTCCCTGCCGGAGGGGTTGCGCGCGGCCATGGCACAAGCCAAGACAGTGAGTGGAGAAGAGGAGACCCTTCTGTTCCTCCTTTGGCTTCCAGGCAGGTGAGTGGCTGAAGGGGCGCTGCGCAGTTCTCCCTCTCTGTGCAGCGCCTCTCCTGCAAAGGAGAGGCGCTGCGCAGAGAGGGAGAACTATGCAGCGCCCCTTCAAGCGAAGCTGGAGGAGGAACAGAAGGAGACCCTTCTGTTCCTTCTCCGGCTTTGCAGGACAGGCGCCTCGTTGCGAAGCTAGAGGAGGAACAGAAGGAGATCCTTCTGTTCCTCCTCCGGTTTCCAGGCAGGTGCGTGGCTGAAGCCTTTGGAGTGCAGCGGGACCTCGCGCTGCGGTCCAAAGGCTTCGGGTTCCTTTGGCTGAAGCCAGGAGAGTCTTGCTCTCCTGGCTTCAGCTAAAGAACCCGAAGCCTTCAGAGCGCAGCGCAAGGAGTCCGCATTCGCTCCATAGGACGCACACACATTTCCCCTTAATTTTTGGAGGGGGGAAAGTACGTCCTATAGAGCGAAAAATACGGTGCTTTCTTTTTCCACCTGCTCTGAATCTTCCAGGATTCAGCTTTCATAGATGAACCCAGGTTCTAGTATTTTGTTGGGTAGGGTAGGCCAAGGTGGAAATTCCCATACATGAACCTTCTGTTCCGAAAGGCTGGGGTAGTCACAGGTGCATTATTGTACTGCGTGTATCTGTGAGACCCTAGTACACAGCCTAGCCCACCTAACTATTGACCTTCAAAAGATGGGTGAATATTCAGACTTCGCACAGGATGCCACCTGTTGGCTTGGACACGGCCTTGAATAAACCTCTTCTTGCAGGCTGTGCTAACCTGTTCTCTTTCTGTCCAGTCTCGACAGGTGAATCGGGCCAACAAGAAGGAGGTCAGTGAGGCCAACAAATATTTCTTCATAGAATCCTGCATTGCCCTCTTCATCTCCTTCATTATAAACGTCTTTGTCGTTTCGGTCTTTGCCCAAGCCTTCTTCGGAAAGACAAACAAAGACTTGGTGAGTCCCTATTCTCTTGTTTGTATTCTGGTACACTTTCGTCCATTTTAAGGCATTCCCAGAAGGCATTCCCAGAAGCGTACAGGATATATAGCAGTAACTTGGCGTGACCCAAACTAAACCAATATTTGAAGCATTTATGTCGCACTCATCTGTCAAAAAGCGTCCTTTGAGTGGATGTGAAGATCAGTAATAAGGCAGGCCCCACCCTGAAAGAGGATCACACAAAAGCAAATGCGATTGGAGGGAAAAGAAGGGAGAAAGCCAAGCCCAGGCACTGATTCTTGGTTACAAAATACCTATAAGACCTGTTGGAAACAGTTCAAGGAAAAGGGGAGTTGCTTGGATCTCAAAAGAATCAATAGAGCGACCATACATATGGGACCAGCACTGGTGACTGTGCCTGGCGAATATTTAATATTCCTACCTTCATGGCTGTGATTCGTGGGTTGGTCACTTAATTCTATTCTGATTTTGAGCTGTGTTTTAATCAATTGTTTGATTTTGTGTTTTTAATGTATTATATATTTGGTGTTAGCCGTCCTGTGCCCGGCCTTGCTTGGCCAGGGAGGGCAGGGTATAAATAAATTATTATTATTATTATTATTATTATTATTATTATTATATTACATCCCATTTCTCCTGCTGCATCCTGATGGAATCTCCAAGCATTTATATTTATATTTATTATGTTATGTTATATTATATTATATTACATTACATCATATCATATATCATATCATCATATCATATCATATCATATCATATCATATCCCAGCAATATGTTCCTTTCCTCATACTTGGATCAACTTTGTGAAAACGTAGTTTTTGAAACATGTCAAAATTTGTCTTTGCAGCAAGAAATGTGTGCAAATAAAACCTTTGCTCCACCTTCGTTGTTTCAATCAAATGGGACCCTGGATGTCGATATCTATAAAGGGGTGAGTAGGTCTTTGAACGGCCATATTCATTTTTCTTGAGGTAGCAAGGGAATATTGGGCTTGGCTCAGAACCATATTTGATCGTTTCAGCCCTTGCTCCCTCAAACAAAGTTGACTACATTTAAAATTCATGAAGAATCTTGCGTGTAGCCAAGGAAAGGTTGAATCTAATGTTATGCAAGCAGACTTCCACTGGTGCAATGGGACTTTCCATCCTCCTCCCCCATGCCCCCTTCCCAGCACACATTTCAAATCTTCCGGAGACACGCCCTGGAGCAGATTTTTGGGGGTGCAGGAGGTCCCATTGGAATAGCAGAACACTCTAACATTTAGCTTGTACAGTGTCTACATTCTCTTTTATCTCCTTCTGTTATCACTTTTAAAAAGAGCAGTGATAAACACAGCTCTATAAGGATGCTGGCTAAAAGTCCAAATTTAAAAGGTAAAGGACCCTTGATCATTAGGTCCAGTCGCGGACGACTCTGGGGTTGCGGCGCTCATCTCGCTTTACTGGCCGAGGGAGCCGGCGTTTGTCCGCAGACAGCTTCCGGGTCATGTGGCCAGCATGACTAAGCCGCTTCTGGCGAAACCAGAGCAGCGCACGGAGACGCCTTTTACCTTCTCGCTGGTGTGGTACCTATTTATCTACTTGCACTTTGACGTGCTTTTGAACTGCTAGGTTGGCAGGAGCAGGGACCGAGCAACGGGCGCTCACCCCGTCATGGGGATTCGAACCACTGACCTTCCGATCAGGCTCAGTGGTTTAGACCACAGTGCCACCCGCATCAAATTAAAAACCACCATAGTCCAAATTAAAAACCATCATAACCTACCTCTGAAAAACATGCAGAGTCGTAAAATGTTCCGTTTTGAAGACAGTGAACAAATCTTCCTTAAAAAGGAAGGTTTAACAAGCTTCCGGAAGGATGTTAAAGAGGTGCTATCAAAGATCTTGGGGAACCTGGTGGAGTACATGCTGACACCCCCCCCCCCAAAAAAAACCAACCCCACTTCAAACTGGAGACAATGCTTTATCAGGCATTAGGGCAACAATCCATATGTTGTCTGTAAAAAAAAACAACACACACACCCTGCAAAAGTTTTGATTTCAATGTTTCAGCCATTGTTTTTCCTCTGGATTTAGCAGGGAAGGACAAGAGAGGAGATGCAAATATTAGACAAGTTTGGGTCTCCCCTTCATTGCTCTAGTGCAGGGGCCAGCAAACTTTTTCAGCAAGGGGCCGGTCCACTGTCCCTCAGACCTTGTGGGGGGCCAGACTGTATTCTGGAGGGGGGGAAATGAACGAGTTCCTTTGCCCCACAAATAACCCAGAGATGCATTTTAAATAAAAGGACACATTCTACTCATGTAAAAACACACTGATTCCCGGAATGTCTGCGGGCCAGATTTAGAAGACGATTGGGCCGGATCCGGCCCCCGGGCCTTTGTTTGCCTACCCATGGTCTAATGTTCTGCAAACAACCTCAGGGAGGTTTTTTTATTTCTGCTCCCATCCAAAGCAATAGTTCAAGCTCATTGCTCTTGGGAAAATGGAAAGTTGACAACGTAACTGTCATTTGGCACTGGTGTATTTATGAAAATTAATGTATGTGTGCAGTAGCCCTGACCTTCAAGTTCATGTTCTGTTTGAGTAACTTGGCCAACCTCATCTAAATAGCGGTTTTAATAAAATGGCCCCCTTGCATTAGATCGCTGCCTTGGCAGCTCTAAATTGTAAGTCTTTATTTGCCATCACCCCTCAGAATTTTACTTTTACACATCATTGACAAGAATCCTTCTGTGTTCTAGGGTGTTGTTCTGGGTTGTTCTTTTGGCCCGGCTGCTCTCTACATCTGGGCTATCGGGATTCTCGCTGCAGGTCAGAGTTCGACAATGACGGGAACATACTCTGGACAATTTGTCATGGAGGTATTTCGTCTCTCTTCGGCCACGTTGGCTTATGTTTGTCAACCAGGAACCTTTTTCCTTACTTGAGTGAGGATGAGATGATGGAGATGTCGCAACCTGGTCTAAACAGTTCAGTTACCTGTGGGTGTATGCTTTCTGGTGTATGCAAGCAATTCTGGTGTATGCAAGAAAAGCAGCGTGCAATAACTTAGGCTGCTGTGTAGCATCTTCAGAGCAGATGCTGGGACTAAGAAAACAAACAACAAAACTTGTCTTAATGGCATTTTTTAATACCTTTTTTAAAAAATCAGACTTTGCATGGCTTTCCATTTAAAGGTAAAGGGACCCCTGACCATTAGGTCCAGTCGTGGACGACTCTGGGATTGCGGCGCTCATCTCGCTTTATTGGCCGAGGGAGCCGGTGTATAGCTTACATACAGATTCCGGGTCATACATACAGATTCCAGGTCATGTGGCCAACATGACTAAGCCGCTTCTGGCAAACCAGAGCAGCGCATGGAAATGCCGTTTACCTTCCTGCTGGAGTGGTACCTATTTATCTACTTGCACTTTGACGTGCTTTCGAACTGTTAGGTTGGCAGGAGCTGGGACCGAGCAACGGAAGCTCACCCCGTTGCAGGGATTTGAACCACTGACCTTCTCGTCGGCAAGCCCAAGAGGCTCAGTTGTTTAACCCACAGTGCCACCCACGTCCCGGGGTTTTCCATTTATGATTATATAAATAAAAAGGATTATTTTTTTATTTAAAAAAATCACCATGGAGTGATGTTTATGAAAATGAAAGACACACAAAGGTAAACAATGATCAAGTGAGAGAATACTGGAAGGTTGCGAGCATAGATTTGTGAAGGTTCTGAGCATTAAGCTGAAAACTAGCTAGTTAACCTGAGAATGTCTTCCTTGTACCCGTATCCCACCCTACAAACTGTTGTTTGATGACATTTGAGCTCTGCTGGCTATTCGGGTCATTTGTCTCCCCATTGCTTGTTTCAGGGGTTCCTCAATCTGAAGTGGTCGCGCTTTGCTCGAGTGGTTTTGACTCGCTCCATCGCCATCACGCCCACCCTCCTGGTTGCCATTTTCCAAGATGTGGAACGCCTGACCGGCATGAACGACTTCCTCAACGTTCTTATGAGCCTGCAGGTGAGAGTCCTGAAGAATAGTTGTGGGGGCACATTTACTGGCCGCAGCGAAATTTGCCCTCGGAAAGGCTTGGGAGGGATGACGGAATCCAGGTTCGACGCACTGGTTTTCAAAAGCAGGGATTTGAAAAAATAAAACCTAGCAGTCCAATGAAAGGAAACTCAGCACATACTGAGTTGGTTTAGCAGTCTAGGGCCCATTTGTTTTCTACGTGGAAAGTCAGACCTGTGCAATGCAGGTTATTTCGTATGCTAAAGGGGACAAGCCATCACCCTCCAGGGAAATATAGACTTGAGGGTGAGTTTTGTAAGGCCAGCTAGGAGGAAATCCAGAGCTGGAAGCCCAAGTTTAGGATACCTTCTTGAGCAATATCTCCCTCCCCCCTTTTTTTCTTCCTTTCCAGCTTCCTTTTGCATTAATTCCAGTCCTCACATTCACCAGTTTGCGCCCTGTGATGAATGACTTCGCCAATGGCCTGTAAGTATGAAGAATTGCATGTGTAGCACATCCTTGAGGGACCTGAGAAGGGTAAAAACTGAGATGCATAATATTGCTTCTGAGCAGACACTTCTCAGTACAGTGGTACCTTGGTTTACGCTTTATCCATTCCGGAAGTCCATTTACAAATGGAACACACTCAACAGGAAGCGGAACATTTTCTGCTTCCAAGGCAAAGTTCACAAACCAAAACACCTGCTTCCGGGTTTGCAGCGTTCTTAATCCAAGCTGTTCATAAACGAAGCTGTTCTTTAACCAAGGTGCCACTGTATCTGGGAACTGTTGTCACTTGGGCAAGCCACTTTAAATCTCAGCACCTGGATGTAATTCCACAGCAAGTTGAGGCTTCACTTTATTACTAAGAAGTGACACTCTTCACATGAGCATAGGACTGTGTGCGTGTGCATGCATACACACAGTATTTCTCTCCTCACTCTGTAAATAAAAAAAGGGCAGGGACCCTCCCTCCAATGTGTGGAGTGTGTTTTATAGTCAGTACGACCAGTGGAACCTGTAGCTTTGCAGCTTTTCTGTGGAATGCCAGGACCACGTGTCCATTTTAGTTTGCTGTACTCCTGGGCAACATCTTTGTCTTTCGCCAGGCTGCTGTGTGCAACCACTGCTTCCAGCACATCACCATAAATACTTGAAAAGCAATACATGCAGTGACTTGCCAGTTGCCGAACCTTTTACACTATAATAATTGCAGTAAAACTTTACACTTTTTTATATATATACATACACACAAACACACACACACACAAACACACACACATACCTCATCACTGCAGATGGTGACAGCAGTCACAAAATTAAAAGATGCCTGCTTCTTGGGAGAAAAGCAATGACAAACCTAGACAGCATCTTCAGAAGCAGAGACATCACCTTGCCAACAAAGGTCCGAATAGTTAAAGCTATGGTTTTCCCAGTAGTGATGTATGGAAGTGAGAGCTGGACCATCAAGAAGGCTGATCGCCGAAGAATTGATGCTTTTGAATTATGGTGCTGGAGGAGACTCTTGAGAGTCCCGTGGACTGCAAGAAGATCAAACCTATCCATTCTGAAAGAAATCAGCCCTGAGTTCTCACTGGAAGGACAGATCCTGAAGCTGAGGCTCCAATACTCTGGCCACCTCATGAGAAGAGAAGACTCCCTGGAAAAGACCCTGATGTTGGGAAAGATTGAGGGCACAAGGAGAAGGGGATGACAGAGGACGAGATGGTTGGATAGTGTTCTCGAAGCTACCAGCATGAGTTTGACCAAACTGCGGGAGGCAGCGGAAGACAGGAGTGCCTGGCGTGCTCTGGTCCATGGGGTCACAAAGAGGCGGACACGACTAAACAACAACAACAACAGTATATATATATATATATATATATATATAGTGTGTGTGTGTGCGCGCGCACACACACACACACACACACACACATACATACAGGATGAGTCCTTTAAAAGAGGCTCCGTGGATACAGAGTGCACATGTTCCATGAGGCCCCTTTTAAAAGACTCACCCTGTATGTATTTACAATACACATGAACACACTTTTGGTTGCTCTTCCACATCAGTTTCCCCTGTCCCTACACTGCAGAGTCCCATCCTGTAGGCTTCTAGGGTATGAGGTGGTTTCTGTAAATGTGGTCACATAACTTTATTTTTGTGAGCCTTTTTTGGGTGGAGGAGGGGGTTGAGTATTAAGCCTATTCTGTCGCACTTCTCAACCATTCCGCATAGTTACACGTCATTCCCATTTCATCTCCTCCCGCTATAATAATTGTTTCTTAATTTGACTTTTAGGGCCTGGAAGATCGCTGGGGGAATTCTCATTCTTATCATCTGCGCCATCAACATGTACTTTGTGGTGTCGTATGTAACTGGCCTGGGACAAACCCTCTATTATGTGATTGCTTCACTTCTTAGCATTGTCTACCTAGCCTTCGTGGCATATTTGGTAAGTTAATAGTGGGTTTGCATCGTTGTTGTTGTTGTTGTTGTTGTTGTTGTTGTTGTTGTAAGTCTTCAAAAAGGAAAACAACAACAGCATCTTACTAGGAAGCATGACTTTCTTCCCCCACCTGGTCCAGAGATGTTTTTTTTTTAAATCTATGGCGTTTGCCAGGCAATACTATTCCAGCACACTGGGAAACTGCCAGATGTCAGAGGGCAAAGGGGCAAATTTAGCAGGGGATCAAATACTTTCCCCCCTCACTGTGTAGGTGTCTTAATGCAGAGTTCTTCCCTCCGCCATCCCAGCACATAGCAGTTTCTGTATCTGCATCATTTCCCACTTAAAAATAACCTTATCTAGGGAAAATGAGATGGATTGCCCAGTAAATTAGAAGTTTGTGTTGGGATACTGCCAGGGAGACTGAAAGTCCATCATGACTCCATGTCATCTCCGGACGTCCATCGATCTCCCATAGACACGCAGTATCAGCAATTAGCGACATGAGCTCCAGAAATAGCCTGCCACATTCCAGAGCTGATGCACGCTCTATCAGCAGATAATGCACAGCGAAAGATGCACTCAGGAGAGCATTATTTACAAGTTTATTCAGCGTTGATCAGAACAAAGAAAACATGACTGCCAGCTTCAGTTCCTCAGACACAGAGAGAACGAAAGCATAGACACAACAGAAACATCCTGTGAACAGGAAATACACAGGCTGTGACACAAACATCCTGCTCCCTTTTAAGGTGGAATGGAAATATCCTAACAGTTTGTACCTCAGGCTACATGATAGCGTTCTCACTGACTTACTTCGAAAACAGCGTGTATTTTCAGAAAAGGTTGTTCTTCCCAGAACAAAACAACAACCTTGTGTGTGTGTCCCCTCCCAAATGTCTCTCTTTAAAAACCAGCTCCCATCATTGAATCCCAGGATGTGACTATGCAAATGAAGGGGGTGGGGCTATGCAGATAGCACTAAACCCAGTTCCTTTTTTTTAAAATAAAGTTTTTTATTGATACAAGAAAAAGAAAAAAAACCACAAATACCAAATTACACACAAGAATAACCATACATATAATTTTCTTAGCAAACAATAAAACATCTATTGATCTTAACACTAAAGACCCAACCTCCCGTCTATTCCATATTTCAAATTCATATTACTTATTGCCAATACACACTTTTATAGTAATTAAACTTATTCTTAATAAATCTAATTTCTTATATCTACCTTGCAACTTTTACTGAAGTTCCTCAAATGCTGCAACAGAATTTAAACTACTATATTTATTTTTCAGATATTCTTTGAAAACCTCCCATTTTGAAACAAATTCCTGTTTTGATTTATTCTTTATTTTTTCTGATAAACCATCTTAATTCGGCATATTCTGTCAGCTAGCACTAAACCCAGATAGCAGATAGCCCTAAACCCAGTTCTCGGTGGTGGCGCCCACCCTGTGGAAAGCCCTCCCATCAGATGTCAAGGAAATAAACAACTACAGTGGTACCTCGGGTTAAGTACTTAATTCGTTCCGGAGGTCCGTTCTTAACCTGAAACTGTTCTTAACCTGAAGCACCACTTTAGCTTATGGGGCCTCCTGCTGCCGGAGCCCGATTTCTGTTCTTATCCTGAAGCAAAATTCTTAACCCGAAGCACTATTTCTGGGTTAACGGAGTATGTAACCTGAAGCGTATGTAACCCGAGTTACCACTATATCTGACTTTTAGAAGACATCTGAAGGCAGCTCTGTTTAGGGAAGTTTTTAATGTTTGATGTTTTGTTGTTCTGTTGGGAGCTGCCCAGATTGGCTGGGGAAACCCAGCCAGATGGGTGGGGTATTATTACAGCCTAAAATACTTGGGCTCAGGGATGGTCTACTTTTCTCTGTGTCCTTTTGCAAATGTTATGGGCTGACTGAGAGCAACCTGTCTTCACTCTTATTTTACATATTTAAAGCAAGGGTGGATGCATAGCCATACCTTTTGAATGTCGTCCTACACAATCTCCTCTCACGTACCAGATAGCAGGGGGAATTTGGCCCCTTTTAAACAACATAAATCTGCCCTTTATGTCATTTTGAAGCTATGTTTCGAAATGCCTTCTCCAGAGTGAAACTCTGAATTTCTCCATAGCATATTGCCTGCACATTTTGCTTCATAACTTTCACTCTAAAGGGGCTAGAGACTTAAAACAAAAAAATATATATATGAAAGCTTACAGTCGTTGCTTTCTGAGCCTAGTTCAGCCATAACTCCCTCTTAGTGGCTCTGACCATAGACACCATTTTAGCAAAAGCATTTCTTCTTGCTTATAAGAGAGGGCATGACCTCGTCTAAGGAGCTTCTGGCCCTGGCGCATATGTGCATCATGTTAAAAGGAATTGTTTGTTGTTGTTCTTCTGAAGTATTCTTCTGACTTGCAGTGATGCACATTTAATTGGATTAAAACTCCTAGAATCGCTCAGCTAAGATTTCTTTAGTCGGGTTAACTAGATCTGCCTCTTGGCATGCAATGGCAGCAACTGTTGTGTGACACATTTTTCTCTTGGCTCCCCTCACAATGTGTTTCTTAGGGTGGAATTGCACATCCCCCTTCACGTTTTGAAACCTGGTAGAGGGCTGCTGTTTTGCTGAGGCATTGGGAAGTTGGGGCAGGGGTGTGACCCTAGGTGGTTTTCAACTAAAGTTTACTTAGAGTAGTGACTAAGTTAGGCCGGACCCTGAGATCATCTTCTGAGGCACTCCTTCATGTACCTCCTCCTCGAGAGCTCTGGAGGGTGGCAACATGAGAACGGGGCCTTCTCTGCAGTGGCCCCCTGTCTGTGGAATGCTCTCCCCAGGGAAGTTCGCCTGGCGCCTTCATAATACACCTTTCAGCACCAGGCAAAAACGTTCCTCTTTAACCAGGCCTTTGACTGACCTAATCAACATCCGATACCCTTTAAAATGTGACACTTGGGGGGGGGGCGTGTTGGATTATTGTTTTTATTTTATTTTATATATTGTGATTTTTGTTTGTGAACCATCCTGAGACCTCCGGGTATAGATAAAGGTAAAGGGACCCCTGACCATTGGGTCCAGTCGTGGCCGACTCTGGGGTTGCGGCGTTCATCTCACTTTATTGGCCGAAGGAGCCGGCGTACAGCTTCCTGGTCATGTGGCCAGCATGACTAAGCCGCTTCTGGAGAACCAGACCAGCACACGGAAACGCCGTTTACTTTCCCACTGTAGCAGTCCCTATTTATCTACTTGCACTTTGACGTGCTTTCGAACTGCTAGGTTGGCAGGAGCTGGGACAGAGCAACGGGAGCTCACCCCGTTGCGGAGATTCGAACCGCCGACCTTCTGATCGGCAAGTCCTAGGCTCTGTGGTTTAACCCACAGTGCCACCCATGTCCCTTTCCGGGTATAGGGCGGTATATAAATTCAGTAAACGAAATGACCCACTCTGGGGTATATCCAAGACTGGTCCTACTCAGAGCAGACCATTTCAAATTAATAGATATAATTCAGGTCCATTTATTTCAATGGCCCTACTCTCCCAGTGAAATTAATAGACCTGAGACCTATGATCACACGGGAACAATGCACTGTTTTCTTTGTAGTGGCTAAAATACTTTGTGGTGGGACTGTCTTTTTAAGTAAACCTACAATTGATTTGGGATTCTGCTTCTCTCCTCCAGACTTGGCTGTGCCTAATAGCTCTCGGAGCCTCCTTCCTGGCCTGTGGTCGCACGGTAAGAGTCACGAGAACGTTGCTTATTGAAGAGCCGGCTTCGTCTCCAATTAATTAAATACTGGGTCTGTCTGTACGCAACAGGGAGCCATCAGGGCCAGTGTGTTTCTATGGTTTACTCTGTGAACATATCCAAATGTATGTGCGCTTTTGCACAAAGTTAAGATTGTGGTAATGGTGTTAAAAAACAATAATTGTGGTTGTACATATTGAGAAATACTCGGGTTCTTTTCCTTGCTGTCCCCCAACAATCACACTCTAAAGAACAAACGAACAAAAATTCTCATTGCTTCCGTTGTAGCATTAGATTCTCAGTGTGAGAATGCAAACACTAAAATGCTTTCAACTTTAACCAAGGGACTAATGCTATATTCTAACTGGGATTCGTTCAATTAATGGCAATCGTGTCTTTTAAAAACCCATGTTTGAAAGGCGTAAAATTAAATGACGTGATTGCACTTGAATAGAATAGACCCTAATGAGTCTTGCTAGTGTCGGCAGCTGGAATGCAAGGTAAAGGCTAACATTATTCAGTGCTAAGGAATGCATCTTTATTCTGGACTATGCTTCAGGATGCAGGTAAATCCCCATGGGCAGGAAGCAGGGGAGAATCTCCCTGCATGTTGGGAAATAGCATGAGAAACGTTATGCTGAATCTTTCTTCCTGTGAAGCTGGCTTTCTGCAGGCAGGCAGCACCCCCACAGCTGAGCATTCAGGCCCTCTATCTGGAACCCAAAATAGTGCAGTTTGATTAAAGTATTGTCCGTGAATTCTGCTAAATGTAGAAGCTGGCAAGCGAATCAGTCTCCTGTCCAGTTGATTAATGTTGGCTGACCGCTGCTTCTGATAACGATTAAAGGCAGGTGTAAGTTAGTGATGCTGAGGCTGTTTCTGAATCCTTTATCAAAGAGAGCCTTGCAAAGCTGAGAACTTATTTTGGAAGGAGTACAAGCCACTTCTGAAAATACAATACTAGTGAAAGTACTAGTGCCTGCCAGATGGCCAGAGTATCATCTTCTGCAGGGCTACTGTCAAAAAAAAATCACACAAATAGAGTGGCTGCACATTTTGGCTGAGAAGCAGGTAGAAAGGCTGCTTGGCCTGGTCATTTAATTGTTGGTCTTCACTAGAGGCTTGCTTTCCAGCTAAAGAGATGGGCACATGTATCATGTGCTCTGGAACTTTATTTCTCTTAAGCAACTGTCCCAACTTCCCCCAAACGGCTTTCTTGGTACTCTTCAGTGTAAAAGCTAGATCACAGTTAAAGAGAGGAAATCCACAATTTTTGTATAGATTTCTCCCTTTCCTGTCTCCATTGGAGTTCTCCGTTAGAGAACTCTCAATTATTAGCTTTTTCTTAAACAAAAGAACAACTGCTAAAAATTAAAACTGGGCCTGTACATTAAAAAGTGTTAATTAACTTGCTTAGTGTGCAATTCTGGTGGTCAGCAATGGGGAAATAATTTTGCATTCAATGTTTACAAGTTTTTACTGTTTGTTTTGTGACTAATTGTTATTAAGACAGTGAAGTGATGTCCATATTTCCTGTAACTCTTTGTGTCATGAATGTTAGGGTTAAAATGAAGGTTTCGGCATCTGTTGGAGGAAAATACTTAAGTATGAATACTTGAATCCTCTTTCTAGCCAGGAGTCTCCAACTATCACAAACATATTTTTTTAAAAAAACAAAACATAGTTAACCTGGTGTAATTATTCCAGTTACTCCTTCCGTCATCTTAAATGGTTTTTCTGTATTTCTTTTTGTTGCTTCATTTCCTTTTAACAGTCTTCAGGGTAGCATTGCAAAATCCTCCCCTTTTGGCATTACAACATTGAGATAGATACTAAGAAAGGGCTAATTATAGTATTAATAACGTTAATAATTGCATCACTGAGCTATGTGTAGGTATAATGATGAATGGTTTTTACCTCATGGAATATGTTTCATATATTCCTCCTGGAATATCGTTCAGAGATGCATGTGTCTGTCATCTGTTAAATAGAATTCAGAGTGACTTGCTAAGGTTGCAGCGTGGTCTGAAAAGGCCCAATACAGAACATAGGAGCACATTGTGAAACGAGCTCCACAGAAATTCAGAGACAATTCCACTACCTCCGTATTCTGTTTCATTTGGGAAATGGTAAACATTTAGATTCCCAAATATATTTCTGTTCTTAAAAGAAAAACCTGAGGGAGTCCTTGAGATTTGCCTCAACAGGACTTGCTTGCAAATATTGTCATTGGTCTCAAATGTTACCCTTATCTTGTGAAACTGATAAGTATACTGGTTTCGCTGGACTAGAATTTGGGCTAAGGTAGCTTTGTTGCATCTACTTCATCAGCTGCGTTTCAGGTCCAAAAACAAAACAGCTTTGGATGGGTTCCAATTTTAATACTTTTCTTGCACGTATTGTGAGGCTAACCACCCACTTGGCTTGAAGAGGGCTACCCATAATCACTAGAAGGTAGGAATCAGAACTGGTCATAACTTGACCAATGTCCCCACCCCACAAAGACATTTGACATTCTCACACAATCCTTCATGTGTGTTTCTCTTTTAAAAACACTAACGGTACATCTTGACTTGAAATGCCCTAATTTTTCCAATCGTCACCGGAAGCCAGACTGTCTGAGTGTCTTCAGGATTCATCCTCCAATTTTTCTGTACCATTTTTAACGTGATCATTATCGTTTTGCTCCCTGGGTATTGATAAGATTTAACGGGTTGAATAATAACTTTATATCAGCGTTAACCTATGCCCTGTTTTTGACAAATGTCAAAGGTTGCATTCCAGGGCATAGTTAAACATGCTCAAATCCTTTTAAAACTGGTCAGCCTAACGGATGCTTTGTTCTGTGCTTGAGCAATAATCCAAGGCTGTAATAGCCTACTGGCCCACATACGATGGGGTGATGGATGGACTTTCTATTGCTGCTTCAAGGTGCACCTAAATTTCAAATGTAGAGGAAAAATACAATTAAACTATTTTCAGTTAGTGTGGGAGCATCCAGTTCTGCTCAAGATCTAGACAATACATTTTTGTCTCATGTGCACTTGTGGGGAAAAATTAATGGCAGCTGTGAGGATCTTTTGCTTAAGAGAAGGTGACATTGCATGTGTTCTGAGACTTTCAAGGTGGCTAGAATCTTTCCTTCTGCCTACAACTGTATGTAGTGCCATAAAGGTGACAAAATGACATTGCATCATAGGCATGGCATGATGCCAAGAGGGTACCTAGCTTTCCCCCACTCAACACTAACATAGCCTGATACACTCCAATACTTTTGGACTACAACTCCCAGAATCCTCTACCAGCATGGGATGGGGAAAGGCTGCACTCAAGGCCAGTTGGTGTTTGCTTTGTGTAGTTTTACTTAAGAAAAGACGTCCTTGCCTGCAGTAGAGAAGGACCTCTGAAATCCAGGGTTTAAGTTGGCCATACACTTGAGAGGTGTGGTTCCTACTGGGCCGTGCTGCTGTTATATCTTCATTCACTACAGAGGGGCACTGATCATTTCTTTTTGCTGCAACAAAGCTGCTAAATTTTGAATTGCTTTTTATCTGACCATCTCAAGTCTCCCGGTTTTATTTGTACTAGCTTAACCTATCTGACTGCTCGTTTTTGCTGTATTTCAATAAACTTTGTGAACATTTCCCCAGCTCAGAAGCAGGCATTATTTTAACAGTTTTGTTTTGCAAACTCGGAGAGTGCGTCTGGCATTTTCTATGTGGACTTTGCAGAATTACTTGAAATGCTTTGTATACTCCATGGGCAAATTGCTTTCCAGGTTTTTCAGTAGCAGAATAGTTTACACTATTGGGGAGTTGCATGGTTATAAAATGGCCAGCGGCCTTCAGCAGCTGTAATTTTTTCTTCGGTGCACTTTAACGTTGTAAATTCTCAGAAGAAAGATAGACAAGCCTGCCTCTTGGGATGTCAGTTTCTGTCTGACACCGTTTTGAACATGGTACAAGATTCTGAAAATCGTAGCTATGTAGCAGTCTTAAAGCATCCGTGCTACACAGTTTGGGTTGTAAAATCTATGAAACAAATGTCTATTTTTTCTAGTATAAATCAGTCTGTATAAATGATAATTTAAATTAAAAGAATGGAACATTTTCCAACTTGGGTGTCTTTCTTTTCTGCTTAAATTAACCTCACGAAGGTTGTATTATTTGGGTATTATTTGACATATCAAGCACACGATGATTATTATTATTTGTAAAATGCGCCCAGATGTGGAATGTGGGCAGTGTTCTCTCTTCCTGCCCTGTCCCCCAGTTCATTTGAGCATTGAAGGATTCTGCACCCACATCTGCAAAGCACACCCTGCCGTTGAATGGAATACCCTGCTGTCTTGCATAGAGATCCATGCAGACATCAAAACCTTTGTGATGCTTTGCATTGCCATTGCAGGCTGCAATCGGTGATTCTGGCACAAGGCGATGTTCAGTTTGCCGCTTTGGGGAGGTAAAGATTCAAAGTGGCAAGCCATTGAGGAGCTGACGGTAGGAACATTCCTGTTGGCTGGCTGCAAGAAATAATGGCAGTGGTCAGGAATAATTAAACCTGAATAGCATAACTATTTCCTAACCAGATCAGGTTTTAAGTTCCATGTAGCTTTCCTGGCTAATAGCTGCTGTTGGCAAATTTGGGAAGGATAGGTCAAATACATTTTTGAAAACCAGCTGATCTGTTATGGAGAAAGTTAAGGGGGTGGGGTCTGTTCTCAAAGGGTTCTGTGACCCCCCCCAAAAAAACACCAAGAACTGCTCTGCAGAGACTTCTGCAGTACATAAAACATGAGTCATTTGCTCAGGTTTCATACTTATATGAGTCGAAAGCAGCTTATTAACAAAGGAGAGGGGGAATTCTGGGTCAGATTAAGACCCGGTTGAGTCCTCTGCTCACAATTTATATATTATTTATATCATTTATTTCTGTTGGTGTTTCCTGCATCATCTGTGTATGTCACAATCCAGAGTGCAACTTCGCTGTTAGAAATATATCTAGTAGCAGTTTCCTATTAACACAACAAATCAAATGTCAACTGATCCGTGGTCAGTGGAGCAGCCTTCAAATGAGTACTGCTGAGTTGGCAAAATCCTTTCTAGTGCTCTGTGGGCCAACATTACCTGCAGATTAAAGCTTTTGGATAAAACAGATTCAGCTCTGACATGCTATAGAAATGTTATCTTTCCCCCTTTTATTACAAGCTCTCCTTACCAGCTTTAAGGGAAGTGGAAGGTGTAAGTAATTTTGCTTCGCTAAGAAACTTGCAGTTTAAATGTCCTACAATGTTTAAAACAAGCAATATGTTTTTATGTAAACTCTTGAGATGCTATACGGTAAGTTTCAGTCTGTTGGAAACTGTTGGTCATCCTGTCCTTTTGATTCATACCTTTATATAAACAGTTTAAACTATTCTCAAAGTCTTAATGGGATTAGCAGAATTTGTATGTAGAGATTTTTACGGTGTGTATTAGCGTGAAATGGCTTTTAAAAGTCAGTGGACTTCAAAATCAAATTGGTGACACTTTATCAATCTTGCATAGTTTTGGCAAGTTAGATACAAAACATTGTTAGTAAAAACCAGAACAATTGCCTGGATTATTTTTTGTGCCACTTACAGAACTGGCTCCCCCTAACGCGGCCCTCCAGATGTTTTGGGACTACAACTCCCATCATCCCTATCTAACAGGACCAGTGGTCAGGGATGATGGGAACTGTAGCCCCAAAACATCTAGAGGGCCGAGTTTGGGGATGCCTGTTACAGAAGATACCAGTTGCCCTCCATTAAGTGTTACTTTTTAATTTTTATTTATTTATTACATTTGTATATTGCCCTTCATCCTTCGATCTCAGGGTGGTTCACAACATAAAAATACAATACATTTATTTAAGACATGTAAATAATGCACATGTGTCTTTTTCAGTATCATTAAAGTCAGGAAGCCAAAATGAACCCAAAGGCAATCTTTGGACAATCACATCTCTGCTTACTGAGCTGAGATATGGCCAAGCCTTTTGCCTGTTCACAAAGCCCCTTTGTGTGATCCATGAAATTTCTAATCAGCTAGAGTTTCCCGTTTCATCCAGCCTGAGAAACTGTGATTACTAGCTCTGGAGCAAGCCAGCATTTTCAGCCAGTATTTGAAGTTGCTTTAATTCCCTGACTCCTTATGAAGCTGGCAACGATACTTTCCCAATTTGATTAAAATGGGAAATAATAGTATATTGGACTTGCTGTCTAATAGTGGCTTGCCAGAAGAGGCTGCATGTTCATATGAATGCAAGAGATTCATTCATAACTGAGCTTACTAAGCCGAGATGTGATCAGCTGAACCAGGAAATTCACATATCTCAAGATACAACATAGAGCCACCAAGATCCAAACGTATTTTCTAGAAGAAATGCTGACAAGGTTTCAGTCGTTATTGTTGTGGCTCCAGCAGCAAATCACAATGTCAACTTTCACTGAAACTGCACAACTTCCAGTTAGCAGGAACCGCCTGATGCCACGTGGAATTCCTAGTGATGCTGCTTCCATCTAGGCAGTTATATGTACCACGTATGAACATAGTCGCCTTAGAAGTGCACAACTATTCTGCCACATGTAGGCCCCTTTTGACTCCCTACACTACAGCAACTACCTTCAGAAACATATGGGTTGTATCCAGTGCTGCTATTCTACTCATGCAATGGAACTTACCCCATGCACGCCCAAAATACAGCTCTATATTTTTCCAGCACACAGGTGATGCCATGTAAGAAATTAGTAAGATTGTGGGGGAGAGGGTTGTTTAGCTTTTTGTGGCACTATTGGATCTATAACTGGCTGAAATATTACGTCTCGAGACCCCAGTTCAGTTCCATGATTCTAAAAACCCCATGAAACATGTTCTGTCCTGATCTAGCCAGCCTGCCCCCAAAAGAACTTCCTACTTCTTCACTGGAGAGAGCAGAGACACGTGCCCCAAAGAAAATGCATCCCACAGATCTTCCATTGAAATATTTGAGGAAACACAACTCTTCCCCATACCGCTCGCTGAATTGGTGTAATCATCACCCAGGGAAAGGAAAAGCAAAGAGAACCAAAGTATAAGCACCAACTGTTCACTCCTCCAAATTGTTGTCGTCCTTAAACACATCCTCTCTGAATAAACCGAGAAGAAAGGGTCTCTGAGTGTAACTTAGCGAAGGGAAAACGGGGACTACCATTCTGGTGCTGAGACGGGGGCACAGAAGGGTCAATGACATTAAAACAACAAAGGGTTTGGCGTTACCTTAAAGAATTGTAGTGCAGTATGAGCTTTCATGAGCCAATCCCTACGCTGTGAGATTAGCAAAGAGGATAAGTATACTCTAAGGACAAAGAGAAGGGGCTGAGCCGTTCTTTTAATACAAAGTGATGCCAGAAGGCCAAGCGATGGAAGAGAGAGCAGTAGGATTGTAACACGCAGATCCCTCACTTGCACAACATACATTCAGATGCTCAAAGATCCGGTTAGTATGGGTATAATGATGCCCAGCTAACAGTCCCTGGTACAGTGGTACCTCGGGTTAAGTACTTAATTTGGTCCAGAGGTCCGTTCTTAACCTGAAACTGTTCTTAACCTGAAGCACCACTTTAGCTAATGGGGCCTCCCGCTTGTGCCGCCGCCAATCACTTTCTGTTCTCATCCTGAAGCAAAATTCTTAACCTGGGATACTATTTCAGGGTTGGCGGAGTCTGTAACCTGAAGCGTCTGCAACCCAAGGTACTACTGTAATGGGATATGCATCAGTGGTATGAAGAAACACAATGGCTGGCTTTCAACATTGCTTTCTCCAGTCACTACATGCCTCTTCTCAAGTGGTGGTACTTTAATGACGTCTTCAGCGTTGAGGCTCGTGAGACGGAGAGCTTTTGAGAAATCCAACCAGATCTTTTATCAGTAACAACATCCTATTACTCTAAATTTGAGCCACTCCATGTAACGTGATTTCATCCATATAAACTGCACCATATCCCATAAAGCAACTGAAAACCACACCTACCTGCAGCTACTATCCAGAGTGCATCCCCCACACAACTGTATACAGCTAAGATTATGGTGGGCCGCGGGTAGAGCTGTGGTCTAAACCACTGAGCCTAGGGCTTGCCGATCGGAAGGTCGGCGGTTCAAATCCCCGTGACGGGGTGAGCTCCCGTTGCTCGGTCCCAGCTCCTGCCAACCTAGCAGTTTGAAGTGCAAGTAGATAAATAGGTACCACACTGGCGGGAAGGTAAACGGTGTTTCCGTGTGCTGCTCTGGTTTGCCAGAAGTGTCTTAGTCATGCTGGCCACATGACCCAGAAGCCGTCTGTGGACAAACGGTGGCTCCCTCAGCCACTAAAGCGAGATGAGCGCCGCAACTCCAGAGTCATCCGCAACTGGACTTAACGGTCAGGGGTCCCTTTACCTTTACCTAAGATTATGGTATAGTCACATCTGCTCCCAATCTTTTGGGCAAAGACAAACAATTGCCCCAAACAGTTGCATCAGGCATCCTTTTAAAAACTACAATATTTGTTTAGCAAAGTGAGGAAACCACTCTGTAAAGTCGGGTAGTTTCCCAATGAGTCACTTGCTACAGAACACAGCAATAGAAATTCTCTTGTTACCTTCAGCTCTCAGCTATAATCTCTCCAGTATCTCATCAACGCAGATAATTATCGTCCCTACTCATTGGCCTTGGGCTGAAGACTTGCCCCTGCTTAGAAACAACCCCACAACTTATGGAAGCAGCTTACTAGCAATCATAAGCCATGAAACAGAGATACAAACCCTGCAACGAACCCAACAGCCTCCATATGTACTGGAGCAAGTCTGTTTTGCAATCAAACAACATCAGCTCTGTTATCAAGGGTCCATTCTTTTTTTAAAAAAATAATTTTTATTAACCGGCCAATCAAATCAAATTAAATCACATCACATAAATTCCGAATTACAAAGCCGAATTTTAAATTTTGTTGTTGAGGGGACCCATATTTCAGGATCCAAAGGGGGATTCTGATCGTCTTCTTGCTACTGTTTTAATGTCCAAATCAGTCCAAATCAGTCCAAACAGAGTTCATAATTCTATCCAGTCTTATCTTGCTGTTTCCACATCACATCTTGTTCATATATTTTCTTTTTTCTTTATGATCTCTTCTGATAGTCTCCTTAAGCCGATAAACACCAATAATAATCCTGTGTGAATTTTTCCGTTCTTCCAATCCTCAAATCGAGATGGTTTCCATATATCATCGCCTTCATAGATAACATCACTCTTTCCATCATTAATTACAGAACTGTCGTTCTTAAGTCCCTCTGAGGAGTTTCACCCACAATATAAAAACAGCTCTATTTCTCTATTTCTCCTCCCAGACTTAAGTCCTCCGACAGAACTTCCCAATATGGCGACGGCATTTTTAACTGCATCGTTTCCTGCTTGGCAGGGGGTTGGACTCGATGGCCCTTGTGGTCTCTTCCAACTCTATGATTCTATGATTCATTCCAAAGCCCTTATACATTCCACGCTCTTCTTAAAACATGCTTTGGTTCGAAAGTTTATCTCCACACAGCCTTAAATCCACAGCTTAAGTCCTTAAAACGACATTTCTGACTTGTGAGGGGAGGGGATTCTTGTTTAATCACATAAGGAAAGAAAGGAAAGTTTTTTTCCCCCTCCCCCATCAGTCATCAGTCCCTTTACCATACCGAGTCTTGGCGTATCTTCTCATAATCTATACTTCTTGGGTCCATTCATCGACATATCTTCTAAGGTGAACTAATGGCATCACCTGCCATAAATATAGGCCAAACAAGTCAGTTTCTGCTCAAGAGAATAAATGGATGCTAATCAGACTCTGAAACCAATATGGAGGTGTGGGGGTGTCAGTCTTATCCCTCAGAGCATTCTGTAGCAGATCGGAAAGGTCGTCATACTCCGGATATACTCCATTCTGGGCGGCTCCCAACAGAATATTAAAACCACGATAAAACATCAAACATCAAAAACTTCCCTAAACAGGGTTGCCTTCAGATATCTTCTGAAAGTCAGATAGTTGTTTATTTCTTTGACATCTGATGGGAGGGCGTTCCACAGGGTGGGCGCCACTACCAAGAAGGCCCTCTGCCTAAATAAATTGTAACAGAGATTGGAACTCTTTAAGTGTGCATTTACACGTTAAATCTTGCCATCCCTGATCTTCACCTGGGGTCACTGATCCAGAGTGCTGTGATCGGGTCTTTTGTTCATTTGACTGGATCTTGAATTAACTTCATGCACTATTCCTTTGTGATCTGCACAGTTGTGTGACATACCCAACTGCTGCCTCTTGCTTTGCTCGACTTTTTGGCTTCACTTAGTAAACCACTTCCCCACTCCCTTCTGTATTCTGTATTCAGGGAATATATATATACCTACCCACTCAGGCGCTCGCACATCTGGTGAGCTGTGACCTACTTGCAACACAATAGATCTGTTAGCTTTTAACAAGCCTTGACAGTGCTAATGGTGGTGGTGGTTCTCTCAATCATGGCTACACTTCTGAAATTTTGGTTTAATTTATTTAAGGAAGGGCTCCTGGGAACGGGTTCGCTGGTGAGCTGGCCTCCTGAAATAATGAAGTGTGGGGAAAGGAGCTGCCATGTGGTAGGGGAACTAGGTGCATCCAGATGTTTTGACTGCTAAATCCCTTCGGCTCCAACTAGCAGGTTCCCCACCCACAAGCCAGCAACTTTCCTAACAAATGGCTGCAGCTCTTTAGAGTGTGGACTCCCACTTGGAAAACCTTGGGAGATCTGATTGTACCTGATTTCAACTACGTTTTCATTTCTCCTAGACAGCAGTCCTAACTGCCACCTCCTTTTCTTCCTTCTCTAGTATCACCTGGGACTCACTGGTCATCCAGAACTCTTCCTCCTCAACAACATTGACGCCGACCAAGCCTCAATTAGATGAATCCCCTCCGAACTAGTAAGGGTGTGACTTTAAAGACAAAGAACATAGAGCCCTCCTATGCTGCCCTAAGCCAAGTTTGATTGGTTCTGATATGTTACTGCAAACATCCAATAATTTGCAACTTCGAGAGAGAGAGAAGCACAAGGGGAAAGGAATTACTGTATGCTATTAAGGATCGTCTGGTACACTGGAAAATAGACTTCTTTAGAAGCTGTGCCTAAGGTCACCTAGAAAAGTTACAAAAGGACTGACAGAGAGCTTGGGTTAAATCATTGTGAAGCTGAGATTGTATGTAATAGTGATGGGCAGGCACATATCTTGAAATTTGGGCCGCCACCGAACATCTTCAAAATACTGGGGGTGTGGGTACTAAAATTTGAAAAGCAATTAGCGGGAGGTGGGTGCTGAACTCTTCATTCAACCGCTGGCCTCCCTCTCTACCCAGCTACCTCTCCCCGTACCCCCAGCGTTTTACTCCTAGTTGGATCTCTTTTCTGGTCTCAAATTGGGAGAAATGTGCCAGGGGCAAACTTGTTTATTTGGAGGCAAGGTCTAGCAATAGCAGACGGAGAGTTCCATACCCCTGTCTTGTCTGTCATTTTCACTTTTGAAAGCCCTTTACTTGCTTTACAGGTATTTGACACTGACCCATACTTGACACACATAACTACAGTAAAGGTACTGGTGATTTGATTTCCGCTTGATGCAGATCACTCTTTCCTGCCTAAGGGAGAAATGATCACACACCACACCCCTCAATTTCTGGAAAACTGACAAGCGTCTTTTCTGAAAGTTGAGATATATCCTTCTTGCCATTTCATCCTCACTACTATCCTGTTATCAAGGAGTCCAAATGGAATCCAGCAGGTTCACTATTCCAGATGGAGAATTTGGGTTTTTGTTTGACACAGAGTGCACCCAGCCTGGCTATACCCATGGTCCTTCTTGCTATCAGATTAGGAAACTAACATAATTGAATTTTCCTCGTGGCTGAGGAAACTTGTTCTATGCGCAGAGCTGCAATTGCAAGACTAAGTCCATGAGATTCAAGTATAACAGCTTTCTTTTCTTTTTTCGAGAAGCAAAAGTACTCTAGCCTGAAACTCCTGCTTCTTCTGCTGACCCTATTAATATTTTTATATATTTTTTACAGCACCATCATCGTACAGGGTGCCATACAGCGTAACAAGAGACCCTTCCTTTCCTTTTGACTACTGCTCAATTTGGTACAGAGTTGTTAAAATGACATGGCTGGCAAAATCTCACATCAGCTGACTCCTTTAACTCACACTGCACATACTTTGTGCTTAATATGTCACGTCTGATTTATTAGGTAAAACTTGAAATAACAGTTTCATAAAGAGTTGCAGCTTGCGTCATTTACTCTGCTGCTGGTAAATGTGTGTTTTCAATTTACAGCAAAGTAAGGGTCCTTTTTTCCTGTATTAGTGTGACATTTTACCCAGTTAATTTAACAACACATTCAGTCGCAGCTTACATTGTAATCCAAAGCCAATATAGAAGTGATGCAAATTTAGTTTAGGCCTTGCAGTGCTCTGTCAAGGTTTCAGCCAATCCTCGATATTTGAGTAGAGTTGTTCATTGTATGAACAGAAAATGGTACCTACCTGTTGCTTAAGTTTTATCCCTGAAACTTTCCCCAAGTTTCTAGCCCTCGTGCTCACAGAAACAGACACATATGGCCATGTACATGCAGTATCTGCAGAAAATGCCAGTATTTAATCAGATTTGCAGCTGTTCTAGTTTGCAAAGTTGGCCACATATATTAGTTGTCTGAATGTTCTCTGTGATGCGAGACAACTTGGTACTGCCATTGCACTTGAAACAGTACAGACACCATCATACTAATATCTCCTTTGCTCTACAAATTGCATTTCTTCATTGCATAAGGAGAGTCACCCATTCTGTAACTTACTGCGGACAGCCTAAGGCTTGAGTTCTGTGCACAATCAACTTGCTAGTAAGCTGCATTCAACTCAAGCGGGGCTTGATTCTGAGTAAGCATGCATAGAATCAGGTGTTGCTTTGCTTCCTACCTTAAATTGGATGATTTGTGTGCATCAAAAAACATGCCACATTCACACGCACAAACTTGGGCACAAGAAGTGTGTCCCGCTGAACTTGGCCAAAATAGATATGTTTGAACCAAACATGGTGAGAAGGCTTCCAGGGCAGCCCCTCTGTTCTAAAAATGTCACATGTATCTTCCACTCAGGATGCACTAAAGATCTGCAGTTGTGTTACAAGACAAGGCCAGTTTCTGCTGAATGGTATATATGCAATCTGTGCTCTGTTACAAAACCCATTCAGGTTTCAAGACAAGCCCTGCTGGGTCAGGTCAAAGGCCCATCTAGTTCATCACCCTATTCTCAGCCAGGTGCCTATGGGAAGCCACAAGTAGGACTTGAGTACAACAGTACTCTCACTACTTGTGATTCCTAAGCAAGAGGAATTCAGAAGTATATTTGGTATTCTTGTTTTATATTTGGCACTAATTTATATTAAATGTACTGATCATTATTTGTTTCAACAGAGGTCCAGGTTTTCAAATAAATATGTCAACTATACACTGCCTTTCTGGTTTCTAATCTTGTTATCTGATGTCATCAGTCTTTCTTTGTCTTCTGACTTAGAACGCAAGGAGACACTGCTGCAGGAATCATTACAGCGGGGGGAAGTAGAAGTAAAATAATTCTGTTGAGGCTGCTTAAGGAATGTTGCTACTTTGGAAGGAAAAAAAAATGAGCAAGGCCTAATTTATACAAAATGCTATCGTTGGCAATATGGAAAAACCACTGAGCCCAAATAGGTGACCATTTTATCACACTTCCTGCTACACATTTTGCCACACCTTATCACCTGATGAGCAGTAGAATCCCTCTTATCACTTGGCAAGATGATTCAGATGATCAAACCTCTCCGAGTGAAAGAACTCATTCCAGGGTAATTGGGGTGGTCTGAATGAGCTCAGCTTGCATTTAACTGCACTGAGGTTGTTTGGGTTTGCCATCACATGTGCATTTGACAAGAAGCTATGGATGATCCCAGCTGCCTGAAATGTGTATGTGTGTGATAACGTTTGCCAACAAATATTTGCCACATTTATGCTTCACGTGTTCATGTGAATATCCTAAAAATGTGTGGCAGGCTTTATTCTGGTGTTGTTGCTTTTGTGGGTGCACTGGCATGGATGTTGGAAGGCCTCTCAACTCAATGGCAAAGCCGCATGCATGGTGTACGTGAAATCGCAAGCCCGGTTCCAGACATTATCAAAAAGAACTCAGGTAGGAGGGAGCCCACTGGAGGGAGCCTTAGAGAGCAGCTGCCAGAGTAGAGGCTGGGAAGACAAACCAGCGGTCTGACTCTGTATCACGCAGCTTCCTATGCCCAGACATTAGCCACGTTAAGACTCCCCTAGGGGGCTTAGCTGCTGGTGTTTCTAAAAACTGGACACAACTCTGAAACCTGAGAGTGAATGTTCAACTCAAACCAGGAAAAAGCTGCAAAATTGACGCAGATCTGGATGCCCAATGCAGACCTTGCCTTCAGCATATAGAAGCTGCTTTAATAAATGGGGAGGGTGGCAGTGGGAATCCTGGCGGCATACTTGGAATACATTCTAAAAACACTTATACATACAAGTTTTTATAAAATAATACTGAATCAAATGCTTTGCTCTTCCTCTTTGCTTTGATGATGATGATCATTTGTTCGGTCCACTGGTGCCCGAACGTTTCATGTAATCTGTATACATGGAATATAAAACTCCTAACAAAAGAAAGCAGATATATTAGTTAGCAATGGCTGCTTCAATATCATCCAGCAACTGCTGTATTGAACAGAAATAAGGTCACGTTTGCTGTCTTAGCACAGGTAAATGGATCTGTTGCCTGGTGATGACTCAAGAACAAAAGCTTAGGGCTTTGAATCAAAAACTACAGGGCTGCCTGTTTACTCACTACAGCCTGCTGGGGAACGTTTTTGGCCCCATGAGCCAGATCTTTACTCACCCCATCGGCCAATGTTGACAGGCGAGTGGGCCGACCCATCTGTCAATCATCTGACACCATGATGGCAATCAGGTGATTAACAGATGGGTGGCTGTGCCCAACTGCGGCGAGGGGGAAGAGTTCTGCTTTCCTAGCACATTCCCTGCAGGAAACACACTAGAAAAGCAGCACCCAGCAGGATTTGACCTCAGCTACAAGCTGATTGACAGGTGGGTGTGGTGGGGAACCTCTGACTCTTGGCTTGGTGTGGGTTTTTTTGGGGGGGGGGAGAGAGAGATGGCCTCAGAAGCTAAACTGGACAGCGGGGAGATTACTTAACAAAACGGCACTGATCACAACAACATGTTCTCTTACCTACTGTTATTGCACCTACAACAAAGCTTTGGGCTGCAACTCTCATGTGGATGAGGTGGACTGACATTTTTTGGCTTCCTCTGTGTTTCAGCTTGTAAAGCCCATAGCCTACTACAGCAAAGCAGCCTGCCAGACCTGGATATTAAAGAGAGGGGTGTAGTTCAGCACTGAGCACCAACATTGCCTTGCTGGATCAGGTTAAGGCTCCATGTAATTCAACATTCTCTTCCTAACAGAGACCAGCCAGATGCCTTTGGGGAGGATACAAGCAGGACATGAAGCCAACAGCCCCGCCCATTGTCTCAACAATTCCTATTCATGCAGGAATCTCTCCCTTAAAGGCATCTAAAGCAGTGGTTGTCACCCTATTGGGTTTTAATACTTTTTTTAAAAAAATGATGATGATGCAATGGACCGACTCAAGGAGCCAAAAGAGGATGTATACCCTTCCTACTTTGTCAGTTGAAATCACACACGCATAGTCATTTTGCAAGGCCCGTTTGCTTTCCTGGGTTCCTCCCTGATGAACTGGTAGAGTGCTCAACCCACTGCTGGGTTCATGTCCCTGTAAGCTAAGTGAGTTAGTCACTAGTTCTCATCCTACCCAGCTTGAAAGGTTGTGAATATGAAGCCCATGTATGCCACCCTCAGCTCCTTGGACCAAGAATTGGGTGCAGATGTGGTAAACAAACCATGTTGTGTAAACATTTTAAAAACAGACCCCCTTCTGAATCAAAATGTTGTTTAAAGCAATGATTGGTAAGTGACAGCTCATTTTGTTCCAACAGGATGTTTCATTTTCTGGGGTGAAGGCTAGGATTTCGATTCCCAGGTCCATTCACTGTAACCATAACAACTCTCCCTGAATCCAAAATAATAATAAAAAATATTGCTCTAAAGTGACATCCAGATGTGTTAAGCTTTATCTCCTGAACAGTTTGGTTTTGGGAGATTTGTCAGGTGATGTAATTTTTCTTTTTGTTTCTTAGTGTTTGATGCGTAAATTCAATATAATGACATTTCTTTTTTATCTTTTAACTGCAAACCTGGTCTGCGGGAGGCAAGCACTGTCCTTGCAGCCAGCTTAATTGGCAACAGTGCATACAAATTAGCCTGTGTTCGTGGGCATTGCATGTACAAATCACTTTAAATTCTGGAAAGGCACCTGGTCTGATGCAGTTCAGCTGGAGCTGATAAATGGGAAGGAAGACTAATGAAGGTTGATGGGTGAAACTGTGACAGTTTGCAAGGCTTATGCTTCCCTCTCTCAATGTGGGCACATTTTTTAAAGGAAATCCTACTAGCAAAAAAAGAAATGTCATTCACTTGTCTGTTTAAAATACAGACTTTTTAAAAAGGATGGTATTAAGTCTATGGCACGGAATATGGAGCCACAATGTGTTTCCTGCCTGTTTCTTATACCAGGAGCATCCAACTTCTATATTCTTGAAGACCACTCAGTTCTCCAGTTTCCAATCTGAGGTGTGCCACCTTATGGATGGTCACCAAGGCAGCAGAGAGCTATATAAATATGACTCTGAACACACACTGCCTCACACACAAGCCTGGACATTCCTATGGCATTCTACCTGCACCACTCTGTTCTTGAAAATGAACTCTTCTTCTGCTCCAGCAAAGCAGACTAATCTGTACATAACATACAGCAAAACTAGAAGAAAACCATTTATGCAAAAACAGAGGGGGGTATCCCACATTTACATCAAACTGCAAAAAGCAGTAATATAATAAAAAACAATGCAGCAAAACAGAGCAAGAGTTAGCAACTGAACAGATATAGGAAACAGATATAGCAGATGGAATTTAGTCACGGACTGGAGTGACTCTCTCCATATCCCTCTTAGCTATATCGTTATTATTGGCACAATAGCATCTGAAGCCATAACCCAGAGACTGACCACCACCACCAATTTATTGAGTTCTCAGAGTTATAAAAGGTAAAGGTAAAGGGACCCTTGACCGTTAAGTCCAGTCGTGGACGACTCTGGGGTTGCTGCGCTCATCTCACTTTACTGGCCGAGGGAGCCGGTGTTTGTCCACAGACAGTTTCCGGGTCATGTGGCCAGCATGACTAAGCCGCTTCTGGCAAACCAGAGCAGCACACGGAAACACCGTTTATCTTCCTGCCGGAGCGGTTATATCCCACCCTTATTCTAAAGAGCTGCAGATGGCATACATTAGGGTGTATATACCCTTACAACGGGACGCGGATGGCACTGTGGGTTAAACCACAGAGCCTGGGACTTGCCGATCAGAAGGTCGGTGGTTCGAATCCCCATGATGGGGTGAGCTCCCGTTGCTTGGTCCCTGCTCCTGCCAACCTAGCAGTTTGAAAGCACGTCAAAGTGCAAGTAGATAAATAGGTACCTCTCCGGTGCGAAGGTAAACAGCATTTCTGTGCGCTGCTCTGGTTCGCCAGAAGCGGCTTAGTCATGCTGGCCACATGACCTGAAAGCTGTACGCCGGCTCCCTCGGCCAATAAAGCGAGATGAGCGCCGCAACCCCAGAGTCGGCCATGACTGGACCTAATGGTCAGGGGTCCCTTTACCTTTACCCTCACAACAAGGCTGCAAGGTAAATTATGCTGAGTTTGTGTGTGACTGATCACCCAGGGAGACAGACTGCTGAGTGGGGATTCAAACTCTGACGGGTCTCTCCGCAGCAAGTCCAAACACTCTACCCACTGTACCATGAAAGTGCTGAAGGGTTCAACTCACCTATGGGAACAAAGGGGGCATCTCTGGATTTCCTTGCTAGTTTTGATGCTTGGCTGTCATCTTCAGCTGGCGACCAGGACTCATCAGGAGACATTTCTCACGTCTGAATAGAAAAATAAGTGCAGGGAAATAGAACATTTCTTGGGAAAGCATTACTGATTAGAGATGTTCTGGTTATGGCAGCTGAAAGGAAGCACACTGAAGGACTGGCTGTGGTGCATTTTATTTCAAATAAAACTTTTTTTATACTCTAGTAGTATTTCATTCCGTAGGCCAACCAAGCTCCTTCTCTCCATGCTCCCTGACCTGTGCTGGCTCCCTGGTGCTATTTTATTACTGAACGGTTCTTAGACAATGAACCTATATGTGAGCGGTGTGTTTTTGAGTTACCATGCAGGATGAGGCCTTAGGAGGTCACATGAGGTCATATGGCCCATTCATTCATGCTATCTGTTGAGGATTGGTTCTTAATGATTCGGGGACCTGGCTTATATGGTCAAACCCACCAATATTGTAAGAACTAAAGAGGTTCAACAATAACATGATTTATTCATGCAGAAATTGAGCTTGTACATCCAGTACTGGAATGATAAGGTACAGGATGAAAGTTAGCCACGTGTTCATTTAGTAATAATCTGATAATAAACCCTTTTATTATTTCCCCCCTTTTCCTCTTTTCTTCTGTGCCTCTCTTATATGGGTGAACTAAATAACCTGTGAGTTACTTTTTTATGTAGGTCTTATTGGATGTATGTTTCTGCAGAATAACTCTGCAACCTGTACAACACTGATGGTTAAATATTGGTACCATTTTGTGGAACATTTGGAGTGTTGTAGGGAAAAAATTCTCATCAACAGCAGTATGTTTTAAAGAGAAAGGGGAAAAAAGGGAAAAAAGGAAAGGAAAAGGGAGAAAAAAATTTCTTTCTGCAATATGGGTGTAAATTCTTTGTAAATTTTTGTGTATATGTGTGTAATTTAACCTAATAAAGATTATTAAAAAACAAAAAAAAACAGTATATGTTTTTTCCATCAGCAGCCATTTTTCCTATCTCCAAACTGGCTCTTATTTTTCTTAAAAACGAAAGCCAGTTGATCTATAGCACAATGCATAATATTTTAGCAGTGTCATAAACAATGACTGTAGTTTAGCTGTTCTTTTTATTACATGTTTATGCTATGCTTCTCCCAAGTAGCTCAGGGTAGCTCCCCCACCCGCATTATTCTCAAAATCATCTTATGAAGTAGATCAGGCTAAGAGAGAGTTCCTGGACAATGGTCACCCAGTTAGCCTTATCACTCAGCCGGGATTATGAATCTGCTCTTAGTCTCTGAACACAACACTCCTCTGACTTTCTTAATCCACTAGCTAATAGTTTCATATACATGGTATAGTGTTATATGCAACCCTCTGCATAACCATACAAAGGCATAGAATACAATTTTCATTTCAAGTAGATGCCTAATCTCAGTGTAAAGGCTACCCAACATAATTGATCTACAAATAGCAGCTTTGCTAATTAAACAACCCTTACTATGATCCTTGGTTCTCAAGAGTGAAGTCATATAACTTTAGTTCTTTGCTCTTGCTTTTCTGCAAGATTCAAGAGCAACTGAATCTCAGAAACCTTTTCCCGCCTGCTAAAATCCCACAATCTTTTAGCTTCCATAATCTAAACAGAGCACACTGGGTTCCTTAAAAATTTGTTTCATTTTTCCAAATTAAATCCTATTGCCCTTCTCTGAAGTTGTTTGCAGTCTTTCGGTCTCATCCAAAATCTGGAGAGAGTATATATAAAATGTATTTCATACCTACATGAAGATAAAATACTTCAGTAGTGAAGCCTTCATATCATTTTAAAAATGAATCCATTGTGCAAACAGGATCCAGTTAAACTGGGTGCTCTATGAGGACCTCCCATATTTTTAACTAATGCCAATAGTTTTACCTGAGATACAGCCATCTATCTTGATTTTTGTTAGAAATACGGAAAATAAGCAATAATTCAAGTTGTTGAGTTACCTTTGCTGCTGATGCATTAACTGTCCATCTACTCTGTGATCTCAAAAAGAAAGAGGATCTTTCTATGGCAGGCTGAGGCTGCTGTCGGTAATGAGAGACAAATACAATTATAGATCGTTTGAAGGCAACATCTGGTAAAACTCTGTTCTAATACAGTTCTTCTCCCAGGTTCTGTAAGCTTTGTTATCATAATTGTTCCTGGAAGCAGGCACAAGGGCAGAAAATATCTACTGTCATTGGTTTAATGAGTAGAAGTTCTCTTTATGCATGAAGTAGGCCATAACATTTCATCAAATCATTTCTGGGTATAATTCTACTATGGGGGGAAACATCAGTAGTTTCTAAGATTCCCAAGAGCCTGCGTTATATTGGAACTGTTTCCAACTGAAGCAACATGGAAGCCTTTAAAGACTACATAGTCTTTTTATTATTCCCCAAGCGAACTGTTCTTTGCTAAATCAATGATATTTGTAATTTAAAAACAACTGTCGAAACACCTGGAATTGGGGTAGTGATGTATTTTATCAACTTTTACTGCATACTACGGAAATTTCCCCTAATTTCACATGCTTAACACTCTGCCTGTAAAGATTACAATTATAAAATGCCACCTTCTTTCTTACTTTGTTGACTGTACAGCATGCTGTTACTTTTATAGATCCTACAATCTGATCAGCAAACAAGATCCAGTGTATGTGAGCGCTTTACAGTTACCGTCTTCTATATTGTAAGACCAGCATATCTAGTTAATATTCACACAGGACAAGCTTGTGATTATTGAGGAACAGACATTCCGAATCAGTAGATTACTTTGGGTAAACGATTATGCAAACATAACAATATTAATCTCAGAACATCCACTTGCCCAAATCATCACTTTTATTCCTTTTGAGTAAGCATGCATAGGATCTGCCTGTCTCAGCTGAGAAAAAAAGCCTGTGTTTACACTCCATTTCTGCCTGGTGTAGGTGTCCACACAGTACAGTGGTACCTCGGGTTAAGAACTTAATTTGTTCCGGAGGTCCGTTCTTAACCTGAAACTGTTTTTAACCTGAAGCACCACTTTAGCTAATGGGGCCTCCTGCTGCTGCTGCGCAATTTCTGTTCTCATCCTGAAGCAAAGTTCTTAACCTGAGGTACTATTTCTGGGTTAGCGGAGTCTGTAACCTGAAGCGATTGTAACCTGAAGCGTCTGTAACCCGAGGTACCACTGTAATTAGAATGAAGAACAAGTTCCACCAATTCTTTGTTTTATCAATATGTCAAATGTAAATACAGTAGCTCCCATTTTTGACACCAGGTCCTACAAGTAATTTCTTCTTTAGTTTATTACATTCCTGTTTCTATTTTATGCACAAATGAGTAGTGTATTCTTGAATCCACATCTCAGCATCTCCATATAGCAACTTCTGCCGACCAGAAAACCTGGCGCACTGTGGCATGGGCGGCAAGTACAACCAGAGCATCATCCCCTTGCATAATGATGCAGTATAGAACAGACCTCCTGTCGAAGTCAGTATTTTGGCAGGTGCTGAAATTTCCTGAGTCCAACTGTTAAAAGACACTGAATCCTGCCCACAACTGCACTTGCACCAGCAGGTGAGGGATACAAGAGGGCTCTCTGGCTTTCAGGGATCAAGTGTGTTACATTCATTTTACAGCAGTTTCCGTATGGTTGCTACCCATCTCAACCAAGCAAAAACATTCCTCTTCTCCCAGGTCTTTGGCTAATTAAACTACCTATGGCCTTTTAAACACTCAGGAAGGGTGCTGTGTTTTTGTTGGTTACTATGTTACGTATTTTTGTGTTTTTATATTGTAAACCGCCCTGTGATCTTTGGATGAAGGGCAGTTAGAAATATAATAATAATAATAATAATAATAATAATAATAATGGCAGAGTGCATACTTTGCATGCAAAAAGCCCCTCCTTCAGCCCTCATCATCTCCTGACCTATCTGAACCACACACCCCCATTCAGCATAGAAAATACTGAACTAGGACTCATGGTCTGACTTTATATAAAGCAGATTTCTAAGCCCTATAGGGGCATACTGCCCAATATACTATCTCGTGTTTTTATTTTATTCTTTATTATAAAATGGAAGATTGCATAATTGCACTTAAAGAAAACCAGGTCATGTAATCTGGTACAGTAGTTCTAGCCACATAATCTCCATACATTGGAGGCGACGGGGGAGAATGTCTCTGTGCATGTTCAGAGACGCCCTATTGTCAAATCAATTGCCTCAGAGCCCTGACGGTGTAAACGATCTCTGAGGCTAAATCCTTAAAAGAGCGATTTTTTCCAACTTAAAAGCATCAAGTGAGCTAATGATGGTATTGCAACGGGAATTGTATATTGGGCATATTTGCGTCGTAGCTGGGAAGCTCTAGATAGAAGTTGCCCTCAGCAATGGCGTGTTTCTGTTGCTTGTTTTCTTAAATGTTTTTTAATGATGCTGATATTATTATTTTTTTAGAATTGTTACCACACATCATTATTATATCATTATTTCCTAGCAACCTGGGGAAATAATAAAAAATAATGATAATGATAATAATCTGAGCTCGTCATCCTTCTTTCGCCCTCCTCCTCCTCCCCCCACGTCTTCCCTCCTCAGAAAGCAAAAAACAAATCCCGCCCAATTCTCCGCCTAGGTCTGCGCGTGCGTGTGAGAGAGAGCGCGAGAGTACGACGGCCTGGCACACCCCTCGGTTTCCCATCATCCTCTGCAGCTCAGGCCGACCTGCCGAGAGGAGAAACCAAGTTGCGCTGGGACGGAGCAGAGTGCAGGGCCGCGATAGAGCCGCGGGCGTTACGACCTTGCTCCCTCTCTCCCGCACCCCCCGCTCGTGACGTCACGCCCAAGCCACCAATCGGGAAAGGGGGTTTGCTGCGTGGGTGGCTTCGGGCGGCGGTTAAAGCCGCGAGAGAGGAAAGGCCCGGATGTTCTTGTGTGAGGGCTCAAGCCCCGCCTACCGCCCGTCAAAGGCGGGAAAGGCGTCCGCCTGAAAAGTGTTCCCTCAGGAGTGAGTCGTTGGGGTTTTGCTGCCTCGTAGAGGAGCCTGGGGTGGCGGCTGCGATTTGGCATGCTAGAACGAGGTATATAAATATTTTTGTAAACAAAGAACAACGTCAAAACAACTCGGGGGGGGGGGGATGGGAACCCTATTAGGCTGCTGGAGGCAAAGTTTTCTGCATTCCTCATTTTTCTGACAGGCAGAAGTTCAGCAGGTGGAGAGGATGTGAGTCCTTGTTGGATTTCTCTGACGTGTGTACAGCAGCCAGGGAGGATAATTTAGATCAGAGGAATTGGTTGGAGAGATTTAAACCCTTCCCATAATTCTGCAACTCCAACCAAATTTGGGCCATGCCGCTGCCACACAGAAGATTTTAAGTAATAATAATAATAATAATAATAATAATAATAATTTATTATTTATACCCCACCCATCTGGCTGGGTCCCCCCAGCCACTCTGGGCGGTCTCCAACAAAACACTAAAATACAATAACCTATTAAACATTAAAAGCATCCCTAAACAGGGCTGCCTTTAGATGTCTTCTAAAAGTTTGGTAGTTATTTTTTCTTTGACATCTGGTGGGAGGGCATTCCACAGGGCGGGTGCCACTACCAAGAAGGCCCTCTGCCTGGTTCCCTGTAACTTGGCTTCTCGCAGTGAGGGAACCGCCAGAAGGCCCTCGGCTCTGGACCTCAGTGTCCGGGCAGAACGATTCAATTAAATTAAATTAAAACATTGAGTGATCTTGTGGTGGCTCCTGTGGTCTGGATCTTAGGGGTCGCCAGCCTTTTTGGACCAATGGCCTTTTTGGACCAATTGAGGAGAAACACTCCTCAAACACACACTTCAAATTTATTGGCTACAACAGAATATTTTTAATGCCTAATTTCCGATCAAGGGCACCCCCTAGTCACCAGGAAAGCCTTTGTGAGCACATTGGGGGCACACTGACGCTCCCAAATGAAAGGCATGGTCACAGACCTTATTGCGGCTTACTACCTTGTGCCTGGGGACGCCAGTGGCGCTGTGGGTCAAACCACAGAGCCTAGGACTTGCCGATCAGAAGGTTGGCGGTTCGAATCCCCGCGACGGGGTGAGCTCCCATTGCTCGGTCCCTGCGCCTGCCAACCTAGCAGTTCGAAAGCACGTCAAAGTGCAAGTAGATAAATAGGTACCGCTCCGGCGGGAAGGTAAACGGCGTTTTTGTGCGCTGCTCTGGTTCGCCAGAAGCGGTTTAGTCATGCTGGCCACATGACCTGGAAGCTGTAAGCTGGCTCCCTCGGCCAATAAAGCGAGATGAGCGCCGCAACCCCAGAGTCGGCCACAACTGGACCTAATGGTCAGGGGTCCATTTACCTTTACCTTACCTCGTGCCTAGCAGCAACACATCTCCTTTTCAGATGCCGCTTTAGAAATGTGGGACTCGGAATAATATCACAAGCAGCCGGAATAATATCACAAGCAGCTGGCATTTCCAGCTATGCCTGCCTGGTGGTACCACTTGTTCCCTGTTCTTCTCTTGAAATGTATCTCCAATATAATCTGTTACAGTAGCTCCTCCTCTTGGTTTACAACTACAATTATTAGCCATTCCAGCAGAAGCTGCCACAGCAGAGAGTAAAAAGGAATATGACTCTCCTTCATTGGGTGCTTCTAAGCAGAGGTTGGATGGCCATGTGTCATGGATGTTTTAGTTGAGATTCCTGCATTGTAAGGGGTTGGACTAGATGACCCTCGGGGTCTTCCAACTCTGCAATTCTATGATTCTATGGTGAATCTACAGAGACCACCAGCAGTCACATCCAATGCTCCTCATCACTGTATTCAATAAATAGTGTGACACAAATTAAAATTATGTTTTAATGTGCTTGTTTTTTATATTTGCTTTGTTTATCTTATGTTGTGAAGCTGCTCTTAGTGGGCTATGACTACAAGGGAGGGTTGGTTATTGGATGGAGATAATTTTATAACAATGTGCACTTTCATCCAGCAGATGTCACTATCCTCTCAGAAGTGACATCATTGATCATCAGAAGTATTATTTATACAAATACACTTACCTGTTAGATACTTTATGTAATTCTCTTTGTGGCCTAATTAACTATACAGTACAATAAAAAGATGATAGTTTTTCATCTTCAAGTTGCTGCTGAAAGAAATAGGACGCAGATTTACTAGCACGACTGGCACCACAATCCAGTAAAGTGAGGCAAGTGCTTGGACTGTGAAACCATACCCAACCTGATTTCTAATCTGCCCTCCTTGTTGCTCTTCCATTGCCTTGGAGAACAGCAGGGGAACAGATCTCAATTATGATTTACAGAAGTGAGTGACTGGTGTGCTCTTGGTGGGGAAAGAGCTGTTCCCCTGCTCAAGGAGAGAGAGTGCATTTGAGATCTTCTGATCTGGTGCTGGCATTCTCTACTGAGGGAGTACATGTGGTGTAGTGGTTAAGAGCGGTGGACTCGTAATCTGGTGAACTGGGTTCGCTTCCCCGCTCCTCCACCTGCAGCTGCTGGGTGACCTTGGGCTAGTCACACTTCTTTGAAGTCTCTCAGCCCCACTCACCTTACAGAGTGTTTGTTGTGGGGGAGGAAGGGAAAGGAGGTTGTTAGCCGCTTTGAGACTCCTTTGGGTAGTGATAAAGCGGGATATCAAATCCAAACTCTTCTTCTTCTTCACTGAAATCATGCTTAGGATCGTGCAGGAAGTCAACAACAAATCACGACCCACAGTTTGAATGTAATGCTAAGCTCTCTCCTTCCTGGTTTGTTTACTTCCCCCACTGAGGAAGAAGCAAAATGGCCACTCAAGCGCATTACAGTTTATTAAACCATGGTCCTTGCCTTACTGTTACGAGCAAACATGACCATAGAGTGACACCATCACCACAGCTATGTGGGAAATCATGTTAACACCAAAGCCTGATTGTCTAGAAGCTCTGTTCATCTGAATTCTCTACTTTAAAAGAAAGAGAGATAAATTGTGTGAGCAGAGGAACTGCGCATTTGTGTGGGTGCCCTTGACCCACATGAAGTTGTGCAATGGGACTGTTCTACACCAGGTCCAGTGGTCAAAATCATTGGAACTTAAAACATAATAGGTTCCAAATGGTGACCCTTTGTGCTCTTATTTCTCTTGGAACATTAACAATTAATTTGCTAAAGCTGGCAGCGTCTTCATGCTTGAGATCCAGTTTGGGAAGAATGGAAATGTCACAAGGAAAGAAATGGAGGCAAAGCATCCTAAATTACATTGCTCTCTGGCTGTTCACAATTCACTGACAAGCCTATTGTTCCCTGATCTCTGAAATTAAAACAGTTTTTTAAAAGTAGATTAAATGGAGCTGGGAAGGTTTGAGAAAAGGTTGTAAACCTTGCTGTCATACTTAATTACATACTATTTGCTGCTTTATTATGAGAGAGAGAGAGAACGTGCATAGCATGGTTGGAATAAAATATAAAATGGGCTTAGAAATGTGACGAAAAACACCTATATGTAGATAATAATATTGCAGTGGAGTCCACAAATCTTCCCTAGCCCTAACAACCTGTGAAGAGAAGCATTAAATGGAAAATTAAAAAATGTTAGAGATAATTTTACCTTTAGAGGTAAGGGCTTACAAATGTGAGAAGCAGAGCCTTTTTTGTGATGGTGCTAGAGATAGTCAAGTGTTTTGGTGTCTGAGGGAGAAAATTCATATAGTGCTCCCAGGGTGGTAAGATTACCATAAACTAGGCAATTACCAATTCATTGCTATTCAATGATACTCAAAAAATCTGTCACCTAAAGTGAACCTAAAGTTCAAGGGGGTTGTGGGGAGGCATCCTCTCTGGAATTAATTGTCTAAAGACATTTATACTGAATAACCAGCTTTCTTGTGTTTATTTAGAAAGCAGATAGCATCTTCATTTTGGAAAGCATTTGACTGGCTGGTCTTATTGGTGTTAAGGCTTCCTTGCTATTTTGTTTGTGTGGTTTGATCAGTTTAATGCTTTACTCTTGTTTAAAGTTGTTATGGTTGCTAGATGACTTTAATCCTTTTGTTGATGGGTGTAGTTTATCAATAAAGCAGCATGAGGTCAGGACTACATGGCTGATCTGGTCTCTTGCCACAGAGCTCCAGCCTCACCCCACTGCCCGTATTGAGCTTGCATCAGCCAGGTGAGCAGCAGCACTATCACACACAGTGCTGGCCACTCATATAGATATATTCAAATTATATATATTTCCCCCAAATTTGTATCTATACATGTAAAGTGGCTGGGGAAACCCAGCCAGGTGGGCAGGCATTATTATTATTATTATTATTATTATTATTAATAATAATAATAATTAGCAAAAGCAAACCAGTACCCCCCTTGTCTTCCTTTTTGATGCAATTTCTCTTTTTGGGCAATGTATAAGTGGCCACATAACCTACACTAGAGCAGTGTAATATGTGGGCTGCACTAAGAGCAAGCCATTGTTGTACAGTGGTGCCCCGCAAGACGAAAAACTCGCTAGACGAAAGAGTTTTCCGTTTTTTGAGTCGTTCCGCAAGACAAATTTCCCTATGGGCTTGCTTCGCAAGACGAAACGTCTTGCGAGTTCTTGCGAGTTTGTTTCCTTTTTCTTAAAGCCGCTAAGCCGTTAATAGCCGCTAGGCCGCTAATAGCCGCTAAGCCGCTAATAGCCGTGCTTCGCAAGACGAAAAAACCGCAAGACAAAGAGACTCGCGGAACGGATTAATTTCGTCTTGCGAGGCACCACTGTATATGGTTAGACCAACACACTAGGAGTCCAGTTGTTGCTGTGTACTGGTATAGAACTTGAACACTGAATTCCACATTTGTTATCCCTGTTCTGCATCTTGTCTCTTATTTCTGGGGCAACCCAGCCAGATGGGTGGGGTATAAATAAAAACGTTGTTGTTGTTCTAAGATCCCCAGACCTTGTCTTCAACAACTACCCGTGCTGTTGATTTTATACCCGCTCAGCATCTTTCATTCCAGATCCACCATCCTTTGCTGGTGATCTTTTAGCCCCGTGGACTCTACTCAGAATTCCAATTTTGTCCCTTTGCTCACTGCCACATTGACTTCGTTTCTCTGGCCTGCCTTGGTTTTGGCATGAGCTGGGCACACATGTTAGTTGTTATCCTACATTTGGGTCCTCCTGGACCTGATTGTGCAAGAAGGCCTGTGTCAAGTCTTGGGACTGATTTTGCCAAGACTTTCTATGCTTTACTGCCTTATGAAAGGGGCACATCTACAGAGAAAGAATGTCACTATATTCTTGTTACCACCATTCCATATTCTGTGCATGTCAAACAAACATTCACATACCATATTTCTCTATTTATTTGTTTCATTAAATTCATACCCCACTTGATTGTAAAAAACAACAACCTCAAAGCAGGTTACAAAAAGATTAAACAATAAAAATGAGGGGGAAATCACAAACATATAAACTTTTGTATGTTTTAAAGATAAAATTCTAAAACAAAGTAAAATTTCCTCAACTTTCTAAGCATCTGGGTAGGCTTGTCTAAACAAGAATGTTTTTAGCAGGTCCCAAAAAGAGTACAGTGGTACCTCGGGTTACATACGCTTCAGGTTACAGACTCCGCTAACCCAGAAATCTTACTTCGGGTTAAGAACTTTGCTTCAGGATGAGAACAGAAATCGTGCAGCAGCGGCAGCAGGAGGCCCCATTAGCTAAAGTGGTGCTTCAGGTTAAGAACAGTTTCAGGTTAAGAACAGACCTCCAGAACGAATTAAGTTCTTAACCCGAGGTACCACTTTACAGTGAAGGCTTGATCTCAAGAGGTAGGGAGATCCAGAGTGCGGGTGCTCCCACCACCACCAGAACCCAAAGCAGTATGTATGAGCAAAGACTATGGAAACATAAATACAGGTTTTGGATTATTTAATTACTTACTTTAAAGTGGGTGTTTTAAATTTGAGAAATTTACAAGACTGCTTCCAGTTAAAAATAAAAAATGATAAAACATCACTGAACTGTTACACAATCATTAAAATGGCAGAAGAAACAGCAGCAAATAGCAATCCAGTTGTAAAAGAAGCAGTTAAATTAACATTGCAGTTTATTTATTAAAAGCCCAAGCATATTAAACCATTTTAACCCACCTTTGAACATTTAATAGAATAGGTACAAGAAGAATATCTATTGCAGGGGATGGTTCCACAGAAAATACCCTGTCTCCATTTGTCATCTGGCTAGACTCTGCAGACAGCAACACCTGAAAAGGTCTCTGTATATGTTATTTAAAACTGCACAGGACCTGGAATCCAAGTATTTGTCAGAGCACATTTCCTTTATCAACTGACCCTGAGACTGGCAGTGGGGAGGGAGCTGCTGGTGGGTGTTGCTTGCTCTGGTAGCACTTCCTTGGTAGTGATGTCGCAGATGCTGAACTCTCTCCCTGGAAGCATGCATGGCTACAACTTCCATTAAGCTCACGCTAGCTGTTATACTGATTTCAAATTATAGGAACAGGTGGTTCTTTGGAGTATAAGAAGATCAACTATGGGACGGTGACAGATTATTTAGGGGGATATACTATCACAGTTAAAGCTGCTGTTGTAATTTAGAGGGTGACTACATTCCACATCGCGGGTGGCGCTGTGGGTTAAACCACAGAGCATAGGACTTGCCGATCAGAAGGTCGGCGGTTCGAATCCCCGTGACGGGATGAGCTCCCGTTGCTCGGTCCCTGCTCCTGCCAACCTAGCAGTTCGAAAGCACGTCAAAGTGCAAGTAGATAAATAGGTACCGCTCTGGCAGGAAGGTAAACGGCGTTTCCGTGCGCTGCTCTGGTTCGCCAGAAGCGGCTTAGTCATGCTGGCCACAGGACCCGGAAGCCGTACGCCGGCTCCCTTGGCCAATAAAGCGAGATGAGCGGCACAACCCCAGAGTCAGTCACGACTGGACCTTATGGTCAGGGATCCCTTTACCTTTACCTTGCATCCCACATATATTTCTCATATAGGCATCCTTCCACTTTATGCACATTCTACTCATGTGTGACTGTGTGTATGCACAGCACCGGGAAATAGATAGATCCATCAATTATCTTTCTATCATACCAGGAAATGGCAAGAGAGATAGATGGAGAGTCCTTGTGGCTCACGAGGAAACCCTCCCCGGAGCCCAAAGAGGACATATGGGCAGTGGAAGTCCCAAAGAGATCTGAGGCGCAGCAGGGCTTTGTTTAGGCTGCTCAACCTCCCCACCTAACAGCTGATATGCAGGGTAGCGCAGCCACTTTGCCACAAGTCCTCCAACCTCCAGCTGCTTCCAGAGCTTCAACTCTAGTTATTTTGGTCTGGATTGGGGAGAGAGAGTGCGAGAGCATGCTGGAGAGCAGGGGGAAATAGGCTTTTAGAGGGTGTTCCCCTCTTTACGTTTCACTTATGTGCGCAGGGGTCCAGAGCATAACCGTCACATAAGTGGGGGGACACCTGTATATATTTCCACATCTATAAAAAGTTGTTTTTATCATGCCAACCCTTCCCATGGCATAATTATCTGGTTTTCTAGTTGACACATGCTTTAATTTTTGCTCAGGTTCTGAGATGACAGATGGCCATTACTTTACCAAGTAAATGGTTTAGAAGATCTGAGCTGGTTCTGGATTAATACTTTGAGCTTGTTTCAGTTGTGAAAGGTCAGTGTTGGACTGAAGTTGATATTACAAGCTGTGGCTTTGCTAGAAACATAAGAAAATTTATGTGGGCACCACTGTATGTTGTCATTGTCCGAGCCAAGATGTACTACTTAAGGTCCATTTTTCCAGACAGACAAATGGTCTCTGCCCTTGTTGTTGGTATGTTTTCATAAAGTTGGTCTGTCCTTTTGCTTCCTCTTAGTTCCCCCCTATTCCTGTTGGCCAATAGGAGGATAATGTACCAATCTTGACCATTTTCCATTTGAGGGGGTGGCAGATAAAACAAAATCTTTGCCAGCAGCATTGGGAAAGAAAACCACACCAACAGAGCCAGCTATTATAGTGCAGGTTTAGCCCATTGCTACATAAACATGGGGTCTCTGTAATTTGGAAACTGCTTTGAAAGTAGACTGTCAAATATGAAAGGTGATGTCGCTTGCAAGTCCTGCAAAGCAGTGCACACAAACTTCCAGGGGCTAGTTCACATATGCTGTATAAACCAAGATTTTTCTGTACTTTAAGAGTGGCACTGGAATGTGTAGAATGTTTCTTATTTAAGCCATTGCATTTGAAGTGGGGTGAGATGAAATTACAGTTCTGTCTGGTGTTATATCTTTGATAGCCCACTCATTGACCACATCTGCACTAGACATTTAAAGCACTCTTAAACAGTTATTGCTTCCGCCAAAGCATCATGGAAACTGCAGTTGATTCAGGCTGCTGAGAGTTGTTAGAAGACCCCTGTTCCCTTCACAGAACTATAATTCTCAGATGGCTTAACAGTCCATCCCTCTTCCCTGAGAACTCTGGGAATTGTAACTCTTTGAGCGAAACAGGGGTCTCCTACCAGCTCTCAGAACCCTAAACAAACTGCAGTTTCTAGGATGCTCTGGAGGAAACCATGACTATTAAAGTATTGTAATTGTGCTTTAAATTGATGGTGTGAATATGGCCAAAGAATGAATGGACTATCAAAAATACAACACTACAGGCAGAATAACTGTAATTGCATGTTACCTGACTTCAAAGGCAATTGTGTTTAATATGAAACATTCTGCTGTTAGGAAACCCCTAATCCCCTCGTAATAGTGCTTTAAATGTAAGATGAGGCTGTGGCCTTTGAATTCATCACTTTTTCCTGCAAGACATCGAGTGATGAAAATGAATGTATGATCCAGTCCCAAGTCTCCTCTGGAAGAGTTACATTGTCTCTTCATGCTTCCCTGTTTTCATAAAACGTTTATGGGTTCTTGTCAGATGGCAAGGGTGGCTGCTCACAAGTAACCAGGCAGGACTCCAACCTGTCTTTTACAGGTTTTATTTAGGTGCAAACTATTTACAGTGCAGAACCCCAAAGTTCATGTCTTCCTCAACCGCTAGCAGATTCTGGGAGTGCCTCTTTCCTGGATCTCCTCCAGCATAAAAGCCTCGTTACGCCCAGCCTTTTCCTTCCCTCTTTGCGCTTTAGACTTCTGTGCAGGGTGGGCGACGGAGGGGGCGTGCTTCCATCCTGGCCAGCTTTGCCAGAAGTGGTGCTGAGGCTCCTACCAGCATCCTCTGGTCCTTTCACCTCTTCCCGGAAGAGGAACTGCTTCGCAGGATTTTCAGAGGCTCCCTGTAACACAACTGCCCCTCTGTTTCCCCACCCCTGTTCTGATGGCAGTTCCCTGACAGCTTCTACTCAATATACTTTGCAATAAATGGAATTTGTTTTGGGTTGCAAGCTGACCAGTAAAAACTGGTTTGCTCTGTTCCTGTAGCCATAACAGCAATTTAATCTACTGAAATCAACAGGTGATGCTTTCCAAGCACGATGAAAAACACCCCTACCAATGGCAGATCAAGCTACTTTTAAAATCACAGGAACAGAGGTTGGTTTAAAAAGAAAAGAAAAAGCCTGGCAACTCAAAATGGTTTCAGTTCTCATGGCAGTGTTTCCCATCAAGAAAGAGGGAAATAAGGGAATGTGGCCAGTGTTAATAAGATGGTGGAAATGGTATGACAAAACGGCTCAGTTTCCTTACAGAATGTAAGAAACAACTTCCAGAGAATAATTACAAGAGTTCCCTCCTTATCTTTGGACGGAAGTTTTTGTATTTTATGGCTAAGAGCAGTAAATAATTTGCCCATGGGCATAGCCACACAAAATGCTTGCTACAGGAGAACATCCCTTTGTTCAGCTATATTTAGAGGACAGTGTAGACATACTGCTAAGCTTTCTGTGTAGCGTGTACCTCACTTCATAAACCAAGAACAGCAGATGTAGCCACCTTTGCAAGTGCTCTGGTAGACATTCTAAGCATCACAGAATGAAAAGGATAGTAAAATGCTGATACAATGTGATTGCTATATCCCTGCTTGGTAAATGAAAGCGTCATCAAGTGTTTTCAATTGATTTTTGTTAAAAAATATATCAGGAATTGGCACCTTTAGGGTACATCAAATCAGGTCTCTAGTTTGAAGAGGCCCAAGGAACGTATTCCTAGTTTTTTGGGGTGTTTTTTTAAAGAGAACTCTGTACCTTTAAATCCCTTGCAAATTGAGAAAAACAAGCTGTGATTTATATAAGCTGGGTAATCATGTGATTTTCAGGAAAGCTCCCTCTGCCCCCTCCCAGCTTCTCATCCCCACTCTGGCCTCCAACTGGCATGCAGCAAGAGTTTCAAGAAAGAGGGACCAGCATTGGGGCCTGATGAGGGGGCGGAAAGGAGGGAGAGATTCATTCAGAAAGAGAGGAAAGCAAAGCAAACGGGAGCAAGGCGGGAAAAGCGAAATAAGAGAGGGTGGGTGGGGGAAGGGAGGAGAGGGGCCTCTGCATTGTATTCATTTCTGCAATTCCCTCCTCCATCAACTATCAGAAAAGGGGCTGTTCTTTGCCTCTCCAGCGCTTGCTGCCATTCCAAGCCTAATTCAAAAGTTGATCCCAGGGGAGTGGAAGGGGGGGGGGAGAGATCTCTTGCGCTGTTTACAATATTATTACCCTCGCAACACATCTCCGAGCAGTGAGAGGTTCTAGGGTCGTAGCGCTTACCCCCAAGTTTGTGTTCCTCTGCCAGGAGGTCACTGGAAGCTTATTGTTGTCCTGTGGTGTGTGTGTGTTTATTTAGAATCACTTATTAGCCACTTAAATGAAAGAATCCCTAAGCAGTGTAATAGTACAATTTAAAAGAGTTATCAATATAATATAAACATAAGTAAACATAGGTTGAAGAACAGCTGGAAATGCACCGGCAGATGGTCACAATATGCATCTGAGCCGTGTACACACCACACATTTAAAGAACATGAATTCTCTCAAAGAATCCCGGGAACTGTAGTTATGTTAAGGGTCATGGGAATTCTGGCTCTCTGTGGAGTAAACGACAGTCCTAGGATTTGGGGAGTGGGGGAAGATGTGCTTTGAGTGTACAGTGGTACCTCAGGTTACATACGCTTCAGGTTACAGACTGCTAAGGTTAAGTGCTTCAGGTTAAGAACTTTGCTTCAGGATGAGAACAGAAATTGTGCTCCGGCGGTGCGGCGGCAGCGAGAGGCCCCATTAGCTAAAGTGGTGCTTCAGGTTAAGAACAGTTTCAGGTTAAGAACGGACCTCCGGAACAAATTAAGTACTTAACACTGTATAGGGCATCCCATAAGCCTGTTCAGATATACCCACACTGATAGCCTTACAGAATTCTTTCGGGAAACGCGTAACAATATGCTTATTCTTATTATTTAAAATAAATGAGGCAAGCTAGGTGCCTCTGGGAAGTTCACAAGTAATAGCCTTTACCTATTGCTTTTTTCCAGGGTCTGGAATTCAGAGGTGTACTGTGTCAGCTAACCTCCTTGTACAAACGCAGTTCATAACAACTAACAGATTATGTTCTGTGATAATTATTATTTTTTAAGCTAGGAGCCATCGCCACTTCTTGTTAATTATGTATTGTGTGAAAATGTACTTTCTTTTTTTATCTGTCCTGGGCTTACTGCCAGTCATCTACCATTATGAGATATAGGGCGGGGGGTGTTATGTACCAACTCTCTGTGCACCATTCATGGTTTTGCAAACCTCTACCATGCCTGTCCCATCCAGTGACGTTTTTTAAAAGCTAAAAATCCACCAGTACTTTGGTTCTCATATGGAAAGCAATCCAGCTTCTCAATAATTTTAGTTTATGTTTTCTGTGGCTTTTGCAGCTCTGAAATATTCCTTTTGAGATGGCATAACTAGAATTGTACACAGTACTCCAAATGTTGCTTGCATCAGATTTACTTAATGGCGATGATACTTGACATTTCATTTTCAATTGCTTTCCTAATAAATCTTAACATTGACTTAAGATTTGAGGGTTAATAAATTATTGTGAAAGCTCGAATTTATAACTAATGGACATATTTGCCCTTTACACTGCTGCTACACACAAGTGATTCCACCCCCCGCCCCACCCCATGAGCTCTCTTCCACAGCCCTCCAATATTTTTTACTAGTCCTAACATTCCAGGTTATTTATTTCACTTGAAGCCCCTGCATTTTCCTTTGCAGTTTGCCCGAGCCCACATGACAAGCTACTCTAAAGATATTTTCCCCATCACTCCATGGAATTCCAAAGACCTTTTCTCATTTGTTGTGGTGCATGCATGCTGCTGCTGCTGCTGCATATGTTTGCTATCCTTTGCCAGAAGCTGTCCTACCAGTTTGCTTTGTCTTGCCAGAAGTTCCAGCCTTCAAACTGCTCTCTCTCTGTGTGTGCGTGTGCCTGCGTGCATATAAGCAGCAAGGCTGTAGCTCAGCAGGATAGTTTAGAAACTGGAAAAAAGCATTTATCAGAAACCAACAGTATAGCTCCATGAGAATATGGAGTCATTAGCACATAATAGCTCCCCTCCTACCCTTTCAACCTTTTTATACCCACAAACTGTGTTCACACAAGGGTATGCACATATGCCAGAATGATTACCCTTTGTTAACCCGAATTCAACAAGTATTTGGAAAGGCACAGTAGTAATGCAAAACATTGGTGAACTGGTTTACTTCTCTCCAACATCCAATGAACTGAAAATCCCATGTGATGGCTCCAGTAGGATCCAGTATAATCACTTCCAGTAAAAGGTAAAGGACCCCTGGACGGTAATGTCCAGTCAAAGGCAACTATGGGGTGCGGCGCTCATCTCGCTTCAGGCCAAGGGAGCCGGCAGTTGTTCACAGACTGCTTTCCAGGTCATGTGGCCAGCATGACTAAACCACTTCTGGCACAACGGAACATCGAGACGGAAGCCAGAGCGCACGGAAACGCCATTTACCTTCCCACCTCAGCGGTACCTGTTTATCTACCGTACTTGCACTGGTATGCTTTTGAACTGCTAGGTTGGAGAAGCTGGGACAGAGCAACAGGAGCTCACTCCGTTGTGCGGATTCAAACCCCCAACCTTCTGATCGGCAAGCCCAAAAGGCTCAGTGGTTTAAACCATAGCACCACCAGCATCCCTATATCACTTGCTGCTGGTGCTGATTCATACCTGTAGTTCCATCTTTTGGACACAGTCCTCACCTGAGCTCAGATGAACTGGCTAGAGCCGCCCTGGCTAGAAGCATTGCCTAATTCAAATGGGGATGGGTGTCCATGCCCAGGGCCAACAGTTGTTATGTGTGGCTAGTTTTATTGCAGTTACATCTGGGTCTGGTCCAGTAAGTGCTAGTATTTCTTCAAGGGAGATGATCTCCTCTTTACCCTGCCTGCATTTCCATATTTACAATTATTATACATACAGTGGTACCTCAGTTTTTGAACATCTCAGAAGTCAAATGTTTCTGTTTTCGAACGCCGTAAACCCGGAAGTAACTGCTTTGGTTTTCAAACACCTTTCGGAAGTCGAACATGCCACGCGGCTTCCGCTGAGTGCAAGATCCTGAATGCTAGCTGTCAGTTATTGAGGTTTCTGTTTTCGAACGTTTCGGAACTTGGAACGGTCTTCCAGAATGGATTACATTTGAAAACCGAGGTGCCACTGTATTCTGTTCCCTCATTTCTGATTTCCAATCAACAGCAGAACTGTCAGTTGTATCAAAGTGTTGCTTTTTTTCTTTTTCTAAAGAAAAATCTCACAGGTTTGTAAATAGCCCTGATAATCTGTGAGCTACATTATTTTGAAGTGGCTTACCAGGTGGGGTAATAATAATAATAATAATAATAATAATAATAATAATATATTATTTGTACCCTGCCCATCTTGCTGGGTTTCCCCAGCCACTCTGGGCAGCTTCCAACAAAGATTAAAAATACATTAAAATGTCACATATTAAAAACTTGCCTAAACAGGGCTGCCTTCAGATGTCTTCTAAATGTCAGGTAGTTGAAACAAACAAACAAACAAAAAATTCCTTCCAGTAGCACCTTAGAGACCAACTAAGTTTGTTATTGGTATGAGCTTTCGTGTGCATGCACTGTGTCCCTGAAGAAGTGTGCATGCACACAAAAGCTCATACCAATAACAAACTTAGTTGGTCTCTAAGGTGCTACTGGAAGGATTTTGTTTGTTTGTTTCAACTATGGCAGACCAACACGGCTACCTACCTGTAACTAGAACTATGTCAGGTAGTTGTTTATCTCTTTGAAATCTGATGGGAGGGCATTCCACAGGGCAGGCACCACTACTGAGAAGGCCCTCTGCCTGGTTCCCTGTAACTTGGCTTCTCGCAGTGAGTGAACCGCCAGAAGGCCCTCAGAGCTGGACCTCAGTGTCTGGGCAGAACGATGGGAGTGGAGATGCTCCTTCAGGTATATTGGACTGAGGCCGTTTAGAGCTTTGAAGGTCAGCACCAACACTTTGAATTGTGCTCGGAAACGTACTGGGAGCCAATGTAGGTCTTTCAGGACCGGTGTCATGTGGTCTCGGTGGCCACTCCCAGTCACCAGTCTAGCTGCCGCATTCTGGATTAGTTGTAGTTTCTGGGTCACCTTCAAAGGTAGCCCCACGTAGAGCGCATTGCAGTAGTCCAAGTGGGAGATAACTAGAGCATGCATGTAGTACTAGAGGTACTACACTAGCTCCCTGTTAGGTGGGCCACTCTTGCTTCCCAGGAGAGTACATTTATTCCAGTGGCCCACCTACCAGGGAGCTAGTTATCTCCCGCTTGGACTACTGCAATGCGCTCTACGTGGGGCTACCTTTGAAGGTGACCCAGAAACTACAACTAATCCAGAATGCATTTTATTTTTAAAAAACTATGAGGTCCTATTGTAGATATCCCAGTAAGCAACAGCAAGTTGGAAGCAACAGGAAGCTAGCGTATCAGATCAGTCCCACCCAGCAAGCAGCATCTTTATGTGGGATATCTACAGTAGGACCTCAAAGTTTTTTAAAAATAAAATGCATCCCATTTCCCATTGCCAGTTTGATCAGAGCAACAGTTCTTAGGGAGGGCGTGTTTAACTCTCTACAACATTCTCTGATCAAAATTGCCACCTTCATGCACCTTTTTATCTTGTACACATGTTTTTGGTCCAGAGCTCTCCATCATTTCTGAGAACTGGCCATGAAGGCTGGGGCTGATGATAGTTGGAATCCCAACAATATCTGGAGGGCCATAGGTTTGCTATAAGGAGGTGGAAACACTATCATCCCTCTAGGGCAGGCAAATAGCTGCTTCTTTGGCGATCACTCATAGCCGAGTAAGATTGTCTGGGATGTGACGAGGGAAAGACTCAAACACTCCTTGACCTTTCTTCCTCTGCCACTGCCAAAGGGCTACATGGCTGGATTTCATTAAAAAACAAATAAATGTTGGGATACGAGGTTACAAACCTGGCACCTATAGGCAGATGTGCACATACCAAGACCTTCCCTGACACCCCTAAGAGGATCTCCACCTGCCCTTCCCCTGATGCAGTTAGGCTTGAAAAAACTCACATATTGTAACCAATAGAAGGATGTCTCAAGGCTAATAGCAGCATGGGGAATTTTGGGGGTGATCCAAGAAGTCCATGTCCCTCCCCAAGCTCAAAAAAACCTAAAGCATTTTCCCCAAACCTAATTGATGGGGAGGAGGGTGGTGCTCTCAACAGTCTCAACATGGTTGGTGATAAAGATTTTTCACTTCACCAATGAACAAGAAAGACCGTTTTCAGTGAGCGTGACATCCCTCTAAGCAGAATGCATATGTTTAATTTCAGCAGCTTTCTACAGTTTCATAAGATAAGTATAGTAAATACTAGGAATCTGGTCATCTCATTGATCTCCTGGGGTATGGCTGCCAGCTTTTCCAGATCCTTTTCTCTCCTTCCCCTTCTTTCAGATCTACGATGTGCTACAGATGATTGATGTAATCATGTGTGGGCCAGCAGTTTAGCAGACATTTCTGTGGGCTAGTTTCTACTCAGGCTTTATTTGCAAAGTTTAATCAAGTGCCTTGTTTTGAACCAATGATATTGATTTATGCAGTTAAAATAAACACTATTGTGATCAACATGAATATTTTGAGAAAACGTAACAAATACAACTTTCTCGACTAATTAGCTCAGGCAAATTGTTTGTTGTGACGATAAATTACCACTACCTTGGAATGGAACAGTAACAACTCACCCCATGCTGGTGAGAAAACAGCAGGAGCCTATGGTAGAAAATATGCTCTTGGTGGGAGAAAGTATGGGTAGGGTGGCTCCCTTTTCAAGCTGTTCAGCATGCAAGCTTTGAATGATGTGGGGATTATGAGTACCCCTCCCTCGGTTATGCTGGAAGCAAACTAGGAATTAGAGGGTGGGGGTGGGGCATCCTTCCAGAGAGGAGGAAAAACACAGGCAACCTAATCCATGAGGTACATGTGAAATATTAAGACACTTATGAGGCAGAACTGCAGGAATAGGAAACCTCTGATCCTCCAGATGTGATCCTCCAGTTTTAACTAAAAAAGTGCCTTCTCCAGTATCAACCATCTTGGACCTTATGATCATCATGTGATGCCTTGTTGATGGTGCCACCCCTGGGGGCTGCCTGGTTGACCCATGACAATGGCTTTTCATTGGTGGTTCCCCATTTGTGGAAGACTCTCCCTAGGGTGGTACATCTGTCTCCCATCATTATTAACTTTCAAGAGGAATTGGAAACATTCTTGTTTACCCAGGCATTTGGTGGCTGAAGAATACTGTTCCTGACAGCCCTGAGATACACAAATGTGTGTGTATCTTTGACCCAGGTGAAATAAAGCCTAGTTTTGACTCTGGGTGGTGTATAAATTCAGTAAGTAAATAAAATCACCCCTGGCTATTGGCAATGCTTGCTAGAGTTGATAGAGTCCAACAAAGCAGAGACATCACCTTGCCAACAAAGGTCCGTATAGTTAAAGCTATGGTTTTCCCAGTAGTGATGTATGGAAGTGAGGACTGCATCATAAAGAAGGCTGATTGCCGAAGAATTGATGCTTTTGAATTATGGTGCTGGAGGAGACTCTTGAGAGTCCCATGGACTGCAAAAAGATCAAACCTCTCCATTCTGAAGGAAATCAGCACTGAGTGCTCACTGGAAGGACAGATCCTGAAGCTGAGGCTCCAATACTTTGGCCACCTCATGAGAAGAGAAGACTCCCTGGAAAAGACCCTGATGTTGGGAAAGATGGAGGGCACAAGGAGAAGGGGACGACAGAGGATGAGATGGTTGGACAGTGTTCTTGAAGCTACCAGCATGAGTTTGACCAAACTGCGGGAGGCAGTGGAAGGCAGGAGTGCCTGGCATGCTCTGGTCCGTGGGGTCATGAAGAGTCGCACACGACTAAACGACTAAACAACAACAACATCATCATCTAGTTCCTTATACGGGTGCAGTGTGTATTGATAAAGAGTCTTGAGGCGATGCTGTGCATTGTGAAAACTTGTGTGGGGCGCTAACTTGTTTGCACACACTCAACTGGTTATTAGCCAGAACTCACAATTATGAATATGTTGTTGTGAGTTTGTGGGGGAGTAGTCTGTATGATGCCTGCGTCCCTTCTAATTCCTTGCTCCCTGCATCCAGGAAGGGTTAAAATCTAATACAGTCATACCTCGGGTTGAATGTGATTCGAGATGAGCGCGTTCGAGTTGCGCTCCGTGGCAACCCAGAAGTAACGGAGCGCGTTACTTCCGGGTTTCGTCGCTTGCGCATGCGCAGATGCTCAAAATGACGTCACGCGCAGAAGCGCCAAAAGGTGACATGCGCAGACGCGCGGACACGGGTTACGTTTGCTTCTAGATGCGAACGGGCCTCTGGAACGGATCCCGTTCGCATCTAGAGGTACCACTGTAGATTTTACACCCACTGGAGTAGAAGGCAAATAGCAATTAATATTTGAAAATACGGGTCACTGTGTGGACACTTGGGTCAATTATGCAGACAGAAAAATCTGATCTGAACAGCTCATTTGCAACATAACAGCTAAAGGAAGCAATCTTATTAATTGATCTATTTTAAAAAGTATTAATTTTTTGATATCCTTTCAATTAATCTGTTTTTAACAGGCCAACTACAAATTGGACTTGGGAGTCCACCCGTCACTAGTCATAGGCACTTCTGTATTGTCACATGGTTTGTGATAAGGAATAGCGCTCTATTCCTTCCATCCCCCATCGCTGCATACTTTTGTGATTTTTTTTTTTTAAAAACTATCACATCAAAACCCCCACACAAATCAAAACCCAATTTCTTCTCTCTTCAAGAAAATGAATGAAAATTAGAAATATACAAACCAGATCATTAACCGACCCAGACTGTTACCTTCTGTTTAGCAATTTAATCTTTCCGACATTTCTGTGGAAGATGTTTTAATGCATTGTTCGGTCTCTCCAGTGTTGGATATGGATGATAGGGATGAGCTATTTCCCACTCCTCAAAGGATGTCTTCAAACACACAGTTTCATTATTCTTGTCATTATCTTATCATGTAAAATTACATCTATTCATAATCTGTAGCAAAGAGATACTCTTACACCGTTTGGCACCGCACAAACCTTTAACAGCAATGCTTCTCTATCCATTGTGATTTGCATGATTGTGGCTGCTCAGAAAGAAAGCGTTAGGCAGCTTACCACCACACCACCACCACCAGGAAGCCCCAATTCATGCCTATGAAACTGCTGAAAGGGTCCTTCTGAGACATTTGGGTGGGTGCTGCCAGCTAGCATGAGCCCACCCATGCCCTCTTTGTTGTTGTTGTTTTTTTACTTCTTTTTATTCATTTTCTATAACCGAACAACAATAAAAAAGAAAAAGACAAATAAACAACACACACCAAAGAAAAAAGAAAACATCAACCAACACAAAAAACATAAACAAGCCAAAAGACAAACATTAATTAACAACAATTAACGGTTGACTTCCCTCCATCTCGGTTTTGGGTTATGTAACTATTAAATCCATTCTGCAGTTTTTCATTTTACATCGTCTACACATCGCAAGGATTATATTAAACCTACTGTGATTTTTATGTCTCTAGAGTTTGTTTCCATGTATGTTATGAATTTGGTCCAATCGTCAATAAACTTTGTACCTTTTTGCTGTCTAATATTCTGCGTCATTTTTGCCAAATCCATATATTCAAATAATTTAATTTGCCAATCTTTAACAGTCGGGATATTTGGGGTTTTCCAATTTTGTGCTAACAGAATCCATGCCCTCTTTGAAGGCACAATTGCTAACAGTTCCAGCAAGAAAGAAAAAATGGGAGGCAGTTAAAGAAACACATATGGCTGCATAAGGAACTTTCAGATGAGCTGAGATTTAAAAGTGGCATATATAAGAAATAGAAGAAGGGGCAAATCATTTCTAGAGTAGCCAACACTTGCAGGGAGAGGGTCAGGCAGGCTAAAGCTCAGAATGAGCTCAGGCTTGTGAGAGAGGTTAAAAATTATTTTAAATGGGTTGTTTTTTCAGCTACTTTTGAAGCAATAGGAAAAACGCAGAAAGGTCCTGTGCAAAAAGTTGGAGAAATGCTGTTGGGTGAAAGAGGGAAGGCAGAACTGCTGAACACTTACAGTGGTACCTCGGGTTAAAGACGCTTCAGGTTACAGACTCCACTAACCCAGAAATAGTACCTCAGGTTAAGAACTTTGCTTCAGGATGAGAACAGAAATCATGCAGCAGCGGCGCAGCAGCAGTGGGAGGCCCCATTAGCTAAAGGGGTGCTTCAGGTTAAGAACAGTTTCAGGTTAAGAACAGACCTCCAGAACGAATTACTGTAAGTTCTTAACCTGAGGTACCACTGTACTTTGCCTCTGTCTTCTCTCAAAAGGAAAACAGTACCCAACCTGGTGAAAAATAAAATAAATGAGGCACGCAGGGACCTGCAGTCCAAGATAGGAAAATAGATGGTAAGGGAATATCTAGCTACTTCGAATGATTTCAGATGTCCAGCCCCTACCCACATCCAAGGAACATGCAGGTGTAATCTTCAAAAATTCTTAGAGAGCAGGTGGTGTCCTTACAGATTAGAAAGAGGTAAATATCCCCATCATCAAAAATGGGGTGGTGGTGGTGAGAGTCTGGAAGGTGACCCATGAAACTACTGACCAGTCAACTTGACATCAGTATGAACAAAGGTCCTAGAACAGAGAATTAAACATTTGTTCTGTGAGTGCTTAGAAAAGGATCATCTGATTACTAAGAAACAAATAATGCCAGACTGATCTTGCCTCTTTTTTGTTACAGTTACCAGCTTGGTGGATCATGGGAATGCTGTGAATGTAACATATCTTGATTTCAGTAAGGCCTTCTTATAGAGAAGCTGGGGAAATGTGGGCTAGGCGATTTTATTGTTAGGTGGGTTTGCAGCTGGTTAACTGACCAAACCCAAAGAGTGCTCCACCAATGGTTCCTTGACATTCTAGACAAAAGTGACAAGTGTGGTGTCCATAGGGTTCTGTCCTGGTCCTGGTATTGTTCAACATCTTTATAAATGACTTGAATGAAGGAACGGGGGAGGGGGGGATGCTCATCAAATTTGCAGGTGAACCCAAACTGGGAGGGGTAGCTAATACCTAGAAGATAAAATCAGGTTTCAAGATGGCCTTAACAGATTGGAGAACTGGGTCAAAAGTAACAAAATGAAATTCAGTAGGGACAAATGTAAGGTCCTGTACTTAGGCAGGAATAATTAGATGTACAAATATAGGGGGATACCTGATTGACAGCAATACTTATTTATTTTGTGTCCCCTCCCCCAAGCCTGCTGTTTGCTTCCTCTTGTGGGTGGATGGTGCTGTTTTGGCTGCATAAGGATTCACACTCAGAATGAGTTAGTATATACTATGATGGTCCATGAATAAGCCTCAGTTTGGTGAGTAGCTTTTGGGTGGTGTCTATTGGTTTTCACAGTTACTAAGCCCCTCATAAAAGGTAAAGGGACCCCTGACCATTAGGTCCAGTCGTGGTCGACTCTGGGGTTGCGGCGCTCATCTTGCTTTATTGGCTGAGGGAGCTGGCGTACAGCTTCCGGGTCATGTGGCCAGCATGACTAAGCCGCTTCTGGCGAACCAGAGCAGCGCACGGAAACGCCATTTACCTTCCCACCAGAGCGGTACCTATTGATCTACTTGCACTTTGACGTGCTTTCGAACTGCTAGGTTGGCAGGAGCAGGGACCGAGCAACGGGTACTCACCCCGTCGCGGGGATTCGAATTGCCAACCTTCTGATCGGTAAGTCCTAGCCTCTGTGGTTTAACCCACAGCGCCACCCGCATCCCTAAGCCCCTCATAAAGAACCCCTTAATTGTTTCTTTGTTTCTTCAAGAAACAAGACTATAGGGTTGAAGGGGGCTTTCCAGTGGTGGCAGTATCAATTTTGTAAACCCAGAACTGCTACAGTCACCCTGGAGCTTTTGACCACTTGGGCCTCTGTGTGTCTCTTGTGGAAATGACCCCTGAAGTCTGCCTATTACCAGTCAAGTTATTGTATTATTCTAGAGGAGGACTTTTCCTTGATAGTCAGTCGGCAGGCACACAGCTGGAGAAATGCCAACAATGAAAAGCAAAGTGGTGGGGAATGAAGAGAGGCGCTCTGGTTTCTAACTTATTAGGGATGCATTATGTGAGATTAATTTCTGAAGAAAAGAGGCTTGGAAATCTTTACAGTTCCACTTTGTTGGAGTTATCGCCACCTTTTCCTACGCCTTTGCCTGGCATCCTTCCTAACTGCTCCTCCCTACACACTGTTTAACTATTTTGGGTAAAGACTGTTTCCAATCAGCTGAGTATGATTCTGCTAGTCAATAAAAATACTTTAAAAAAACTATCTCCCCCTCCTCCAATAACAGCAAAACATGTGGCAGAGTTAGAGTTCAACAGAGGTTGCAAATAAATCATTTGTGCCTAAGAGGCCCTCAATAATAGATGCCCCCAGAACATCTCCTAAGGGAAATGCTTGTATTTCACAGAACTCCCTCCTCTTCCCGCATTTCCAAAGAAAAATCCACCCATCCCAAGAAACCTCGCATTACTGATATCTGATGGCTGTAGTAGATAGGGCCCTTAAACTCCTCTCTCTTTCCAGAGACAGGAAATCATTTAATTTCTGTTGAATCCTTAAAATATGTGGCCTAAATTTAGATCTCATTTTCCTCTAACTCTTAAGTTCTGGCGAATCTGATCTTGCTTTAGACAAAGGTAACAGAGTTTGAGTATTTAATTAGCTCTCCTGTGTTTTGTCAAATCCAGGATGCCCTTTGCCAAGTTTCCCTGCCAACCACAGAGCATCTGTTATGCCCAGTCCTAGTTAGGGCCTGTTGCAACCAGTCCAGAGTCATGGGCAGCCATACAGGACTCCAGAACTAGTCTCAGGTGCAACACATAGAAAGTGCTACTTTATTGACCAAGCTAAGGCAGAAGGTCAAGTCCCAAATATTTGTAATTGGACCCAGAAGATCAAGAGGCTTTATGTTGCCTGAACACTGGTTCTGGGTGGTCCTCATATTCATAGGAGCAGATTTTCAGGGGGCTGCAGTAGGAAGGAGGAGGGAAATTCCCATTTCGCAAGTGGAGCTCCTCCGCTCATTGTTCTTAGGATTCAAGTCTTTGTTTTTATCTTGATGTCTGTATATGTTTTCATATATATATATATATATATATATATATACACATACATACACACACACACACACACACGGAGGTACTGTGGCTTAGTAGATAGAAACACTTGACCATATCCCTGAACTTGAGCCCATCCATTCATCCAGCCTAAAACCTATGAAAGGGTTCACTGAACATTGGTGCTTAGCGGATTGCACCCAGTCCCTTCTGCAGTCCCCAGCCTTTCAATCCCTTCCCAGCAAGCTGCAGTAGATAATGAAGTCTCAACGTGTACAAAATGCTCTAAATGAGGATCTAGCCTTTGATTTCTTGTACATTTGGCAAGCTGCCTTCTCCTCCCAATTACCATGTACTGTATTTTTAGTGATTACTCTTTCTACTGAGAAAAGAAAGTACAGGGCTGCGTAAAGGGTGGGGAGCCAAAAGGGAAACAATTTTGCTTGCTTTTTGGTGGATTAAGTCACTAAGTATTTTTTAAGTGCATCAGGTTTTACCTTTGTGAAGATTCTGTCGCTCCATTGGAGAAGAACACAGATTCTAGCCCCATTCACAACAAAAATGGTTCAAGTATCCATTGGATATAACTCAGCTGAACAAACAGCTATTCTCACTCTGAAGCAATTTTTTTTCATATGTTCATGGAGCTGAACCTAATCTGATCTACTATTTTTGAATCATTGAAGAAAATGCTGAATATACTCCAAAGTATTTGAGATGCTCATACACAATGAGACCTGTTTAATTTGCTTGTGTGCCAGAATCTTACCAATGAGAGCGTGTGTAGTGTAGCAGCTAAAGAGATTGAGCTGTCACCCAGGAAGTCCCTGATTAAAAATCTCAGTTCAGCCAGGAACTGGCTAGCTGCCCTTAGCCATTCCACTGCACTGTTTTATCACCCTCAGCTTCCTGTTCCTCTTCTGTGTAATATGGGAATAATAGTATATATACTATATATATATATATAATACATATATAATAGTGATATACCTTATCCCAGGAATCCATGCAACAGACCAGTAAGGTATTCTGTATTATTATCCCCATGCTCCAGATGGGAGCTAAGGGAATCATAGCTTTCCAAAGGCTAACCAGAGAGGTTATTTTAGCAGTGCAAAGGGAGCTGGTTTTAATAGCTTTACTGAGCTACTAATGTTCTCTTTAATTACTGTCAAAAACATCCTATTTCTGCCAATTTCATTTGGCCAGTCTTTTACTCTGAGAAATGAAATGAACAAAGATCAGGATTAAAAAGGAGGGAAAGGAATCGCTGGACTAACAAATTGAATTAGAATACAAAAGAGGGAGGTATGAGGAGGTCCGGGAAACAAGTAAATGTAAAAGAAGTGATGAAAAGATGGAATTGTTTTTAACCGCTTTTTCTTTTTTGTATTTTGCATTTTGTATTTTTCCTTTTTATTGTTAATTTTCTTATTAATGTGATCTTTTTCTTTTGAAATTTTAATAAATATCATTAAAAAAAAAAGAGAGAAATGAAATGAACAAAGATACAGCTTTTTTGGAGAGCTTTTTGTCCCAGAACTGTTAAGTGCAAATGTATGTGTAGTAATATCCATATCCATAGTAGTATCCCTGAAATAGTTGCATAGTTGTATGAGTAATTTTTCCTTCTCTGCTGAGGGTTAGTTTCCAACTGAGAAACCAGCAAAACCAACATAAATAACTTTCAGTGCAAAGTGAAAGTTCCTGAATAACTTCAATGGATAGGTATATTTTATAGGACCTACATTAGGATTCACAAATCCGCTCCACTTCCCAGTGGGGAGGAGTTGCGGTGGACCGCGTGGTCACCCCCTCCCCACTGGGGGCGGGGGACTTTGTCCCCCGTTGCCCGGGGGATCCAAGCCATGTCAGAGCCTGGCCAGCCAATCCACTGGCGGGGGGGGAGGGGGACGGCATGGCTGGGGCCATTTAAACTGGGGAGTGAGCCAGAGGACTTCCTCTTTGGCTCGCTTCCTCAATCACCCACCCTCCCTCCCTATTTTTCAGGTTAGGCACTGGCCTTGCTATGGACTTTGGTTGGTCACCTTGGTTGTCCGAGGGGCCTGGTAGGAATTTTTCCACTTGGCAAATTGGCACTGGCCACTTGGTTTTCACCTATCTCGTAGCAATCGTCACAACTTTGTTAGGGTTGCGGTTAGGCATTGTTTGACCTTGTGGGGGGGAGGGGAGGTGTGGCTATCACCAGCCCCTCCATGCTTAAGGGTATTCCGTTAAAGGAATCCGGGGGTGTTGATCTTGTCTGAAGCCTGGTTGGGGGCTAGGGGCTTGACACGACCCCGACAGGAACACCAGGGGGAGCTTGAGTTGGTTTGCATCAACAGGGCTCCCCCTACAGGTGGTTTACCCTTACCGGACTTCCTGCACAGCGGGCAGGAGTCAGATATAGTTGGGTCCAATCAATGCCTAAGCCAATACCGCTCACATTCTGTAATTCAATAAAGTTGTGGCCAAATTTGCCCAATAACATAAGCCTAATATCTGTGTCTCTGTGTGAGTTATTTCCCAACGAGGGGGTGACTGCGGGGTCTCAACATGCAATGAGAATCTTTGTGAAAGCCCCCGGCTCCTCGGGCTCCTCCACATAGTCATCCAAGGCACTTCCTGACTTAACAACTTGGAGGAAGCAACCTGTTCAAACCTCACCTTTACCATGAGCTCAGGTTAAAGCTTTAGGCAAGCTACTGCTTCTCACCCTTAGCAGTACAGAGTTAATTTGGTCTACTTTACCAGGTTGTTGCAAGGATTAGTAGGAGGTTATATATATGAGAAACAGTTCAAAATGCTGATTATTATGATTATTTTACCCATTTGACAATTCTTGTGTGCCTGTTTTCTGCAATCCCCATGAAAGGCATCAGTTATCTGGTCTGCACCATGATAATGTAAACTAAAGGGGATTAACTTATTCCCATTGGGGTTGCAGGGGAAGTACCGTATTTTTTGCTCTATAAGACTCACTTTTTCCCTCCTAAAAAGTAAGGGGAAATGTGTGTGCATCTTATGGAGCGAATGCAGGCTGCGCAGCTATCCCAGAAGCCAGAACAGCAAGAGTGATTGCTGCTTTCACTGCGCAGCGATCCCTCTTGCTGTTCTGGCTTCTGAGATTCAGAATATTTTTTTTCTTGTTTTCCTCCTCCAAAAACTAGGTGTGTCTTGTGGTCTGGTGCGACTTATGGAGCGAAAAATACGGTAAATAGGCATGTGGCAGTTTACTCTTCACTCTCTTTTTATTTTATTTTTACAAAGCCCATCAGTTGTCTCTCCACTGCACAAATTACATTGTGTGAACGCTTGGGGACGGACAGACTGAAAATGCATTCAAACCCCATGCTTCCAGAGGGGTAATCATATTAAGTCTGCTGCAGCCAAAACAAAGTGAATTGTGGCACCCTCAAAACATAACGGGTTTGTTGCAGAGTAAACTTCATAGAATAAGTTTCTGTGTGGGCTAAAGTCTGCTTCATTAAAAGTGTTATCCTCAATTGGCTTATATAAAGAGAAAAATTGCAAAAAGTGGTGTCAAATAGTTATGAAAGACAAGAGGTACAGTCTGTGCAAATCTCAAATGTATAAAAAACAGCCATAGGGACCATTCATTGCAGCTGTAATAGGCAATCCTTAAACTACAGCACCTTTAAATAATGAGATCACAGAAGCACAGCCAAACAAAGTAGGATGGTGGAATGAAATCAAGCACTCAACTATTTATCAGATATCGAGCTTGCACTTAGAAGTGTGCATGCGGAAGCAGAGGAGTATACGAACTTCATACAACTAAAAAAGTCTTTTGCAGAATAGTGTGACCTGTTTAGACATGCACTTCAGCATGAAATGGAATGTGGTTGAGTGAGGGAAGGAGTTGCGCTGGTCTCTATTGCAGATTATGTACATATTATTGCCAGTGACACTTGCCTAACCATAGGCTCAATAGTAAAGGCCATGGATTGAACTAGACCTTCTACAAGCAAGCAAGTGCTCTACCCACTGAGCTATTATTCCTTTCCAAGACTCCATGCGCACTGAGCAAAAGACGTGTGAACTGTAGGTAGTAAATGGGAACAAATGTTTGCAAACGCCTTCAATAGCATGACTATGCAGAGGCCATTCTGAAAGAGTTGTGTTGCATTATAAGACAAATGTAATAATTATGACATAGTGAGATGTGGGCAACTCGCACCTGCAAGAAGCAACGCCTCAAGACCTTCCATCAGGAAGATTTTGGGCATCATATGGCAGGACAGAGTCTCAAACAAAAATGTGCTCTCCCAGGTCCACATTCCTAGAATGTTTGCACTCCTGTCTCAGTGACATCTTGGTCACATCCACGGAATGGAAGATGGCAGGGTCCCCAAGGATGTGCTCTGCAGGGAGCTGGCTTGAGGCAACAGACCCATTGGCAGACCAACTCTAAAATTACAAATAATAATAATCAGTTTATTATTTGTACCCTGCCCATGGCTTCTGGCATGTACAGAAACGTAATAAAACACCCAACTTTTAAAAGAAAGATGTATGCAAATGTGACGTGGAGATTGGCAACATTAACCACACCGTATGGCAGGCATGTCCAAAGTCCATTTCGGGGGCTTAATTTGGCCCGCCAGTTGGTTTAATCCGGCTCCTGTTGCAGTTTATTTCCTGGGGTAAAATCCTAAAAAACCTCGACATCAATCGTAAAAAAAGCTCAACTTCAACCCTAAAAAAAGCCCAACAATTTCAATCCTAAAAAAAGTTAACAACTTTGGTCAGCCCTCACGGCCCTCCACTTCATCAGATCTGGTCCTCTTTGAAAAAAGTTTGGACACCACTGCGCATGGGAATCCCTTGCAGACAACTGCAGCACCTGGAGATAATCAGGTTGTGTATCCACAGCAGTGACCAGAGGAGGAATTACTGGAAAGCCAGTGTGGTGTAATGGTTAAGAGCGGTGGACTCGTAATCTGGTGAACTGGGTTCGATTCCCCGCTCCTCCACATGCAGCTGCTGGGTGACCTTGGGCTAGTCACACTTCTCTGAAGTCTCTCAGCCCCACTCACCTCACAGAGTGTTTGTTGTGGGGGAGGAAGGGAAAGGAGAATGTTAGCCGCTTTGAGACTCCTTAGGGTAGTGATAAAGCGGGATATCAAATCCAAACTCTTCTTCTTCTACTACAGCGGGGAGGAGCACAGAAAGAAGAAACATCATGGTACACCTGCATCTGCCTAACCAGACACCTTCACCTGCCCCAGCTGCAACAGAACATGTCTCTCCCATATCGGTTTCTACAGCCACAGCAGGTACTGTAACTCTCCAGTGGTTTGACTTCACCCCAAAGGCGCACTCTTCCATTGTCTCCCAAGACAGACAGATGCCAACCAGATATGGGTAATTGCTGAACTGGGGGGCAGCTTCAACTAATGAGTCCCAGTAGTAGATGTCCACCTACACAAGGACTTCAGCAAGCTTAGTGGGGCTTTCCTTCGTCTCCCCACCAGCACCACCATATTGGCTCAGGGTGGGTTCGGGAGAGCCCCCAAAACAGCACACAGGTGGAGGAGGGGAGATCATTTCATCTGACAAACTTGTGCTTGTGCTGACAGAACAATTGCCACAGTACTACATATAATTCCTCTCTTTATGTTTGTTTGTTTGTTTGTTTGTTTGCTTGTTTGCTTGTTTAATGGGAACCAGTCATTTCTTCTTTACCTCAGAAATCTAGGTGTTGTCTGATACCTGCAAAGAGAAACATCATGCTTGGTCCTAATAAAGGTGTATTGCCCAAATGTAGTTGCTGGAAATGTTTTTTTCCTCCTTATGGACCAACATGGCTGCCTTGGTGTGTTTTTTAAAAAAATAAATACCGTATTTTTCGCTCTATAAGACGCACCAGACCACAAGACGCATCTAGTTTTTCGAGGAGGAAAACAAGAAAAAAAATATTCTGAATCTCAGAAGCCAGAACAGCAAGAGGGATCACTGTGCAGTGAAAGCAGCAATCGCTCTTGCTGTTCTGGCTTCTGGGATAGCTGTGCAGCCTGCATTCGCTCCATAAGACGCACACACATTTCCCCTTACTTTTTAGGAGGGAAAAAGTGAGTCTTATAGAGCAAAAAATACGGTAAATTTAGTGGTGGCTCTGTGCTTGAATAGAAATAAAATGAAGTGTGACATATTGTTCTTCACCTGTGGCCATGTTGTCCAGCATCCTGGTCTCATAACCAATTGTTTTCCTACTTGTAAAGGTGCTTGGACGTGCTTTCGAACTGCTAGGATGGCAGGAGAATTCTGAGGTTACGGCACATTAAAAACAAAAAAACCCCAGTTCCCGACTATTTGAGTGTGATTCTTTAAAAAAAGGAACATATCAACCAAGGAGATAGCTATGTAAAAGATGAGAGAAAAGGTTAACAGCTGAAGATATTTCCACAATGGGCGCCAAATATGCTGTGTTCAATGGTCCATAATGGCTGGTAGCTACTAGCTATTGTATATCCTTCCCAATCAAGCTGGGAGCTGACATAAGTAGCTTGGAACTTCCTAACACAAGGGGAACTGAGGAGTTGTGAAACAATACTAGGAAGATGGACAAGGGAAAAACCCACATATGAAAAGCACTTCTCCTCTTGAGGGTCAGATCTGGCAAGTAAGAATTCACTTCTAATTCAACAGCAGCCAAAGAAATATTGGCCAAATGCAAAAGTAGAACAAGCCCTGTAAATCAACACTAGACAAGTCTCATCTGAGGTGAACTCATGGAGACAAGTCAGAAAGTCTCTGGAAAATGTGAGAAGTATTAGTTGAGTTTAATGAGAAATATGCATCAAGACAACAATAACTAATAGTGGCATGGATGACAGTACAGTAGTAGACATGTACCAACAAGCCTGAGCAAAACAAAGGCATACCATGGAATAACACAAGGAACTACTAATGAACAAAAACAATCAAACAAAGAAATAAAATATAGGATGTCTACAAGTAGGAAAGTAGGGGACGCGGGTGGCGCTGTGGGTTAAACCACAGAGCCTAGGACTTGCTGATCAGAAGGTCGGTGATTTGAATCCCCACGACGGGGTGAGCTCCCGTTGCTCGGTCCCTGCTCCTGCCAACCTAGCAGTTTGAAAGCACGTCAAAGTGCAAGTAGATAAATAGGTACCGCTCCGGCAGGAAGGTAAACGGTGTTTCCGTGCGCTGCTCTGGTTCGCCAGAAGCGGCTTAGTCATGCTGGCCACACAACCCGGAAGCTGTACGCCGGCTCCCTCGGCCAATAAAGCGAGATGAGCGCTGCAACCCCAGAGTCAGCCATGACTGGACCTAATGGTCAGGGGTCCCTTTACCTTTAACACCAGAATTATCCAAGAAGCCCATCTGCATTGGAAATACAGTGGTACCTCGGGTTAAGTACTTAGTTCGTTCTGGAGGTCCGTTCTTAACCTGAAGCTGTTCTTAACCTGAAGCACCACTTTAGCTAATGGGGCCTCCTGCTGCCACCGCGCCGCCGGAGCAGGATTTCTGTTCTCATCCTGAAGCAAAGTTCTTTACCTGAAGCACTATTTCTGGGTTAGCGGAGTCTGTAACCTGAAGCGTATGTAACCTGAGGTACCATTGTAAAGGTATTTGATTGAGATGACCACCTTTTAACCTAGCAAATTGCAGACAGCACAGCTAGAGTTGCCACTGAAATCCTCCAATTGTAGAATTATTATTTGTTTTTACATAACATAAAGAGAAACTGGATACCAATTACTATTATCAGCTACATGATATTTTTCAGAATGGGTATGACCAAGTAACAACTCTACGCATTATATTTCTACAAAGGATCTCCATTATTAGTTTTCAAGTCATGCTTTCAGTTGCCTCTTCTTTCTTCCAAAAGGCCCTTTCCCCCAGACATTTATTTCTGCAGAAACAAATAATTTGGACAAATCTCTTTCATAATGCATTCTCAAATTATCATGAGCAGTGCTTCTGAGATATGAGCTATCCATGCAAATTGTGAATGGGGGAGTAAGTATACTTGAAAGTTGAGTAATGAAGATATAAATCTGGTGTGTGGGTGTTTTGTTTCATTTAAATTGTTTGATATAAGTAAGAAGGAAGAGGGAAAGGAAGTGAGGAAAAAGGGAGCAGAAAAACTGGCCTGTGTCTTTGCGCTTCAAAATACCTTCCAGCAACTACAGAAGGAAGAATGCAAATATACATCCTGGACCCAGCTTAAGAGATCATGACTTCTCCTGTGGTATGTTATGACCGTTAAGATCAGCTAGGGCTGCATACTAACCATACATATATAAGGCACATGACTTTCCCCAAAGAATATTGGGCACTGTAGTTTGTTAAGGGTGGTGGGAATTGTACCGCTGCGAGGAGTAAGCTACAGTTCCCATGACTGGGGCGGGGGTGAGTCATGTACTTTAGACACGCTTTAAATGTATTTCGCTTATGTAGCAAAATAGTGACTGCTGTGTTTGTGGTCAAGGCTGGACATTCCCCAGCAGCTGCCCTCCCCCACCATGGAATTCTTTTCTTCTTGAGACTTGAGAATGACCGAGCCTTCTAAAACACTTTCTGAAACACAAAGAACATTGCCAGAAACAGCAGTGGTGTGTCTTATTCTTCTCTCCTCTTTATTTAATATGACTTGTTATAAGAACAAATGGTTGTGTGCTTCTTCACCTCACCTGTTGCTGGCATGGAAATGTTATAGCATCATGAGTCAAAAGCACAAGGTAGGTTGTACTAAACTTTATGGCAGCAGAGGCATAGCTGGTGGGTTTTTGGCATCAGGCACAGGTTTGGAGGTAAAGCATAGTTCTGCTAACTTCCTGGAGCTAGGTAAGAAGACATTTTTTAGCTCCTTTAAGCTGCTGTCAGTATTTGTCAACTGGTGTTTTATACTATGCTGTAGCATTGTTTTAGATATCTTGTAGTAAGTTTTTGTTGTTGCTCCCTTACCTGTAAAACAAGCGCTGAAGACAAAAAAGCTGTGCAGTAATAGATTAATGCTGAATTGTCTGTCTTCAGCCTAAATTAAAATGGCTACAATCCGTAGCTCAGACTGTACCAAGGAAAATTGGGTTCTGTCATTATTTTATTACTTCATTAAGTTTGGATAAATCATAAACATTGAATCAATTGTATAAGAACGATAACTGATACAACCAAGCAAAAACCAAACAATTGTATCTTGATAAGAAAGCAAAACAAATACACAGAACAAACAGTAGAAAAGTGTAAGAATTGTATACGATAATCTTCAGGGATTATATCATATAAGTATAACAACAGAAAAGGAATTATGTTTTATATTGCAGATTCGGGAAAGAGGACACAAAACACATATTAAAATAAAATAAATAAGAAATCAAGAGACTTCAACTTAACTAGATCCCTTTAAATGCCAATGGCGAAGACCGACTGTGTTCTTGTAATACTTATATATGATTCTGGATTGTTGGATGCTGCCATTTGATAATGCCCTTTTAAAATGTGGTTTTTTTGGGGGGGTGCTATTGGTCTGTTGTTTTATTGTCATTGGGTATCTTGTGGTTTTATATGATTTTATTCTGTGAACCGCCCTGAGACCCACGGGTATAGGGTGGTTATTATTATTATTATTATTATTATTAATATTAATATATGCTTTTGGACTTTAGGCTGCATCCATTTCATGGATGTTGTCAGTTTAGCAGCCATGATACCAGATTAAGTCAGAGGTTCAGTGTTGGGATTGTACAATTGCATTTGACTTGACTTGCAAAGACTATCACATCGCATTCACTGGGCATGAAAGTTTAGACATGATTACAGCATGACTGGAGGTAAGAGGAGGCTTTGATTCTTGGGGGGATCTGTTATGTGAATTGCACTTTCTTAAATGGAAAATTAAACCTTTTTATCACTTTGAAATATTCAGCCAGTAGCCAGTTATTCATCCGTTGCTGTTATGGTTCCTTATACAGTTTAATGATATCACTGAAAGCTGGAAAGACAGTCCGGAAAAAAGAAATGCAAATCTGGACCTGCATTTTGCTTCCTCCTGGAACTTTCTTGCACTGAAAGGATATTGCCAATTAAGTTAAGAGGCGAGAGGAGATGGGTAGAGTTGCTAAGCTGCAATCTTGAGATTCCCCTTGTCCCTGTAAATCTGGTGCAGTACCTGAAGATGAGAGAACTGTGGCATCTGTCTTCCTGTGTCTTTTTCATCTTTCTTCTCTCGCCACCTATTGTGTGACTTAACTGCTCACCACAGCAGGCCAGGGGCAGGCTAAACTACCTGGGATGAGGGAGAGCAGAAATGGCTGCCTTCTCTCCTAATTCAACAGTAGATATCAAGGTCCATGGACAGCCTTCAGGTCGCAATCTGACAGCCTGAAGGCTTAACTGTTAGTAGGTAAAGGTAAAGGGAACCCTGACCATTAGGTCCAGTCGTGGCCAACTCTGGGGTTGCGGCACTCATCTCGCTTTATTGGCCGAGGGAGCCGGCGTACGGCTTCCGGTTCACGTGGCCAGCATGACTAAGCCGCTTCTGGCGAACCAGAGCAGCGCACGGAAACGCCGTTTACCTTCCTGCCAGAGTGGTACCTATTTATCTACTTGCACTTCATGCTTTTGAACTGCTAGGTTGGCAGGAGCAGGGACCGAGCAATGGGAGCTCACCCCGTCGTGGGGATTCGAACCGCCGACCTTCTGATCGGCAAGTCCTAGGCTCTGTGGTTTAACCCACAGCGCCACCCGCGTCCCCTAACTGTTAATAGAGCAGCATGCAATTCATCTTCAGGGCAATGAGTTTTTCCTTAGGACTTTTGTGTGCAGGTTAGGGAGGTTTAATCCTTCACTCCCCATGAGCCCCCCAATGAACCCTACTCCCCAAAGTGGCCATTAGGCTTAAGGAAAAGGTTTTCATCATTGGTGCTAATAAGATGACCTTGCAAGCATTTTAATAATAATAATAATAATAATAATAATAATAATAATAATAATTTTATTTGTATCCCAAAGCCTGGCCCAGAGTGGCCAACCAGAAGCAAAAATAGCGCAGCACACACAAAATCACACAGTAAATCAATCAAAATACACTCTAAAATCAATTCAGAATCAAATTAATGCCAACCATTGGGTTAGAGTCCTATGAGGATTACAGAAGGAGAGAGGGGGTCAGACTGTACCTTGGCCAAAGGCCTGGCGGAACAGCTCCATCTTGCAGGCCCTGCGGAAAGATGTCAAGTCCCGCCCTAGTCTCTTGTGACAGAGCATTTCACCAGATCGGGGCCATGGCCGAAAAAGCCCTGGCTCTGGTTGAGGCCAGCCTAACCTCCCTGTGGCCCGGGATCTCCAATATGTTTTAACTTGAAGACTGTAATGTCCTCTGTGGGACATACCAGGAGAGGCGGTCCTGTAGGTATGAGGGTCTTAGGCCATATAAGGCTTTAAAGGTTAAAACCAGCAGCTTAAACCTGATCCTGTACTCCACCAGGAGCCAGTGCAGCTGGAAAAGCACCGGGTGAATGTGATCCTGCAGTGAGGACCCCGTAAGGAGTCTCTCTGCGGCATTCTGCACCCGCAGAGAATTGTACTGCACTGAGGGTGCCTTTTTGTCATCAGTAAAGTATTGCTGCTTGAGTCCAGTGGCATTGCCACAACAAAAGCGCTGCCCTGGAGCAAGATGTGTGCAGGAAGTTTTTCAACATATTAGTTGAACTAACTACTCATTCATTGCTCAGAACTTATTTGGAAAAGCTCTATGCCAGGGGTCAGCAAACGTTTTCAGCAGGGGCCGGTCCACTGTCCCTCAGACCTTGTGGGGGGCCAGACTATATTTTTTTGGGGGGGGATGAATGAATTCCTATGCCCCACAAATAACCCAGAGATGCATTTTAAATAAAAGGACACATTCTACTCATGTAAAAATACCAGGCAGGCCCTACAAATAACCCAGAGATGCATTTTAAATAAAAGGACACATTCTACTCATGTAAAAACACGCTGATTCCTGGAATGTCCGTGGGCCGGATTGAGAAGGCGATTGGGCCGCATCCGGCCCCTGAGCCTTAGTTTGCCTACCCATGCTCTATGCCATCCTAAAATATCACCTTTGTGTCTATACAGTTATACCTTCAAATCATCAATCACAAACAGCACCTCATCAGGTAACAAAAAAGTATAAAATATGAATAAATACGCTTTGGCAACTCTAATGGCATTGTCAGATCAAAAGGCAATTCTCTTCCAACAGGCTCTCAAGTGTTATTTTGTTTTCAAATTTTCTGCCCCTGTCTATTATTTTTTATTAAATTTGTATACCACCCTCCATACATAGAAGAGAAGAAGAAGAAGAGTTTGGATTTGATATCCCGCCTTTCACTCCCTTTAAGGAGTCTCAAAGCGGCTAACATTTTCCTTTCCCTTCCTCCCCCACAACAAACACTCTGTGAGGTGTGTGGGGCTGAGAGACTTCAGAGAAGTGTGACTAGCCCAAGGTCACCCAGCAGCTGCATGTGGAGGAGCGGAGACGCGAACCCGGTTCACCAGATTGCGAGACTACCGCTCTTAACCACTACACCACACTTGCTCTCTGGGTGGTTCACACATAGATCTCAGGACGGTTCAGCTAGCAAATCTGATAAACAGTATAAAAACAAATAATCACCCCCAGATTAAACCCAATTGCAAAACTGAAACATGAGTATTTAAATTACAAAAAATTTTGCAGCATTCCACAGCAGCCATCAGGAACGCTAATTTAAGCCTGCAGTTATGAATCGGTTTGTGGTATATTGTTAGATTGTTGATCTGACACCTTGTTTGTTGCCTGGAATTAATTTGTAATAGTGGTTTGATGTTGCATGTTGATGCTGGCAAAACAATACTTTCAGGGGCCACAGAAAGCTGGAAATCAGGGCACAGTAACCAAGCAAATAAATAAATAAGTGGAGTTATAGGGAAGTATAGAACATGTCTGAGGGGAAAGAGAAGAGTGACAGCAATATGAATATAACAGTCTCTCCCCTCCTCTGTGAAGAAAACCTCCTATGCAACCAATCTGCTAGGCAATGCAGCTCCCAACTTCCCAGAAATTATTATTATTATTTAACAAAACAGGACTGTTGCTTTCACCTACCAATCTCTGCCTCTGAAACAGGCATACCATTAAGCTATATGAGCAGTTCTGAAGCACATATTTATGGTGGGGACACTTCCCCATAAAGACATGTTGAAACAAAGACTGCACCTGAATAAAAAAATGTATATGAGATTCTCAGCAAGACTCAAATGAAATGCAGTTTCTCAGAGAGGCATTCTATTAGTGTCAGGAGATAAATACAGCTTTTCCTTAGTGTCTGCTGAGAGGGAACTAAGAGACAGGTGACAAAACATGACTTTTAAAGTGGTTGTTTTTTTATTCCCCCTCCCCATTGCAAACAGCTATAAATAAAATAATGAGTCATTAGTAAAATAACAGTTTGGAGTGGGAAGAAAGGATGTGCACATGGTATTTTCAGGCAAAGTTGCTCACAGAGACTCTGTGCCAGGGCACAAGCTATGTGGGGTTCTGAGATTCTTAGCCCCAATCATCAATTAAAACTGCAGAGGCTTTCTTCATGAACACACACACACACACACACACACACACACACACAGCCCTCACTGCTGTCAAATTTCAGTTACATATGAGCAGCTCTCTTTCGCTTCGCTTCACTGTGGATATGTTAAGTTGACAGCAGGTTTCATCTCTCCTACCATGGGAAAGTGGCGAGACTTCAGAAAGCCTATTTTCACTGAGTCTTTGTACCAGGTATTCAGCGATTCATAGCTAGCCAGAGGAGTCAGCAGAGGACCTGGGGGGTCAGCAAGTGGCAGCCCCAGTGCCACATTTGCTAAGGCAGGAGCAGGAAAGGAAACTGGTGGGTGTAAGAATTAGGCTTGCTGGCAGGATGGTGTGGGTCTTGGCACATCAGTCCTCTTCATCCTAAAAGTGACCCTCCAACAACACTGGCTAATGTTGTTGTTGTTTAGTTGTGTCCGACTCTCCGTGACCCCCTGGACCAGAGCACGCCAGGCACTCCTGTCTTCCACTGCCTCCCGCAGTTTGGTCAAACTCACATTGGTAGCTTCGAGAACACTGTCCAACCATCTCGTCCTCTGTCGTCCCCTTCTCCTTGTTCCCTCAATCTTTCCCACCATCAGGGTCTTTTCCAGGGAGTCTTCTCTTCTCATGAGGTGGCCAAAGTATTGGAGCCTCAGCTTCAGGATCTGTCCTTCCAGTGAGCACTCAGGGCTGGTTTCCTTTAGAATGGATAGGTTTGATCTTCTTGCAGTCCATGGGACTCTCAAGAGTCTCCTCCAGCACCATAATTCCAAAGCATCAATTCTTCGGCGATCAGCCTTCTTTATGGTCCAGCTCTCACTTCCGTACATCACTACTGGGAAAACCATAGCTTTAACTTTACGGACCTTACTGGCTAATGACTAACGCTGTAATCAAAGATGCTTGTTAGGAATGGAGAACTTAGCGCCCTTCAGATACTTTTGAACTCCATCTTCGATCATCCATGACCACTGGCTATGCTGGCTTGGTCCGATGGGAGTTGTAGTTCAACAACATCTGGAGGGTCACAGGTTACCTATTCTTGATGTAGCTGTTATGAGGGACCCCTGGAGCTTTAAGGTGGCATTTCTGAGATCTCTGTAACGCTCAGAAAGGAAATATGAATGCTAAGAAGCTTCATCTACACAAATTTATAGCTGGTAGTGCAAGGGGCCTAGACTAAGGTTACCAGATTTTTTTCAATAAATCTGGGGACACTTTTCAACTTCCTACTAAATAGATGGATTTTATCAGGGGACTGATTTGTAAATCCGGGAACAGTCCCCGGGAAAAGGGGATGTCTGGTAACCTTAGCCTAGACCGTTTAGGTGTGTTTCATGTGTCTTCCCTGAATTTTCAGCTTTCATTTAAAAAATAAACCAGTGGTCAGGGGCACTGTTAGAGGGTGGCTAAGTGGCCTAAGCTCCAGATCTTTAGCATACAGCCCAGGATTCCTGCTCCTTTCCCTCTGTTTAAACCAGGCATAGGCAAACTCGGCCCTCCAGATGTTTTGGGACTACAACTCCCATCATCCCTAGCTAACAGGACCAGTGGTGAAAAGTCAAAGTGCGGCTTATATTCAGAACCGAGTACTGCACGTCCGCCTCCTGGCACTACCACCCTGAATGGGGGCGGCCGGCGCCGGCTTGGGGAGGGAATGCCAGGAGGCGAGCATGCAGCGCACTCAGAACCGAGCGCCGGCCACCCCCGTTCCCCATTCAGGGCGGTAGGGCCAGGAGGCGGGCTGCACCCGCAAATAAGCCTTGAATTTTTAAGGGTGCAGCTTATTTGCTGGTGCGTCTTATATTCGTGCCAATAAGGTAGATAAAATTAACATGCACAAATGTTATGCAAATTTGTGAGGTGGAACTGTGCCCTGAGTCTGTTAAGTACCTAGCAATGCCCCTGAAATCAAGTCTCTAATCGAGTGTTCTGACAAATAAGTGCAAAAGGGCTTAGCTCTTGCTTTTAATTTTTTTAAAATTAAAAATGTATTTTGGTTTTGTTCATTGGTTTTAATCATGTAAGCCTATCTGCATTTAGGGGTTTTTTTCTCTCTCGCTCTTTTCCATTTGGTTATGAATCTTCCATCCCAGTGTCATCTTAAACACCCACACATTTACCCGGCTGCAAAATTTCTGGCTACGAGCCTGCATGCATTCCTAAAACGTACTTGGTATGCTCTGTGTCTGCATTTCCCTCCTTCCACAAAGGCAGGCTCTGAAATTTGAAATGGAGAAAGAAAGAGAAAAAAGAGGGGAAACAGTATGAAGAATGTATTAGCAGGATCAATGTCTGCATTGCTTTGAGCTAAAAGATCTGGAAGCCCTCTTCACATCCTGGTGTGTGTGTACCTCAGGTTCCTAATAGCAGCTGCAGCGCACAGCCTAGCACATTAATTCCGAGGCTGCCATAAATAGGGCTGTCAGACCTGAAATATCACTGAATTTCATTAATCTTGAAAGTGCATCACCATCGCTGCTCGGATATGGACTACCAGGCTATATTCATTACTTTGAAAACACGGGGGGGGGGGGAGAAATATGGTGGCCCCCCTCAAAGAGTCAGCGGGGAGGGGCTTAACATGGCACATGAAACAAGTCTGCCTTGGCCTCATCTGTGGAGGAGAGGTTTGCATTGTATTATTGTACCAGGGAGGGAGAGGATTAAGGGACTGAGGGTCAGTAGCTCAGTGAGTAGACTGAGGTGATTTTTCAGGGGCAGGAAGGGGTCACAGAGAGTTTGAGGCTTTTCAGGCACTAGGAGCAGATGCTGGATAGAAAGACAATGGACTGAGGCCAGCGAATTCAAGGTGCTAGACGCTGAAAAGAATACCAATATGACTCTGGGTGGATCGAGTTGCTAAACAGCAAGCTGCTTAAAAACAGGTGGATTTTGAATAAGTGCAGGATACAGGAAGCACTTTTTAAAAAATAATAGAAAGGAGAGGGAAATTGGGAGATTCCACTACTGATCTTTGTTTCTGCTAAGGAAAGTGAGCTGATCGTAATCTGCGTGTTTATTATAAACTTGACACTCAGTGCCTCCCTGAATTATTCAGTAGGAGCTGTGATCTCAATTACAGGGTATATCCCAGAGGTACAAAGAGAAGGGAATATTTGGGACCATTCGAACTCTTTGATGCAGCATTTGAAAAGGCTGTGACAGATGGGCACTTGCATCCCCTGTAATCAAACCGGTCCTTAACAGAGGAGCAGAGCGGATGAACAGGTCCAGCACTCCAGCACGCTGCTTGATGTTCTGACCTGGCTGGTGTAATCGCAGTTGGCATAGCACTCCAGTATGAATGAAAAGGGACATGGGTGGCGCTGTGGTCTAAACCACAGAGCCTAGGGCTTGCCAATCGGAAGGTCAGTGGTCCGAATCCCCATGACGGGGTGAGCTCCCATTGTTTGGTCCCAGCTCCTGCCAACCTAGCAGTTCGAAAGCATGTCAAGTGCAAGTAGATAAATAGGTACCACTCTGGCGGGAAGGTAAACGGCGTTTCCGTGCGCTGCTCTGGTTTGCCAGAAGTGGCTTAGTCATGCTGGCCACATGACCCAGAAGCAGTATTTATTGGCCCTTGGCCAATAAAGCGAGATGAGCGCTGCAACCCGAGACTCGGCCACGACTGGGCCTAACAGTCAGGGGTACCTTTACCAGTATGAATGAGAACCTGGAAAGAGGGTGCAGAGAAAGGAAGGAGCAAGTAACATTGCTCCACTATAGTGTCATAAGGCAATCAAGCAAATAGGAATCAGAAGAAACCTAAGGACAAGATTTGTATGGATCAATATTTGCTTTCAAGCAGCTCTTGTTGTCAGTATACACTTGCTATAGCACACTCAGAAGACCCAGACATGCAGTTTTTCCTCTTTCCTCCCTGCACATGCTTGGGGTAGTAGGGTGGTGGTCTTAAAGTGCCACAATATGTTTTGTTGTTTATGCTGCAGTAGACTAACACAGTTAAAGGTAAAGGTAAAGGGACCCCTGACCATACGTTTCAGTCGTGGCTGACTCTGGGGTTGCGGCGCTCATCTCAATTTATTGGCTGAGGGAGCCGGCGTACAGCTTCCGGGTCATGTGGCCAGCATGACTAAGCTGCTTCTGGCGAACCAGAGCAGCGTATGGAAACGCCGTTTACCTTCCCGCTGGAGCGGTACCTATTTATCTACTTGCACTTTGCCGTGCTTTCGAACTGCTAGGTTGGCACAGTTACCCCTCTGGAATTTAAGAAACATTAGCATTATTTTGTCAAACACTATGACTGCTCATTCACATTGGTAAACCAGGCAGATTCCCAGCTATTGGTAAAGTAGTGTGCACTACAGCGTTATTAACTATTATGCCATGCATTTGATTTGTGATGCATTACCAAAATGTTTCAGAATCCACCATGAATCTTGAAGGACATAGATAGGGAAGCCAACTTCTTGGATACTAGCTCTAGTCCAAAAAACCATGTACCATTACTACTTCATATTGACAATAAACTTTGCTATTTATATTGTCTTTGGCAGGTGGCATGGTCTACCACTTTGATGGCATCTGGAACACTTCATCCAGTTGTGGGATGTAATCCACTGGGAGCAGTCAAGTACAACATTCCTTGTCTTGCTAGAGTGGCCATGCAAGGGAATGTTTGGTCCAGCCAGTCGAACTTCCTGTTCCTCCTGGCCTGGAGCATCCTTCCTTGCATGTGACTAGTAGGTGGGCGTGACCTTACCTGATCTAACAAAAAGTCCAGTCACACTGCCACCATCTTCTCTTTGATCTTCCTTTTCGTCCTGTGAACTTCCTGCACTTCTGGCTGCCAGCCAAGCAGTTTCCCTAGGTTATCTTCCATGTTGTTGTTGTTGTTTAGTCGTTTAGTCGTGTCCGCCTCTTCGTGACCCCATGGACCAGAGCACACCAGGCACTTCTGTCTTCCACTGCCTCCCGCAGTTTGGTCAAACTCATGCTGGTAGCTTCGAGAACACTATCCAACCATCTCATCCTCTGCCATCCCCTTCTCCTTGTGCCCTCCATCTTTCCCAACATCAAGGTCTTTTCCAGGGAGTCTTCTCTTCTCATCAGGTGGCCAAAGTATTGGAGCCTCAGCTTCAGGATCTGTCCTTCCGGTGAGCACTCAGGGCTGATTTCCTTCAGAATGGAGAGGTTTGATCTTCTTGCAGTCCATGGGGCTCTCAAGAGTCTCCTCCAGCATCTCCCATACATATTTGTAATTTTAAGCCTAAAGCCTGCCTTCAGGGATCACACTGTGCTCTGCCTGATCGTGAGTAAAACTACTTTTTGTTACTTATGAATAAGACTGTGGTGTCTTTATTCTTTTAGGAGGGATTTACAAGGGGTCTTTACCAGGAACATATTAGAACACATTTCAATCTGGACAAGCCATTGTACCATTAGGCAAAGTGAGGCAGTTGCCTCAGGTGGCAAATACTGGAGGCGGCAACAGCTCCCACAGCTGTTGTTTCTGAGCCCCCACCCCAACATTCCCCTTCATTGGAGTTCAGAGCTATGTGTGCCATACACTCTGTTTTGCGCCCTCTAAACTAGCCTGCTGCCCTCAGAACTACCAGTCAGTTTGGTTTCTGTGCATGGAATGTACAGGCATCAAAATGTCTTGTGCTGATTCTGAAAGTAACTGCCCTTTTTTTGGGGTGATAGAAAGTAGAATTCAGGCACATCCCGATTGTGAAATTAATTGCTACTTTTGAGAACTTATCTTTCAGATGTTTATGTAATACTCTTTTAAAACTCTGATCTTCTAAACCATTTTAAAATCATTTTAATTGGGTTTTAAAAGAATTTAACAGAATTAAGGAAGAAAATGGGGTTGTCATTCAATGTAAGCAGTGCAGCATGTTTAAACTAGCAAATCCCTCATTGTGACACACTCTGATAAAATGTAGGCTGTGTAGTGTGACTGGATTGTGAATATCTTAACAATAGAAAAATACGTTTCTCTAAAGTGGATTGCTTGTATCATAATGGATAAAGAGATCAGAAAGAAGGGAGAGAGGGAAATCTGAAAATGTAATGGACCGATACTGCATATGAAGAAAAGATTAGTAAATTCTGAATGCTTAACTCAGCCTTTGCCAACCTGGTGCCCTTCAGATATTTAAGTCTACAGCTCCCATCAGCCCCAGCCAGTCAGAGTTATATTCAAAAACATTTGGAAGAAGAAGAGGAGGAGGAGGAGGAGGAGGAGAAGAAGAAGGAGGAGTTTGGACTTGATATCCTGCCTTTCACTCCCTTTAAGGAGTCTCAAAGCGGCTAACAATCTCCTTTCCCTTCCTCCCCCACAACAAACACTCTGTGAGGTGAGTGAGGCTGAGAGACTTCAGAGAAGTGTGACTGGCCCAAGGTCACCCAGCAGCTGCATGTGGAGGAGCAGGGAATCGATCCCGGTTCACCAGATTACGAGTCCACCGCTCTTAACCACTACACCACGCTGGCGGAGGACACCAGACTGATGAGAGGTTGGTTTCACTAATAGAGAGTTGCAGGGAAAATAATAATTAAATTATATCTGATTGCAATTCTTGCATCACATTGCTCCTCTGGCAGCACATTTAAGAACTGGGAACTGGAAAGTGACCCTATACATCGAATGAAGTAAAGATTCTAATCAATCGTGTGTTTTGCCTGCATGCCACAGTAGCTTAATTCATTCAGAAGATGGGGAAGGAGAAATAATCATACATTTCTAAAGATTATATGTTTATTATATAAAGAATGCCCTGCTTTTCTTTATAACATAAATTCTAAAGTCATCTTGATATCAATTTTTAATTGTGTTTAAAAGCTATTGTTTGTTTAAGAGTTGTATATCCCACCTTCCTCCCAAAGGCCTCCAGTCCTTCAAGGGTGCCTTTGGTGTAATATGGCCTCTACATTTCTGCCCCCACTTGTCATTGCTATGTAAAGGTAAAGGTAAAGGTAAAGGTAAAGGTACCCCTGCCCGTACGGGCCAGTCGTGACCGACTCTAGGGTTTGCGCGCTCATCTCGCTCTAGAGGCCAGGAGCCGGCGCTGTCCGAAGACACTTCTGGGTCACGTGGGCAGCGTGACGAAGCTGCACTGGCGAGCCAGCACCAGCACCGCGCACGGAAACGCCGTTTACCTTCCCGCTAAGTAAGCGGTCCCTATTTATCTACTTGCACTTGGGGGTGCTTTCGAACTGCTAGGTGGGCAGGAGCTGGGACCGAACGGCGGGAGCTCACCCCGCCGCGGGGATTCGAACCGCCGACCTTACGATCAGCAAGTCCTAGGCACTAAGGTTTTACCCACATCGCCACCCGCGTCCACATTGCTATGTACCTACCATCAAACATAGTGACTCAGACAAGTGCAATAAGTAGAGGATTATGGATAAAACAAACTCATGGTAAGCCCCTAAACCAGGGATAGGGAGCCCATGACCCTCCAGATTTCATTGGACTACAACCCCTCCACCCCCCACAGACATGATCATTGACCGTGGTGGCTGGGCTGATGAGCATTGGAGCCCCAACAATCAGGGCCATTTTAAGCATACCCGGCTCCGTGGTGCAAAGATCCCTCCAGTGCGCCCCTCCCATTTCCCAGAGTTGTCAACCTTTTCCCAAGCCTCTGCGGGGATCGCTCTCCTCCTGCGGAGGCTTGGGAGGCAAGCTGCACGCCCGCCAGCCATATGGTTGACAGGGCGCAGCTGGTGGGCGTGCAGGAGGGAAAGGGGGGCCGCCGGCAAAGCCGCGCAGCTCCCCCACTTGCTGGGGCGCCCCTGAGAGGCCAGCGCCCTGGCGTAACGCACCAGTAAGCCCAACAGGAAGGACGGCTCTGCCAACAGTACTTAGAGAGCAGCAGCTTCCCCATCTCTAATCTAAACACAGAGGCCACATGGAGCCTTCCAACATGCCCTCCATACTTGTTTTGTTTACTCCTCATGCAGCCCTGTATAATAATAATAATAATAATAATAATAATAATAATAATAATTTTATTTGTACCCCATCCATCTGGCTGTGTTTCCCCAGCCACTCTGGGCGGCTTCTAACAAAGACCAAAAATACACTAAAATGTCACACATTAAAAACTTCCCTGAACAGGGCTGCCTTCACTGCCTTCAGATGTCTTCTGAATGTCAGGTAGTTGTTTATCTCTTTGACATCTGATGGGAGGGCATTCCACAGGTCGGGCGCCACTACCGAGAAGGCCCTCTGCCTGGTTCCCTGTAACTTGGCTTCTCGCAGCAAGGGAACTGCCAGGAGGCCCTCAGAGCTGGACCTCAGTGTCCGGGCAGAACGATGGAGGTGGAGATGCTCCTTCAGGTATACTGGGCCGAGGCCGTTTAGGGCTTTAAAGGTCAACACCAACACTTTGAATTGTATAGGGAAGCTTTCTAGGGTTTACTGTTTTTCTGTGTTTTTAATATATGCTGGAAGCTGCCCAGAGTAGCTTGGGCAACCCAGTCAGGTGGGCGAGGTACAAATTACTATTTTTATTATTATTTAGTACTGTAGTCGGAGTGGAAGAGCAGATCTCGGTTGTCTTCCAGTTCTGCTGAACCAACAATGTTCTCCCTGCTCCTCAGTAAGGCAGGAGCCTCTCTGCCATGAAGAGGAAAGGATGGGCCTTCATAATGCGTGTTCATGATCTCTTCCTCTATCTCCCCCACCTACTTCCCCACATTCTCTTCCACCACACTGTGGTACAGCCTCAAGAAATGGAACCCAAGTTAGGGGTACGTACACGAAGGGGAGGAACTATGAAGAGATTGCCTGGCTCAGTTCCATATGAGGCAAAACGGGACTCTCACTCCAAATACTGGAGTCACCAGGGACAGAATATAAACTTCGTTCCCACCCCTGTGGTCTCCCTGAATACTAAACTCTTTAACACTCTCCTTTATAGCTGCTTCTTATGGGGTGGTGGGAATAGTGCTGTACTTGGGGGCAAAAAGTGCTTAGTAATTATGACAGTGAATGCCTCAGCCTCCATTAACTCGATGGAGGGATGGGCAATGCATTGTGTGTTTGGTACACAGAAATGCCTTGTACATGCATATACAGTGGTACCTCGGGTTAAGTACTTAATTCGTTCCGGAGGTCCGTACTTAACCTGAAACTGTTCTTAACTTGAAGCACCACTTTAGCTAACGGGGCCTCCTGCTGCTGCCGCGCCGCTGGAGCACGATTTCTGTTCTCATCCTGAAGCAAAGTTCTTAACCTGAAGCACTATTTCTGGGTTAGCGGAGTCTGTAACCTGAAGCATATGTAACCTGAAGCGTATGTAACCCGAGGTACCACTGTACACATTCCAGGGTTTCCCTGCAGTATACACATTACTGTCTCAAGGCAAATCTAAACAAATGAAAACTGAAAACTGGGAAACACTGGCCTGCAAGCACTCCAGTTGGAGAACAGCCTTTACCATGGGCTTTGAAGACACTCGAACTCAGGATGCAAGGGGAAAACGTGCTAAGAGGAAGGCCAGCTTGGCAAATCCACACCATGATCAGCTCCTGCCCGGGAATCAATGTCCCCACTGTGGAAGGACGTGTGGATCCAGAATTGGCCTCCACAGTCACTTACGGACTCATTGTTAAAACCGTGTTTATGGAAGACAATCTTACTCGGCTACGAGGGATCGCCAAAGAAAGAAGAAGACTTCTAACCACAAACACCACTCATCACAATGATAGACAGTTTGCACCTTAGCAGTAATGTCTTGCCTTAGTCTTAGGCTTTCAGCAGCTGGACTCATCTGTGTGCTCAGCAGGACCCTGCTTGCACAGCATCCGTCTGATGGGCAGCTGGTTCAGAGCTGCTGATTTCCGGCAATGCTTTTCAATCCCACCCATGCACACAGAATGCATACTTTCAGACTTTCTCCACCATCTGGTTGAGACCCCTGCATCCGAGAGTGGAGCTGTCTATAGAATTCTATTCCTGGGAATTCACAGGGGGAAGATTCCATTTTTGCAGCGTCCTCTCTGCTTCATGCAAGCAGAAAGATCACTGCGGCTTGTTTTTCAGACGATGCCTACGGAAATGAATTTACTGCATGGCTATGAAGTGTGTGCAAACTGGTAGTTTACTTCCAGAATGCTGTTGAGCCCTTCCATCTGATACTTGAGATAGCCTGCTTAATTTAAAAAGAGGAACAGGTTTATAACCCTCTGTGCTGTGGAAAGAGGTGAGGAGGTAATACAATGGTCTAGTCAGGCAAATCATTGACTATGCAAAAGCCTTTGACTGTGTGGCAAGTTCTTAAAGAAATGGGAGTGCCTGATCACCTCATCTGTCTCCTGAGAAATCTCTATGTGGGACAAGAAGCTACAGTTAGAACTGGATATGGAACAACTGATTGGTTCAAAATTGGGAAAGGAGTACGACAAGGCTATATATTGTCTCCCTGCTTATTTAACTTATATGCAGAATTCATCATGCGAAAGGCTGGGCTGGATGAATCCGAAGCCGGAATTAAGATAGCCGGAAGAAATATCAACAACCTCAGATATGCAGATGATACAACCTTGATGGCAGAAAGTGAGGAGGAATTAAAGAACCTTTTATTGAGGGTGAAAGAGGAGAGCGCAAAATATGGTCTGAAGCTCAACATAAAAAAAACGAAGATCATGGCCACTGGTCCCATCACCTCCTGGCAAATAGAAGGGGAAGAAATGGAGGCAGTAAGAGATTTTACTTTCTTGGGCTCCATGATCACTGCAGATGGTGACAGCAGTCACGAAATTAAAAGATGCCTGCTTCTTGGGAGAAAAGCAATGACAAACCTAGACAGCATCCTAAAAAGTAGAGACATCACCTTGCCAACAAAGGTCCGTATAGTAAAAGCTATGGTTTTCCCAGTAGTGATGTATGGAAGTGAGAGCTGGACCATAAAGAAGGCTGATCGCCAAAGAATTGATGCTTTTGAATTATGGTGCTGGAGGAGACTCTTGAGAGTCCCATGGACTGCAAGAAGATCAAACCTCTCCATTCTGAAGGAAATCAGCCCTGAGGGCTCACTGGAAGGACAGATTGTAAAGTTGAGGCTCCAATACTTTGGTCACCTCATGAGAAGAGAAGACTCCCTGGAAAAGACCCTGATGTTGGGAAAGATGGAGGGCACAAGGAGAAGGGGACGACAGAGGACGAGATGGTTGGATGGTATTCTCGAAGCTACCAGCATGAGTCTGTCCAAACTGCGGGAGGCAGTGGAGGACAGAAGTGCCTGGCGTGCTCTGGTCCATGGGGTCACGAAGAGTCGGACATGACTAAATGACTAAACAACAACAACAAAGTCAGGCAAAGGGACTTTGTTTTTCAGAATGGTGTTCCCTCTCTGTAAGCTCCTGGTCTTAGTTCCTCTGCTGTTCCTCAAAGTAGACTAGTGATAGGAAAAAACAGGTACCTTATTTGATGCCTTATCTACTCCCTGCTAGCTCAAAGGGTGAGATGTCTTGGGGAGGGGGAGGTTTCTTGATTGCACAATTGCATAAATTAACAAAAACAAAAGTGGAGCCCTGCTGGATCACACCCATCTAGTCCAGGATTGTGTTCCCCACAGTGGTCAACTTGATGCCTGTGGGAAAGTAGTGCAATGATGTAGTTTTTAGAATCTGGATATAATGGGGTTCCAGGGAGGCCAGTCTTTAGCTAGTGGTGTGTTTTATTTCATAATGTGGTATGCCAGCCCTGGGGTATTTGGGGTTCTTCCTGCTCATTCTGCTGCGAGGGACTCCAGACTTCTGTCCTAGAGTCCTGCCCTGATGTCACCACCGATGGGACACCCCTAAGCACAGTTGCATTCTCCAGCTCGTGTTCCCCCAAAACTGGTATTCAGATGCATGGTGCTTCTGATTTTAGAAGTAGTATGCAGGCATCATAACATAACCATTGGTAGGCTTATCTTCCATGAATCCGACTAATCTCCCCTTAAAGCCATCCATAAGTTGGTGGCCATCCATACAGCTTGTGATAAACCCTGCTAGTCCCCTATTATGAAGGTACTGACCCAAATTTACAGGATTCTTGTTGGAATTATGGAAGCATTGTATGTGATGTGCTTTAACACTCCCCAAATCCCTATAAATAGGATAAGGGGCAAACTATAAGTAGGGATTGGTGTAGTTACAGATAGGTCTGCCATAGTCGAAACAAAATAAAAAAAATCCTCCCAGTAGCGCCTTAGAGACCAACTAAGTTTGTTATAGTACAGTGGTACCTTGGGTTACATACGCTTCAGGTTACACACTCCGCTAACCCAGAAATAGTGCTTCAGGTTAAGAACTTTGCCTCAGGATGAGAACAGAAATCGGGCTCCCGCGGCACAGCAGCAGGAGGAGGCCCCATTAGCTAAAGTGGTGCTTCAGGTTGAGAACAGTTTCAGGTTAAGAACGGGCCTCCGGAACGGATTAAGTACTCAACCCAAGGTACCACTGTATAGTTAAAGCTATGGTTTTCCCAGTAGTGATGTATGGAAGTGAGAGCCAGATCATCAAGAAGGCTGATCGCCGAAGAATTGATGCTTTTGAATTATGGTGCTGGAGGAGACTCTTATGACTGCAAGAAGATCAAACCTATCCATTCTGAAGGAAATCAGCCCTGAGTGCTCACTGGAAGGACAGATCCTGAAGCTGAGGCTCCAAGACTTTGGCCACCTCATGAGAAGAGAAGACTCCCTGGAAAAGACCCTGATGTTGGGGAAGATGGAGGGCACAAGGAGAAGGGGACGACAGAGGACGAGATGGTTAGACAGTGTTCTCGAAGCTACCAGCATGAGTTTGACCAAACTGCGAGAGGCAGTGGAAGACAGGAGTGCCTGGTGTGCTCTGGTCCATGGGGTCACGACGAGTTGGACACAACTAAACGACTAAACAACAACAACAACAAGTTTGTTATTGGTATGAGATTTTGTGTGCATGCACACTTCTTCAGATCTCATACCAATAACAAACTTAGTTGGTCTCTAAGGTGCTACTGGAAGGATTTTTTAAATTTTGCTTAGGGATTGGTATGTGAGACAAAAGGATAAATGTGTCACACCACCATGATTGTACACCGAGCACCACGATGGCAGGCATCTCATTAGTTAATCTAAAGTTCGTGGAATAGCTACAAAAATGGCGATTGCATGAGTAAGATGATTTTATGAACTGCCTCTTAGAAAGGGGTCAGAATGGGGAAGGAGAGCCAAGGAGGCTGCTGACTACAAAGTAATGTCCACAGAGCCTAAAGATTTTTGTAAACTGGTGGAAAATGGGGAGGTGTTAATATCCAAACCAGTTGTTGTTGTGGAGTTCATTTTCTGCTTCTTAAAATCAGAAGGCTACATATTCATCAGCTGTAGAACATGCTTAGCTGTCCTTTTGCACAACCCAGGACTTGGCTTAGACGTGTGCAGTTTCTCATAAACCCTTCCCCCCCTCTCCCTTGCCTGGCCCCAGGAAGTAACTGAGATGTCTGTATATCTCACATGGCTCACTTTGTGATTGAATAGCTCAAGTCATTTGCATGGCCTGTGCAGCTGTCCCGGGCAGCTGTGAGCCCTTTGTGATAGCATGTGTGTCCGACACACTTGCAAATCAATAAGAGGGTGGGGGGAGTTCAATAAGAGAAAAAGGAGAGGGGGGGAGGAGGAAGTGACAGTTTCTGTAGTGTAGGATAATACACTGATAATTTTTTTAAAGTAATTTTTAAACTTCTGCCACTGATAAATCTCTGTATGCAAAGGACAGTTCTGGGGTGCATTTTAGGCTGCTCACTCAAGTTCACGTCGTAGTCTATTGCGTTTTCTCACTTTAACCCTGTGCAAACTTTGGCTGACTCCTACAGATTGAGACCACTAATTTATATTGGGTTGTTAAATATTCCCTCACTGCCTGCTTGGTGAGAAGTGGATCATGGGAGACTTTACCGGGGTCTTTCTGGAATATTTATTTAAAAATGTACCAACAGAGTGTAAAGGTAAAGGGATCCCTGACCATTAGGTCCAGTCGTGACCAACTCTGAGGTTGTGGCGCTCATCTCACTTTACTGGCCGAGGGAGCCGGCATACAGCTTCCGGGTCATGTGGACAGCATGACTAAGCCGCTTCTGGTGAACCAGAGCAGCGCTCGGAAACGCCGTTTACCTTCCTGCCAGAGCGGTACCTATTTATCTACTTGCACCTTAACATGCTTTCAAACTGCTAGGTGGGCAGGAGCAGGAACTGAGCAACGGGAGCTCACCCTGTCGCAGGGATTTGAACCGCCAACCTTCTGATCGGCAAGCCCTAGGCTCTGTGGTTTAACCCACAGCACCACCTGCATAAGTGGAGGCAAACAAGCATCCAAGCAAGGCAGCCTATTTGTTCCTTCACAGGATCAGATTGCCAGGGAAAGGCATTGAACCTGCCTTCAATCAACCCATCAGTCACCTTCCCCACTGCAGATAAATTGCTCATTCAAGGGACCATCCACACCCATTAAGAAACATTAACACTGTTTTGTCAAATCCCACTCTAGTTAGGTGCGACCAGGGTGCTGTAGTCATCAGCAATGGGGCCACAAACGTATGACATCTTGGCTTATCCCCAAATAATCTTGGGACCTGTAGTTTGGTGAGAGTGCTGAGAATTCAGTTAGAGCTCCCTTGGCTCCAGCACTAGCACCAAACCACTCCCTGGGGTTCTTTGAGAAGAGGGTACAAATATTAAACCAGTTTTAAGTTGGTGATGTACAGGTGCCTCTATATTTGTGTCCATCATACATTTGCAGCAGTGCCTTTCAGGGGATGCTGGTCAAGCTGCGTTTCCAAAAAGTCTTCCACGGCTGATTTTTTAAATGTAGAAATTGAAGGGTCCCTGGTTGCAGTTTGAAAACCACTTACTTAAATGATGCGGTCATATGAAATTGTGAAGCAAACACACTCTATTTAAACAATTCAGTGGGGTTATGATGCTAGCCCATGCTGCAATGGTAAGGATTTCTTTAAAAAAATATCATTTTGTGAAAACAAATTATTCAACTAAGATGTTGCAGACTGTGAAATGTTTAGTATGCTCCAGAGTCATCTGGATGAGAGAGTACTGGAGTTCTTTTTGTAACATACAGTGGTACCTTGGTTCTCAAACGCCTTGGTACTTAAACAACTTGGAACCAAAACACTGCAAACCCGGAAGTAAGTGTTCTGGTTTGCGAACTTTTTTTGGAAGCTGAACATGCTCCGTTTCGAGTGTTGCACTTCCAGTTTGAGTGCCACACTTCCATTTTGAGTGTTCCACTGAGGTCTGCCTGTTTTTGCTATTTATTTTGAGTTTTTGTCTTTGCGGCTCTTTTGTTTTTGTGACTGTGTGGAACCCAGTTCAGCTACTGATTGATTGTGTGACGGCAGTACATTAATTATTGCTTTCATTTTATGGATCAATGGTCTTGTTAGATAGTAAAATTCATGTTAAACTGCTGTTTTAGGGGTTGTTTTTAAAAGTCTGGAACAGATTAATCCACTTTGCATTACTTTCTATAGGAAAGCATAGCTTGGTTTTGGAACGCTTTGGTTTTGGAACAGACTTCCGGAACAGATTAAGTTTTAGAACCAAGGTACCACTGTACTGTTTATTTAGTAGCAAGCAAGCAAGCAAGCAAGCAAGCGCACATGTCATAATTGTCCTAAAGCAACGTCTTCTGTGATCCTGAAATGCTGGTTCATAAGTTAGAAATCTCATGGCAGTCTTTCTTAGCTAGATTCAAAATTTAAGTGGTTTTCTTGTTCTCTGACATGCAATTGTATGCACCAGGGGTGCCAACTTGAATAAAATATTGGAGGAGACCAGGTAAACCCTGGCCAGCATAATTGATCATATGACATGGTGCACACACACCATTCCCCCCCCATAATGATAATTTTATTATTTATACCCCACACATCTTACTGGGTTGCCCCATGCACACACACCATTTGAATGGCAATGCCCATCAACTTTTGGGGGCCTAGCCCCCTCAAATATTTTATTGTGGGGGCCAAAGACCCCTCAGCTCCTATGCTATGCATATTTACTCAGAAGTTGCACTGCTTTCAGTGGAGCTTACTCCACCTAGGATTGCAGTTTGACCTCAAAAGTGCACAAATCATCCTTTTCACCTCCTTGTCAACCAAGCAGGTGGGTGTTACACATTTAGACACAGAAGCCCATTAATTAGGGTCCAACATCGACTGCTGAACTAGATACGGAATTGAGGAGGACATTTTTCTCAGCTGGTCTACGTTCTGCAACAATATCCCGATAAAACTGTAGCCTTATAATTAATATTCTAACCTGGTTGGCAAATCTGAGATACACTTTTTCCTTAATAATGGACTGTCATTTTGTCTAATTCCACTAAGGATGCTTCTAGATGGGGGCCTTATACAGTGGTACCTCGGGTTACATACGCTTCAGGTTACAGACGCTTCAGGTTACAGACTTCGCTAACCCAGAAATAGTACCTTGGGTTAAGAACTTTGCTTCAGGATGAGAACAGAAATCATGCTCCGACGGCGTGGTGGCAGCTGGAGGCCCCATTAGCTAAAGTGGTACCTCAGGTTAAGAACAGTTTCAGGTTAAGAACGGACCTGCGGAACGAATTAAGTACTTAACTGGAGGTACCACTGTAGTGCCAACAGGTCTTTGAGATCTACAAATAATTGGACGAGATGACCCTATGGGTCCCTTCCAACTGTATAATTTTAATAAACATCTATCCTCGTAACTTTTTTGGCACACAGGACCCAATAATGCCGGACCCCAAATCTAACATCACAAGTGGCAAAGGTAATAAAACGCTAGATGAACATTTCAGTCTATGCCACTGATCTTAAGATTGCCATAATTGAGCGAAGGACTGTCAAAGGATGCCTCTGTTATGAAACTGCTGGATTAAAATTCGTAAAGGAGTTCCACTCGGTTCATGTGGATATGAATAGAGACAATGCTTTCCTTTTCTAGTACAGATGTTAATTAGCTTAGCACGGCCATGTTGTTTTATCACCTATTACTGCTGTTGTAAAGAGTTGCTGTGATGGTTTTGCAAGCGGCTCTAGCAGAATTGGCACGATCTTGCATTTATTTCTTTTCTCCGTGATTTTGCTGCTTACAACTCTCTGCCCACCCTACATCTTACAATCATGTGCATAACTGATTACTGATGAAGCAGACTCTAGAACTTGAAAACATGTACCATTATAAAATATGTTACTGACTCTAAAGTGTCCCTGAAACTTATTTTTTAAAATAGCAATTCTTTAGCATTCTTGAAGAAGGAAAAGAAATTTGCCCATCTCTGAAGTGTACCCAAAACCAGTCTGACCAGAGCAAATGGGATAAAATACTTTCAAATACAGGCATGTGTTTGTAGCAGTGTGCCATCAAAGAGCCCTTCACCCTGGAAGGCAAGTAGGAAACAGTGGTTAAGCTATCATTCTGTGAAGGTCCCTATCTATAATGTAATAGGACTACTATTGTGCTGTCACCTGTAGAGATGACCCTCTCTCTAGGGATTTGTTTTGTTAATAGCTAAAGATGCTGCCTCAATGGGCATTGATGACTAATAGCTGCTTGCTTGAATGAGCATTGATGATGGCTTTTGATGGCTCCTTGTCACTGCTGCTGAGCACCTCCTAGTTGTTTCAAAGAGGGCGGAGGGAAACAGTTTTGTAGATGAAAGACAGAAGTTGTGTTTTTATAGAGAAGAAGCAGAGAAGTGGGGCTGTAAGAGCATGCTGTTTCCTTTGGGGGGAACCGAAGGTGCCTTAAAGGCACACTGAATGCTTGCCTGCTCCTCTGGCTCAGTGTGTGAAGTAAAAAAAAGAGAGAATCTTATAAAATGCACCATATGTTTCCAGGCCTCTTTAAAAAATGTATTTATTAACTGACTTTCAAGAATCAATGTTCATAAAGAAACAATAATTAAACTAGTGCATCCTTCCTTCCAATTCCTCCCCCTCTTCTCTCTTTGAGTGTCTGGATTCCTCATTACCTTCATTAAGGTAAGTTTAAATTCCATACTCGTCTGGATGTTTGCCTAGTGTAACATCAGTTATGCTATGGTTACCTTAATAGAGCCACTCATAATTTTCTGTGTGTTACCTACCAGCGTGACCTTTGTCCTTTCACTGTTTCAAATATACTTGATGAAGTGGCGCATTGTTCAACAAAATCATTGGGATCTGTGTTGTTGTTCTTTGCTTTTAGCCATGGGTAGGCAAATTAGGGACGCGGGTGGCGCTGTGGGTAAAACCTCAGCGCCTAGGACTTGCCAGTCGCATGGTCAGCAGTTTGAATCCCTGCGGCGGGGTGCGCTCCCGTTGCTCGGTCCCAGCGCCTGCCAACCTAGCCGTTCGAAAGCACCCCCGGGTGCAAGTAGACAAATAGGGACCGCTTACCAGCGGGAAGGTAAACGGCATTCCGTGTGCTGCGCTGGCTCGCCATATGCAGCTTGTCACGCTGGCCACGTGACCCGGAAGTGTCTGCGGACAGCGCTGGCTCCCGGCCTATAGAGTGAGATGAGCGCACAACCCTAGAGTCTGTCAAGACTGGCCCGTACGGGCAGGGGTACCTTTACCTTTACCTAGGCAAATTAAGGCCTGGGGGCCAGATCCGGCCCAATCGCCTTCTAAATCCGGCCCACAGACGGTCCAGGAATCAGCATGTTTTTACATGAGTAGAATGCTTCCTTTTATTTAAAATGCATCTCTGGGTTATTTGTGGGGCATAAGAATTCATTCTCCCCCCCCCCCCAAAATATACTCCAGCCCCCGACAAGGTCTGAGGGACAGTGGACCAGCCCACTGCTGAAAAAGTTTGCTGACCCCTGCAGCTGTTTCATTGTTGTTGTTTAGTCATTTAGTCGTGTCCGACTCTTCGTGACCCCATGGACCAGAGCACGCCAGGCACTTCTGTCTTCCACTGCCTCCCACAGTTTGGTCAAACTCATGCTGGTAGCTTCGAGAACACTATCCAACCACCTCGTCCTCTGTCATCCCCTTCTCCTTGTGCCCTCCATCTTTCCCAACACCAGGGTCTTTTCCAGGGAGTCTTCTCTTCTCATGAGGTGGCCAAAGTATTGGAGCCTCAGCTTCAGGATCTGTCCTTCCAGTGAGCACTCAGGGCTGATTTCCTTAAGAATGGATAGGTTTGTTCTTCTTGCAGTCCATGAGTGCCATTTGGCACACTTTTTGAAGCCATGTTAGAAGACAACTGATGGTTTTGCCACCACTACATGGGTGAGTACCTGGGGCACAGACTGCAACAGAGAGCTCCAACCACTTGCAGAAATGGCAAAAGCCATGTTCCCCACCCCACACCAAAATTTTGATGGCCAAAGCACACTTTCTCCTCTGACTAGATGTTCACTCTTACACCCAAGAAGGTTTATTTTTAGGTTGTGGAGGAGTGACTCACCTTCAGAAGAGGTCCTCCCCTGTGTGTTTGAGTCACTGTTCTGGAAGGGCCTTTTCATTGCAAGAAAGGAGGTGTGGAACAGTGACTCATTCAGGCACACCAGACGGGGAGATGCTCTTCCAAGGGTAATTCTGTGGCATCTCTACATTGGGAGTGACTGAATGGTCCAAGCAGACCCACTGCAGAACAGTGGAGGCTGCCCTCAGTCAACTTCCAGCTGTCTGCCTTCTTCCTTACATCCACTTGCTGGCAGCTTCTTCCTCCATAGCCTCAGCATTGCCCTCAGCAGAGGAGAAGGGCAAAGCTTGAATTAGTGGGCTCTGCCTGTCATTGGCTCTGGCTCCACCTACTGTTGGTCTCTGTGCTACCTGCCTAATGGGCACCAGCCACCACTGATGCAGAGACTTGCTCCCAGCAGAGCCTGGTTAGGAGAGATGCGTCTCATGCAGAGTGCGCACTGTGTTCTGTGGAGAAAGGTTCATTGGGCTCATGGGAGTCTTTCATTAATTACAGACCCTCCAAGTGTCCCAGGGACAGTCCTGGATATACAGAGCCATCCCAATTTCTGATCTAATCCCATAATGTCCTCCCCCCCCCTTAAAGGTAAAGGGACCCCTGCCCATTAGGTCCAGTCCTGGCTGACTCTGGGGTTGCGGCGCTCATCTCGCTTTACTGGCTGAGGGAGCCGGCGTACAGCTTCCAGGTCATGTGGCCAGCATGACTAAGCTGCTTCTGGCGAATCAGAGCAGCACACGGAAACACCGTTTACCTTCCCGCCGGAGCGGTACCTATTTATCTACTTGCACTTTGATGTGCTTTCGAACTGCTAGGCTGGCAGGAGCTGGGACCAAGTAACAGGAGCTCACCCTGTCACGGGGATTCGAACCGCCGACCTTCTGATCGGCAAGTCCTAGGCTCTGTGGTTTAGGATGTCCCTATTTTCATTGGAGAAATGTTGGGAGGGTATGTAATTATCATATATCTTGCAACACTTCAAATCATAGCTGTCAACATTCGGATTTGAAAATAAGGATCTGCTGCCTCAAAAATAAGGGACCAGCAGCCTCACCTGTCCCGGGGACAGTCTACGGGATATCTAACAATCCGGGATAGCAGCGGGAAGCAGCGGGAAATGGTGCTGGAATAAGGGAATTTCCCACAAAAAAGGGAAGGTTGACAGCTATGCTTCAAATTCACTTGTAAATCCTCACATGATCATGCCTTGCCCCTCCCTGACACTAAACAAGCAGTCACAGGTCCAGAAGCACACGGGTATCAGGTAGAGGGGTGTGTGTGTGTGTGTGTGTGTGTGTGTGGCAGCACGTGAGTTCCTGCTTCGCTCTAATGCATTCACTGAATATTCGGAGAGGTTAAAACACAATTTCTACTTGCTTGATTTCCATAAACCTTCTTTTATAAACCTTCTTTGGCAGAAATAGATAAACTATTATTACCATGCTAGCTTAATGGCTTTTTCATATACCTTCTTTCACCTTCTCAATACAAAGAATAATTTGTTTGCTTTCTAAATGTGTGTTAGCGGGACAACTTGGGGTGGGGGGGGGGGTATGCGGCAATTCTTGAGCAGGCAATTCAGAATAATCAATGAAGCTCTTTCAGGCTCAAGGTACAATCTTAAGTGTAATGGTATTTTTCCACCCTAAACTGAGAAATGTGCTTCAGGCCTGCGCACTTAGCAGTCTGCGGCGGCTTCATAACATCTGCCTATGGGGGAAAGTTATTGCTCAACGCTCAGGAATGCATAGCCAATGTGACAGCAATAGGAAATAACCTCAGAGATTATAGTGGGGGCCACGAAGGGGCAGTGAATTCAAAACACAGACTGAATGTAAACAACATCTTTAGGCTGCAGGACTTCTTCCTTGAGAGATTTCACAGGAGCAAAGGCTTGTAGTTATGAAAGAAACACACCAGGAAGATGTCGATTAATCAATTTTTTAAAAAATAGATGGGATACAAATGTACTGCAACGCTAATTCAGTCATGCAAAATTTTAGAAAAAGCTAATTATTTAAAATATAAAAACAGGATGGAAGGTATTTCTTCTTCTCTCACCCATGGAACAGAATGCCTCTCTTCTGAGATGGTGCCTACCATTAGGCAAATTGCAGCAGCCAATTTTGGGTGTTAGGGAAGGGAAGCAAGTTGTTAGTTATTCATATTTTATTCTATTTTTTCCCCTGCAAGGCAGGAGCTCTACAGTGGGATTTTCTGCCTCAGTTTGCAAAGTGACTTGACAGGCCTTGGGTACTATGTACCTTCATTTTAGGGAATGGGGCATAAGCAGTCTCAATTGATGAATCGATTGATTAAAGCTCCTAAGGCTTCTTTAATCATAGGACAATCCTATTAAAATGTTTCACCTATTCCCCTCAGCTTCCTTTTTCTAAACTGTGAGAGAGATGCATTTAGAACTAAGCTGCGAAATGTAGATGCCGATGACAGGAGTGTGTGTTTCATCTTTCCCATGTCATGCGTTTAGAAATGTGTGAGGCGGCGGCAGGAACACACCAGCAAACTGAAGACCCGGAAGGACACATAATCAGTATCACTGAGAAGGAGCTGTACACTCAATAGAGCGATACGCACATAGGGCTGCTCCACAGGAGGAATAAACCTGGTTGTCCCTGAATTCCCCCTTGCATGGAAGAAGCTTGCATGCACATACGGCCCTTTCAGAATTGGTCCGTTTTAAAGAAAAGAAGCTGGTAGACTCTCCTTCCTTGGAGGTTTTTAAGCAGAGGTCGGAGGGCCATCTGTCACGGATACTTTAGTTGAGATTCCTGCATTGCAGGGGGGCTGGACTAGATGACGCTCCAGGTTCCTTCCAACTACCATATTTTTTGCTCTATAAGACTCACTTTTTCCCTCCTAAAAAGTAGGGGGGAATGTGTGTGCGTCTTATGGAGTGAATGCAGGCTGCACAGCTATCACAGAAGCCAGAACAGCAAGAGGGATCGCTGCTTTTGCTGCGCAGCAATGCCTCTTGCTGTTCTGGCTTCTGAGATTCAGAATATTTTTTTTCTTGTTTTCCTCCTCCAAAAACTAGGTGCTTCTTATGGTCTGATGTTGTATATCCATGTGGGACCAGCAAAAATATGGTTGGGGTATTTCGGGCATGAGAACAGAATACTCCAGTTATTAGGTAAGGTAAAGGTAAAGGACCCCTGGATGGTTAAGTCCAGTCAAAGGCGACTATGGGGCTGCAGCGCTCATATCGCTTTCAGGCCGAGGGAGCTGGCGTTTGTCCACAGACAGCTTTCCGGGTCATGTGGCCAGCAGGACTAAACCACTTTTGGCACAACGGAACACTGTGACGAAAACCAGAGCGCACGGAAATGCCATTTACCTTCCCGCTGCAGTGGTATCTATTTATCTACTTGCGCTGGTATGCTTTCAAACTGCTAAGTCAGCAGGAGCTTGGACAGAGCAACAGGAGCTCACCCCATCATGGGGATTCAAACCGCTGGCCTTCTGATCGGCAAGCTCAAGAGCAGGGGTCAGCAAAGGTTTATCTTGCCTGGGCCAGATCGGTACCACGGAGATCCCTCTGTGGGCCGGATTGTGTGCACGCGCATGCGATTTTCGGCATCTGCGCAGGCGTCATTTTCAGGATCTGCACATGCGCAGACACGATATTTGGCGCCATGGAAGCGAGTCCCCGCACTGCGCCTGTTTAGCACAGTGCACGAGCGGGCTGCTCAGTTCGGGGGCGGCTCGTAGGCCGGTCAAACGACCTCTGCGGGCCACTTCTGGCCCATGGGCCTTAGGTTGCTGACCCCTGCCCAAGAGGCTCAGTGGTTTAGACCAAAGCGCCCCCCCATCCCTCCAGTTATTAACCAACCAGTCAACTAGTGCTGCTCTGCTTATAAGCATTGCACAATTAATGTGTATTCTTTCAGGCATCTGAATGAACTTTGCCCTTTCTTGTGTCATGCATATTCATATTTAGTTATGACTGACAGCATCCCATCAAAAGCCAGTGCCAGAATGGACTGGCATGTTGGACTGCCACTTTTTCCGCCAAGCCCAGGCTCACCAGAACATATGAAAGCACCGGCCTTGCTAATTGACTTCCCCTCCTGCTCCACTTAAACCTATTCACAGGTTCATCACAGGTCATCAGGATTTGCAAATGAGTCAGAGCTGCTGGTCTAGACATTGTTGAAAGTCAATCAGCTATAAAAGAGCAGTGGCCTTGGATAAATAATGATTGTGATGGAATATTGAGTACAACAGAGAAATTACGAAAAACAAAGAAACAACATGAACGTTCCAAACTAAGGTGCTACTGTTTCAGTTCTCTACTCTTTTGTTAAAACCTGTTGCAAATTCCAGATTCACCCCAGCACATTTGATTGATTTAGCTTTCATTTGGGACCATACCTAGGCTGATTTAAAATGGCTTGATTGAGAGAGCTTTTAATAGATGTGTTTAATTTCCTTTGGTGATTTTTTTTTTATTTAAAAAATAGTTTTACTATTGCATGTGTTTGCTGTTCTTCTGCAGGAAAAAAAGTATATTCAGTTCTTTTATTACTCCCAGTAATAAAAGAATACAAAGAAAAACCGAAATATACACAAGATTTTAAACATCACATCACTCAAACTAGCTAATGGCAACAGTCGGTTAATTCATTAATTCCAACCATTTCACTTCCCTGGGAGCACATACTAGTGGCAGGCTACCACAACAAAAAAGGATCTCCAAGTGGCCTCCACTTCAGCAAAAATGGAAGAGATCCCACAGAAAGAACCTTTGGGGATCTTAATATCTGGTCAGATTCATGAAGATATATGCAGTCCGTGGCCACCACCTTGAACTGGGCCTGGAAATGGATCGGAAGTGAGTGAAGCCGTTTCAAGAGTGGTAAGAGGTATTCAGTTTGCCCAGCCAGTAATTAGCTGCTGCATACTGTACAAAGTGGAGTTTCTGAACCATCTCCATGTACAAAACACCACAATAATGCTTCACCATTTGAGAAAATGGCAGCTAATACAGCATTAATCCTAGAATTGTAGAGTTGGAAATACAGTGGTACCTCGGGTTAAGTACTTAATTCGTTCCAGAGGTCCGTTCTTAACCTGAAACTGTTCTTAACCTGAAGCACCACTTTAGCTAATGGGGCCTCCTGCTGCTGCCATGCCGCCGGAGCCTGATTTCTGTTCTTATCCTGAAGCACTATTTCTGGGTTAGCGGAGTCTGTAACCTGAAGCGTATGTAACCTGAAGCGTATGTAACCCGAGGTACCACTGTACTACAAGGGTCATCTAGTCCAGGCATGTCCAACAGGTAGATCGTGATCTACTGGTAGATCACTGGACGTCTGCAGTAGATCATTGTTAGATAATTGGCTCTCCCCAAAGAAGCTGAACAACTGTAGCTCCTTGACCCCACCCCCCAGAATGGGCCTTCCTTCTTCCTAAAAAAAGCTTAACAACTTTGACCTGAACCCCCAAAAGGGGGATAGATCACTGTCAGTTTTTAACTCTTGTGAGTAGATTGCAGTCTCTTGGGAGTTGGCCACCCCTGATTCTAGTCCAATCTTTTGTCCAACATGGGACTCAAACCCACAACCTTGAGATTAAGAGTCTCCAGCCCTAGTGACTAAGCTATAATGACATTGAATGCATATATCTTGTTTACACAAGCAAGTTCTGAAGCTATCTGATCCAGAAATTCATAGAAAAATATTAGTACAATTACTTTTTTTTTTTTTGCAGGGCTTCATTGTGGATCCTAGACTGGATAGAGGGGAAAGCAGACCATCAGAATATATTTGACACAATATCATTCTAGGATTCTATGAATTCAAAATTGTGACATCAAAGCGTAATGCATAGGAAAGGTGCATGAAAGATCTGCACGTTTCCACAAGCGCAGTAACAGCGCAAAGAGGCAATCCATTAAATGTAAGCACAGTGGTGGCATGACCTGTTTCAAAGCAAATTCATCCTCATGGAGATTGAATTTCATATGCAGTGACTGAATGTCCAAAACCAAATGGCCTTATTCATGAGAACGACATGTTTTATACGGAAGAAAACATTTTCATCGGATTTTTTTTTAAAGCTCTGTAAGGTGTGTACCCCTTTCTGTTTCCTTTGCGACTGGATCTCAGCAAAAATGTTGGGAGGGGGAAAACAAAACCAGTTTCTGGAAATGGATCCTCAGCGTGCAGGAGAATTTTTTAGCAGCTTGCTGAGTAGTGACCTGGCTACCGTATTGTAAAACACTCAAAGCGGACAAGAAAAGCAGTATAATGGAACAAGAACATCATCAGCAATAATGTAATGAATAAATAACAATTGGGATTTAGGTGGAGCTGTGTGCATCCTACATTTGTGCTGTAAAGGTAAAGGGTAAAGGGACCCCTGACCATTAGGTCCAGTCGTGACTGACTCTGGGGTTGCGGCGTTCATCTCGCTTTACTGGCCGAGGGAGCCGGCGTACAGCTTCCGAGTCATGTGGGCAGCATGACTAAGCCGCTTCTGGCGAACCAGAGCAGCATGCGGAAATGCCATTTACCTTCCCGCCAGAGCAGTAACTATTTATCTACTTGCACATTGTGCTTTCGAACTGCTAGGTTGGCAGGAGCAGGGACCGAGCAACGGCAGCTCACCCCGTCGTGGGGATTTGAACCGCCGACCTTCTGATCGGCAAGCCCTAGGCTCTGTGGTTTAGACCACAGCGTCACCTGCGTCCCCATTTGTACTGTACATACTTGGAATTTGGTAGTGGCTCAGCATGGAGTCCCATCAAATGTCAGTCTGATGCAATCACATGGGAGAACTAAATTAGTACGTATATGGCTGGAACTGGAAAAGAGGACCCAATTCCGAAGCACCCAGTGGCATATCTAGGCTCCCTTGTGCTCCTGGCAAGGAGTTGTATTGGCGTCCCCTCCCTCAGTCCCTTGCGCCGTTGGAAAGACCATGGACCAGAAACTCAACACGTTTGCTTTTCATCACCTTTGGGGCAATGGGGTCAAAAGACCTGGTCCAGCAACTAGATTCTTCTGCCAGTGATTCCTCCACCAAGGTGACCAGAGGAGCCTGCAGACCTAGAGCAGCAGAAGTGCAGCCTGGGGAGCACATAGACAGATGGGCAGGCTCCTAGCAACTCTGAGCCAGAGTGGAGAGGCGAGATTTTTGCACACAGCCCAGGCCTGCAGCTTTGGTAGGGGCTAGCTTGGCTAACCCCTAGGTATGCCCCGGAAGCAGCCACATCAGATTTGTATGCACTTGGGCAAACAGCCTCCTTGGATTTCACCTGTGATCTGGAGTAACCTTATCCTATCACCACTTGGATCGCTGAAATTAGTGGGAACAAGGACAAGGCTTTCTCTGTGGTGGCCCCACAGCTCTGACATTCTGACATTCTTTGCCAATGGTTCTGCAGGAAGCTGCCACACTTCAGTTCTTCCAGAATGCCTTGAAAGCCTGTTGGTTTTAGATGGTCTATGCATGAACAACGTTTTCTGACTGGGATGTTAATTTTTGCTTTTAACAGTTCGTACGTAATTGTTTTTTATTGCTGTTAGTGGACGGATTGTGTTTTAGTGCTGATTTATTGTAGTGGTTTTATTGTTGATATCCTGCCTTTACTGTGTAAGCTGGCTTGAAAGAGTTGTGCTCAGAAAGGTGGCCTATAATTAATTAATTAATTAATTAAAAATAAATAAGTTGAAAATGCTACTCTCTCATTTTCTCCTTTCATGGAGGAGGAGTGCAAGTACATAATAAAATAAAATGGTTAAACTGGTCTCTAGCTTCATCTGGGTAGGAAATGCTGAATGAAACAAATATTCTGTTTTGTCCTAAGGGCAGAATCTTTTCCAAGTGTTCCCTTGAAGGAAACAACAAAGACTGCAACATCCCTCTTCTTGGAAAGCGGAATGGGCGCATGACGAGAACGATTCTATTTCTCAGTGGGATATGACAGGGCACTTGCCATTTGCTTCTCGAACATAGACGCAAGCCTTTTTCAGTCCACACCATCGTCCCATGTGCTGATGGCCCACCCATTGAATTCTGCCATAATTCACATGCAATCCATAAAGACCAGCTGCCCAGACATTTGACTTGGAAGCTGAAGTTTTGAATGGCTTGTGTTATGTGTGAGCATGAGAACGAGAAAGCTTGCCAACATTCTATTCAGCCCTAGTCATTTTCATTCACGAGAGGTAAAGGCTGTGCCCGGGACATCCAGCTCTGGGTCAACCCAGGAGAGGTCCAGTGCAAAAGGCTATGCAACTCTGCTAATACCCTTGTGTATTGTTTTGGACGGAATGCGGATGTCTTTTTTTCTTTTCTTTTTGTATAAAATAAGGATGGGGGGGGGGGCCTGTGGCCCTACAACTCAAATCATCATCAGCCATTGGACATGCTGGCTAGGGCTGATGAAAGCTAGAGTCCAGTAACATCTGAGAGGCCATAAATTCCTTGTCCCTGCTATCAAGCTAGCAGGACTTGTTCATTCCAGAGACAGTTTTCAGTATGCTTCTGGATTCCTTTATACAGAAACAAGACAGTATACTAAGGCTGCAATCTCATGCTTCCTTGGAAATAAATCCACTGGAAGTGTGTCTTACATCCAAGTAAACCTGCTTAGGGCTCACAGTGCACATGTACAAGGAAGGCAACAAGCTTTGCAGTTGAAGGTTGATTAAATGGTGAATGCTTATGTTTTGCCTCGAATGTAGCTCATCTCTTACAGCCATGTGATCTAATGCAATAATAACACTATTTTCCTTCTGGGTCTTTGATTCCATACCGCAGCTCTCAGTTTTTGTGCTTCATTAGGCTTTGTCTAGACTCCTCACTCTCCTTTCCTGCTAGTCCAATGCAGATGCAGGAGCGATGCTGGCAAGCTACTTTATATCTTTCCCTCTTTTTTTTGAAAAAAACAAAACAGCACATCTGGGTAGTGATCATCCAGTCTTTGGAACACCAGCACAATTTGGACACTGACCTTTAGCTCACACATGCAGATCCTCAGTGCATTTCTTGATTACTGTACACTTAATGATTGGCAGCAGAAGATGCAAGCATTATGTTTTGGAAAGATGTGAGATGCTATAAAGATTATAGCCGAAGAATTGACGCTTTTGAATTATGGTGCTGGAGGAGACTCTTGAGAGTCCAATGGACTGCAAGAAGATCAAACCTCTCCATTCTGAAGGAAATCAGCCCTGAGTGCTCACTGGAAGGACAGATCCTGAAGCTGAGACTCAGTACTTTGGCCACCTCATGAGAAGAGAAGACTCCCTCGAAAAGACCCTGATGTTGGGAAAGATGGAGGACACAAGGAGAAGGGGACGACAGAGGACTAGATGGTTGGACAGTGTTCACGAAGCTACCAGAATGAGTGTGACCAAACTGCGGGAGGCAGTGGAAGACAGGAGTGCCTGGCGTGCTCTGGTCCAGGGGGTCACGAAGAGTCGGACACGACTAAACGACTAAACAACAACAACATGAAGATTATATCTTTGGTGTTAGACCTGCAACGATCTGTTCACACATGCAAGTGTAGCACACGTATGTGTGAAGCAGCCTTCCTTCACTGTTCAGTCTCGAACAGCTTTCATGATGTTTTCTGTTCTTCCCCATGTGCAAAACAAGATAATTGAAAAGCACTAATATCTCGCTACCAACACCACAAAAGCAAGAACTGTTGTGACAAGCAAAATGGGGATGAGTAGCCGGGTTGTATCCTTCAGATTCCTGCTGTTTGAACATTGCTCATTGTCCTGAATGTATTGGAGATTTGCAAATCAGATCCTGCAGGGGTGTGTGTGGAGTCCTCCTGCTTCCCCTGGGGGTGGGCAGGGGATGAGGACCCGCATTTCAAAGCAGCTGTCTCTGGGGAGTGGCGCAGAGATCTGTAGGGCTGGCAGCTGTGCTTCCTGGGAACAGCCAGGAGCAATTCTGCTGACGGGACTATTTTGAGTTGATTGCAGATCTCATGCTCTGATGTGCTGAAACCTCGGCATTTCCTTGCCTCGTCCTCCCAAGTCATTCCATGTGCTCTTCTTCCCAGCTCTGAACATCACTTGACATGAAACGGTGTACATCTGGCAGCTGCTGCCATGGAATAGATTTGCCGTCCTCCCACCTGCAAGCCCTTTCCATGGGAAATTGCCACACTCCCCCCCAAGGTGAAGACAGTTCAAAGTCTAGCCCTGAGACATCTCTCTTCCTTTGAAGCTGAATTTTAAGTGGGGGCAGGTATGTGTGTCTCAGGTGACTTCACTACTACTTTTGCAAGAAATCCAGGCTCCTGATTACTCTGCGTCCAGTGTGTTCTCACCATGGTTTGGGGAAGTGGTTGAACCCATGGCATTAGCCACAATCCTGTATCCATCATCTTGTTTCTTAGGAAATACTGTTTTTAGACACATCCCACTCCCGCCCCCAGCAAACCAGCTTCCATTCAAATTGAGAAAAAGAACAACCCAGCTGTTTTTTAAGCCAGTAATACGTACACAGCCCCAGCGTTTCTGGAGATCAACAATGCAGGGCGTTTAGTTTGAAAAGAGGGAAAACAAAGAAAACCCAAACAACCTCAAATTCCTGACGTGCATTTTTTTTTAAAAAATGTCTGGCTCTTTTTGGTTGAATGATCTGCATCCCCTTCCTCACATCTCCCCAAGTTCAGTCTCATAAGTATCAGGGAGTTAAAAAGAAGATAAAAAACAAAACAAAACCAGGACAGGCAGGTTTGTAAAATTATAGGGTTTAGATGCATCAAAACCAAGGCGAGGGGGAGAGAGAGAGTGAAGGTGAATTGCTGCACAAACCTCGTCCAGAACAGGCCTCTTGGATAAGAATCCATTCTCCTGACAAAACGAGTTGCATAACAATGACGCTGAACTGGAAGCCTATACAAACAAGTCCTTTGGTGAACCCACCTCGAAGGGGGGGGGGAGAGAAAGGGGGACGCACAACAGCTGCTTCATCTTGCCCTCCCCCACACCACCCACACATTCTCTCATGCGCTACCAAAATCCTTACTCTGACACAGATTCCAAACAAAAGGTGGAGTCCAAGATGCTTAACGACATCTCCGAATATAGATGCACTTTTTGGGATCTGCAAGCTCTGGGGAGGAGGGGGAGGGAGGGGCCGCTGCTATTCTTTCTCTCCCCATTGCATTTTCTCCAGGGCCAACTAGAGAAGGCCTTAAGCGACCCTTTGAATTTCAAAAGAGAGTAGCAGAAATAACGAATTTTGCACGGAGCAAATCCAAAGTGTTGCAATGAAGGAGGATCGAATCAAGAGATTAACCGGAATGACAGTCATTCTCACGCCAGCTGGAAACGGAGACACGCACACTTTTTCTGCTGTTCTAAATGTGGCCTTTGCCACAGGAATCAGTTGAGCTACACATGAGCCCATGGGTCAAGTTGGTTGTGATGCCCCCAAAACAAAGAACTCCAGTGTTGAAGAGGAATTAAATTGCACTGCGGAGCAAATTTCACCCGAAAGGAAACTGCCCGCACCAACAGACTTCCCTGGGACTACAGCCACACAGCCTCAAACACACAGGTCTCCATGGGAAAACTGCGCACAGCATTGCATCAATACTGCAGAAACTGAATGCTGGGTAGATGTTCTGGGTCATACCTAAAAACTACCGGTACTTTGCCACGGTGGCTGAGAGATTCAATTGCAAACTCAGGAGCCTCCAGTTCTGAAATATACTCAGAGTCGAGAGTGGATTTCATGCTCTTTATTCAGCTCATAGTGGTGAGGAGGAACGAAAGTTTCCCCAAAGTATCTGCATTATATACATTATTTACACATTATTTACACAATGGGCTGCACTTATTGGCTAATTCCGGTATTCTCCTGTGGGCCAATCAGGTTGCGGATTCACTTCCACCTGGAGCTGGATTGGGTGGCTCCCTCAGCCAAGAATTTGCTGGGTGACTTCCGGCAACCTACCAACTATGAGACCCAACTTTCCACCTGCAACATCGGGATAATAACAGTGGTCTGCTGGTAAGGATTACTGAGTGAAATGATGTACCTGAAACCTTTTGCATATGCCCCAAAAGCACTATGTAGCTCCAAGCATCCGCCCAGATTGTCCCTACCCCAGCAAAGTGCTGTGATCCCTGGTAAAAGATTTGCTGCATTCTTGAAAGTTGCATCCCTCCCTAGCGTCTATCGCAGGGTTAAGACCTGGAGCTCATTTTGCTGTGTTGTGATATTATGGAGAGTGATAGTCAGCTCTGTTCAGAAAAGATTAGGCAAATTTGTGGAAGACGGGAACACCAGTGGCCGTTTGCCAAAGTTTTATCAGGGGATGGAGCCCGTTGGAGGCTGGGCATGCCAGAAATAGATGGAACAAGGAAGCCATCAAGCCACCATGTCTCTGCTTCCTGTTCGCTTCCTTTTTGAGCATCTGGTACCGGCCTCTGATGAAGGAAGGACACTTTCAAGTTTGACTTATTCCGGAAGTCTGATTTGTTTTGAAATTCTGATGTTCGAGGTTAATGCCCAAACGGCTGGATAACCTTTTCTGCCTCGTGGGCCTTGAAAACAGAGGGCTTAAAGGCCACCCTGCCAAGAGACAGGAGTTGCACAACCCTAGACCTCTCCGGCAAATGATTAAACTGCCTCTCTAGTCTGTGCTAAAGCAATAGTGGCAGACAGGATTGCCAGGTTGCAGCCTGGAAGTGGTCCCTCCAAGTTCCAACAGGAAACTGAGGAGCCCCATGCTGCCCCCTCCAATACTCTCCTCTTCTGTCTGGAATATCATGGATCCTAGCTACAAAAAGCAGGGGAGAAACACAAGGACTGCGGGAAGGAATAAGCAGAGACACCATCACTGTGTTTCCTGCCTTACCTCTTGTTATGTACTGAAGTTCTCACCCTGGGCCAGCAGGGGGATACTGTAGATAGTTCAGGTCCACATATGCAAATAAGGGATCGAAAGTGACGTTCAGTGATTGGATAGTTACAGAATGTTGTTACAGTTACGTTGTACTGGAGCTCTATATAAGCAAGCATGGCTGAGCCCTTCAGTTCAGTTCTGTTCTGGCCTGTGAATAAACAAGAGCTGTTTGAAGAATCGCTGTGTCATCTGAAATGTTCACCCACAACTTAACACCTCTAGTTTTAAAGAAGGGATGAGTAACCTGTGGCCCTCCAGTTCCAATCAGTCCCAGTCATCATGGCCAATGGGCAGGGATGATGGGAATTGTAGCCCACTGACGCCCAGAGGGTCACAGGTTAGCCACCTTACTTTGAAAGTGATAGAGCAGATCCATGGGTTACAGCCCATACTCCTATTGGCAGAGTATGAGGATGTGTCTCAGAAATTGCCATCTCGTAGCACAGACAGGTAGTACCCTTAAAATCTCCTGGAGCAGGAGGAGATCAAAAAAGTGTGCCCACCTGTTCATTTTCAGCCATTCACTCCTTTCTCTCATGGTGGCACAGTGCAACTTGCCCCCCCCCCGGCTTGTAGTCTCTTCCCCTTCGCTTTCCTCCCCCAGGCATGTGTCCAAAGGCACTCTCTGAGGAAAGGGGGTGAAATATACTCGGAGTCGAGAGTGGATTTCATGCTCTTTATTCAGCTCATGGTAGTGAGGAATGGAATTTCCCCCGAAATGTCTGCTTTATATACATTATTTACACAATGGGCCCCACGTGATTGGCTAATTCTGGGATTTTCCGGTAGGCCAATCAGGTTGCGGATTCACTTCCACCTGGAGTTGGATTGGGTGACTCCTGCGGACCAATCAGACGGCTGCATTCTGAATCCTATTGTTCTAGGACTGCTGCATGCTGGAGACTTCCGGGGTGGCGCCATCAGCAATGGCGGACTCCCTCTGATCTGGAGGGACTAGCTCCGCGCGAAACGGGTCTTTTCCGCTACAGCGAAGCGGGGACCCTTTTAAAAATCACAGGCGGATGAAGCCTGTGACCATGGGACTCGGCGGGCACCCTTAGCGCCCCCCCAACCCGCAAAGGAACCCACTAACGGGCTCCGAAGCGAAGAGGGGGAAGTGGCGTGGTGCTGAGCGTCAACTGCTTTTTCTGTGGAGCGAAGCCGCATAGCCGTTGCCGGAGAGCGCTGCCTTTTTCCTGGGACAATTTGGCTTCTAAAATAATCACCCGTGAGTACTTAAATTTCGGACAATTGGACTTTAAATAAGGACTTGCGAGCAGAAAGGAATTGGACTTAAAAATTTACTTCAATTTGGCACGGAAACGGGAAGGTCTAAACAGGAAGTCAGCCTTCTGTTTCTTTGTAGACAGAATAAAGCAAAGACAACGTAAACTAGAGCTCAGAAAATCGCTTCTAAAAGATTAACTTTCATCATTTAAAATTGTTGAAAACCCCTTTGGAAGCAGGAGAAGAAGGGGGATCTTTTTCGGACTGTTTAAACCTGCAGAAGTGAGTTTAAAGTAAAGTAACTTTCCACCGTCCTGATCCTGGAGCGGGGTGTCAGGACTGACGTTTGAAGCTCATTGACCAGAGACAAACGCTTTTGACAGATAACTAAAAGAAGAGAAACATAGTGATTCCACTGTTCCCTTTCACATTTTAAAGGAACAAATATTGACAAAATATCTCAAAAAGGAAACTTTGTTGCTAGATTCGTCCTTAAAAGAAAGAACAAATAGAAGTTTTCCCCCTAGAGGGAGACTGTGAAACTGTAACTAATTCCAGGGAGCTTGCAGCTGTTACAGATTACAATCGTGGGAAATAGACTTGTGACCTTGTAGGACAATGTATTCAGAAGCTCTGTTGTGTGCTCTCTGTAAAACAAATGCCCTACTGGAACAGTTAAATGAGAATACGGATTTGATGACTAATGCGGTCAGAATTTTTGAACAGGCAGTGGGAAACTATGTGGAGCCCACCCAGGAATTAAACCAGGAGTGTGCCCTGACAGAACAGATGAGAGAAGAGGATGTTGCTGAATCTTGGGTGCCAGAGATGGAGGGAGCTGTGGCCTTGCAGGAACATGAGCTTTTGGATTTGATAAATGAATTTGGAAAAAGCCAGATTTGGAAAGATAAGGTTTGGACTGGTTTGGAAATGGGGGGTTGGATAGACCCCCCTATGCAGGGATGTTTGGACTTTCTGAGTCTGGCAATGGGCCGTGAGATGTTTGGGGCTGTGGGGGCTCTTAATCTTGGAGAGATTCTGAAACATGTTTTTGAATACCACATGGAGTTTAGTCTGGACTTTGGAAAAGGGGCTGATTTGTTGAAAAGGGTCAAAAACATTACCAAGCTGGAGTTCCCATGTGTGAAAGGAGAATATGAAGAAGAGCTGCGGAAGGGACATGGAAGAGACTTAAGGGCCTCGGATATAAGGTTACCAGGTTAATGCGCTAGATCAATGGGATAAAGAGGACTGACAAAACCCGGGACCAGGAGGAAGGGACGCTGGATGAAGATTGGATTGTTTTTATTTCTTTCTTTTTATTACTAGGATTGTTTTATAAAATTGATGAATGTTAGAAAAATGTTGGAACGAAATTACTTGGCTCTAGCAAAAATGTCTAAAGAATTAGGTAAGAATATTATGGTTATGAGAAGTTGGTAAAAATAAGAGTTAAGTTTTAAGGTTTAAGGTTTTCTATAAGATAGGATGAAAATAGATTAAGGTAATGTAATGACAGAATATTATGAAATATGGAAAGGATTTGCTGCGATAATTAATAACTAGGATACAAAAAAAGGGAGGAGGAGGAAGTCAAAGAAAGAAGGTAATGAAAGTTGAGGATTCGAGAATGATGGATTTGTTTTTATCTGTTTGTGGTGTATTTTTGTTTTTTTTGAATTTACATTGTTTGATGTGGTTTGTTTTCTCTTTGTTTTCTTTTTTTTTCCTTTTTCTGTTGTGTTCTTTTCTGTAATTCTAAAATTTTTTCAATAAATATCATTTAAAAAAACAACAAAAAAACAGACTGCTGCATTCTGAATCCTATTGTTCTAGGACCAATCAGACTGCTGCATTCTGAATCCTATTGTTTTAGGACCAATCAGACTGCTGCATTTTGTATCCTATTCAACTCAGTACATAACAGGGGGTCTTCATACCTCGTGGCATTGCTGGGCTCCTTAATCCTACACCCCAGGGGATCACAAGGCAAGTGGAGTTAAATAGATGTTGGGTTGCCCAACTTTACCAATGGGACTACACCTATTCAATGAACAGCTCAGTGAATCATGAGCTCCCATCACCTATTGCAGAGACAGGGAACCAGTGGCTCTCCCAATACTGTTGAACTCCAGTTCCCATCAGTCCCTGCCAACATGGCCCAAGGTCAGGGATGATGGGACTTGTAGTCCAACAATACTCTGAGAGCCGCAGATTCCCCATCCCTGACTGACCAAGTGAGCAGAGTCGTCGGAGTTTTATGAGGAGAAAGTTCTAACTAGGGTTACAACCAGACTTTTTTCCAGCTGGGACTCACCGGAACTCCGTTCTGGCACCTCTCAGGTGGGCACCATTGCCATTCTAAGAGCACGAGGGAGGTGTTCGTGGCTAGTTCTGGCACCTCTTTTTCTAGAAAACAGCACTGGCTGCAACTCTGCTAGCTTCCAATCTCTGCCCACCCAACTCCCCAAGATCTAAATCTTTACAGCACTTTGCTGGTGCAAAGGCACAGCAATCTGCTTTGGGGTACTGAGTGGGATAAAACTAATGTCAATCCACCAGTCTTATCATTAGGTGTTTTTGCTCCCGAGGTGGGGGGGAGGGAGTCCAGGTGAAACAAAGATCCAATGTCAGGCTCGAAAAGATCTAAGATTTCTACGGTTTAACCTGCTGCGTCCCAGCTCTCTCTGAGACAGAGCTGGGGAGACACCAGTGTTATTGTTTGAGGGGTGTGTGTCTGGAAATGGAGCACAGCAATTGTCGGTAGTTTTAGCACAAAGCTGTACAGCTTTGAAAATTGGGAGGAAAGGACGTTCGTACCATTTCAGGCCCCTGGCCCCAAAGCAAAAGTACTGAACAGACCAGAATATTTCTGAGCAGTTGGTATCCCTTATTGGAGCCTGGAAATTCATTCTTCTCCATTTAAAATCCTCAAATAACTGAGAGATGCAGCTGCTACGGCTTCTCCTGTCAATCTTTTCCTGGTCCTTTCTGCCTCCCCAGCACCACCACTGTGTTGTACACCTGGGGACCTGCTTGCTTTAGCAGCAGAGGGAGGAGGAGGAAAGGACCTGGGAAAAAGCAAAACAGATGGGGGAAGCTTCCACAGTTGCAGCATCTGCTGTTTAATTGGTGGTTATAAAGGGACAAAGCAAATCACAAGGTCACGACCTGAAAAATCCTATTGGCCGAAGCATCATGGGACAATATCCTGGAAGGGCTGTGCAAGTTTTAAGCAAACTCTTGATGCCAACCTAGACAAAAAAAATGTTGGAGATCAGCGATCAGGATTCTTTAAAGCGATCAGACGCTATTGGAATCCAGCACCCATCAGGTAGTATGGCACAATGGTCAAGGATGGTGGGATTTGTGGTTCAAATTCTAGAGATCGCCATACTGGCTTTAATGAGATGGGTGAGCAGATTTCAGCTATCACACTGGGGGAGAGAAATTGTAACCTTTCCCTCCCTCACAATTTTTCCTGATGAGTATTTCTCTCTCTGTCCCCTTGCTGCTTTCTCCCTGTTAGGGAAAAGTTGTGTTTTCACCCTGTGTAGATGTCAGCTTTCTCTAAATGCATACGAAGAACACACAACAGCTTCAAGAAAAGTGATTTTCATTAGGAAATGGAGCTGGGAGGGGGGAATGTCAGCCTCTCCCCTAGCACTATGGTCCCAACCTGAATCTTTCCCTGTGACAGCTAACATTTAAAGCTGTACATTAAAATATTTAATGTGAGTTTTGTTTTGTTGACTGAGGCCCTAATAGGAGATCTCTGTGACTGTATCTTTCAACTCTTTGGATTCACACACCATACATTTAAAGTACTCTTATACCACTTTAACAATTGTTGTTGTTGTTTAGTCGTTTAGTCGTGTCCGACTCTTCGTGACCCCATGGCCCAGAGCACGCCAGGCACTCCTGTCTTCCACTGCCTCCCGCAGTTTGGTCAAACTCATGCTGGTAGCTTCGAGAACACTGTCCAACCATCTCGTCCTCTGTCGTCCCCTTCTCCTTGTGCCCTCCATCTTTCCCAACATCAGGGTCTTTTCCAGGGAGTCTTCTTTTCTCATGAGGTGGCCATAGTATTGGAGTCTCTGCTTCAGGATCTGTCCTTCCAGTGAGCACTCAGGGCTGATTTCCTTCAGAATGGATCGGTTTGATCTTCTTGCAGCCCATGGGACTCTCAAGAGTCTCCTCCAGCACCATAATTCAAAAGCATCAATTCTTCGGCGATCAGCCTTCTTTATGGTCCACCTCTCAATTCCATACCTCACCACTGGGAAAACCATAGCTTTAACTATACGGACCTTTGTTGGCAAAGGTCTGTATAGTTTAAAGGTCCGTAACAGTCATGGCTCCCCTTAAAAATTCCTGGGAACTGTAGTTTAAGGGTGTTGGGAATTATAGTTCTGTAGGAGGAAGCACTAACAAACTGCAGTTCCCAGGATTCATTGGGGGAAATAATGACTGATAAAGTGGAATAAGAGTACTATAAATGTAGTGTGTAAATCCAAAAAATGTTGGAAGATCCAACCACAGAGACGTCTTGTCATCTTGTCTAGTTAGTCAACAAAACAATACTCAAGTTAAGTCACTATCCTCCAGTTCACAACAAATGAAACCGAGGGGTCTATAAAAAGACTTGCATAAAGCAGCATAATGAGGTCAAAGCCACGGAGTGAGAAATAGAGGTCAGGAGTATTTGCCAACCTCTTTCCTAGTCAATAGCCTACTGTGACTATCCAAGCTGAGCGTAAAAATTGGTACACCCGGATGCTGCCAGTCCAGGGCTGATGCTGTTCTCTTTCATTCTCTGGTTCATGTTGTCCTTGTCAGGACAAGGACAATTATGGGAATCTCATTTTTCCAGGAAAAGAAAGGCAATTCCCCAAACAAGGATTGCTTTTTAAAAGTTATGCACATTGTGGCTGAATTTTTAAAGAGCAGTTTCTAAAGGCGCTTCCAGGTGGTCTCTGTTTTCGGATACGGTTCAGTCACGCAGCAGCAAATTCAGATTGTAGTTGGTTGGGGGTCTTGAGCAACAAACCTGCTTCCCCCAAAGTATGGACTTTTTGCAGTCAGAAAATGCTATGTGGGAGGGGGGGGACACACACAAAAATGGGGGGGGTCAAGGAGGGTCACTTGGTGAGGGAGTGAGAAATGTCCCTATTTTCATCTGAAGAATGTTGGAGAGTAATGGCTTCCCCATCAGCGAGGCTGAAAAAATAGATCAGATTTATGTTCAGATTTTATACATAGAATGAAGGGGTGCTATCTTGTCCTCCACTTCTGGTCACCTCTAGACTGCCAGCGTTTTGCAAGACAGTTTCAAGTGCATACCAGACATTAGTTTTGCACAATTAAAAGGTAAAGGCAAAGGGACCCCTGACTATTAGGTCCAGTCACGGATGACTCTGGAGTTGCAGCGCTCATCTCACTTTATTGGCTGAGGGGGCTGGCGTACATGTGGCCAGCATGACTAAGCCGCTTCTGGCGAACCAGAGCAGCGCACGGAAACGCCGTTTACCTTCCCGCTGGAGAGGTACCTATTTATCTACTTGCACTTTGACGTGCTTTCGAATTGCTGGGTTGACAGGACCAGGAACCGAGCAACAGGAGCTCACCCTGTCACGGGAATTCGAACCATTGACCTTCTGATCGGCAAGTGCTAGGCTCTGTGGTTTAACCCACAGCGCCATCCGTGTCCGCACAATTAGAACAGATTAAAATGGATATAAGCAGTGGCACGTCACCCCTGCTTGTTCCTGCTCCCCTTAACCACTGGTTAGGCCCAGTGGCAGCCACAATGTGTGACAAAATCCTTCTTACAACATGGCAAGGCCGTAGAGACAACGGGCATATGAAGCAGCTATGTGAAAAAGCAAAAACATCCTGCTTAGTAAATGGTTAGATATATCCCATCCTCCAATCTGCTTCAGTTTGCACTCTATGTAGAATCGCAGAGATGGAAGGGGCCACGAGAGTCATCTAGTCCACCCCCTGCATTGCAGGAATCTTTCACCCAATGTAGGGCTCACAGCTATGACCCTGGGATTAACAGTCTCATGCTCCACCACCTGAGTCAGCAAACTTTTTCAGCAGGGGGCCAGTCCACTGTCCCTCAGAGCTTGTGGTGGGCCGGACTATATTTTGGAAAAAGAAAGAAAGAAAGAATGTGTTAAGTTGTGGGTGAACATATCAGACGACACAGCGATTCTTCCAAAGCAGCTCTTTATTTGTAAGCTGGAACAGAACTGAACTGAAGGGCTCAGTCAGCCTGCTTATATAGAGCTCCAGTACAACGTTACTGTAGCAACTTTCTAAAACTATCCAATCACTGAACGTCACTTTCGATCCTTCATTTGCGTAAAAACTATCCAATCACTGAACGTCACTTTCGATCCTTCATTTGCATAACTATCTACAGTATCCCCCTGCTGGCCCAGGGTGAGAACTTCAGTACAGTGGTGCCCCGCAAGACGAATGCCTCGCAAGACGGAAAACCCGCTAGACGAAAGGGTTTTCCGTTTTTGAGTTGCTTCGCAGGACGAATTTCCCTATGGGCTTGCTTCGCAAGACGAAAATGTCTTGCGAGTCTTGAGATTTTTTTCCCGCTTTTCCCCCCTTTATCTAAGCCGCTAAGCCTTTAATAGCCTTTTAGCAGCTAATCCGATAAGCCGATAAGCCTTTAATAGCCGCTAAACCGCTAATAGCGCTAATCCGTTAAGCCGCTAATAGGGTTGCTTCGCAAGACGAAAAAACCGCTAGACGAAGACTCTCGCGGAACGGATTAATTTCATCTTGCGAGGCACCACTGTACATAACAGAATGAATTCCTGTGCCCCACAAATAACCCAGAGATGCATTTTAAATAAAAGGACACATTCTACTCATGTAAAAGCACACTGATTCTTGGACCAACCGCGGGCCAGATTTAGAAGGCGATTGGGCCGGATCCAGGCTCCGGGCCTTAGTTTGCCTACCCATGGCCTGAGCTATCCAATATGTACCCATGCTCTGTGGAGGACCGCTGTGCGTTTACAACAAAACTTTCTGCAAGCGCTGCAGCTGCACCTCAGTGGTAGATCAGCTGCTTCGCATGCAGAAGGGCCACAGTTCAAATCACCAGCATTCCCTGTGTATGCAAGAAAGTTGCAATGTGGCAAACGCCTCTTTACAAGCACAGTTGCCCCCAAGAGAGAGCCAGGGCCAGTCCCATCTCCCTGGCACACAACTTATGTTTGCCACAGTCCACGCATGTGAAACATTTTATTCTGTTTTAAATTCTGATGTTGTTGAAGCTTCTCACATTTCGGGGGGTTTGTTTCCCCCAAGTGTGCATATAAAATTATTTATGTGCACACTTGAAAAATTTCACGGGTGAAGTGGCAGCAATAACAGAATCTGGAGGTGCTCTCCTTCTGAGCCTTCTTTTTGCTGGGGGAAACAGAGATAGTGGGAGGAGCCCATACTGGAATCTAAAAGCAGCTGAGGCAGCTACAGTGGCAGGACTTCTTTTGTTATTAAAAGTTATTTTTGTCGAAACCCACCATTGTGTCAGAAGAGGCTTTGGGGGAAATTCATACAAATGGAAATCCATATTTTTTTTAAAAAAGGGAATCCATATAAAAGCGGGGCAGAGGGAGAAGCTTTCCCCTCTAAGGGCCACATGCAGTAGTTTAGTGGGTAGTTGGGGACCCCATGCCACAGAGCAGGGGTAGGCAACCTAGGGCCCGGGGGCTGGATGCGGCCCAATCGCCTTCTCAATCCGGCCCGTGGACGGTCCGGGAATCAGCATGTTTTTACATGTGTAGAATGTGTCCTTTTATTTAAAATGCATCTCTGGGTTATTTGTGGGGCATAGGAATTCGTCCATTATTTTTTTCAAAATATAGTCTGGGCCCCCCCCACATGGTCTGAGGGACAGTGGACCAGCCCCCTGCTGAAAAAGGTTGCTGACCCCTGCCACAGAGCATGGTTGGAACCAGTGGCATAGTGTGGGTTGCCAGCTCCCGGGGCCATGTGGAGGGGGTGGGAGGGTAACAGATGGAGTACACATGCGCATTCAACTGCCTAACAGCATCCATGCCACCCAGGAGATCGCAGCTGCAGAGATAAGAAAAGAAGAGTTGTTCTGTTGTCTGGAGAGGTCACTTCTTGGTTCGCACTGAGAAGCCGTTTCCAATGGAGCCCAGTGCTGGAAGCACACAGCACCGGGTGTTGAGTTTTTGCGCCTGGGACAACCGCCCCTGTGGTCCCCCCCATGCTACGCCACTGGTTGGAACCAGCAGTGGGTGGCAGCAACAACACACATTCCTCCCCCCTCTCTCATACACATAAACATACAGTGATCGCACCTACAAATCCGGGTCATGTAACCTGATTGATACAACTGGCTGGATTCACTGCCCCCCAGGCTGCGCTGTGGCGATTCCCACTATGAGAAGCTTGCTCCTCCAGCTAACTTGGCAAAGGTGAGGGCAGGGCAGCCACTCCATGGGAGGAGCCTGGCGGGAGGTCAGTGCTGCTTAACGCTTTGCTGAAGTGCCCCATAAACACAGTGCAGAACGAAACACAATCTGCCCTCGCGCGGCTTCCCTATTTAGGAGAATACGCTGCTGTTTGCTGCTAAATTAACTCTTGACTCCTGGGGTATGATGTCACATGACCTCTATGGTATAAGGTTACCATTCATTCCAGAAATGTGTCCAATGGGAAGGCCAGCGTCTGATCTCATGCCTGCCTACCTTTCCTTATTTATTTCTGTTGATGCTGATCTTTAAATAACAGCCAAGGTACAATTTCCCACATGACATTCTATTGTAAATGTGCAGGGGGAACAGGGAACCTGATGTTAGTTTCCTTCCACCTCCCTCACCTTTGCCTGGGATGCTCATGAACCGGTTGCACATAAAGGACTATATAAAGGAACATAAGCTTGAAGTGCAAGGCATAATACGATATGATGTTCAAACTGTATTCTCAGGGTAAACCTAGGGCTCCTTGGAAGCTTGCCAAGGGTTTCGCAATATATTTATTTATTGTTCACATTCTTATTTTTCCTACCTTTCCTGCAAGGAGCAGAGTACTATATGTAGTCACGTCCCTGCCCCTTGGTTTCCTCACAAGGTAGGTGGGGATGGAAGGGGATTTGATTCAGTGCGCATTTAAAGGCAAACTGAACAAATTCACACTTTCTAAGACAGTATGCTAACGGAGACAGACATCCACCGAAAATTGCCCTTCTCCAAATTTTGCAGTGCAGCGCTCCAGCCAAGCAACATGTACATAATTGCATATACTAGGGTCAAGTGTGCATATATAAATGCATGTGTTACTGAAAGCAGCATACAAAATTGGGGGAACTTGGTTTGCAAAGTAATGGGAAATTTCTAAAATGATGGTGACTTTTAAGGGGGGAGATTGCAAATTCATATGGAGAACTGAACTTTAGATTTGAAAAATGAGAAACAGGAAGAAAACCAGAATTCACATATTTGCCCATGCCCACAGGTAACTTAGGGACGCGGGTGGCACTGTGGGTTAAACCACAGAGCCTAGGACTTGCCAATCAGAAGGTTGGCGGTTCAAATCCCTGCAGTGTGGGTGAGCTCCTGTTGCTCGGTCACCGCTCCTGTCAACCTAGTAGTTCGAAAACACGTCAAAGTGCAAGTAGATAAATAGGTACCGCTCTGGCGGGAAGGTAAACGGTGTTTCCATGCACTGCTCTGGTTCACCAGAAGCAGCTTAGTCATGCTGGCCACATGACCCGGAAACTGTACGCCGGCTCCCTCGACCAATAAAGCGAGATGAGTGCCACAACCCCAGAGTCGGCCACGACTGGACCTAATGGTCAGGGGTCCCTTTACCTTTACCTTTACAGGTAACTTAGGCCAAGAAGTAGTGACTGACCAACAATTCAGCTTCATGGAAGAATATAATGATTTGAACCTGGGTCTCCCCATTCCATCACCCTAACCCCAACACCTGCTGCTTCATTTATGATGGCAAAGCTTCCTTGTAAGCCAGCTTGTCTACCTCTGCAGTAGGAGTGGATTCAGTGTATTCTTGGTTGTGCTCCTGACTTGAAGGAATGCTATTCTTGCCAGGCTGTGGCACACAGATCCCCGACTGCACATTGCATTGTTTTTTGTCATTGCCAGCTTCCTTTACTGCCAAGCTGAGGGTCAGCGCTGCCAACTGACAGCACCAATGGGGAATAACCTACCCGATGGTGGGGAGACAGATTCCAACGATTCCTTTCCCTCATCCTTTTCATCAAGTGATCAGCACTGTCACGGAATCAGCTATCTGTTCAGTGAGAAGAGTTTGGATTTGAAGAGTTTGGATTTTGGGTAGTGAGATCAGCGCGCCCAGGCTTCGCGGACCTCTCCGCGAGCAGCGGCAGCGCTGCCGCTGCTTGCGGAGAGTTGCCGGCATGCCGAAGCCTGCGCGCGCTGAGATCAGCGCGCCCAGGCTTCGCGGACCTCTCGTGCCTTCAAAAGCCGTCCGGGATAGCGGGAAGCGCTTCCCTGCTATCCCGGACTGCTTTTAAAATGCTGGCGGTGGGGAGCAAAGCCTTTCGGCCCCCACCAGCCTTCCTGGACCTCTTCTGAAGGCCGGAGGGGGGGGAAAGGCTTTGCTCCCCACCGCTAGCATTTAAAAGAGGTCCCCGGAGATTTCCCTATGGGCTTTCGTCTTGCGAAGCAAGCCCATAGGGAAATTCGTTTTGCGAAGCGCCTCCAAAACGGAAAACCCTTTCGTCTAGCGGGTTTTCCGTCTTGCGAGGCATTCGTCTTGCGGGGTACCACTGTATTGTACGGTGAAATGTTTCCATCAACATTTTTAAAAAAGCGTTAAACCGAAATGCACTTAAAGATCAAAAGAATACAGGCGAATGCATTTAGAAACACAACATTATTTTACCCAAATCTCAAAACGAACCATGGACCTCGTCATTTGAGAGGCTGATGCTTGACTTTTCAAATGCAAATCTGGCAGCTCAGCTGTAGTATAGAAATGTCATAATTCCATCTGTCTGAAAACTACACGTCATGATATCCTTTTCTGGCCTTTCTGTCTCTCCTCCTCTCCTAGGGCAAGCATCTTATCTTGCTCCAAAGGCCTTTTCGCCCATCTGATGTACTCTGCTGGGTTCTGTGCTGCCTGCAGAGTACACAATGTCCCTGTAATGAGTAGGTGCTGTGAAATAATAAGAGCACAGTTGCTGGGGGAAAGTGGCTGATGATATGTTGAAACAGCCATCCTTGCGCAGGGGATTAGTGCATAATATTGTTTAAGGGCATTCAAGCCTTCAGAAGCATAGTCTGAATTATAGAGAATCACGCCCTGCCTCTGAGCTTCCTGAAAACATGTGGCTGGCCCCAGTCAAAAACAGAATGCTGGGCTAGATGGACTCACGCAGGGCCAACCCTACCGTTAGGCAAAGCTGCCTCGGGCAGCAGATGTTCAGGGGTGGACTGGTCAGCAGCAGTCATGTGCTGGGAGGACAGTGTGTCCTGGTCCTCCTAAGCTAGCCTGCTGTCCTCAGAGTCTGGAGGCGGTTGGAGGATGGATGGCGGCTAACAGATTGAGGTTGAATCCTGACAAGACAGAAGTACTGTTTTGGGGAAACAGGAGGCGGGCGGGTGTGGAGGACTCCTTGGTCCTGAATGGGGTAACTGTGCCCCTGAATGGGGTAACTGTGTCCAGGGCAGCTGTTTATCAGCTCTATCTGGTACGCAGGATGAGACCCTATCTGCCCGCAGACTGTCTCACCAAAGCGGTGCATGCTCTAGTTACCTCTCGCTTGGACTACTGCAATGCGCTCTACGTGGGGCTACCTTTGAAGGTGACCTGGCCAGAATGCGGCAGCTAGACTGGCGACTGGGAGCGGACGCCGAGACCATATAACACTGGTCTTGAAAGACCTACATTGGCTTCCCAGTACGTTTCCGAGCACAGTTCAAAGTGTTGGTGCTGACCTTTAAAGCCCTAAACGGCCTCGGTCCAGGATACCTGAAGGAGCGTCTCCACCCCCATCATTCTGCCCGGACGCTGAGGTCCAGCTCCGAGGGCCTTCTGGTGGCTCCCTCACTGCGAGAAGCCAAGCTACAGGGAACCAGGCAGAGGGCCTTGTCGGTAGTGGCGCCCGCCCTGTGGAACGCCCTCCTACCAGATGTCAAAGAGAAAAACAACTACCAGACTTTTAGAAGACATCTGAAAGCAGCCCTGTTTAGGGAAGTTTTTAATGTTTAATAGGTTATTGTATTTTAATATTCTGTTGGAAGCCGCCCAGAGTGGCTGGGGAAACCCGGCCAGATGGGCGGGGTATAAATAAATTGTTGTTGTTGTTGTTGTTATATCACTACTGAAATAAGATTCATCTTGTCCTCCTAAGGCAGCAGTCTGTTTGGGGCCGAGTCCATGTTGTGACCCAACAAGGCAGTCCATGGGCACTTTGAAGTTGAGCCCCTCATGACCATCAGAGGGAGTCCCTTCCGTTCCTCATTTCCCAAGAATGAGTTCTGTGGCACGACAACAGCTATTTGCTGGTTTTGCTGCAACAGACTGACACGGTTGTCTGGAAAAAAATGAAAACTCAAAAACTGAAAGCATGCTTGGATCACGCCTCCTCTTTTCACAATTCTGCTGTAAAGAGGGAAGAGGGGGAAGTCGCACACAGATCTAAAAGATTGCCAGTGGCTCTCAGTATATTTCCGAGCACAGTTCAACGTGTGGGTGCTGACCTTGAAAGCCCTAAACGGCCTCGGCCCAGTATACTGCATTTTTTGCTCTATAAGACTCACTTTTTCCCTCCTAAAAAGTAAGGGGAAATGTGTGTGCGTCTTATGGAGCAAATGCAAGCTGCACAGCTATCCCAGAAGCCAGAACAGCAAGAGGGATTGCTGCTTTCACTGCGCAGCAATCCCTCTTGCTGTTCTGGCTTCTGAGATTCAGAATATTTTTTTTTCTTGTTTTCCTCCTCCAAAAACTAGATGCGTCTTGTGGTCTGGTGCGTCTTATAGAGCGAAAAATACGGTACCTGAAGAAGTGTCTTCACCCCCATCGTTCAGCCCTGACACTGAGGTCCAGCGCCGAGGGCCTTCTGGCAGTTCCCTCACTGCAAGAAGTGAGGTTACAGAGAACCAGGCAGAGGGACTTCTCGGCAGTGGATCACCCTTCCATCAGATATCATGGAAATAAACAATACTTTGACTTCCAGAAGACATCTGAAGGTAGCCCTGTACAAGGAAGTTTATAATGGCTGATGTTTTACTGTGGTTTTATAATTTGTTGGAAGCCGCCCAGTGTAGCTGGGGCAACCCAGTCAGATGGGCGGCAGGTAAAATAAATTATTTTACATGAATTTACACAAATTATTTTACACTGATAATCATCATCATCATCATGCATTCCACTTTTGATATTGTAGCGGAAGCGTCTAAATGCACAACTCAAGATTGGGTCACATATGCGCTTGCTTTGTTTATGATAAATAAGATGAAAGATGGAAAAGTCTTTTTTAATAACCATCAACCGTGTAAAAAAACCTCTTGCTTTGTTCAATTCTCTTTCTCACATTATGCTGGTTCATGAACGTGTGGAGTGGCTCAATTCATAAGCTCTGTTTATTGCGTTAAAATCTGTAATGGCATGTCATCCCTTGATGGTGCAGTCATCATCAGATGATGAACGTGTATGTGAACCAACTCTCCTGGGCACTTTCTGCTTCAGTTCTTGCAGCAGCCAAGGAGGCAGCCATACATTTGAAGCACCCGTCTCACAAGAACCCCCCCCCCCCGGGAATTGTCGTTTGTCGAGGGGGCTTCTTCCTCATTTGATCTCACCACACACAAATATGTCATATACACATATGCACCTGTCACCTTGAGCCAATTGCAACCTCTCCACTGAGCCTACCTCACAAGATTGCTGTAAAGAAAAATGAATCTGTCTTCGACAGATAAATGGAATGAAGTTACCATATTTTTTGCTCTATAAGGCGCACCAGACCATAAGACGCACGTACTTTTTGGAGGAGGAAAACAAGAAAAAAATATTCTGAATCCCAGAAGCCTCTTCAGGGCAGTGGGATGAAGGCTCCCCGTGCCCTGAAGAGGCTTCGCGCAGCTAAGCCAGAAGCTAGAACAGCAAGAAGGAGCGCAGTGCAGCTATCCCTGTTGCTGTTCTGGCTTCTGGGATAGCTGCGCAGCCTGCATTCGCTACATAAGACGCACACACATTTCCCCTTACCTTTTAGGAGGGAAAAGTGCGTCTTATAGAGCGAAAAATATGGTGAATATTAGCTGTAAGCTTCCTTGAGTCCTGTGAGGGGATAAGGCAGGAAACAACAACAACAACAACAACAACAACAACAACAACAACAACAGAAAAAGAAAAAAGAAACTATGGCAATGATCAGGAACATACCAGAGAGTAAATCCTATTGAATTCAGTGGGACTTACTTCTGAGTAAAATGCTTAGGATTGTAGTGTAAGGCTCCACAGTCTTTACCCAGTTACCTGGGAGTAAGCTCTATTGAATACAGTGAGACTTCTGAGTAAAGGCTTGCAGTGTGAGGTCCCGTTTGCTTCCTAAAAAAAATGGCCGGCTGCTAAAGCATCGCAATTAAAAGAACGTAAAGTGATTGGCTAACTTTTCCTTCAAAATTATAGGAAGGGCTTCGTAAGCCAGCACCACAATTTTCCTTCATTTCGTGCAGGTATTTTATTTTCAGCATAAATAGGACTCTGTTTTTGCATGCCCCCCCCCAGCAAAGCCCCCTGTTTCCAAAAAGGACCGTGTGTGTGTGTCTAATTTTCCCCACTTCTTTTAATTGTTCTCCAAGACACAGAATGCAGGAATAAAGGAAGCCAGGACATTCCAGTAGGCTGTCCAGTATAGATGTCAGGAGCTGCGCAATCTCTCCTCCCAGTATGTCCCAACTAAACAAAAGGGGAGGTTATGCTTTTTCCAAGTCAGACGCAACACGTCCCACAGTACAGCTGCAACTTATGGCAAATCACTAACCCCATGGGGGCTATGATTGTGTTTGGGCTCAAGGGCTGTGTTCTCAGCACTGTGCAAGATTATACGACTCACCAAAGGGTAATTAATTCAGCCTAATTTATCATCTGCAATTACAAGTTCATTATTTACCCTTCATTTCTCAATTGCCATTTACAATCCAGTGTTTATTATGCATTGTTTGCATTAGAATTCTCGACAGTCAGTCTAATTGGAGTGTATTGATGAATATTCCTGGGATGCTTGAGTTCATTTGAACAACCCAATAAAACTGCTAATAGGAAAAATGTGTATTTCAGGCAGAGTGTTACTGTCTCTTTTCTTTCTTTCTTTCTTTCTTTCTTTCTTTCTTTCTTTCTTTCTCTCTCTCTCTCTCTCTCTCTCTCTCTCTCTCTCTCTCGCTCTTTCTTTCTTTCTTTCTTTTCTTTCTTTCTTTCTTTCTTAGCTTTCCCCCAAATTCCTTATTTCAGAATTTATAAGATGGAAGTATTTCCCCTGTTTGGAAAAAATAAATTAAAAGTCAGCCCTTTAAAAGTCACACAAGAAATAACTTTTGGCTGCAACCCTGCACTCACTTACCTAGGAGTAAATAGTAAATTACACTGAACTCAATTGGACTTACCTCTGATTTAATTGTTTGCCACATGGTTTGGCTTAGCGCTCTGTGCGCACTGTGCCATTGTCAGTAACAGACCATGCTGCAGAGTTCACTGTTAAGTATGCCTGAGGGTCTGGAGTGTGCCAATCAGAAAATTTGACTTCCTTTTCTTATAAACATAATAAAATAATAAAAATAAAAATAAACAGACATTTAAAAAGTCCTATACCTTTTAAAAGGTAAAGGTAAAACTGACCGTTAGGTCCAATCGCGGACGACTCTGGGGTTGCGGCGCTCATCTTGCTTTACTGGCCGAGGGAGCCGGCGTACAGCTTCCGGGTCATGTGGCCAGCATGACTAAGCCGCTTCTGGCGAACCAGAGCAGCGCATGGAAACGCCGTTTACCTTCCTGTCAGAGCAGTACCTATTTATCTACTTGCACTTTGACGTGCTTTCAAACTGCTAGGTTGGCAGGAGCAGGGACCGAGTAATGGGAGCTCACCCCATTGTGGGGATTCAAACCGCCCACCTTCTGATCAGCAAGCCCTAGGCTCTGTGGTTTAGACCACAGCGCCACCCGCGTCCCTTTTAGAAAGTCTAAATTCAAAACCCAGATTGGACATAAAAATCTGTGGTTTGGACCATTTGACTTTAAGCCAAGAAACCGCACCATGAGTATTGACCTCTCCTCTGGGATGCCTCATCAAATGTTGCTTTTGCAACTCCCACAAGGCTGTGTATGGATGTAGATAAGCCTTCAGCACTTTGGGAAAGAAGGCATTTTGTACAGGCAAACAAGTCTTTAATACAGAGTCAACTGGTTCTTTCCATGCCGTTTCTCCTTGTTTTCTGCAGAATCCAGCCATGCATAGTTCTGATTGCCTGATAACACCAGGGTCTCCCCAGAAACGGACTTAGATTAGAAGGTGTAAGGAGCCAAAATAATGTTTTGGGGCACAATCTAGTACAGCACCCAAAAATGTGCATTTCTGGGTTCTGTGCAAGATCGTGGTCTCGAAAAAATGTTTTTTTCAAGGCAACAGCACAGCAGTAATAATAATAATAATAATAATAATAATATATTATTTATACCCCGCCCATCTGACTGGGTTTCCCCAGCCACTCTGGGCGGCTCCCAACTGAATATTAAAAACACAATACAGCATTAAACATTATAAACATCCCTAAACAGGGCTGCCTTCAGATGTCTTTTAAAAGTAAGATAATTGCTTGTTGCCTTGACATCTGATGGGAGGGCGTTCCACAGGGCAGGCGCCACTACCAAGAAGGCCCTCTGCCTGGTTCCCTGTAACCTAACTTCTTGCAGGGAGGGAACCACCAGAAGGCCCTCGGCACTGGACCTCAGTGTCCGGGCTGAACTCAAAATGGCCACAATGATCTCTCGCAAAAAAAGGATGTCCCAATTTTCCCAGGGCACTTGGTGGATGTACACGACCTCTTTTGCTTGCAGACATAATCGGTGGGGATTTTAGGGAGATTTTAGACTAAGTTTTAGACTAAGGCTGCCTAAACACTACGCAGCTTATTCTTTACCTCAAATAATTACTCGGTTGTCAGCCCCTACATAAACATATTTGTTCTTAGAACCTAGTTAAGATTCATTTGCTGAAAAGATATGATTATACAATTTATTAGTACGTTTCTGGAACAACATGTAGATATGTGGTATTTTACGATAGGTGTGTGAAAAACGAGGTTCATTTTTAAAGCTGTTTATTTGGAAACACTCAAGCTTCACAAATCAATATCGTAAAACTGTTTAGATGTTTAACAGTAGTTGTGTGTGTGTGGGGTGTGTGTGTGTGTGTGTGTGTGTGTGTGTGTGTGTAACTTCTGATTCTCCACCCACCCCTCAAATCACTCATAATGGTGTAGGACTAGATCAAGGGTCTGATTTTATAAGGAATGGGACATTTTTATCTTTATTTTGGCTAATCAATGTTCAGCTGACTGCCCCCCCCCCACTTTCTACCTTTTCATTCCCAGGCTAAAATATTTTATTTTTCTTACTTTTCCTATTCCCCAAACTGAGGAAACAAAATGTGTTTTTCAGGTTTCTCCAATTCTCTTTGCAAAGGAGTGGATGTTTGTTGTCGTGAAAGGCTTTTCAGCTGTCAAAAGTGACAGGTCTCTTGATAAGACAAATTCTAAATCTGGAGTCTTCTTCACATCTTGATCTTCTTCTCCTTACTCCTCTGGATGCCTCAGGGGACCGTGGCTCCTGAGGCGGAAGACTTCACTCCTTGTCAGTCATCTCTTTCTAGCAGTCTGCCCGCATTTCGCTAGCAACAACACACCAATCCTCTCAGTTCCTTTGCCTGTGTTCCCCAAGACTTGGGGAGCAGAGCCTTCCTGCATGAACCCTGAGAGACAATCTCCAAATTGTTAAGGACCGCACCGTTTACCTGAAGGCATTTATTTACCATATTTTTTGCTCTATAAGACTCACTTTTTCCCTCCTAAAAAGTAAGGGGAAATGTGTGTGCGTCTTATGGAGCGAATGTAGGCTGCGCAGCTATCCCAGAAGCCAGAACAGCAAGAGGGATCACTGCTTTCACTGCGCAGTGATCCCTCTTGTTGTTCTGGCTACCGAGATTCAGAATATTTTTTTCCTTGTTTTCCTCCTCCAAAAACTAGGTGCGTCTTATGGTCTGGTGCGTCTTATGGAGCAAAAAATACGGTACTTTGTAGGTTCTAGTCAACTCTCAGCTCACTTGCCTCTTGGGCCATGAAGGAGCCGGCAGAGCAATGATGGCAAGAATCTTAAGGTACTGAAGGATAAAACAGATTGGCAGGTGGGGCGGACTCTCCTCCTCAGATAGTGCAATTTTATAGCCTATGTGTTTTGGCAAGATGGTATGTCAATAGGATGTACTGCTATAGCTATATACAGTGGTACCTTGGTTCCTGAACGGCTTGGCTACCGAACAAATCGGCTCCCGAACGCCGCAAACCCGGAAATGAGTGTTCCGGTTTGCGGACTTTTTCGGAAGCTTCTGATTGCAGCCAATCGGAAGCCGTGCCTTGGTTTTCAAACCATTTCAGGAGTCGAAAGGACTTCCGGAATGGATTAAGTTCGAGAACCAAGTACCACTGTACTTGATATACACCCCCAATTCTGCAACACAGTTTGCAACTGAATTTCAAGCAAATTTGTGGTGTTGCTGGCCTCCTTCTATCTCAGGAGACAGTGGGGGAGTGTGGAGGGGTGAAGTCAAACCATTGGAGAGTTGTGTCTGTAGAGACCGATATGTTTTGTTGCAGCTGGGGCAGAGAGCCAGTGTGGTGTAGTGGTTAGGAGCGGTAGACTTGTAATCTGGTGAACTGGGTTCGCTTCCCCGCTCCTCCACATGCAGCTGCTGGGTGACCTTGGGCTAGTCACACTTCTCTGAAGCCTCTCAGCCTCACTCACCTCACAGAGTGTTTGTTGTGGGCGAGGAAGGGAAAGGAGATTGTTAGCCGCTTTAAGGCTCCTTTGGGTAGTGATAAAGCGGGATGTCAAATCCAAATCCAAACACTTCAGATGAAGGCGTCCGGTTGTGGTGCTGCAGAGGCACCAAAGCGTTTATGCTCTCTGTGCTCCTCCTCCCAGAGGCTGTTCCTCCTCTGGTCACTGCTATGGGTGTACAACCTGACTATCTGTCTCCAGGCACTGTGGTCGACTGCAGGGGATTCCCACATGGTGGGGTTGATGTGGCCAGCCTTCACTTCACGTTTGAAGGCATCTTTGTAATGCAAAGATGCCTGGTGCCTGAAGCCAGCTCCCCATAGAGCACATCCCTGGGGATCCTGCCATCTTCCATTCTGTAGACATGACCAAGCTAGCATAGATCAAGGTTACCAGACGTCCCCGTTTCCCATACAAAATCCATTGAAGTTGAAAAGTGTCCCTGGATTCATTGAAAAAAACATCTGGTAACCTGAGCGTAGATGGCACTGAGACAGAAGTGTGAACATGCTGGGAATGTGGGCTTGGGAGAGAGCAGCTTTGTTTGAAACTATGTCCTGCCAAATTTATACAGTTCTGCTTATTCTGCTTCTCCTCTGGGTGAACCAGGGTTCAAAGATCTATGCATGGCATTGAAGCCACTAGAGAAACTGCTCAACCCCCCCCCCCCCCGCTGTCCCTGTCCAGCTCCCATCGTTGCTGATATATCTGCAACACGTAGCCCACATGCACACCAAACATTTAAAGTAGTATGATACCCCTTTAAAACAGCCTTGGTTTCCCCCAACAAATTCTAGGAGGTGTAGTTTGTTCAGGGTGCTGTAGTTTATTAGGAGACTCCTATTCCCCTCCCAGCGCTGCAGTTCCCACAGTGGTTTCACAATCAATACCTTTTCCTAGAGGACTCTGGGAATTGTAGTTCTGTGAAGGGAAGAGCAAACAACACCTCCCAGAATTATCTAGGACAAGCCATGGCGCTTTGAAGTGGAATCAAATCCATGTTGCTGCTGATGATGCTGTCTTCCTCCCTTCTGGTGTTACTAGAAATCTGTCATCCTAAAACAACAACAACAACAACAACAACAACAACAACAACAGCTCACTGTAAAATGAATGCTCACATGGCGTCCAGAATTCTGGCCACACAGTGGATCTTGACGGATCCTGGTGGATCCCAACGAGCAGGGTGATGGCGAAGTAGGATAAATGCTAATGTGATGAGGCCATGTCATGTGTGTGTTTTTCTGCTATGTGTTACCAGGGAGACGTGAACTGGTGGCATCCACATATCTCCCTGTAACATGAAGTTTGGGCCTCACGGTTCCAAAGTTCACAGCCCATTAGTCATGGCTATTTATTGGCCCGAGGAATTGCTGCTGATTGATGGGAGACATTTCGACCCCCTGCCCCCAGGGGAGCAGGAGCATTACAGTCTCCACCCTGCTGCTTTCAGGAAGGGCGAAAGAAAAGGAAAATCTCTCTCCCCCCTCAAAACAGAGCCCCAGTATAGCGAGTGCATTCTGTGTGTTGTTCAGCAATTACCCTTTGCTTGCGCTTTCTAAACTGAACCTCCCGAGACCTGAATTTGGGGAGAACATAAGGAACATAAGGAAAAAGGAACAAAGGCTGCATGAAATGATGGTGAAGTACCACTTTAACAAGCATGGCTTCCCCCGATGGGAACTGTAGTTTGTTAAGGGTTTCCTAACAATTCCCAGCAGAGACATCACTTTGCCAACAAAGGTCCGTATAGTTAAAGCTATGGTTTTCCCAGTGGTGAGGTATGGAAGTGAGAGCTGGACCATAAAGAAGGCTGATCGCCGAAGAATTGATGCTTTTGAATTATGGTGCTGGAGGAGACTCTTGAGAGTCCCATGGACTGCAAGAAGATCAAACCGATCCATTCTGAAGGAAATCAGCCCTGAGTGCTCACTGGAAGGACAGATCCTGAAGCTGAGGCTCCAATACTTTGGCCACCTCATGAGAAGAGAAGACTCCCTGGAAAAGACCCTGATGTTGGGAAAGATTGAGGGCACAAGGAGAAGAGGACGACAGAGGATGAGATGGTTGGACAGTGTTCTCGAAGCGACCAGCATGGGTTTGACCAAACTGCGGGAGGCAGTGGAAGACAGGCGTGCCTGGCGTGCTCTGGTCCAGGGGGTCACGAAGAGTCGGACACGACTAAGCGACTAAACAACAACAATTCCCAGCAGCCTTAAACTACAGTTCCCAGGATTCCTGGAGGGAGGGGGAGCCATGAGTGATATAAGCACAATTTGAAGGTCTGGTGTGGATGTGACCCAGGTCTGCGTAACTGGGAAGTTGAGGATGCTACGTCTTCTCCCTGCTGGCATCACTGCTTGTAGGTTTGAAGAGAGCAGGTAATAGCAGGGAGGGTGGACCAGGAGGGCAAAGAGAGTTGGAAGTGGTCCACAGCAGGGAATGGGCTTTGCCAAGTGCCCCATTATGCCCAATTGCACTTGCAGAGGCTATCATTTGCAAAGCAAAGGCTGGCTATTTGGAATCCCTAGGGATGCGTGGTGGCGCTGTGGTCTAATCCACTGAGCCTCTTGGGCTTGCCGATCGGAAGGTTGGCGTTCAAATCCCTGTGACGGGGTGAGCTCCCGTTGCTCGGTCCCAGCTCCTGCCAACCTAGCAGTTCGAAAGCACACCAGTACAAGTAGATAAATAGGTACCGCTCTGGCAGGAAGGTAAACGGCGCTTCAGTGCGCTCTGGCTTCTGTCATGGTGTTCCGTTGCACCAGAAGTGGTTTAGTCATGCTGGCCACGTGACACGGAAAGCTGTCTGTGGACAAATGCTGGCTCCCTCTGCCTTAAAGCAAGATGAGCGCCACAACCCCATAGTCGCCTTTGACTGGACTTAACCATCCAGGGGTCCTTTACCTTTACCTTACCTGTTTGGGAGCCCTAAATAGGACCTGGCTGCCCTCCACCTGGGATCCAGCTTTCCCCACTAGCCACACCAGTGGCCCATATGATACCCATTTTGCAGACTAGAGTGAGGGTCAGGCTCTGAATCTTGCCTTGTGAGTCCAGGGCAGAGTCAAGGTTTGTACCAGATGTTTTCTGGTGTACCACAAATTGAAGGCCAATGTTTAAAACAGTGCGGAGCATAAGAAGAGCTACGCTGGATGAGGCAAAAATGACTCTTTAGTCCAGCATGTTGGTCTCACGGTGGCCATCCAGAGGCCTTCACAGGAAGCCCACAAAAGTAGAAGATGAGGACAATAGCACTCACTCGCATGGGATTCCCAGCCAGTGGCATTCAGAGGCTGACTGCCTCTGACATATGAAGATTAAACACGGCCATCTTGGCTCCTTTGGGCCTCTGTCTTTGAGCCACTACAGCACAGAATCTCTCCGCGATGATGCATAGTTTGACTGCTTGTTTTGTGTCTGCTTAAGAGCAGGCTTCCTCAAACTCAGCCCTCCAGATGTTTTTGGCCTACAACTCCCATGATCCCTAGCTAGCAGGACCAGGGATCTGGGATGATGGGAATTGTAGTCTCAAAATATCTGGAGGGCCAAGTTTGAGGAAGCCTGGCTTAAGAGGGTTATAGATGAATGGGAAGAGGTTCAGAGGAGGGCAATGGAATGGCCAGGAGAATGGAAAACAAATCCTAAGAGGAAAGGTTGAAGAAACTGAGTATGTTTAGCCAGAAGGGAAGATGAGGCTTTTGCCAAGAGCTCACTAGATAGCGGGTGGCGTTGTGGGTTAAACCACAGAGCCTAGGACTTGCCGATCAGAAGGTCAGCGGTTCGAATCCCCGCGACGGGGTGAGCTCCCGTTGCTCGGTCCCTGCTCCTGCCAACCTAGCAGTTCCAAAGCACATCAAAGTGCAAGTAGATAAATAGGTACCACTCCGGCGGGAAAGTCAACGGTGTTTCCGTGCGCTGCTCTGGTTCACCAGAAGAGGCTTAGTCATGCTGGCCATATGACCCGGAAGCTGTATGCCGGCTCCCTCGGCCAATAAAGCGAGATAAGTGGTGCAACCCCAGAGTCGGCCACAACTGGACCTAATGGTCAGGGGTCCCTTTACCTTTACCACTAGATAAAGAGGGGGCAAAAAAACTGATAGAGATTTTCTGGTCGATCTAAGTGATTTGCCAATACATCTTTGCAAAATTTGCAGGTATTATTTCCGAAGTTCAAGAGCAAGACTGAAGCAATGTACACAGAGATGTAACTTGCTTCTCCCCTCAAACTTGTGGCAGGCTGTCCAATTATATATTTTTAAAACCCATGCTTTGGTAACCTACCAGATGGATTAATTTCACATTATATATGACACTGCCCTTAAATATGTCCCAGAAGCTTCATTTGATGCAGAACTCAGCTGTCAGAGTTTTAATGGGTGCAAGCAGAGTTGCTTACATTCATAGCTGAGTGTGGGGTGGGGGATTTGAACTCGGGTCTCCCTGATCCTAGTCCAACAATCTACTGTACCACCTTGGCTTTCAAATGGAGCTTCACCACCTTGAGCCTGGCCTCAGTGCTCAGGAAGGGAACTTTAAAATAATCTAAATAATGCATCTCTCTAAAGTGAAAGGGTTTGAGCCATTTTTCTTTGTTTAATCTGGTTAAATAGCTAGAATTGCTGTACGATCATGTGAGAGGGAGAGAGAGAGAGAGAGAGAGAGAGAGTATGTGTTTTATAACTGGTAAATTACCAATGTATGCTGCTGGAACACAAATAGCTCCCTCAATCCTGCCATGCCATTAAACAACTGCAACATTTGTTTTTTCTTGTCCACCTTCCTCTTGCCCAGGAGTTGGAGAACTGAAAGTACCCAAATATAGATATAAATATCTGCAAAAAAATAGTGTTTTTCTCTAGGAAACAAGTAACTAGAATCAGATGTCCTCTGCTATTCATTTCAGCTCTTGAGGGGGTGCATATTTATTCATTGCCAGCACCAAGGCCAGCATTATATGGAGAGGGCAGGACTGCATTTGCACGGACAGGGAGAGGTTTGTCTGTGCTCAAAGACACATTGCATGCATGTATGCTCCCCAGTTATGGCTGTGCCATGGGTGGCCAAGCTTACCCAATGCCAGAGCTACTGCGGGGGTTGGAATCTCTCAACACAGGACATGACCTCTTCCCAGTAAGAAGGAGCAGCAGCCATTCACATTTATTTAAACATGTGTACTCAGGGACACTGCTAAATTTGCTTCATGTGGACCTGCTGACCTCCCCAATCCTAGCTCCTGAGAATCAAGTCTGCGTCCACCTGCATCATCATCTGAAGGAGCGTCTCCACCCCCATCGTTCTGCCTGGACACTGAGGTCCAGCGCCGAGGGCCTTCTGGCGGTTCCCTCGCTGCGAGAAGGGAAGTTACAAGGAACCAGGCAGAGGGCCTTCTCGGTAGTGGCACCTGCCCTGTGGAACGCCCTCCCACCAGATGTCAAAGAGAAAAACAACTACCAGACTTTTAGAAGACATCTGAAGGCAGCTCTGTTTAGGGAAGCTTTTAATGTTTAATAGGTTATTGTATTTTAATATTCAGTTGGAATCCGCCCAGAGTGGCTGGGGAAGCCCAGCCACATGGGCGGGGTATAAATAAACTATTATTATTATTATTATTATTATTATTATTATTATTATTATCCTAATCCTTTTCTGATTGTGTTTCTCGGGCCAAAGAATCCTGGGAACTGTAGTTTGTTAAGGGTGTGCAAGAGTTGTTAGGAGACCCCTGTTCCCTCCCTCCTAGAGTGATTTAACAACCAATCCTTCTTCAAAGGGAACTCTGGGAATTGTCACTCATTTCCTAAAAAAAAGCTTGTGTGTCCTGAATTTTACTTCCCAAAATGCAGCCACCCTAGGCACACACCTCATGTACATTTGCGAACATAGGCTAGGAGACTCAATGACACCCCTCTGGAGGCTTCACCTGGGGCAAAAAAAAACCTCCCCCCCCCCATTGCTTCAGCAACAAGTCTTGGGAGTGTGACAAGACTGGCATTGTAAGTATAATGTAACACTGGCTGTTAAATGGTAGCATATAAAATACTTCATGTTGCGGTTTTATTTTATGTTTAATGGTGGATATTTTTTGGGGGGGCTGCTCTGGGCTCTCACGAGGGGGAAGGGCAAGATGGAATAATAATAATAATAATAATAATAATAATAATAATAATGGCAATCCAATTGAATGACATGGTGAAACATATGCATAGATTTACATGCCAGTACAAGTTCAGTGGAGGTATACCACTAGGTCATTTTCTCTGTGATCTTGGGTGATTAAAGAGTGGATTATAAGGGGGGAGATTTCTTTGTGGGCAAAAATGCCTTTCTGTATTACATGCAAAAGAGCATTTGAATGGCTTTCGCCAGGAATGATGTGTCCTTCTGTATCTAAACCAGACTTTCGCTTATCGTGCAAGAGTTTACTTCTCGTTGCCCCAGCAGAAATCCCGTAAAACTTTCCTGAGTCCATAAAAGAAGCATGGAGGGTTTTAAAGGAAGAACTATTGATGTAAGCTTCACAGTTCAAGTTAAAGTTTAGTGGCCGGGGGGGGGGGGGAGTTAACATTAAGAAGGGAGGAGGATGCCAAGTCCAACTAAACCAGAAGCACATTCACAAGTTCATTGTTTTTCTCTAGCTGATTTAACCTAGAACGTAACCCCTGCTTTCTGTACCGACAGATGCATTTTGGAACCACCGCTCTGTATGAACATATACGCACTGTTTGTGGAAACAGAACGTTGGTTGCAAAGTATGCTTAAGGGCCAAGGTTTCCTAAGGTGCGCCGTGTAAACCAAGAAAATACATAAACACACTAACCAGCTAAAAGCCTTCTATGGACCCCTGGGGAGGGAGAGGCGAAAAGGGCTGTCAGTTGCTCTTTGGACAAAGTACAAGGGTAAGCCTCTCTCTTTTGCAACTGGATAAAGTGAGCCAGAAGGGGTCTAGGCAGAACGAGGAGTGGGAGTACTTTAGGGGTCAAGGAGGCAGGGGAGAGGAGGAGGAGGAGATACAGAAGTGATCCGTTTGGCTCCATACTGTGCCTCATTCTTCTCCAGATGGCAGCGACAAGCCCATCTGTGTCCCCCGGGGTCAGGCAGGCCAGTCCCTCCGCTCCAGCTATGTAACTGTTCTTGACAAAGGGGTCAAAGGGCACAGGGAAATGGAGGCGGTTGCCAAACTGGAAGAGCCATTGTTTCCTTCAGCCCAGTGGCCGGGTCTCAGACAATAGCAGCACCAGATGCACTAGCTAGAGAAAGTTGCAAAAATGACAGGTATGATAATCCTACTCTCTTTCATAACACCACCCTAAAATAAAATAAAAAGTATCAATAGACTGAGTTTGGCATCAGAACAAGTGTGAGGTGCTTTTTTAAGCAATGCTGCCACAATCTGAATTTAAAAAAACCACAAAACACAGCATTATAATCAGGGGTCCCCTGGTTACAGTATTTTTCTTCTTCTTCTCTCTCATGGTTTTCTGCTTCTAACAATACACTTCTCACCATTGCTTGACAGAAACATTTGGGTTTCTAGGTACATTAGATTACTAGGTAAAGGTAAAGGACCCCTGACCATTAGGTCCAGTCGTGGCCGACTCTGGGGTTGAGGTACTCATCTCACTTTATTGGCTGAGGGAGCCAGCGTACAGCTTCCAGGTCATGTGGCCAGCATGACTAAGCATAACCAGAACAGTGCACGGAAACGCCGTTTATCTTCCCGCCGGAGTGGTACCTATTTATCTACTTGCACTTTGACGTGCTTTCAAACTGCTAGGTTGGCAGGAGCAGGGACCGAGCAACGGGACCTTACCCCATCGCAGGGATTCGAACTGCCGACCTTCTGATCGGCAAGTCCTAGGCTCTGTGGTTTAACCCACAGCGCCACCTTCATCCCTCACACATTAGATTACTGCAATGCATTATATGTGGGGCTGCCTTCAAAGATGGTTTGGAAACTGCAGCTGGTGCAGAGTTTGCCAGCCAGGGCAAGACGGTCTGAGCACAGAACACAAATCTTGGCCCAACTGCACTGGCTACCAATGAGCTTCCAGGCCCAATTCCAAGGGCTGGTTTTATGTGGCTCAAGCCTCCAGAATCACTTACGGATTCACTGTGAAGACTGTTTTCATGGAAGGCAATCTTACTCAGCTACAAGTGATTGCCAAAGAAGACGACCTCAGGGATCTCCTTGTCACATATGAACAACCCAAACCTTGTGTGCCCCTTCACAGAAGGTCTAGAGGGTGGCAACACTGCTTGTGGAATGCTCTCCGACTGTCCCCGACATTATTTATTTCCCACCAGGCCTTTGGCTTTTAATTATCTGCGGACTCCTTCAGTGTATGGGATATTTTAATACTTCCTTTTAAAAATATGAATGTATTTCAAATTTTGCCATGTTGTGTTTCACGCTGTTTATAATGTATGTGTTACAGTGGTACCTTGGGTTAAGTACTTAATTCGTTCTGGAGGTCCGTACTTTACCTGAAACTGTTCTTAACCTGAAGCACCACTTTAGCTGATGGGGCCTCCTGCTGCCGCCACGCCGCTGGAGCACGATTTGTGTTCTCATCCTGAAGCAAAGTTCTTAACCTGAAGCACTATTTCTGGGTTAGTGGAGTCTGTAACCTGAAGCATATGTAACCTGAAGCGTATGTAACCCGAGGTACCACTGTATTTATTTATTGTTGTCACTTTGAGTTACACTGGTAAAGAAAGCAACTAGTAAGTTCAATAAAGGATGATAATAATAAGTAGCAGGAGAGGTTGCAGCAGTTCCTCGGCCCCCGTTCCTCCCCAGCCATGTTGCCTCCTCTTCTCTTCCATCTGCTGAGGCAAGCAGCGCTTCCGTTTTCCTCTACGGCTTATGGGGGAGGCGATGCAGCGATGGAATGGGTGGAAGGTGTGATGGAGAGAACATTCTGCATTGCAGGTGATATAGTTGCTGATTTGAAATAACTGGAACGATGAGACAGCAAACTGAGTCAGGATCTGCAGCAATATTTTACTCCGAGGTAAGGGTGTAAAAAGGGACACGGGTGGCGCTGTGGGTTAAACCACAAAGCCTAGGACTTGCCGATCAGAAGGTCGGCGGTTCAAATCCCTGTGACGGGTGAGCTCCCATTGTTCGGTCCCTGCTCCTGCCAACCTAGCAGTTCAAAAGCACATCAAAGTGCAAGTAGATAAATAGGTACAACTCCGGCAGGAAAGTCAACGGCGTTTCCGTGCACTGCTCTGGTTCTCCAGAAGCGGCTTAGTCATGCTGGTCACATGACCCGGAAGCTGTACCCGGAAGCCAATAAAGTGAGATGAGCGCCAGAGTCGGCCACGACTAGACCTCATGGTCAGGGGTCCCTTTACCTTTACTTTTAAGGTGTAAAGCATGGGTAGGCAAACGAAGGCCTGGGGGCCAGATCCGGTCCAATCGCCTTCTAAATCCGGCCCGTGGACAGTCCGGAAATCAGCATGTTTTTACATGAGTAGAATGTGTCCTTTTATTTAAAATGCATCTCTGTGTTATTTGTGGGGCATAGGAATCCATTCTTTTTTCCAAAATATAGTCCAGCCCCCCACAAGGTCTGAGGGACAGTGGACCGGCCCCCTGGTGAAAAAGTTTGCTGACCCCTGTTGTAAAGGATTGCAGCCACAACTTAATTTATTGGTACAAATATGAATTTTAGAATTTGTCGGGGAACCCAAATTTTAATATCCGATCTATGAGTTTGCATTTTAGTTGTGACCCAAATGCTGAAACCCGTGTTTGTTGGTCATTGTGGCGGCGGCATTTGCAATAATGTAAACTGGTGTGAGAGGAGGGAGGCGATTGGTCAAACTTGCACATGCAGGGCACCTTGCTGTTTTTCTTTCCTATGTTTCTGGTTGAGGAAAGGAGAATGTTCTGCCAGGGGAAAGATCACAGGTTCCTCAAACAATATCTCTTACCTTCCCATCTCTCTCCCTGGCCCCCGCCAGCCCCAGCCCCCGTTTCTCAGTGATATATTTTCCATTTGGGTCTGGGGGAACCATTTCACAGAAGGCAAAAGCAAAGACAGAGAAGTTTACATGCATAGGTGATGATGTCATGTTTGGGCCATATAGAAACAAGGGAAATATTTAGAATTGGGATTAAATGCATGTAACAACTGGACTCTGTTGGAAACAACAAGAGCTATAACTAGGGCCAGATCTATATGAAGTCACCAGCCTTGCTTGGAAAGAAACGCATTTCCTCTTCCACACCCAATTCTTTTCTAGGAAAGTCCTGTTTGTTTTGCGTGGTCTTAACTGGTCCTAGTGATCACGGCTTTGCCTTTGGAGGCCGGAGGGGAGGTTGGCGGTAGTACAGAAAGACTTCCCATTTCTGTAACAGGCTCGTGTTTACTCACCTGAGCCACTTCCCCCCGCTCACTTTAGCTGTCAACGTTTCCCTTTTTTCAAAAGGGAAATTCCCTTATTCCGAATAGGAATGTCCCTTAAAAAAAAAGGGGGGGGGGGAAACGTTGACAGCTATGCACTTTAGGGAAGATCGCGCTCTCATTATAGTTTTTGAAAACTTTGGTCCCGCCCATGCTGCTTCCGCTGACTACTCGGAGGCGCTGCTGGCTCGCTAGCTTTAAAAAAAACCCCACGTTTGATCAATTTGCTGCTCTTGATTGACAGGCAAGAACTTGCTCATCTTTTATTGCTTTGCACGGCCGATAAATGCATGCACTGATTTCCCTGGAGCGCTGCAAACGCTCCTTGCTCTGGCGTTTAGCTTTTAATTTTGGGGAGGGCAATTGCAGCCGGCCTGGAAAGAGCAAGCGCACGGAGCGGCGGCTTCTAGGAAGCCCCCCCCCCCACTCTCCGGCCGCCCACCCCCGAGGAGGCGTGGCCTGGGCCGCCCTTCCCTTTCCCTCCGGCAGCTGGAATGTTTGTTAGGTAAACACCGCATAGTAGAGTTTCTGGCGCCGCCCACCCCCGCTCCCCCCCCCCCGCGCCTCGCGCCGGACCAATCGCGAGGCCGGAGCGGTTTCAAGGCTGCTCTCTCTGCGTGGAGAAGCCCCCGGACGGGCGACAAAATAACAAAAGCTTTGGAACGTTGCAACCTCGAGCGGGGCTCCCCCGCAGCTGCGCCTTCGCCCTGCGCGCCCGGCGCGGTGCCCAGTTCCGGGGAGCTGTCAGGCGGGAGGCGAGCTGCAAAAAGGGAGCTGCTGCGGCTGGTTGTTTATCTGGAGGAAGGAGGAGGCGGGGGGGACTGGAAACCGCCTGTGTCCCATTTCCTCTCTCTTCTCTCTCTCTCTCTCGTGTGTGTGTGTGTGTGTTGCCCCCCCTCCTTCCTCTCCTCCCTCCCTCCCTCCAGCCCTGGATTCTCCATGTTGGACCCGATCTGAGGAGCATCTGCGTCGCTGCCTTCGCGCGCGGGCTTCCTCCGGGGTTGGGCAACTGAGGAGGGAGTGGGCGACATCGTGCTCCCTTGCGCTCCCCCCACCCCACCCCGTTCCTCCTCCTCCTCCTCCTCCTCCTCCCTGGACATTTCCCTCCTTTCCACCCCCCTCCTCCTCCTTCCTCCTCCTCCTCCCTCCAACCAAAGGATCCCCAGGGTCTGTGGGATTGTTAGATGGAAAGCCGGTCCATCATCACCCAAGTGCAGAGGGACGAAGCCTTGGAGCTTTCGAAACAAGGTAAGGGGATGGCGGGACTTGGAAAGTTTGGTGGGTTTTCGCTTTTCCCTTTCGGCGGGGCGGCGAGGGTGTGTTTGTGTGTGTGTGTGTTTTGCGCGCGCTCTGCTCTCGATCCTTGCGGGCAGGGAGATCCCTTGAACCCTGGCGGGGGAGGAAAGGCGTGCACGCGCCCTGAAAACACTCACATATCCCCCCCCCCCAACACCCCTTCTCACCCCAGTTCCTGGGGAAGCCTCTCCTCTTACACAACGCTGTCCCCATTTTTATACGGACGATCCATGTTGCTCCCCTGGCTGTCATTTCCCCATTTAATATCTCTTCTAAATCTATAGCCCTTTTGGCAGAGATGTCGTTGTTGTCCCCCAAAATTAGATCTCTCCTCACCCCGCCCTTCCTCGCTAGGTTTTTTGGGGGGGGGGAAGCATGGTGCTTTCTTCCTGCGCTGGTTTCCCACAGCGGGGTGGGTGCGAAAAGGCGAGGGAGGGGGGCTTGTTTTTGTTGCTCCGAATCGCCGCCCCCCCCCCGTGCTACCCCAATGCCTGTTCTTGAGAGGCTGGGATTTGGGGGATTTCCCCTCCCCCCCAAAAAAACATCCCAGTTATGTGGCAAGAGCCATTCCAGCGTTTGTTTTTCATACGACCTCCCCCCCCCCCCGCCCGGCGCTCTCTCTTTTGCGCGCGTGCGTAAGACACGCGAATCGCTCATTTTCCTTCCGAACCGATGAGAATGTGAAGCGTGTCTTGATTTCCTTTCCCCCCCACCCTTCAAATCGGAAATTTTAAATGCCCATCTTTAGGCATAATTCCTGGCGACCTGTCGGGTAGCCGCCCTTTAATCTGGACTCGAGTGAAAGCGAAGTTCTTCACCAGGCAAACCTCCAACCCCCCCCCCCCCCACATATTGTTGTTGTTTTAAATCCTATGGACTAGCGTCCTCGAAAATGGACGTGGTTCTGTGTCTGGATATTCCACGCTTCTTTTCCACATCTCCCGATGCGTAGGATGCGCAGGGAGTCGAGTGGGAGTACTATTAAGGGCATTTGAGGCTGACAGTTTTGGGTTTAGTGTGTCAAGGAAACCGGTCTGCTTCTTGCAGTTTCTTCCCCAGAGTACTGACTCCACCTTTTAATCAGCATTTTCCTCAGTGGTGAAAAATGCACCGTGTTTCATATTTTTAAAAGATGGCTTGTTTGGGGTGTGTGTGTTTTTAAACCAGTTTCCTCCTTGGAGGAGGTGGCTCCCAAGACCTGATTGGAAGCGCTGGCATTTTTTCCTTTGCCACAAACCTCTCTCTCTCTTCTCTCTCTCTCTCTCTCTCTCTCTCTCTCTCTCTCTCTCTCTCCCCCCCTTTTATTTCTGCCTGTGTTTATTCAGCTGATGTTTGCTGTCCAGCCTTTGCTTCTCCGCTATTGGCGGGCAGCTTCCCCTCCCCTTATGTTCTTGACAGAAGGGGCCTCTAGAATTCCTATTGCAAAGGGCTAAGCATCACAGGGTGGAGTATAAAGGGGGGGGGCGATGGACGCCGTCCTCTGTTGGGTGCATCTGACTGATCGCCCTGTTTGATGCTGGGCAGCCCGACCCGAATGCATTGCTTTTTACTTGCAAGAACATCCCATGGGACTTACTCCCAAGTCAGTGTGCATGGGATCACAGTCTTACAGCAAGGCTGACGTTCCCTTGCCTCCTCTGTAGGCTTAGGCTGCAGGTTTGTTTGTTGCCCTAAATGCTCCTGGACAGATCTGCTTGCAAAATAATAGAAGTAATAACAATAAACAAACAAACAATACTCTTTGGGGTGTGTGTGTTTTTGGTCTGGACAGTGTAAACGGCATATTTTTCTCTTAATTTCTCTTGACTCTTGGTAAGGTGGGGAGACACACACAGGATTTTCCAAAAGAGGTTGTGGAATGCCAGTTTTTACCCCAGAAGTTCTGGGACCTCATTGGGCAGGAAGTCCTTGGCTTCTGAATTTTTGACATTTACTGCTTGGTTGTTGTTTTTTCTTGTGCTGGTCCTGTGTGTGTCTGTATGTGAACCCTGTGAAGTGTCCGTGGTCTTGACAGAGATGTTTTCTAGATCTAAATTTCAGCCATCTGGAAGGCTACAGAGGTTGCTGTGTGTCTCTTTTTTTAATGTATTGTGATTTAATGAGTGCCATCCCTTTATAGAATCAGAGTTGTCAAGTGGGAAGGGACCACAAGGCTCACCTCGTCTACCCCCCTGCAATGCAGGAATTATTTGCCCAACATGGGGCTCGAACCCACGGACTAAGCTATCCCAGGCCCTTAGTTTAGTTCTATGGAGTGTGTTGATTTGGGGAAAGTAGGGTGCTGGTATGTTTGGTAAGCTTTATGACCTCTTTTGGACCACTTGAGAGCTTTGCATTCAGCTTGAGTGACCACCTGTTTAGAGAAGAGAAAGTGCCTGGTTTTGAGGATTTAGGCTGCAATAATCCTATGTCTGCATACTTGGGAGCAAGTCCCACTGAACTCAGTAGGTCTTGAGTAAACATACATAGGATTAAGCTGTGTATAAGAGGGGTGGACGCAGCTGGAGTTTCGAAAAGCTTTCCCTGTGGCTTGTATTTGCTGTTTGTGTTATCTATTCTTAATTCTTGCTTACTATTTTTCATTTTCTATAAACTGCTTAGTGGAGTTTGCCTGAAAAGCACTTAAAAAAATATTAAATTAACAAATAATACAGTGCTAACTGTTGGTTACTTGAGTAAAGAAAAATGTTGAGAAAAAAACTCTTTATTTGTCTTTCCATTTCATGTTTCTTTGCTTCTTGTTGATGCCTGAAAGGGGTTCAGTTTTTCTTCTTGCACATCTCAGCTCTGTCCCATTTCCCAGGCTTTTTTGACTTGTCCCTGTTAAGGAAAATGGAGGCTGTGATGGCGGTCGCCCAGGAGAGGAGAGGACTAACTTGGATATGGAATTCTCTTGCGGATAAACAAGAGGCAAAACAGAGAAGGCCCAGTGGGGCCAGAGTGTTTAGGTGCGCTAGTTAGCGACAAGATGACTCCAGCTTTCTCCAGGTGTCAGAGGTTACTCTTGTAAAACTAATAAGCAAAATTAGGGTTATTTACTGGTCCTGGTTTCTGGTCTTTTTATAGCCAATGCATTTAAATGGAGGCTATAAATGATGAGGTGTCTCTGTGTGCAGTCTCTGTGGGTGGCACCGAGAATGCAAGTCACTTTTACTGGCTCCAGCAGCAACAGGCAAGGATTTTGAGTGGTTCACTATAATCTCTTTATCGTGGGAATGTGCCCCTGTTTGGTTTTGGGTCCTTGCCAGCCGTTTAGAGAAAGGAAGAGCTGCTCTTTTCAGTACAGTACCGCCTTCTTATGGATTTCACATTTACCAAAAGGCCCAGAAGAAAGCTTGAGTTTCGTGTCAACCGGAGCAGGGAGTAACTCAGAAGAGAGATTTTACCAAGGAGAGGTTGTGCTGGCAGGATCTAGGAGCTATCCTGAAGGAACTGGGGATATTTATCCAAGGCTTTTGGGTGGTGAGGAATGATAAAGAAAATGTACTGTTGACAGTTCTCAGCTATTGAGGAACGGATGTCCAGCAAGATAAGATGGTGGAAGGAATTCATAGATCATTGTTTTCAGTCGCTGCTCTTTGACTGAGGAACTCCCTTCCCTTCGAGGTCTAGGAAAGGTCAGCCCAGAATGGTTCCTTGGTTGAACTTAGCTCTGAATGGCTGGGTTAGGGATCAAACAGGTTCAATTTCCCTATTATGTGAAGAAATTTGATTAACTGATTCCCTCTCCCAATTGCATTATTATTATTATTATTATTATTATTAGGAACTTATTGTGTTTTAAGTCACCTTGGATTCCAGGAAGAAGCTGGCTGGAAAGGGGAAATGAAAATAAAGAAATGATTTTGTGTATGAGAAGCAAATGGGTGTGAAACGTAGATACAGCACAGATAGCACAAAAAGGCCTTCCTCCAGTATCCAGGGAGGTCACTGGTTCATTGACACATGGCTGAGAGACTCCTGGAGTCTCAAACTGGGGGTGGGAAATGTTCCCACGATCAGGAGCTGCTATTTGGGCCATTGAGATTTGTTATTGCTACTGCTAGGATCTGCGTAGAGATTTCCGCCCTGGATAGCTGTGTCATTTCTCTTGGACTGTTTAGGATAAAATCAGTTTAGGCTTGTGGTTCTCAAACTCTAGGCTGCAAGCCTTTGTGCAAGTCTTTCCTTGAAATCCATGTAACCAAATGGAAGAGTCTAGCGGCATTATTTTTTTTAAAGGAATAAACAAAGCCCTCCTCTGTAACTTCCAATGTTGGGGTTGGGGATTGAGGCTGTTATCTTGAATATGGTTGCAGATATCTCACAATACAGTATTCAAGCATAAAGGTGGGTTAAAGCAGGGGTAGGCAACCTAAGGCCCAGGGGCCGGATGCGGCCCAATCGCCTTCTCAATCCGGCCTGCGGATGGTCCGGGAATCAGCGTGTTTTTACATGAGTAGAATGTGTCCTTTTATTTAAAATGCATCTCTTGAGTTATTTGTGGGGCATTGGAATTCGTTCATTTCCCCCCCACAAAATATAGTCCGACCCACCACATGGTCTGAGGGACGGTGGACTGGCCCACAGCTGAAAAAGGTTGCTGACCCCTGGCTTAAAGGGTAGGATTGAATATGAATGCTTGCATGATCCTCCCCTTCATGTTTTCTTCCTCCCCGCCTCCCAGTTTAAAGAAATGCATAAATACTCAGTGGACAAGCATTCTTCACACTCATATACACCTCCTTAAAGATAAAGGGACCCCTGACCATTAGGTCCAGTCGTGACCGACTCTGGGGTTGCGGCGCTCATCTCGCTTTATTGGTCGAGGGAGCCGGCGTACAGCTTCCGGGTCATGTGGCCAGCATGACTAAGCCGCTTCTGGCGAACCAGAGCAGCGTATGGAAACACCGTTTACCTTCCCGCCGGAGCGGTACCTATTTATCTACTTGCACTTTGACATGCTTTTGAACTGCTAGGTTGGCAGGAGCAGGGACCGAGCAACAGGAGCTCACCCCGTCGCGGGGATTTGAACCGCCGACCTTCTGATCGGCAAGTCCTAGGCTCTGTGGTTTAACCCACAGCGCCACCCGCGTCCCTTATACACCTCCTTAGAGGTGCTTATTCCATCTCCAGGTAGCTGTCTTGATGTGCTTCTGGAGTCCAGCTCTCATCATCCCTCACCATGGATCATGCTGGTGGAAACTGATGGGATTTGGAGGCCGCAGGTTCCCCCACCTATACTCAGACCAATCTGAGCCTCTTCTTGCAGAGTCAGGGATTGAGACCATACAGTGAAAGTGTGTGTGTGTGTGTGTGTGTGTGTGTGTGTGTGTCTCTGTGTGTAAATCTCACATCCCTCGGTGCCTGCATCATGATTTTTGCCACTAGCTCTAAAAAGAGCAGACATCAAGCATGCAAACAAAGACATTTTGACCCGCAAGCTGTTACCTCTTACCCTAGGTGGGTGTGGGCAGGCTGCAGTCAGCTGGCAGTGATGGAAATCTACTCAGAGACGCCTCTGTTATTAAAGCATATGTCCCAGGACTGGTAATACAGGTCAGCAGGGCTTAAATGAAGGCCTGAGCAAAGGTGGAAAACCGAAAATGGGGAGGGGGAGGGGGATGGTTCATATGGAAGAGCATCATTGATTCCTCTGGGCTTAGAGGAAACGGCCACCCATAATGGAAAGGAAATAGGACAGCAATGTAAGTCTTGACAATACAGTATCTAGGAAAGCCAAGCCCTGGGTAGGGGAAGAGTCAAGGAAGACCTTCCCAAAATCTTGCCTGCTGTCCTCAGAGAGAGAGAGAGAGAGAGAGAGAGAGAGAGGGAGAGACATAGGTGTCTTGCTGGTTGAAAAATATAACTCAAAACACATCGGGCAACTTGCTAACCAGAAAAGCTGTGTTTTGTTTCTCCGTATATTTATTTATTTTTTTTGTGTGTGTAATGTAAATGTTGTACAAATCAACATAAAAACAGTAAAATAATACAAAAACAGAAATTAAGTGGTATGGGGTCCAATCTTGTGGATCAGCTCCCCCCCACCCACATTTGAAGCAAATTACTGATGATGTTTCACATGTACAGTGGTACCTCAGGTTAAGAACTTAATTCGTTCTGGAGGTCCGTTCTTAACCTGAAACTGTTATTAACCTGAAGCACCACTTTAGCTAATGGGGCCTCCTGCTGCTGCCAGAGCACGATTTCTGCTCTCATCCTGAAGCAAAGTTTTTAACCTGAGGTACTATTTATTTCTGGGTTAGCAGAGTCTGTAACCTGAAGTGTCTGTAACCCGAGGTACCACTGTATGTGTATGTGATACACACACAGAGTGCTTTTGTTGTAAGCCTTGCACCAAGACATAGTGAGCAGCATTGGTATTCTTGTGTGTGGTTCCTTCCTTCCAGGAAATGGCGGGTTCTCCACCCACCATCTGCCTAAAGCTTTTCTTGTTCTCAGAGGCAAAAATTTCCCCAGTGCTATCCCTGACCCCGTTCTCTGTTCTGAGGAAGGCCCCTCTGACATTGGCACCAGAGCATCTAAGGAAGTCCTCCTGCCCACCCCCCATCCCGGCATGGCTATGAGTGGTGCTGCAAGCCTTCCTGAGATTTTCCTTCCTTCCAGCGAGAGCCAGTGTGGTGTAGTGGTTAAGAGCGATAGACTCGTAATCTGGTGAACTGGGTTCGCTTCCCCGCTCCTCCACATGCAGCTGCTGGGTGACCTTGGGCTAGTCACACTTCTCTGAAGTCTCTCAGCCTCACTCACCTCACAGAGTGTTTGCTGTGGGGGAGGAAGGGAAAGGAGAATGTGAGCCGCTTTGAGACTCCTTCGGGTAGTGATAAAGCGGGATATCAAATCCAAACTCTTCTTCTTCTTCTTCCAGCCCCCCCCCCCTTCCCTGGCAGGGAACCCAGGGATGTAAGCTCTGGTCCATGTAAGGCCCCGTCCACACCATGGCGGTACGATGCCATTTTAAACATCCATGTCACCCCACTCCATCCTGCCCCAAAGAATCCTGGGAACTGTAGTTTGTGAAGGGTTTGGGGACTTTAACTCTTATCAGTTGTAGCTTTTGATAGTAAAGGTAAAGGAACTACTGGCCATTAGGTCCAGTCGTGACCGACTCTGGGGTTGCGGCACTTTATTGGCCGAGGGAGCCGGCGTACAGCTTCCGGATCATGTGGCCAGCATGACTAAGCCGCTTCTGGCGAGCCAGAGCAGCGCATGGAAACGCCGTTTACCTTCCCACCAGAGTGGTACCTATTTATCTACTTGCACTTTGACGTGCTTTCGAACTGCTAGGTTGGCAGGAGCAGGGACCGAGCAACGGGAGCTCACCCTGTCACGGGGATTCAAACCGCGACCTTCTGATCAGCAAGTCCTAGGCTCTGTGGTTTAACCCACAGTGCCACCCGTGTCTGTAGCTTTTGATAGACCTGTCCAAACTTGGGTCTCCAGCTGTTTTTGGACTACGACTCCCATCATCCCTAGCTAGCAGGACCAGTGATCAGGGATGAGGGAAACCGTAGACCCAAGTTTGGGAAACACAGCTCTACATCTTTACTTTATTTTCTTTTTTGAAAGACTTTTGAACAAACTACCGTATTTTTTGCTCTATAAGACGCACCAGACCACAAGACGCACCTAATTTTGGGGGGAGGAAAACAAGAAAAAAAATATTATGAATGTCAGAAGCCAAAACAGCAAGAGGGATTGATCCGCTGCACAGAGAAAGCAGCAATCCCTCTTGCTGTTCTGGCTTCTGGGATAGCTGCGCAGCCTGCATTCGCTCCATAAGACGCACACACATTTCCTCTTACTTTTTAGGAGGGAAAAAGTGAGTCTTATAGAGCAAAAAATACGGTACTTTATCCATGCTTCTGGATTCAAAACATCAGTTCCAATACAATCAGATATCCTTAGGAGAATATCCAACGACATAAAAATGGGATGCCTAGGATTCCATGCATACATGCAGGACTCTGTGCTGGCCGGGTGCCAAAGCATTTGATATCAAAGCCTAGACGTTGGGGGTGGCGAAGGGTTTGTCTGGGTTGTACATATCCATTTCCACTTTCCCTCCCCACCCCCAGTCTGTCTAGAAGAGAGTTTTGCTTTGTATCCTGCGGAAAAGAGAGTAGAGAGAACAGATGTTATCATCGGTTGGTAGCAGCAACACAGGTTCATTCCTAATTATTACCAAAGTTTGTAGTTCTCTACACTTGGTAGCTTGCAGTGTCGCCTGACAAGCCGGTTGGGTGGGTACCTTTTTGGGGAGGGGAGAACTGTCGACTTGGAGATTGCTACACCTTACAGCTTCTTTGGTTGTAGCTCCAGTTATTTCACCTCCACCCTGTTCACATTTCAAGTAAAGTTTGAAAGCCCCTCCCCAGGAATCGTAAGGCAGTGAGAAGCTGGGTGCGCAAGCATTGTAACCCTGCGCAAAGCCCATCCCCGGAGGGAGTTTGGAGCGTCTAATGTTCAGCGAGTCCCGCTGAATTCTGCACATGCCCCTAAAACACACACAATATAGCGCTGCACCACAAGGAACATTCATTCAGTAAAACTGGGGTGCAAAGCTCTTGTCATTCTCCTCAATTTTTTAATGAAAATAGGTAAAAACGACATTAACAATGTCAGTTGCCATACATCTGGATTTTCCCGGGCATTTAGCTGATTTCTGCCCAGACACTGCTTCCAACCAGCGACGTAGCGTGGGTTGTCAGCACCCGGGGCAAGGCAAGTAATTTGCGCCCCCTAACCCGGGGCAAGGCAAGTAATTTGCGCCCCCTAACCCCTAACCTGCCGCCGCTGCCAGCTTCTTCTTGCTGCTGCCTGGTCTGGTCTGGTGTGGTTCTCTCCCGCGCTCAGCGCTGCGCTGGGCGGCCGCTGCACTGTCCCTCCCCCAGATAGTCCCTCGCTCTCTCTCCGCACCGCACGCCTGGCACCCACCCCCTCCACAGTGGGCGGCGACCCAGCGGCTCGGATCGGATTCGCACAGCCAGCACTGCAGTGAGAGAGAGTGAGTGAGCCAGGTAGGGGCAGAGAGCTGCGAGCGCGCGCCCCCCCCCGATGTTGCGCCCGGTGCGGCCGGCCCCCCTGCACCTCCCACGCTACACCACTGCTTCCAACTGCAGTATTCTGAGTATGTCTATATGGCAACCCTCGATAAATACTTTCATTGTGTTTCCTCTCCCTTTTATATCCCAAGAGTAGGGGGATAGAGAGAGGGGTGTAGGTATATGCATAGAAACTAGCCTACAATTTGAAGCATAAAATTTGCACCCATTGCTCCACCCACTTTCCCCTCTGGCCCTTCCCACCACTGGAACTCAGACCCGAGAAGGTTGAACAGAAGGGAATGTGGTCCCTGACCTCAAAAAGCTTCCCCGTCCCTGGACTTGAGACTTGGTTTATTTCAATGGAAAGGCCACAGATGTCCCGGAAGTAGTCAATTTGCCGTGTGAAGACCCTGCCTCCTCCCACCCCCTGCCACAGGGTCACAGCCCTCATGTGAAGTGTCACAGCTTGCACAGGAGGGAGGTTGCCCCTCAACTTTCTCAAACTTGGATCTCCAGTTCTTGTTGGACTACAACTCCCATCATCCATAGCTAGGAGGACCAGCCGTCAGGGCTGATGGGAGTTTGACAACAGCTGGGGACCCAAGTTTAAGAACACTGCTAGACCCTAGGTCCTCAGGTATGGCCAAACGAGGCCCTCCTGATGTTTTTGGGACTACAATTCCCATCATCCCTGACCACTGGTCCTGTTAGCTAGGGATGATGGGAGTTGTAGTCCCAAAACATCTGGAGGGCCAAGTTTGGCCATGCCTGCCCTAGGTCTAGGATATACTCTCTAGCACTGAACTCCCAATCCCAAGAAGTCCACACAATATCTTGCACACATTTGAGCTTCACGTAGGGTTGTCACTGACTGCCTTGCCACCCTCCACCCTCTATATCTGTGTGTATCTGTATCTTCTAGGCAATGGAACAATCTTCCAGCAGAGATTTGGGAGGCGCCCTCTTCGCTTTCCATTTTCAGGCGTGTCTTGAAAACCCCAAATATGTATGCAACACAAAATGATTGCCTGATCGAAAGCATAATTGCTGCACATCACTTGGTTGTGTTATATGAACTGTCAGTGTATAAATACCTTTTATAAACAAGTAAATACGTCTGCAATGTACACACTCACCAAGTGAGAATAATGCTTCATGCATTGAATGAAGTGACCCCTGTTCCAGCTTTATATTGTTAACCCATAAGGTGTCAATAGGATTTGTCTGTTTTGTTTCTGCAAAAGATGTGATGCGGTGAACCCCCTGGAAGTTACTACTGCAAGTTTGTGCTCTGTAGACGCTTCCATCTCTCTCTGCCTCTCTCTCTCTCTGTCTGTCCCCCTCTTGAAGTGCAAGTGGATTTATATTCTTGTAACTTAATATAACTTTAGTGGACAAATGGGGACTGTGGTCTAAAGCTTGCAAAATCCCAGGTGCACAATATATTGCTTGGCTGCCTAAAAATACGTTGCTGGTGCCTAAGAATTTGAAGAATGTCTGTGTCTTTGATGGGCATGCCTCTACACATAACAGTGACGTAAGTATTCATTTGTGTGTCGTTAGCAAGTTCCCAGCGTGCACAGAAATTAAGGATGCCTTACAAACAGTGGAGCGCTTTTAAGGCTACTCTTACGAAAAGTCTAAGTTTTCATTGCTCAGAAGCTGTCGTGCCAAGGAATAAATAAAACCCGACTGCTGCCCTGTCTTGCATGCCTATTAAACAAGTAGCGCACAGGGCCAAATGTGCTTTACTGCGTTAGGCTGCAGGAGTCAAGGCAAAGGACGCCACTCTGGCTGGTCTTGCTCAGTCTCTGAACTTAGGGTTGGAATTCAACCAAGTTGTTGTATGTCCGGAACAAGGTCTGCTTTCAATGCCCCCCCCCCTCTTAAAATCTACTCTGGAGGGTTAGAGGAAGCCCTCCCCCAACTGATTTAGGGGATGCACAGAGGGAGGAATGGGTGGTGGTAGACGTCCCATTGCAGGAGCAAGCTTTGTTCCTTGCATGCATACCCCACAATACTATGATGAATTCCACCCTAGACCTAATACAGTGGTGCCTCGCAAGACGAAATTAATTCGTTCCGCAAGTCTCTTCGTCTTGCGAGTTTTTCGTCTTGCGATGCACGGTTTCCCATAGGAATGCATTGAAAATCAATCAATGCGTTCCTAGGGAAACCGCCTTCAGACCAGGTCCGGGGACAGTCTGTCCCCGGACCTCTTCTGAAGGCTGGGGGGGGGGGACAAGGGCTTTTCTTCCCACCCCCAGCATTTTAAAAAACCCCAGGACAGCGGAGGACTTCTCCGCTGTCCGGGCGATCTTAAAATGCTGGCGGGCGGCATTTTAAAATCGCCCCGGACAGCGGAGGACTTCTCCGCTGTCCGGGGCGATTTAAAAGCCCCTGGGAAGGCAGGCAGGGGGGACAAAGACTTTCGCCCCCCGCCCGCCTTCAGAAGGTGTTCCCGCCCCCCGCCCCGCTTCGGAGCAGCGTTCCGAAGCGGGGCGGCTGGGGCAGGTGTTCCCGGCCCCCCGCCCCGCTTCGGAGCAGCGTTCCGAAGCGGGGCGGCTGGGGCAGGTGTTCCCGGCCCCCCGCCCCGCTTCGGAACAGCGTTCCGAAGTGGGGCGGCTGGGGCAGGTGTTCCCGGCCCCCCGCCCCGCTTCGGAACAGCGTTCCGAAGTGGGGCGGCTGGGGCAGGTGTTCCCGCCCCCCGCCCCGCTTCGAAACAGCGTTTTAAAATGCTGGGGGTCGGGAGCGAAGCGTTCGCTGCCGACCCCCAGCATTTTAAAATCTCCCCGGGACAGCAGAGAAGTCTCTGCTGTCCCGGGGAGATTTTAAAATGCTGGGGGTCGGCAGCGAACGCTTCGCTCCCGACCCCCAGCATTTTAAAATCTCCCCGGGACAGGGGGAGATTTTAAAATGCTGGGGGTCGGCAGCGAACGCTTCGCTCCCGCCCGCCAGCATTTTAAGATCGCCCGGGGCAGGCGGGGGGGAAGGCAGGCGGGGGGAGCAAAGACTTTTGCCCCCCGCCGGCCTTCAGAAGAGGTCCTCTTCTGAAGGCCGGCTGTGGGCGAAAGTCTTTGCTCCCGACCGCCAGCATTTCCCTATGGGCTTTCGTCTTGCGATGCAAGCCCATAGGGAAATTCGTCTTGCGAAGCGCCTCCAAAACAGAAAACCCTTTCGTCTTGCGGGTTTTCCGTCTTGCGAGGCATTCGTCTTGCGGGGCACCACTGTATCTTAACTACAGTCGTACCTTACAGTCGTACTATACAAAACATTCCAAAACCCAAGTGCAGCTTCTGATTGGCTGCAGGAAGCTCCTGCAGCCAATTGGTAGCCGTGCCGGATGTTTGGCTTTCAAAAATTGTTTGAAAACTGGGTTTGCGATGTTCAGGAAAATCCACAAGCAGGACATGTGTAAAAAGCACATGTTCCATTTATGTTCCTCATGCACGATCACTTGATTTTGCACTTTTCTGCAAAGCAGGAAGTCCCCATTTCCCTACAATGTTGATGTTTAATGGTAAAGAATGGCATACATTTCATTTTTTTTAAAAAAATCCTTACGTTCAGGGCTAAGAGAGTTTTAAAAGCACTACAGAAATGCCCTTGTTATCCCTCCCTTGCAACTAAAAGCACGTTTAACATTTCTTTTTTTGGGGGGGGGGGAGATGTCTTGCATCTCTCCTGAAATACGCCTAGGCTCTGACTTTGGCAGACCTCCCAGTTCTCTTCCTAGGAAACTAGCAATTGGTGTTAAGCTGAGGGTGACTGAAGGAAAAGGATTCACTGCTTGCCAGAGTTTGCAGGAGGCAGCTGCTGCATATGGTCCAACTAGAACCAGTTGCACCTTGAGAGGGGTTAGCAAGATCCACCTGACAACCTCACTAGCTTTCAGCCAGCAAAACAAAGCCCAGCCACCTGCTGCCACCACAACAACAGGGTGATGCTTTCTTTGAAGCTGTGTGACACTGGGACGGGGGAGAAACTCCCCTTTCCATTATCGCAGAATAATGTAGGTTCTTGTGAATAATGTCGATTATCATGAAGATTCTGCTTCCTCGAAACCTGTAGGGGAAAACAAAGAAACCCTGGAGCTGCCTTAGTAGCTTAAGAATGACCATGACTGGCTGTTTAAAAATAAAAGACGTTATGCACAGGCAATGAAGGTTGGAGAGAAGCGAGATGTTGGTGGTAATTCTGAATGTATTTCTGAGCTTTTTGTGTCTCTGCTGCCTTTGCTGTGATGCTGGAAATCTTCACAGTGCCCTGATTCAGACGAATATATCTTGGCTTAAGAACAAATGGTTGGTCTGTGCGCATGGCTCCTTCGCATCTTCTTTTGCAGTTTGCATGAACACAGGAGTCCCTAATTAACCATTGCTTCGTGTTTCAGGATCCTGGCACATTCTGAAACTGGTAACCATGGTTTCCCGGTTTGGATGAAACAGGAAACCAAGGATAATTGGATGCATCCTGGTTTAATTACATCTTCCGCCATAGGCTGCTCATGGGGGCAAAAGCCTCATTCGTATCTCATTGTTAAGCTGAGCTTTGATCATCCGAACACAGCCAGCCAGAATACATTAAAATCCCCCTGTAAGGTTGCTGGTTCCCTCCTATGGATGGACAATTGAAGTGCTCTGGTTCCAGTTCAGTTACCGTATTTTTCGCCCTATAAGACGCACCAGACCACAAGACGCACCTGATTTTTAGAGGAGGAAAACAAGAAAAAAAATATTCTGAATCTCAGAAGCCAGAACAGTAAGAGGGATCGCTACGCAGTGAAAGCAGCAATCCCTCTAGCTGTTCTGGCTTCTGGGATAGCTGCACAGCCTGCATTCGCTCCATAAGACACACACACATTTCCCATTACTTTTTAGGAGGGAAAAAGTGAGTCTTATAGAGCAAAAAATACGGTAATTCTTCTGGAGACAGTGGGACGCTGTCTGGCAACAACTCCCATCAGCCCCAGCCAACATGGCCCAGTGGTCAGGGGGAATGGGAGTTGTAGTCCATCAACATCTGGAGGGCTACAGGTTCTCCAGTCCTGCTGTATATAGTACTCTTAATGGGGATGCTGATTTGTGTGTGTGTGAAATGTGGAATTCCTGTGACAGAAACGCTTCCTTGGTGGCAGACATTTGTATTCTGTTCAACACATGATCCTGCAGGGGTTTGCGCACCAATGGAACAAGATGTCGCAGAATTTGGATCTCCAACTTCTGGTGACCAAGCTCATTCCATATTGGGTAACGTAGCGCTATATTATTTTGCACGGTATTATGTAACCCGAGGCAGGCTAAAATTCAGAAGATGGACAGATGAACCCAGTGAATAGGAAGACCTCCTCCTGTAATGTTAATGTATACAAATGGTGCAGAACTTAGGGCTGGGCTCTCTTGATGGTGGCATCATCATCATCAAATAATGACTTGCATAAGTGATTGGGCTATTCTGTGGCTAGTCAGTCTAATGCCTCACAGATGTTATTGGGCTTCTATTCCCGTTAGCCCCAGCCAGCTTGGCCAATGTTCAAGGATCACGGGAGTTTCAGTTCAGCAGTAACTTTAGGGCACCCCTCTAGCTACCCTTGGAAGAGGACATCATGGCTACAGCATCACAGAGTTCACCACTGACCAGACCCAGACCAGCTTAACCTCAGCCAAACGTGTGGCCTAGTGTGCCTTCTGGTCACAACCCTGGGACGTGCACAACTTTCATCCAGGGGCTGCATGATGCTCCAAAAGGAGTTTTGTGCTGTAGCTGCTTTTCCAGCTGGAGTTGCAGGATCGGATTTAAGGGACCTGCTCCCTAGACCACACGGCTCTTAATTCATTCTGTCCTCTCCTGAAGCTGTTTTTGTCAGAGTGACTTGAGCCACTCGTGTGTGTGTGTGATATTTAATACATCTGCCTGATGACGTGTGGATGGATCCATGTAGAAATACTAACATTCTTGCCCAGTCTCCCAACTGCAGTTCATTTTGATTGGCACCTCCTGCTTGCAGCTACAGTCAGCCTTTTGGGTAGCAACCAAGGCCCCCCAGATAGGACATACCCCAATGCGGGCGTAGTCTCCCTTTTTTGCATTATGGTTCTGATGCCCTCATAGTGATTTTCAAGTGTGACGTGGGGCACATGGCACCCTACCATTCTCCCCTGTTTTGACTCTATGGTTTTTTTACCATCTTAGAAATGTCCCCTTAATCTGGACTATTGTCTCATGACATGTGTTATGTTCTCTAGGTTGCATTTTATTGGACGGGGGAACCTGTGATCTTACCTGTGCCATTTGGTTGCTGTGGGTTAAACCACAGAGCCTAGGACTTGCTGATCAGAAGGTCGGCGGTTCGAATCCCTGCGACGGGGTGAGCTCCCGTTGCTCGGTCCCTGCTCCTGCCAACCTAGCAGTTCAAAAGCACGTCAAAGTGCAAGTAGATAAATAGGTACCGCTCCAGCAGGAAGGTAAATGGCGTTTCCGTGTGCTGCTCTGGTTCGCCAGAAGCGGCCTAGTCATGCTGGCCACATGACCCAGAAGCTGTACGCCGGCTCCCTCAGCCAATAAAGCGAGATGAGCGCTGCAACCCCAGAGTCGGCCACGACTGGACCTAATGGTCAGGGGTCCCTTTACCTTTACCTTATCTGAGTCTCTAACACTGGGTTGCAGGCTCCCTGCTTTTACAGGTATAGGCTGTTATCCTAAGAAGAGAGTGAGTGCAATTTAGGACCGATTGAGTTCACCAGGTACATAGGCGTAGAGAACCGTACAGGACTGTGTCTGTAGCCTGTTGTGACACGTTGGTCTGGATTGCATGGGCTGATGTGGCAAGAGGCAGGCAGTGAGGAAACTGTCCCCTGTTGTGTCCTGGAGCTAGAAATTTTGTGACAGCAGTGGGACGTATGGCTGCACCGAGGGAGGAGAAGGAATCCTGTGTGGTGGAACAAAAGCTTAAACACAGTCTTTGCATAATGTATTGAAAGTGGTGTGCAGTTCCTTAAATAACTTTCAATAAAATTTACAAGCCAAGTGCTTGTCAGTCTCTGCCCAGCCCAGACCCTGAGGTTTACAGCAGGGGCGATGGGTCCGGTTGCCGTCTGTCGCCCCAACATCTAGGTTGTTGTGAGGATAAAATGGTGGCGAAAACAGCCCTTTTCTTCTCTGCTTTGTAGAGGAAGGATGGGATAGGAATGTAATAGAATATTTATTCATCTTAAGACCTTTGCACGAGTTGCCAGAGACACCCAGAACTGGTTTAACTTGCTGGGCAACTGAGTTGAAAAGTGCCTACCTGTTTTTCCTCATGTCTTTTAGGTGAAGAGGCTGGAGTCTTGGGCTAAAACTATTACTGTTGCTTTCCTTATTCTCTCCCTCCCCACCGCCGCAGTGATAATGTTCTCTCTCTCTCTCTCTATATATATATGAGAATAAGAAAATTTCCAGATGCAACCTGCAGTAGATATGTGCAGGGAGAGATTGCTCAATCCTTTCCCCTCCAGAATGTTGTTGTAAGAGTCGGTTTCTCAGCTCAAAATCACCCTCAGCATCTTGCTTTCTCCCTCCCTTCCCCATTGATGGTGCAAACGAACTGCATAGAATTCCTAATATCATTTCCCCTCCTGTCAATCCTGCAGGTCAAAATGCAGCTTGGCGTGGATGGATGGGGAGGGAGAGATTTTTGTTTTATAATAATAATGTATTATTTATTCCCCGCCCATCTGGCTGGGTTCCCCCAGCCACTCTGGGCAGCTTTCAACAATAGTCCTTCAGATATTAAAAGCTTTCCCAAACAGGGCTGCCTTCAGATGTCTCCTGAAAGTCTGGTAGTTGTTTTTTCCTTTGACATCTGGTGGGAGGGCGTTCCACAGGGCAGGCGCCACTACCGAGAAGGCCCTCTGCCTGGTTCCCTGTAGCTTAGCTTCTCGCAGTGACGTAACTGCCAGAAGGCCCTCGGAGCCGGACTTAGTGTCTGGGCAGAATGATGGAGGTGGAGACGCTCCTTCAGGTATACTGGACCGAGGCCGTTTAGGGCTTTAAAGGTCAGTACCAACACTTTGAACTGTGCTCAGAAACGTACTGGGAAGCCAATGTAGGTCTTTCAAGACCGGTGTTATGTGGTCTTGGCGTCCGCTGGGTCACCTTCAAAGGTAGCCCCACATAGAGTGCATTATTTGAGAAGGAAAAAGACTGGGCGCAAGCGCAGGCCCAAAGTTTGGTATCCTGAGACCAAGCAAGATGGCGGCTGACCTGTTTGTCTGCACCCAGATCTGTCCCCTATAAAGCAAGAGATGTGGAGCCCATTTTGAAGAGCAAAATGGGAGTATAGGGAAGGGCAGCTTCCATTGGCCGCACGATATACCTATGTTAAATAAAACGATATACCTATGTTAAAGGCTTAGCATTTCAGTCCCTTATTTTTGCTTTGTCATTTTATTTTTCATAATAAAAAGAGTTCACTAGGCCAAGGCTTTATTTATTGTGGGTTCATAGTTAGCTTTATTGAGCCATTTTGACTACTGGGTGTTGTTGTTTTTCTGCTGCTGTTTTAGTGTGCCTGTTCTGTGGATTTTTGTATGGTTTTATTGTCATGTACTGGGATCTCCCCCCCCCCCTTTCTGATTTTACGCTCTGCTTGATGTTTTATAAGTCGCTTAGAGACTGTTTATGTAGCAGGCTACTGATAATTTGAACAAATCTTTCCCAGACTGCATCTATATTAAAATTTCATAGAATTGTAGAGTGGGAAGGGACCATGAATCTAGTCCAGCCCCTTGCAATGCAGGAATCTTTTGCCCAGTTTGGGGCTCGAACCCACAACTCTGAAATTAAGAGTCTCATACTCTACTAACATAGGGACATGGGTGGCGCTGTGGGTTAAACCGCAGAGCCTAGGACTTGCTGATCAGAAGGTCAGCAGTTCGAATCCCCGTGATGGGGTCAGGTCCCATTGTTCGGTCCCTGCTCCTGCCCAGCTAGCAGTTCACAAGCATGTCAAAGTGCAAGTAGATAAATACCGTATTTTTTGCTCTATAAGACTCACTTTTTCCCTCCTAAAAAGTAAGGGGGAATGTGTGTGCGTCTTATGGAGCGAATGCAGGCTGCGCAGCTATCACAGAAGCCGAACAGCAAGAGGGATTGCTGCTTTCACTGCGCAGTGATCCCTCTTGCTGTTCTGGCATCTGAGATTCAGAATATGTTTTTTCTTGTTTTCCTCCTCCAAAAACTAGGTGCGTCTTGTGGTCTGGTGCGTCTTATAGAGCGAAAAATACGGTAGGTACCGCTCCGGCGGGAAGGTAAACGGCGTTTCCGTGCGCTGCTCTGGTTCGCCAGAAGCGGCTTAGTCATGCTGGCCGCATGACCCGGAAGCTGTACGCCGGCTCCCTCGGCCAATAAAGCGAGATGAGCGCCGCAGCCCCAGAGTCGGCCACGACTGGACCTAATGGTCAGGGGTCCCTTTACCTTTACCTTACTCTACTAACTGAGCTTAATGTGTTTTTATTGCTTGTTGTTTGCTGCCCTGGGCTTCTTTGGGAGGAAGGGAAAGATGTAGGTTTTAAAATAAATATAGAATAGGTTTGGGTTTACTGGATGCTAGATTTGGGACGTAGCTGTTCATGTACCTGCATGCAGCCCAAGGGTGAAACTGGCCAAAGCTCTGGGAGAGGGTTAGCTTTGCAGGTAGAGAACATCGGGTCCAATCTCTGACTTCACCTGTTAAAAGATCTAAATGGAAAGAGCCTTAGGAAACGTTTCTGAAACCTGGCTTTAAGGCCTACTGAGAATTATAAGCTAGGTATTTATTTAAAACTATAATGCTTTCCTATTGGGAATAGCCAAAGAAGCTTACAGCAGCAAACAATTGTGTTAAGTGCAGTAAGAATGTATGGCTAAAATCTTCACAAGCAGCCTCTACAATTGTTAAGGAATAATTAGGAGTCGGGTAAAAACTCAGAGATACACAAATTGCCCATTGAAAACCCTTAGAGAGTTAAAAAGGTCTTGGCTTGTCCTCTGAGCAGTACATCAATGATGGTGTCTTCACAAACCTGCCTTGTGAAGTATCCCAAGAGACATGCTCCTACAGTGGCTCCCAAACTCACCCCCCCCCATCCCCACCTCACAAACCCAGCTGAAAATTGCTGAGGGTCTTGGTACACCACTGAGCTATTTTTCCATCTGTCGTAGCAGTTGCCATGCTAGACGCTGTATGATTCTTAATTGTACCTGCGTTGCTTCTTTAATTTTTTTATTGTATTTTATCGTGTTACTGTTCAAATTCTGCGGAATTAAAACTGTGACGCAGTAAAACACAATATAATAAATAAGACGCAGTAAAACTACAATTAGAAATCAATATGAATGTTTAATGGAGACAGGCTGCAAACCATCAGGATGAAACAGGTGGAGTTTGAGAATCCCTGCTCAGTGTTAGAAATTTGCCAGGTGCCATTTTGCTACTGGTGGGTCCATTTGAGACCATGTGGAGATCTCTGGATGGCAGGTTGGCAAATGACACCTGCATCTTGCTGGAAAGCTTTCTTAAGCAGGTAAGCAGAAGAACTAATTGATCGTGTTTATATCCTACCTTTTTCCTCCAAGGAGTGCATAAGTTGTAAACTACGTAATTTGAGATTTCCCCCCCCTTAAAATATAAGGCGGTATAGAAATGAAATTAATGATCCTAATAAGAAAAGGGCCTAGACATTCCGTTGTGGTGGCTGTAACTCATGTTTAAAGTGTCATTTGGCAATTAGCTTCTGTATCTGAGTTTCTAACTGTTCTGTACTGAAGTTCTCACCCTGGGCCAGCATGGGGATACTGTAGATACTTATGCAAATGAAGGATCGAAAGTGACGTTCAGTGATTGGATAGTTTGTATGCAAATGAAGGATCGAAAGTGATGTTCAGTGATTGGATAGTTTGTATGCAAATGAAGGATCGAAAGTGACGTTCAGTGATTGGATAGTTTTAGAAAGTTGCTACAGTTACGTTGTTGTGGAGCTCTATATAAGCAGGCTGACTGAGCTCTTCAGTTCAGTTCTGTTTGGCCTTTGAATAAACAAGAGCTGTTTGAAGAATCGCTGTGTCGTCTGATATGTTCGCCCACAACTTAGCACTAACACTGCCCCTGCTGTAGGGTACCATGAGAGGACTAAACGGGGACATGCAATGGGGGGATTCTGTGAACTCCAAACACTGATCCATGATGGGCGACTTTTTCCCAGGGAGTGGAATTCTGGTATATCTGGGACAGCAGAGAAAACGTCTCTGCTATCAGATGTTTAGGAGACCCTGAGCTAGGTCACTGGTCTCCATGCCTATATAAAGGAGCTGTTTCTGAGAAACTCACTCTTTTTTTATATCCACCAGGCCGCTCTGCTAACCTCACTTGAGGAATAATAATCATTCCTTGCTAAGGGCACTCTGGAATCCATTTCCTGTCTGGTGTTACATTCTATTTTTCTTTACTCTTGTTAAAAATAGGTTGCAAAGGAAACAATCAGTTTGGACACAGTTTGAATGGCCCGAAAGGAAATGTATGGAAGGATTTGCAGCTGTTATTTATATATTTCACATATTTCTCCTTTCTCTGGCGTATTGCATTTCGGAGGAGAGCTGAAACATCTGATGACATCATCCAACAGGATTTTTATTATTTTTGCTTCTTTCAAGAGGTTGCATTCATTTTGATATATGGTGGGTTGCTTTTTAGCATATTTTCCCAATACAGCAAAACGTTGCTGCAATTTGCAAATTTTATAAAGAAAATTATGGCATGATTAGCTACAATTCTGTATAATACAAAGCACATGCTGAGTAAGATCTTTGGAGATCATTCCTTAGTTCATACTGGGTTTTTGCCCATCTTTGCGTTTCCTTTGGGAGATAATTTTTATGATTATGGAAAACAGGAAGGCTGTGCTCACACTGTCCTGCACTGAGCATTCATTCTCTGCATTCCCAGGACTGGGTTTTTAATATATGTTCCATTGATGTACCTTGCTATAAGATACTACTGTCTGAGGCATTGTTCTTAAACCAGCTTCACATGGTTTGCTTGTTCTTGATTCATCTCTAGCCCAGGTGTGAACACTTTTGCATAGAGCAACAACATTCTCCTCCCAGCAGCAGACGCCAGTGTCTAAACAAGGAGAAACGGTTTCAGTGCAAACTTGGAGGCAGAATCCCGTGTATTCTGAAATTTCACAATGTGGAAGCTGCTATTTGGTCTTGAATTCAGAATCCTGTGAATATGTCCTGAAAGCAAACCAAACAAGGTGGTAGTCCCTAAGATGGTAAAGATAGGGTTGAAAAAAGTTGGGAAAAGTCTGGAGAAACTTCAGCAGCCACCGTACAGAGTAGTGCTTAGCCAGGCTACCTTGCTCTGGCGGGCAGCAAAAAACCTGGAAGGTTTAACAGCCCCCATTGGGTTAATAGACTCTGCATGTGGACTGTGCTTAACTCTGGTAGGTCACAACTTGTTCAGGCCTGATCTGTCCAGCGAGATCCTGACTTTGTTTCCAAGTCTTTTCGGTGCAGTGTACCCAATGCATGCCCGAATGTTGCACTGAAAGCAGATGCCGACTTTTCATTCCTCAGTCTGCTGCTTCTCCTGTCGTGCTTCAGATACTCAGAGGGGGAACATTCCTGTAAGAGTGCTGTCATTCACTGTGTCACAGAAGCATGATAATGAAGATCTCCGAACTTGCTGATCCTGGAATGAGAAGGGCAGGCCTTTAAAACAGTGAATGCTCAAAAGGATACAGATTTTTTTTCTTTCTGCATAGAATGATAAGAGTTGGAAGGGACCCTGAGAATCATCTAGTCCAACCCCCTGCAATGCAAGGATATGCAGCTGTCCCATACGGGGATCAAACATGTTGTCAGCACCATGCCTCTAACCAGCTGAGCTCCCAGTGCCTTGTAGCTCAGCCCACGATCCCTGTGTAAACGTTTACCTACTGTTATGTACTGAAGTTCTCACCCTGGGCCAGCAGGGGGATACTGTAGATAGTTCAGGTCCACATATGCAAATAAGGTATCGAAAGTGACGTTTAGTGATTGGATAGTTACAGAAAATGGTTACTGTTGCGTTGTAGTGGAGCTCTATATAAGCAGGCTGGCTGAACCCTTCAGTTCAGTTCTCTTCTGGCCTGTGAATAAACAAGAGCTGCTTGAAGAATCGCTGTGTCGTCTGATATGTTCACCCACAACTTAACACCTACAATGTGCTTCTAGATCGGGGTCGGCAAACTAAGGCCTAGGGGCTGGATGCGGTCCCCGCGGCTCGTAAATCCGGCCCGCAGACCCTGCCGCCCGCTCGGTCAGTCCCCGCACTCTGCGGACTCCTTGCTGCATGGGGATTGACTTCCAAGTTCCTGCAGCCAATCTGAAGCCTCGTTGCCCGTGTGCTGAGGTAAATGGATGGAGAGGCCGGCGGGCGGGCGGCGGGTCTGGGCCGTGCCATGGGCATCGTGACGGGCACATTGCGGGGCTTCAACCGGAGCTTGGTGCGCCTGGTGCTTGGCTTGGCGCTGCTGCTGGTGGCGCACTCGGCAGCCACGCTGGAGCAGCTGGAGGGCGAGCTGCACACACCTGCCTGGCACTCCACATGCGCAGCCTGCCCGCTGACCTGGCCTTCGATGACAGGCCGCAGCGCATGGTGCACACTGCCTGGGAGCTCCGCGGGGACAGGCCGATGGAGCAGCTGCTGTTCGTCAACAACGCCGGTGAGCAGGCAGTGCTGAGACAGGCTCCTGAGTGCATGCAGAGTGCGTTCCTCCTCCAGGTCTGGAGGCAGCTGCAGGACCTGCTTGCAGAATATTTATATTTTTCAAAATATGGTCCGGCCCCCACAAGGTCTGAGGGACTGGCCCCCTGATGAAAAAGTCTGCTGTCCCCTGCTCTAGATGTATAGGTTCCCGGTTTCCCCTCATAAATATTTTGCTGCTGTGCTTTAAAGATCCAAAAGGTTGGGAGAAGATGTGGCCTTTTTTTCAAATGAGGGCAACATTTAATTTCTTACCACCTTCAGCAATAACCCAGTGGTCTGAAAATCTACACGTTCCTGCCTGCTCAAGGAGTCTTTTGAGCCATCTAGAGAGCCCACAGTGGAGTTTGCCTTTCGTTTTCAGTGACACTATGGATTCTGGAATATCAACCCATGGTGCACTGCTTCTGAATTGGGACACTGTGGCCCAGTTGAAACATGGCAGCAGTTGTGAACAAAATACAGTACTTGTCCACGTAAGCGTTGTCAGATAGCTTCCGCCTCAGTTTTTTGCAAGACTTTTCCCCCCGAGAAAATTAAATTTCTTTTTCTCTGCACTCACACGTGTTGCTGGAATTAATGCTTGTGAGGTTCCAACCGGGAAGGTGCTTGTGAGGCAAGTGGGGCGTCAAGGGGAAAATGAGGCACTTGGCGAAGAACTCAGCCTCCAAAAATTGCAGCTTACCAACAAGAACAGCAACAAGTTTGTAGCCTTCTGGGCTGTAAAGGGGGCTACCCCACAAAACTCTTTGATCATTGGGTGACTTGCAGAAATAAGCATCTATATTACACACATGATTTTCCACCGTGAGTCAAAGCAGGATAGCCTTTGTGATGATTTTTAGGGTTGCCATATTTCAAACAGTGAAAATTCAGACAGAAAAGTTGAGCTTTTTTGGCAAAGTTTTGCCCAAAGTTGTTGGCAAAATCACAAAGAGCCGTTTTTTAGCTATGTTTATGGGAAATAGGCAAAAATGGCATTGTCAACATAGGCTGCCATATGTAAGGATTTTCCAGGACATTTGGCCTATTTCTGTCCGGACATGGCTGCCGACTGCAGTATTCCAGTTACTTCCGGGAAATGTCTGGACGTATGGCAGCCCTGTGATTCCTCTCCCCTCCCTCCCAGCTTAGTACGTATACATGGGTGGAGCATATCTCCAATATGGGAAAATACTTGTGCCCATGGGGTTCTAGGAAGACAATGGATTGGTGGTGTTCAACACCAGAAGTTCTAGCCCCTGTGTTCAGTGCAGCTGGCAGTTCTGTGTATACAAAAATATTTGTCAGAGTATCTGGGACAATAAAAAAATCTCATATAAAGTTGTAGAAGCAGTAGGGTTGTGTGTGTTCGTTGTTGTTTTTTAAGGGTGTTTCAGAACAGTGTTGTACAAAAGCAAACTGGCACGTTGTCCCATTTTCCTGTAGCCAAAGGCCTTCTCTCCCTTCCAGTTCGCACGTCATAGTGGACCATAGATTAATGGATTACAGTGGCCTTCCCATTTTAGCCTAACAACAACAACAACTTAGAGACGACCAAGAGTGAAAAGCCTATGGTCACCCAGTGAGCTTCATGGCTGAGTGGAGATGCAACCCTGCTTCCAATCCAGCACTCTGCCCACCACATTACCCTGATTCTGTTAAGTATCCTAACAAATTTCACAAATTTCTCATTCATTCACAGAGTTCAGTGCCCAACAGTGTGTCTGTGTGTGTATACAAAAATATAAATACAGTGTACATAATAATACGGACCTACTAGGATGGTCTCCTCTGACTAGGCACAGGTTTTCCCCAACTTTGCTACCCAAGATCTTTTTTAAAAAAGAGGTCAGGATTGCATTTGGCAAATTGTACGTACCAAGCACGTGTTCTTCCCCTGAGCTGCAGCCTCACCCCTCGGCAGACAGGCCTGCACTTGTTAATACTACGGGCGAGGGCTGCGAAAACACTTCTGGCTTGCCTGGTCTGCTCACGCTCACCTGACCCACATGTCCTGGGCAAAGAACACATGAGAACCGATGCCCGCACATGGTTGTTATGCAAGATTGACAACCGGTTTCAAGATTAAAATGATACCCGTTTCCTCTAGGCTGGGGCTGAGTCTGCATCACAACATTGGCACTGCCGGCAGCAGGGTGAGCAGCTGGGAGATACGAACGGTTGACATTTAAAATTGAGGCTGGCCTTGGGATGACCCGCTATTGACATGCCACTCAGAAAACCACAACAGTGATGATGGAAAAGGGATCAAGCTAGTCTGCTGTGTGAATCCCTCTCTCCGGCAGGTCTGCTCTAAACAGATCCAGGCTCTGTGTTCAAATATCATTCATGGCTTTTACAGTTCCTGATTTTTATTTGGCACGTGATCGTAATCCTGTCTTATTTTGTAGTGTGGCAGTGTTTCGTGTTTTTATATTGCAAGTTGCCGTGAGACTTTAAAAACCTTTTAAAGGTGGTATAAAAATATTTTAAATGATCTTCTATCTGAGGACGTGCTGCTTTCTGCATGCTAAATTTGACTTGGAATGTGGCTTCTGACGTGTGATCGCAGAGCGAGAGAGTACACCCATAAATCAGTTTTCAGGGCTGGTTCAGACATGCATGCTCTCATTACTTGATGGAAACTGTGATTTGCATGTATGAATGGGAAATCACAGGTCATAGACAGGCTGTTCATACCACCTGGCCCTTGTGGCCCCTTCCAACTCTGCAATTCTACAATTCTATGTCATGCTTTTCATTGGCATTTATACACACACTCTGTATAAGGGAGCTTTCTACATTCCTCTAGGACAGGCATGTCCAACTTTCAAGAGAGTGACATCTACTCCCATTATAAAAAAACTGGCAGTGATCTACCAAAGCTGTTGAGCTTTATTTTTTTTTGGGGGGGGGGGGAGCGATCTACCACAGAGCCCTCACAATCTACCAGTGGATCACTATCTACCTGTTGGCCATCCCTGCTCTAGGACTAGGCAATGGCTGTGATTTCCTATCTGTTCAATCTGAGGGGAAACCAGCATGGGGAAAATCTGGTTTGGGGCTTGGCACCACACGTGACTTGATGCCAGGGAGCACACCAGGTCAAGGGTGGCATGGCAGGATCATGGCAACCTGCACAGTCAAACAGACCGAGCAGGTTTTGCAGAGAGTCGTTGCAGGGTTTGCCGAGGAGCTCTGAGCACAAACTGCTGACAGCCTGCTTTCACTCTCTCTCAGGTGTCTTCTCCAGATGGTAGCCCTCCTGGCTAGTGGCAGCTAGTGCCCATTGGGACTGGTAGGGCATAAAGCAAAGAGGCCAACAGTCGGCAGAGTCAGTGACAGGAAGAGTCAGCAAGTTCTGGTTCTGTCTATGTCTAGCTCCTTGCTGAGTTTTCCAAGGACAAAACCGAGGGGAGGAAGATGACAGCCAGGACCCCCATTGTTGTGGACTGGCTGGCTGCAGAGGAGTGGTGGGAGGCTGGGAAACCCCAAAAGGAACCACCAATAGAAGGAAGCTCAGAGCCAGGGATTGGTGGTAGAACAACAATGAGTGGTCAGAGGAAACATATAAAAGGTAAAGGTAAAGGGACCCCTGACCATTAGGTCCACTCGTGGCCAACTCTGGGGTTGCGGCGCTCATCTTGCTTTATTGGCCGAGGGAGCTGGCGTACATCTTGCGGGTCATGTGGCCAGCATGACTAAGCCGCTTCTGGTGAACCAGAGCAGCGCACGGAAACGCCGTTTACCTTCCTGCTGGAGCGGTACCTATTTATCTACTTGCACTTTGACGTGCTTTCGAACTGCTAGGTTGGCAGAAGCAGGGACCAAGCAACAGGAGCTCACTCCGTCGCGGGGATTCGAACCACCGACCTTCTGATCGGCAAGTCCCAGGCTCTGTGGTTTAACCCACAGCGCCACCCGCATCCCTGAGGAAACATATACCAGAAAGTAAATCCTATTGAACTCAGTGGGACCTAGTTTGGAGTAAAAATGCTTCGGATTGCAATATAAGGCTGCCCAGTCTTTTCCCAGTAACCTGGGAGTAAGCTCCATTGAATACAGTGGGGCTTACTTCTGAGCAGACAATGTAAGGCTCCATTTACAATAAAGGAAGAAACAGGCCCCGCATTTTCTAAGAAATGCTTGCAATGGAAGAATTTTAAGTGGATCGGTGACCCTTTCCTTCAAAATTATAGGGAGGGCTTCATATGCCAGCTTCACCATTTCCTTCATTTGGTGCCGGGATTTTAGTTTCAGGATAAACAGGACTCTGTTTCTGCACCTGCACACACACCACTTTTAATTGTTCTCCGAGACGTGGAGGAGAGGAAAAAGGGAAAGCAGGACATTCCGGGATCCAATCAGAAACAGGCGCGGCTTCTGTAATTCCGGGACTGATCCTGGAAAATCAGGATACTTGGATACCATTGGCTCTGGCTGTGATTGGCTCTGACTCCCCCTACCCTTGGTCCACTTCCTTTCTGCCCTACCAACCCCAAAGAGCACCAACCACCACCAGTATTATGTCGTGTTGCTCTGCTACAGGGTGTCTGTGGTGGCGGAAATCTGGAGGGGAAGCCTCTTCATCTAGAAGCTTCCGCCTCAAAAACAGATCCTGCAAATTCCGCCGATCCTCAAAATCCCCCCCCCCCCCCGTGCAAGATGGGATTTCCTGAGCCCCACGTTGGCCAGTACAGTAATAATTTGAAAGCGAGAGGAGCCTTTATTTTTTTAAGGACAATATGCCTGCCATCAAAGGCTTGGTCATCTTCCAAGTTCATTAAAATATGTTAATTACGTACAAGTGAAAACACTTAAGTTTGGCCCTTCAACCCTTTTACTGAGTTTGCAAGGCGGCTACCGGTGTTGAACAGATTGCTTGCCCCGAAGCAGAACTTCAACACAATTTATGACCACCCTGTCTCCATGTAGCAACTGCCGTCTTTTCTTGAGCGAGTTGCTTGCTGGGCATTCACTAATTGAGCTGAGCACCCCACTCCCCCCCCCCCACCCCCAGCTGCCTTACGGAGTCCCTTTGTCCTGCTTGGCTTCCCAGCAATGCAAATTCAGAATCGCAGGAGCAGGTTCTTGATACGCTTTGAGCTGCCTCTGCTGTGAGCCGGCTTTTGTGAACAAACCTCCGCCTGCGAAAGTAGAATTGGACCACCTTGTAAGACGTGCCTCCCCCCTCCGTGTGTGTGTTGTATAACGTATGTTTGCCCCAAAGAATGGTTCTCTTGCTGTTAAATTTATGCACTATGCAGGCATCTGCACTAAGCGTTTGACGCATCATCATGTCACTTCATGCAAACCAAAACAATCCTGGGAACTGTAGTTTAAGGCTGCTAAGAGTTCTTAAGAGACCTCTGTTCCCGTCACAGAACTACAAATCCCAGAGTTCTCCGGGAAGAGAGGTTGAGTGTGTACCCTCCAACATTTCTCCAATGAAAATAGGGACATCCTGAGGAAAAGCAGGACGTTCTGGGACCAAATCAGAAAGCAGGACTGCTTCTGTAAATCCAGGACTGTCCCTGGAAAACAGGGACACTGGGAGGGTCTGTGGTTGTTAAATTTCCTTTGGAAATACCCAGCTTACCTGACCATTTGTGCTCCCCTGTTCTCTTAGTTATCTGGAAGCAGCAGAAAAGCTGCCTGACTCAAAGGCCTCCTTTTTAAACTATGGTTTAGTACTATGTGAAGCCTGCCCCCACAAACTTAACTATGGCTTGCTTACCATTAAAAAACCATGGTATGAAGTTATGGTTTGTTGTTGGCGCACAAACTTTGGTTTGTTTCCGTTGCAGCTTGGTGTCATGTCTGAACCCAGAACCCTCTCTTAGCCATGGTTTGTTTGACCACTCCAAATGCTCATCAAACCACAAAGGCATGAGGTAAGAACAGCTGGGGAGCGAGCCAAACATTAGAGAAACAAATTGTGGTTTCTTTGATCACCTGTGGGAGAACCTGTGGTGTGTTAAACAAACATTGATTTAGGATTATGGGGAAGCCAGCCATTTGTTTGGTGGCCAGTGCAATCTCACACACATGCACTGCACGCCCTTGCACCCCCTCAATCTTGGGTGCAAGTCAGTGCCTCTGATGCAGTAAATTCCCATGCAAATACGTTCCCCAGCTGTGTGTGTGTGTGTTGAGCATGGAAGTCATGCTGTGCAGTGCAGTGCCCTTGCAACAAACGGTTGCGCTAGTGATTGAGGTGTAGAATGCGTCTGCAGGAATATACCAGGCACTTATAACATCCTAAACTCTGGTGCTCCTATTAATGGCTTGGAAATAAAACTCAGCAAAGGGTGTGTAGGTAGACGGAAGGCTCACAGTAGCCTTTGCTGCTGTGTCGTGTAGGGCATAATCTGTGTGGATCGTGAAGCAAGTCCATGCTTTTAGCCCTGTCCTGACTGGGGTCACTGTCTCCTTGCAACAACAGCATGTTGCACGTGCTTGTATGCAGAACGCAAGTACCTACGCTCATGTAGGGAGCTGCATGTGGTCAGGATACCCACACGGTGCAAGTGGTTGTGCGATTTGTGGCAGTGTAGCCTATTTTGCGACTGGTGCAGGTCCAATTGCGACCACGTGGAGATCACTGGGCACCAGGTTGTCAAATGACCTCTCCATCTGGCTGGCCCTTCCAGCTTTCATAAGCAGGTCCCCAGAAGAGAGAGTTTATTTATTGCATTTATATCCCATCTTTTTCTCCATGGATGACATGGTTCACCCCTCTCCTCAGTTAATCCCTACAAGGACCCTGTGGGGTAGGTTAGGAGGCTGTGACTGGCCCAAGGTCACCCAGTGAGCTTCAGGACAGAGTGGGGATTTGAACCCTGATCTCCCAGGTCCTAGTCTGACCCTCTAACCACTACACCACACTGGCTTCTTAAGAGTGCTTCTGCTATGGTGCAACTATATAAATTAAGTAGCTAAATAAATATGGGGAAAGCAAAATGTCACTTAGATAAGGATCTGATATATTTTCCTTGAAGCTTGAATTTGTTTTATTCTGGGTTGTTTTATTTGAGGTTTTAATGTGTTGTAAACAGCTTTGAGATTTCCCCCCCTTTAAAATATAAAGTGGCATAGAAATGAAATGAATAATAATAATAACAATAAATGCTGTTGCAAAAAAAAAAAAAAAGTGCCTAGATATTTCATTGTGATGACCATGGCCTAGATTTAAGGTACCATTTGGAGATCACCTTAAATACCTGATTTTCCAATACTGCTACTCAGGAGAATGGAACTGTTGATGCACAAGTAACCTGTAGTGCAGTTTTGGGATCTTGGAGAAGCAAAAGCTGGTAAACCACAACCATCCTGATGTATTTAATCTAGGTGTTTGCTGAATCAGAACTCCCATAGTCCAGAGCCATTCATTGAGTTTGGAGGTCGAGGCTGATGCGAACTGTATCATGAAGGCAGTGAGGCAGCCCAGGATGCTCATCTCTGATCTAATGTCACTACAGTGGTACCTCTGGTTAAGAACTTAATTTGTTCCAGAGGTCTGTTCTTAACCTGAAACTGTTCTTAACCTGAAGCACCACTTTAGCTAATGGGGCCTCCCGCTGCCGCCACGTGATTTCTGTTCTCATCCTGAAGCAAAGTTCTTAACCCGAGGTACTATTTCTGGGTTAGCGGAGTCTGTAACCTGAAGCGTCTGTAACCTGAAGTGCTGTAACCCGAGGTACCACTGTACTAGCATTAACTACAAAGGAGAAACAGATGACATCCTTTCTTGACAGGATAGGGGTATGGCGCTGTGCTCTTCCTGAATCAGTGGAGATGGAAACTTGGGAGCCGTCAAGGAGATTGTGTCTCCCCGGTAACTGTCTGCTCCTTCTAGAGAGAGGTTTGTTGTTCTCCCCTCGAGACCCAATGCTCTGCTGGCTTCAGGCAACTGCCTAGGAAGGAGTCCTAGGAAGGAGCCCATCCACCCCAAAGACTTATAATGAAACGGCCAACCAGAAAGACTACAAAGCCTTTGATTCCACCAGAAGCACTAGAAGCAGAGGCTATGTATCTCCTACAAGTTCTGTGCAAGTGTTAAAGAAAGCATAGAAAGGATGCCCAGCGCTGGGCAAGGAATCTAGCTTTTTACAAAACACAAAGTTTCTAGCTTTTACAGATGAATCGCCCTTAGCCCTTGTGAAGTCTAACTTGATTTATTAGTTTGACTTCCTCCATGGAGGCAGTGAGAGATTTTCCCTTCTTGGGCTCCATGGTCACTGCAGATGGTGACAGCAGCCACGAAATTAAAAGACACCTTTTCTTCTTGGGAGAAAAGCAATGACAATCCTAGACAGCATCTTAAAAAGCAGAGACATCACCTTGCCAACAAAGGTCCGTATAGTTAAAGCTATGGTTTTCCCAGTAGTAATGTATGGAAGTGAGAGCTGGACCATAAAGAAGGCTGATCACCGAAGAATTGATGCTTTTGAATTATGGTGCTGGAGGAGACTCTTGAGAGTCCCATGGACTGCAAGAAGATCAAACCTCTCCATTCTGAAGGAAATCAGCCCTGAGTGCTCACTGGAAAGACAGATCCTGAAACTGAGACTCCAATACTTTGGCCACCTCATGAGAAGAGAAGACTCCCTGGAAAAGACCCTGATATTGGGAAAGATGGAGGGCGCAAGGAGAAGGGGACGACAGAGGACTAGATGGTTGGATAGTGTTCTCGAAGCTACCAGCATGAGTTTGACCAAACTGTGGGAGGCAGTGGAAGACAGGAGTGCCTGGTGTGCTCTGGTCCATGGGGTCACAAAGAGTCGGACATGACTAAACAGCTAAACAACAACATGAGACCAGGTTCCAGTGTACATCTCCCTTCCCCAACAAGGTGTCCCAGATGTTGGACTGCCAACTCCCACCAGTCCCAGCCCACACGGCAGATGGTCAGGGAAAGATGCAAGATGCAGTCCAGCAGCATCCGCAGGGAACCCCGGTTATGAAGCTACGTGACAATCTACCTCCCCTCTTGCAACCGCCTGCTTTGTCTTCACAACAACCCTGTTGTTAGAGGTGGTGATTAGGGCAAGGTCTTCCAGTGAGCTTTGTGGATGAGTGGAGATTTGAACCAGGGTTTCAAAAGAACATAAGAAGACTGGATCAGGCCAAAGACTCTTTTAGTCCAGTATCCTGTTCTCACAGTGGCCAAACTGATGACTATGAGAAGCCCACAAGCAAGTCCTGAGCACAACAGCAACCTCTCCACTTGTGATTCCCAAAAAACTGGCATTCCTTTTTTTTAAAAAAATAATTTTTATTGAGTTTTCCACTTAAATCATATTCACATTTTGTTACATAATTCTATGACTTAATATATTACTCTGTAAGAGCATCGACCTCCTTCCCTCCCTCTTTCTGACTTCCGCATAACTTTCCATATTCTTCGCATTTCTATAAGCACTTATTTACCCTTTGTCAAATTATAATATTTCACCTTATTATCAGTTCCTTATATTTACATTACAAAACATTTCAATTCAAGCCTACAAACGTTTTCAGATGTTTACAATTTTCTCTCATATAAAATATAAATTTGTTCCAGTCCTTTTGAAACAGTTCGTCACGCTGATTCCGGATCTTCCCCATCAACTTGGCCGTCTCTACGTATTCTCATCATCTTGACCTGCCAATCTTCCAGTGTCGGAAGTTCCTGCTGCTTCCATTTCTGAGCCAGAAGTGTCCTTGCAGCCGTTGTGGCATACATAAACATGTTTACATCACTCTTATGTATTTCCTCACCAATTAATTCTGATGTGTTCAGTGAAGGTAGAATATAGCCCTTGTGGCTATTAGCTGCTGATAGCCTTAGCCTTCATGAATGGTTCCTTTAAAGCCATGTAAGTTGGTGGCCATTGCTACTTCTCCCTAGTCCGATGCTCTAACCACTACACTACCCAGATTCTCTGTAATCTGTAACAGGCGTAAAGGTAAAGGGACCCCTGACCATTAGGTCCAGTCGTGGCTGACTCTGGGGTTGCGGCGCTCATCTCGCTTTATTGGCCGAGGGAGCCGGCGTACAGCTTCCAGGTCATGTGGCCAGCATGACTAAGCCACTTCTGGCGAACCAGAGCAGCGCACGGAAACGCCGTTTACTTTCCTGCCAGACCGGCACCTATTTATCTACTTGCACTTTGAAATGCTTTCAAACTGCTAGGTTGGCAGGAGCAGGGACCGAGCAACGGGAGCTCACCCCGTCACAGGGATTCGAACCGCCGACCTTCTGATCGGCAAGTCCTAGGCTCTGTGGTTTAACCCACAGCGCCACCCACGTCCCTATAGTAACAGGCATAGCCAGGTGGAAATTCTGCAAAAAAATGGCACATGTGCAAATGCCCTTGATCTGTACAGGTTTTGGAACTCCGGTAACCTTTGCAACGGAGTACGCATGACCCCAGTTACCTGGCTGGGAGTGGAGAGAGCAGCTGGATAGCTTTGCCTGAATTGCTGGTGACAAATAGCCTGTTGCTATTAATCCTCCTGCTGGCGTGCTGAGTGTTACTTCCCATTCTGCTCTAATGAGCCGAGGATCTTGGCCGCTGCCCCCCTCCACGCTGCAAGGGCCTGCCTCAAGCAGAGTGGTTGGGCTGTGAATGGGACCAGCCTGTCTGGGCTCTCTAGCCTTCAGCTTCGGCTTGGCTTGGAGATTCCTGCTTGCCCGCTAGCTATGATATCTCCAGCAGATGTCTCTCAGCTGTTCTTGGCAGCTGGCGGGGAGATGCAAAGGCAAGGAGCAGGGAGGTGGACGAGGAGGAGGAGGAGAAGGAAGTGAAGGCATTCCATCGGTACTTCCAGCTGCTGTTGCGAAATAGACCACTGCGACCTTTTCTTTTAAACTCCAGGGAGAAAGATTACTGAAGGCAAGAAAAATTAAGCGAAATGATGTTTATGGGGGTGGGAAGAAGGGGGAAGTTGGTTTCAGCAAAGCCCGATATAGCCTTGCCTCCTTTTCAATTTGTTCTGTTTTCAATTTGTGTGCCACCTTTCTAAATTGGGATGTCAGGAAACTGCTTTTATATCGAGTCGGTCCATTGGTCTTTCCAGCTTAGTCATTGAGTGGCAGCAGCTCTCCACTGCTTCAGGTAGGGTCCCCCCTCCCCAATCCTACCTGGAATATACCTGGTACCACCTACATGCAAGTAGCTGCCCTACCACCCAGCTGTGGCCTTCCCTGCCCCCCAGTTACTGTACCCAAGGCAGTTAACAACCCACAGAAATGACAAAGCGTATAATAATAATAATAATAATAATAATAATAATAATAATAATTTTTATTTATACCCCGAACTCCCCAGCCAAGACCGGGCTCAGGGCGGCTAACACCAGGTATAAAAACAATGGATTAAAATACAACTTTAAAACAAGATTAAAATACAACATTAAAATGCAGCCTCAAGGAAAATCGCATTGCTTCTCTGTAGCAGTTCAAATGATACCTAAAAGCAAATTAATAAGAGGAATCCAATTTCACACATAGCATTACAAAATGCTAATGGAGTATCACTAAACATTTAAAACAAATTTTTTTTTAATTAAAACATTTTTTTAAAAAGCCACCCCCACTGGTTACCCATTGGTTACAAGAAGTATAATTGCAGATTCATAGAATCATAGGATCATAGAGTTGGAAGAGACCACAAGGGCCATCGAGTCCAACCCCCTGCCAAGCAGGAAACACCATCAGAGCACTCCTGACATATGGTTGTCAAGCCTCTGCTTAAAGACCTCCAAAGAAGGAGACTCCACCACACTCCTTGGCAGCAAATTCCACTGTCGAACAGCTCTTACTGTCAGGAAGTTCTTCCTAATGTTTAGGTGGAATCTTCTTTCTTGTAGTTTGGATCCATTGCTCCGTGTCCGCTTCTCTGGAGCAGCAGAAAACAACCTTTCTCCCTCCTCTATGTGACATCCTTTTATATATTTGAACATGGCTATCATATCACCCCTTAACCTCCTCTTCTCCAGGCTAAACATGCCCAGCTCCCTTAGCCGTTCCTCATAAGGCATCGTTTCCAGGCCTTTGACCATTTTGGTTGCCCTCCTCTGGACACGTTCCAGTTTGTCAGTGTCCTTCTTGAACTGTGGTGCCCAGAACTGGACACAGTACTCCAGGTGAGGTCTGACCAGAGCAGAATACAGTGGCACTATTACTTCCCTTGATGGACAAGATGACAGCAGCAAAAACACAGGGAAACAAAATGCAGAAAAAGGAATAACTGAGCAGCTAGATCACATCTTTCCTTCCTTATCCTGGGTGGCCATGTGTCACCCAAGCCGTCCTGAGAACAGGACACCGCCATCTCCATAGATTCAGGATCAGGGTGAGCTTAAGCTGGCACTGCAGATGTTGGGTGCCACAAAATCAGCTTCCCCATTTGGTGTTGATTCTGTGTGGGGGGTGTGTGTGTGTGTGGATCTGCACTCCCCCCCCCCCCCCAATCTCTGAACTTAAATGATCTGGAATCAGAGCAAAGTTCATTTCAATTCTTTGCAAGGATCTTAACCAACTAGCAGGTATTTGGTAGGCCAGTGATAACTGGCCAATAGGTGGGTCATGGTTCTACCTACTGTCTTTTCCTCTTCCTCATCACACTCTAGGCTTTTGTTTCTACAGACACCTCCCACCCCCCAATCTCACATCTCATCTCTCCTCTTTCTGCTGCCCCCATGCCCCTTCTCCCCAACGCAAGGATCTTTGGATTCTCAACGAAGCAAACTAAAAGTTTGTCATTAACAAAACCCAGAGCTGGAGGGGCAGCCCTTGTCCTTAAATGGCCGGCATAAGGTCCAGTTGCCGCTGCCACTTTTGTGTTTGTGTGTGTACCTACGTGCCTCTATGTTGCACAATGACACTGTAAAGCTGGGGCAAAGGCCCAGATCAAAGAGATGGGATGGACCCTGAGGATCATGTAGTCCAGCTGCCTGCAATATCCTGGTTTTAAGAGCATAAGAGTAAGATTATGGCTGGGGAGGATTTTCCAAACTCAGCGGTAAGGAGCCTTGCACAATATTATAGTGCACCATTTTGGCATCTCCAGTTAGGGAATTTGAGGACCAGCGTAACTTTCCTTCTGAGACCTTGAATATCTGTTGCCAGTCAGAGTTCACAATATTGAGCCAGCTCAGTCATTGACTTTCCAATTCCTTGTTGCTTTCTCAAATCTCAGCTTTAATTTTCTGAAGAGAGGGCGAGTTTCTAGTGCTCGTTATGGTAGAGAAGAAACTGGGAAAATGACGTGTTATTATTATTATTATACACATAGCACAGGTTTTGCCAACCTGCCGCTTCCCTGTTGTTTTGAACTATGATTCCCATCAGCCCCAGCCTGCCTGCCTGCCCGATGGTCAGGAATGATGGGAGCTATCGTCTAAAACATTGAGTGCGCACCATGCTGAGGAAGAAAGCATTTGTCTAGCCCAGGTGTGTGAATCTGTGGCTATTCAGATGCGGCTGAATGCAGCTCCCATCATCCCTTGGCCATTGGGCATACTTCCTGGGGCTGATGGGAGTTCTAGTTCAGCAACATTTGTGTTATGTACTGAAGTTCTCACCCTGGGCCAGCAGGGGGATACTGTAGATAGTTTTCACTCAGGTCCACATATGCAAATAAGGGATTGAAAGTGACGTTCAGTGATTGGATAGCTACAGCAAATGGTTACTGTTGCGTTCTAGTGGAGCTGTATATAAGCAGGGTGGCTGAACCCTTCAGTTCAGTTCTGTTCTGGCCTGTGAATAAACAAGAGCTGTTTGAAGAATCATTGTGTCGTCTGATATGTTCACCCACAACTTAACAATTTGGAGGGTTTCAGCTTCCCCACAGATGAGCTAGCCCTTCAGACCCCCAAAGCATTTCACCTATGTCAGACTAGAAAAGAGGCTGATTACATGGTTTGCCTAAGGCCACGGATTTAAGGCTGGGTTTATCAATGTAGCAGAATTAGGCGGGGATGGAGTAATGCCAAGATGCAGAATGGACTGTGCCATGTCCAGGCTGCAAGTGGGAAAAAACACTTTGGGCTGTGTTTCCACATTAAACACCCACCTCCCTGCTGGTAGAAAACTAGCAAACCAGGGAGAAAAGTGCAAGCTCAGTCCTTTCATGCCTACCGTGTTGTTTTCTATTTGCATGGAGTTATTTAATGCTGGGGAAACAATCAAAACTGTGACCATCTCTCTCAGAGGTTGCCAACTTTTTTAGACCCAGGGGCACATTGGAGAAACCCCACCCCGCAAACACCCTTCAACCAAGCACACACTGAAGCCTATACTATCTCCAGTAGAATTTTTCTTCCAAGCCTAATTTCAATGGAGGAGGGGCCCTTTGGAGCATCAGGGAAGACCTTTGCGGTCACATGTGTGCCCACGGGCACTGTGTTGACAACCTCTGACCTACAAACGACCTGAAGTGGTTTGGTCTGTTCTACCTCTGTGTGTATAAATCTGTGTTCATGGCAGAGTTAGTTACAGGTAGGTAGCCGTGTTGGTCTGCTGAAGTCGAAACAAAACAAAAAAATTCCTTCCAGTAGCACCTTAGAGACCAACTAAGTTTGTTATTGGTATGAGCTTACGTAAAGTGTGCATGCAGGTGGGACGCGGGTGGCGTTGTGGTCTAAACCACAAAGCCTAGGGCTTGCCTATCAGAAGGTTGGTGGTTCGAATCCCCGTGATGGAGTGAGATCCTATTGCTCGGTCCCTGCTCCTGCCAACCTAGCAGTTCGAAAGCACGTCAAAGTGCAAGTAGATAAATAGGTAGTGCTCCGGTGGGAAGGTAAACGGCGTTTCCGTGCGCTGCTCTGGTTTGCCAGAAGCGGCTTAGTCATTCTGGCCACATGACCCACAAAAACTGTCTGCGGACGAACGCCAGCTCCCTCGGCCTATAGAGCGAGATGAACGTGCAACCCCAGAGTCGTCCACGACTGGACCTAATGGTCAGGGGTACCTTTACCTTTAAGGTGCTACTGGAAGGATTTTTTTTATTTTGTTTTGTTCATGGCAGAGGTGAGGCTTAAAGTACATGGGCTTGCTGATTCACAGCTCTGTCTCTTCGCTGCCATGCTGCTCAGGCTGCTACCTGCTAGAGGCTTGGGACCATTTCCAGGGCGGCATCTTCCCTCCATGCGAGAGCACTTGGTAGGATGCTTCATGCAGATGAATGCACACGGAAGTATTTCACTGGAACAGGCCATCCCCAGAACTCGCTCGAAAGGCAGGTCCCCTGTGAGTTGCAGCTTGCGTTCCTGGATAGACCCAGCTTAAAGAATTGTCTTCCGTCAAGTTTACACGGATGATTTGTTCTGACAAAACTTGTCTGTGTGTGGGCACACACTCCAAAGCTCATCCGGCAGAGGCAGATTGGTGTCCTGGGATTGGCCCAGGATGCAGCCATTAGGGCCTGGCCGGGGGGGGGGCTCTTCTTTCTGCATTGCAACCCCTTGTTCCTTAATGCTGCTTGTTAATGGTTTGCAAATCTCAATTCCTGAGCAGCAGATAATTAGGGAAAAGAATAATCCCAATTTCTGCAGATCTACCCAGGGAGCTGGGTTGGGTGGGAGGGGGAAGAGTAGGGACAGACCGTATTTTTCGCTCTATAAGACGCACCAGACCATAAGACACACCTAGTTTTTGGAGGAGGAAAACAAGAAAAAAAATATTCTGAATCCCAGAAGCCAGAACAGCAAGAGGGATCGCTGCTTTCACTGCGCAGCAATCCCTCTTGCTGTTCTGGCTTCTGGGATAGCTGCATAGCCTGCATTCGCTTCATAAGACGCACACACATTTCCCCTTACTTTTTAGGAGGGAAAAAGTGAGTCTTATAGAGCAAAAAATATGGTAATTCAATTTTTGTTTCAAAAAACCCCTGCAAACTATCCCCACTGCTGAATTCATGATTTCTAATGCAGAATTTTAGGCCCCATTCAGATGGATTTGTTCCTGTTACACTGCAAGCAAATGCAGAGGGGGGGGGGCATAGCAACAGCACAGAGAAATGCAACTGGCGAAGCCAGTGTTTTTGCATTCCTTTTCCCCACTCCATTTCAGGAAGGACTCGGCTTCCAAGTTTCACTCAAATGGAGTGCTGGAAGAGAATGCAAATTTGTGTCCCTTTTGAAGCTGCTGTACTGTTTCCTGCAGAAGAATCTATTTCAAAACGCTTTGGGAAGCTTCTATACTTTTGCTTGCTTGGCTCCACCTCTTGCATTTCTCCATCATTCTGGAATGTGACAGGGCACTGGCAACGGCTGAGCAGGACCCAGGGTTTAAATCGAATTCCTTCCATTAATTTGGTAGGTAGCTGTTTGGCAAGGTGGTTTTTCCCCTTTAACTTTGGAACTGCGATCTGGGGATATTCGTACTGGCTTACCTTACAAGGTAGTTGGAATTATTCTTTTGAGAACGTGTGTGAAAGCACTTCTTTAAAAAACAACATGATACGAATGTGAAATATATTATTAGATTCTATTTGTGTTGGGTGGGCAAGTAGATGGCGCCTTTTCTGAAAACAGTTGATTGCTAAGAGGAATAACGTTTTGGCATAGTTTATAAACCATGGTTTGCAGGTAAACCATGGTTATTCTTCATAAACTGCTTAGGGGTTTTATTTACAGTTAAGCAGTATGCAAACTTTGTTAAATAAACTCTCTTGTTTTCTGACCCCAATATTTAGCACCAGAAAGGCTGTTAGGCTTATGACAAAGGCATCTAATAAATTCCTATAATGTGGGGGTGACCCATTAATAGTAAATGAGTGCATAGAAGTTTAGTCTGCAGAATTTGCCCCTGCTCCACAACCAGCGTGGAAGTGCAGAACTAGAAAAAACAACAACCGTGCCTTCTGTCAAGTAGGGTTGGCTGGGATGGAGCACAGCTCTCCGTTCCTCCTCTACTGGCGTGCCAGTTTCCAAACTGGTCACAGAGGAAGGGGTTTTCCTTACTCCACAGTTAGCATGGAAACCAAGTGGACTGGTGGGGCAGTGTTGCGCCACCACCCTTCTGTTGGGGTGCTGCGGAAAGTGGAGGGCGAAGAGGTTGGGGCTGTGTGAGTGCGTCGGCGGAGCCAATCTGGTGCTGCTGCTTTTGCACCTGCATGGCCCTGATCTTGCTGCCATCCTGCACCACCCTTGCCCATTCCTGTAAACAGAAACACGGCATCGCCCTGCCATGCACACCCTGCCATGCCCACAGCTCCTGAGACAGAGACGCTTCCTTGATGTATTGTTAGCCACCCACTCACCTGCATGGAATTCCCTGTTTTAAGAAAGAAAGGAGAAAGCAGAGCAGAAACAGGGAGTGAGATGATTTTCCTCTTCCAGCACCCATACACACCTTCAGGGCCTCCTCCTAGCCCAGGGGTCAGCAACCTTTTTCAGCAGGGGGCCGGTCCACCATCCCTCAGACCATGTGGTGGGCTGGACTATATTTTGAAATAAAAATGAACAAATTCCTATGCCCCACAAATAACCCAGAGATGCATTTTAAACAAATGGACACATTCTCATGTAAAAACATGCTGATTCCCAGACCATCTGCGGGCCGGATTGAGAAGGCGACTGAGCCTTAAGGTTGCCTACCGCTGTCCTAGAGGATAAGGAGTTCATATTCTTTTGGCCATTTTTCTGTGAAACTCCTATTCATGCAACTCAGCCGGTTCTGACACACAGAGGAGTCCGTGGCAGAACAGGGAACCTGTCCTGTCTCCCTTGCCTTTCAGATTGTCAGAGTGTCAATAGGCGCTGGACCCTGTTGATGTAACACAGTGTGTGTGAGCTGCTCTATAAGCTCCTTTATGTCCTTTCACTTTCATGGCCATTCAGCATTATTTGCAGGAGGCAAACCAAAGCATTTTGCTTGGGGCTTTCATCGCAGGCAGAACGAAGCACAGATGACAATACAGAAAGCTCTCTCTCTCTCTCTCGTGCACACACCCAATCCATTTCTGTTCTCGCAGCACCTTAAAGACACACAGTTTTCTTATGTATGGCACAAGCTAAGGGTTGCTAATCTGCAGCCATCCGGGTGTTAATGGACCACAACACCCTTTATCCCTGGGTTCATAGGAGCTAAGAGTCCAAAACCATCTGGAGGCTGCCATGTTGGCTATCCCTGGTTCGAGTTTTCACCAGATCATGGTGTGTAACCCTGAATTGGCAGATAGATATTCATAATGTGGAGTGAGATGGGATAGGGAACATAGAGAAGAGAGTTCAGAGGGAAATGAAATGCAAAGAAACAGTCTTCTTGTTTGTAAGTAGCGTTATGAAATCATCTTTTTGGGGATGTGTATGCAGAGCTGGCTTTAGTGCGGTGCAGGAGGTTCCCCCGCAATACATATATTTATACGTGGGTGGTGCTGTGGGTTAAACCACAGAGCCTAGGACTTGCCGATCAGAAGGTCGGCGGTTCGACTCCCCGCAACGGGGTGAGCTCCCGTTGCTTGGTCCCTGCTCCTGCCAACCTAGCAGTTTGAAAGCACGTCAAAGTCCAAGTAGATAAATAGGTACCGCTCCGGCGGGAAGGTAAACGGTGTTTCCGTGCGCTGCTTTGGTTCGCCAGAAGTGGCTTAGTCATCCTGGCCACATGACCCGGAAGCTGTACGCCAGTTCCCTTGGCCAATAAAGTGAGATGAGTGCCGTAATCCCAGAGTCGGCCACAACTGGACCTCATGGTCAGGGGTCCCTTTACCTTACTGAAAATGGTAAATGGCATTTCTGTGTGCTCTGGCACTCATCATGATGTCCTGTTGCACCAGAAGTGGTTTAGTCATGCTGGCCACATTACCCAGAAAAAGCTGTCTGCGGACAAACGCCGGCTCCCTCGGCCTGAAAGCAGAGATGAGCGTCACACCCCATAATCAAATTCGACAGGACGTAACCGTTCGGATGGTCCTTTACCTATTACCTACTGAGAAGCTCATAAAAAGCAATTGTACCGAAAGGAATTATTGTGAAAACAAGAAATATTTGCGGTGGGGGACACACCAAATTTTGTCCTCGCTCTGGTGCCGTATTACCAAGCTCTGCCCCTGTTGTGTGTGTAGGGGCTTTCAAACCACATTTTTCTTTTTTTAAAAAATGGTTTTTTTTTTTATTAAAGTTTTAGTTTACAAAAACACATGCGTTGTCTCTTTTTTCAAGTTGTGTTTTCTACAGATCAGTTTCATTTGTTGTGAGACATTAGTGTTGCATGCAGTACAGTCATACCTTGGAAGTCGAAAGGAATCTGTTCCAGAAGTCCGTTTGACTTCCAAAACATTCGGAAACCGAGGTGTGGCTTCCGATTGGCTGCAGGAAGCTGATTGGCTGGTTTGGTGCCTCTTTGGATTGCTATGGTATTAGAGTCCATACTGTTAGTCCTGCATTTTCCTGAGGCTTGGGAGTAGATTTGTTTGAGAGTTTGTTAGAAGTTGGGACCAAATTTCATGTTAGTTTGTGCTGCTAATAGGTATTTCCATTCTAGGCAATCAAAAGCTTTGAGGATGTTTAGGGACATAATTCTCAGTGGGAGTTTGGTTGCCTTGCTGTGTTCGATCAGATTTAGTAGTTTTCCTAATGGGGTCTGTTATATTGCGACCAGGGATGAAGCCCATCTGGTCTGGGGCTATTAATTTGTGTAGGAATTTTTTTAGGCAGTTAGCCTTAAAAAATTGATGTGAATATCTTGTTGTCTAGGTTTGTTAATGAGATTGGGTAGTAGGATTCTACTTTGAGGCTGTCTTTGAGTGAGTTTTGGGATAGAGAGTATTTTGGAGGCGGTCCAGGTTTTAGGAATGGTCCCCCCTTTTATGATGTCGTTAAATAGGCAAGTCATTAGGGGTTATTGGAATTTCTTGTAGAATTCTGCTGTAAAGCCTGGGGCTTTGTGTGGTTTCAGGTTTTTGAGGACCGTATGTATTTCCTCCAGGGTGATAGGACTGTCCATGAATTCCTGTTCCTCATCAGTTAAGGTTGGCATGGTCTGTCCTGCTAGGACATTTCTGATTTTCTCCTCAGGTGGGTTGTGGAAAGTGTATAGGTTGGAGTAAAATTCCGCAAATTCTGAGGTTTTCTTTGGGGGAGAATGTTACGTTGCCGTCTTTTTTTGGTGGTGCTGTGTATTCTTGTTTTGAGTGATGTTTTCCTACACTTGTTTGCTAATAGTCTGGCGTTTCCCCCTCCATACTCATAGAAGCATTGCTTTGAGTATATAATGTTGATCATTGTTTGGTTGATTTCTAGGGAATCTAGTTACCTCCTTTTTGTTTAAGGTGTCCTTTAGCTCCTGTTTGTTTGTATTGTGATGAGAGGGCCGTGATGTCTTGTTCTATTTTGCTAACTTTTGAGGATTCGTTGAAGTAGTTCTGGAGAATTTTTGTGAGACTTTCTCTAATTAGTTCATTTGTGTTTAGGATGAGACTGAAGGACCATGATGGGGTGGTTCATGTTTCTTCTCCTATTTCAAGTGTAGCTTCTACTGGGGTGTGGTCTGTGATTTTAATGCTACCTATGTTTGTTGAGTCAACCAAGGGAATCAGACCTTGTGTGAGCAGAATGCTATCTAATTTGGAGACTGTGCCGTGGCGCCTAGACTGGAATGTGTGGCTGGTGTCTCCCGGGTTTTCTTCGCCCCATATGCCATAGAGATCTCTTCTTTTTTTTAGCATTTTGTAAGAGTCCCTAATTGTTTGGGGTTTCCTTTGGAAGAAGGTTGCCCATGGGGTTGCAGGGTGGATATCTTTCAGGGAGATACCTCTCATATTTAAGTGAGGTCACCTCCCAGGATTGCTTCCCTATCGGAGAAGGAGAGGAATTTGTTTAGTGTTTTCTGGATGAACTCTAGTTGTTTCGAGTTTGGGGCAAATATGGAGCTAATTGTCAGTTTAGTTTTGCCATCCGGTGTCCCTCTAGCGAAAATGAATCTGCCTCTTTTGTCATTTAGGACTGTCATGGCTTTGAAGTTCAGGTCTCTACTGAGTAATATGGCTACTACGCAGGTCTTTCCTAGGCCAGGTGCAACCCATTGTTGACTGAAGCGAAGATCGCTCAGGAGTTTGCTTCTTTTGGGTGGACTGTGTATTTCTTGTAGGAAGGCAATGTGTGGTTTCATGGTGTTCACATACGAGGCGATGCATTTTCTTTTGATAGGGTTTCCCCAGCCCCTCACGTTTAGTGCAATTGCTTTTAAGCTAGCCATTCTGCTTGTCTACTCTATAGGGTGATTCCCTGCTGAGAATCAGTGTGGTGTAGTGGTTAAGAGCAGTGGATTTGTAATCTGGTGAACCGGGTTCGATTCCCTGCTCCTCCACATGCAGCTGCTGGGTGACCTTGGGCTAGTCACACTTCTCTGAAGTCTCTCAGCCCCACTCACCTCACAGAGTGTTTGTTGCGGGGGAGGAAGGGAAAGGAGAATGTTAGCCACTTTGAGACTCCTTCAGGTAGTGATAAAGCGGGATATCAAATCCAAACTCTTCTTCTTCTTCTCCCCGTCTGGGCTGTGCTGTGTCTCTCACCTTATATTGTCTATCAAACCTATTTTGCTGCACTGGCATAAAGTGTGATGAGTGGGGGAAGAGGGGGGTTAGAATTAGATTTGGGTTAAAGAGTGGGGGGGGTATATTACAGAAAGTAACCTATATGTAGTTATATAGGTGTTTGTTTGGGGAAATGTGGACTGTCTGCTTCCAACCAGTTGGTACTGTGTCTCAGCTGGCATGGAGGGCCTTGTTTAAGAACAGGCTGTCCTCTCTGTCGTTTGCGATAGGGAATGGTCATTGAAATGGTGTTAAGTGCCTTTATGACGCCTTTGTTTGGCTATAAGGTTTATAAGCAATGTTGTCAGTGTTGTTAATAACATTATTGGTTTGTTGGCGTGTTAGGGTAGGGATATGGGTATTGGCACGCTCTGGCGCAACCGTTGTGCTGGTTGTGTGTCAGATTTTAGCCTGTTTGTTGATTGTTTTATTGAGGTTGGGGGTATTGTTTTAGTTTGTATGGGTTTCTTTCTTTGTTTTCCTTTTCTTGTACCTACTGATTTTGTTCGTTGCCTTTGTGTGATGATGGAAGAGACCGAGAGGTTGGCGGGTGTGTGTGTCTATTTCTGTGGTGGTTCTTTTTGTGCCGCCGGTGGGGTCCTTGGGGTGGGGGGCTGAGATTGTGGGTTGTTGGGATGATTGAGGAGGGGGGAGTGGAGAGGGTGAATTGTTGTCGTCTGAGTATTGGGGTGGGGATGGGATTGGGGGGGTCTCTATGGAGGGGTGGAGTACGGGGGATAGTGGTGCTACTGGCAATATTAATGGCTTGAGGGGAGAGGAGAAAAGGAGGGGGGGGTCACCAGTCCGTCAATTCGAAGTGATTTCCATATGCTTCATTTGGCTGTGGTGGTTGTTGCGGAGTTGTCAGTCTGTGGTATATGGGTTTCGTTGAGTTTGGTTTGTTGTCTTGTGTTGTACGTTCGGTGGGACGGTTCTGTGAGCCCAGGCCTGTTTGGGTTTCAGCATCAGCCCCTGGGTGAACTGACGATACGCCCTAGAACGCACTCTAGTGGTTAAGAGCAGTGGACTCGTAATCTGGGGAACCGGGTTCGCGTCCTGCTCCTCCACATGCAGCTGCTGGGTGACCTTGGGCCAGTCACACTTCTTTGAATTCTCTCAGCACCACTCACCTCACAGAGTGTTTGTTGTGGGGGAGGAAGGGAAAGGAGAATGTTAGCCGCTTTGAGACTCCTTCGAGTAGTGATAAAGCGGGATATCAAATCCAAACTCTTCTTCTGCAAACTGTTTTTGTCTCACTGCCTTGATTTTATTTAAAATGGTGGGCGATTGCCCACCGTTACCAGTCTTTGAATCTAGGATCCCCTCCCAACAAGCTCTTGAGGAATGCCCGTTTCCCCTCTTTGTAAATCAAGTGCTGTAGTCTAACGTTGTGGACAGATGGCAAAATTCCTTCAGAGTGAATGCTCTCTTTTTGGGGGGGGGGGGGGAGATAGGTAGCATGTGCCAAGGCCTGCTGTGAAGGCTGAGGAAACTCTGTTCCCTGGGTGGGCTGCTTGCTGGCTCCTTTGAAATTCTCCAGCTTCCTCCCCATGGAGACCTTACAGCTTCCTGCCTTCTCTTTGTTGTTTATCCTATCTGGGTGTTCTGTCTGCAGTGGCTGTGTCCCAAATGCATGTCAAATATGCGCACCCCGTTTCTTGGCAATTCCCCGCCTCCCCAATCCAAGAGGTGTGCTCGTTAGTGTGTATATGCTATATGTATATATAATCAAGCTCATAGTTCCTAGTGGTGGGGGAAGCTAGTAGTAGTGACATGGTAGAATGATGGGTATAGTTTGTGGGCATGCAGTGCCACCTGCTGGTGACTCCTTAGCATCACAGACACAAGAGTTCCTCGTTCTTCATTTCTATGCGCTGATGGTTTCATGCTAACTTACAGGAGGTGCAGCCCCCACTCGACCGACTTGTGGAATGCGTTTTAATAATACAGGGGGCGGGGAAGATTAGGCATGTTTATGGATGATGGATTTGCTGGTGAAGGGAGGGTACATCATGGTACTATTCATGGGCTAGTTTATGTGTTTGTATGCAGAATTTGGAAAATACAGCCGTACCTTGGTTCTCGAACGTAATCCGTTCCGGAAGTCTGTTTTACTTCTGAAAACATTCAAAAACCAAGGCACGGCTTCCAGTTGGCTGCAGGAGCTTCCTGCACTCAATCGGAAGCTGCGTCAGATGTTCAGCTTCCAAAAAACGTTCGCAAACCGGAACACTCACTTCCAGGTTTGCGGCATTCAGGAGCCAAAACGTACAAATACCAAGACGTTCGCGAACCAAGGTACAACTGTATGGTTTTCTGGAAAGCATAGCATTGTAGAGATGGAAGGGACCCAGAGAGTCATCTAGTCCAATCCCCTGCAATGCAGGATTCTCAGCTAAAGCATCCATGATAGATGACCATCCAACCTCGGCTTAAAAACCTCTACCACCTTCCAAGGGAGTCTGTTCCATGGTTGAACAGCCCTTACAGCCAGAAAGTTCTTCCTGATGTTAAGTCAGAATCTCCTTTCTTGTAACATGAATCCATTGCTTTGAGTCCTATCCTCCAGAGCAGGAGAAAACAAGCTCGCTCCATCTTCAGTGTGACAGCCCTTTAGGTATTTGAAGATGGCTATCATATCTTCTCTTTTCCATGATAAACATACCCAGCTCCTTCAACCTTTCCTTCTAAGGCTTGGTTTCTGTAGAATAGTGGGTAGACATGGCAGACGACACAGTGATTTCTCCAAAGCAGCTCTTTATTTTGTAAGCTGGAACAGAACTGAACAGCAAACAGCTCAGCCGGCCTGCTTTTATAAGCAGCCGGCTGTCAACATTGTAGCAACAACAACCCAGGGTTTCCCGCCTAAAATACCGTATTTTTTGCTCTATAGGATGAACTTTTTCCCCTTCAAAAATTAAGGGGAGATGTGTGTACGTTCTATGGAGCGAAGACGCCATAGTCCCGCAACCCTCTCCCGGCTGGAGAGGTGACGCGCGGCTAAAGAGGCTCCTGCCATAGCCGCACGCCACCTCTCCAGCCGGGAGAGCGCGCACGGGGCTAAAGAAGCCCCCCAGAACCCTCTCCCAGCTGGAGAGGTGACACGCGACTATGGCAGCAGCCTTTCCGCTGCTCCCCGACCTGCTCTTTGAGGCTGGTGGTGGGCTTCCCCCCGCCAGCCCCAAAGAGCAGGTCGAAAGGAACCTGAAGCCTGGAGAGAGAGGGGGGTCAGTGCGCACCAACCCCTCTCGCTCTCCAGGCTTCCAAGGTAGCCGCCTGAAGGTGACTGAACGCACCTTAAATGGCACCTTGTTTTAGAGGGGGAAAACAAGAGGGGGGAAATTCTCCCCCTCTCTGCGCAGCGCCTCCTGCTGCTTCGCTGAAGGGGCACTGGGCAGAGAGGGGGAGAATTTTTTTTTTCTTGTTCTCCCCCCTCTAAAACAAGGTGCGTCCTATTGTCTGGTGCGTCCTATGGTGCGAAAAATACGGTAACTGACGTGGACCTGAGTGAAAACTATCTACAGTATCCCCCTGCTGGCCCAGGGTGAGAACTTCAGTACATAACACCTTCCTTGATCATCTTGCTTGCCCTCCTATGCACACTTTCCAGCTTGTCAACATCCTTAAATTGTGGTGCCCGGAATTGGGCACTGTATTCCAGGTGTGGTCTGACCAGGGGCAGAATAGAGTGTACTAGTACTTCCCTTGATCTGGACACTGTTTTTAGTCTTTGTTGGAAGCCGCCCAGAGTGGCTGGGGAAACCCAGCCTGATGGGCGGGGTACAAATAATAAATTATTATTATTATACTTCTAGAATAGCATTAGCTTTTTTCACTGCTGCATCACACTGTTGACTCATTCAAAAAAACCCCACAAATCTCTGTATGGTTGCAGAACTCCAAGCTGAGGCTGATCAAAGTCTCAGAAACTAAACTAGACATTGAGAAGAGCTAGCTACCTGTTGGAAAGGCATCAAGGTCTTCACTGCTATATGCATGATTCCACATGGGGTTCCTACAACCTTAATTAACTGTTTAGGGTCAGGGGACATGGCCTGAAGCAAACAGAGAAGGTGACATTCAAGGGCAGCTCTGGCCAGACTTGTCGTTATAGCACCAGAGTGAATCCTTTTGGCCACTTTATGCCACCTAATCTACAGACTGGGTAGCTGCACTGCCATGATCTATCCATCCGTTCTGTAGTCTTGGTGCTAAAGCACAGCAGTTAACAGGCAGGTAGCTCCTTCTTCCAGCAAACTGCCCCCAGTAGGCTGGAGAGAAAGGTGCCTTTATCTTGCTTTGAGTGAGCTGGTGCCTTACAAATACACAAACTGTCTATACATTTTACTGATGTTTAGCGATGGTTTGATCTTGTCAATATCAGGGTAACCTTGGTGTTCTTTTGTCTTTTCTAAGAAATCTTACTATTACAGAATTGTAGAATTGGAAGGGACCTCAGGGGTTGTCTAGCCCAACCCCCTGCAATGCACAAATCTCAACAATCAGTCTCCCATCCGATTTGAAACCAGGCTGGACCCTGCTTTGCTTTTCAAATGTGCCAGCAGTTTTATTGCTGCACCACTAGGAGGATCAACCACAAGGGAGATAGAAGTTGAACAACAACTTGTAACTTGCTAATGAAGTGCTTTTTCAACACCTTATTTTAATTTTTTTAAACAAAATCTCACCTCTTTACCAAATCTAGGGCTTCTTCTTCTTCGTTGGCAATCACTCATAGCCGAGTAAGATTGTCTTCCATAAACACGGTTTTAACAATGAGTCCATGTGTGACTGTGGAGGCCAATTCTGGATCCACACGTCCTTCCACAGTGGGGACAGTGGTTTCCGGGCAGGAGTTGATCAGGCTCCACCTCCACAGTCAGAGGCAGCAATGTTTCTGAACACCAGTTGCTGGAAACCACAGGGGAGGTGAGTGCAATTGCACACGGGTCCTGCTTGCAAGTTTCCCATAGGCATATGGCTGGCCACTATGAGAACAGGATGCTGGACTAGGTAGACCTCTCTTTATATGTTCCTATGTAATGTACAGTCATGGGACGCGGGTGGCGCTGTGGGTTAAACCACAGAGCCTAGGACTTGCCGATCAGAAGGTCGGCGGTTCGAATCCCCACGACGGGGTGAGCTCCCGTTGCTCGGTCCCTGCTCCTGCCAACCTAGCAGTTCGAAAGCACGTCAAAGTGCAAGTAGATAAGTAGGTACCGCTCTGGCAGGAAGGTAAACGGCGTTTCCGTGCGCTGCTCTGGTTCGCCAGAAGCAGCTTAGTCATGCTGGCCACATGACCCGGAAGCTGTACGCCGGCTCCCTCGGCCAATAAAGCGAGATGAGTGCCGCAACCCCAGAGTCGGCCACAACTGGACTTAATGGTCAGGGGTCCCTTTACCTTACCGTACAGTCATACCTCATGTTACGTTTGCTTCAGGTTGTGCGTTTTCAGGTTGCGTCCCAGAAATACCAGAAAGGGTTACTTCCGGGTTTTGCCGCTCGCGCAGATGCGCAAAATGACGTCGCGCGCATGTGCAGAAGTGGCGAATCGCGAGCCACGCGCGCAGACGCGGGTTGCGTTCTTTTCAGGTTGCGAACGGGCCTCCGGAACGGATCCCGTTCACAACCAGAGGTACCGCTGTAATCCAAAAGGAACTGACGGCTAGTGAACTTGCAATTCTAGTGTGTAGCTGGTCACAACCCAGAAGGGAGAGAGGAGTGGCATTTTACTGTCTTCCCCTTCCTGCTTTCCAGTCTAGGTTGGGCAAAGAGTAATGTTTTTATTTGGCACAGATGCATGTGGATTTGGTGGGGATTCCAAATTTGGGGGTGCAATTCCTTGTTTCCAGCAATCAGCCAGCTGAGCTGTGATAGTCAGGGGCAGCTGAAGCAAGGCCCTCAGCAGTGTGGAACTTAAGGTGATGTGGCTGTGAATGAGACGATACTATTTTTATATCTACATTTGTTGAGAGTTGGTGAAACCTTTATTATTGGTCTTACATGACAGCTTCACTAATCAGCATAGGCAGAGAGGTGATAATAATATAATAATAATAATTTATTTATACCCCACCCATCTGGCTAGATTTCCCCAGCTACTCTAGGCGGCTCCCAACAGAATATTAAAAACACAATAAAACATCAAACATTAAAAACTTCCCTAAACAGGGCTGCCTTCAGATGTCTTCTAAAAGTCAGATAGTTTATTTCCTTGACAACTGATGGGAGGGTGTTCCACAGGGTGGGCGCCACTGCCGAGAAGGTCCTCTGCCTGGTTCCTTGTAATGTTACTTCTCACAGTGAGGGAACTGCCAGAAGGTCCTTGGAGCTGGATCTCACTGTCCGGACTGAGCTGATGGGGCTGTTTAGAACCAATTTCCTTGATGTTTTGCACGACTCTTGGGTTTGGGTCCGTTTGTGCTGATATTCTCACTGCTTCCTCTTCCTCCTCCTTCACCTCCCGTTTCAGCAACTTCTCTTGGACTCTGTGCCACAGCCGACATCCTCCTCAGTCCTGCAACCTTTTGTCCCTATGGTACTTTATATTACCTGTGACAGGTGCCGTGTTGAGCCAGGCCTCCTCAGGTATAACTTGCAGCCTCTTGGTAAAGCAGGTGTCAATGGGCATTAATATCCCTGTCCTTGGCTAGCAAAACCAGAATAAATTAGGTGAAAATGGCCACCATTGCTCAATAAAGTATGCACAATAAGAGCAAGCACATTAACTCCATCCATGTGTTAAAACCATGACAAATTGCAGAATTTGAGTCTTAGATTGGTGATGGATTTTAATGTTTTTAGCATAGAGGAGGTACAGTTCTGACACTGGACGCCAGCTGGGCTCCACTGATGCAACAGTAGTCCTTTGTAGGCACACAAGGAAAGACACAGGCAGTTCATCTGGGGCCACTTTGTTCGTTGCAAGCAGAACAAACGATAGCAAGGCCCCCATGGACCCATAGAATATGATAAGATGTTCTGGGCCTAGAGTCTCCCAGGGAAGCAAAACAGACGAGAGGGGAGGGGGAAGAAGGGTCCCATAGCTTGGCAGGAGAACACATAATTTGTATGTTCTGGGAGAAATCTTGGGATGATCTCTAGTTGTAGGGTCTGCAGATTGCAGGGCCAGACGGTTACTTCTTCTAGTAAAGTAAAGCAACCCCTGACCATTAGGTCTAGTTGCAGACAACTCTGAGGTTGCAGAGCTCATCTCGCTTTATTGGCCGAGGGAGCTGGCCTACAGCTTCCGGGTCATGTGGCCAGCATGACTAAGCCGCTTCTGGCGAACCAGAGCAGCGCACGGAAACGCCGTTTCCCTTCCCGCCGGAGTGGTACCTATTTATCTACTTGCACTTTGATGTGCTTTCGAACTGCTAGGTTGGCAGGAGCAGGGACCGAGCAACAGGAGCTCACCCCGTCGCGGGGATTCGAACCACCGACCTTCTGATCGGCAAGTCCTAGGCTCTGTGGTTTAACCCACAGCGCCACCCACTCAGGTAGCTCCAAGTACCTGAGACCAGTTGCTAGAACTGGAGCTGAGAAAGCTGGAGCCAGAAATGCAGATGTCAAAGAGATAAACAACTACCTGACATTTAGAAGACATCTGAAGGCAGCCCTGTTCAGGGAAGTTTTTAACGTGTGACAAATAATAAATTACAATTACAGTGGGCAGAAGATGCTTCTCTTGTTGACCCTGGCAACAGAAGAAATCAGGTTCCATGAATTTATGCTAGGCCTAGACAATGCAGAGGATTCATGTTGCCTGCTAGTTGCTGGGGGCAATATGGAACGTCCTGTTTCCTTTGTGTGCTATCTCCTGTCTGGCCTGACCCCAGACTGTACTGATGGTAGAAGCCAAAGTGTTCTGTGAGGGTGGGTTCTGGGGGAACGCCCGCAGCAAACTGAAACCTCCTCAGGCAGCAGCCATTTTGAGTTCAGCCACTGTCTGTCGCAAGAGTGTCATAGGTGAAATCTACACACACATGAAAAACGCTGTGAAAATGCTTTTTAAAAAAGTTTTGAAAAATATGTTGCATTTGCCATAGCTCACCATCGCCATCTAATGTCACATTTGTATATTGCACTTTGCAAAACACTTAAAACGTTTTATTTGCAGTTGTATAGCTGAGTCCATAGCTGTCGCTTTTGTTCTGCAGTTCAGTCTTCGGTGGCATCATTTTGTAAAGTTTGCAGTAGCTAAATGTCGCCCACACAGTTTGGGAGAGCAGATTTGGCTAAGGTCCGGTTGCATGAGATTCCCAGTTCATTTCTCTAGGATGCTGGCAGCCACTCTCCAAGGTTTGAGGCAGAAGTCCGTTTCATCCCTACCTGGAGATGCCTTCTGCATGCAAGGCAGCTACTCTACCTCTGAGCCAGGGCCCTTCTAGCAGATTCCTGTTAATTGGACGTTGGTACTCAAAGCAGCGGGACGCGGGTGGCACTGTGGGTTAAACCACAGAGCCTAGGACTTGCCGATCAGAAGGTCAGCGGTTCGAATTCCCGCAACGGGGTAAGCTCCCGTTGCTCGGTCCCTGCTCCTGCCAACCTGGCAGTTCGAAAGCACGTCAAAGTGCAAGTAGATAAATAGGTACCGCTCCGGCGGGAAGGTAAACAACGTTTCCGTGCTCTGCTCTGGTTTGCCAGAAGCGGCTTAGTCATGCTGGCCACATGACCTGGAAGCTGTACGCCGGCTCCCTCGGCCAATAAAGCGAGACGAGAGCTGCAACCCCAGAGTCGGCCACGACTGGACCTAATGGTCAGGGGTCCCTTTACCTTACTCAAAGCACCACAGACCTTTCTGCCCTGCACTGGTTTGGAGAACTTGCATGTCACTTTTTGGGGCCAATCAAAAAATGTTCCAGCAAAGAAGCTTTCCTCCTTCATGGGCCACCGCCAGGATCTCCAGAAGGAGGCATACTTCAACCTTCCTGAGACCTAATTCACAAACACTTACCCTGGATGAAGATTTGCCTGCTCCTGCCTTTTGGTCCTGGACGAGTGCCGTGAGATCTAACAAAGTTCTTTTTGTCATTCCCTTCTCAGTCTTGGTGTCCAAATCCTCCCCGAAGAAGCCTCGTGGCCGGAACATCTTCAAGGCTTTCTTCTGTTGCCTTCGCGCACAGAATGTCGGGCAGTCGGGCTTTGGTGGGGATCATGGCCCACACAAGGAGGAGACCAGCACCATTGCCAAGGTGAGTGGAGGCTGACGCAGCGATCACTGAATTATACCCAGAGAGTATAACAGGCAGTGCTAGTAGTATCTGAGCTTCTTTTCTCTAGCAGCTTTCTGTATTCTAGCTGTCCAGGTTTAGGGTGTGCCCCATTAGGATATCAACTCTGTCCTAGTTCTCCAGCTACCCAAACCCTGAAATTGTCCCTGTCAGTGGCGTAGCGTGGGGGGTGCAGGGGGGGCCGGCCGCAACATCTGGGGGTTAGGGTTAGGGGGCGCAAATCCACGGGTTAGGGGGTGCAAATTACTTGCCTTGTCCCGGGTGCTGACAACCCACGCTACGCCACTGGTCCCTGTCTCTGTTTAAATGATCTCTCTTGCTTGACACTTCCTCTCACCAGCATTTTTAACTTTTTAAACTCCCGGCTGACCAGAGTTCACAAGATACCTTTGTTAGCCTCTGTTTATATCTGACTGGCTCTCTCCCAATCAAAAATGGCTTTCAGGAGGGAGCAGTTACTTTGGATCGGAAGCAAGTGCTTCTACGGCCATTTCATACATTGCAGCAGTGCCGTGTAGGAAATAGCATAAACCCCACACGCAGAGCATGATCCATGACTATTGTGAACATCAGTATTTCACTGCTTGCTAATGAGCTGGGAAGCCATGGCTAGTCTCTGTGGGAAGACATATAAGTGGGCTTCAGCCTATTTTCTATCCAGGGGAGGAAAACTCTTGTACAGTGGTACCTTGGTTCTCAAACTTAATCCGTTTTGGAAGTCTGTTCCAAAACCAAAGCGTTCCAAAACCAAGGCGCACTTTCCCATAGAAAGTAATGCAAAGCGGATTAATCCGTTCCAGACTTTTAAAAACAACCCCTAAAACAGCAATTTAACATGAATTTTACTCTCTAACGAGACCATTGATCCATAAATTGAAAGCAATAATCAATATACTGTACTATAAAATAAATAAGACAGTATTGTACATGATAAAAATTAAAATTATTTTTTTTCTTACCTGCACTGATGACAGTCATTGTTTGGAGGGGGGGGCTTTTATCCATTTCTGCAATCACACAATCAATCAGTCAATCAATCAATCAGTAGCTGAAATGGGTTCCATGCAGTCACAAAAACAAATTAACCAAAAAAGCCTCAAAAACAAAAACGCGAAATAAATAGCAAAAACAAAAGTGCCAAACTTAATCCATTCCGGAAGTCCGTTTGACTTTTGAAATGTTCGAAAACCAAGGCGCAAGATGTTTGGCTTCCGAAAAACATTTGAAAACTGGAACACTTACTTCCGGGTTTTTGATGTTTGGGAACCAAGGTGTTTGAGTATCACAGCGTTTGAAAACCAAGGTACCACTGTAGATGCTGCTGGTCTCACAGCCCCATCCTTCCTCAAAACATATGCATTTGACCGCATTGTTGCCGCCACCCCATCTATAGATATCCTCCTCCGCTTTTAAAAAAGAAATATATATGAAGCTATATATGGTAAAAGGGACACGGGTGGCACTGTGGTCTAAGCCACAGAGTCTAGGACTTGTCAATCAGAAGGTTGGGGGTTCGAATCCCCGCGACGGGGTGAGCTCCCATTGCTCGGTCCCTGCTCCTGCCAACCTAGCCGTTCAAAAGCACGTCAAAGTGCAAGTAGATAAATAGGTACCGCTCCGGTGGGAAGGTAAATGGCGTTTCCGTGTGCTACTCTGGTTCGCCAGAAGCGGCTTGGTCCTGCTGGCCATATGACCCGGAAGCTGTATGCCACTTCCCTCGGCCAATAAAGCGAGATGAGCGCCGCAACCCCAGAGTCGGTCACGATTGGACCTAATGGTCAGGGGTCCCTTTACCCTTTTTATATATGGTAAAGAAAACTACTGCTGATCACATATGTAGAGTGCTCATCCTCTCAGCACTGAATTTCTGCAGCCTGTCCCCCACACACTTTAGAGTTAAGGAGCTGAGGCTTCCTTCTGGGTCAGTTAGCAGGGCTCCCACACTGTTCTCAGTCAAGGAACCTTTTCTTTGAAGACTTGAGCCTCCACCAGCCTCCATCACAGTCCAAGCTTTTGAGGCTTGTAGGATCACTTGTGTCAACCTGAACCTACTCGTCCATTACCACCACTCTTTCTTTCTAGGTAGAAAATGCAGCCTTTAGGATTCTGCTCCTTAAAACCTTAGTGGGCAAATTCAGAGGCTTTCTGAGATCCCTGATAGTAGTATTACACAGCCTTGCCTTTTTCATGATACCTACATCTCTGCTTTCCTCTTTCCCCTCCCCTTTTAGTCTGATCTGTTGCAGTGTCTTCAATACCAGTTTTACCAGGTATGTCTTTGTTCCAAAGCCAAGGGAGATCTGCATCTCCTCTTTAGCCAGGACTGTGTTTACCTTGTGCGCAAGAGTGCAAAAAAACATTCTCCACTGAGATGAACCTGCATTTCGATTCTGACTTCAGAATAAATGCAAGCAAATCTGCTCATCATTTGGTTGCATTACATACCTTTTCCTGCTAGCCATGGGAAGTGGACAAGGAGATATAATCAAAGCCCCACATTCTGATCTCTGCAAGTTCTGCTTTTCATACTCCACACCAACCCTTTGCCCTGCTCTTTCCAGGAAAAGGTCTGTGCTTTAGGAGCTCCATGTCTGAGCTGGGGTTGTTTGCCAGCTCCTTAGTGCTCTTTAGGGATGCAGGTGGCGCTGTGGGTTAAACCACAGAGCCTAGGACTTGCCGATCAGAAGGTCGGCGGTTCGAATCCCCGCGATGGGGTGAGCTCCCATTGCTCGGTCCCTGCTGCGGCCAACCTAGCAGTTCGAAAGCACGTCAAAGTGCAAGTAGATAAATAGGTACCGTTCCGGCGGGAAGGTAAACAGCATTTCCGTGCGCTGCTCTGGCTCGCCAGAAGCGGCTTAGTCATGCTGGCCACATGACCCGGAAGCTGTACGCCGGCTCCCTCAGCCAATAAAGCAAGATGAGCGCCACAACCCCAGAGTCGGTCACGACTGGACCTAAAGGTCAGGGGTCCCTCCTTTAGTGCTCTTTAACACTCAACTGGAGCAAATGTCAGTTCCGCAGATGGTTGTTTGGTCTGATTGAGCTTTAAAGAGCGGGTTTTCACAGGGAAAGCTGCTGAGTCTTAAAACAAGTAGTGCTGGCTGATGTCAATTGGGACTGGTAAGGTGGATGACAGGGAGACTTAACTTTAGGTGGAGCCACAGCCAATGACAGGCAGAGCCAGCCCCTGACTGATTGTAAGCAAGGACAGCCCGAGGTTAATGGGGCAGTGCCCCATTCACCATAATGGACCAGCCTCAGCTGAGGACAGAGTGGAAACCTGTGATCCTGCAGACCTTGTTGGACTCCAGTTCCCATCCCAGTGGTCAGGGATGATGGGAGCAGTAGTTCAGCAATATCTGGAGGGCCATAGGCCCCCCATCCCTGCTCTAGTAGCCTTTGCCCATATTTGCCCCAGTCCAGGCAAAGTCAGTCACCCCTAAGTCCTTTTGAAGCCAATGGAGCAAGTTTGTCACAACTAATACAAATCCCACTGTTTTCAACGTTGCAGCGTTTGAGTGAGACTTAATTGCAACTAACTTATTCTTGATTGTTCTAGGCTAGATAATCCCCACAGTAACAAGGGCCAGAAATGTTCTTGAGTGAAAGAAGGAAAGAAAGAGAAAAACAGAGTGGTTTTTAAAATTGCCTTCCACATACATGCCTCCAGGCGACGTACGAAATATGCCAAATGATGCTCTAGATACCAAATTCCACTTCTGCATGGCATAATGATGGGTGCGCAATGTACACACAGTCCTCCCTACATACGTGTGCGCGTGTGTGCATGTGGGTATTTGTGTTTGTGAGTGTGGGAGAAAAGAGACCTTCACTTACTAAGCAAATTTCTTTTCCTGCCCCGCTGCTATCGAGAGAGGTATCGGTCGCAGACCTCATTCGTACAAAGAGCCAGACTTCCCTTACCTTTCCCGCCCCGACCTGGCCACAGTGATCCATGCGACGGTCACCTCCAGGCTTGACTACTGTAATTCACTCTACATGGGGCTGCCCTTGAAGCTGTCCCAGAAACTCCAGCGGGTACAGAATGCTGCAGCGAGGCTCCTCACGGGGTCTCTGCCATGGGAGCATATTCACCCAGTGCTTTTCCAGCTGCACTGGATCCCGGTGGAGTACAGGGTCAGATTTAAGGTGCTGCTTTTGACCTTTAAAGCCCTTCACGGTCTAGGACCCTCGTACCTACGGGACCGCCTCTCCTGGTATGCCCCACGGAGAGCCTCAAGGTCCATATATAGCAGCACCCTAGTGGTCCCGGGCCCTAAGGAAGTTAGATTAGCTTCAACCAGAGCCAGGGCCTTTTCAACACTGGCTCCGGCCTGGTGGAACGCTCTGCCTCATGAGACCAGGGCCCTGCAGGATCTGATTTCTTTCCGCAGGGCCTGTAAGACAGAGTTGTTCCGCCTGGCCTTTGGCTTGGAGCCAATTTGATTCCCTCCCTCCCTCTCTTTCTTTTTTCTTTTCCTTCTCCTCCTGCGATGAGGCTACATTTTAATATTTTAATGTTCCATTATTTTAATGTTGTATTTTATTTTTGTTTTTAAGTTGTAATCATTCATCTTGTTTTTATTATTGCTTGTAAGCCGCTCTGAGCCCGGCCTTGGCTGGGGAGGGCGGGGTATAAATAAAAAATTATTATTATTATTATTATGGGGGCAGCAGGAGAAGCAGTCACATGGTTGAATGTTTCGCAATGGGCGGGGACAGGGGACTTCTACACGTACCAGACAAGCACATCTGGGAGAAAGCTGGCCTGCAACTCTTCTTGACAGCTCTCTTCCTGTGTGAAGGGGCTAATGGCCGTATTGCAGCGCAGTTTTCACAAACAGACAGAGTGCTTCTGAATGCAAACTACTGCTGCCTCCTCACTGTAACGCCTCTCTCGGGGCAGGTGCCTCTCCAACGTCAGCCATGTGGAGATTGCTATAAGTAGTTCCCTCTGGTGGTGCCTCCACATGGAAAGAGCTTCAGGCACGACAATCTTGCCACGCAGTCTAGACAGTTTCCCCCACGATACCAATAACTTCCAAGGGCAAACGAAAATTAAAATGCACCATTGTGGAGAATATTGCTTGCCCTATCGCAGGCATAGGCAAACTCCGGCCCTCCAGATGTTTGGGACTACAATTCCCATCAACCCTAGCTAACAGGACCAGTGGTCAAGGATGATGGGCATTGTAGTCCCAAACATTCGGAGGGCCGGCGTTTGCCTATGCCTGCCCTATCGGCATGGTAGGCTTTTGGAAGGGAATGGGATCCCTAGCCACCTGTTGGCTATTTTTATTTATTCAATTTTTGAATTTGGAACATGGTTGGCTTTCATTGGGCTGGACCTGGTGCATGTGTTTCTGAGGTGCTCAACTCCTTTTGCAGTGGGGTTCGTTTTTGAAAAACCATACTTCCCTATCAAGAAAGGTCTGTTCGAAGCAAGAGGTAGCCTCTGCAGTGCTGATGTACTGCAGAAATAGGGAACATGTGGCTCTCCAGATGTTGTCAGGCGCACCTCTCATTATTCTTGACCATTTGCCATGTTGGCTAATGGGAGCCTGAGTCCAGCAAGATGTGGGGGAGCAACAGGGTCCCCACCTGGCGTAGGACCAATTTCTATAAAAATGCCTCCTGGCGCAAAATTGAAGTGCTGAAGCTGCAAAACAAGGACTTTTTACCTCAGTTAGAACAAAAGAGGAGTTAGTACAGTGGTACCTTGGTTCTCAAACTTAATCCGTTCCGGAAGTCCATTCCAAAACCAAAGCGTTCCAAAACCAAGGCGCACTTTCCCATAGAGAGTAATGCAAAATGGATTAATCCGTTCCAGACTTTTAAAAACAGTCCCTAAAACAGCAATTTAACATGAATTTTACTATCTAACGAGACCTTTGATCCATAAAATGAAAGCAATAAACAATCACACAGTCACACTACCAATCAATCAGTAGCTGAACTGGGTTCCACACAGACACAAAAACAAAACAAAAAAGCCACAAAAATGCAAAATAGAAAGCAAAAACTGACAGACCTCAGCGTAACACTCAAAACGGAAGAGTGGCACTCAAATTGGAAGTGTAATGCTCAAAACAGAGCATGTTTAGCTTCCGAAAAAAAATTCACAAACCGGAACACTTACTTCTGGGTTTGCAGTGTTTGAGTTCCAAGTTGTTTGAGTACCAAGGCATTTGAGAACCAAGGTACCACAGTATTATTATTAATAATAATAATAATAATAATAATAATAATAATAATTTTTATTTATACCCCGCCCTCCCCAGCCAAGGCCAGGCTCAGGGCAGCTAACAAGCAATAATTAAAATAAGTTGAATGAATACAACTTAAAAACAAAATTAAAATACAACATTAAAATATTGAAACATTAAAATGTAGCCTCATCGCAGGAGGAGAAAGGAAAAGAAAAAAGAAAGATGGGGAGGGAATCAAACTGGCTCCAAGCCAAAGGCCAGGCGGAACAACTCTGTCTTACAGGCCCTGCGGAAAGAAATCAGATCCTGCAGAGCCCTGGTCTCATGAGACAGAGCGTTCCACCAGGCTGGAGCCAGTGTTGAAAAGGCCCTGGCTCTGGTTGAAGCTAATCTAACTTCTTTAGGGCCCGGGACCACTAGGGTGTTGCTATTTATGGACCTTGAGGCTCTCCATGGGGCATACCAGGAGAGGCGGTCCCGTAGGTACGAGGGTCCTAGGCCGTGAAGGGCTTTAAAGGTCAAAACCAGCACCTTAAATCTGATCCTGTACTCCACCGGGAGCCAGTGCAGCTGGAAAAGCACTGGGTTAATATGCTCCCATGGCAGAGACCCCGTGAGGAGCCTCGCTGCAGCATTCTGCACCCGCTGGAGTTTCTGGGACAGCTTCAAGGGCAGCCCCGTGTAGAGCGAATTACAGTAGTCAAGCCTGGAGGTGTCTGTCGCATGGATCACTGTGGCCAGGATTGAGATTTTGGTTGTTGTTAAAATTTGCAAAGTAAGGGGAGTGCAAAGTTGGTACGACGCCAACTCATCCCACCTTTTCATATGTAGGCTGGTGGGTCTTCTGGAAAGAAATATTAGGACCACAGTACAGTACAGAGATTGTTAAATATGTCAACTGGGGCTGCTTCCAGGAAGGTGTTCATTGTAGGATTATGCATGCAAGTTTTTTGCAGCGTTGACATCATGTCAGTGAAATAAAAATGCCAGCCCCATATTCTCCTCCCACCCAAAGCTCACACACATTATCAGGAAAGCTTCAAGAATGTCGTGCCATGAGATCTAGCAATGGCCATTAGCTCAAGTGACTTTTGACGATAACCCGTTTCTTCATTTGGGGTCATAGCTGATCAAATGCGCTCGCGCACAGGCCTCTTGCACCTTTAATGGTTGTATGGAAGAGCAAATAATTCTCAGATCCCTTTCTTCTGTGCAATGATTGAAGAGTCACAGAAGCCTTATTCTCTGTTGCTGCTGGTCAACCTACAAAGCGATGCACTTCCCTTTATTCTGATCTGTGCCATTTCAAACTCTAAACTTTCTTACCAGAGGTTGCCAGTTGCTCTGTAGTCTTAAAACCTCCCTTTAAAAAATAAAAATTGAGAGTTCTAGCAAAAATGTGAAAAGATTCATGAGGACCAGAGCCTTAGGCCATTTGAAAGTTTTTGCATAGGGTTTCTACTCCTTGTTGGCATTGCCTGTGGGGAAAGTTTCCTAAGTCAGTTTTGAAGGACTTCATATTGGGCTTCCCCAGTGCTTTGAAGCTTGTTAAATATACCTCCAGCAACGTGATTCACCATGCCAATGGTGGCTAAGTTTCCTCTCTTCTTCTAGATTCCTGGGACGTGCCTTCTCCCTGAGGTGACTCTGCAAGACCAGGGCCGAATCTGTGTGGTGATTGATCTGGACGAGACCTTAGTGCACAGCTCCTTCAAGGTGACGTTCTAAGGATACTCCTCCTTTTCTGAGAAGGCATCCTTGGCCCACCAGACGTTGCTGGACTACAAGTCTAATCATCACTGGCCATCTGGTTGGGGCTGATGGGAGTTGTAGTTCGGCAACACCTGGAGGGCCACAGGTTCTCTATTGCTGACAGTGCAGGAGAGGACTAGCTTGGTGCAAGTCAGCTCCCTCTGAGAACAGCTGCAAAGGCATATGAAGGGATGAGGGCCTTATGGAATATCAGTGTGAAGGATAGGACTGGGGCTTTGGGAGTTAAACAAAAGGACCTCAACTTCATTGTTTTCCTGGTTAGAAGTTTTCTAAACCCAGAGGGTTGTATCCAGTGCAGCCTGTACATCAACAGAAGGAACTTCTGCTCTTTCAATGGGACTTCCCCTTCCCCTTCTCTCCCCACACAGCCCAGCCATGCACCTTCAGATTCTGCTCCAGATGGTTGTGGAATCTTCTGGAGCGGATTTTGATGTCTCTGCAGGAGGTTGCAAGGGGGAAAGAGAGCAAGGTCAATGAGGTCCACTTGCATGGTGGTGCATTCTGTGAAGAATCTCCTTGCTTCTCCCATTATTTTAATAAATTAGTTCTGTGTCTACAACCAGTTACTACTGCATACCAGACACACAATGCTGTTATTCCTCGGAATGGAGAAGGAAGCCTACTTATTCACGGCTGTTTCCATTTCTGCCCTGGGAAGGTGGCTTGAACCCTTCTCACCTCACCCCTACACGTAAACTCTGCCACTGGAAGAAATTTCTAATATTTGCGTCTCTGGTTCTGATCAGCAAATTCTGCAGAAGCTATCAGGGGACCGAACAAGCAACAGGAGTTAGAAGGACTCAGCGATTGATTCCCTGACAAATCATTTGATTCTGTTATTAGGTGCCTTGTTGTTTCAGACAGGGCCACATTCCATTGTGGCAGCCTTCCAGGGGCCACATGGCAGAAGCAAAAGTGGGTGGGGCAACAGATGTGACTCCTGCCGTTGTATGCTAGAATACATCCCAGCCACGCAAATCACTGAGTTTTCCACACACGCATCCTGGCATTGATGGATGTGGCCTGGGCAAAGTCTCAAAGGACCAGATATAGAGACTTGGAGGGGCTTCATTCAGCCAGCCATCTGAAGGCAGCCCTGTTTAGGGAAGCTTTTAATATTTAACAGACCACTGTATTTTAATATTTTGTTGGAAGCCGCCCAGAGTGGCTGGGGAAACCCAGCCAGATGGGCGGGCTATTAATAATAATAATAATAATAATAATAATAATAATAATAATAATAATACCATCATCATCATCATCATCATCATCTATGAACCGGAGATTCCCTGCCACTGGTTTGAGTGGACATGACTGTCATTTTAAAAGCATATGGCTCAGTACTGGTAAATCGAGCCAAACCCAGTGAGCATCAGATAGTGTCCTTAGGTGCAGAGATTGGCGCGACTTATGGATAGAGTGGGGCAGAATTGTGTTGTGTTACCTTCCAAAAACTAACATGCACCTTTTATAATATTTCTCAGCCAATCAACAATGCTGACTTCATAGTGCCTGTTGAGATAGAGGGGACAACCCACCAGGTAAGGATGCTGTTGCTGGGGGGAAAGTCCCCTACCCACCCACCCCCCTTGTCAACAGTTTTGGGTTCTCACTGGCATCTGTTCTGGAAGTGGGGCAGCAGAGGGAGGGGGCAATCTCATTTTATGAGCCAAGGAGACCGCCTCCCATTTTGGTGCTGCAAAGAAGAGGAGGAAGACTGTTCTATGAAGGCTTCGGCCTGGTTCAAGTAATCCAGGATAGGCTGTTACCAGGCAACACGGCCTATTCTTGATTACTTGTTTCAGGAGGTAGCTGCTTCCAGCAGATGTTAAAGGAGGAATGGCTTGGATCGACTGCGTGGCAGCGAGAGCTCCGGGAGAGAGAAATGCGACCGGCTGGAAACTGGTGGGGAATCCTTGAGGAATCTTGATGTGCTTTGCAGCATTTGTGCTTCTTTGCTGTATTCCGCTCACCACAATGCCTGTGGCAGCTTGTATTCGTTTAAAATGAATTAGGGTTAGTCTAAGCACGCTAAGGGGGACGCGGGTGGCGCTGTGGGTTAAACTACAGAGCCTAGGGCTTGCGGATCAGAAGGTCGACGGTTCAAATCCCCGCAATGGGGTGAGCTCCCGTTGCTCGGTCCCTGCTCCTGCCAAGCTAGCAGTTCAAAAGCACGAAGTGCAAGTAGATAAATAGGTACCACTCTGGCGGGAAGGTAAAGTGCATTTCCGTGCGCTGCTCTGGTTCGCCAGAAGCGGCTTAGTCATGCTGGCCACGTGACCCGGAAGCTGTACACCGGCTTCCTCGGCCAGTAAAGCGAGATGAGCGCCGCAACCCCAGAGTCGTCCGCAACTGGACCTAATGGTCAGGGGTCCCTTTATCTTTACCTTTGAGCATGCTAAAGGGCAGTTGTTTCCCTATCCATCAATAAGGATGCTGGTGACTTGAAGAAGTCAGCTGGTAGTTTGCCACACCTCAACCAGCAAGACAGCTTCTTCCAGAGTCCCCAGTTAAGGAAAAAGCTCCTCTCCCACACATTTCAAAGTAGCAAAGTCTTCATTATCTACAGACGCAAGACAAAGCTAAACAGCACTGTCTACTATAGACAACTCTTCTGGTCTCTGAAGTAAAGATGCATGTGTACAGATAATTCTAATAATACTATATCACCATGCTAGCTAACGCTGCTGTGTGAAACTCACAGCCTCTCCCCCTGACTCTCAGAGATTCAGAGTCAGACAGCAAACAGGACAGGGCATGGACAAGACAAGACAGCATAATGAAAACAATGCCCTAGAGACTGTTATACCCATCTCTACGCACACTTCATATTTCCTGAAGCAATGGGAGGGCGAATGACTCATGCACTCAACCTAGCTGATTTTGCTATGGTAACCCAGTGCACCTGGTACCCTTATCTCAGAACATCCAGACGTGTGCTTCTCAAGAAATGAGTCCAAGCACACAGTAATTTAACCCGTTGTTCACATTACACCACTAAAGGGGAGGTATTCTTTTACTTGCCTCAGTTTTTTTTATGATAGCCATGTCACACAAAAAGGAGTGGAGCTTATGTCCTGTTCAGTGATAAAGGGTTATCATTGAACGGACTAAAATGGCAAGCCATGGGAAGTTGTGGGTTTGTGCCGCACTCTCTGAAATGAGAAGTCTCTTTCTTAGCCAGTATACATCAGACGATGAAGTGGCTGTTTGGATTCGCTGCTGGTGATCCTAATAGTGCCATCCTGCCTACCTGTCAAAAGCTGGCTCACGAGGCTGGATCCTGTTTGTTATATTGATACTCTGCCTTTCCACAAAGTTGGAGTGAGGAAGCAGGCTGGTGTAAGGGGGAGGTTATGGGAGAAAAGCAATGAGCAGGGCAAACCCTCTCTCCTCCCATCGCTTCTCTCCTAAAAATGTTCCCTGCAGTGATGTGCTTCGGCCAACGCAACACTGAATCCAGGTCTTTCACAGTAGCTTGTTCACTCCAGCTGTAAGGTGGGTTGTAGATAAATAAAATCAGTAGTCCCTCTGTGTCATTCCTCACCTCTGCTGCTCACTTCTAGGTGTACGTGCTGAAGAGGCCATTTGTTGATGAGTTCCTGAGGCGGATGGGGGAGCTGTTTGAGTGTGTGCTCTTCACTGCCAGTTTGGCGAAGGTGAGAAGGAGGAGGAGGGTTTAGCCTAGACATGGACTTGGGGAATTGGTTGATACTTTCAAAGGCAGCAGAAGCTAAGGCAGAAAGGGTGGCAATGGTGTGTTGTGTCACTTTCAGCTCAGAAGATAAACTGGAGGTGAATATAGACGATTCGCTCTCTCTGTCTTGCTAGAAGACTGGTTTGGGAGCAGCTTTGACTTGGGCTAAACTTGGAGTATTGCCGAAACTTCAGAGCTGTGTATAACCCCGTGCATTTTTCAAAACCCAAATGCTGCAGCAAGAAACACATGGCCTATTGATACTTGAATAAAGTGTGCAAAATGTCAAGTTTGCATATAGTTGTTTGTTTTTGCTTCTCCTAACTGTGAGGAAGAGTGAAGGACCATGCAGAGTATTCAAATCTCCACCACTAACTGACCTCTGGAAGTTCTGCTCAGCCCCTTGGTGGCTTCTGAAATTGCATTGGGCATCACTGAGATCTCCAAATCCATGGGGACTTGAAACTTTAAATGAATGAATGAATGAATGAATGAATGAATGAATGAATGAATTCCATGCCAGATTCCAAATTCCATGTTTGCACTATCTGGCCAGAAGTGAGCAGAGCCCTGCATGTTCTCCTGATTCCCCCATGTTGGGTTTCTTGCTTTCTTATGCTGAGCTCTGGTCTTCACACGCTCCTCTTATCACTCTGTTCAGTATGCTGACCCCGTAACTGACCTGCTAGACAAGTGTGGAGTCTTCCGAGCCCGCCTCTTCCGAGAGTCATGCGTGTTCCACCAGGGCTGTTATGTTAAGGACCTCAGCCGTTTGGGGCGTGATCTGCGCAAAACCTTGATCCTAGACAATTCTCCTGCCTCCTACATCTTCCATCCAGAGAATGCGGTGAGTATGCCTTCAAGAGGGGTGGGTGGGTGTGTTATTCAATAGTAGCTGGTGTTGACTTTTGACTTACCTTGGCAGGAAAGCAGCAAAGGCTCTTTAAATCATGTGTAAGACTTGAGTTCTTGATAGGTAGGTAGGTTGGTTGATTGGTTTAAAAATCTTTTGATCTGGTTTTAGTTAGAAAGAAAATAATAATAGTTACATCAACACCAGGTGAAAGAAGCTCTCTTAAATAAAGCATTCCCCTTTGTTTCTCACCCCTGCCTTTTAAGATGGTGCTGACTGCAACACTTGTGTGCTAGGTAGGGCCATTCAAAACATGTTCTCTCTCTCTCTCTTTCTCTCTCTCTCTCTCTCTCTCTCTCTCACACACACACACACACACACCTGAAGTGGTAAATTCTCAGGAAGGCTGACTGTACCACATCATTTCCCCCTTCAAATCTTCTTTTTTCCTCCCTTCTCTCACGACTCCAGCCAGCTCAACCCCAAAAGTTCTCCAGCGCATGAAATATCCTTCCAAACCTATCCAACAGAGCACATCTACAAGGTTTCCCAGGTGACAATTCATAGCTGTGGCCATAATTGTAGGAGTGAGTGAGCAGTTAGTATTAGTGTGACTAGTTTTGTCTACAACGATTACCTTTCGTGCACCCTGTTTAAAAACTAAGTCTTGTATTGTCACTGTATTTTGAATATTCGCCCGAATACTTTCCAAAGCCCTTTAACTACATGGAGTTTTTTTTATATACCGTATTTTTTGCACCATAACACTCACTTTTTTCCTCCTAGAAAGTAAGGGGAAATGTCTGTGCGTGTTATGGAGGGAATGCCTACGGGGGGGGGGGGATCTGCTGCAGTCTTGAGCAGAGGATCCATGGTTCCCCTTCCTTCCCTCCTCCGTGGCTTGCTTTGAAACAGCAAAGCGGGAGAAGAGCTGCTGAGTGGGGAGGAGAGAGGGACAGAGAGCCTGCTTCTTTAAAGGAGCAAAGCGGGAGAGGAGAGGAGCCGCTTACACAAGTGTAAGCGGCTCCTGTCTGGTTGGTTCCTTTAAAGCAAGCAGGCTCTCTGTCCCTCTCTCCTCCCCACTCAGCTCGCTAAAAAGCAGCAGAGTTTTTCAGCTCGCTAAGCCGGGGATGAGCGGGGAGGAGGGAGAAATGCAGAGCCTGCTTGCTTTAAAGGAGCAAAGTGGGAGAGGAGAGGAGCCTTCTCCCCTTATACCCCTCTTCTTCATTATTAGCAGCATCCTTCTCCACCCACCCCACGCATGCTCCCTGTCCCTTGAGTGCTTTTCCTTCCCTCCCCACTTAAAACGTGGTTACAAAGGATCCTCAGGATTTTTGCATTGGGCTACTCCAAACTCACTGTCAGATCACATGTCTGTGGCCACAGCATGAACCACAAAAATCATACATCCACTGTTTCGTTTAGAATATTTTTTTTCTTGTTTTCCTCCTCTAAAAACTACGTGCATGTTATGGTCGGGTGCGTGTTATAGAGCGAAAAATACGGTATATATGTGCCTGATGTGAGGGCAAATCTGTCTCTTCTGAGGGGATGTATCCACGCTTCATATTAATAGCCAAGTGAGTACTGCAGGGTTTGAATTCTGCTCCCAGGTCTTCCTGGTTCCTTAAACATTAGGTCTCTGCTTCCTGTCTACATGCACCGCAGTGCTCCCGACTGACTTCTCCTTGCCCTTTTCGGTTTCCCCGTAGGTGCCAGTCCAGTCCTGGTTTGATGACATGGCCGACACTGAGCTGCTGAACCTGATCCCGATCTTTGAGGAGCTGAGCGAAGCGGAGGATGTCTACACCAGCCTTGGCCAGCTGAGGGCACCCTAAGGCCTTCCTATGCCCACAGAGGAACATTTTCACTCAGTGCCTTCAGTCCTGGCCTGGAGGGGAAGGGGGAGCCGTGGGGATGGTTCTCCGCAACCCCACCGCAAGGCAGATGCAAGCACTTTGGAGGCAATAACCTGAACGGGCAGCGCCAGAGCAGTTTCCAACCAGGGTCTGGCGGGATCCCAGAGCCTCTGGCCTTTCCTCCAAAAGCAGGGTCGCCCCAGACCCCGTCCCCAACAGCGCTCGTATCTATGCACTGCGAGGATACAGGGAGCATTGTGAAGACGCGCCATTTCTCCAGGGCTTGGCTTCCTCCGTTCGCTGCAGGGTGGTTAGTTCTGGGTGTGGTTTGTGTGGTGTAAGCCGCCGGTTCCTCCTGCCTACCCTCTCCTCTCCTCCTCTAAAGCAATGCCAAAAGATTTGGCTGACCCTTTTTCTTTTGTTATGAAAAAAGCTACCTGCCTCCTCGCTCCCTTTTAGATGCTCCTGAGAGTGCTGCTCACCCAGGACGTGGGGCACAGCCATGGGGCCTTATCTCCCAGGCAAGGCAGGGCACTGCCCAATACTCCTAGCCAGGTGTTCTAGCCAGGTGTCTTTCAGAGGGATCCTCTCCTTCAGCTGCTCAGGCCACTGGATTCCTCGGAGGAGAGGCTTTCCTTACCTTGGATACCTGGTTAGAGAGAGGGGGGAAAGTCTTATTTTTTTATGAGGACTTTTTCCTTTTTTCCTATTCCCTTCCTGCGTTTCCCCTTCAGAGCAGTAGTGAACCCGCAGTTTCAGGGGTCTTGGTCCCTAATTAGCCTGTTGGCTTTTGGGAAGCCTTTAACTTCTTTTTATACTGTGTCTTGTGGTTTGGGTTCAGCCCCAGAGGGGAAGGAACCCTTTCAGAAACCCTCGAACGTTAAAACAAACAAACAGTGGCACGAGCGTAGAAAAGGACTAAGGCTAAGTCAGCCGTCCCCTTCCCACAAACTCCACATTGGTTGAGGACCGATGCTGCAGAGATTGCCATATTGCTTCGCTCTGGCCTATTTTTGCTTCTTGGGTGGGGTGTGGGGGGGACACAGACCAGGTCACAGGGTTACTATAAACCTGCCTCAGCACTGTCAGTTCTCCCACCCTCCTTCAGTGCGAATTGCTAGCTTTGAAGGACAGGAGGGTGCTGACGTTTTGCCCACGGGTGGCTTTCTGGGGGCGGGTGCCACAGAGGTGCCCTGCCTTCCCCACTCAGGACTCGTTCTAGGCTCCATCGTCGTAACTTGAAAAGCCCGGCCCCTCGGGTGGCCTCAGGGAATCATGGACTAGCGTGTTAGGAGCTGGGGGTGGGCAGGGGACGGCCTGCTCCATTGCCTTGCTGTCTTCATTGGGAGAGCGAGGAGGAACGTCGCTGCGGCCTCTGCGCATGAAGAGACAGCGCCTCTCTTTTCTGCCAGGCTTTCTTGGGAAACGAGCCCCAGAGAAGCAGCTGGGCCTTTTTGCCACACTCTTCTTCCCCTCAGCATTTTCACGGCGGCGCCAGCTCTCGAGAAACCAAACGTAGATGTCGATATTACTTGGGAGCGGCCGCCGCACCCTCCCTTTCTCCGTCTCCCCCCAGCAATATGGTACGCTGCCTTTCCTAGTCATGTCTCTTAACGTGCTGTGAACAAGTGCTTTCGAAGTGCCATTGGTGGCAAGCAAATACCTTCCGCTCAGCCAGCTTGCTTCTCTCCCTCCCGCTCCCATAAGCAATACATTGCAAGTGACTCCATGCTTCGCTGTTGTGAGGGGTGGGGGCAGGATGGGGCCATTCAGGGTTCTTTTTGTTTCTTTCTGGTGCTGCCTCCTTGCTTTGGACGCGGGGGGGGGGCAGGTAGCGTGGGTCACCTCACCACCTGGGGCAGGAAGCTAAACAGCAAAACCAGGGGTGAGGAACCTGTGGCCCATCCAGATGTTGCTGGACTTAGGACTCTCATCGCCCCTGACAGTTGTCCGGAGTGGCTGGTGTGGCCCAACAACATCTGGAAGGCTTCCTCCCTGCTCAACAGGACCAAAGCTTTACAATCCTTCTTGTTGGCTGAGTGAGCAGGCAGCTCTTAGCCTGGCCAAAGTGCTTCTTGAATTTCCGTTGCCGTTTTTTAAGTGTGCTGAATTGGCTACTCCTTGACCTCTGTGTGTGTGTGTGTGCTAGGCCTCAAATGGTGCTTGAGACGAGCCTGCGGCTGCGACTTCTCTTTCCTCCTCTTGCTGGCCTTGCTTCCACTATGAGGCGTTACTCTCTTTGCCTCAGCGGCTGTGAAGAGGTTAATGGAGGTGACACACAAGTCCCTAGCTTCGTGGAGGGAAGAGTTTCTTCTCCTCGTAATTCTGTTTTCTCCACGACACACAACAGTGAGAGAGCTTTAAACACTGCGAAGTTAATGTGTGCTAGAAAGAACAAAAACCCTTTGTTTTTCCTTCCTGTTTGAGGCTATCCTCGCAGTTGTGTCTTTGCCCTTTGTGTCATCCGAGGAGAACTCACCTCCATTTCCCTCCCTCTCCTCCTCACGCAACCTGCCCGCTCTTGTCCTGGCCTTTTCCTTTTGCTCAGCTCAGCTCCGAAACCCCTTCACTCGATGGGAAAACGTTGCACTCCTATTTTCTACACTCCTCCACCTCGGCTGATGAAATGTGCTCCAGAATTTCTCCTCCGTCCCAGTCACGGGACTTAAGATTTGGGCAAACGGGTGGAAGGTTTTGTCAGTCACAGCGTGGTGGGATCTGTGCCGAGCTGGTTTTGGCTAAGGAGGCCGACACATGATAAATTAAACCGAGCACTCCCAGTTTCAACAAGCTGCGAACGCTTGCTTGTTGAAAGTAATGTGGAACTACAGAGTCTGCCGAGTGATGGCTCCCATCTGGAACAAGCTTGGCTGTGTGAATTAACTCGAGGGCGGAGTCTGCTGATGCCCGTTCTCACTCTGTATCAGGCTTCCTTGGCCTGTTTAATAGCCATGATGATAACCTGAGTCCAATTGCCAATGTTGGGATTGTGCCTTGATCAAACCCATCAAAGAGGCAGCCTAATGCTTAATCAGGGGTGTGCCTTTTAGAGGTGCCCTGCATACGCCTCCTACAAAAGCAAACACACACACACACAGTCTTTTGCTGTACCTCCTGCATCCCTTCTTTTCAAACATGCATAGCTGGTGGCTTTTGAGTAACAGAGCCCAGGGCTTCCCCCTTCTGTCCCCACCTCATAGAAGTATGAAAACATCAGTTGCCTTAGTCATGTGTCCTCACTTGCTGGGTGGTTTTTCTTTTTTAAAATTTTGTTTTAATTGAAAAAAAAAAAGATATCCCAAAACTTGAAGCCGGCACTGCTGCCATTTCGATCTCTTTCTATTTTTGGAATCTTTGTATTAACTGCAAATTAAAGAAATAATAAAAGAGAGCAGGTGTGTGTCTCCTCTTTTTCCTAAGTCTTTGAGCAGAGTGGATTATGGAGGCCTAATGCAATATTCTTTTGAAGCTGGGCGGCAAAATTTTGGGAGGTAAAACTTCCTTCCCCCGGCTGCAGAAAAGAATCTAGCTCTGCAAGGCTGCTTTACCGCAGACAAGGCTGGTTCACACATGACAACTGGAATAACAGGTGAGAGCTTAGGAGCCACAAAGGGAGCTTAGGAGCATCTCAATGCAGTTCTTGTCCTTGGAAAGCAAATTTGCACATTTGCCGCCCTTTACGAAATGAGAAATCAAGTGATGCAGGAGCATATCAGAGCTAGAGGGTAGTCAGTGTTGGGGGTGGGGAGCTATGGACAATTACATTTCACTGGAGGGATTTGAGTCATTTGTTAAAAGTTACTGAGTGCTATAATCCAAAAACATGGGGGAAAGTGAAGGGGTGTGTGGAGAGAAGCAGAAAGCATTTTAATTTTTAGAATTCAGAGGAGGGATAACTGATGGGAATGGGATCTAGCAGCTTCATCTATGAACTGTGAAGGTTTGCTCTCCCCCGACTTCATCCCTTGATTTTTCGCTTACCGTATTTTTCGCTCCAAAAGACACACCTGACCATAAGACGCACCTAGTTTTTAGAGGAGGAAAGGGGGAAAGCCTTGTTTTTGGGGCGATCAGCTCAAAGTTGTGCAGCTTCTTTTGCAAAGGGGAAAAGCCCCCTTTTGGGGGGATCGGCTCAAAGTTGTTGAGCTTACTTTGCAAAGGGGGAAAATCCTGTTTTCATGGGGCTCAACTCATAGTTCTTTAGCTTCTTTAGGAAAGGAAAGGGAGCCGTTCCTACAGTCTGTAGACAGATAATCTAATTAGGGGGAAACCGCCTCCGTCTGCAGAACATTCAACAATGGAGGCCTGGGCAAGGGGGCGAGACCAGAAAGGGAGCCAGCGATCGACCACACATTTACTCCAAAAGACGCACAGACACCTCCCCTTACTTTTTAGGAGGAAAAAAGTGTGTCTTATGGAGCGAAAAATACGGTACCAACCAATGAACTCCATGTGCAAAACCAACTGCAGGACTTGGTTGGTTATCACAAGGCTTGACTGCTCTGTGTTTTATATTTTGGGGGCAGGAGTAGGCCCAGGTAAGACAGCCGCCCTTAGCCTGAGAGGAAGGTGGGACATGTGGAATTCTTCCTGCCGGTGGTCCTTTTGTCTTCCTTGATTGACTGCCCCGCTCTCTGAGGCCAGCCTTGCCTTGGAGAACCTCCTTTGATGCCCCAAAGCCATCCCCGCCACTTGATATCCAATGCACCATTTAAAGATTTGCTGGAGACCTCAGAAGTATTGAGATTATCCCTGACGGACAACCCTTCTCTCTGAAGGGCAAAGCCATTGCCTCTCCCCCCAGCATTCCTCTCCTCCTCAGTTCCGAGCAAGCCACTTTAATGTGGTTAGATCCCCATCTCCTGCCCCCATTTCTTTGCATTATTGATGCAGCGCTGCACTTTAGAAAAATCAATGGGAAATGGGTGGAGTGGACATGGGTGGAGTGCATGCGGAGAAGAGAAAACAGACTTGAGAGTCTCCTTTTGTCAGAAACAAATAAAAGATATTTTCCCTAAACTAATCCATGCTGCTGGGCTAGGCCTGCACTGATTGGCCCAGGCAGCTGATATAAAGGCAAGATGCAAACGCAGGCAAATCTTAGCGAAGGAGCCTGGATCGTTCCTCTGGACTGACTGTGCTACTCGGAGCTAGAGCAACCCTGAACAGCTTGTGCTCCTCAGCCCTGGGCCTTGCAGCGCAGAGGAGTCAGCAGCAGACCCGGGTGAGTGCTGCTTGATTTATGGGTGGTCAGACCAAGAGGAGGGAGGGAGGACCATCCAAGCAAGTATGAAATAAGGGGTGGTTGTCAAGAGGACCTGATTGATCTAGGTTTTCTGGAAGGGCCTCAGGAGAAAAATCAGATTCTGCTAGCGGTAAGTCAAAGACATGAGAGGGACTCTGAAACACAACTGCTTAGCTTACAGTATATCCGTTCAGAAGCAAGCACCCCTAAGTTACTCCCAGTTGCGCATGGGATTTCAACCCCAGATTTCTGAAATTTATTTGGACCTTTAAGAAAATGGCTGAGCTGAAGAGAATTTTATTTGTATCTTGGCCTTCATCCAGGGAGCATAGGGTGACAGAGACTAAGTTTTCATCTTCTCACGACAGTCCTGTCAGGTAGATGAGACAGCTTTCCAGCTGAGCAGAGGTTTTTTGTTTTTTTAAAAAAATATTTATACAGCTCATGTCTGTCAGACAAGACAGGTTCCTTGGTGGTAATCGAAAGGCACTCTGTACATACTCAGAAGTCACGATTCCCATATTCCAGGGCTGAAACCTGGCAATGAAGTCATTTTCCTTGGGCAAAGCTTGTCTCCCCAGTTTCGTGTTCTTGTCTGGCTACCTGGTATGAGTCAGTGACTCTAGGCATCCATTAGGTGACATCACAGGCAGCATATTGTAAGTTAAGTCAATTAGTGGTTCTATTACAGCTGCCAAGACGATTGCTGCATTTTGGAGTAAAGTGAATGTTCTCGGATGAGGGCTGGCTGATTGTGTTCTGGCCCAAAACAAAACACACACACACACACACACATATTCCAATGACAAGGAAACTCAAATTCTGCATTTGCGCTATGTTTATTCTGATTACAGTATGGACATTTTACAGACTGCAGAATATTTACACAACAGCGATAGGAAGGAAGGAAGAGCTACTGTGAGCACACTGAAGGGTTAGGAGCTACAGCACTGGGCACTTCAACATGGTTCTCTGCAGGGAATTTTTCTGGAGTGGGGAACTGCCTACCGTGTTGGCCTGAATATAAGCCACACTCCCCACCCACCCCAATTCCGATTGTGAAAAGTTAAAGTGCTGCTTATATTTGCAACCTTACTCCGCCAGCGAAGCAGCCCCGGAGCGTGGGGCAATGGCGCCCGTCCCGTCCGTGGCTCCCAAGCCTCCCCCAAGCCGCCAAGTTTTAAAGGTGTGGCTTATTTGCGGGTGCGGCCTATATTTGGGCCAATACGGTAGTTTCTCCCAAAGGTCTCGGCTATACAGCTGAAAATATAACACTTTAGGGGCATTTCAAGTGCATCATGCAAATCTGACACTAGATGGTGATGGTGAGCTTATGGCAAATGCAATATATTTTTCAAAAGGTTTTTAAAAAAAGCATTTCGCAACATTTTTTAAATGTGTGTCTAGATTCCACCAAACAAAAAAGAAATGAGATTAATTGTGGCTGTACATTTTGCAATGTATGTCAGGTGGTAGAAATAAAAGAAAGCAAGCAAGCTGGATGTCTGGAGAGTATGGTTCACTGGGGGAGAGGCAACAAATGCCCCCCCTCCCGTCCCCATGGATTATCCATGTTCCCTGATTACCAGATGCCACACCCAAGGCTTCTTAAACCATTCAGAAACTTTTCTGCAGAACAGTGACAACAAACTAACTTTGAAAAAGAAGGGTGAGTCCGAAATCGCTTGGATTAGCTGCCTATTATTATTATTATAGGACGCGGGTGGCGCTGTGGGTTAAACCACAGAGCCTAGGACTTGCTGATCAGAAGGTTGGCGGTTTGAATCCCCACAATGGGGTGAGCTCCCGTTGCTTGGTCCCTGCTCCTGCCAACCTAGCAGTTTGAAACCACGTCAAGGTGCAAGTAGATAAATAGTACTGCTCCGGTGGTAAGGTAAACGGCATTTCCGTGCGCTGCTCTGGTTCGCCAGAAGTGGCTTAGTCATGCTGGCGACATGACCCGGAAGCTGTACGCCACCTCCCTTGGCCAATAAAGCGAGATGAGCGCCGCAACCCCAGGGTTGGCCACGACTGGACCTAATGTTCAGGGGTCCCTTTACCTATTATTATTATTATTAAAATATTCTCTGTAAGATACATTTAACAACACTTCACCTTTCGGACTATACAGTAATGCTTCTTTGCTTGCTTGAATGGGAGATGAAAGAAGGGTGTGTGAGTTTGTGTAAAAGCTAGTACAGTGGTACCTCGGTTTAAGAACAGTCCAGTTTAAGAACGATTTGGTTTACAAACTTCGCAAAACCGGAAATAGTATCCTGGTTTGAGAACTTTGCCTCCATCTAAGAATGGAATCCGAACAGTGGAAGGGCATTGGCGGTGGGACGCCTCATTAGGGAAAGCGTCTCTCGGTTTAAGAACAGTTTTGGTTTAAGAACGGACTTCTGGGACGGATTAAGTTCGTAAACCAAGGTACCACTGTATGTTGTTGCAGCCATTGCTCCTCCGAATTTTGCCTCTGGCCCCACCCACCTCTGACCTTTGACACTGGTATTTTGACAATACCAGTGCTATTGATTAAAGATTGCTTTTGAGGGGGAAACAATTTTAAACAAATTAGAGGCATCGGGATGCAAAGTATCCTCAACGATCCCTTTTGCATTGTGAGATATAAGAGCATGCATTACAATGTGCATATCAATGCAGCAAGGAATACGAATCTCACACAGTTTCAGGATTGCAGCCTAGGCTGAAGGGTCTTCGACCCCCCCCCCCATTAAATATTTGAGGGGGCCAGGCCCCCACAAAGTTGATGGGCATTGCCGTGCAAATGGCGTGTGCATGCCGTGCCTTGTGACCCATGGCTTACCTGCCCCCCAATATTTTATTCAAGTTGGCACCCCTGGCATGAACTAAATCTGGGTAGAGTCATTATGTAACTCTGTTATATGAATTACCGTATTGGCCCGAATATAAGCCGCACCCAAATATAAGCTGCTGCCTTAAACTTCTGCCGGCACTCACACATGTTCCAGTTTACCGTATGTCTTTTTCAGCAGCGATACCGTAAAAGCCAATTTTTGTAAGGTTGTGAGTTTCAGCCACACTTTAACTTTACACGGTTGAAATTTGGGGGGGGGGGGAGTGAGGCTTATATTCAGGCCAATACAGTATATGTTATATGAATGCAATCTATAACCTGGCTGAACCAGCAAATCATGAAAAACATGGAATCCTATCATCCCTGGAGTCACAACTTGACTATGATGGTTACTCTTGACACTGCCAGGAATAGCTGGCATAGTTCAAGGCTACAGAGTGGTTCTGTATTAGACAAACCTGGCCTGGAAATAAGGCTACAGAGTTAACTGCGTTGGAGAGGATGCCTAGACTGCAGTCCTTCTCTGTGGTTGGTAATCACAGTTAGTGGAGATTTTCACCTACACCAGCCATTGCATCCATAAAGTTTGATGGAGCCCAAAATGAAAATCCCAGCGCAAATGTAGCAGCTGTTCCTTTGCTGGACTGAGACATTAACATGTGAGTTAGTTCTGATGTGACGTGAAATTATATTTCTGTTGTAGCAGGAACCCCCCCCCCCCAATCATTCCGTTTGTACAAACTTCACACACACTCTCACTCACACACTACATACGCTACGCTTCTGTTATAAATTCATAGAAAATCAACCATACATCGGAATTGCACTGTTCCACTTTTATTTTACTCCATGAAGGAAGGACTACAAAATGGGGAAGGTTTGATACAGGGCAGCCATAATCCTTGAGCATACCAGTACATACACAGGAGCCCTGCCCAGTTGCTATGCCAACCCTGATGGTCCTAGACAGAAGACCATCAAGATCACAAAGAACTTGCATATGGGAGTGGATTCAGCACGGACTGGAACAAAGGACAATAATCAGCTCTTCCCTCTGGGGGCTGGAAACTGCAAACTCCCCTCTGTCACCTGGAAAGTACTCATGGGGAGGGGGAAAGGGGGAACCAGCCAGGTGACAGGACACTCAGGTTACCACTACAACTCCTCCCTCAACCCCTCCTTTATGTGATGTATGTATGTGAGGGGTGGTCTTAGGTTACACCCCTTCTGTGATGTATGTATGATGTTTCTGGGGGTGGTCTTGATCTACACAGTGGCAATTTCAAAAGTCTTTATAAGGTCTTGCACACCATTTTTCTGGGTCCTTCCTCTCTCCAGCAAGTGAGGGGAGCACCCTGTTGCAACAGTTCATTAAAGGCCAAGCCTACAGGCTGCTGTTTTGCTCCAAGTTATCCTGGTTGGTGTCTTTGTTTTTGTCCAAGGGAGCCCTCGGATTTTTCCGGTAACACTGTGTTGAGTTTACTGGGATGACTGCACCAGAACATATTTTTTTTAGTTGTTATGCAAGAATGGCAAATCCCACAAATATTCTGTAGGAATTATCCACAAACAGGAAGCAAGGAGACTCTGAATTTCCTACTTCCCTGCAGAATCCACATGGAGGATTTCCCACTCTGATGCAAAAATTTCCATGTGTGTTTCGCTACAGGAATTGCTCCAGACATCGCCCGTGGAGCGAAAGGTTTATAGTGCAGCCACCGGCTATATCTGTGTTGGTCCCCTATAGTTTTTACGCAAAGCAAAGGCAGATTCCTCAGCTTTCAGAAGTGGTGGTGGTGGGGAGGCCTGAACCACAGACCTCTGTGCCAAAAGGAGGAGAGGGCCAGACAGTTCTTTCCAGAGCAAAGTCCAAACGGCTGCCCTGTTTCACTGGAACTTGAGCTGGCTCAGCCCTGCATGTTTCTGGCTAATCAATCCCAGCCTTTGGGATGCCTCCAAGGCCCCAAACGAGAGTCTGTAGGACTGGTCTACTCCTCTTGTTAAATCCCACCATCTGCTTTCAATGACTGAGCAATTGGGGGTTATGGAAAAGGGGGAGGAGGGTGTAGTCTGCCGCTGCGGGTTCAGCCGCTCTGATCCTGCCCGCCCTTGCATCTCCCAGAATGCTTTACTGGTCTTTTTGAGTGTGCCTCTCCCTGCCGCATTCAAGAGGAACTAGCACTGAGCATCTACTGCCTCACAGTTGATTTGTAAGTATCTGCATGTCCTCTATATGTGTGACTTGAACCCCAGCTGTAAGGATGAGAAGAGAGGTCTGTCTACCTGTGCAGTGAGGCTTGCATGTGCCCATAGAGAACAGGGTGTATCCAGGGGCTTTTAACTACTGGGGCAAAATTGCATGCAATCCAGCCTAGGAGATCCTTGCCAGAGAAGCTCTACTCTCTGTCTCTCATTTAACTGGGTTGGCTGTGATTACTCGGAGTCGAGGGAAAGGAAGTAGGGACACGCTCAGCACCACTCTTGCTCTTCCTTCCCGTCTTCTAGGACAGAGATTGGGGACCTGCTGGGCTCCAGGTGCAGGATTCCAGCTCCCATCAGCCACAGGCAGCATTGGCCGGTGGTCAAGAATGACGGGGGTTGCAGTCCAGCAACATCTGGAAGTCCATGCTGGCAAACGCTAGGCATTAAAAGCTGGTCCTGGCTGTGGAGCAAGGCAGGGCAAGGGGAAATCGGGGCGTAAATTATGTCGCTTAAAAATGTGGCGTGGCACTGTGCATGGTGTGGACACCATTCTTGTGTGGCAAGTCCCCCTCCCCCATTGTGAAATAAAGACACAGGACACTTTATTTAAGGTTAATGGGCGTAAAAGGCCACAACTTTATTGATTACAGGAATTGAGAGGTATTGGCTTAGGCATTGGTTCCTATCGACTAACCGGCTTCAGCCCAATTGCATGAAGACCGGTGAGGGTTAACCACCAGCGGGGGAAGTCCTGCTGAAGTACGTCAACTAGGACCCCCCGGGTGTCACCGCTCGGGGGCGTGCCTTAGGCCCACACCTCCATAGGCTTCGGACAGGGCAACGCCCCCCGGAATCCTTTACCAGACTACCCTTTGCTTGGGGAAGGTGATGTCGCTTCCTTCCCCCCACTTCATTTGCATAACAATACCCCTGCCAATGCCTAACCGCCAATACCGGGAAAGTTGTGACATTTGCTACGAGGTAGGTGAAAAAACCAAATGGCCGGTGCCAATTCGCCAAGTGGAAAAAATTCATACCAGGCCCCTTGACGGCGACCAACCGAAGTTGATCAGCTGGAGAGGCGAAGAGAGGGCAGTCCTCGGGCGCGCCGGGCATAAATAGCCCGGGCCACGCCTCCCTGTCCAGCCGATTGGCTAGGCAGGGAGCTGACACGCCCAAGGATTCCCTCATTCTCACAGAGGCTGTAAGCCAGCCCCCGCGTGTGTGGGGAGGGCGTGGGCCCACAACCCCACCTCCTCTCCAGCTTGGAAGTGGCTTTGTGGCAAAGAAATGGCAGTGCTCTAGCAACCATGTCTGTCTCTGTTTCGATAAGCCCTGCCAACTGGGAGGCTCCCTCCATGCCCAAGAGAGAAGGAAAATGTCAGAAAGGCCATAGCTCAGTGGCAGAGCATCCAGTTTGCATGCAGAAGGTCCAAGGTTCGATTCTCAGCGTCTCCAGGTTGGGTTGGAAGAAACCCCATCTGCCTTTCCTCCTGTTATGTACTGAAGTTCTCACCCTGGGCCAGCAGGGGGCTACTGTAGATAGTTATGCAAATGAAGGATCGAAAGTGACGTTCTGTGATTGGATAGTTTTAGAAGGTTGCTACAGTAACGTTGTACTGGAGCTCTATATAAGCAGGCTGACTGAACCCTTCAGCTCAGTTCTGTTCTGGCCTCTGAATAAACAAGAGTTGTTTGAAGAATCGCTGTGTCGTCTGATATGTTCTCCCACAACTTAACACCTCCAAAGAGCGCAAGTCAAAGTACATGATTGTTGTTGTTGTTATTTACCTGCCCTTCACCTTAAGGTCCCAGGGGGGGTTACAATATTAGAAGCAACTTAAAACTGCAGAAATAAGAAGGTTCCTAAAAACATACATCTCAAGGGTCAAAAGCTAGGATAAAAAAGTTAATCTTCAGCTTTTGTCAGAAGCTGCATAATACAAGAAGGTGCCTGACTCAGTGCAGAGGGAAGCCCACAACTTAGGGGGCTGCCACAGAGAAGGCTCTGTCCTGGGACATCCCCTGGGCTTCTGAGGGTGGTGGGACAAGAGGCACCCCCCCTGTCAATTTTAGCAACTGAGAAGGCCCATAGGGAAGGATGCATTCTTACAGGTACATGGTGTGTTCCACCCCCTCATCGTTTTATCCTTACAGCAACTCTGTGGAAAAAACCTCAGTCTGGCTCAAAATCACTCACTGAGCTTCGTGCACCCCATATTCTGCCCTTGGTAACAGGCTAACCTGTTTGTTCTTATTTGTCAGGTTTTGTTGAGTATTCCAAAAACTGAAAGCCACCATGGCTCTGACCAGTGCCTTCAAGACTGTTACCAACACACCTGGACTGATCATCTGGAGAATTGAGGTGGGACAATGAAATTTTCTCAGGTCTAGGCGGAAGGTTCCTCTCCTCTCCCAAGCTATGTAGGGACCTAACTGACAGGGCACCACCTTTTCACTTGTTATTAATTCCACTTTGAGTACTGAACCTGCCATCTATGTAACTCTTACTAGCTAGGCAAGGTGGCCATCTTTCTTTCTCATAAGGCCCCCAGAGCTTTAACAGTTGTTTGAGAGGCTGAAATTCCAAAGGTGGAGACCCCTCCTATAATTGTACTTACCTGCTGCTGAAAGCTTCAGTTTGCTTAATTTCTATCCTGCGTGTGCTGGCAACTGATTGGCTGCTGTAACATGCATTATGTGGAGCTGCCCTTGAAGATAGTTCAGAAACTGCAGCTAGTCGAGCTTGGATTTTGTCTAGAGCACATTACACTGAAACTACGGGAACTCCACAAGTTCTGCCTGTAATTCACATCGCTTAAGCCTAAGATACCTAAGGGAGCATCTCTTTTCCCCAACAACCACTGAGTATTAACAGGGGTAGGCAACCTAAGGCCCATGGGCTGGATGCGGCCTAATCGCCTTCTCAATCCAGCCCGTGGACAGCCTGGGAATCAGCGTGTTTTTACATGAGTAGAATGTGTGCTTTAATTTAAAATGCATCTCTGGGTTATTTGTGGGGCATAGGAATTCATTCATTCTCCCCCCCCCAAAAAAATAGTCCGGCCCACCACATGGTCTGAGGGATGGTGGACCGGCCCATGGCTGAAAAAGGTTGCTGACCCCTGGAGTATAACATAGCAACAATGGATGGTCAATTTTTTTGGAGCCGGGTGCTGCTGTTAATCAATTTTTTAGCCTTAAGCACTTATTCATATAAGTCTGAAATGTTTTGTTTTTTTTTAAAGTTTTAAACATTTGTTTTGAATTGAAAGTGTAAATTGAAAGTATTTAATAAGGAAATCGTCTGCATCACCATGGGATGCCTGAGAGAGGTTTGGGAGCATTGATGGTTGGAGGCTGTGTCGCTGAAGCCACTAAATTGGGGCAGGGGGTTGCTTCATGTACAGTGGTACCTCGGGTTACATACGCTTCAGGTTACATACGCTTCAGGTTACAGACTCCGCTAACCCAGAAATAGTGCTTCAGGTTAAGAACTTTGCTTCAGGGTGAGAACAGAAATCGTGCTCCGGCGGCGCGGTGGCAGCAGAAGGCCCCATTAGCTAAAGTGGTGCTTCAGGTTAAGAACAGTTTCAGGTTAAGGATGGACCTCTGGAACGAATTAAGTACTTAACCCGAGGCACCACTGTACTGTGTTTCTTCTTCCCAGAAAATGGATCTGGTGTTGGTGCCTCCGAAAGCTCATGGCAGCTTCTACGAAGGTGATTGCTACGTCCTCCTCTCGGTAAGTGGAGATCCTTGCTTATTGGTTTCCATCACCCCAGTCAGCTCTAGTTTAGCTGCAAAGCTACTCTGAGATGGGCAAAAGGCTCCAGGTTCCCCCAACAGCATCCTGCCAAATTCTGTTTCTGGAGATGGCACTCAACCATATGCCCCATTCGCCTCCAATGGAGGCAGCCGGGAAGTCCAAATGCCATCCTTCAGAGGCCGGGATTTGTTTAGGGTCTGCCAGCTGCTGACCCTTATCTTAGTTCTAAAATAAATTGGGCATGCAGGCTAACAGGAAAGTCCTGCCTTGCTGGTGATTTCAGTTGCTTCAGACCATAACAGGGCAGCTGTGTCCAAGGCAGCTGTTTATCAGCTCCATCTGGTACGCAGGCTGAGACCCTATCTGCCTGCAGACTGTCTTGCCAGAGTGGTGCATGCTCTAGTTATCTCCCGCTTGGACTACTGCAATGCACTCTATGTGGGGCTACCTTTGAAGGTGACCCGGAAACTACAACTAATCCAGAATGCGGCAGCTAGACTGGTGACTGGGAGCGGCCACCGAGACCATATAACACTGGTCCTGAAAGACCTACACTGGCTCCCTGTACATTTCCGAGCACAATTCAAAGTGTTGGTGCTGACCTTTAAATGGCCTTGGCCCAGTATACCTGACGGAGCATCTCCACCTCTATTGTTCTGCCCGGACACTGAGGTCCAGCACCGAGGGCCTTCTGGTAGTTCCCTCGCTACGAGAAGCCAAATTACAGGGAACCAGGCAGAGGGCCTTCTCGGTAGTGGCACCTGTACTGTGGAACGCCCTCCCACCAGATGTCAAAGAGAAAAATAACTACCAAACTTTTAGAAGACATCTGAAGGCAGCCCTGTTTAGGGAAGCTTTTAATGTTTGATGTATTACAGTATTTTAATATTTTATTGGAAGCCGCCCAGAGTGGCTGGGAAAACCCCGCCAGATGGCCGGGGTATAAATAAATTATTATTATTATAACAAGTGGACTAACCCAGTCCCTGAACATTCTCTCTTCCGGCGCATCATCCCAAGCACTCAAAGGCAACATTTGCATTTGTAAGCGAAAAACCCAAACCCCACATGCACTGGCAGATAGATGCACATGAACAACAGGGCTGGGGAATCTGGGGATCACAGCTCCCATCATTCCTAACCATTGGCCATATTGTCAGGGACTGATGGGAGTTGGAGTCAAACAACATCTGGAGGTGCCGTCCCTGTTCTTCTGTGATCAGCAGGGCATCAGTCTTTCCCATTACCTACTAATACATGGTGCCAAGGGTGTTACTTGAACGTTCTACCATCAAAGCATGCACCCTCTCACTGAGTCCTTCCCCTAAGTGTGGGGTAAACATGCAAGGCTTTTCCTGTTGCCCACACACATTGGAGGGGAAACCAGGATCATTAAAGGGGGGGGGGGATAGAAGTGGAATGCCTAATGTTTGCAATGACATCTGCTGGAGAGAGTGATAAATACATTTACACACAGCATACTTCATCCTGCACAGCAATAGGACCTCTTCTTTTTATCTGCTAAGACACAGTTCTTCAAGCTTGGGTCCCCAGATGCTGTTGGACTACAACTCCCATCATCCCGAGGCAGCTTAGCCAATGGTCAGGGAAGATGGAAGCTGTAGCGTCTGAGGACCCAAGGTTGAAGAAGGCTGTCCTAGGAGATGAGCTGGGTCACTCCAAGCTTCTGTTATGGACAAAAACAATCCCATAGCTAGTGGCCTCAGACAGTGATGCGCTGCGAAGGTTGAAGAGCAGTGGTGGGCCTTGGGGTGGAATGGCTCCAGGGCAGCGTTTTCCAAACTTGGATTTTCAGCTGTCGTTGGACTACAGTTCTCATCACCCCTAACCACTAGCTAGGGATGATGGGAGTTGTAGTCCAAAAAACAGCTGGAGACCCAAGTTTAGGAAACCCTGCTGTTTGGATTCTAAGCTGGGAGCAAACTCAGCGCTCAGTCATTCAGGGACTTTGGTTATTACTAGTATGCCCCGCAGAGGACCTTAAGGTCCACAAATAACAACACTTTGGAGGTCCTAAGGCTTAAGGAGGTTAGATTGGTTTCAACTAGAGCCAGGGCCTTTTCAGTACTGGCCCTGATGTGGTGGAACGCTCTGTCACAAGAGACTAGGGCCCTGCGGGACTTGACTTCTTTCCGCAGGGCCTGCAAGACAGAGCTGTTCCGCCTGGCCTTTGGTTTGGACTCGGTCTGACCCTTATGTTTCCCTCCCCTTATGGTCTTGATTTATCGGCTACTTTAAAATGAGGCTGCATTTTAAATGGCATTTTAACCTGTATTTTAAATTGGTTTCCCCCCATCTTTCCCCCCTATTATATTTTTACTGTGATTTTATTGGTGTTAGCCGTCCTGAGCCCAGCTCTGGCTGGGGAGGGCGGGGTATAAATAAATTTATGATGATGATGATGATGATGATGATGATGATGTGCAAGTCAGGGGTCCCGGACCCTATGACTGTACTTACCGTATTTTTTGCTCTATAAGACTGACTTTTTCCCTCCTAAAAAGTAAGGGGAAACGTGTGTGCGTCTTATGGAGCGAATGCAGGCTGTGCAGCTATCCCAGAAGCCAGAACAGCAAGAGGAATTGCTGCTTTCACTGCGCAGCGATCCCTCTTGCTGTTCTGGCTTCTGAGATTCAGAATATTTTTTTTCTTGTTTTCCTCCTCCAAAAACTAGGTGCGTCTTGTGGTCTGGTGCGTCTTATATAGCGAAAAATACGGTATTTATCCCAATGACGTCTGTCCCTCCTGCAGACCCGTAAATCGGGCAGCGTCCTGTCCTATGACATCCACTACTGGATTGGCAAACGTTCCTCGTTGGACGAGCAGGGCTGTGCTGCCATCTATACCACCCAGCTGGACGACTACCTCGGTGGGGTTCCCGTTCAGCACCGTGAGGTGCAGGGCCACGAGTCTGAGCTCTTCAAGGGCTACTTCAAGCAAGGTCTCATGTGAGTAAGGGGTCGCCATGGGAATGGCAACATCTCGGCAGGTAGCCCTTTTCTTGTCAATCCAGGCATGGCCGGCCCAAGATGTTTTGCTGCCTGAGCCTCCCTGCAGGGAGGGTCTGTAATTGTTGTTTAGTCGTTTAGCCGTGTCCGACTCTTCGTGACCCCATGGACCAGAGCACACCAGGCCCTCCTGTCTTCCACTGCCTCCAGCAGTTTGGTCAAACTCATGCTGGCAGCTTCGAGAACACTGTCCAACTATCTCGTCCTCCGTCGTCCCCTTCTTCTTGTGCCCTCCATCTTTCCCAACATCAGGGTCTTTTCCAGGGAGTCTTCTCTTCTCACGAGGTGGCCAACGTATTGGAGCCTCAGCTTCAGGATCTGTCCTTCCAGTGAGCACTCAGGGCTGATTTCCTTCAGAATGGATAGGTTTGATCTTCTTGCAGTCCATGGGACTCTCAAGAGTCTCCTCCAGCACCATAATTCAAAAGCATCCATTCTTCGGCGATCAGCCTTCTTTATGGTCAAGCTCTCACTTCCATACATCACTACTGGGAAAACCATAGCTTTAACAGACCTTTGTTGGCAAGGTGATGTCTTTACTTTTTAAGATGCTGTCTAGGTTTGTCATTGCTTTTCTCCCAAGAAGCAGACTTCTTTTAATTTCGTGGCTGCTGTCACCATCTGCAGTGATCATGGAGCCCAAGAAAGTAAAATCTCTCACTGGCTCCATTTCTTCCCCTTCTATTTGCCAGGAGGTGATGGGACCAGTGGCCATGATCTTCTTTTTTTGATGTTCAGCTTCAGACCATATTTTGCGCTCTCCTCTTTCACCCTCATTAAAAGGTTCTTTAACTCCTCCTCACCTTCTGCCATCAATGTTGGGTCATCCCTGCAGGGAGGGTCTAGCCTGCCAGTTTCAGTTTCCCTCAGTTTCCCAACCTCAGTTTCATCACATATCCACATTAATTTGGGGGGGGGGAGTGCTCATGAAATTAAAGCATTTGACTGCACATTTCTCTTTTGTATGCAGATTTGCCTAATATACATATTCGGTCAAATAGATTTCCCCCAGAATAGTGCACCTCTGTATGTTGTTTTGATTAAGATGTGCATTTTCGCATACTTTGCCCCAATTTAACGCATTTTCGTACATGCTTTTTGTTGGAGAACTGCGTCGTTTTATTCAGAGAGGTGCCAAGTTCAAGGATCGCTGTGTTTCAACACACATTTTGAGAAGCGTGAATGAACTTATCTTCCCCATCCCTCAAATCCTTTGGGGTTCTTGACAGACATATCAACAGGGAAATGATGTTCTCCTCTTTTAAAACTGGAGAAAGTGGTCACCTCTTGTGCAAGGCTTTAAAAACAAAGGGGTGTTATATTTGCAGGTAATAGTACCTACAAATCATACAATGAAATTTGCATTTCTGAATAAAGTTCTGCCAGAGGGTGGATAAAGAAGATGATTGTTTCCTATCATTTAGCAAACAACATGTTGTTCGTTTAGGCAAATGCACCTGCAAACCATTTTACTATTCTGTCTCCTGGTGGTGCTCAGCCACATGACCCACGAGTATTCTTAAGCAAGGAGTGAGATCCATTCTCTGATGCTACTTGTTCCCAGAATCTGGTTACATCTTATTCGAAGCAGCCTCCTCCTGATGTGGATGTTGTGCTTCCGACGACATTTCCACATGGAAGAGATGGTTGTGTAACAGACTCTCAGGCCTTTGACAACTTGCAGTAGCGTGGCCAATGTGGAGGCATCCCTGTCATAATTTGATTACCAACAGCAGATACCAAACTGGCTGTTTGAAGGCTGGCTGATTTTTTATATATATAGTGCTTGCTTTATTTACAGCTTTTCAGGTGGACCTCACAAAGCTGTTTGCATACCATTATTAAGAAGCATCAACAGGAAACCAAAGAGCCCATGGGCTGTGTTCAACTTACTTGCAAAGACAGTAGGACTGGCTTGTTACTTCAATTTATGTGAAGTCATACACATCACCATCTAGGGCAGGCATGGCCAAACTTGGCCCTCCAGCTGTTTTGGGGCTACAGTTCCCATCATCCCTGACCACTGGTCCTGTTAGCTACGGATGATGGGAGTTGTAGTCCCAAAACAGCTGGAGGGCCAAGTCTAGGGAGTTCCCCCACCCTGTAAAACTATTACCGTAAGTTCAGACTCTAAGATTACCTAACCACTGCAGTTTCCTTGTACCTATCCCTCATCAACCACCGTCTCTATATTGGCCTTGTATTGGGATTTTGGGGGAGTTGCCTTGTTAATGTTCTGCTAATATGGTTTGCAAGAACTGTAATTCTCCTGGGATCAGCCCCCTTAGTGGAATATTTCTTAGTGAGCATATGCACATAAGTGCATGAGCCCGAGGTGCCGGTATGGGGCAAACTCTGACATCTCATGTTCTGCAGGTGCTGGTGTGCATCTTCTCACTGAAAGCTGATGGGCTTTGCTTTCTCACTGTGGCTGACAAAGTACAACCATTAGCAGAAGCAGTGGTGGAGCAACATGCTGCAGGCCCTGGAGCGGAGAACAGGCGGGGGCATGGCTGGTGTGCGTCCCAAGGGCGTGGCGCGTCACTTGTGGGGGCGTGGCGCATCGCTCGCAGGGGCGTGGCATGTGTCTTGGGGGGGCAGCTGCGATGGCACCCTTTCCCCAAATGGTACCCGGCGCGCTGTGTTCTCCCGCGCCCCCCTTCGTACCCCAGTGATTGGAATGATTTCCATTTGCCCAACTGAGCTTCTCCTCCCTCTCCTCCCCCCATGTGCCCCCTCCTCAAATCTACTTCAGAAGTAAGTGCCCCCCCTGCTTAAAATGTTGAGTCCCCACTCTGCCAAGAAGCTCACTGGGTGACCTTGGGCCAGTCACTGTCTCTCAGGTTTGTTGTGATGAAGAAGAAGAAGAGTTTGGATTTGATATCCCGCCTTTCACTCCCTTTAAGGAGTCTCAAAGCGGCTAACATTCTCCTTTCCCTTCCTCCCCCACAACAAACACTCTGTGAGGTGAGTGGGGCTGAGAGACTTCAGAGAAGTGTGACTGGCCCAAGGTCACCCACCAGCTGCATGTGGAGGAGCGGAGACACGAACCCGGTTCCCCAGATTACCAGACTACCGCTCTCAACCACTACACCACACTGGATGAGATAGCAGGGAGGCGAGAACCATGTTACACCACCTTGAGCTCCTTACCCCCCCCCCAATCTTTTTATTAGTTTTCCAAATTTATAACAAACATAAAAGAAAAACATTACATTACAATATAAAAAAAGAAAACAAACATTTATCCTAATTGTTAAAATCCCACTTTTGTTATCATAGATGACTTCCTCGAATCCCCCTAGCTGAGTTTCCATATAACTCATTGTAGCAGTTTTCCAATACTACTTTTAAATAAGATTAACTTAATCAATTAACATCTTTCTTTCTTTTCATATTGTCTTCTATCCATAATGTTATATAGTTTAACATATTTAACTCCTAGGCCAATTTGGTACTTACAAGTAGTTCTACTTATGTTATCTTAGAATATTTAACTAAATAGTCCTTAAATTTCTTCCATTCTTCTTGATACTCCTCCTCTTTCTGTTCGTGGATTCTTCCAGTCAGGTCAGGCAGCTCCAAAAAGTCCATCATCTTCATCTGCCATTCCTCCACTGTTGGTATTTCTTGTAGTTTCCAATTTTTGGCTAACAAAATTCTTGCTTACTTGAGCTCCTTGGATGAAAAGGTGGCATATAAATGTAATAAATTTGGTATATAAATGTAATAAAGAAAGAAATACGGTAGTCTGGGAAGGCCTGAGCACCGAGAACTCTGCATTACCTATTAACTCCACTAGATGGGGATAAAGCGCCAAGTCTCTGCTGGGCTGAAGTTCCTATCTACTGAAAAGTGCCATATATTTGCTTCATGTTGCCGCGGAAATTTCCCCAACCCTTCTTGCTTTTAAAAGGAAATCCTTTTGTATGAGCCAAAACCGAAGCATCCTTAAAATCCCCGTCATTTAACTTGCTGCCTCAACCATTTTCCATGGACCTTGCCTTTAGGTTGGTTACCGCAGCAGCAGGAATCTTATAAAGACGTCTTAAATTGTTTAAAGGTAAAGGGACCCCTGACTATTAAGTCCAGTTGCGGATGACTCTGGGGTTGTGGCACTCATCTCGCTTTACTGGTCGAGGGAGCCGGCGTTTGTCTGCAGACAGTTTTTCTGGGTCATGTGGCCAGCATGACTAAGCCGCTTCTGGCGAACCAGAGCAGCGCATGGAAACGCCGTTTACCTTCCCGCCGGAGCGGTACCTATTTATCTACTTGCACTTTGACGTGCTTTCGTTTTCGTTTTTTTTTGAATGATATTTATTAAGGTTTCAAAAAAAAGATTACACAGATAAGGAGAAAAGAAAAAAAGAAAGAAAGAAAGAAAAGAAAAAGTACAAAATACAGATAAAAAAAATAAAAAACACTTAAAAACAAATCAATCTTTCCATGCCTTACATTTCATTTCCTTGCTTCCCTGACCTCCTCACACCTCCCTTTTTTGTATTCCAATTCAATTAGTTAATTCAGCAATTCCTTTCCCTCTTTGTTTTTGTCTTAATCCTTTAACTTAATATATTATAACTTTGAATTCTCACCTGTTAACAATCCATTTTTACATACACCTTTATAACATTGCTGCTAAAACCACTTAACTTCATTCTGACATCATTCTAACATTCATTAATTTTGCAGTATTTCTGTAAATAGTCTTTAAATTTCTTTCAATCTTCTTCCACCGACTCTTCTCCCTGGTCTCAGATTCTGCCAGTCATTTCCGCCAGTTCCATATAGTCCTCACTTTGACGTGCTTTCGAACTGCTAGGCTGGCAGGAGCAGTGACTGAGCAACAGGAACTCACCCCGTAGAAGGGATTCAAACTGCCGACCTTCTGATTGGCAAGCCCTAGGCTCTGTGGTTTAGACCACAGCGCCACCCACATCCCCTTAAATTGTTTACTCATTGAAAAAAAACATTAACTGGGTTGACAGTGCAATCCTATGCTTTCTTACTCAGAAGGAAGACCCAGTGATGCTTGCTCTCAGCAGAACAGGCTTAGGATGGGAGCCTAAATCTGCATATGAACAAAATAATAGTTTTGAAGCGGGTAGGGAAGCCCCCCCTTTTGTTTTAGATGTTGCATGGATGTGTCACAGAAGCCACGGTCTTGGCAGAGGCACGTTCCCTCCTGTGTCTTCCAAGATGGCACCCGGCAACCATGGTTCTTATAAGTACCGTATTTTTCGCCCTATAGGACGCACTTTTTCCCTTCCAAAAATGAAGGGGAAATGTGTGTGCGTCCTATGGGGCGAATGCAGGCTTTCGCTGAAGCCTGGAGAGCGAGAGGGGTCGGGCAGATTTCGCTGAAGCCTGGAGAGTGAGAGCACCCCGGGCTTCGGGCAGATGTCCGCAAGCCTTGCGAGCCCGGCGGGGGTTCCCATCTCGCTGTCATGGCTTCTTTGCTCTTTGGGGCTCAGGGGGGAAATAAATTCCCCCCCCCCAAAAAAAATAAGTGCGCCCTATGGGCCGGTGCGCCCTATAGGGTGTAAAATATGGTATATTAAAAATAGCCAAGCTTTTAAGCGTGTTGTATGATTAATTGGGGTCATAGGAGCCAACTCCAGGGGACCAGGGTGCTTGGTCACCCACAATAATATAACTGTGGGAGCCAGGCACCCACAAAGTCAATGAGGAAAGCCAGAGAGAGGGAGCCAGTCAGCCTCTGTGGTACTGTATCCGAGAGAGAAGCAGTCCAGTTCTGCCCTGTGCAGCCAGCGGGTGAGGCACCCTTTTCCAGATTCTTTTTTGTGGGGGCTCAGATGCAGAGGAAGAGGCTCTCTGCCTCCGCATCCGAGCTCCTCCCCACGGAATTGCGTTTTTGGAAGAGCCCTCATGACGGTGATGGGCACCCACAATTCTGAGGGTGAGATGGTGTCCCTGATTGGTGTTACGGTGGTACCTCGGTTTTCAAACGTAATCCATTCCGGAAAGACCGTTCAGCTTCCAAAACGTTTGAAAACAGAGGCGCAAAGGGCGGCCTGCAAATTTAATGGGGAAAATTGAAAAAAAACTCAGTGGAAGCTGTTCTGACCTCCAAGGTGCGTTCGAAAACGGAAGCATTTACTTCCAGGTTTTCAGCGTTCGAAAACCGAAACGTTCAGCTTCCAAGACACCAAAAACCGAGATGTCACTGTCTGTCTGTCTGTCTGTCTGTCTGTCTGATGCACACACACACACACACACACACACACACACACACACTTTAAAATCAATACATCTAACTGATTGATTAAAATCTGAAGCCACAGTGAAATGATTACCACAGCATTGGTTGGATATTTCTCTGCTCATCCTTTGCTAGTTCTCTGTAGCTGGAAGTCACAAGTGATCATTCCTAATTCTCTGGAGCATGTAGCCTGCACAGTTCTCACACCCCTCTCCCCCAAACAGCTACAAGAAAGGGGGTGTTGCGTCTGGGCTGAACCACGTGGAGACCAATGTCTACAACGTCAAGCGTCTGTTGCACGTCAAGGGCAAGAGGAATGTGATAGCTGCAGAGGTGAGTTGTTCCTCCCCCCCCCGCCCCCCGCCTCGTCTGAAAGTGCCCTCAGCTTCTGGTTGGCTTGCTCTAACTCACCGCTTCCCTCTCTTCCCTGCCCCTGTCTTCTGCCTTCAACACTCGCAGGTGGAGATGAGCTGGGACAGCTTCAATGTCGGCGACGTTTTCCTACTGGACCTTGGCAAAGTCATTGTGCAATGGAATGGGCCGCAGAGCAACAAGCAGGAACGCATGAAGGTGTGAGCTCTAGCAGGAGGCGCTATCTTGAGTTTATACTTCCTTGAGGTTCTGACTGAGGGCCAAACTACATGTTAAAGTGGGCATACCAGGTTTGGAGGTGTTGTTTTTTAACAGTCTAAAACAGTCTTTCTAATAATAATAACTGTAATGAGTATGAGTTACTCGTGCGTAAACTGGTGCCTCTCTAGGCTAATTTGCCTTGTTAAACCTTTCTGACTGCACAGCCCTTTCTCATCGTGACTGCCTCAGTCGCTGGCAGAATCCGTCAGTGGGCGTTTCTTGAACCTCTTCCAACATAAAAGTTGTTTGACACCCAGTCTCCTCCTCCTCTCACTGCGCGGGAGTCTTCTGCGCAGGGAGGGCGTGGGTAGCGGAGGACCTGTCCCCTCCTCACTGAGTTCCAGTGAAGAGACCTGGAGCCCTCTCTCCGATTCCCCCATCTGCCCCCCTTTATCCCTGGTGTTGCGCTTAAATGCTTCCCCCTCTACTGAGCTGTTTCTCCCCCTGCTGCTGGGTCCTTCGCCAGCATCATCTAGGAGCCTCCCCTTCGCCTCTCGCTCCGATGTCAGTTCCCTGACAATAATAATAATAATAATTATTATTATTATTATTATTATTATTATTATTATTATTATTTATTATTATTTATACCCCGCCCATCTGGCTGGGCTTCCCCAGCCACTCTGGGCGGCTTCCAAAAAAATATTAAAATACTATAATACATCAAACATTAAAAGCTTCCCTAAACAGGGCTGCCTTCAGATGTCTTCTAAAGGTCTGGTGGTAGCTGTTCTCTTTGACATCTGGTAGGAGGGCATTCCACAGGGAGGGCGTCACTACTGAGAAGGCCCTCTGTCTGGTTCCCTGTAACTTGGCTTCTCGCAGTGAGGGAACTGCCAGAAGGCCCTCGGTGTTGGACCTCAGTGTCCAGGCAGAATGATGGGGGTGGAGACGCTCCTTCAGATATACTGGACCAAGGCCGTTTAGGGCTTTAAAGGTCACCACCAACACTTTGAATTGTGCTCAGAAACGTACTGGGAGCCAATGTAGGTCTTTCAAGATCGGTGTTATGTGGTCTCTGCAGCCGCTCCCAGTCACCAGTCTAGCTGCCGCATTCTGGATTAGTTGTAGTTTGCGGGTCACCTTCAAAGGTAGCCCCACGTAGAGCGCATGGCAGCAGTCCAAGCGGGAGATAACCAGAGCATGCACCACTCTGGAGAGGCAGTCCGCAGGCAGATAGGGTCTCAGCCTACTTACCAGATGGAGCTGGTAAACAGCTGCCCTGAACACAGAATTAACCTGCGCCTCCATGGACAGCTGTGAGTCCAAAATGACTCCCAGGCTGCGCACCTGGTCCTTCAGGGGCACAGTTCCCGCATTCAGGACCAGGGAATCCTCCACACCCGCCCGTCTCCTGTCCCCCGAAAACAGTACTTCTGTCTTGTCAGGATTCAACCTCAATCTGTTAGCCGCTATCCAACCATCCAACCTTCTTAGCCTTGGTTCTCCAGCTGTTGCTCGACTACAGTTCCCATCATCCCTGCCCACTGGTCCTGCTTGCTAGGGATGATGGGATCTGTAGTCCAACAACATCTGGAGACCCAAGTTTGGGAAACTGTAGTGCAGACCGAGTCACAGACAGGTTGAGAAAGGCTGGTCTAAAGCTTTTACTTTGTGCCACAGCCCTGATCACCATAGTCCACACCCTCAACAACAAGCTGCAATTACTATACTCACGGAGGGAAAACTTGCAGGCTTACATTTTTTTGATGCTTTAAAAGTTTCTTTGCTAAGAGGAAGGCAAAGTAGGCTCAGGGAAAAGAAGAAGGCTGGGAGCATTTGTTTGTTGTCGGCTGCTCAGTTTGAATAGTAATAATAAATAATAAATTTTTATTTATACCCCGCCCTTCCCAGTTCAAAAACCAGGCTCAGGGCGGCTAACAACAAATTTAAAACATTTAATTGTAAAAGCAGCATAAAATACAGTATAAAAACACGAATAACAATAAAATCCAAAGTTCAGAAATCAATTTAGGGGAAATCCATCTAATAAGCATTAGATAATCACCACGGCTAGCTGGCTGAATTTGTCCTACTTGGGCCAGTGAGGAGGCCAGGGGAGATTTAGCTGTGGGGTCTCAGAGCAGGTAATCTTCATAAAAGGGGAGGGGGAGGGAAGAAAAGGGAAATAAAAGATCAGGCTGAATTCAGATTAAAGGCCAGGTGGAATAGCTCTGTCTTACAGGCCCAACAGAAGGAGGTTAAATCCTGAAGGGCCCTAGTCTCACGGGACAGAGCATTCCACCAGGTCAGAGCCATCACTGAAAAGGCCCTGGTGGAGGATAGTCTGACTTCCTTAGGGCCCGGGACCTCTAAACTATGGTCATTCATGGACCTTAAGGTCCTCTGCGGGACATACCAGGAGAGGCAGTCCCGTAAAAACGAGGGCCCTAAGTCACAAAGGGCTTTAAAGGTCAAGACCAGCACTTTGGATCTGATCCTATACTCCACCAGGAGTAATAGTAATTATGTGGTGACAACAATAACAACTCCTCAATTCTTCTGCATGTGCAGATTAGATCCTATAGAGTCAACAGTGTAGACCAGGGTTTCCCAAACTTGGGTGTTGGACTACAACTCCCATCATCCCTGACCTGACTGGTCCTGTAGCTAAGGATAATGGAAGTTGTAGTCCAACAACAGCTGGAGTTTGGGAAACTGGTGTAAACCGAGCCACAGAGCATTTAAAACTTCTGAAACTAAACATACATGTATACACATGAGTAGTGTGGAAGGGCCACAGCTCAGAGCACAGGCCGTGCATTTCAGAGGCCCCCTTGTTAAATCTCTGACATCTCCAGCGTGGGCAAGACTATTAGATGGACTACGTGGTCTGATTTGGTCATGGGCTGTTTCCTGTGCTCCTCATGTGTTCCTTAGGCGATGCTTCTGGCCAAAGATATCCGCGACCGAGAGTGTGGGGGCTGGGCTGAGATCGGGGTGGTGGAGGGCGAGGTGGAAGAAGCCAGTCCAGACTTGATGAAGGTGATGGAGAACGAGCTTGGGGAGAGGTTGCAGGAAATCCAGCCTGCCATTCCTGATGAGGTGGTGGATCAGCAGCGGAAGACAAACGTCTCACTCTATCGGTACGTCCATAAGACTTCCCTTTTGCATGCGAAGCTCAGTGGCAGTTGTCACTGATGCAGCAGGGGAGTGAAAGAGGTACAGTATTTTTTGCTCTATAAGACTCACTTTTTCCCTCCTAAAAAGTAAGGGGAAATGTGTGTGCATCTTATGGAGCGAATGCAGGCTGCGCAGCTATCTCAGAAGCCAGAACAGCAAGAGGGATCGCTGCTTTCACTGCGTAGCGATCCCTCTTGCTGTTCTGGCTTCTGAGATTCAGAATTTTTTCCCCCTTGTTTTCCTCCTCCAAAAACTAGGTGCGTCTTGTGGTCTGGTGTGTCTTATAGAGCGAAAAATACGGTATTTAGTGCTCATAGAATAGACTGAAAGAAGGAAAATAAGGTTCCCCTTTTTGCTTTCAAAAATCCCGCCTGCTAGCAGAGCTAGGAGAAGGGGACATTTTGGAAGCTGCTGGGGAAGAGGAAGGGGGGGAGGAAAGAGGTGGGCAGCCCCCCCCCAGGAAGCGGCAAGAAGAGGCAAAGCCTCAACATGGTACTGAGATCAGTCTTTATGAATAGTAATAGTCTCAATGTGATCTGGTTGACCGAAGCAAATAAATGATGGTTCCCTTGGGTGGTGGCAAGTCTTTGGGTGGATTCACGCAAACATGTGCATCACTCAATGACTTGACCATTCCATGATTTGCAGCAGAATTTGTGAAAAAGCATTGCAATGTGGAGGTGTGATATTTGATGTGATGGCTGTCCTTCACATATCAGTTGGCATTGCAGCTATTGAATGATGAACGTGAAAACATGAAGTCACTTGAGGAGGGACAGGGACTTGAAGGGAGACAAGTAAAATTTTAGGGGGACTTTAGAGGAAATGTTTGGGTGAGTTGGCCAATCTGTTGAACGCAGAAGCGAAAGAGCAGACAAATCTCTCTTCCTCCCTCCCTCTTGCCTCTCTTCTAGTGTCTCGGACTCCGAAGGGAAAATGCAAGTCACAGAAGAAGCCAAACGGCCCCTCAGGCAGGATATGCTGAGCCGTGATGTAAGTCCGAAATGGGGATGTGCGTTCTTCAGGGGCCTCGGTGTGGTGTAGTGGTTAAGAGCAGTAGACTCGTAATCTGGTGAACCGGGTTCGCTTCCCCGCTTCTCCACATGCAGCTGCTGGGTGACCTTGGGCTGGTCACAGTTCTCTGAAGTCTCTCAGCCTCACTCACCTCACAGAGTGTTTGTTGTGGGGGAGGAAGGGAAAGGAGAATGTTAGCCACTTTGAGACTCCTTCTGGTATTGATAAAGTGGGATATCAAATCCAAACTCTTCTTCTTCTAATGCCCATGTTAAAAACCAAGCCTGTAGCTGTTAGGGGTGTTTGAGAAATCAGTCAGAAACAGAAATGGAAATTGCTTTGATTCACGTGTTCCTTGGAGGTCAGGAACAGAAACCATGCAAGCAAAAACGAGAGGTTTCGCTGCAGGTTTTTTAGCCTGCAAACATTACATAAACAACTGTGTTGTTTTCTGTATTTCCCTTCCACTGAAATTAATTTGGTTAAGCAATGTAGGTTATAGCAGAAGCCAACCTGTAGCCCAACTGAAACAGTGCTGGTCGCAATAAACTCAGGATGGAAGAGAAATCGCTGCCTCTTTGCACCCCTAGCAGCTGCAATCCACAAACCGTTTACACTGAGATTGCTGTAATTCTACGGAATAAATCACTTGTGGTTGCAACCTTGTACAGGCAACTTCCCATTCACGCATGGGTTGCGTTCCAGGTCATTGGTGGGTTGCGCATACGCCTGCCCCATCCTGTCCCTGCCCCTGCCCCTGCACCTTCCAGGACCGAAAACAGTGTGAGTGTCAGCGGTCGCACATGCCTTGAGTGTGTGCAAAATGGGAGCTGCCTGTACTCAATTCTGAGTACATGTTCTTGGAAACATTTCCTGAAACCCATAAATGGCTCTCACACACCACAATTCTTTCCCTCAAAGAATTCTGGGCACTGTAGTTGATTAATGATTGCTGGAAATTGCCATTTGTAAACTGCAGTGCCCAGAATTAACGGAAAGAATGTCTTTTGAGTGTGCTTTCATAGTGTGTGCACAGCCCCAGTATACTCTACCACCAAAGAGGGCCAGATTTGATGAAGTGAAGGGCCGTGAGTTCAACTTTAAGATTGAAGTTGTTGAACTTTTTATGATTTTACCCCAAACTTGTTGTTGCTTTTTTTAGGATTGGATTTGTGATTTGTTTAGCTTTTTTTAGGATTTTACCCCAGGAAATAAACCAACCCCAGGAAATAAACCGACCGACCAAACAGGCTTGGGACATGCCTGCTCTACTATCAGACCACATGTAAATCTGCCACATGTGTTTCTTCTACTTTCCCCACCTGCTGGCCATAAGACGTGGCTGGCATTCAGAAGCCACATGTGAATTGACTAGCCAGCAACCTGAGACAGCTGGTCTAGAGTGGCAGCTGCTGGCCATTGTCAGAAGCATAAGATTGCCTCTCCCAACATATATTTTTTTTTTAAAATCTTGTCTCGATTCTCTTCCCCTGTCATCAGCCTCAGGTTGAGACATTCCTCTTGCCTATTTACGTAAGAGGTGGGTGGGGAACCAAGGATTTATAGTTATCGCCCATTTTACACAGAAACACATGAAACCAATCGGGGAGCTGCGAGAAATTCTTCCTGTGCTAATCATAAACTTCTCATTTGTGCCTTAGGACTGCTACATTCTGGATCACAGCGGGATGAAAATCTATGTCTGGAAGGGCAAAGGAGCCTCTAAGATGGAGAAGCAAACAGCCATGTCTAAGGCCTTGGTATGGCACGAGAATTCAGCTAAGCTGCAATTTTGTTATAATTTTAAATGCCCCAGTCGTATGCAGATGGGAAATGCAGAGACAGAAAGATGTGTATATAATTCTTTTAAAAAATGCAAGGTTGGAAGGTGAACCAGTTTTGCATGTTCCAATTTACCAGGGACTGCCTGTTTTCTAGTATTTGTCACTATCCTTATTTAGCCTTTCGGAGGATATGTGGAAGATGCCTTTAAGGAGCTTTTGTTAGGGTGCGCTAACTTCCCTTCCAGCCGCCCCCTCCTCTTGCTGCTGCCAGTAATTGCTTAACATGGTTGTCAAACCACCATAAAACACACAGCCTGACTGCAGTTGCTGTGGCTTATTTGAGGCCTGTTGGCAGAAACGGAAGATTTACTGGGATTGTTATTCTTCCCCCAAGCTCAGTTTTTAATAAGCTGTAGAACCACATTTAGCCGGCAGTCCTGAGTTTCACTGTCCCTGCTGTAAATCTATTTTTCACTTTTATGTCCCCACCTTTGCATTTATATCCAAGGAATTCAGTGTGGCACGGGTGCTTCTCTCGCTCCCAATTTTATCCTCACAACAACACTGTGAGGAGATGAATTAGGCTGAGAGATGGTGACTGGGGATTTGGAGCCTGGTCTCCCAGTTCCTGGGGATGCGGGTGGCGCTGTGGGTTAAACCACAGAGCCTGGGACTTGCCAATCAGAAGGTTGGCAGTTCAAATCCCCGCAACGGGGTGAGTTCCCGTTGCTCGGTCCCTGCTCCTGCCAACCTAGCAGTTCGAAAGCACGTCAAAGTGCAAGTAGATAAATAGGTACCGCTCCAGCGGGAAGGTAAACGGCGTTTCCGTGCGCTGCTCTGGTTCGCCAGAAGCGGCTTAGTCATGCTGGCCACATGACCCGGAAGCTGTACGCCGGCTCCCTTGGCCAATAAAGCGAGATGAGCGCCGCAACCCCAGAGTCGGTCATGACTGGACCTAATGGTCAGGGGTCCCTTTACCTTTACCTTTACCTCCCAGTTCCTAGTCCAACACCACACTGGTTCTCTTTCAGCAGCAACATGCTGAAGGCTGCAGAGGAAACCTGTGCTAGAGGCAGGACCCAAAGCCTATCCTTCCTTGCTTGCTTGCTTGCTTGCTTGCTTGCTTGTTCGCTACAGGAATTCGTTCAGATGAAAGGCTACCCTCCGAGCACTAACCTGGAGACGGTTCATGACGGGGCAGAGTCAGCCATGTTCAAGCAGCTGTTCCAGAAATGGACAGTCCAGGACCAGACTGTGGGGCTAGGAAGAACCTACAACGTTGGCAAAATTGGTAAGGATGTGCAGAGACATGCCTCGGATCCTTTGGGCCATTGGCAAGGAGCTGCGTAGACACCTCCCTCTCCATCCCTGGTTCAGGCCAATTCTGGTTTGCATTCTGTCATTCCCAGTTGCCGTTGTCTGGAGGCACAGGTCAATTCTGCGTCCAGGGCAGCTGTCTACCAGCTCCACCTGGTACGCAGGCTGAGACCCTACCTGCCCGCAGACTGTCTTGCCAGAGTGGTGCATGCTCTAGTTATCTCCCGCTTGGACTACTGTAATGCACTCTATGTGGGGACCCGGAAGTAATGGAATGCATTACTTCCGGGTTTTGCCAGTCGCGCATGCACAGACGCTCAAAATGACGTCACGCGCATGCGCAGAAGTGGCGAATCGCGATCCGCGCATGCGCAGACGCGGGTTGCGTTCTGCTCTGGATATGAATGGGGTCCTGGAACAGATCCCATTCATCTCCAGAGGTACCACTGTAAGTTTCCAAGCACAATTCAAAGTGTTGGTGCTGACCTTTAAAGCCCTAAACCAGGCTCCCTCAAACTTGGCCCTCCAGATGTTTTGAGACACAGTTCCCATCATCCCTGACCACTGGTCCTGCTAGCTAGGGATCATGGGAGTTGTAGGCCAAAAACATCTGGAGGGCCGAGTTTGAGGAAGCCTGCCCTGAACAGGCTCGACGCAGTATACCTGAAGGAGCGTCTCTACCCCCATCGTTCTGGAAATTGAGGTCCAGCTCTGAGAGCCTTCTGGCAGTTCCCTCACCGCGAGAAGTGAGGTTACAGGGAACCAGGCAGAGGGCCTTCTGGGTAGTGGCGCTCACCCTGTGGAACACCCTCTCATCAGACGTCAAGGAAATCCGGATGGGCAGAATATAAATAATAAATTATTATTATTATCATTATCATTATTAGGATGATTAGCATCTTTAGGTTTTCAGCAATTTTGGCCAAGAGGTTGCAATTTCTCCTAGCCTTGTTGCAACCCTTGTACTTGTCTCCAGGCCCAAGGGATCATGACTCCCACTTGGCAAAACCTCGTTCTGATGGATGCCAGCTGCTTCCTCCCTTTGACAGATGTTTCCTTTCCAGCTAAGGTCGCCCAAGAGAAATTTGATGCCACCCTCTTGCACGCCCGACCAGAGTTGGCAGCCCAGGAGAGAATGGTAGATAGCGGGGAAGGAAAAGTGGAGGTAAGAGTTATGAGCCCCAATCCCAGAATGGAAGCTCGATTTCTTGTTGGCTCTCTAGTGAGTACAGTGGAAGAAGAAGAGTTTGGATTTGATATCCCGCTTTATCACTACCCGAAGGAGTCTCAAAGCGGCTAACATTCTCCTTTCCCTTCCTCCCCCACAACAAACACTCTGTGAGGTGAGTGGGGCTGAGAGACTTCAAAGAAGTGTGACTAGCCCAAGGTCACCCAGCAGCTGCATGTGGAAGAGCGGAGATGCAAGCCCGGTTCACTAGATTACGAGTCCGCCACTCTTAACCACTACACCACACTGCCTCTTGGTACCTCAGGTTACGAATTTAATTCATTCCAGAGGGCCATTTTTTATTATTAATTAAATTTTATTTAACATAATTATCACAAAATACAAGCAAAATACATACAAATACATGCATACATATATTTTTCAGATAAGCGCACATATATAAAAAAGAACAAAAAAGAAAAAAGGAAGAAAAGAAAAGAAAAAATAAGAAGAAAAATTGGAAGAAGAAGAAAAATTGGAAGAATTTCTTTCCAATTTATTCTACAAATATCCCGGAGGTCCATTCTTAACTCACAACTGTTCTTAACCTGAGGCGTGCTTTCGCTAATGGGGCCTCCTGCTGCTGCCGTGCCACCGGCATGCGATTTTCGTTTTCATCCTGGGGCAAAGTTTGTAACCAGAGGTACTACCTCCGGGTTAGCGGCATTTGAACCCAAGGTGTTTGTAACCCGAGGTACCACTGTAGAAGTGCCCCACATTTGCATACAATATTTTTCTCTTCTTTTATATTTCCAAAATAACATACTAGCACAGAGGTGATTGATATTCTCCAGTAGTGAATGATTGTAGTACTCTGATACTGGAAGTGAGGTTGGACGAGTCACAATCACCTTGGCTGCCATTGGCTTAGCGCAGGCATAGGCAAACTCCGGCCCTCCAGATGTTTGGGACTACAATTCCCATCATCCCTGACCAGTGGTCCTGTTAGCTAGGGATGATGGGAATTGTAGTCCCAAACATCTGGAGGGCCGGAGTTTGCCTATGCCTGGCTTAGCTGCTGTGATGTCACACAGAGGGGTCTGGCAGCCTAAGGCTTAGCAACCGGAGGGGAGGGGATTTGCAAAGCCTTAGAAGTCATTAGCAACAAACTGCTGAAAACTTGCTGTTTAGGAATGCGAATAGCATTCATCTGTAATGTTTCTACCATATTGCTTTTGCACCCTTCCCCCAAGTTTCTACAAAAGGTTTTTTAAAATAAATAATAACTGCCATTTCGTGGCAGGAAAAGGCAATTTCAATGCAGCCAGAAATGTTCAGAGTAGGAAAAACTGCATTGTTGTCTTAATTGGCACCATATAATCTGGGTACAGAATGCGATTGTTTAGCTCTTAGGAGTTGATGTTCCTTGGAATTTATTTTGTGTTCATTCACAAGTCACAAGAGCTGAGACGTTGGAAGTGTGAAATCTACAGTAAAAGGTAAAGGCAAAGGGACCCCTGACCATTAGGTCCAGTTGTGGCCGACTCTGGGGTTGCGGCACTCATCTCGCTTTATTGGCCAAGGCAGCCAGCATACAGCTTCTGGGTCATGTGGCCAGCATGACTAAACTGCTTTCTGGTGAACCAGAGCAGCGCACGGAAACACCGTTTACCTTCCCGCCAGAGCGGTACCTGTTTATCTACTTGCACTTTGACATGCTTTCGAACTGCTAGGTTGGCAGGAGCAGGGACCGAGCAACGGGAACTCACCCCGTTGCGGGGATTCGAACTGCCAACCTTCTGATCGGCAAGTCCTAGGCTCTGTGGTTTAGACCACAGCGCCACCCGAAATCTACAGTATGCTTGCTCAAAAGTATCTTTGCGTGCAGCACTAGAAGTAACGAAGGAAACACAGGGATCCCAATCCTGCGCTTAACTTGTCCAGTGTTTTTGGGGAGAATTGGTGGGCAGAAGAAGAGGTGCTTATCCTTATCCCTGCTCACTGATTCTGCTTTGCAAGTGCCACTGTCAGCTATTTTTAATTCCCCCACTGCCACTGCCCACTGCCATGTCAGCTTGTGAAACTAGAATCATAGAATCATAGAATCATAGAGTTGGAAGAGACCACAAGGGCCATTGAGTCCAACCCCCTGCCAAGCAGGAAACACCATCAGAGCACTCCTGACATATGGTTGTCAAGCCTCTGCTTAAAGACCTCCAAAGAAGGAGACTCCACCACACTCCTTGGCAGCAAATTCCACTGTCGAACAGCTCTTACTGTCAGGAAGTTCTTCCTAATGTTTAGGTGGAATCTTCTTTCTTGTAGTTTGGATCCATTGCTCCGTGTCCGCTTCTCTGGAGCAGCAGAAAACAACCTTTCTCCCTCCTCTATGTGACATCCTTTTATATATTTGAACATGGCTATCATATCACCCCTTAACCTCCAGGTTAACCTCCAGGCTAAACATGCCCAGCTCCCTTAGGCGTTCCTCATAAGGCATCGTTTCCAGGCCTTTGACCATTTTGGTTGCCCTCCTCTGAACACGTTCCAGTTTGTCAGTGTCCTTCTTGAACTGTGGTGCCCAGAACTGGACACAGTACTCCAGGTGAGGTCTGACCAGAGCAGAATACAGTGGCACTATTACTTCCCTTGGAGCGAGCCTGGTCAGAAAAGCAGCCCTGAGGATGTTTTTAGGGGGGAATCAGTGATGTGCCAGCACCAGAGGGATAATGAGTTGCTTCTACCTGCTCACCTGCGAGTCTAACCCTGCGTGAGTCCCCTTGACCTACATTTCAATTAATCTCAGCAGAACAAGTGTTAAGGTAGCAATGAAAGGATCTGTCAGTTGTGGTTCTCTGGGCTTCCCTTTTTTCCAGTCTTAAATTCAGTTCTCCACGTTTAATGCCGCAATTTGCATTTTTTTTAAAAATCCCCATGAAAATTCATCAGCATTTTAGTGCAAATTTCTCCCAATAAAGAAATTTTTGTATGCCGTTTTAACTGTTGTCCATATTTTCGCAAGCATTTCCTCCCTAATTTTATGCATTTTTGCATGCTACCTTCACTAATCATCTTTATTACAGTATATGTATTTGAATCTATCGTCTTTGATAAAATGCGTGCTGCAATATGAATTTCCGTGCAGTTTTCTTTTTTAGAAAGCAGATAAATGCCCAAACATGGGCCAGAAATAGGTTGATTAACCTAGGTTATGACTGCACATTTGCTGAGATAACATCTAGTTCCACCCTCTGTTTTGTTATCTCTAGGTCTGGAGGGTTGAGAACCTGGAGCTGGTGCCAGTGGACTATCGATGGCATGGATTCTTCTACGGTGGAGACTGCTACTTAGTCCTGTACACCTATGAGGTCAACAGGAAACCCCATTACATCTTGTACATTTGGCAGGTAAGTGAACAGCTTCAGATGAGGAAGGCCCTGTTTCTGTTGACTTCCCAGAGGAGTTGGCTTCAGAAGTCTTAGGTGCTGCTACCAAATGTTCCTTTCAATTGTCCATGGTGTACAGGTAATGGTGGCTGTAAACTATGGTTAGGGAAATTGGCTGGTGCACAAACTGCATATAGCGCACACAGTCCTTGCGCTCTGCTCCCTCCCGCCATAGAGTTTGAAATGCTTGTGTTACGCCCAGGACACAACCCTTTTGAATGGATGAGACTGAGAGAGGTTGACTGGCTCAGAGTCATCCAATAACTTTCATGGCTCCATTGAGGATTTGTACTTGAGTCTCTTAAATCCAATATGGCTAATGAGAGCCTACGTTGGAGACCCTCACTCAGCGTGGCAGTAATGTGCAGCTATACTCACCGCATGCTAGATCTCTCTGTGCTTCAGGGGCTGTTGAATATAAGGGTAGTGAAAGCGCAGCTAAGAAGGTCAAATCATATATATGACTGACACCCCCCTTCTTTGGAAATTAAACCAATGTCCAGACTCTAACATGCAAAAACTTTACTTGCAGAAACTGTTAATTATAGATGAATTAAAACATAATATTTACAGTTGCATGCTCATCCAAGCATGGGCCTACATGTATTTATTTTTTACATTGTAGCCGTTGCTTTAATTTCATTTTTGTATTATTCTCTTGTATTCATGGATGCATATTTGTACTTAACTTCACACTGAATTGAAGCCACTTTGTGTTCTTCCTAAAAGAGGCTCCTGGGAGGCCGGATGGACATTGCTGGAACAAGTCTTGGGTTGGGGCAACTGGCTAAAAGGTTTTAAAATGTTTTAAACGGTTCTAAATTTGGTTCCTTTTTTGTTTTGGTCAGGTTGATGTTGGTTAAATGTTTAGTTGGGGTTGGCAGTTATTTTAATTTGGGTATAACCGTAAACTGGTTGTTGTTGTTGTTTTCTATTGATTTATTGGCTTGTTTGTTGCTCGTATAGGATATTTTGTTTTTTAATGTTTGATGCTTTGTTGTGTTTTTATATATGTTGTAAGCCCGCCCAGAGTGGCTCGCGAAACCCAGCAAGATGGGCAGGATATAAATTTAAAAATTCTTATTATTATTACAGTCTCTTCTTCTAACTTCCAAACAGCTGTGTTTTCCTGTCTTTCCAGAGCTCAGCACTCTGCCTTCTTTCTCTCAGTTAGGCCATGCCTTGCAGCTCCTATGAAAGATTTACCTTCTCCATTTTACCTGCTCTCTTAAGCCGAGAAGAAACACTCTAACACTCTATTCAACTGAGCAGTGTTCACAGTGGATTCTAAAACAAAGTCATCTTGCTTCCCATAAAATGAAGTCTCTCCTTCACTATTTCCCTCCCATGTGACCAACCTTAACTAATCACATGAGAACCGCTGTTGTTGTTGTTAAGTCATTTAGTCGTGTCCGACTCTTCGTGACCCCGTGGGCCAGAGCACGCCAGGCACTCCTGCCTTCCACTGCCTCCCGCAGTTTGGTCAAACTCATGCTGTAGCTTCGAGAACACTGTCCAACCATCTTGTTCTCTGTCGTCCCCTTCTCCTTGTGCCCTCCATCTTTCCCAACATCAGGGTCTTTTCCAGGGAGTCTTCTCTTCTCATGAGGTGGCCAAAGTCTTGGAGCCTCAGCTTCACGATCTGTCCTTCCAGTGAGCACTCAGGGTTGATTTCCTTAAGAATGGAGAGGTTTGATCTTCTTGCAGTCCATGGGACTCTCAAGAGTCTCCTCCAACACCATAATTCAAAAGCATCAATTCTTTGGCCATCAGCCTTCTTTATGGTCCAGCTCTCACTTCCATACATCACTACTGGGAAAACCATGGCTTTAACTATGCGGACCTTTGTTGGCAAGGTGATGTCTCTGAGAACCGCTAGAGAACACTATAGAATTCAGTTACCAACCAATCAAATTTAAACCCATAGCAATGAATACAAGCACTTTCAATTTCAGTGAATTCCATTACTGTACTCAACAGGGACGCCATGCCACGGTGGACGAGCTTGCGGCTTCAGCCTACCATGCAGTGGAGCTGGATCAGCAGTACAACGGGAAGCCTGTCCAGGTGCGGCTGAACATGGGCAAAGAGCCGCGCCACTTCTTGGCCATCTTCAAAGGCAAGCTTGTCTTCTTTGAGGTATGGAGGAGAATTAAGGAGCACCATGGAAAATCACAAACTGAATTCCCCAGGTGTCAGGCCTGTTACAGCTAAACGTGTTGCTGCAGCTTAGAAGCAAGGATCCCGGGACCCTCCAGATATTGTTGGGACTTCACATCCCATAATCCTGAGCCCAATGGTTGGGGGTGATGGGACCTGTAGGGTCACAGGTTCCCCATCCCTGCTGTACCTGCTCAAGACCATTGTGAGTCACAGCCAGATTCTCCCTGAACACAAACTCTTTGCCCTTCTGGTATATTCTGAGGGGCAAAAGTCAGGAGCGAAGGAGGAGACCAGAACCCAGGTTCCCTGACGTCTCAGTGGAACAGTCTGTCCTTGGGTCTTATTCTTGTCGCTTACAGCAGCCAAGATGGGAAGGGCATAGAGTGACAACACAGTTCATTCCTTGTTGGAGCTTCCCTTCTTTGAATGAATATGGAAGCTTGTCTCTGTCATCCCTGCTGTAAAAAAAGGGAAGAGGGAGGCAGGGAGTCCTAGATACTCGAGAAATCACGTCAGCCATGCCAAATCAGGCACCAGGTTTGGCTTTTCGTGTTTTTCCCTTTCTCCTGCCTTTCTTTTAAAAAGGGGGGAAAAAGAGAGATTATAGTCCTCATTGTGCAAGCAACATCTTCTGAAAGTTGAAAAAAACAAATGGGAACTGGATTTCAATGGCTTTGGAATAGGGATTCCCACGATCTCACAATTTGGCAGTCCTGACTTTCCTGCCCTTCATCTGCTGCTGTCTCTGTTTTTCCTTGTCCTTACCTGATTGGCAAAATATTCCAAATTCTAGTGTTCCAGCCACTCTGGCTGACCAATATATTTTTTACTCTGCTCTGTGTGATTTAAAAAAATATATAATTGCACACCTGGATAAGGATCAGCTCACAATTTTTTTGCAGTTGACACCGATTGGGGTAGCTACCCTCTCGTGGGGATCATATGGTCCAGACATTCATTTAATGAATACCTGGAACTAGGCTTTTAGTCGGTAGCATCCATGCTTTGAGATATTCTTCGCCTCAAAGTTGGATGGGGCCAACAATTTGTTCTTTTAGGTGCCTCTTTAAGCCTTTAAAAAAAAAAAAAATCCAATCAGGCATTTCCAAGCCAGCTTTGCTGAATATTGTTCTTATTGGTTTTACAGGTTTTACAGATAGTAACCGAATCATGGGTTAGAAAGGCATTTCATTTCCTCCACAAACTGGGAATTAGGACTAAATATGTCACCAGCTGGTATCTGCAGAATCAGTGATGAAGAATCCCATTTATACAAATGAAATCCTTTGATCCAGGCAGGTGTCAGATGTAGCAGAAGATTAAATACTTGTTCTGAGGTTTCCCTGCTAATGATGAATTTATCAATATTCAGAAGTGCGTGGAAAAGGTATCTGAACTCCCAATAGTCTAGTGAGTCTGCCTCCAGGAATATTTGTGCACTTATTTAATAGGATGGGAAAGAGGAAGTGTTTCAATAGGTGTCGGTCAAAGGCAGTGCTTTTTTCTAAGAAAAAAATGTTTAGGGGTACTCTCGTTTTCCTACTCATATTGAAATACTGCCCCTCTATGAGGTCAAACATAGATTCACAATATGTTTAGGAATATGCCTGCCCCCAGAAGAAAAAGCCCTGGTCACAGGTATTAATCTCAGGGGTGGTTTCGCCTTTGCCTTAAGTATTTAACTCAAGTCCCATCTAAAAGCTTCTCATTGAAAATACTTGTCTGTTGCATGGTTGAGAAGTGATAATCCCAGACCTTTGCCCCTCCAGCTTCTTTCCCAGTAGATGTGCATTTTGTAAATTTTCACCTGCATAGCCAGTGCGGCCATCAGGGTAGGACTCTGGGGTAGGAGACCAGAGGCCCAGTCAGGAGAATGAAGAGGAGACTCCCTATATGCAGCAGCAAGCGAAGGAATAAATACAAGATGGGTGACACCTGGCTTGAGAGCAGTACATGTGAAAAGGATCTAGGAGTCTTGGTTAACCACAAACTTGACATGAGCCAACAGTGTGACGCAGCAGCTAAAAAAGCCAATGCAATTCTGGGCCGCATCAATAGGAGTATAGCATCTAGATCAAGGGAAGTAATAGTGCCACTGTATTCTGCTCTGGTCAGACCTCACCTGGAGTACTGTGTCCAGTTCTGGGCACCACAGTTCAAGAAGGACACTGACAAACTGGAATGTGTCCAGAGGAGGGCAACCAAAATGGTCAAAGGCCTGGAAACGATGCCTTATGAGGAATGGCTAAGGGAGCTGGGCATGTTTAGCCTGGAGAAGAGGAGGTTAAGGGGTGATATGATAGCCATGTTCAAATATATAAAAGGATGTCACATAGAGGAGGGAGAAAGGTTGTTTTCTGCTGCTCCAGAGAAGCGGACATGGAGCAATGGATCCAAACTACAAGAAAGAAGATTCCACCTAAACATTAGGAAGAACTTCCTGACAGTAAGAGCTGTTCGACATTGGAATTTGCTGCCAAGGAGTGTGGTGGAGTCTCCTTCTTTGGAGGTCTTTAAGCAGAGGCTTGACAACCATATGTCAGGAGTGCTCTGATGGTGTTTCCTGCTTGGCAGGGGGTTGGACTCGATGGCCCTTGTGGTCTCTTCCAACTCTATGATTCTATGATTCTATGAAATATTACCTTAGGCAACCTAAGGCCTGTGGGCCGGATGTGGCCCAATCGCCTTCTCAATCCGGCCAGCGTGTTTTTACATGAGTAGAATGTGTCCTTTTGTTTAAAATGCATCTCTGGGTTATTTGTGGGGCATAGGAATTTGTTCTTTTTTCCCCTCTTCAAAATATAGTCTGGGCCACCACATGGTCTGAGGGATGGTGGACCGGCCCACGGCTGAAAAAGGTTGCTGACCCCAATCTAATCCATCACCACTGCTGTAAGGCCATTAAGGTTACTTAGGTGAACCGTGCCATTGCTCCAGTCTCATCGTTAGGTTAGCAGCGATGTCGGTTTGTTGTTCTGCCCTTCCCTCACTTGGTCTTTAGGGCGGGACATCCAGGAAGGGCAGGAGCGAAGCGGAACCACCAGTGCGGCTCTTCCAGATCCGTGGAACGGACAGCTCCAACACGAAGGCGGTAGAAGTGCCGTCTGTGGCTGCCTCTCTCAACTCCAATGATGTCTTCTTGCTGAAGACCCAGACGGACCATTACTTGTGGTATGGCAAGGTGAGGCTAGGAAAGGTGGCTCGGAGCAGGGATGAGGGCAACGTCAAGCAGGAGGGCGGGTGGGAATCCAGAACCCCACCATCCTTTGCTTTTCAAACAGGCCGCCACAGGGGCATCCCGCCAGAAAGGTTTTTACATGGACGGGTGGGTGTCGGAATTAAGAAAAGAAAAATTGGTGAGACCAAATGTCTGGTACAGTGGTGCCTCGCAAGACGAAAAGAATCCATTCTGGGAGTCTCTTCGTCTAGTGGTTTTTTCGTCTTGCGAAGCAAGCCCATTGACGGATTAGCGGATTAGCGCTATTAGCGCTATTAGCGGCTTTTAGCGGCTTTTAGCGGCTTTTAGCGGCTTTTAGCGGCTTTTAGCAGCTTATCAGCTTATCAGATAAGCAGATAAGCGGCTTAGCGACTTAGAAAAAGAGGGGGAAAAGGAAAAAAAAAAACCAGGAACTCGCAAGACATTTTCGTCTTGCGAAGCAAGCCCATAGCAGATTCGTTTTGCGAGGCACCTCCAAAACGGAAAACTCTTTCGTCTAGCGAGTTTTCCGTCTTGCGAGGCATTCGTCTTGCGGGGCACCACTGTATAGAATTTGGACTCCTTGCAGTGGCGAGGGAACCTTCAACTTTCATCAAAAACAGCAGTGTAGTCCCAAGTCTCTGTCTTTCATGGTTGTGAAAATAACTTGGAAATGCGTAACTTACTATTATTATTATTATTATTATTATTATTATTATTACCCCACCCATCTGGGTTTCCCCAGCCAATCTGGGTGGCTCCCAACAGAATATTAAAAACATGATAAAACATCAATCATTAAAAACTTCTGTAAACAGGGGTGTCTTCAGATGTCTTCTAAAAGTCAGATAGTTGTTATTTCCTTGACATCTGATGGTAGGGCGTTCCACAGGGCAGGTGCCACCACCAAGAAGGCCCTCTCCCTGGTTCCCTGTAACTTCGCTTCTTGCAGTGAGGAAACCGCCAGAAGGCCCTCGGAGCTGGACCTCAGTGTCTGGGCTAAACGATGGGGGTGGAGACGCTCCTTCAGGTATACTGGGCCAAGGCCATTTAGGGCTTTAAAAGTCAGCACCAACACTTTGAATTGTGCTCTGAAACGTACTAACGTAGGAATAAATTTCGAAAGCATTTCAGCTATGGTATGCTATTCAGATTTTGGCACACAGTGAGTAGCAGCTTAAAATTAAATAGAGAAAGGAAGTCACAAGCCCCCGTGACTGTAGAGGGCACTTTGAGAAAGTGCACATGGCCAGGAACACAGAACTAGGATTATCACGGAGCAGAATGCAGCAGTTGCCTAGGGCAGCAGATTCCAGAGGAAGAGCACCCTGCCTATATCTCAGAGGCGACAGAGCACACATTTTGCATGCACAAGGTCCCAGATTCAATCTGCTGCAACTCCAGGTAGGTTTACAAAAGACTCCTGTCTAAAACCCCTGGAGAGCCACTGTCATCCAGTTTTGGGTAGCCAATACAGAGCTAGATGGACCAGGGGGATGACTCTGTATAAGGGCAGCTTCTTCTATTCCTAGAACATCTCCCTGCAGTGGCTGCATTTGCATTTATGAGGACACGCCATAGCAACTCTTGGGCTACAATAGAAACATCTGACTTGGAAGCTTTTGCTTCCACTTTAGATTAAATGCTGCTTTGTGTGATGTCACAACCCAGGCAAACCAGGGTTAATCTTAACTATGGTTTGTCAAAACCGGTCACGTCAGAAGAGGGGGAAGCGCGTGACACCAATGGCTTGCCACAGCTTGTTCTTATAATGCTAAACCAGGGTTTAGTGTTATGTGCAAACACAGCCTGTGCGGCCCTTTTTATGGGAGCAGGCAAGATTGTTGACTTCTAGCTCCAAGTGCAGAAGTACATAAGGCCTGTAGTGCCCAGATAGCTCAGGGGAAAATGTTTGGTGTCTTGTCAAGTAGTAGACCAGTATGAAGTAAGCAGCACATACGCGGCATACAAAACACTACCAAACCATTCTACGTTCTAAATCTTATATTAATAATGCAAACACTGAGAGAACAGGGTACAAGATCTACTACAGAAGCCACAAACAGAAAACTCATTCAAATTGTGTCCAAAAGGAAGATTCAGTCTTTAAAGTTCCTTTAGCCAGGCTCCTGTAGATATCAACGAAGATAAGTTTGATCAAACGAAGTGTCAGTGATGTTACGCACGAGAGTTAGACAGGGTGCCGGCGTTTATCACCTGTTTCGCCCATGAAGAGTCTCGGACTTCTTCAGTAAATTCTCTCTCACGGTTTTGATATATTTATAAACATTCAAGTCCATATGTTACATTCCTTCTTGGCTTAAGCTACAATATTTAATTTCTTTCTTCAGGAAATTCTCCCTCAAGATTTTGGTGCATTTACATACATTCAACTGCATATGCGAAGTTCTTTCTTGACTTAAGCATTTATTCATTGTATTTCCTGTGGTGTCTTGTCAAGGCTTGACTGCAGGCGTCCCCTTACACCAAAACCTTTTGTTTTGTAGCCCACCTAGATGTGGGTCAGCAAGCTGCCCTTCCACTTCCACCGCCTTACCTCTGTGGGTTTTCATTCCAGGGTTCCAGTGGCGATGAACGGGAAATGGCCAAGGAGTTGGCCACCACCCTTTGCAATGGGATTCAGGAGATGGTAGCAGAAGGGCAGGAACCCCCCGAGTTTTGGGAGCTGCTTGGAGGCAAAGCCCCCTATGCAAGTGAGAAAAGGTATTTGCGCCCTGTCCCTAAACTCTACTACTTGCTTGTGTATCTGGGTGCTTCTAGGCAGGGGGCTTAAATATTGCAAGCAGGTGTTCGGATATCACAAATATCACTTACCAGATTCCCCCCAATAAGGGTGAATCTGGATTAAATGGGACAGGGGGAGGATATGGGTTGGTATTTTGATACAGTGGTGCCTCGCAAGACGAAAAGAATCCGTTCCGCGAGTCTCTTCGTCTTGCGGGTTTTTTCGTCTTGCGAAGCAAGCCCATTAGCAGTTTAGCGGATTAGTGCTACAGGGCTTAGCAGGCTTAGTGGATCAGCTGATAAGCGGCTTAACGATAAGCTGATAAGCGGCTTAAGGATCAGCTGATAAGCGGCTTAACGATAAGCTGATAAGCGGCTTAACGATCAGCTGATAAGCGGCTTAGCATCAGCTGATAAGCGGTTTAGCGGCTTGGGAAAAAGGGAAAAAGGAAAAAAAACCTGCAGGAACTCGCAAGACATTTTCGTCTTGTGAAGCAAGCACATAGGAAATTCGTTTTGCGAAGCACCTCCAAAACGGAAAACCCTTTCGTCTAGCGGGTTTTCCGTCTTGCGAGGCATTCGTCTTGCGGGGCACCACTGTACTAATGATATCATAGGGATGCTGTGAGAAACTCGCATGCATTGATCCCATAATAAACACCCACCTGGAAGCACCCTCTGTCCCCAACATTAGCATCCCAGAATCATAGAGTTAGAAGGGACCCCCAAAGCGTCATCTAGCAAAATTTCCTGCAATGCAGGAATCACAGATGAAGAATTATCTAGAGAGGTGGACTCAACTAGCGACTACTTCCAAGAGCTTTTCGACAACCCAGGCTTTAAAAATATATATACATTATGTTTTTATTAGGCTTTTTAAAAACAAACAAAACAAAACACTATTGGGTTGTGATTATTTTTATTGCTGTTATTTTTTATTACAATGCTGAAATACTTGTGCATCATAAAGTTTGTGCATTGATTGTTAAAGGCAGACGTAAGTCACCTTGGCAATATGCTATGTTGAAGGGCAGCAGAGAAGCAAGTAAAACTAAAATAATAAAAAAAGGGATTAATAACAGGGCCAGCAGATCTTGGTCCACATCTCCACATCCTTATAAGCACATTGGAAGTGAGACCTAAAAAGGACTTTCTCAAACAGTCTCTGTCTTACAGGCTGCAGGAAGAGGTCCCTGACCACCCTCCACGGCTCTTTGAATGCTCCAACAAGACCGGATGCTTTGTAGCCATCGAGATCACAGACTTTACCCAAGATGACCTCAGTGAAAGTGATGTGATGATGCTGGATACCTGGGACCAGGTGAGACTGAGGCAGGGGAGTCTGAAGTACCGTCCTGAATTTCTTAGCCTCTCATTCTATGGTGGCTGTGTGATTTAAAGTCTCTGGCTACTTCCTGTAATTCTTCCACTCTGTTTGAGTGTTAAGGAGCACAAGGCAGCCTCCTGAAGGTATGATTACTCTGCGGAGCAGGGAGTGTGGAGCATTGGAGGCTTGCAGTACCTTAAAAATATTGTAGTTTGGAAAGGCTTAAAAAGGAAAAGGTAAAGGACCCCTGACAATTAAGTCCAGTCGCAAATGACTCTGGGGTTGCGGCACTCATCTCGCTTTATTGGCTGAGAAAGCCGATGTTTGTCTGCAGACAGTTTTTCTGGGTCATGTGGCCAGCATGACTGAGCCGCTTCTGGCAAACCAGAGCAGCGCACAGAAACACCGTTTACCTTCCCACCGGAGTGGTACCTATTTATCTACTTGCACTTTGACATGCTTTTGAACTGCTAGGTTGGCAGGAGCTGGGACTGAGCAGCGGGAGCTCACCCCGTCACGGGGATTCGAACTGCTGACCTTCTGATCAGCAAGCCCTAGGCTCTGTGGTTTAGACCACAGCGCCACCCACTTAGCAGAAGGCAAAGGCAGTAAGCTTGGTTCTCAAGCAGAATAAATGAGCTCCAAAATACCCCCCCCACACACACAAAAGAGCGTATTAAGTTTCTAGGACTAGCAAAGGAACTATAGAAATGCAAAAATAGCTTCATGAAGGATGTCTGCTGATGCTTACAAGCCACAATAGCCAGGACGGTTTCTTTTCCCCTAGTGCCACTGATAATATGGAGATAGACAATAGGATGCAGCTCCTGACCCACTTGCCTTGCTCCCCTTCAGCATCTAAGTGCCCCACTGTTAGGAGTTCTGGGTCTGAAGGAACCTTTGGACTGCCACAGTCTGTGGATAATGCCATTATATAGTTTAGTCACTTAACTTACCTGCCTATCGGGATGGAATCGGGAGTTTCCTCCATTTGTCTTGGTTTAGCTTCCCTACTGGTGTGCCCCCCAAGGCTTCTGTGACACCTGGGAATAGCCTTACGGTAAAAACCAAACTAATGTTTCCCTAGTGTTCTCCCAGGGCAGCTGTACACTACAAGCAATGGGTGACCTTAGACCAGGGGTAGGCAACCTAAGGCCCGGGGGCCGGATGCGGCCCAATCGCCTTCTCAATCCGGCCTGTGGACAGTCCGGGAATCAGCACGTTTTTACATGAGTAGAATGTGTCCTTTTATTTAAAATGCATCTCTGAGTTATTTGTGGGGTCTGTCTGGTGTTTTTACATGAGTAGAATGTGTGCTTTAATTTAAAATGCATCTCTGGGTTATTTGTGGGGCATAGGAATTCGTTCATTTATTTATTTTTTAATGATTTTATTGTTATCATTCACTTTAACACACCAAACAGAAAAGAAAACAAATTTCCATCACCACCAAACAAAAAAGAAAGGAATCAACTAATAGTCTTCAAACCATAAAATAAAAATGTTTTTTTTTCTATCAACCAGACTTCCTGTCTATTCCTTATTACAGAGTCTATATTATTTGTTCATTGCCATTACACAACTAGTTTTGTTCAAGTTTAATAACCCTTGGTCCATTCATAGGTTTTACACCATTCTTAAAACTGCTACTGAAATTATTCGAGTGCCCCCCCACAAGGTCTGAGGGACAGTGGATCGGCCCCCTGCTGAAAAAGTTTGCTGACCCCTGCCTTAGACTAAATCTAGACCTCTGAATGGGGGCAGAGCTCAGTCCCTGTGTGCTCCTTTTATCTACAGTACTATGATCAGGACAGATATCGTGTTGTCCTGCACAGTCGCATCAACCTTTGCCGATAAATCACTACAGTCTGGTTTCAGAAAAGCTTCCTAGTTCTGACTCCAGGGGTGGCTGTCATTGGACTCTAATTTCCATCTGTCCCAGCCAGAAGGGCCAATGGTCAACTGTCAAGAGTTGTGGCCCAACAACATCTGGAGAATCGCAGGTTCCCCTGCTCTAATGCTCCCTGTTGTCCGATGGAGCAACTTCTGAATCATCGCTCTTCTCTTTCCCCAGATTTTCCTATGGATTGGCAAAGAAGCTAACGAGACAGAGAGGAAGGAGGCAGTGACGATGGCTCAGGAATACCTGCAGACCCATCCCAGCGGGAGGGAGACCGACACCCCCATCCTCATAATCAAGCAAGGTTTTGAACCGCCCAACTTCACAGGCTGGTTCCTGGCTTGGGACCCATATCGGTGGAGTGTAAGTGGAAACCATGCCTGAACCAAATCGCTTTTGTTTTCTAGAGATCTAGGGGTGATTTCTCCCACGAGTGGAATTCAACAATAGGGCTTCTCCCCCCTCCCCCCCCCCAAATGCACCCCCTGAAATGGGCTCTGAGGCAGTTAGGAGAACCCCCAGAACAGTGTCTGGAAACTGAAAGGCTTGCGGTGACAGAACAATTGACAGTGTGATGTTGAATTTCACCCCATGTGCCAAATTGACAGAGAGTGGCACACACTTTTTGAAATAAATAAAACAGATATAAGTTGGGTCATTTGCTGAAACAAATACTGACAAATATTTGAAATCTGCAGGTATGTCCAGTTTTGTCAATTAAGTTTTTGAATGTGGAATTTCTCATATAAATTTTGATTGTGAAATTTTCCTGTAACATTCAAAATCCAAGTGCTTTGCAAGCTACTTTGGGGGATCGTTTTATTGTTTTGATTTTGGCAGGCATTCAATTTGTACACTGTTGATTATCAGATACATCTGAACCACTGGGATACTGCGTGTCAGCTAAACCTCACGCATAACACCCTGAGCAACTTTGAGAATATCCAGACTATAGATGCGGAAGATCAATGCATTGACTCTGCAGTCTTAACCATGCCTACTCTGACTTAAGTTCTACTGAATTCATGATAAGGACTTTGGTCTTATGCAAGCGGGTCATCTTAGTTCTGATTGGTTGCAACTCGATTCAGAACAGGTCTCGGGGAGAAATGCTTGGGAGTAAAACCCTGTTTCTAGCACAAGAAGGTGCTATGGTGCCATAACCCTCTTACAGATTAGTGGTTTTTTTGAACCCTTGCAGGAAGGAAAGACATATGAGCAGCTGAAGAAGGAACTGGGAGATGCCAACAACATTGTCAGAATCACGTCTGTAAGTTGACGCTTTGGTTTCCCCAGTGAGAAATGAGGTCAGTGGCTAAGTAGGGGAAGAGAGTATTTCACATTGTCTGTTGGTTAGGAAACAAAAATTATTACCTGGGACTTTCTGCATGCAAAGTATGAGTTCTCTGTTGGACACAGTCAAAATTGAGCTAAAGTTCTGCCTTCTCCTACTGCACCTCCAGCAACATCATGGCTGAGGCAAGGAAAACCCATCCCTGTGGCCTTTATTTACTTTTGGTACCCTGGTGGCTTTCTAAAGTAGTGTGCCATGACCAGAGGATGAGAAATTTATTAAATAATTGAAGGGTTCTCCCAAGCCCAATATTCCCACCCACAGAGGACCCTGCCCACTGTGTGTCTGCAAGATTCACTACTCCTTCCATTCATTCTCCCCTCAAATCCAGAGAGAAACAGCCGAGTTACTCATCCTCTCCCATGCAGTGAATCGCACAAAAACACAGGATTTCTCTGGGGTCAAATAAGTTCCTAGTCTTAAAAGTGCTTTCAGTTTTGCTTCCTCATAAGCATAGAATTTATTTATTAACTAAATGCCTCTATTTATTTATTTATTAAATTTCTGTATATAAGAAGCCTGTACAGTCGTACCTTGGCTCCCAAACGCCTTGCGAGTCGAACGTTTTGGCTCCCAAACCTGGAAGTGAATGTTCCAGTCTGTGAACGTTCTTTGGAACCTGAACGTCCGCCGCTGCTTCTGATTGGCTGCAGAAGCTTCCTGCAGCCAATCGGAAGCCGCGCCTTGATTTCCGAACGTTTTGGAAGTTTAACGGACTTCCGGAATGGATTTCGTTTGCCTTCCAAGGTACCACTGTATAGGGTCTGCTTCTGCAGATGGCATTTTAAAAACCTGCCCCTTTTCTGCTCAGGATCTGAATGGCGCATCCCTCACTCCAAGGCCTGGGACCTTGGACAGCAGCAACTGCCCTACCTACCCTCTAGAAGTCCTGCTGTCCAGCCAGGATGAGCTACCAGAAGACGTGGATCCTGCTAAGAAGGAGGCAAGTTGTTTATTTGTTTTCTTGCATTTATATCCCAGTTTTCTTCCATCATGGAACTCATGATGGCATTCCTGTGGGTTGCTAGGCTTTCATCCATCTAGACCCTTTAGCCTCAAGCTCCTTCTGTTCTGAACTACTTACCGTATTTTTCGCTCCATAAGGCCATGGGGCGCACCTAGTTTTCAGAATTCCACCCCCCCCCCCTTGTAGAAAAGCCAGCAGAAGCCGCTCACCCTTTAAAGAGTGCATGGCTTTTGCAGGAGGTGGGGGAATTCCCCCATCTCCCGCAAAAGACTACAGGAGCCGCGCACCCTTTAAGGAGTGCGCGGCTCCTGCTGGCTTTTCTACGAGAAGGGAGAAGGGACTGAAGTGGCCAGTCAGTCCCTTCTCCCTCCTCGGGGAAAAGCCCCCAAGAGCGGTGTGCTCTTTAAAGGGTACGCGGCTCATGCGGGCTTTTCTATGAGGTGGGGGAATTCCCCCACCTCCTGCAAAAGCACGCAAAAGCCACACGCTCTTTAAAGGGTGCGCGGCTTCTGCTGGCTTTTCTACGAGGTGGGGGAATTCCACCTCGTAGAAAAGCCCACAGGAGCCGCGCACCCTTTAAGGAGCACACGGCTCTGCGGGCTTTTCTACGAGGAGGGAGAAGGGACTGACTGGCCGCATCAGTCCCTTCTCCCTCCTGGGGAAAAGCCCGCAAGAGCCGCGGGGGTTTTTCCTGCCTGCCTCCCCCCTGCATTTGCTCCATAAGATGCACACACATTTCCCCTTACATTTTAGGAGGGGAAAAATGCGTCTTATGGAGCGAAAAATACGGTAAGCAGCAAGGCTTAAGCCCCCTGCTGCTGCTCCTTCCTTTCTTCCCTGGTGTTTTTTTTATAAAGATAGTGGCTGGCAGGCAGCAACAGTGTGAGCAAATATGCCTGCCCTCCTTACTGGAGCCTTCCAACAGAAAAAAAAACCAGAGCACTAAAAGTCTACGATCCACAGGTTGGGAAACAGTGCTGGGAATAGCAGGCTGGAAATTTCATTCATACGTGCATCCTGCTAGGGCTACCAATGATTGTACCACACAAACATACATTTTGGAATTGGGGGCAGAATTCATTGTCTTAAGCTTTAAAGGGTAAGTTCCCAGAGGAATGGATGAAATTTAAAGACTATTTAGCTAAATATGCTAAGATAATTTAAATAGAAATACTTGCAAGTACCAGATTGGCTTAGGATTTACATATGTGAAGTTATAGAATAACATATCGAAAGTTAAAATGAAAAGAAAGAAAGATGTTAATTGATTAAGTAAATTTTATGAAAAATTAGTTTTGGAAAACTGTTACAATGATATACACAGAAACTCAGCCAGGGGGATTCGAGGAAGTCACCTAACAATGTTAGCAAAAGTGGAATTATTATAGTTAGGATTTATGTTTTGTTTGTTTGTTTATTTTTTATGTTATAAATTTGGAAAATTAATAAAAATTTTGGGGGGGAAATAAAAAATAAAAGGTAAGTTCCCAGTGCACAGGCAGGCTTCAAATGACATGGGCTATACTTGGCAAAATCGCTGAAGGCTTGTAGCACGGCCGGACTCCAGTAGAGCTGAAGTTAGACCCACTCTCACAAATAGAAGATGGAGAGGCAAACTTGTTTCTCAACTGTACCGCTTCAGACTGCAGATAGGGACTTGCAGGACTAAATGTGTCTTCATATAAAACGAAACAAAAAAATAAACCCCCTTCACACAGAAAACCAACATGTCAGGGGGAAGGAGTCTCCCTTTAGCCTTCTCCCTGATGGGCTATTTTCTTATGCCCGACTGTAACTTGGCCTGTTAAACCACTCCCCTCCATTTCCCGTGTTTAGTTTTAGATTGTAAGCTGGTTGGGGCAGGGGCCTATCGTTGTACTCCGTAAATTGATCACATAAATCGCACTGTTGATAAATAATAAAATTCTATGTGTGGGAGTATCTATAAATAAATCTACCTCAAACATTCATTTGCTAAAGAGGAGCATTCAATCCCCTCACCCCACACACCTGCAGTCTGATGTTCCACATTCAGAAGTAGGTTTTCCACCTCATCTGGTATCTGTGAAGACTACGGCCAAAAGCAATCCATCCAATTAACTTACTTCCTTGGATTCTCTTGTGCTAACGTGACCTAGAGTGGGGCCTCATTGTGTGTACTCACTGCTCAAATCCTATCTTTCCTTTACTCATCTAGTCACTGTGGTCTTTCCCCCCTCATCAACAGAATTTCCTGTCAGCGCAAGACTTCCTCAAAGTCTTTGGGATCCCCAGGGAAAAGTTTGCTGCTCTCCCTACCTGGAAGCAACTCAACATGAAGAAAGAGAAGGGGCTTTTCTGAAGAATAAGCGTTTCTCGAGGTGGAAAAGATGACACCCGCACTCAATTCCTATTGATTTGGGGGCAGGACCCCTAGCCAGAAGCAGCTGAGCCTGCGAAGGAAGCTGCGTTATGTATCACGTTTGTGCCTAAATTGCGCTTTGAAGGTTGGTTTCGTATCTTTTACTCAAGGCTGCTGTTGTCCAGGAACTTTAAAAACAACAAAAACGGCTTCACCATTGCAAGTCTACAGTGGTGAGAAAACCCAACTCAGACGAAGCAGGCAGAACTGAATTTCAGAAGATCCACAGGCAACAGCCGTCTCTGCTCTTGGCTATCGGCTGCGCTTGATGCAAATTAAGTAGCCACGCTGTGGCAGTTAGAAATCCAAGCCACGCGATGGCTGGCTGTTTTGTGTGACTTGGGCCTTGTAGAGTGCATACCTATATTGCAAACATTAAAAGCCGGCTTCACTGTCCTTAATAACTCATTCCATCCTGCCTGTGACCTCAAGGAATGCTGGGACTTGTAGTTCTGCAATGATTGCTTACGGTCATGTGCAGAAAGCTCTAATTTTGGGGACCGGGTACGGGATTTAAGCACACTAACAGCTACTATATTGATGGGCTGCTTTGCCTTCCCCAACTCCAGCGCCACTGTGGTCTAGTCAACTATTGGGGGATGTGCTGTGTAGAGCCTAGCTTCCCACTGCAACTGCTGGTGAGAAAGAGGAGCTAAGAGGAAATATAATAACAATCTAGCATCAAGCAATGTGCCACTAGCACCCTCTCCACCTAGCCACACTGAAAGAGAGGGGCAGGCAACATGCGACCTCCAGATGTTGCTGGACAATTTCCATCATCTCTAGCCCAGGGGGGCTGATGGGAGTTGGTCCAACATCTGGAGGGCACCATGTTGGCTATCTCTGCTGTCACAAAACAGGACTTCTGAGCAGCTACTTCGTACTTGGTGTTGAGCCAGCCCAAGAGAGTTGAGGAGAACCACTTTCCTTGCTTGGAGCAATTCCTGTATTCCTTCCTGCCTAAGGGAGTTTGGAGTTTAACACAGCCAGTCCTCAGTTCTCTAGAGCCAAGCGATTCCTTGTTTCTGAAACACATCCTGTGAAACTACAATGGTACCTCTGGTTGCGAACGGGATCTGTTCCGGAGGCCCGTTCGCAACATGAAAATAGTGCAACCCGCAGCACCGCGCCTGCGCGGGTTGTGATTCCCAGGTTCTGAGCATGCGCGTGACGTCGTTTTGCGCTTCTGCTCATGCGGTGAAACCTGGAAGTAACCCTATCCAGTACTTCCAGGTCGCCGTGGGACTTAACATGAAAGAATGTAACATGAAGTGGATGTAACATGAGGTATGACCGTATTTTCAATCTGACAAGAGACAGGCTGACTCTGTTACCTCAAATTAAGTAACACGCTCCTCCACAGATATTTCCATAGAAGCGTTCAACGTAGTACTTGTCTGGTACATGCCATATACAACAATTCCACAAAGGAAAGCACAGAAACAGCTATAGCATGCAAAGTTCAGCATCACAAGAATCTCACTTTCTCCCTAAGACTAGCAAGAGACTTTCAAGCAGGAATGGAAACTGCAGGCTTAGGGTCCAGATGTTGCCCTCCAGGCTTATCTGACCCATAGTGCTATATCCTCCTGGCTACACCTCCTCAAACACATCCCATACCGGCCCTAACTCTGGTAATGCCTCTTGGTTTGCCTGGATGGAGGAGAAAGGGGTATGTGTGACTGCAGAAATTAGCCTGCTATACTAAGGTAACAGTTACATTCATTGCTCCACCTGCTTTGACTCTATCAACTGGCCCTTGGGTCAAAAAAGGATTCTGCACCCTTGCTTTTAAAGCATGTGAACCACTCATTCCCAAGGGAATGTAGGTGCTGGGGGAACAGTCTTCTACAGTCAGAGTAGACCTCCACCCAAGTTGACTAGTAGCAGAAGAGTTTATGTCATGTATGTGGTGCGCATCTGCAAATATCACAGAATTTGGGCATGTGCTCACAGGAGGTCTGGGCTTACTGCTTAACAGGGGCTGCCAGAATGCAACAGGGAACAATGTGCATACCCCAGTAGCAAGGAAAGTGAAGGAGACACTGCCCTAGTCCAGGAAGATGACTTGCCTGTCCAAGATGCCGTAAGGCATTCAAGACAGGTGTGGATGAATGCAGGCGGGCTGTCCGACAACTTCTGCAACCCGGCCGCAAAAGTCGGCTTGTTTCCAGTATGTGTTACAGAACACCCAAGCCTTGCTCATCGACTTGCTCATTGGGTACCACAGTAGCTACACTTGCCACTCATGGCCAACCAAGCATTGCCAACTACAGCAGAAGTAGCACAGACTGTTCTACGAAGCTGGACAAGGGAAGCTGTCTGCGGGCAGATCAGATGTCTTTCTGGCCCATCTCCTAGTGCCCCCTCGCCTATTAATGCTTGGGTGGCTGGGCGGAAGAAAGGAGCAGGTATCTCCAGCAATAATTACCAGGGACCTTGGCTTACTAAATGGTGAGAAGTCTGTTCAGACTTTAAGCTTTAGACTTCTGCTGCAATAGAAGAGGGTGCCAAGGTCGTGCTTCCCATAAGGAGAAACAAGGCCACTCAAGCTTCTAGTCCCCACCGTGAAAACCCTTGACAAGGTGGACCGGGACTACTCATTTCAAGAAGAGAAAGGGTCTCTGATGGGTTTCTAGTAGCCCCCAAGGACTTTCTGCATACTTCAAGAGCTGCCCAGTTACCTCACAGACCTAGCCTAGACCACTGGGGTTCACAACAATTCAACAGATGCACTTGAACCAGCAGACACTGTTCCCCTCCTTGCTGCCAGCTAGTTTTATTTGTAACATTGACAGCTGTCTTCCACACCTGGGCAGAGTCGCTCTGGAGCTTTGAAATGAGATTCCACGATTAGTATTCGGCTTCCATGACCAACCCAACACAGCAGAGTTTAATTTGTGACTGGTCAGGTCTGTTAACCACGGCAGGGCCCAAAGAGGAACAGGGAACAGTTCACTTGTCCCAGTGCCACCAGTACAAAAGTACTGCTTACTCTGATGCTGACAGTTCTATATCCTCTCCGCATTCAAACCGCACAAAGTCTAGTACAGATACACCCGTGGGCTGAATGTACTGTCCCAGGGAAATAGCAGGGTCCAGCAGGAAGGGCTGGGCAAGCATCTTGGTTTCAGAATCATCGCCGGGTTCATCCTCCAGAGAGCCTACAGAGAGCGGGGCCATGCCCACCACATGCTGGCCCAGCCTCCAGCCCAGTTCAGCAAAGTCCGACTTTTCACATGGCTCAGAGGGACAGCAGATCACCAGAGCTCCGTATTTGCCAAACATCATGTTAGAAAGTGACGGGTTTCCTTCTGGGAGAGCCCCGTGCACGTAAGAGCCGATGAAAAATTTCTCTGGCACCGATATCCACACTGCTCTCTTAATGACCATGTTTTCCCCCAGCTTGCCTACATAGAAAGATAGAAGGCAAAAAGGTAGCATTAACCATTAGGAGCACAAGTGATGTTTTAAGGGCTGAGCTATGCTATGCCTATGGCAATCAGCTACATTCTGAAAAGGAAGTGGTCCTTGCAGTAAGCATTGCATTCTTGGCAACTTAATCGCCTGGTAAAGGTAAAGGGACCCCTGTCCATTAGGTCCGGTCATGGCTGACTCTGGAGTTGCGGTGCTCATCTCGCTTTATTGGCCGAGGGAGCCGGCGTACAGCTTCCGGGTCATGTGGCCAGCATGACTAAGCCGCTTCTGGCAAACCAGAGCAGCGCACGGAAACCCCATTTACCTTCCTGCTGGAGTGGTACCTATTTATCTACTTGCACTTTGACGTGCTTTTGAACTGCTAGGTTGGCAGGAGCAGGGACCGAGCAACGGGAGCTCACCCTGTCACGGGGATTCGAACCACGACCTTCTGATCGGCAAGTCCTAGGCTCTGTGGTTTAACCCACAGCGCCACCTGCGTCCCTGCACCACCCGTGTCCCCTGGACACACCTACAAATTAGAGAAAGGGTATTCAGGCAGAAAAGGACTGTTGGCTCAGTAGTAGAGCATCTGCCTTGCAGATCCTTCAATCCCTGGCATCTCTAGGTAGGACTAGGAACTGCTCCCTGCCAAAAACCCTGGAGAGCTGGTGCCCAATAGAAAATACTGGGTGAGATGAACCAAATGGTGTGACTCAGTATAGGGCAGGTTTCTTATGTGCTCCCTGCTTTCTTGGTCTTATTTAGCAATAATCTTTCTATATTGCTTACATAAAAAGAACTATCAAACTGGTTTACAACAGTAAATGGAAACAATTTAAAAGAGAGAAACCAAATCACAGACAATTGAAATGTAGTAGTAGAACACTCACCAATAGCCAGAGCCAGCTGGTCCACAAGCAAGGAGCCATCGGGTCCTATCCTGAGCTGAGAAAGCTCATTTGAGTTTAAGAAACACTGCAAAATAAGTATATTGTGCATTATAAATCTACAAACTTATCAAGCACTTCTCTTGATATGCACAGCGAGATTTATAACCTTCACAGTTAATTAGAAAAGCTGTTTAGGCAACTGCTAAAATGGGTTTTGGGGGGCTGGGGAGGAGAAGAGTGAGACTCGATCTACAAATGCAGCAGTAGCTGCTGGTTTGCCACTCGAAAACGCACTCAGTGTGGAGCCTCAAGCCAAACTGGACTTCCGAACATGCATGCAGACACAAGTTTCCCTCACTTGCTGTTTAAACTATGTTTCCAGCTAAACAAAGTGTCTGCACTCATGACAACTGTCTGTAGGCAAGCACACAGGAACAGCAACTCACAGTTCTCTTGAAGGGGTGCAGATGAAAAGCCCCAAAGTACTCCTTCCCCAGTTATTTCAATCTAAGCCAAGGCAATTTTTCTCAGAACCCAGATGCACTGGGGTCAGTTTGTGGCAAAGGGACAGCATAGACAAACAGAACATCCCTTAAAAGTCCTTTTTACTCCTGCAGAAGCTTCCTGGGAGCTTTTTGTGGGAATTAACCTACCAGGTCTGGTCAGAAACAGTGGAACAAGCCTCTCTATCCCCCCTCAGCTCTACGATTCTGTGACCTCCCTTTGTGTAATTTGCTTATTAAGATTCATTCAGCAGAAAGGTGCACTTTGCACTTAAATGCACAACTCTGGTAACTGCTATTAAAATGTGCCAGGAGTTTTAAGCTATGGAGCCTTTTGTGCCACTCTCACCTTGGCGTAGGTGCTCAGCTGGTCCCTGGTCCCTTGATAATGCACCATCGTTCCAATCGCTGCCTGCTGAATCAGATGCTGGAACTTGACATTTCGGGCCACAAAGTCAGTCTCGCAGTTCACCTGGCAAAGAAGCATAGCTAACTTTCAACTGCCTTGGTCACCGACTTCTATGGTGCTCAAGACGCAGGAATAAAATCAGAAGTGGCAATTAGAGGATGAGATGACATCTTGTTTTCCAAAAGCACAGGCGGGGAAGATAAGGCACCCAACTTTTTCATCCAGGCTTTCCCTGAGAGGGGATCCAAGCTCTGCTGATGTATTAACCTGATCTAATTATTTGTTATGTATTTTCAATTTGTTTTATGACTGTATTTTTATTGTTAATTTTGTACTATCCGCTGCCCTATTCCCCCCCCCCATACTGTTGGCAGTATAGGTATTTTTGAAAATAAAATAAAAATGGCTACAGCTTTGGTTCTGTTCCATTTAACACCCCTCCCCCATGCTAGGGTGTGCATTTTAATACTAAGATTAGTCTTCATTGATTTTGTCATCTGAGAATGAAAATATCCCTGCAAACCACTCAGGTGCCCTTCTCTACTTCTGTAGATTTGTGTCGTAAAGCATCAAACTACTGATGAACACATGGATATTCCCATTAAGCATATAATTTTACCCATTCATTTTCAGGCAGCATATCAGCATGAAGGCAACATTTTAGCAAGAATCTTTACATTAACATTCAGAGTCTGCTAGGAAATCAAGAAGATCTAGCAGGCAATCTTGATTGCTGTGTGATTTCTGTAAGATAATATGCTGGCGTAGCATAATTTATTCTTAACACATCTATATTGTTTGTTCATATTCACTAGGTTTAATTCTACAGTTTAATTTTGTCAATACTTTCTCAGAAATGCAAATGAAGGATATCACCTGCCCAGAAATATGGAGAGACCTCCACAGAATGTGAGACTGAGATTTTGAGCGGCTATAGAGAAGATTGCTTCCAAAAATGAAGCGGGTACAGCTCAATCCCAGCTTTAACCCTTCCTTAATGTGCATAACAGAGTCCTGGAGCAGAGCCTTAGCTAAAGTTGTTTTGACTCTCCTTGGCTTCCTTCTCTGGGGAGCTGCTGTGGCTTTAGTCCTTGGTGGTGCGTTTGTAATCCTCACCTACAGAAGCTACGGAGTCTTCTTTCAGAACAGATTCTTCCTTGTGCCAGGCTGGCTGGCCATCATGGCTGCTCTTCTGCTGGTCCCCACCGGTGCTTTGGCTATATGTGCCCCAGTAAAGAACTCTCGCCATCACCAGGGGACTTTGATGTACTTTCTGTTGGTCCTTCTCTGCCTAGAGGCATCCTCAACCATCATGACCCATGTCTACTGTGTCAAAGCGGGCCATCAACTGAAAAACAGCATGGACCACTTCTTTCGCCAATACAACAGAACTGCTCCACATTACCGTAGCAACAGGGCTGTTGATGTAATCCATAAGAAGCTGAAGTGCTGCGGAATCAACAACTACACTGACTGGACGGCAGCGCTGCCAACTCATCTCCAAGCTGGGCATGTCTTTGCCCCCGAAAGCTGTTGCAAAGAGGCTTATTTGGACTGCAGGGGTGACGTAAGCCAGCCGGAGAAGCTGTTTAAGGAAGGCTGTCTTCAGAAACTGGAAGGGAGGCTGCATTTTGTTATGGGATATATGGCTTGGTGTTGTATGGTGGTGGTTTGGTTGGAGATGCTGGCTGCTCTTAGCAATGGAATACTTATGAAGGAACAGCCATTCCAAGACTTCCAAATTCTTGATTCTGCTGCTTTCTCATAAGCAACAAAACTAGTCCCTTTCCATCTTACCTGAAGTTATTGTGCACTGCTCTCAAATCTTGAGATGGCCTTTGTAAAACTATGGGAAATATGAGACTAAAAACTCCTCTTGGTATATAAATGCCAGATCCTCTCTCTCTCTCTCTCTCTCTCTCTCTCTCTCTCTCTCTCTCTGACTAATACTAAATAAATGAATGCATCTGAAAAAAAAAAAAGAAATGCAAATGAAGCTAACCTCTCTATAATTCCCTGCAGCTTCTTAATCTGCTTGCCTCCATCACATTGTTTTCTTGTCCATAAGAAAATCATTGTTTGCTCGCTCGCTAGTCTTTTTCGAAAATATTAGGAATGTGAGACACCAGTCCTTTCGCTATCATAAAATTATACATTTTTTCACTCCATAATCTTGGACATGGGACACGCACAGAAACTCAGCGTGCTCCACATAGTCTTCTTTTTTTGGAATAGGGGACATAAAATCAAAAGCACAATGGCATGTGAATGGTGTCCATGACTTTCAATGGGATGCACATTAGGACATGCAACCACATCCTTAACTTCCCAAGAGTCTGCACATCCATTATTAACAATTCCCTACTCCCTCCCAAAAAATTAATTGGGTGGAATGTGAGAGAAGGCAGGCCTGGGACAATTGTCCACACTAGTGAAACAATATCCATGTCCTAAACTGAGCCAGCCAGATGTTATCCCTAAACCATGGGTAGGGAACCTGCAGTCCTCCAGATGCTCTTGTGCTATAACTCCCATCAGCCAGCATAGGCAGTGGCCAGGGATGATGGGAGTTGTAGTCCAGCAACACAGGCTCCACACCTAAGCCCTGTCCTAAACCAATTCTAAAATCAAAGCCAGTACAACTAAGTTTTTAAGGCAGCCACAAAAAAGCTGTCTTTCAATCAAATAAAGTCTTCTCTATGAATGATTTAAACTCTTGTACCCATGTAGTCACACTAGCAGGTTTACCACTGGAACTATTGCTAGAGGTGCCCCTGCCCCTGTGGGATCTTTGCACTTGAGCAGTGACAGTGTGGTATGAAATTACTGCTGAAAAGATCCTGCAGTAGTTTCCTCTGGGTTGGGTGTAAGAGAAAGTGCAAACACACACTGACAAGAAGGCAGCAAGCTTGGTTCCCTTGGGCATGAACTGTTGGGCAGAATATCCTTTGCAAGAGGCAGCAGCATCCTTTGAATCCCCTTTATTTAATGCCAAGATACCCAAGATAGCCACAAAGGGGACGAAAAAACAGCAGCTTAAAACACTTCTGTGAACTGGTGCAAATGGCACAGAAATAAACACATTCCCGCTGTTGGGAGCGAATTACTGCAGGGTTTCTGTCAGGGAACTGACATCGGAGCGAGAGGCGAAGGGGAGGCTCCTAGATGATGCTGGTGAAGGACCCAGCAGCAGGGGGAGAAACAGCTCAGTAGAGAGGGAAGCATTTAAGCACAACACCAGGGATAAAGGGGGGCAGATGGGGGAATCGGAGAGAGGGCTCCAAGACTCTTCACCGGACACCAGCGGGGAGAGCACGAGACCTCCGCTACCCACGCCCTCCCTGCGCAGAAGACTCCTGCGCAGTGAGAGGAGGAGGAGACTGGGTGTCAAACAACTCTTATGTTGGAAGAGGTTCAAGAAACGCCCACTGACGGATTCTGCCAGTGACTGAGGCAGTCACAATTAGAAAGGGCTGTGCAGTCAGAAAGGTTTAACAAGGCAAATGAGGCTAGAGAGGCACCAGTTTACGCACGAGTAACTCATACTCATTACAGTTTCCCACCTTGATTCTCCAGGGTACTTTTTAGGGCTGCTTGCCGAAATTGGTTTAGGAGACACAGAAGGAAGCACTTGTGTTTTCAGATCTGCCCTGATCCATCATGGTAAGCCTAAACAACTGGCCTTTTCTCAAGAGCAGGCACTCGCAGGACAAACCCCCAGAGGCATGTCTCCCAAAGAGCCATGTTCGCTCTGAGGAATAATGTGAAACGTCAGTTCTTAAAAGAAGAGGCTCACATAGCTATGCTTTTCGTAGAGTCATGCGGGAATTACACCTGAGCGGCCCAAATACATTCTTTGCTCCAACAGCAAACTGACTTTCTATTATCAATGAGTTCTGTTTGGACAAAGAATTGATTCTGTATGTATTGTGAGCTGCTAGAATGGTTATCATAAGAAAATAGAAATATTTAGAGGGATCAGAGGAGGATTTATGGTCCATAGCTGTGGGTGAAAAATTAACTCAAAAATTAAGATATACAGGAGGGCAAACAAAAAAGATTATCTTCAGCAACATGGCAAAAATTTAATGATGAGAACAATGGTCAAATGCCTCCTGTGAAATATGCTACCATTTAGAATTCTTAGCAACTTCTCAGTTTTAAACAAGAAATGTCGTAAGATCTCGAGGGCAATATCCTGATATTTATTTTTAAAAGTAATCTTTAAAAAATGTTACTACCCCTCAGCACCAATAACAATAACCTTTTTCTAGGGAAAATGAATGAAACAATCCAAATTTGTACTTTGCATATATGTGTTATGTTTAATATTACCTTACATTCAGTTGTGTTTCTTTGTTGCTGTGTGTTATTAAAGTGTATGTTCTTTTTTAAATAAACAAAAAGTAGTTTTTTTGTTTTTTTAAAAAAGTTTTTGTCAAAAGGAAAATGCTCACCTCTACCATCACTGCAGAGCTTCCCTCTTGCAGCAGCCCAATAAGCCCTTCTTGTGTCTTCCGCCCTTGCAGTTTGGAAGCTTTGCTCCATCCTTCCTTTTGGGCTTGCTCATGTAGCCAGGCTTCAGCCTTGAAAGACAAATGCAAACCCATAAACTGAGATACTATTGCCAAGGACAACGCAACAAATCAATTCAAACCCCAAATAAAAGCACAAGTATTCTCCCAGTATTATACCACTGTAGAATAAAATGGGGGATGTTCAAATATTATTATAAATATGGCCTCATATATTTTATTTTTTAAATGTCTTGCAGATGGAAAGGAGAATGTAAGAATATAAAAATATTTGGTCCATTGGCATCCTTGCGTGTAAATATAAACTTCAGATCAACCATTAGAAATATGCTGATAAGATCCATTGCAGGTTCTAGAAGTCACAGAATCCATATCTACTTCCAACAGGAGGCTAAACTAATACTGTTTTGGCCCCTCCTCTGGTGCCATTCACAGAGAGTGTTGTTAAGGTATCATCAGTTTACTAAAGTTTCTCTGTCTGACCAAAGATAAGAGTTAGCTGTTTATTTGGAAGCAATTCCCACTGACTGAAACACATTTTGAAATGCACAGTGTTTTTATGAATCACAATGCATTTTGTTTTTCCCTGAACTTTTGGGTTCCTTCCCCAAGTTCTTCTTCTTCACAATAATTCATCTGACATGGAAACATCTCCTGGTTGTCTTTTTGTGAGCAGCAAGAAAAGAGTCCTTACCTTTTGCCTACACTGACTGAAGACACACAGGATAAAACATTCTGGCCTCTAAACTCACTTGCAACCACATCTCAATGTGATTTACCCCGCTGCCAGTATGCATTGGACTGCAACCTTAACATAAGACTTGCAAAAATTGCTTACAACACCATTATTTCCCCGAAAGTACTTGAAACACTCAGGCAAAAAACTAAAATTAAACTTGCATTTTATATCACCGAAACATTTGTTCTCACCTCACTGACATCATCAAATTTCTCCAAGGCTTTCTTGCAGTTCACAAACGAGTAGCCAGTTTTCTTTCTGAGCTTCACCAGAGCTTCTTTTGCTGCTAGAACTGGAAGGCCAGCATGAAGGAAACGAACTAGATGCAAGTCACACTACAAGGGGAGAGCAAGACAAAAATAAGTGAAAAGGATCCAACAACCAAGGAGCAGAGGAAGATTTAAAGAAAAACCCCACACATGCTTACTTGGGTGTCAGCACCACTGATCTCACAAGACCCTTTCTCCAAATATATGCATAGAATCAGAGTAATTTCTGGTGCAACTACCTCTTTTAAGGGCTATTTTCTGGGGAAGACGCATTCCCAAGGATCTACACATGCACTTGCCAGCTCAGCACTTTTGACTCTTAATTGTTTAATAGCAGCAACATCTTGACCACACCCCCTCCCATTAAGATGCTAAATTAAGAACTTTGGGGTGGGGGATCAGTAACAGATGTTTGTGTGCTGCAATCTCTGACACAGAAAACAAATTTTTGTCTTAAGATACACTCACACGTGCCTTGCTCGTCAGTCTTACATGCACGTCCAACCCCTTTCTTGACCACTATTTTGCACTGTGCTCCAGCTAGTGGTCTTCGGGAGTCAGGAACCCCAAACTGTACAGGTGCCACATAACTCCCACCCCGCATATGAAAGAACGCGATCGTTTAGTGTGTCAGCACCTAAACTTTGCAACTGCTATCAAGCAGGCACTTTCATTGAACTCTTTTTAAAGTTTTGAAGTCCCCGCCTACTGCTATCAAGCAAAACAAATGCAATGCCTTGTTACGCAGATGCAATAGTTACAACATATAGAGCGCAACTGGCTGAATGGTAATGTTTGTAACAAATTTCTTTACTGGTTACTTCCTAACATACAAATCAAGTCCAGGATCTACACCATATACAATCCTTAAGCAAGGTATATAACCTATTAATTAAATCCAATGCAGATACAGTGGTACCTCGGGTTAAGTACTTAAATCATTCTGGAGGTCTGTTCTTAACCTGAAGCACCACTTTAGCTAATGGGACCTCCTACTGCTGCCGCGCCGCCGGAGCCCGATTTCTGTTCTCATCCTGAAGCAAAGTTGTTAACCTGAGGTACTATTTCTGGGTTAGCAGTGTCTGTAACCTGAAGCGTATGTAACCTGAAGCGTATGTAACCCGAGGTACCACTGTATATTTCTTTCAATCTTAATACACTCTTGTTTGAGTTCATATATTACACAGTCCTTGAATGTGCTTGCGCTCTGTATGTTGTAACCACAGCTATCAAGCAGGCACTTTCATTGAACTCTTTTTGGCACCTGCGAGAAACCACTCTTGTTTAGACACTGCCCACCCAGGTGCTTATAAATGCTGGTGTGAATTTAAACCTCTGTTGTAGTATTTTAACTTTTTTGCGGTTTTTAAAGTGTGGTTTTGACTTTTCCCTTCCCCTTTGATTTAATCGTTTTTCCTTTTTGAGTGAACTGCTTTCATGATTTAGAGGTTTATTAAACTTTATGAATAAATTAAATTAAATTAAAATGCAAGACCCCGCGAGCCTGAGCTCCATCATCACGCTCCGTGCCCTCCCCGTGCTTGCCCTAGACGACAGAGACGGATCTAAGCAGGGAGAAGCAGAGGCAGCGACGCCCAAAGAAAGACTTTCGCACTCACTTGCCCGGCTAGAGAACTCCTTTTCCGCAAGGGCACCAGCGCCCTTGCCAGCCCAGCCATCCGCTGCATCTTCAAGGCGCTTGCCATTATGCGTCACTACGCGCGCGACGCGACCTTTTGGCTGAGGCCGCGCACGCGCGGTGCCGCTCGTCACTTCCGCCCATCCGGCCTGCCTGCCGGGTTCTAGTTCGCGCGACGCACGCCATTGGCTGTAGCAGCTGGGGGGGTGGGGTCAAGATGGCGCCGAGGAGAATGAAACTGATAGAGCAGCGCTCAACGTTTCAGATTCCGGGTTTGCTTCGGACCTCTAGTTTCACCTTGTGTTAAAAGCAATCCAAAGATCTATTTATAATGCAGAAGTGATAGAAAAGAGAACTGCGCAAAGGCCGCGCCTCCGATTCCAAGTGAGAGTGGAAGGGCTGAGGCGGCTTCTCAGTGCAACCCTCACCAGGTCTACTCAGAAGTAAGACCCATTGAATTCAATGGGGTCTAGGATTGCAGCCTTATTCTTGCTGCAGCCCGAGTGTTTTTGGTGGAAGCCGTCCTTATATCCCCCGCTGGCTTCATTTCCTTTTTTTTTTTTTTTTAATAATTTTTATTAACTGGCCAATCACATCAAATTAAATCACATCACATAAATTCCAAATTACAAAGCCAAATTTTTAAATTTTGTTGGGGGAACCCATACTTCAAGATCCATTTCCACTGCAGCTCCCTTAAGCACCACTGAACACCCTGGGGTCATTGTACAAAAAGATGGACACCCTGCATCAAATATGTTAGCAAAATGCTGAAATGAAATTATTTGGCTCTTATAAAAATGTTAAAAGAATTAGGCAAGAATGCTATGGTTAAGGAGAAGTTGATAAAAAATTAAGACTTAAGTTTTAAACTCTAAAGTTTTGTGTGTTTTTTTTATAAGATAAGATGAAAATAGATTAAGGTAATGTGATGACAGAATATTATGAATTATGGAAAGGATTTGCTGTGATTATTATAAAATAGGATACAGGAAAAGGGAGGAGGAGGAGGTCAAGGAAAGAAGGTATTGAAAGTGGAGAATTTGAGAATGATGGTTTTATTTTTTCTTTCTTCTTTTAATTTTTTTTTCTTTTGTATAAAATTTTGTAGAAAATCCTTTTTTCAATAAATATCATTTTAAAAAAAACAAAAAACAAATATCTCTAATGCCCAGGGCTGGCCCAAGACATTTTGGTACAAAATGGCTCCCCCCTCCCCTGCAGGGGAGAAGGGGTGAGTGAAGATCCACGTCAGGAAAAAGGGGTGAGGGTAAAGATCTGCTGCCCATGTGGATCCTGCTGCCTGAGGCAGTCGCCTCACCTTGCTCCATGGGTGGGCTGGCAATGCTGATAACACTGAACTACTGGGAAGCGTCACTATAAGCAGCCCCAGTTTTTTTTTGGGGGGGGGGTGATACAAGACTACATTTTGGACTGTGTTAAGTCATCTCCTCTCTTAGCCGCTGGTTTCTTCCCCACCCCAACCTGCAACATAGGTTGCACACAGGCTCTCTCTGTGTGCTTTCATACAGAAGACCTGCTTTTGGAAGACCACCCACCTTTCTCTTTACTTCCACTCCCATCATATATTTTAGCTTGCATTTTCCATTGCAATTAAACATAACCTGATTGTTTTGCAAGCTAATCAGTCCCTATCCTTGCAAGCTTATCCTGGTTTGGCTGCACTGGTTGTATCCACATATGTGGAAGAGACATTAAGCAAGCTTTTGAGGTTGTGGTTTCTGGAGATGGTTCATTCCACAATTGCAGTTTCATACGCCTTTCCTCTGTACTATTTCTGGACCGCAAGAGCATCAGGCCCACGGCAACTGAGCAATGTTGCACTTCCCATATCCATGATTAACAGCATGGGTTGGGAAGCCTGTTGTTCAGCATGCTCCCTCACTCTCTGCTGTCATACAGAAAGATCAGGACTAATCTACTCTACAGGGTCATGGTAAGGACTAATGATGTAATATATGCAAAGTTATTTGATAACTTAAGAAGCACTATACTGTAGTAAGTGCTTAGAAATACAAGCAATTAAATAACGGACAGACAAGAGGAGGGAACCATGTACTGCACAGAAACATCCCTTCAGCTAATCATCTATAAATCCTAATGGTCTCAGGGATGCAGCTCTGAGACACTTTAAAATATAGTTACCAGATTTTTTATTTATTTATTTTTTCTTTTTTAAATAATTTTTATTAACCGGCCAATCAAATCAAATTAAATCACATCACATAAATTCCGAATTACAAAGCCGAATTTTAAATTTTGTTGTGGGGACCCATATTTCAAGATCCGAAGGGGGATTCTGATCATCTTCTTGCTACTGCGTTAATGTCCAAATCAGTCCAAACAGAGTTCATAATTCTATCCAGTTTCCACATCACATCTTGTTTATATATTTTCTCTTTTTTCTTTATGATCTCTACTGATAGTCTCCTTAAGCCGATAAACACCAATAATAATAATAATCCTGTGTGAATTTTCCGGTTACCAGATTTATTTCAAGGAATCCGGGGACACTTTTTTTTTGGAATTTCATGCTTTATTTTAGGAAAGGGTTGCCCACAGTTTTTGGGGGGGGGGGTGCCAAAGTTGTCGGGTGCGCACCTCGACACAAGTCAGATGGAGAAGCCCGTCTACAAACACACAAACGCCAAAAAAAAGGGGGGGGTGGAGAGAGAGAGATTGAGTAAAGGCACTTGCTGGTCTTGGGAAAACACGCATTAAAACACACACACAAGGCACCGGCTTCCCATAACTGGGAGACCGCTGGAGGGAGAGTGCAGTCTCTATAGAGATTTAACTGGTGGTGGTGGTGTCTCTCTGTCTCGCAATGCGACACAGCTATTTTCCATGCTTCTCCTCCTCTTTTTCACCACCTCAGCACCTCTCTCGCCCCCCCCAAACTCGGGCGCGCAGAGCCTGCAGCAGAAGAGCGCAGCGATTTCGGGGCGAGTGTTGATCAAGGAAGTGAGTCAGAAAGAACCTCTCTGGCTCGCACTTCGGTTTAAATAGCCCCTCCCCCAAGCCAGCGGATTGGCTGGCTGGAACTCTGACGTGGGTGGGACCTCTGGTGTTGCTCGCTGCCATGACGCCCATATGTTGCCTCTCCGGAAGTCCCGAGGCATAAATCCGGGGACATTCTGGGGACAGATTTGTGAATCTGGGGACCGTCCCTGGAAACGGGGGATGTTTGCTAACCCTACTTTTTTTAAAAAATGGAAACATAGAATATTACTTTAAATAGCTTCTGTAATTCACATGTTGAGTAAAATCTTACCCAGAGTATTTACATGCATAGCTTCCTTAAGATATTATACAAATTGAACTGAAACCAGGGTCCCTAAAAATGCTACCTATTGATAATTTATATAATCAGGAAATTGATGAGATAGTACCTTAGTGCAAAATAGAAATACATAGTGCATAGGCATGTATGATGTTAAGCCATCTTTAAAAAGATAACATTATCCTTGTAGAAATGATATATCCATCTTTTTATGCAATCACAAAATTGTCATTTTAAAAAAGGATCTCTTAAAATGAGAAAAGGCATCTTAGTGTAATGCACTTGTGTAATGATTCAGGTCCCTTGCCCTGGAGTTACTAAAATAATATTTTCTTTTTTGAACCAGGATCATTATTAAAGGTAAAAAAAGTAGTTTTACAAATTTCACTTAGAAAAGAATACCAGAGTGCCAAACACATTAAATCTAAGGGCACATCTGAGAACGCATGCCTTCTCTGCTTGGTGCCACAGATGCCACACATTTGCAAAATATTACACCAAAGGGGTAAAGAAGTAAGCAACTCCTGTCAGCCAGATCACATTCTGGAGCTCCTGCTCTCCTGTGCACAGAGCTCCAGATTTATCTCTGGATTTACCTAGGTAAAGGTAAAGGGACCTTGACCATTAGGTCCAGTCGTGGCCGACTCTGGGGTTGTGGTGCTCATCTCGCTTTATTGGCCGAGGGAGTCGGCGTACAGCTCATGTGGCCAGAGCAGCGCACAGAAACGCCGTTTACCTTCACGCCGGAGCGGCACCTATTTATCTACTTGCACTTCGAGGTAATTTTGAACTGCTAGGTTGGCAGGAGCTGGGACAGAGCAACGGGAGCTCACCCCGTCTTGGGGATTCGAACCGCCGACCTTCTGATCGGCAAGCCCTAGGCTCTGTGGTTTAACCCACAGCACCACCCACATCCCTCTGCATTTACCTAGGAATGGACTCATTCGTGTATCATGGTAAATCAGAAACAAGTGAATGCTGCCGAATTGCTCCAATTCTTGTTCCACCATCCCTGGAGCAACAAACTGAAGCTTGGCTTACCATGCTTGCTCCCGGCTTACCAACTGGGATTTGTTTGGCGGAACATGTGACCGTAAGCCGAGGCGCATGGCTGGGCGCTCCAGGAAGGCTGGAACAAAGCAGGAATGGTTCAGTAGCCTTCACTAACATGTCACTTTTTCACAACAAACAATGTGGCCGTGATCAGTGAAGCCTTTTGAAGGCCTTGAGAATCATAGCAGTGGGGATGGTACTGCCCTGACATAGCTAGGGAACAGAATGGAAATGCATGTCACATGAACACTTAGGAAGAGCTTGATGGATCAGAACAAACGTCTGTCTAGGCCATCATTCTGTTCTCACAGTAGCCAACCAGATGTCACCAGGAAGCCCACAACCAGGACACTGCCCTGAGATTGACAGATGTAGGACAGTATGCTAATCATCATCATCATCATCATCATCATCATCATCGCAATATCTCTCTCAGAAAACATTGCCTTTTGAGGGAGCATGACCTTTCACATGTATACAGTGGTACCTCAGGTTAAGTACTTAATTCGTTCTGGAGGTCCGTTCTTAACCTGAAACTGTTCTTAACCTGAAGCACCACTTTAGCTAATGGGGCCTCCTGCTGCTGCTGCGCCGCCGGAACACAATTTCTGTTCTCATCCTGAAGCAAAGTTCTTAACCTGAGGTACTATTTCTGGGTTAGCGGAGTCTGTAACCTGAAGCGTATGTAACTTGAGGTACCACTGTACTGGGATTTTCTTACTGCAACAGTCCAGCAAAGATAAGTTACTAAAAATACAGTGGTACCTCAGTTTTCATATGTAGTCCATTCCAGAAGACCATTCGAGTTCTGAGATGTTCAAAAACCGAAAGCTCAATACGGAAGCCAGATGGCATGTTCAGCTTCCGAAAAGTGTTTGAAAGCCGAAGCATTTACTTCCAGCTTTACATCGTTCGAAACCAAAATGTTCGTCAATGGAGAAGTTTCAAAAACCGAGGTACCACTGTATTACCATTTGCTGATGGATAGAGAACTCTGGATAATAGCTACCACGGATGAATGCTTCACCCCACCCCAGACTTCTGGATTAAAAACACTCTGTTGTTTTTTTTTTCAAAATTAGGTAAAGGCAGTGTTTGCTACACTCATTGGTAAACCAGGAAGCTCACTGTCTGATGTCACTTTTGCAGGTCACTTTGTAGATATTAATATTCTCAACCTCATCTCTAAAGACTAGCTTTGAGGAGAAGTGCACAGGCAGCAGCGTCTCAAAGAACAGCGCCGTACTATGCTCCTGACGCATCTTGGAAGACAGGTAGATGGTAGACTGAGCACCACATAGATGCTGGAGAGTCCTGATCAACAAGGGGTAGGTGTGCTTGAGATAGACAATATCGGCACCCAGGATGAAGTCATAATTTGGGGGGAACTCTTTGTGGTCCACACCCCACGACAGAGCACAAACTCTGGTTCGTGTTGCGCATTCTGCAGGCACGTTCCGGCGGACATTCTCCTCTATCTGTTTCATGGCCACAGGAAGATCTGTGATGGTCACATCACCGCCTGGAAGAAAGGAAACTGTTAGCAACAAATTCAGTTTGGTACCATGTGCATTACTCATAATGTTGCTTGAGGCTCAGGTGGCCTCAGTGGCCCGGAGTGCCTTCCATCAGCTTTGGCTGGTGGCCCAGCTGCACCCCTAACTGGACAGGGATAGCCTAACTACTGTTGTCTATGCTCTGGTAACCTCAAGGTTAGATTAGTGCAATGTGTTATATGTAGGGCTGCCTCTGAGGATGGTTTGGAAACTTCAGCTGGTGCAGAATTTCGCAGCCAGGATACTCACTGGGGAAGACAGTCTGAACACGTTACACTAATCCTGGCCCAACTGCCCTGGCTGCCAAGTAGTTCCCAGGCCCAATTCAAAGTGCTGGTTTTGACCTATGAAACCTTAAACAGCTCAGGACCACAATACCTCAAGGACCGCCTCTCTCCATATGAACCAAACCAGACCCTGCGATCATCACCTGAGGCCGTTCTTTGTGTGCCTCCACCACGAGAGGTCCAGAGGATGGCAACATGAGAAGGGGCCTTTTCTGTGGTGGCTCCCCATTTGTGGGATGCTCACCCCAGCGAGGCTCACCTGCAACCATCACTTACGCAACTTTAGACACCATGCAAAAACGCTCCTCTTGAACCAGGCCTTCGGCTGAATAACTTTCTATGTCCTCTTAAATGTGTTTTGTGGGAGAGGGGCGGATTATCGGTTGCTTTTGCTTTTGTTTTTATTTTGTGTTGTGACTTTATCTTGCATCTTTATGCTGTGAATCAACCATGAGATCTTTGGATGAAGGGCGGTATATAAATTTAACAAATAAATAATCAATAAGTGATCCTACATACCAAGAAGGGCTGCAAGGATGCCCACAACGCCCGTCCCAGCACCCAGTTCTATAACCTTCTTGCCCCAGAAATTCAGTTTCTGTGCCTCAAAATACTCGCAGAGGGTTAGAGCCTTAGACATGGGAAGAGAGAGAGAGAATGAAGAGTAAATGAGGAGTGAATTAAAGATCCCAAGGATACATTCAGTATGCCAAACACATCTGTAGGTGATGCTAACTTTCCCATTCCACCTTTGACAACAGGACTAGTAGGCCTCGGTCCAGTATACCTGAAGGAGCGTCTCCACCCCCATCGTTCTACCCGGACATTGAGGTCCAGCGCCGAGGGCCTTCTAGCGGTTCCCCCACTGCGAGAAGCCAAGGTACAGGGAACCAGGCAGAGGGCCTTTTTGGTAGTGGCACCCGCCCTGTGGAACGCCCTCCCACCAGATGTCAAAGAGAACAACAACTACCAGACTTTTAGAAGACATCTGAAGGCAGCCCTGTTTAGGGAAGCTTTTAATGTTTGATGCATTACTGTATTTTAATATTTTGTTTAAAGCTGCCCAGAGTGGCTGGGGAAGCCCAGCCAGATGGGCGGGGTTTAAATAAATTATTATTATTATTATTATTATTATTATTATTATTATTACTACTACTACTAGTGTCCCTGCTGATAATGGGATTATTTCACAACGGCTGCCAATGTATGCAGTGGAGTAGGGAAGAATTGTAATTGTACCTGTGAAGCATTTGACATTTAGGGATTAAGATGCTGCTGTAATGAGGAAGGAAAAGATGAAGTTCAACAGCAGAGCAGCCTGCACTGAACACAGGTCCATCTCATGCTCATGTCAAGGGTGGACTTTGGTAATATGGCACCCTTAGCGAGGACAAAATTTGGCACTCCCACCCAAAAAATATTTCTCATTTTCACAATAATTCCTTTTGATACAGTTGGCTTTTTATTCAGTTCTTTTAAAATTCTTTTTATTCCGTATCAATATAGGTTTTTAAAAAATATTATTATTGTCATTATTATTATTATTATTATTATTATTTTGTGCCCCCTCAGCTCAGCACCCTGTGCAAGGGAACCACCCACACCTCCCTAAATCTGGCACTGCTTCACAGGACACCAAAAAGCAGCTGCCCTTTTTAGAGGAACTAAAGCAACACTTTCACATTACAGAACATACATACGCACATGCACCAGTCTTTATTTTCTTGCTGGGTTTCCCAAACTTGGGCGTCTCCAGCTGTTTTTGGCTACGGTTCCCATCATCCCTGCCCACTCCTCCTGTTAGCTAGGGATGATGGGAGCCGTAGTCCATCAACATCTGGAGACCCAAGTTTGGGAAACTGTAGTGCAGACCGAGTCACAGACAGGTTGAGAAAGGCTGGTCTAAAGCTTTTACTTTGTGCCACAGCGCTGATCACCATAGTCCAAACCATCAACATCAAGCAGCAATTATTGTACAGTGGTGCCCCGCAAGACGAATGCCTCGCAAGACGGAAAACCCGCTAGACGAAAGGGTTTTCCGTTTTTGAGTTGCTTCGCAGGACGAATTTCCCTATGGGCTTGCTTCGCAAGACGAAAATGTCTTGCGAGTCTTGAGATTTTTTTTCCGCTTTCCCCCCCTTTATCTAAGCCGCTAAGCCTTTAATAGCCTTTTAGCAGCTAATCCGATAAGCCGATAAGCCTTTAATAGCCGCTAAACCACTAATAGCGCTAATCCGTTAAGCCGCTAATAGGGTTGCTTCGCAAGACGAAAAAACCGCTAGACGAAGACACTCGCGGAACGGATTAATTTCGTCTTGCGAGGCACCACTGTAGTCATAGTAATTATATGCTGACAACAATAAGTCCTCAATTCTACTGCATCTGCAGATTAGATCCTATAAAGTCAACAGCGTAGACCAGGGTTTCCCAAACTTGGGTCTCCAGCTGTTGGACTACAACTCCCATCATCCCTGACCACTGGTCCTGCTAGCTAGGGATGCTGGGAGTTGTAGTCCCAAAACTGCCGGAGACCCAAGTTTGGGAAGCCCTGCCTAGATCTATTTTCTGTGCAGACTGCTTCGCCCCTTTCGAAACAGGCACGTTGGGGCAGGCTTGTGCAAGAGATGCGCCGAAAAGTTCCTGCGGAGATCACTGCTTGAGCCTGGATACATGCCATTAAAAAAAAGCTCAGAGGCGACCACTTGGAAAACAGTAAATATGCAACGGCAAGATTTCTACCTGTTTTAAGAAGTGCACGGATGTGCCAAGATCTACCTGAAGCAATAGCCCAGCTGCCTGCAACCCTATGCACGCTTACCTGGAAGTAAGCCCTGCTAAACTCCGCGAGGCTTACTTCCAAGTAGACCTGCACAGGGCTGCGCTACTAAGCCCTTCCTCCAAGCCTCGTGCAAATCTCTGGCCCCGGACGGATCCAGCTGCGCCCGGACTACTCACCGCTTCCCAAACCGGCGCAGCCACCCCCAGCTGGGCGCCGTGGTGCTGCGCGATGCTCAGCTCGTGCCCGCAGAACCGGTAACGGGCCTCTACCGGGAAAGCATCTGCAAAGAGCCCCAGCTCCTGCGGGAACACCGACTCCAGCCCGGCCTCCGCGTCGGCGGCGAGCGCGGCCATCTTCGTACCTTTCCCGGGGGCGGGACGGAGGAGGCCCTTTCGCAGTTGGGCTGCGCGGATCTGCCGCCTCTAGAGGCCGCTGGGCATCACCACCATTATTATTATTTCGCTTTATCTCACTCAAGGCAACCCAAAGTTACTTCCAAGCAGGTCGGATGCTGCTGGGTGGACCAGGGAGGCCGCGTCTTGCTCACCTGTTCTCCAGGTGGGTTGGTTTGGTGGCGGTCCCACCCGAATGCTTCATGACAGGGGGTTTTCTTAGTTTTGCCCAAAGTTGTTGAGCTTTTTTTTTTTTTGCAGCATCTGAAAATAGAAATGTTGAGCTATTTATAAGGAAATTTGCCAAAATCTACGCTTCCAACGTGGGTTGCCATACATACCGGATATTCAAGCGATTTCCACCCAGACTTTTTCCGGCACCCTTCATCCAAGGATTACAGCGCAGTTTACAACATAAAAACACAGAAATGCATAGTACCCAGTGCAATTTTTCAAGAAAAAGAGGTGCTGGAACTCACCTTGAATACTTCCCTCCTTCTCTTAGAATGGCAATGGCACCTACCTGACAGGTGCAGGAACTCACCTGAAAACATGCTGGAACCCACCTGAGAGGTGCCGGAACTGAGTTCCTGTGAGTTCCCCTTGGGAAAATGCCCAGATAGTAGCAAACAAACAAAAAAACCCCTGTTTTATTATAGTTGGGAAAGGATGCACAAATCAAGCTGTAACAAACATTATTATTATTTATTAAATTTGTATAATGCAACTGTAGGTCTCAGGGCGGTTCACAACACAAAGTTACAATATACAAAGGACAAAATACATTCTAAAAATAATCAGAGCACAAAATACATAATGAGAACAATCAAAACATAATAAAAACAAAAACAATCAAAACATAATAAAAACAATCAAAACACTAATAAACAATACACTCCCCAACAAAAGCCCCTAAACATTACAAAAATCTAAATTAACATGTAACATTTCACAACAGTTTAAAACAATCCCACCCTCCAAATAAAAAATCACCCACCCAAGTTAAAACCCAATTTTTATCCAAGCTAAAATCATTGTGGATTTTCACCTTTACAATTCACACTTTACTGTAAAGACTGTTTGATTTTGACTGCTGCAAGTCCAGCCCCATCTACTTAAAGGAAGAAACAAAAGGCACAAAATTAAAAACGGCATCTTGCTGCTTTGGACACCAGTGATTAGGCTGTGCAATTCTGATTTCCAAAAGCATTCCCTGGACAACATGGCTTGCTAGTTACAATCAATGGAATACAAAAACTAAGACCAAGCCCAAAGAATCACTGTAATGTTTCTTTTTTAAAAAAATATTTTTTTATTCAAAATAAAAACAAAACATATTATCCAGAAACATATCATCTTTAGTCCCCCCCATTTTTCCTCCCTCCCCTTCCTCCCCCCACAGAACCCCCCACCCCCCAACTTCCCTCAGTTCCAGTTTTTGATTTCTCTAAAAATGTTATTTTCTGCATGTTACACAGTTGTATAGATCCTCAAACTATTTAGCTGCTTATTATCAATAAAAAGTTTGTGAATGTTTATTCAAAACCTGCCAAGGAGTCCAATTCACTTTGCTGTGTCTTCAAATACTTTGTAAAGGGTTCCCATTCATCTTTAAAGTCACAGTTATCCTTGTCCCGTAGCTTGTTTGTCAGTTTTGCCAGTTCTGCATAGTCCATCAATTTTTCTTGCCATGATTCTTTAGTTGGGGTTTCTTCAGTCTTCCATCCTTGTGCTATTCAAACTCTCGCGGCCGTTGTCGCATCACTGTAATGTTTCTAAGCAATTCAAAATCACTGTAATGTAATGTTTCTAAGCAATTCAAAAGCATAAAAGATTAGTAAGTATTCATGTAGTATTCACTAGAACCACATCCCTTTACTCCAGATTGGTTAATTTGGAAAAGCTCTCAGTTCTTAAGCCTCAATTTACTTCTGAGTGGATATGTCTAGAACTGATTGCAGTTATGTAATTATAATGATTATACCCTCCACACCATTTGTAAGAGCAATCAAAGGAGTTAAAATATAGTGGTACCTCAGGTTACATACGCTTCAGGTTACAGACTCTGCTAACCCAGAAATATTACGTCGGGTTAAGAACTTTGCTTCAGGATGAGAACAGAAATCGTGCTCCAGTGGTGTGGCGACAGCAGGAGGCCCCATTAGCTAAAGTGGTGCTTCAGGTTAAGAACAGTTTCAGGTTAAGAACAGACCTCCGGAACGAATTAAGTACTTAACCCGAGGTACCACTGGAATGTTAACAACAACAATTTCCCCCTAACTCCCGTTAGCACCGGTGGAACAAGTTGGCCATGACTCAGACTGCAATTCTGTACACGTTTACATGGGCTTCAGTCCTGGTGAATTCAATGAGACTTACGGCTGTGTAGACATAGAATCATAGAATTGTAGAGTTGGAAGGGACCCTGAGGCTGATCTGGTCTAAAACCCTGCGATACATGCATAGGATTGTGCTGTAAATTTAGTCCCATTGCTTCCAGTGGGATTTACAGCCCAATAACAAACAGCCACGAAATTAGAAGACGCCTTCTTCTTGGGAGAAAAGCAATGACAAACCTAGACAGCATCTTAAAAAGTAGAGACATCACCTTGCCAACAAAGGTCCGTATAGTAAAAGCTATGGTTTCCCCAGTAGTGATGTATGGAAGTGAGAGCTGGACCATAAAGAAGGCTGATCGCCGAAGAATTGATGCTTTTGAATTATGATGCTGGAGGAGACTCTTGAGAGTCCCATGGATGGCAAGAAGATCAAACCTATCCATTCTGAAGGAAATCAGCCCTGAGTGCTCACTGGAAGGACAGATCGTGAAGCTGAGGCTCCAATTCTTTGGCCACCTCATGGGAAGAGAAGACTCCCTGGAAAAGACCCTGATGTTGGGAAAGATGGAGGGCACAAGGAGAAGGGGACGACAGAGGACGAGATGGTTGGACAGTGTTCTCGAAGCTACCAGCATGAGTTTGACCAAAGAGCCAGTGTGGTGTAGTGGTTAAGAGTGGTAGTCTTGTAATCTGGGGAACCGGGTTCGTGTCTCCGCTCCTCCACATGCAGCTGCTGGGTGACCTTGGACCAGTCACACTTCTTTGAAGTCTCTCAGCCCCACTCACCTCACAGAGTGTTTGTTGTGGGGGAGGAAGGGAAAGGAGATTGTTAGCCGCTTTGAGACTCCTGAAGGGGAGTGAAAGGCGGGATATCAAATCCAAACTCTTCTTCTTCTTCTTCTTCAAACTGCGGGAGGCAGTGGAAAACAGAAGTGCCTGGTGTGCTATGGTCCATGGGGTCACAAAGAGTCGGACACGACTAAACGACTAAACAACAACAACAAAGAAACAGTCCCAACTCCATGTTCGACAGGACCTGGGCAAAGTGTTCTTTCGTGGGTCCTCTCACAGGGCCATGATGCTTGTCAATGTGGCAGGTTAGGGTGGATGGGAAAGACTTGCTGATTCCAAATCCCCCTGCAAGCCTGTAAGCACAGAAACATACTGCATCCTCTGAACGATTCCTATTGGTGAGAATGTCAGAGCTGTCCAAAATTCAGCAATTTTTCTTGTTGGGATTTACTTCTGTAGAAGAAATGGCAGGGACACTGGAGCTGGGCAGAGACTGCCTCACTCCTTTAACAGAGGCTGTGTTCATACTCCGGTTTAATGTGCACTCACTTCACTTTCTAGTGCTGGGTTTTTAATCCTTGTTCACAGGACCTTATCCAAAATGCTTGCATGTAGTGTATTTTGTTCTAAAATACTACCGTTTGATGTGTTGTTTCTCAAAAGAGCTACAGACGGACTGGAGTCCTTAAGCTGTTTCTAATTCATCTTTAGTCATGGTGTGAGCATCTTTGCATTGGGTAAATACATCCCCTCAAAGCCCCTTGGTACACAGAGGTGAATATGACACTAATGAAATCATGCTGATGTGAACAGCTGGTGGGTGGGAGAAAGAGCTGTGACATAGCTGTCAACCGTCCCTTATTTGGCGGGAAACTCCCTTATCCCAGCGCCGTGCCCCGCTGCTGTCCCTTACTGATGATGTCCCTTAAATTTCCCGGGTTTCATGCTCGCCCGGCTCCGTCTCTCCCTTTTCCCCCTCAGGGGTGCGTTGTGAGGAGACGGGTGAGAAGTCTTGCAAGACTTCCGCCGCGCTGCCAGGGGAAGCCGGAGGCGGCAGCTGAGGAGGCGGCCTGAGGGAGGAGGAAGAGGAGGGGATGGGGAGGGACATAGAAGGGCAGCACTTCAGTGGCCGCCGTGGCGCTGCAACCACCTCATACCGGGCTCACAGGCAGAGTGGGCGAGAGTCTCTCCCTCCCTCCCTCCCTTTCTCTCGGGCAGGGAAGGGCCGATGGAACTCCTCGCGCCAGGATGACAGCAGCCCTGACCAGTGCAGCATCTTAATGTAGTGATTTCCCCCTCTGCATCCCTTTTATAACTCTATTTTTATAAATCATTTGTCCATCCATAGTTCAAATTTTTACTACAAGTTTTCTGTCAGTCCTACCAATGTATGTAACTCTTTACAATAGCTTTTCAACTAAATTATAAACTTTCCCCATTCTTTATTAAAGAGGTCCTCTTCCTGGTTTCTAATTCTGCCTGTAAGCTTTGCCATCTTGATGTCGTTCATCAGTTTTGTCTGCCCCTCTTCTTTGGTCGGAGTTGTAGACCCTTAGAATCATCTAGTCCAACCTCCTGCAAAACACAGTCAGTGGCAGCAAAAGAAGCATGGCTCCATCAGTGCCGGATTTCTGTATAAGCTTAGCAAAATCCCTTATTTTGGCTGCTGATCCCTTATTTTCGAGGCTGCTGGTCCCTTCTTTTCAAATCTGTAAGTTGACAGCTATGATCTGTGAATTGCACAGGGGGTGGGAGAGCTTCACTGCGCTCTAAGGTTGGATCCAGACACATTACAGAAATGTTGCAGTTAAACACGCTGCAAACTTTGTATGAGAGATCGGGTTCGCCATCTGGTGTCATAGTGTTAGAATGCGTAAACAACACATACAGTGGGGGGGGGGGAGTATTTGATCCCCTGCTAAATTTGCCCGTTTGCCCTCTGACGAAGAAATGACCAGTCCATAATATGTATAAAGCGATTTTTCTTTGCCAGTGTAGCTGAGTCCGAAGTAAGGCAGTAATGTGAACACATCCATAGTGCCTGCTAGAAAATATAATCTCAAAACTATTATTTCTTTCATGAAAATGTACGCCCCTTTAATAAATCCACGCTTCACCCTCCTTTACTCTATTAGGCAACCTGTATTTAAGCTCTGGCTGTTTGTTCCGCAGTGATTCACAAACAGACACACATCACTAACATCCCTGGCAACATTAACTATTTGGCTGTGGGTCTTGCAGGCCCTCTCCCCTCTATCGTCATTACGTACGTTTGACTAGTAAAATAATAACACTGTCGCTCGCTAGGTTTTGACCCATTTCACTAAAGTGTCTGAAGGATGTTCCCTGACCCGTTTCCGCCTGCTGCACAAGACGAGGGGTTTTAGGACAGAGAAATGAAGTTAGTTATTCCCACGTTTACCGAGGGAGCAAAGTCACCTGCTTACTGCTGCCTGATGAGCTTTGAGGACTGAAGCCATCCCTTGACGCACAACACAGTTAAATGTTAGCTTGGCATGATTCCCATACAGAGAAGGAAACACTTGTTTGGGTGAACCAGCGACAGCTGTAAACTGAAGCCAGCACAGAGTTAAAGATTAAAAGCCCCATCAAATCCCTGTTATGTCTTTTCTTTGATTTCTCAGTGGCTTCATTATATTAGTTTTTTTATAGATTTGTTTTTATTTGGACTCTGTTTTCTCATTTTGATTATGTGCTTGGCTACTCACACAATATTCCCACAATAACCTCTTGCTTAAAAAAAGCCTTTTCTTTATTTTGATCCTTACCAGACCCTATTTTTTACAAGAAGAGAAGGGGGGAGAAGAGAGAATAACATTTAAAATAGTAAATTGTACCCAAGTAAGTTAGAATAGACCCATTGAAATTAATGGAGCAAAGATAGTCATCTATTAATTTCAATGGATTTACTCTTGAGTAGGGCTAGCAACCCACAATAATTATGTTGTTACACTTGAATATGGAATAATTCACATCTATAATGATCAGGCAGATAATGTTTTATGCTATGGATTATATTTGGTACCAGAATTTTAAATAGATAGAGCTGTAAGTTAGAGATTCTCCTAGTAGTGTAATTGCGGTTTGACGGCAAATGCGTTGTACTTAGTTTTGGAATATCTGATTCAAACCCACAGTATGAAGTTCAGCAGATAACTTTGGACAAGCTACTTAGGGTGGAAATGTATACAGTACAGTGTTACCTTGATTTACGAACTTAATCCGTTCTGGAAGTCCGTTCTTAAACCAAAACATTCTTAAACCAAGGCGTGCTTTCCCATAGCGGGGAACTCAATTTACAAATGGAACACACTCAACAGGAAGCGGAACATTTTCTGCTTCCAAGGCAAAGTTCACAAACCAAAACACCTCCTTCCAGATTTGCAGCGTTCTTAATCCAAGTTGTTCATAAACTAAGCTGTTCTTAAACCAAGGTACCACTGTACCTGGTTACCTGGGATTACGTTCCATTAAACTCATCGGGGCTTACTTCTGAGTAGATATGTACAGTATTGATCTGTTAGCCTAGAGTAGCCATTGACTTTTTATGGTGCCTGTCAGGCCATTGCATGCCACTCTTTTCTGTGTTATTCTCCCATAGCTTTTTCAAACCCCTTTAACTGTGTCAGCCTGTTCTTTGTGACTTGCACTGTGCCGCTGCTGATTTTCCAGCTTAAAAGTAAAGGTAAAGGGATCCCTGACCATTAGGTCCAGTCGTGACCAACTTTGGGGTTGCGGAGCTCATCTCGCTTTATTGGCCGAGGGAGCCAGCGTACAGCTTCCAGGTTATGTGGCCAGCATTATTAAGCCGCTTCTGCCGAACCAGAGCAGCGCACGGAAACGCTGTTTACCTTCCCGCTGGAGTGGTACCTATTTATCTACTTGCACTTTGACGTGCTTTCGAACTGCTAGGTTGGCAGGAGCAGGGACCGAGCAACGGGAGCTCACCCACGTTGCAGGGATTCGAACCGCCAACCTTCTGATCAGCAAGTCCCAGGCTCTGTGGTTTAACCCACAACACCACCCACGTCCTGCTTCATTTTCCAGGTTACTGTGCTGTTTAATTAGAAGATTCCTCCTATGTAAGGAAGAGCTTCTCTTGCCTCCATGTTCAGCATGTTTTGCATTTCAGATGAATTGCAACCACAAGAACAGCCCCCCTAGATTGAGGACAACAACGTTTTTTGCTGTGGTTTCTAGCAACTGGTATTCAGAAGAATACTGGAGAGGGAGAGGTCTTCAGTGCAAGCCTATAAGAACTATTCAGAAATAAGGCCACAATCCTAACACCACTTAGTAAACCCATTGAATTCAAAAGGACTTCTGAGTAGACATGGGTAGGATTGCAGCTGATTCATTCTTTTCTTTTAGTGACTAGTGTTATTTCATACTAAAACAAAGGAAAGAAGCAAAATTCATGAGTAGAAACCAATAATTGCACCCCACAGCTGGGAAATGGAATGAACTAATTTTGTTGCAATACTGTGGCAATTCATCAGTATTTCATCTGCAGTGGTGGGGCTGCAATTGACAGGAAGCAAAGCTGCAAGGAGGAAGTTTCTAACTGAAGTTGCAAAGGACATCAGTTGAAGGAAACTTCCTTATGAATAAAATCATGTTGGCCATCAGAATGGGCATTGCTTGATATTATAGCTTGATATTGCTGTGTATAACCACTGTTTTAATTCTGTTTCCAGCCATTTACAGGAAGACAAGATCCCAGCTGCTCCAAAGGGCCCTTATGTGGAAACAATCGCTATATCAGAGCTTCACGGACATCGCAGGACTGTTCAGAGGCTAAACTAGTGCCTCGTTCCTTCATTTGTTCGTTCATTCAACCATTCATTCAGTCATTCAGTCATCCAATCAATCAATCAATCAATCAATCAATCACATCTATTGTTTTTTAATGTCAAATTTCAATATTATATTTTGAGGTCAAATGTCTTCTTCAAAATAGTGAATTCTAAAAATAAATAAATGCAGAATTTCAAAATTTTGCAACATGTAATTTTTAGCTCATGAAAGTTGAGGCTTTAATGATCAGAATTATTATTTAGATTATTTCTTCATAAAATTATATCCTTGTCGCAGCCAGGATAACATGCAGGTGGATGAGAGCGGGTAGTAGCAGAGGGATAGTCTGCTGATATTTTCATTTGTTTTAGGAGGGGAAAAGCAGCTCCAGTATCTCAATGTCTGTCGAATCAAGGTCCGCTGTGTTCATTAATCCACATCTCTTCACGAACAAGGGGCTGACAATTGTACTATTACTGTTTAACTACTGTTCTTTCAGTTTCCTGTTGGAAGTAGCCAAACCGTTCATCCATCTTTGTCAATGTGCGTCAAAGCCACAGGTCACTCCAGTGTTCTGAAGCGGATCTTTGGCAGGGAAACCTCTGAAGATTATTTTCCGAAGCTAATATGTTAGACAGTGGAGTAAACCAGAGGTTCTCAGCAGAATAATTGAAACAATGCTAATGAGCCTTCAGTGGAACAGAGGGCTTCAAATGCAGTTTCTTCGCAAATACAACACATGGCCCATAAGGTCCTATCAAAAATAAAGTATATAAAAATAAGATGCTAAAGATGATTTGAAGATTTTGGACTTGAGGGGACACTTCTGCAAGTGGAACCACTTGGTCTGAAAACAACAACACTGGCTGGAGCCTGAAATAAATATTGCTACATGCAGGAATACAATATTATTATAACTACTGGGATTATTATATCTTTGCTGATTAGGATTAATGTAATTCCATCCATAGGGACGCGGGTGGCGCTGTGGGTTAAACCACTGAGCCTAGGACTTGCCGATCAGAAGGTCAGTGGTTCGAATCCCCGCGATGGGGTGAGCTCCTGTTGCTCGGTCCCTGCTCCTGCCAACCTAGCAGTTCAAAAGCACACCAGTGCAAGTCGATAAATAGATACTGCTCCGGCGGGAAGGTAAACGGCGTTTCCGTGCGCTGCTCTGGTTCGCCAGAAGCGGCTTAGACATGCTGGCCACATGACCCGGAAGCTGCACGCCGGCTCCCTCGGCCAATAAAGCGAGATGAGCGCCGCAACCCCAGAGTCGGCCACGACTGGACCTAATGGTCAGGGGTCCCTTTACCTTTACCTTTAATTCCATCCATGTACATAACACTTCACAAAGAACCTTGCTCTCCTTGTGTCTAGAATACAGAGACAGCAATAACCAATTAATGCAGTTACACATCCTTTAGCTTAGTTAAAGATGTGTTGTTTATTATTGATATAACAATAATAACATCCACACTATACATTATACACTAAGTGTACTCTCATACCACTCTCACAGCCATGGCTTCCTCCCTTGCAACAACTCTGGGGACTATTGTTTGTTAAGGGTAGTGTGAGTTGTTAGGAGACTCTCACAAAGCTACAATTCCCAGTACCTTTGACAAACTGCCATTTCCTGGATTCTTTGAGGGAAGCCATAACTGTATGATGTCATACCCTCCAACATTTTCCCAATGAAAATAGGGACATCCCATTCCATAATGATAATTTTGCTATTTATACCCCACACATCTTACTGGGTTGCTCCAGCCACACTGGGTAGCTTCCAACACAGGTTGGATAAAAACCAATGGTTTTTTTTTAAAAAGATCCAAAAAATCAGGTTTTTTTATTTATTTTAAACAGATTTTTTTTATTTAAATCGGATTTTTTAAAAAATTTAAATCAGATTTTTAAAATAAAATGCTTTTGGAGGAAAAAATCTTTCTAAAGATAGTTTTCTGTTTAAGTTACATTATAGTCCAAAGGCTATTTATCAGGAAATAAGGGTTTGTTTTAAGTTTTTGATGTGTGCTAAAACTTAGTCTGAGTTGTTTTTTTTTTTTTAATCATTTAACCACATCAGTTAACAAACATGGATACATATGCTATAATGTTATTGTTTTAGTTAAATAAATTGTTTAAATTGTTATTAAGGAAATGATTGTTCTCTTTCCAAAAAAGTATGGCAGAAAAGTTGTCCAAATATAAACTGTTAATTTATTAAACCTCACAATAATTTCATAATTATCTGTCTATGTATTTCTAATAGTATAACCTCATCAGTAATTTTTGATATAACTGTAAAAACTACGCCGAAATTTTTTTATTCCAAAAATGAAACCTTCATCTGGTTGTAAATATTAAGATTATACCAGCAAAAATGAGTCTTTCTATAAAAAAATGATTTAAATCAAATCTTACTGACTAATGATTTAAATACTGACTAATGATTTGAATCAAATCCACCCTGTTCCAACATGTATAAAAACATAATAAAACATTAAAAAACTTTCCTATACAAGATTGCCTCCAGACGGCTCAGGGGTCAGATAACTCCATACCCTCCCAACATTTCTCCAATAAAAATAGGGTCATCCTAAGGAAAAGTGGGACATTCCGGGATCAAATCAGAAACTGGAACGGCTTCTCTAAATCAGGGATGTTCCTGGAAAATAGGACACTTGAAGAGTCTGTGATGTGGCTGCGACTTCAGCAGTTTACAAATAAATATAAATCCAATTTACAAAAAAAAAAGTCTTCACACATAATTAAAACACAGGGTAAAACAACTTCATTGAAACATCCACAGTTACAAAATGCAATAAGCTCGTCAGAACTATAGCAATTTAAAATGGCGCTGAAACCAGTGGTGTGAATTAAAGAGATTGCGGCAAAACCTTCGTGGGAAAGGTGGGTTTCAAGGAGGGATTTGTGAAGGAATCAATAGGGATGGTATCTAGGAGGCTGAAGGGCAACATGGGAGAAAAGGCAGGGTCATTGCAGGAAGCCGTGAGGCTGAGGGGTGTGGAGATGGGCATGTGAAGGTCACATGTGAAGGCTCACCACTGTCACCAAAGCTCTCCCTGAGATGTCTGCCAGTTGGCCAGTGCGTTTTCCTCATCCATTAAATTCAATGGTACTCACTTCTGAGCTGAAATGCACAGCAAGATTTCTGTGATGTTCAGCCCACGCTTTTAAGTTCCTTGACAATATTGTTCCTGAGAAATGACTTGGAAAGATGAATAACATGAGCACGGAAGAACCTCTATGAACCTGTACAAAACAAAACAATGTGTTTCTATATTATTATTCTGCAAAACAAGATCACAATTTCAAACCAGTTTCTAGGCTTCTGAAGAAACCTGATTATATGGAAGCGGATACTGTGCAAGAGTATCACTTCTGTGATGTAACAACAGCCTTTGCCTCAATTAATACAACTTGTAATTTTTTGCTATCTTTCTGCTGGCTTGATAAGAAGCTGCATTTTCTAATTTTGCTTTCCTTCCTGAAGAAGATGTGAAGGTAAAAGGTAAATAGGTAAAGGACCCCTGGACAGTTAAGTCCAGTGAAAGGTGACTATGGGGTTGCGGCGCTCATCTTGCTTTCAGGCCGAGGGAGATGACATTTGTCCACAGACAGCATTTCCAGCATGACTAAACCACTTCTGGCACAATGGAACACCGTGACAGAAACCAGAGCACACAAAAATGCTGTTTACCTTCCTGCCACAGCGGTACCTATTTATCTACTTGCACTGGTATGCTTTCAAACTGCTAGGTTGGCAGGAGCTGGGACAGAGCAATGGGAGCTTATCCCATCGCAGGGATTCGAACCGCCAACCTTCTGATCAGCAAGCCCAAGAGGCTCAGTGCAATGCCGGATTTATGTATAAGCTGAACAAACTATAGCTTAGGGTCCCACTCTCTTGGGGCCCCGAATTTTTTTTAAAAGAAAATAAAACCTGGTTGTACATTTCCAAAATATAAGATAAAAAACAAATAAAACAAAACCTACATACAGCAACAGTGTTTTGTGATGTGTAGGCTCCTATCTGTTATTTGCAAATGACTTTAAATACCTATTAGCTCCATAAATTATCATATAGCATATACAGTGGTACCTCGGGTTACATACGCTTCAGGTTACATACGCTTCAGGTTACAGACTCAACTAACCCAGAAATAGTGCTTCAGGTTAAGAACTTTGCTTCAGGATGAGAACAGAAATCGTGCTCCGGCGGCGCAGCAGCAGCAGGAGGCCCCATTAGCTAAAGTGGTGCTTCAGGTTAAGAACAGTTTCAGGTTAGTGGGATTTCAAGAAGTTCTGTAAATGATAGAGGACTATTGTATTGATGAAAACTAAGTGTGTGAAGGTTTATAAAATGCAATATAAAATTAGGAAATGCGTATTTTAAAATTTGAATAATGGATGATTGTCAGAGAGGTTGAAGGAAGTCTAAAAGAGAAAATATGTGATAAATTTAGATTGGATACTATAAATGTATGTTGGAAAATTTAATAAAAAATTTAATGTAAGAAAAAGAAAAAAAAGAACAGTTTCAGGTTAAGAATGGCCCTCCGGAACGAATTAAGTACTTAACCCAAGGTACCGCTGTATTCAACACAAAAAACAGCAACAATTTGTTGTTGACAAAGGACAGCTGGACATATAAAGGGCCCCATTACCTTCAATAGCTTAGGGCCTCATCAAACCTACAAATCCGGCCCTGGCTCAGTGGTTTAGACCACAGCGCCACCCGCGTCCCCAAAAATGATGTGATTCACTTAAATCCCTAAGAAAAATATGGGCCTTGTTCCCATACAGCTGTTACGCAACTGGCCGTTACTGGTAGAGCTCAGTGGTTACGAACAGCACAAAGAGGAAGCACTCTTCCAAGAACATAAGCTCCTGTCTTACAAGGAAAACCAAGCAGAAATCAGGGTGTTTGGTTGTAAATAACAATAGCTTGAAGTTCCCTAATGCTTGTAACCACAATAATACAATGTGTGTACACAAGGTAAGGAAATGCATGGGCCTATCGAAGAAGAGAACACATAGAAGCCACATTTCAGTCTCTTTGGAAAGGGGTTCTATGGTTAGACAAGGCCAGGTGTTCACTTTGCACAGGCAGTGGATTATGTTGTTGTTGTTTAGTCGTTTAGTCGTGTCCGACTCTTCGTGACCCCATGGACCAGAGCACGCCAGGCACTCCTGTCTTCCACTGCCTCCCGCAGTTTGGTCAAACTCATGCTGGTAGCTTCCAGACACTGTCCAACCATCTCGTCCTCTGTCGTCCCCTTCTCCTTGTGCCCTCCATCTTTCCCAACATCAGCGTCTTTTCCAGGGAGTCTTCTCTTCTCATGTGGTGGCCAAAGTATTGGAGTCTCAGCTTCAGGATCTGTCCTTCCAGTGAGCACTCAGGGCTGATTTCCTTATGAATGGATAGGTTTGACCTTGCAGTCCATGGGACTCTCAAGAGTCTCCTCCAGCACCATAATTCAAAAGTATCAATTCTTTGGCGATCAGCCTTCTTTATGGTCCAGCTCTCACTTCCATATATCACTACTGGGAAAATCATAGCTTTAACTATACGGACCTTTGTTGGCAAGGTGATGTCTCTGCTTTTTAAGATGCAGTGGATTATATATGGCCTTAAAGGCAGATAAGAGAGGAACTAGTTTGACCCATTAGACCGATTTGGAAGTAGGGATGATTGAGAATTCAACTTCTATTCATTCTGATGCAAACTGAGGCAGGTTGCTTTTGGATAACCTGTTATTGTTGAGCAGTATGGCTGCTTGAGGGGGGAAACTTGGTGCCCTGCTGCACCCCTCCACTGCCTTCCACCCCCTCAAATATTTTATTAGGGAGGGTGAAGACCCCTAGGAGTTGGCTCCTATGTTCCAGTCCTGTGTGAAGGCGGTGAAGGTCCTGTGTGAGTTCCTGTAGGTGGTTGGAGGATGGATGGCGGCTAACAGATTGAGGTTGAATCCTGACAAGACAGAAGTACTGTTTTGGGGGGACAGGGGGCGGGCGGGTGTGGGAGACTCCCTGGTCCTGAATGGGGTAACTGTGTCCCTGAGGGACCAGGTGCACAGCATGTGAGTCATTTTGGACTCACAGCTATCCATGGAGGCGCAGGTCAATTCTGTATCCAGGGCAGCTGTCAACCAACTCCATCTGGTACACAGGCTGAGACCCTACCTGCCTGTGAACTATCTTGCCAGAGTGGTGCATGCTCTAGGTATCTCCCGCTACTGCAATGTGCTCTACGTGGGGCTACCTTTGAAGGTGACCCAGAAACTGCAATTAATCCAGAATGCGGCAGCTAGACTGGTGACTGGGAATGGCCACCGGGACCACATAACACCGGTCCTTAGAGATCTGCATTGGCTCCCACTACGTTTCCGAGCACAATTCAAAGTGTTGGTGCTGACCTTTAAAGCCCTAAACAGCCTCAGTCCAGTATATCTGAAGGAGCGTCTCCACCCCCATCGTTCTGCCCGGACACTGAGGTCCAGCACCGAGGGCCTTCTGGTGGTTCCCTCATTGCGAGAAGTGAGGTTACAGGGAACCAGACAGAGGGTCTTCTTGGTAGTGGCGCCCGCCCTGTGGAACGCCCTCCCTTCAGATGTGAAGGAAATAAGCAGCTATCTTATCTTTAAGAGACATCTGAAGGCAGCCCTGTTTAAGGAAGTTTTTAATATTTAATGCTGTATTGTTTTTTACACTTGATTGGAAGCCGCCCAGAGTGGCTGGGGATACTCAGCCAGATGGGCGGGGTATACCGTAAATAATAAATTATTATTATTATTCCAGGGGCTACATAGCAGGAGTAGGTGGATGAGGCCAGGGGCAAAAATGGGCAAGGCAATGGATGTGGCTCTTGCCTTTCAACAGTAGGCTGTGTTCCAGCCATGCAAAAGTCTCCATGCAGGCAAGCAAGAGGCATTGTGACAGCTGAATGACATATTCCAGATAGGCAAATAGTGGTTGTGGGGAGGGGCTTGTTATGTACTGAGTTGAATAGGATCCAAAATGCAGCAGTCTGATTGGTCCTAGAACAATAGGATTCAGAATGCAGCAGTCTGATTGGTCCTAGAACAATGCAGCAGTATGACTGGTCTGCAGGAGCCACCCAATCCAGCTCCAGATGGAAGTGAATCCACAACCTGATTGGCCTACAGGAGAATTCCGGAATTAGCCAATCACGTGGGGCTCATTGTGTAAATAATGTATATAAAGCAGACATTCCGGGGGAACTTCCATTCCTCCTCACCACTATGAGCTGAATAAAGAGCATGAAATCCACTCTCGACTCTTGAGTATATTTCAGGGCTGGTGAGAGGTACGACACAGGTGAGCTGGTGAGGCCTTAGAGAGAGTCCCAAGGACTAGAAAAAGAAGTCTGGAGGATAGAACACTCACCCTAAATGATTCAAATAAGCCAACTGGGAGATTTTGATTGCTTGCTTGTAGCAATGATTTGACTCTACACAATTATGTTCACAGGGCTGGAAAACTCCTTTCCTTTCTAACAATCCACAACATTTCTGCAAAATGATTTAAGGGCAGGATGTTTTGTTGCAAACAGATTCAGGAATTGTGGAGGGGAACGAAACGTCCCTTGAGAGTATTCCTCGAAAAATGTTTGATTCGGGTGATGTACGTTTTTCAAGAATGCATTCAAAAAGAAAGCATCCTGTGCCAAGGAACCTTCACGCCCGGAATTTCTGTGTTGACCTCTCCTTTTCATAGAAAAGATCTGCAACACATAAAATATGGTAAATGCTGCCTGGGAATCGGAGAGGGCCTGATAATTAAAACAGGCAGGCAGGAGGGAAGTCTCAGCAGATCTGAGTGGTAGAGGAAGCTATACACCTGTCAGGCGTTTGCACAGAGTAGTGGGAAAAGGAGATAGCCTTGGATTGCTTTGCATGGTTCAATTGGCCCCACATCCAGCAAGTCCAGGAAGGAATACTGTACTGGACAAAGCTGGCATTGCACTCACCCCACTTCTCAGAGCGGTGACAGGGTCCAAGACCATCGCTCTTACTTTCCCCCTGGAAGGAGGTCAATGGAAGCTCATTGGTGTTTTACACTATTTGCTCTTATTGGTGTTTGCATTTCTTTATAAATGTACAGAAGGAACGTAGATGGAGACTGTTATGTACTGAGCTGAATCCTAGACCAATAGGATCCAGAATGCAGCAGTCTGATTGGTCCGCAGGAGCCACCCAATCCAGCTCCAGGTGTAAGTGAATCAGCAACCTGATTGGCCTGCAGGAGCAGCCAATCAGGCTTCTGGAGGAAGTGAATCCGCAACCTGATTGGCCTACAGGAGCAGCCCGGAATTAGCCAATCACGCGGGGCCCATTGTGTAAATACTGTATATAGCTAAAAGTTTTGGGGAAAGCTTCATTCATTGCTACTATGAGCTGAATGAAGAGCATGAAATTCACACTCAACTCCGAGTATATTTCAGAGACACTGCTTAAACATAGCAACAGTTGGCCAAAACCAACTTTTCCCCACATCAGATGTGGAATTCTACATAGAATTTGGGTATGTGAGTGGGAAATGAGTTTGGCTTGCACAATGGGACTTCCCCGCCTTCCTGCCCTGTGCCTGTTCCGGGTTTCTGTCCAACTCTCCAATGCAGAGATATGGGGCACAGGGGGAGGATGCGGGGGAAGTTGTGTGAGCAGACATCGTTCTACATGTACAACAACTGAACTGAATCCTCCCCAGGGTCTCCAAAGAGACAGGCAGCACTCCCAAAACACTGGAAGTTACAAAGTTTTGTACGCAAAGCAGCAAAAGGGCCATGGGGCATGTCTTTAGCCTCGTCCCATCATGTGCTCAAGTGTAACTTTTTATTTATATTTATATCTTAACATTTATGCACTGCTTGATTTTTTTTAAAAAAACAACACCTCAAAGCAGTTTGCAGAAAGCTAAATCAAGAAAATCAAGAAGAAAATCACAACTATACTTTAAAACATGGAAAAATGGAAAAGATATCCCCACTAACAGAAAATGTAGATGAAACTGACCCCATTGGGAAAAACTCCCCTCCCAATTAATGGAACCAGGTCTCTGGTACACACTACCTCTTTCTGCCTCTCCTAGAGGGGAGCTGCTTTAAACTGGGCTGACTTTGAGAGCAGAAGAAGTATCACCCAGTGCAATGAGTAGGCTTCCCCTTGGAGGAACTGTTGAACTTATGCCTAGCTTCCAGTCTTCCCATGGTTGGCCCCTGTGAAAACAAGAGGCTGGACTAGATGCTATGATCCAGCAGGGCTCTCACGTTTCCTGGTTTCCACAGCTCTCAGTGTCCCCAGTAGCTGAAAATCCAACTCTCTCTCTTGGATCTACAAGAACCACCTTCTCCTCTCAGCCGAGGGTCCAATACTAAATTCCTACTTCAGACAAGTAGGACATCTTCACTCCATGCAACCCCCAAAGTGTCACGTCCAAAAGGGTCAAACCTTCTTCCTAGAAGAATCTGCTGGCCTCAGCTAGAAAACTGGGTACTGCTTTGTGAAGGTTGGTGAGAAGGTTCTTCTCTCTTCTGCAGGTCCTGGGGTGCTCAAAATGGTACCGGTAGCAGAGTGAGGCACAGGGAAGTGTGGGGGGTTGGGAGGTGGGGGGTTAGAGGGATGTTTCTAAGTCCCTCCAGTCCTCTGACACTGCTGACACTGCTTCCTGCTGCCATAGTGTCACAAGTTCCTCAGCCCCATCCATGGCAGCCTCCGGAATTAACCCTCACCCCAGGACATTTCTGTAAGTTTTTGTAAATGTGTTTCCAATAACCCAGGAAAGACCTCCATATGTCTACAGTCAGTTGCCAAGCATGTTCTTCCCAGCTATAAATAATAGTTACAACTTTGCAAATAAGCTTCATGTACCTTAAAAAAGAGAGAGAGATTATGTTCCATTGATAGAACACTAGACTTTTACCAAGTTTTGGGAGTCCACCTTTTTTGCTGCTGTAAATTATACACAATCAGTTTCCCCATTTGTAGAATACTCCCTCCAGGGAGGCTCGCCTTTGTCACATATGTTCAGGTGCCAAGCAAAAACCTTCCTCCTCTCTTTGAGAGAGCCAGTGTGGTGTAGTGGTTAAGAGTGGTAGACTCGTAATCTGGTGAACCAGGTTCGCTTCCCCGCTCTTCCACATGCAGCTGCTGGGTGACCTTGGGCCAGTCACACTTCTCTGAAGTCTCTCAGCCCCACTCACCTCACAGAGTGTTTGTTGTGGGAGAGGAAAGGAAAAGGAGATTGTTAGCCGCTTTGAGACTCCTTAGGGTGGTGATAAAGCGGGATATCAAATCCAAACTCTTCTCTTCTTCTCTTCTTTGCCAACCAGCAAATGGAAGATACCAATTTCCACATGTGACTGCCACATGTTGAAAGCAGTTCTGGTTTGGAAGTGCTGGTCTCTCACATAGCTTGTAGGAGGGATTACACCAGAAGCTAACAGTGGGCTTTTAAAATGTTTTTATATGGTTGACTTGCACAAGACCTCTTTACCACTCTTGTCCAAATGCGTAAATATCACTCATGCATAAGAAGCTGAGATGGAAGAGGTTGGGCCCTGAGGAGTGAGCTTCTAATTCTTCTAACCACTCTTTACCATTAGTGTGAAAATGTATTTCCAGTACAAGTTGGAATCCCTTTTGAAAGTATTATTTTAAAAAATGTAACATTGCGCTCTTCCGGGACCCCAGGTTTTCTGATGAGAATAGAACATGCCATACCGTGTGGCTGTGAAATATTTGCCGATGCAGCTAACAGCTTCATTAACTGGAAATAGATATCTAGCGACTGCATGAGTCACTATCAGTTACATATCAAAATTCCCCCGTGTGGCCGTGCTTCCAGTAAACAAGAGCTGCCTGCCACTTTATCAATGCCACATCAATGACAAGAAGAAGCAGGAGTTGGTTTGGGGAAAGAGCCTTGACCCACCCTTTGCACCCTCTTCCCATCTTTTTCTCACATCCGTTATGAGATAATGATTTGGTTGACCAAGGTGGCATTGAAGTTCCTTTTGGTTTTACCTCACCTTTGTTGCACCCTGTGTTGCTGCTATTCCTGTGAGGCCTCAAGGAGTTTCCTGTGGACATGGTTTGTTCTCTCTCAGTGCCCTGGTTGAGGGATGACCAGGGCAAATGAAAAAGACACTCTAATCATCCTTTCCCACTAACACGAGCTCATTCAGGCCTGTGGTTTCTTGGGGACCTGGGGGTGATGATACAGATGGGATGTTGGTTAAAATGCAGCTGGTGGAAAACTCAGAGCCAATCAGCCTTCTTTGCCGTAATCAAGTGTTACCGGAAAAATCCGAGGGCTCCCTTGGACAAAAAGTAAAGACACCAACCAGAGTAAATTGGAGCAAATCAGCAGCCTGTAGGCTTGGCCTTTATTGAACTGTTGCAACAGGGTGTTCCCCTCACTTGCAGGAGAGAGGAAAAGACACAGAAAAATGGTGTGCAAGACCTTATAAAAACTTTTGAAATTCCCACCCTGTAGATCAAGCCCACCCCCAGAAACATCATGCATATATTACAGAAAGGAGGGGTTGAGGGAGGAGTTGTGGTGGTAACCTGAGTGTCCTGTCACCTGGCTGGTTCCCTTCTCCCCCCCCCCCCATGAGTCATTTTCTGAAGACAAAAGGTAGTCGCAGTTTCCTGCCCCCTGAAGGAAGATCTGATCATTGTTCTTTGTTCCAGTCCATGCAGAATCCACTCCCATATGCAAGTTCTTTGTGATCTTGATGGTCTTCTGTCTAGGACCATCAGGGTTGGCATAGCAACTGGGCAGGGCTCCTGTGGATGTGCTGGGATGTTCAAGGGATTATGGCTGGCCTGTATCAAACCTTCCCCATTTTGTAGTCCTTCCTTCATGGAGTAAAATAAAAGTGGAACAGTGCAAATCCGATGTATCGTTGATTTTCTATGAATTTATAACAGAAGCGTAGTGTATGTAGTGTGTGAGTGTGAGTGTGTGTGAAGTTTGTACAAACTGAATGATGGGGGTGGGTGGGTTTCCTGCTACACAAGGCAGCAAAGAACTGATAAATCTCCCCTTTGCATTATCGTAGGGTGTATAAACATAGCAGTTTAAATGGGATTCAATACGTGTGCATGTTTTTGTTTTTGCATTTTGATATGCCAGACTTGCACTAAACGGTGGGTTAAAAAACAACAACAATGTGTGTTGCAACTGGTCCAACCCCAAACTCAGCGAGGAGCACCTCAACAACAAAAGTAGGGGGTGAAGTGATAGACAGCACCCATCGCAAAACATGTGGGAACTTGAACAGACTAGCTATGATTCACAAAGGGCCTGGTATGAATCTCATCACTGCCAACTTCCTAGTGATCCCCTCTCTCATCTTCAGTCTCCTCTCTGTTTTGCAACATGGGGGGATAATAATACTGACATACAGGGCAGTTGTGAAGATTATACTTAGATAAGACATGTAAACTGCTTTGAGCACCTGAAAGCACAATGCAAATATTAAGGGGTGGGTTTTTTTTTAATTGAAGAATATTCAATTATAGTGTTTACACCAAAGCAAATAAATTGACACCTAAACAAGAATTAAAAGGGGAGAGTTGAAATATGGAAGAGGGGGCTGGGTAGGGTGTTTGAACCATATATACTGAAAACACAAATATAGTGGATGGTCAACTAGTACGATGCAAAAGTCTCAAGAAAATCCGATAAAATGTTCTTGTATTTCCCTTCTTTGCACTCATGTCAATTCAATGCATGGCCAGTTCAAACAGGGACAGGGAGTGCAAATCATTAACCCATTGCTGCAAGGAAGCAGATAACTTCTCATTCCAGTGTTGAAACACCATGCATTTGGCTGACGTTGGTTCATGACCCATGGCTTGGTGGTAATTCTCCCTATTATTGGGGAGGTAATTCAACAAAGTATGCACATCTTTGAAATGTAGTAAGGTTTCCAGGACCAAAATGGATTAGCAAGTCCCCTAAATGTGCTTCCAACCAGGCAGCTCCACATGATGTTGGTAAGGGACACCATTTCTAGCAAGTCTGAAATGTTAATTTTTGTTGCATGAGACACATCCTCCAGTCAAGGGATGACCTTTTGATACATGAAAGTGCCGGGGACCGCTGCATAGATTGCACGGCCATTCGAAAACCCTGTTTCCCTTAGTATTTATTATTAGTTGGCAGATGGGGTGTGGGACTTAGGCAAGCCATTACACATCTGTCTCATACATAAACATCCCATCTGTAAAAACAGAAGTTGCCAGGTGGAAACAATCCTCTTCATCCAGGCCTTCGTTTGATTAAACAACCTATGGCCTTTTAAATATGTTTGTGGGTGTTATTGTTTCGTTGCTGTCGTTATTACTTTGTGTATTTCCTGTTTTAATGCCCTGCAATTTTCAGATCAAACGAGGCATACAAATTTAATAAAATAGTAATGTCAAAGACGGAATTAAAAAGAAATGGCAGCAGAGAGGAAACCAGGCTGCGTTGCGTGATTCGGAAATGAGTGTGGGGTGTGTCTCTGTGTCTCTGTGTGTAAACATACACACATACTGTTCTAGCAACCTCACACCCAGGAGTGCTTGGGAATTCTAAGAGAACGGGTGCAGTTTTTGAAAGGTTCAGTCCGCCACCTTGGTTCAAAATGGGTGTCCCAGTCTCACGCAAACCTAGGTGAAAACCTGTTCTGTGATCTTGTGATTCCTGTATTGCAGAGGACCTAGACTAGAGCATGAGACGCTTAATTTCAGGGTTGTGGGTTTGAGCCCCATGTTGGGGAAAAGACTTCTGCATTGCAGGGGGGGGGGGCTAGATGCCCTTCAGTGTCCTTTCCAGCCCTACCATTCTAAGAACTGATTTGAGCTGGAAGGGACCCCGAGGGTCATCTAGCCCAACCCCGCCTGCAACGCAGGAATCTCAGCTAAAGCAGGTGGCCATCCAACTTCTGCTTTAAAACTTCCAGGGAAGGAGAGCCCACCACCCCTCGTGGCAGTCTGTTGCCGCCAGGAAGAGCTGCAACTGCTAGAAAGGCAGCCCAAACGTCGCCATGGAAACAGGCGGGAGCGCGCCGGCCGCTGCGGGCCCTTTAAGGCGGAGGGCGCGACGCGATGACGCGCGTCTCCCGCGACTCCTGTCCACTGGGTGCTCCACGTGGCTCCGGCGCTGTGATCGCGATGGAGGGGCCGGCGGCGGCAAAGGCGGCGGCGCCGCCGCCGCAGAAACGCTTCTATCGGCAGAGAGCGCATTCCAACCCGCTGGCGGATCACACGCTGCGCTAGTGAGTGCGGGCGGGATAGGGAAGCAGCAACAACCTCGCGATCGCCCCGCTTCCGGGCTCCCACCCTCGACGCCCGTTTCCGTAGGCTCCCCACGGGCTCACAGAGACGTCTGTCCGCTTTGCCGGGCGCACCCCGATTTTACGGTGCTGACGTGTTTTGCTGTTGAATTCCATTCTGAGTGAGCCTCCAGTGTCGAAATTCGCCCCTCTCGCCCCTTGACTCAGGGAATATGGACCCCATAGTGAGTCACACCGTGCATTGGTCTGTTCGGGCCGGTGTTGTCTCTTATGAATGGCAGAGGAATCTCTGTGGCAACCGGAGTTGCTTTCGTGGGAGGGGATAAGGAACCTGGGGGGTTTCTGCATGCAAAACATGGGCCACTGGTCTGGCTTACCTGCTTCTTGGGCACACGTTTTGGTGATCTCTAATTTCTTTTCTCTTTTTTATAATAATTTTTTATTAATTTTAACATTAATTATCATTCATACAACCAAACTTGACTTCTTATACAGTCTTTTTGGACTTCCATCAGCACCTCTGATGATCCTCCATTCTTATCACTTATTCTGCATTTCTTAGGTTCATATTGCCTTTAATTATCTTAACTAACAGTCCTCCTCATTACCTTTTTTGCAATATTTCAAATAGTTCACCTTACAAAACTTCTTGCAAACCTACAAGCGTAATCTGATCATCACAATTACTTTTCTAATAGTCTGTAAAATTACACAAGTTGTGTGAATCTCTGGTCCTGCAGGTTTCAAATTCTTCCTGTTAATTTGTCTAATTCTGCATAGTCCCTCAGTTTCATCCTCCATTCCTCTTTTGTCGGTAATTCTTCTTGCTTCCAATTTTGTGCCAATAATATTCTTGCTGCCGTCATTGCATATAAAAGTAATTTACAAGGTGATCTCTAATTTCTAGGGATTCTAACCTTCCAGATGTTGTTGGACTCCCGTCAGCCACAGCCAGCAATATCTTGGGGGGTGGGGGTGGGGCTCTAGTTCCCCACCCCTGCTCTAGAGTTTATATTCATCAGTGACAAACTGTCTTGGCGCACCCCTCTTCATGGTGAACTGTGAGATGAGGGCACTGCAGTCGTACATACATGTTTGCTCAAAAGCAAGCCCCATTGAATTCAGCTGTAATGGTCTGGTTCTTACTCTGCTTAGAAACAAGGCTCCTTGATATCAGTGGCCTGCCTGGCACATAACGCTCCACTATTGTTCTTCAGCAAACTGCAACTTGTCCTACAAACTGTGGTTTGTTTCTCCCAAGTTTGTCCTGTTTTGTCTTGTGTCTTTTTAATTTGGTGAGCATCTGGGGTGGGTTGGCCAACCAAACTATGGACAAGGAAGAGTGCTGTGTTCACACCTAATGCCAGGCCACAGTTAAAACAAGCTAAGGTGTGTAAGCCAACATCAATCCGTCACTTCAGACCATGGTTTGATTTGGGAGTAGACAAACCATAGTTAAGCTGCTGGGCAAGGTTTGCAAGTAAACCTAAAGCATGATTTATGTAACTTTAGTTTAATAAGCTGTGGCTTTATGTTATATGGGAACCAGACCAATGGGACTTGCTTCCAAGTAAGGATACCTAAAGCTGCAATCTCATGCACGCTTGTTTGGGCATATTGACAATTGAATGAAAGGGAGCTTCTCTGTGTACGTGTGCATACGACTGAGGCAGCATATATTGCAGTCTGCAGCTTAGTTATGTAAGGTGAGCGTCATTGCATTCAGTGGGACTTGCTCACAAGTTAAGCGAGCCTTAATACAATTCATGTACAAAGCAATTTCCGGTGACAGTAATTTCCAGTGACATCAATGGAACTTGCTTCCAAATAATTGTGGTTGGAATTTGACTAGTCCCCTAAATTTTATTGTCTGGATCTCCCCCACTTCTTCCAGATGGACAAATTGCCATTTTCCTTGTTTATGACATAAGTCTTTGGAATGTTTCCGGAGATGCAAATCATGGGAATATTTCTCTGTGTCAACATGATATGATGCATGCCAGCCCTGACTTCTTGCCCAATTCAGTTTCTGAAACCTGTAATAAATTGTGTCCCACAGAAGTTGTTCCTCATGGTTGCCTCTTGGGAAAACAGCCATTGTTGCTTCATACCAAAATACTAGGTTTATAATCTGATAACTGTAGCATATAACAACAATGCAGTTTGCATACACACCATACATTTAAAGTACATTGCTCCCCCTCAAAGAAACTTGGGAATTGTAGTTTATACCTCACAGAGTTACAATTCCCAGCACCCTAAACAAACTATAATTCTCTCTCTCTCTTTCTTTCTCTCTCTCTCTCTCTCTCTCTCTCTCTCTCTCTCTCTATTTTGGGGGGGGGGGTGTTGATCGTGTACTTTAAATGTATGGTGTGTCTGCAATCTCCATTTCCCGCTTTTTCTGTCACCCCTTTGTTTGTGTAATTACCGTATTTTTCGCCCTATAGGACGCACTTTTTCCCCTCCAAAAATGAAGGGGAAATGTGTGTGTGTCCTGTGGGGTGAATGCAGGCTTTCGCTGAAGCCTGGAGAGCGAGAGGGGTTGGTGCGCACCGACCCCTCTCGCTCTCCAGGCTTCAGGAAGCTATCCGCAAGCCTTGGGAGCCCGCGGGAGTTCTCGCTGGGCTCCCAAGGCTTGCGGACAGCAGCCTGCAGCCCGAAACCCGGGGAGTGCAGCAGAGCACGCCCCGGGCTTCGGGCAGATATCCCAAGGCTTGCGGATAGCAGCCTGTTCTGGGGGCTGGGGTCGGGGGAAGCTCGGACTTCCCCCACCTCAGCCCCACGCCTGGGGGGGGGGAAATAATTTTTTTTCTTTATTCCCCCCCCAAAACTAGGTGCGCCCTATGGGCTGGTGCGCCCTATAGGGCGAAAAATACGGCACCTTGCTTGGTGCAGATTTCTGGAGATGGCTTGCTGCTATTTTGTGACATTTTAGTTGGTCTTAATAAATGAATTGCCCAACTGCAAGGTTTTTTGCCTCATATGTACCAATACATATTACCTTGGGTGGTGGTTTTTCTAGGGTCAACGTATAATTACTGTTCTTCACTCTTACTTCATGAAGTCCTCCTGTTTCTTTCCTGATAGTCCTGCCAAGCCTGAAGAAATGGACTGGTCAGAGATCTACCCGGAATTTTTTGCCCCTTTAACTGCAGACAATCAACACGATGACCTGAAGGATGCAGAAGACAGAACTAAGCCTGCGTCTCAAGTAGAGTTTGCTGATATCGGCTGCGGTTATGGGGGCTTGCTTGGTAATTTATCCCCAATGAGAGTTAGCTGATGGTTAAGGTTGTCTCTACGGGTTAAAGGTAAAGGGACCCCTGACCGTTAGGTCCAGTCATGGCCGACTCTGGGGTTGTGGCGCCCATCTTGCTTTATTGGCTGAGGGAGCCAGCATACAGCTTCCGGGTCATGTGGCCAGCATGACCAAGCCGCTTCTGGCGAACCAGAGCAGCGCACGGAAACATGTTTACCTTCCTGCCAGAGTGGTACCTATTTATCTACTTGCACTTTGACGTGCTTTTGAACTGCTAGGTTGGCAGGATCTGGGACCGAGCAACGGGAGCTTACCCCGTTGCGGGGATTCGAACCGCCCACCTTCTGATCGGCAAGTCCTAGGCTCTGTGATTTAACCCATTGCCACCCGCGTCCCATCTCTACGGGTTACAAGCCTGTAAAAGACTCTAAAACAATCCTTTTCAAATGCTTTCCTTCTCTCCCCAGTCTGCGACAGCTGTTTATTCAGAAACCATGTTAGGAGGGAGGAAGCGGGAGAGATTGGACAAATAAGAGAGTATTTTTTTCCTTCCTTGCTTTTCCTTTTGCAAGGTTTCAGGGGGTTTTCCTGGGGTAAAAATTCTGTGGTCAGGAATGCATTAGAATTTTCCCCATAGGAATCAGTGGAAATCATCGACTTGTCATGTGAATGCTTGCCCAACAAAAGATTTCCTGAGAATGCATCATGTTTTGGATAGCGAGATCCTGTGCCTTTTGTTGTATTGCAGTTTGAATTCTATACTATAAAATACAATATATAAGAAATAGAAGAACTGATGGAAACACAATTGAGAGCCATACAGTATCTAGCACAGTGCATTACAATGGCTACAACAGGCAAAAAAATCATTAGGTAGTCTGCCAAGTCCACCTGCAATTTTCAAGGGGTCTGCGTAGAACACATCGAGTTTCCATTCATGCTGGAGGAAAGAAAGCAAATGGCGTGGGTCCTGGTAGTATTTTCTGCATTTGCAACTGGCGGTACTGTAATTCCACAGCCTGAGAATTGTCAGCCTTCATTTGAAAAAGCAAGTGTGCAGTCCTCATGGATGTGAGGACAAGCCTCAAAAGATGCAGGCTGTGACTGATGTAATCTTGGAACCAGGAGATTCTAGTGATCAGGAGCAGACAGCTCTTTTTATCCTTCCTCATAATCAGTGGAAGCAGAATAATTTATTGAGATGGCGACACATCTGCTTTATTTGGCAAACAGGTGCTGGCCGTGGAATTCCCAGTGAGAAATGTGTCATTTATTAAGCATGAATAGGCCCTGGCTCTCACGAAGACCATTGTCTATATTTTTAGAATTCATTCCTGCTGATTCACAGTGATCGGAAGGCGTTGGATTGATTTCTACGGTGGTGTTTTCCTTATAATGAGGGCGGCTATCATGCGACAGTCTGAGTTTATAAAGAGTCATGATCCGCCGGTTATCTACATTAAAAAAAAAACCAAAACTCTTTACTCAGGAAAGAAGCTTGCGGCAAGTTTTTCACATGATTAATTGTCGCTCCTTGACCATCTTGTGAATCCACAGACAGGAATGTGTTGGATGGAGGTAAAAAGAATCTGAATTGAAAGTGAGTCCCACTGAATTCAGGGAAGTTACGGCCCCCTATTTGCGTGGAAATCATGAGTTCAGTGGGACTCACTTCCCACTGCAATCTTATCTCTTAGCCCCAAAAGAGCGTCTAGGGTTGAGTCTTTGTTCTTAAGTGTCCTCCAGATGTTTTTGGACTTCTGTGCTGACCGGGGCTGATAGGCGTCCAAAACATCTGGATGGCAGCAGGTTGGGGAAGTCTGCCCTCCATGAAACTAAGGCTGCAGTTCTGTGTGTGCTCTTCCCTTGGAGCAAGCTGGACCGAACACAGCTGGACTGCTTTCCAAGTCAGCCTGCGTAAGACCAGGCTTGCATAATCCTACATGCACTTTCTTGTGTGTTAGGTTCCACTGAAATTAGTGGGATTTACTTCCAAGGAAATATGCATAGTGTTGCGCTGTGTTCCTCAATCTGTGTCACTCCGTGTGCTTAAATTCATTGCTGGCCATTCTTGTTTTTCACATTTCTTTGTCCTCTCTTAACGCTGAAATTTAAACAGTAAGTTTTGCAAAGCCTCGTCTAAATAATGTTTTGCAATAATAATAATAATAATAATAATAATAATAATAATAATTTATTATTTCTACCCCTCGCCCATTTGGCTGGGTTTCCCTGGTCACTCTGGGCGGCTTTCAACAGAGCATTAAAAACAGAATAAAACTTCAAACATTAAAAACTTCCCTAAGCACTGGAGGTAGCCAACCCGGTGCCCTCCAGTTTTTGGGGACTACAGCTCCCAGCATCCTTGACCTCTGGCCATGTTGAGTGGGGCTGATGGGAGTTGTAGTCCAAAGAATCTAGAGGCTTTCACTTGGGCTACCCCTGCCTTATGCAATAACAGTAAAGGCGCACACTGCGAATGTTGAGAGTGCTACAAAAAGTGGACCATAGCCAGTTTTGGGTGAACTTCCCTGCTCCTGTTAGATTCTTGCAAAAAGTGCTAAACTTTGTAGACCTTGCTCTGCTCTAGCAAGACACTCCTGTGTTCTTAAGCAAGAGGATATAGCAAGCTCATGTTCTGGTTAGTTACGCTGTTTTCTATTAAGAGATTTTCACATCGTGTCCTTTGCTTTGGAAATTTGCATCATGTTTGTTGACTGTCAGCATTCTAGTAAAGAAATTATGAGTAGGCCTACTCTTGGCAGGCCTGGTCCTAGCTAAGCTTACTGAAGAAGGAAGTCCCATATATTTCCGTGGACTTCTAAACAGAGGAATGATGCAAAGACAGTGTAAGAAAAGGAAGTTAAGTCTAGCAGAGGGGTTAGAAAGCATCTCTTTGGCTTTGAAATGTGGAGTTGCAGGGGGAGCAGGGAGATAAAGCATCTTTGACTTTATGGCCACCTTGTGCTGATTTTATTGAACAAGATTTATATATATTTAAAAAACCTCTATCCTCTTAAGTTACTGGCTGGCTGTTCTCTTTTGCAGTTGCACTGTCTCCCCTGTTTCCCAAGACTTTAATGCTGGGTCTGGAAATCCGAGTGAAGGTCTCTGATTATGTGCGGGACAGGATCCAGTCTCTGAGAGCATCTCACCCCGGGCAGTTCCAGAACATCGGCTGCATCCGCAGCAATGCCATGAAACACCTGCCCAACTTTTTCCGCAAGGGGCAGGTGAGTTTTCCAAAGAGTGTCTTTCCCCATTTGGAGTTTTAAAAATTATTTGTGTACACGCTTTTAAAGACACCTGTGACGCTCCTGCCCTGGTTCTCGCTATTTCCTCCGAAAGAGAAACCTCTGTCATCTGTTGCTGCTTTTTCATGGATCTTTAGGGTAGATCCTTGAGTTTTAAAAAAACAACAATGTCCCATACAAAATTGCTTTGTCCTGTCAGACTATTGGTGATATCTATTACAGAGATGAGGAATCTGTGGCCCTCTGACTGTTGCTGGACTCTGGCATTTAAAGCATGTGGCTTCCCTCAGAGAATCATGGGAACTGTAGTTCACTCTGACCCCCTCAGCGCTACAGTGCCAGCAACCCTTAACAAACTACAAATCCCACAGTTCTTTGGGGGAAATATGGTGTGTGCACGGTCTATAATTCCCACCATGGCCAGTGGTCAGGGATGTTGGGAGCTGTAGTTCAACATCAGGAGGCCCATAGGCTTCTCATCCCTGCTCTAGTCTAATGGTTCACCCAGGTTTCAGTGAGGTCCTCCCCAGCTTTGCTGCCCAAGGTTTTGTTTAACTGGCGGTGCATCCAGAGTTTGATTCTGGAGCTTTCTACAGGCAGAATGGGCGACCTCCCGCTGAGTGCCAGTCTCATTCCTTTGGGGACAAGGGTCATTGATGAATGATAATCCAGCTTTTACCTAGGGTTTTAATAGGCCATAAGATTATACGGTAACTATATTTGTAATGTCTTTTTGTCGGTGTTTGTCCTTTGATGCAATGGCCTGTTGGCTACGCAAATAAATAAAGTCCTGAAGAGTCCTTCCCTTCCCTTTGGGGACGGGAGGGAGACAACAAAGGCTTTGTTGGCCCTGGATATTCCCTAGCCAGGCCAAATGCAGATTAGGGGTTATGTTTAATTTGCAGGCTGCTGACAGGCTAATGTCTTCCATTCTTTCTGGTGGTGAGGGATCTCTTTCTTGTTCTTTTTTGCATAAAACCCAGCTGCGCAAAATGTTTTTCCTCTTCCCTGATCCTCACTTCAAGAAGACGAAGCACAAATGGCGGATTATCAGCACCACTTTGCTGGCAGAATACGCCTATGTTCTGCGCGAGGAGGTGAGTGCATTGCTCTCGAGGGGGGTGTAGCCTCTTCCGAGCCCCTTTCAAAAGGAAGGCATCAAGTTTGTTTGTCTGCCGCTTTTCTGTGGCAGAGCCATGCTCAGAGCAGCTCACAAACACCCTACAGAATAAAATGCAACAACATTTCAAGGCAAGAACCAAAAGAGACAGACAATTTAGGCCAAAAGCACACTAATATCAATAGGTCAAACAAACATCTCACATTAATAAACACTGAATGCAAAACATTTTCCATCTACTGCAAGGGCAATAATAATAATAATATTAATTTATTATTTCTACCCCGCCCATCTAGCTGAGTCTCCCCAGCCACTCTGGGCGGCTCCCAATCAAATGTTAAAAACAGTACAGCATTAAATGTTAAAAACTTTCCTGAACAGGGCTGCCTTCAGATGTCTTTTAAAGATAGGATAGCTGCTTATTTCCTTCACATCTGAAGGGAGGGCGTTCCACAGGGTGGGCGCCACTACCGAGAAGGCCCTCTGTCTGGTTCCCTGTAACCTCACTTCTCTCAATGAGGGAACCGCCAGAAGGCCCTTGGTACTGGATCTCAGTGTCCGGGCTGAACAATGGGGGTGGAGACGCTCCTTTAGGTATACAGGACCGAGGCCATTTAGGGCTTTAAAGGTCAGCACCAACACTTTGAATTGCCCTCGGAAACGTACTGGGAGCCAATGCAGATCTCTCAGGACCGGTGTCATGTGGTCTCGGTGGCCACTCCCAGTCACCAGTCTAGCTGTCGCATTCTGGATTAATTGCAGTTTCTGGGTCATCTTGAAAGGTAGCCCCACGTAGAGCGCATTGCAGTAGTCCAAGCTGGAGATAACTAGAGTAGTTTTTGTTTGGTTGGTTGGTTGGTTGGTTGTTGTTTTTTGCAATATCTCCCATATGTCTACGAACATCTCTGGTGGTCATTTGCAGTCTAAGAAGTGCAGGGGAAGAAGCAGTAACTTTTGTGACACTTCCTTGCTGGAGGGTATTATTACTTAGCATACACAGCCAAGCATCCGTTGTGGGGATCCTGTGGCCTGCCAGAAGTCGCTGAACTACAACTCCCATCAGCCTCGGTGAGCATTTTCAGTGGCTGGGAATAATGGCCGTTGTAGTTCAGCAAGATCTGTCAGTTTGCATTTCTTAGTGCAGAAAGTCTTGATCTGATGTGTAGAGATCTTTCCTATTCTCATTAATTCAAGAGGGTTCTGGAAGCTTCTCTGTGAAAGAAACAAGCAGAAGGGTCATGATGTTTGGGTTATACCTTCAGAGAAGCAGAGTTGTTCTTGTTTAGTTGTTTAGTTGTGTACGACTCTTCGGGACCCCCTGGACCAGAACACGCCAGGCACTCTTGTCTTCCACTGCCTCCCACAGTTTGGTCAAACTCATGCTGGTAGCTTCGAAGACACTATCCAACCATCTCGTCCTCTGTCGTCGCCTTCTCCTTGTGCCCTCCATCTTTCCCAACATCAGGGTCTTTTCCAGGGAGTCTTCTCTTCTCATGAGGTGGCCAAAGTATTGGAGCCTCAGCTTCAGGATCTGTCCTTCCAGTGAGTACTCAGGGCTGATTTCCTTAAGAATGGATAGGTTTGATCTTCTTGCAGTCCATGGGACTCTCAAGAGTCTCCTCCAGCACCATAATTCAAAAGCATCAATTCTTCGGCGATCAGCCTTCTTTATGGTCCAGCTTTCACTTCCATACATCACTGCTGGGAAAACCATAGCTTTAACTATACGTACCTTTGTTGGCAAGGTGATGTCTCTACTTTTTAGGATGCTGTCTAGGTTTGTCATTGCTTTCCTCCCAAGAAGCAGGCGTCTTTTAATTTCGTGGCTGCTGTCACCATCTGCAGTGATCATGGAGCCCAAGAAAGTAAAATCTCTCACTGCCTCCATTTCTTCCCCTTCTGTTTGCCAGGAGGTGATGGGACCAGTGGCCATGATCTTCGTTTTTTTGATGTTGAGCTTCAGACCATATTTTGAGAAGCAGAGTACAGCTGACTTAAACTGGTTCTCTTATCTCTTCTGTTAAGATCATGTTGGCTGTAAAAGTAGGACTAGAAGGAGCCAGAGTTACACTTTCACCTTCTGTCTCTTCCTTCTGATGTGGTGTTCTGTACAAAAAATAGTGTTAAGGTTTAGTCTTATTATAAGTTATTGTAAGTTAAGTCTGCTGCAACTAGATTTCTTATGGGCAGTGCCAATCCTGAATGTATTGGATTTGTGACCATTATACTCATTTGCCTTCAGTGGGAGTAAAGCTCTGCTGAATGGAATATTAATTGCCTCTGGTCTATTTTTTGGGAATCCTGCAGCGTGTTTTAAGTTTTTACTCTGCTAACTATACGTTGGAATCTGCTCTGGATCAATATTGAGTAGAATTCCATTTTCTGGATGACCTCTGTCTGAGAGGTGAGCCGCTACCAGCCAGAGTAGACAGGTAATCTGACCAGGTAATAAAGCAGCTACCTAGGATTGGGCTAGCAGTCCATGAGACCTGGGAGCATGCCCTGGAACCACCCCAATCCCCAGGTATTTCTCCAGGACGTCAGGCTTCTGAGGCAGATGCATGGGGGTTCCATGGCAGCTGAGATTGGCGAGCGATGGGCTCCATGAAGAGGGACAGTGAAGGTTTCGGAGTTGCCTCTCTAGGGCTGCGTTGCACCATAGAGGTCTCTGTCTAGACATTCCCTTCCACCTCAGCATTCCAAGAGGATGCGTGAACGGAGGAGGAATGTGTCTGCCCTCCGGCTTAGACGCCCTTCTGTACTAATTCCGCCGATCCCAAGTACTTCCTGAGGATAGGCCTTCCCAGAGTAAGTTACGCCATCTTCATACTCCAGAAATAATCACTCTCTTTTATCAAAACTCCAGGTGCGTCATTGTGCCCTGGAGCCTAGGGAAAAACAAGACGCTCTGGATCGCTTGGGAATTTCACTCCCAGAATTTAGGGACGGGTGCTAATTAGTGCTGAAGGCAACACTCTTCTCCCAGCTCCTAGCAGGAGGCTTGTGCTGACAAACTTCCTGGCAGCCGAGCGAGCATTGCGCCACTTCCAGCCCCTGACTTTGTCCTGGCAGCTTCTCCCCAGGGCACCCTGGCTGACTCTCCTTTCACCTGCCAGAGGGGTGGGCGGGAAAGATGGAGAGCATCCTTGCTGCTGCTGTTTCTTGCGTCGCCGTTTTTGGGGTTGGGGTTGGTCTTTGTGATGAATCAGCACCAGGCCTCACCCAGAGTCAGCGTGAGTCACCCCACAACTCTCCAGGTAGCTTTCCCAAGGCTAAGGAGGAGTCTGGCACAGCGCAAGAGGCAGCAGCGCAGCAGCGCCCTCAAGAATCGTGACGGCTGCAATTGCTGAGCCCTAGGCTGCAAGGAAGTTGGGGCTTCAGAATACCCAGTAATTACTCCTTTTCGGAAATGAGCCCGGGATCCAACTTTGAACAGGAAGCTTCCAGTGGTTTGGGAAAATCTTTTTCTGCTGAAAACCTTCCCCCTCCATTTGCATTGGAATATTTTGCCCCAACCCCAAATAGCAAACTGTTCTGGCTTTTGTCCCATGTAAAGGTAAAGGGGGACCCCTACCCATTAGGTCCAGTCGTGGCCTACTCTGGGGTTGTGGCGCTCATCTCGCTTTATTGGCTGAGGGAGCCAGCGTACAGCTTCCGGGTCATGTGGCCAGCATGTCTAAGCCGCTTCTGGTGAACCAGAGCAGTGCACGGAAACGCTGTTTACCTTCCCGCCGGAGCAGTACCTATTTATCTACTTGCACTTTGACGTGCTTTCCAACTGCTAGGTTGGCAGGAGCAGGGACCGAGCAATGGGAGCTCACCCCGTCACAGGGATTCAAACCGCCGACCTTCTGATCGGCAAGCCCTAGGCTCTGTGGTTTAACCCACAGCGCCACCCGCGTCCCTTTCTGTCCCATGTAGTGCTAAGCAGTTGTCCCGTCAGCTTTCCTGCTTGCACAGTGGGACTTGCCCATCTTTCCCCCCACCCCATAAGCAACCCCAGATCTTTCCTGGGGCTTTCTCCAACCCTCCAGATCAGATTTGGGGAGGCGGGGAGTCCCGTTACACAAAGGGAATAGAGAGAGTCCTCTGCATCTTGCTCCTTGTAACATCTCCCTTATCTCTTCCAGGGGCTCGTCTACACCATCACGGACGTGGAAGAGGTGCACAGGTGGATGGTGAAGCATTTCAAGGAACATCCGCTTTTTGAGCAGGTGTCCTTGAAAGAACTGGTGAGTGCAAGGGAGCGTGCACATCCGTGCAAGTGCATCATCTCTGATGTAAGGGTTTTTTGCAGTTCCAGACAGGCTTTCGAAGCAACCTGCATGAAAACGTTTCGTAATTCTCCCAGCCTGCTCTCTTGGAATTAGGTCACCACCCGATGAACTTCCAGGTTCCAGATATAGCCTCTGAGGAAACCGCCCCAGTGACACATCGGCACTTGCACTTGCAATCTTAAATTTCAGCACTTGTTAAAAGTATACAGACCTAAAGAGGAGTAAAATTCAATAAACATGTAAGGGATGGCTGGAGCCGAATAAATGCATAAAAGTTTCATGGCATAAATCTTACATGTGCATGCCTAGAAGTCAGTCCTACTGAGTTGAGTGGGGTGTCTGCTCCTTGCTAAGTGTGCACAGGATTGCACCCTTCAACACAGATGTATAAAACAGACCCAGAAGTAAAGTTATTAATCCACAAAAGTCTTACTCTTTCTGCTGCACGTGTTCATTAACTTATAGGAAAAACGAGAGACATGTCCTGTTCTAAAGCTTCCCCACCCTGTCATTTGGGAATAGCTGGACTGATCCTGCCCCCTCCCTCCCCATCTTCACCCTGAGCCAACCTGTTCTTAGTTGCCCCGTAGTCCAAGCTCTGATGTACCAGTTAAGGCAGATTAACATCACCATCCCAATGAAACGCCACTGCAGCAGCCCCCAAATTCTATAGAGCAGAACAACAGTATGGATGTGTGCCGTTCCAGCCCTGATCGTTTAATACAGGGAACGCCAAAAGTCATCAGTGCTGAGGTGAGAAGCCACAACTGAAAGCCGAAGTGAAATGCAGAGATGAAAACAGCTTCCATGGTTTTAAGAGGACTAGCGAAATAAAAAGAGGTGTTAAAAGTCAGCAGTGGGCGAGTCTCTCTGGAGGAGGGCATTCCCCGACTGGAGGGGAGCCCTGCTTAAAAGGCCTTCTTCTGTTTTGCCACTGTGATCTCAGGTTGTGGAAGTCCTTGAAGTTCAGTTATTGCCCTTTACACTCTGTTGTGGTTAACATTTTTCTGTTGGGGTGCAACCAAGGGAACGGGCAATTTGCAAGCCCCCAGGTGTCTCCAGCACAAACAGAAGTGGCAGGAGACGGCTGTGAGAGCATATCTAGAAGCAGTTTATTCAGCATAAAGGAAAAGGTAAAGGTACCCCTGCCCGTACGGGCCAGTCTTGACAGACACTAGGGTTGTGCGCTCATCTCACTCTAGGGGCCGGGAGCCAGCGCTGTCCGCAGACACTTCCGGGTCACGTGGCCAGCGTGACGAAGCTGCTCTGGCGAACCGGCACCAGAGCAGCACACGGAACGCCGTTTACCTTCCCGCTATAAAGCGGTACCTATTTATCTACTTGCACTTAAGGGTGCTTTCGAACTGCTAGGTGGGCAGGAGCTGGGACCGAACAACGGGAGCTCACCCCGCCGCGGGGATTCGAACCGCTGACCATGCAATCGGCAAGTCCTAGGCGCTGAGGTTTTACCCACAGCGCCACCCGCGTCCCTTTATTCAGCATACATCAGGACAAAGGAAAAACATGTCTTCTCCCTTCGTGTCCAAGAGCAAGCAGCAAAAGCAATAGCAAACCGGAAGTTCCCAGCAAGCTGTGCTGGAGTGTAAACAGACATGAGACACACAATAGTCATGCCTGTACTTAAGGTGGAACGGAATATCAATATCCTAACATTTTCAACCTGAGAGAGGCATTAAAGGTTGGCCCAAAAGGCCGGCGAATGTGCCCAAACTTGCCACAGATGCAGGCATATAACTCTCTCGGACACAAACACACAACTCGTCCATGCTGTAGTGCAGGACTGAGAGGAGAGCTGTAAATTTCTTGGTCCACTGCTATTGTGGGATAATTTCCCCTTTTGGGGGTGTATGTGCAGAAAATTGCCTGGTGGAGGTAGGAGCCCAGTCTTCCTTCCCGCCCTGGTAAGGTCAAGGACCCCTGGACGGTTAAGTCCAGTCGAATTTGACTGTGGGGTGCAGCGCTCATCTCCGTTTTCAGGCTGAGGGAGCCAGCATTTGTCCACAGGCAGCTTTGTGTGTGCACCTTTTATTTCCCCGCTCTGTGCAACTTAGTCCTAGATGGATAGTTTCAACTTCCACAAGGTGAAAGAGAAGTTCTCCCAGTGCTGTGTGTGTTTGTGCGTTGTGACCGTCCTTTTTTAATAAGCAGCCACACCTCCTCTCCCAACAGACCAGTGATCCTATCGTCGGCCTCCTGGACACCTCAACTGAGGAAGGGAAGAAGGTCCAGAGGAATGGAGGCAAGACCTTCCCAGCTGTCTTTCGGCGCATCAGGGACATCACAGAGGAACAGGAAGCGCCAGGATCATGACCGGGGAATTTCCGGGGCCTGAGAAAATTCACGTCGTCCCAACTCGTGTGTCGAAAGGGAGGTGTTGGGGGCAGGGATTGCATCAAGAGTGGGACAGACTCGATGCCTCTGGTCACGCTAGGGTCAGCCTTCTATTAACACAGCTGGGGATTCCCCTTCTGGGGTAACTCGGCTGAACAGTTGAGTAAGGGATTGCCTGCTTTGTTTGCTTCTTGTTTTGCCCGTAGAAGGACGGGGGTGCCTGGTCCCAGCTATCAGCCTCACGTAGCAGGATGAGTGATCTGGGAGGTGCTTCCCAATCCATTGAACCATCAGTCACTTTCATTTTGTGAATGAATAATAAACAGGAAGAAAGAACTATCAGGCGCTATGAGTTGTCAGGTCCAGCCTAGCTGCTGAGCTTAGCCCGCAGTTGTGCTTTGGAGCTGCAGTCTTCCATCTTCTTCCCCAGATCAGTGCCAGGTGTGAACCCCTGGCTCTTAGGTGTGTGTGTGTGTTAGAGAGAGAGAGAGAGAGTTCTTCCACTATGAGAACCTGTGCCTTTCTTAAAGCAGGCCATAGATGTAGCTGGACTGCATCTCCCCATCCCCACGCTATGAAGAGATCAGCTGGGCTAAGGCAACATGCACCTAACCCCCAGTGCAGAGAGCCTAAGATGGGGGAGATTCTGAAACTGGTCAATCACCTCTCTTTGAGTACTTCTTGCAAGAATCATTCCGTCACTAGTAGCCTGGATTGTAGGGAAATGACTGCAGTTGTTAGCCGTGTGCAGTAGGATAGCTTCTGCACACTCAACTTCTGTATCTTCCACCCAGGTGAGCAAGAATCATGACCAGAGTTCACTTTCCAGCCAGGCAAAGACACTTGAGGAGGTTGTGGAGCAAGGACTGGGGGGGCTGGGGGAGTCCCATGAGCCAGACAGAGAGGTCCAGAGAGCATTTGGCCACTGGGCCGAGTGGTTCCCCACGTCTGCTTTTAGCTTACAGGGAACATGTCATTGCAAAGATGCTCCATATACCGTATTTTTTGCACCATAACACTCACTTTTTTCCTCCTAGAAAGTAAGGGGAAATGTCTGTGCGTGTTATGGAGGGAATGCCTACGGGTGGCATGCCTACGGATTTTCCTCCTCTAAAAACTACGTGCGTGTTATGGTCGGGTGCATGTTACAGAGCGAAAAATACAGTATATACACTTGGATATGCCTCTGCCATGCATTACAGTGGAACCTCAGGTTGCGAACGTGATCCGTGCGGGAGGCACATTCACAACCTGTGCATGCGCGTGACGCGATTTGATGCTTCTGCGCATGTGCGAGCACCAAAACCCGGAAGTAACTTGTGCCGGTACTTCCAGGTTTGGCGCGATCTGTAACCCGAAAACACGCAACCCGCAGCATTCACAACCCAAGGTATGACTAATAATTTGCCCAAAGAGAAGTGTGACCTATAAACTAGGCAATATTTTCCATCGTTGATTCAACTCTTACAAGTGAGGGGCAGGATTCCCACCACTGGAAATCAAAAGCAGCGCCCATGGATTTTGCAGGTTTGTTAAAGTACCAAAACCATTTCAAGCCAGCACCCATAAGGGCTAGAAACTTGTTTTTGAGAGCATCAAAACCCAGGATGCTCAAGCTACCGTGGAATTGGGAGAATATACAGGGGTGAATCTTTTCCCGAGGTTCCTTTCTCTCGGTAAAGACATCGTTTCCTAAGGTGCATAAAAAGATTGCTAGGTCTGGAACCTTTGCCACGGTGCGATAATGAGTCATCGCCAAAGGGTAACGCAAGGTGGATAGGCTGTGCACATTCACAGAGCACTCCCCAAACTTCAGAGTTGCATGAGCTAAGCCTGAGTCATCCTTTTTTTTTTACTTGCCTTGTAAGCGGAGCCGGAACAGCCTGTTGTTTCTGCCCCAAGGGTGGTCTGCCTACTTGACAGTAGGAGGGCTGCAGGTTGGGGAGGGAGGTGAACCGCCTTTCCTCGTTGCCAAGTACCTGGTGTGGCAAGCCGGGTAATTCCTAGCGCACAAGGGAACTTGGAACAGGACACATCCGGACTGGGATTTGATGTCGCCTCCTTCCCCCCACCCAATGCTCCAGACACGGGAGTGTGTATCATGCTGATAAGAGGAACCAAGATGATGTCACCTGACTTGGGTTTTTAAGGAAAAACCCCTTCCCAGTTCCACAGCTGGATTTGATTGGATGTTTGGGCTATAGTCCACTGTTTAAAGCAGACACTGTCCTGCAGGGTTATTTGGCCCAGCAAGCTGAAGGATCGTTTAGCGGGGTGACGTCTGTTTGGTCCCATCGTTTTTTGTCTCCCAACAGATGTCTCCTGTCGGCAGAGTGGGGGGCTCCTGAGGGGAGGAGGCAGGCAAGGCAGCCTTCCCCATTCACAGAGGCTGGCTGTGTCATCCAAACATACTGGCTCAAATGAGCTTCATTAGGGGGATTCTTGGGGAATTTGAATTTCTGTGGAATCTGATGCTAGCAGATTTTTCAGAATGTCGTCGTCCTACACATGTAGCCTTTCTCCAGATTTTACAATACCCTTTCTTAGCTTCCCTTGCCCTCCCCCAAAAGTACAGTGGTGCCCTGCAAGACGAATACCTCGCAAGACGGAAAACCCGCTAGACGAAAGGGTTTTCCGTTTTCAATGCGCTTCGCAGGACGAATTTCCCTATGGGCTTGCTTCGGAAGACGAAAATGTCTTGCGAGTCTTGAGATTTTTTTTCCGCTCCCCCCCCCCTTTTTCTAAGCCGCTAAGCTTTTAATAGCCTTTTAGCAGCTAAGCCGCTAAGCCTTTAATAGCCACTAAACTGCTAATAGCGCTAATCCGCTAAGCTGCTAATAGGGTTGCTTCGCAGGATGAAAAAACCGCTAGACGAAGATACTCGCGGAACGGATTAATTTCGTCTTGCGAGGCACCACTGTACCAAAATTGCATGAAATAAATTCTGCTGTTTAGATATGCAGATTTTTGAGATGAGAGTACGTAATTAAAATATGTATTTAAATTTCAAAACAATGCTGTGTAGTTCTGTTATGTTTTTTTAGAAAGAAAGCACAGGTAAATATGGCAATGGGAAAGAACAGACTCAGATCCCAACTGCGCTATATATTTAAAGCAGCATGATATCGCTTTAAGCCGTCGTGGCTTCCCCAAAGAATCTTGGGGACTTTCGTTTGCCAAGGGTCTGAGAGTTGTTAGAATTCCCAGAGTTCCCTGGGACAATGGATTGGCTATTAAACCACTCTGGTAATTGTAGTTCTGGGGGGGGGGGGCGGGGGACAGGGGTCTCCTAGCAACTCTCGAACCACAGTTCCCAGGATTTGGGAGCAGAAGCCACGATGGTTTAAAGTGGTGTGACACAGCTTTAAATGCATAGTGCAATTGGGGCAAAGAACGGAATGCGTATGAATTTGTTGTGGTCTGGAAATGGACTGATCCTTCCGTCTTGAACTAGAAGGGGGATGTGAGGCCAAGAGAAGTGGCTGCTACATCAGGACTAAATGTACATGTCTGGAATAATTTCAGTTTGCAAAGGGGTGGCCTCACCCACCTACCCCCACTACAATCCTATCCTTACTTGATCCCAATGGGACTTATTTCTGTGTAAAGGTAAAGGGACCCCTGACCATTAGGTCCAGTCGTGACCGACTCTGGGGTTGTGGCGCTCATCTCGCTTTATTGGCCGAGGGAGCCGGCATACAGCTTCCGGGTCATGTGGCCAGCATGAGTAAGCCGCTTCTGGTGAACAAGAGCAGCGCATGGAAACGCCGTTTACCTTCCCGCCGGAACGGTACCTATTTATCTAATTAATAATAATAATAATAATAATAATAATTTATTATTTATACCCCGCCGATCTGGCTGGGCCTCCCCAGCCACTCTGGGCGGCTTCCAAAAAAATATTAAAATACTGTAATACATCAAACATTAAAAGCTTCCCTAAATAGGGCTGCCTTCAGATGTCTTCTAAAACTCTGGTAGTAGTTGTTCTCTTTGACATCTGGTGGGAGGGCGTTCCACAGGGAGGGCGCCACTGCTGAGAAGGCTCTCTGCCTGGTTCCCTGTAACTTGGCCTCGCGCAGTGAGGGAGCTGCCAGAAGGCCCTCGGTGCTGGACCTCAGTGTCCGGGCTGAACGATGGGGGTGGAGACGCTCCTTCAGATATACTGGACCGAGGCCATTTAGGGCTTTAAAGGTCAGCACCAACACTTTGAATTGTGCTCGGAAACGTACTGGGAGCCAATGTAGGTCTTTCAAGACCGGTGTTATATGGTCTCGGCGGCTGCTCCCAGTCACCAGCCTAATTGCACTTTGATGTGCTTTCGAACTGCTAGGTTGGCAGGAGCAGGGACCGAGCAACGGGAGCTCACCCCGTCACGGGGATTCGAACCGCCAACCTTCTGATCGGCAAGTCCTAGGTTCTGTGGTTTAACCCACAGCGCCACCCGCATCCCTATTTCTGTGTAGACAGGCCCTTATAGGATGCCAGTGCTTCAAGATGAAGGAATTCCTGGCGTTGCCCCTAACATAGAACGTGGGTCCGTTTAGTGTCTGTGGCTATGATTTACTCACTTAAAACTTTTACATTCTGCCTTTCCATTGAAAAACAAGAGATCCACAAGGTGATGGACAAATATTAAAACCCAATAGGATGTGACTAAGGACTCAACTAGATCTCGCAATAATCGTCCGACTTGACATTTGTGTGGTTAGTTTATCTCCAGCCATGGGGGAAGCCCCATCAGATGCAGGAATGTTCTGTGGGGGAGAGGGAAGATATTTAACCCTTTGCCTTTGCTGCGGCCCTGATCCAGATCAGCTAGCACATCAGAAAAGCAAAAGGTGTCAAGGCTCTTTACTTCAGACCAGAGCAGGCAGCCCGAACCAGCAAGTCTATGAGGAATTAACGGCTACTTTCATTTTAGCTCAGTCTTCCAATGACATGGACTGTCATCCTATTGTCTACACCCCTGGGATCAATGGGGTTTGCTTCCCAAGAAGTAAAAATAGGATTGTAGCTTTTTTTCATGGCGATTGATTGATTTGTTGTAGCCAGAGTATCCTGACCTAAGTTCTTGTTGTGGTGATAAACCTGTTTCTGAGTTGAACTACATCAGACTACATACAGGTGCTCACATGAATGAAAGGCCCTCAGTATTCAGTCTGGGCTTGGGAGGAAAAAATGTATATAAAGGCAAAGCAATTTGGAAAGGAAACAGCTGCTTCCTATAGAAGAGAGGCAGACACATAATCCCATTGCACACACAGAAAGCTAGTATGTTAAGAGAAAGTGGTTCGCTGTAGCCTAGGACTAGATTAACTTTCCGTGCAGAGGGAAATTTTTGTGTGGAGAAGCATTTGTGAAGCTTGATCTGAAGTAATGTAGCTCAGATACACAGTGAAAACAAGCCATAATATTATGAGCTGCAAGGAAACCCCAAAGATCAATGAAAAAGCCTCTCCTGTGGGGGTGAGGGAATATTTTAACATCATTTTAAACTTATCTTTGCAATGGCCAGTGGTTATGCAATGCACTGAAGGGCTGTTTTGATTAAATAGACCTACCAATGAATTGTTAATATATTCCAGTTAATAAATAAGGCTTTGGCCAAAGCAGGTATCTGACCAGCATCCCATGGGATAGACAACAATTCAGTTACAAACGGCCATTGAAATTATTCTTCCCTGGCTAATATTATATGCATGTACTGATTTCCCCCTTCATTGTCATGTCATGCAATTGTGTGACCCCAAGGCTGTGGAAATTAATGAAACTGTACTTAAGTTAATGGAAAGACTTATTTATATACAACTATGTATTATAAAACGTAAGATGCATGGATTATACATAATGGTTGGAGAATGTGCAAAATTCAGATGATATATGCACATTCCGCAAGACCTCTTGGGGAGCTGTATTGACTGGGAAATATGCATAATTCCTTCTCCATGAATGGCTTATGTGCACATTCTCCATGAAGACTGGTAAATGTGCACACTTGCTGGCTGTGGAGCACATTAACCGCTCAACTTACATTCCCCTTTACATATATATCAGGTCAAAGCAATCTATGAAAACCACAATTTTAAACCACTGCCTTGGTGGGAACATGTAGTCATAGGTTTCTCATCACCTTAAGAAAACAAAAGATGTTTTAAGTAAACAATTACTAACTGCTCCTGTTCTCAACAAGTTACACATGTTTGCATTTAAAGGTGAAAGAATATCAACTATCTCTTGTTGTCGAGAGCACTTTCCCCCAGAGAACAGTTGGCCCACAACTTGCGTTTCCCGTTACAGATGAGCCCCTAGCGATGGTTTACGCAAAACCGGGGGTGGGGGGAAGAAGAGAAGATTGTTTATTGGAAATGTGAAAAGTCCCTCCTGCTGTTTGTCTGGCCTTAATATAGACATGGAAGAAACAGGATGGACAACCGAGAATTAGGACATTGGGATTTGGGGGGAGATGCACAGGGACCCATTTAGCAGAATGAGCAGCCCCCACCCCCCCAATGCAACACGTCTGCTTACCAGATTTTGAAGCAAGGGAAGGAATAGAGCACACATTAACATCTAAGTGGGGTTGGAGGTTGCGGGTAGTTTAAGACCATTGGGTCCAGAGTCCAGAATTACTTAACTGTAGCACTAGCACATAGAAACCAGGTAAAACACTCAGTTAGTGAACTCTCAGAGGATCACAGAGAAGTTGAGGTTCCTCCCCAGCTGTGTCCTCTTTCAAGTGTAGTTTCAGATTGCTCTTGTGGGGGAAAGCAAAGTGCTGTGTTTGAGGGCACCATGGCGGCTGAGCGCAAACTTTTCTACCTAACGGTGAAGCCTAGTCCTTTCTGATAGAGGTTTAGGCTCAAATGCTCTCCACAGCTGCAAAGTTCAAGGGGGGGGGGCGGCCTTAGGACTGCTTGCCGTTTCTCTCTTCCTTCCTCACCTTGCAAAAGTGTTGATATGACAGCATTCTATCAGAAGTTTAAAGCACTGCATCACGCACAGTAAAGTGTCCCAGTCTGCAATCCCGTGCACCACTTGCCTGGGAGCAAATCCCACTGAATTAAATGGAGCTTGCTTCTGAATCGACACATATAGGCTCACACAATGCTAGATTATCTAGCTAAAGAGCAGGTAGTTGTGTTGGTCCATGGAGGAGGGTGGAATTCAGACAAGGATAGTGAGTGAAACATACCTTTATTGAGAATAATCCCAAAGTAACGTGTATCTTCAGAGCTCTTCCACAGGTGAAATTAAAGAGGTGGGGAGAGGAGATGGGTGTTTCAGGGGAAATGTTTGATGTTAAGACCGGTTTCAGTCTTAAAATAATGATGGAAGGAGGTCTTGCAGATTAACTAGGTTAGAACGGAGCCTTGTGCAAAAGATCTCTGGTTACACAGAGGCGTGTTGGGTTGGAGACTAAAGATCTAGGAGTGAATTTGGTGGGGGGGTTTGTGTTTTTTGAATAACTTTTTATTGAGTTTTAAAAAACAAGGATCACGGGGATAATAAATGATACGAATAAATAGACCAGGCATGTCCAAAGTCCATTTTGGGGGCCTAATTTGGCCCGCCGGATCCAGCCCCTGTGGCAGTTTATTTCTTGGGGTAAAATCAGAAAAAAAAATCATCAACAACTTCAATCCTAAAAGAAGCTGAACAACTTCAATTCTAAAAAAAGGTCAACAACTTGGGTCGGCCCCCACAGCCCTTCACTTCATCAAATCTGGCCCTCTTTGAAAAAAGTAGAAATAGATCAAGTCTTCTCCATGCCATTTGTATATCACAAAAATAGCATAATAAAATTTGCAGTAACATCTACAATGGGGAGAGGTAATATCTCTGATGAGGGGCACATGCTTCTTCTGGGGTAGTTTGTCGACCTTCGGTCCCCACCCTGCACCCAGTTTTCACCTGGTCTCCAAGAAGCTGTCAGCATGTGACAGAGGCTGCACCCTGGGAACAGAACTGACTGGCCGGCTAAATGAGGTGGGGGTAGCTGAAGAGTCTCAAACCCGTTTTTGTTTTTTTTAAATTATTTTTATTTTATTAAAATAATTCAACATTAATACATACATATTACGAATATACAGACAAACATACATTTCCTACAATCCTTAAAAATATTCATACATACCCACACTCAATCCCACAGATACTTCCTCTTCCCACCACCACCCCTCACCCCACCCTTGGGTTAGACTTTCAATCTACTCAATTGCAATTTCTTTCCACTTCTATTACTTTCTTTCACACACTTTTAAACCAACTTTCTACTTCTTTTTCTGTTACACATTGTTATCCATCTTATTTAGTATTTCAGTATTTTATCATGAAAGAGTCTCAAACCCTTGGTGAGCTAGGGACTTCCCCAGCAAGAAAATACAAGCTCCTGGAGATTGAGTGGATGAGACCAATAGATGGGTTCAGGGGTCAAGAAAATGGTCTCTGCATGTAATGTAGAGGGAAGTGAGAGGCAGATGGGCCTTGTCAACCTGGGAAGGGAGCCCATCTAGGAGAAGGAAAACTCGTGATTCTAAACCTCTGCTGCCTTGTGAGGTATCTTGTCTAGGAGTAAACCCTTGACCAATGTGGAGTTGAGTCCCTAACAAAGTTGGATGGCTCACCTGCTTCCAGCAACTCCTGCAGGCCAGCTGGTGACAAATGTTTTCCTTTGGACCACATCAGCAAGGCCGAAAGTGGGGTCTTGACATCTGAGAACCCCAGAACCTCCATCAACACTGTCCAGGCTTGTGTCCCGGAGAAGTCACTTTGGTACTGCTAACACAGCAGTTTGTCTTCGCTCTCAGATGCACACTCCATTGTCTCTCAAGTCAACAACAAAAATCTACAACACATGATTGTCATGGTGGTCAATGTATGAGTTTGATCGTTTTATTGAATTATTGTGTTATGAAATGTCTCATAAAAATCACGTCTCTAGGCGATGTTAAAAATACAAAGCAAAAACATAGCAGTAAAAACCATATGCAAGCAATAATAGAACCACAACACACATAAAAGATAACCAGCATTAAAACCCAAATACAAAGCCGGCGGGGCGGGGGGGAATGGAATATACATCATGGAAGGAAAAAAGCTGTCAGATGCATGGCAATCCATTAAAACCACTAGCTGTAACAAACTGAGAAGCAGACCCCAAAAGTCTTGGGAGAGCAAAGAGGTCTGAACCTGGTGGTAGGAAGACAGCAGTGTGGGCACTAAACAAGCTTTCCTAGGGAGAGTAATCTGTAGGCAGAGTGGGGGTGTTTGCCACCAAAGATGCCCTCTCTTTCTTTGGCCATCCTCCATATTTCAGATTGCAAGGGTCAGCGGTGTAGCGTGGGTTGTCAGCACCCGGTGCAAGGCAAGTAATTTGCGCCCCCTAACCCGGGGCAAGGCAAGTAATTTGCGCCCCCTAACCCCTAACCTGCCGCCGCTGCCAGCTTCTTCTTGCTGCTGCCTGGTCTGGTCTGGTGTGGTTCTCTCCCGCGCTCAGCGCTGCGCTGGGCGGCCGCTGCACTGTCCCTCCCCCAGATAGTCCCTCGCTCTCTCTCCGCACCGCACGCCTGGCACCCACCCCCTCCACAGTGGGCGGCGACCCAGCGGCTCGGATCGGATTCGCACAGCCAGCACTGCAGTGAGAGAGAGAGTGAGCCAGGTAGGGGCAGAGAGCTGCGAGTGCGAGCGCGCCCCCCTCAGATGTTGCGCCCGGTGCGGCCGGCACCCCCCGCACTACGCCACTGGCAAGGGTACATAGAAAAAGCTCTGCAAATGACCCAAGGGTACTCATTCCATCTGGTACTGAGGTCCCAAGCCACAAAGGAGAAAGTAGCATGAAATGAGGTCATCAACTGTAAGAGGCATCAGTCTACTATCGGGAAGAAAGTCAGCACAGGTTAGGTTAGACAGACAGTCTATCTACCCCTGTCTACCTTTTCCCACATGCAAACCCAACTGACATAACAACAACAACAACAACAACAACAACAACAACAACAACAACAACTACTACTACTACTACTACTACTACTACTACTACACCAGTGTGGTGTAGTGGTTAAGAGCGGTAGTCTTGTAATCTGGGGAACCGGGTTCGCGTCTCCGCTCCTCCACATGCAGCTGCTGGGTGACCTTGGGCCAGTCACACTTCTCTGAAGTCTCTCAGCCCCACTCACCCCACAGAGTGTTTGTTGTGGGGGAGGAAGGGAAAGGAGAATGTTAGCCGCTTTGAGACTCCTTCGGGTAGTGATAAAGCGGGATATCAAATCCAAACTCTTCTTCAATTTATTTATATCCTGCCCTCCCCAGCTGAAGTTGGGCTCAGAGTGGCTAACAACAGTAAAAGTAATACAGCATTCTAAAATCAACTCATTCTAAAATCAATTCAAAATCAAATTAATGGCAACCATTGGGCTAGAGTTTTATGAGGATTACCAAAGGCTGTGCCTTGGCCACAGGCCTGGTGGAACAGCTCTGTTTTGCAGGCCCTGCGGAAAGATGTCAAATCCTGCAGGGCCCTAGTCTCTTGTGGCAAAGCGTTCCACTGGATCGGAGCCACAACCGAAAAAGCCCTGGCTCTGGTTGAGGCCAGCTTAACCTCCCTGTGGCCCGGGACCTCCAAGATGTTTTTGTTTGAAGACCGTAATGTCCTCCGTGGGACATACCAGGAGAGGCGGTCCCGTAGGTACGAGGGTCCTAGGCCGTATAGGGCTTTAAAGGTTAAAACCAGCACCTTAAACCTGATCCTGTACTCCACCGGGAGCTGAGTTGGTCCTCAACATTTCTCACAAAAACTAGCACTCTGAACTGTGCCCGGAAACTAATGGAAAGCCCAGTGACCTGATCCTGGAGTCCTGACTGGGCAGAACTCTGCAAAGAAAACCCTCCCCCAAGCATTCACATGCTGGCATTTCTTTGCAGACAGCTACAATGCAACACACAGTTGTAGCAGAAAGAAGTTGCCCCCCTCCCACTCCACAGTCAACAGTGAAATGCCCCAAGTGAGCAACGTGTGGGCAGGGCGAATGAAGCATAGCAAAAGTGCCTGGGTATTGAATTCCAGAGTCTTCAGAACAGTGTACTTGAACCTTGCCTCCCTAGGTGTTGCTGAACTTCAACTTCCATCATCTCTGATAATTAGCTAGGGTGGCTGGGGGTGATGGGACTTGGAGTCCGATAACATTTGGGAATCCAAGATTGAAGAACATTGCTCTAGAAGGCCCCATCCCTGTCTTGAGTAACCACCACCATGTAGAGATGAAGAACTTAAGAGTGGGGGGCGAATCTCTGGCCCGTGGTCCAAATGTGACCCACCACATTTCCCCAGTTGGTCAGCCAGGGCATTTACCCCAAACCATGCCCACCTACCCACGCTTAAAGTCATATGCAATGTCAGGTGGGACATGGCTGTAAAAAGGACAGAGCTCTCCACCCAAAAGTTCGATCTTGCTTGGTTCAAGAACATGCTGTGCTTGAACGCTGCAGAAGACAGGATTGAGAATCAGCTGGTGCTGAGTGTTTGAACACATGCTTATATACGTATGGAACTTCCCACATTTACCCGTATTTTTCGCTCTATAAGACACACCAGACCACAAGACGCACCTTGTTTTTGGATGAGGAAAACAAGAAAAAAAATATTCTGAATCTCAGAAGCCAGAACAGCATGAGGGATCGCTGTGCAGTGAAAGCACCAATCCCTCTTGCTGTTCTGGATTCTGGGATAGCTGCGCAGCCTGCATTCACTCCATAAGACGCACACACATTTCCCCTTACTTTTTAGGAAAGAGAAAGTGAGTCTTATAGAGCAAAAAATACGGTATTCCCAGGCAATTTCAAAGCTGTCTTCAAAGCATCTGAGGCAGCTCACAGGTGATATGAAAAACCTCTCTCTGCCTGAGAGTCTGGAGAGGTGCTAGCAGTCAAAATAGACAATACTGAGCTTGATGGACAGATCAAAACAGGCACTCTCAAATATTGTGGATCTCTAAAGATCAGTCTGACTGGCATGCCTTTTGCTGGCTGTGAAGATCAGTTCTGTTGCCTGTGGGAAATGAGCGGGATTGTGATTCTGTGGGAGTGTGGAAAAACTACAGAATGTGGTAATTAGTACAGAATTCAGTTTCCGGGGTATTTCTGGCTTTTAAAAAGTTTGAAGAGGTTCTGGCTTCCATTACAAAGAGACGTTTTCTAAACAACGTGCCTGAAATGGTATGAAATGGAAGTGGCCGCAAATTACTACACAGTGCCCCAACACAGTACGCATTTATTTAGTTTCTGGAAATTTGTTCTCACTTCGTCACCAAATACCTCAAGCTGGCTAATAACGATATAAATAAGGCAAAATTAGAAGGATTAATCCCCAGTTTAAACAAAGGCATTGGCAACACATTGTTAATCCAGGAAGGCAGCAAATAATGCAATATACAGACTTTGGTGGGTTGCAGGAGTCATCAAGAATGAGGGATGCAAATAAGTCAAAATCAATTACACATTTGTAATTGTAAACAATTACTCATAGGCTAACTTGAGTCTTTTTTAAAATTTCCAAGTATTATTAGTACAAATTTAGATAGCATTTCTGACCATTAGGAGTAAAAAGCACATCACTGAGTCACAAATGGTGGGCTGTGGCCAGCTAAATTCTACTCAGAGTAGATTCATTGAAATGAATGGACCTAAGTTAGTCATCTCCATTAATTTCAACGGGTTTACCCTGAGTATGACTCACATCAGATGCATCCTGTTATCTCCTTTCTATATGTGAAAACTTCAACGTGGTGAAATTATAGAATGATTTCATTCGATTGTGCAACCTCTTCAGCATACTGAAACCAGCATGATTCTGTTTATCTGGGGAGACCAGTCCTAAACAAAATTGTATATATATATATAAGATAAAGCGTTAGAATAAAAGTGTAAATCTTCGTTCCTTTGCAATCAATTTTAGCACAAAGATTTTTTTTAAATCAAAACCTAACATTCAAAAGGTAACACTAATGCATGTCCCTAATCTGAGGTCATGTGCTCACATTTTCTAAGCCCAGCAGAGATATTAAAAGATAACACAAGCCCTGCTTCCAAGCTCACAATCTTATAGACGCAATACAAACAGAAACGGATAGGGGAAAGCAAACACTAGAGCCCTGGGTCCTTCACATATTAATTTACTTCAACACTTTGAATTTATGTAGATTCATTATAGTATATTATTATAACATGCTATATATATATATATAGAGAGAGAGAGAATGTATTATAATGATATATTAGCATATATCTTCCTATACACATAAAAATGTAAGGCTGTCGTCACTCTGCAGTTGGTGCGGCCGCCAATAGGCAACCCCACCAGCTGCAGTGTGGCATATAGCAGGCCCTTGGAACAACGCAGCGGCAGGTGAGCTGTTTAACAAAGTGGGAAGCACTGTAGTGAGGTCTAACGGAGACGGGAAGGTACTTCATACAGTGGTTCAGTAAGCCTCCACACTCTGTTAAACACACTTGCAGTGAGGGTTAACAGAGCGGGAGAGGGGGTTCATATAGCAGCTTAGCAGGACACTCTGTGAATCGCCTTCTGCCTCCTTTGAAAAGTGAGTCGAGCAAGCAGGGTTTTTTGCAGTTCCTAGTAGCTCATATAACTGCAAGAGATGCCTTATACGATATAGATGCATTGTTAGGCTTGTATCGGTTGTAGCAATTGGTTTTAGCATTTATACTATTTTTGTAAGTTGCTTTGGGTCAATTTTATGAAAAAAGCAACTAATAAATGTAACAATAAATTATCATTATTATTAAGGTGTATGTTTTAATTACACACACACACACACACACACACACACACACACACAAACAGACACAAACACATACTGTACATGAATACAGTGGTACCTTGGGTTACATACGCTTCAGGTTACATACGCTTCAGGTTACAGATTCCGCTAACCCAGAAATATTACCTCAGGTTAAGAAATTTGCTTCAGGATGAGAACAGAAATCGTGCTCTGGCGGTGCAGCGGCAGCAGGAGGCCCCATTAGCTAAAGAACAGTTTCAGGTTAAGAATGGACCTCCAGAACAAATTAAGTACTTAACCCGAGGTACCACTGTACATTAACAAATTACGTGTGCACACACCCTCAGAAGCATTGAAGATTTTTAAAAAAAATCTTGTGTTGAGTAATTTACCTGTAACCATAGATCATGTTTAGTACCTTTCCTCTCTGGCAGTACCGCTTGCAGGTTCTGAGAGGCCCTTGCAGGTGTGCGGAACTGTTTTGGCCCAGTGGGCCAGATCCTTATCTGACTACGTCTCTACCTGCCCACAAATGGCATTAGGTGTGTGGGGCAGGTGGGTGCGGATTTTGAAAAATGGCTCCATGTGCCAAATGAGGACACCAGGTGGGCCAAATTGGGCCCATGGGCTGGAAGTTCCCCACCATGGCCCCTGGGGAGAAAATGCTCATCTCCTCCTCACCTGCGCATTCACTTACCTTTGGCCCCACACGGCGCAATGTCCCAGAGAGACAGGGAGGCACACCGGCAAGGAGGAGCAACAAAGCTGGCTATGGCCACCCTTCCAGAACATGCTTCGGGAAAGCCCACCGGAAGGACATGTGTGCAGCGGCCTTGCTCTGTCAATGGCAGCCTCAGCCAATTGCTGGTGCTGCAACGGCACTGAATTTGGGGGGGATTGGCCTCAAAACGGGTGATGAGAGGACAACAGGAAAAGCAGTGGAACCAGCAGCACAGTGATGACGTTGGTTGGATTTCTCTGGAACATTTGGGCGAGCGGTTGACGTCAATTCTGAAGAAAATGGCATGTGTTTTTGGCGCACCCATACATACATATGGGAAGCAGTTCAGTGCTCATTCTTATCCATGTGAATTCTCCAGAACTAGGAGCTCTCGTGGTCTGTTCCAGGAGCCCTACAGGAGACCTTTCCCTGCAGTGGTGCTGTTAGGTAATTGTAGGCACTGAATGTAATGGTCTTGTTCTCCTCCCTGCCAAACAGCCCATTGTATGTTCATGTGCCTTATTTTGAAATGTGCTAAACCGACTTCCGGGTTGGCGCCATCGCCGAATGGCGGACTCCCTCCGAGCTCCGGAGGGAGCCTGCTCGGCAGGGGCTGGGTCCTACCGCACCGGCGATGCGGGGACCCTTAAAAACCACGGCCACGGAGGCCGTGGACATGGAGACTCGGCTGGCACCGCTAGCGCCCTCCCGACTCATGAAGGAGCCTTTTTAAAGGCTACGGATCGGGTGCCGGGGAGAAGCGTGGTGCTTTGAGTCCTCTGCTATCCCTGCCGAGCGCAGCCGCATGCCATCCGGCGGAGAGCGCTGACTTCTTCCATTGAAAATTCGGACTTCTTAACAACAACCCGTGAGTAATTTGGAAACCGGGTTCAAAAGGAGAAAAAAAAGAATTTTTTTTTCGGATTGGACACGAGCGGGGGGGGATCCAAAAAGGAAGTCAGTCCCCCCCCCTACTGTAAACCTTCCAAAACAAGGACGGGGAAACCAAGGTCCAAAATGATGTGTATTGCTGATTAAAACTAAGAATTCCACGATGGGGAACTATAAGAACTGTGCTGGAGGAAGAATTGAGGGAGAAGAAACGTAACCCCCCCCCCCTGGGAACCGGGGTGATTGAAGAGAGAGCCTGGTGAAAAGAGTCGGAGATTTTGACAGCTGTCAAAGTAGCTGTCAAAGTCGGAAAGCAGAGAGGATTTTAGTATGAGAACTTTGCTGGTTAAATTTGTTACAATTTGCTATAACTCGCTAAAATTTGGATACAAAATGGCGAAAACATGGATAACAATCGAACTTTTGGACTAGAGAAAACAAAGTTACAACAATCCCCCTAGAGGAGTTTTGGGACATTACAAAGATGGTCGTAAGTGGAAAAATACCATTGGAATTTTACAGGACTGGTTATCTTCTGGGAAAGCTGCAAAACGGAAATAATATTTTGTCTACAGGGTGTTCAGCTAAAGGAGACAATAGAATTTTCTATTGAAGAAAGGAAGGGACTGAACGCAAGTTTTTGTTCCTGAATAATAATAATCCCTGCAGAGTTATTAAGCTTCTGAATTAGAACGTTTCAGCAGCGGAACAAGAGGAAACTGGACTACAACTTGGAAAGAACAATGGGGGGAGTTTTATTAAAGATTTGAAGTTAAATGTTTTAAAAAATAATTATAAAAAGAAAAAGCCAGCAAGGAGTTGGGGGAAATAGGTGATTTATGGACTTTAAGAATTCCAGGCAGATAACATGGTTTGGTGGTCAGGGGGAAATTAAACCGGGGACAGGGGGGGGAGAACTAAAATCCAAAGGCTTGTCAACTTTTTTTTTTTCTGAAGGAGCTTTTTCTCATCTATTATACTTTTTATTTCTTATTTCTTATATTTCTATTGTGTGGGGTGTTCTTATCATTAAAAAAAGGGAAATTGTGGAATGAAAATGGGGTGGGCCCTGGGGAGAGAATTTTTGTCTTTTTATTAAGGGTATTGATGAGGAGTGTATAAATTTTAAATTCGAATAATGGTTTAAACAAATTAAGTTTCAATTAGAAATGAGAGCTTGTGGAGCCAACAATATGAAAGAGGAATATGGTAGGGGTGGGGGAAGGGGGGAGTCCCGGAAAGTGGGTGTATGAAAATAAGGTTTTGAAATGTATTTTAATTCTTATTTTCTGTATTTTTGAAAATCTTAATAAATATCATTTAAAAAAAATAAAAAAATATTTTGAAATGTGCTAAACCATCCCTGCTCCGCTTGGGAGAACTTTGGCACATTTGGCTGAGTCAGATCCTGGACTTCTGCCCCCCCCCCCCCAGCCCTTCCTTGAAGGCATCACTGATTCTTTCCTCTGTTGCCTCCCCACCAAAAATTTAGATTCTAAACTTAGCAGGGCAGGGATCTGCTTTTTGTTTTACTTTCTGCATCCATGTAACTTCTAGGCTGCCTTACACCCAAAGTTCTCTGGGTAGTTTACAAGGAAGAAAACCAACTAAATTGCCATCAGATCAACAACTTGCAACCAGTGAACCAATATTAAATCAGAAATCACCCAGAAACAGAGAAAAGTGAAAAATGCACTTCCTCTCTGAGATTGAAATAAAAAAACCAAAGGCAAATGCTGCCCATTTCTACTATTTAACACATCGTCTTCATAATTTATGATACAGTGGAAATGCAGGATTAAAATGTTATACATACGTATTGTATCATAATTCATTGCTATGCTTATTGCAACATTATTTATGGCTAATTTATCCTCAGGAGACTCTACTTAGTTATCATTCCTAGTGATTTTTTGGCATCAGTAGAGATTTCTTACACTCCTCTCTTATCTTAATGTTAACTTCCTGATAAAAAGACTTCTCTACTCTTGTAGGATATGAAAAAGCTACTTTTGGCAGGAGGCACAAGCAGACTTTAGGAATTGGTACTTGGAATTGCTTGCCTCTGCTGGGGGGGGGGTGTCCCTCCCTGCAACCCCCCTTCCTTTTTCTAGTTTTATTCTGATTGCATTTCCTTTCACTGCATGATACTGCACCGCAAATCTCTACGAACCATTGCTGACCCTTCTCTTTCGTTTTATTGTTTTTATTCCTTCTTTGCGCTGTTCAGCAAAAACCAAAACCAAAAATAAAATCGGCTGGCGCGAAGGTAAGAAAAACCGTTAATTCTAACCCTCGGGCAGCCCGATCTTTTGCACGTTCGTGCGGAGGGGTTTACAACCTGTCTTTTGCTTTCTCAAACGGCAGGGCTTCAGAAACATTTTTGGGGTATATTATTCCCACTTTGGGTCGGCCCGCGTTAAGAGCGGCAGCGGAGGTTTCTCATCCGCGTGACGCTCTTGTGGACGGAATGAATCTGCAGGGACAGGGACGGTGGCGCTTTTGCGCGCTTGCTTTTATGAGCAAAAAGCTCGGCATGGCTCCTCTCGTGTCCCGAAGAAGCCTTCCCGGAACTCTTAAAACCAGGCGCAATGACTCTTTTGCAGGGTCGAGGAGCCGCAGATCTGGCGCGCCCTCTCCAGTTCATCGCGCGCGCCTGCCCGACTCTTGCAAAAGCGCACGAGACGCCATCCCCACCCACGCGCCCTGATTGGCCACCCTTGGCACCCTGCGGCAGGATGAGGTGCTGGACCAAGAATCGGGGCGGGGACCAAGGTATGAGGCATGGCAGGGGCGTGCCCTGCCGGCTTCCACATGTTTTCTCCATAAATAGAAGGCGCCCCAAGATGCTCCTCCAACAGAACTTCGCCACCCGCAACCAACTCTCTAAGTATTTCGGCTTTGGAGAGCAAAGATGCCTCAGACGCTCAAGCTGGCCGGCAGGGCATCCGTGCTGGCGAGGTGCTTCCCTGAGATTTGGGCTGATCCTGTCCTCAAAGCTCCGGTCAGGGTGATCAAAAGCCACAAGACCCTGGACGAGATGCCAGGACCCAGCGCTCTGAGCTTCTTCAGCGACCTCTTCTGCAAAAAGGGGCTGTCACGGCTGCACGAACTCCAGGTAAGCTTTTACCAACGTGAAAGTAAAGGGTGTTGAATATCCTCTCCCCCACTTTTTCGTTCTTTTTTTTACCATTGATTTATCTAGGGTCGTATGTTTATGGCAGGAAAGGCACATTAAAACGGTCGCTAAGTTCTTCCTCTTAGTGCCTTGAGGCTTGAAAATTTTTCTAGTCACATCTGCTTAAATTTAGTAGTGGATTGCTTTGGTTTCAAAGGGTAGGAGTACATGCAAAGTAGGTTTTTTTTCCCTCTTTTTCTTTAGTTCCAAGTGTCTCTTGAATCAGATGGTGGGGCTGTAGAATTCTGCAAGCTTTTGAGTTTCACAGAAATCTTCCTCTGTGGAATGGAATAACATTACTGTATGTGCAAACTTTGATTCATTAAAACACACACATACTGCATGTTGGAAGTGTAGATTTTGGCGAATTTCCTTAAAAATAGTTCAAAAACTGATGGTACCCCAGTTTTTCTTTCTCTGTTACCTTGGCTCCATCAAAAAGTTTGCATGCTTGAATGTGGTGAGGTAATCAGATATTTTTCATCCTGGAGACGAAGGAGAAAGTGAGCCTCAAAGTTAAGGTCAATTCCTTAAAAAATTCCAGGAGATTCTGATAAAGAACACTTCAACACATCTGTTGACAATTCTGACTGTATCTATATATCTGTATCTACATCTATAACTATATCTTCAATGAGCACTGGAAATTTTGTTCCAAAAGTGACAAGAACAAGGCACTGCAAACATTAAAAAGTTTCCCAGGGATGGGAAACCTGCAGCCCTCCAGATGTTTATGGATTCTAACTCTCACCAACATCAGCCAACATAGTCTGTGGCTAGGGATGATGGGAGTTGTAGTCCGATAGCATATGGAGAACTCCCGTTTCCCCATCCCTGCTGAATGGGAGCATATTTTGTTTTACTTTGTTTATGCAATTTAAACACATGCCCTGCAAGGAGAATAAAACGAGGTACAAGGATCTTCCCTCAGGTGTACTTAACATTTCCGATGAACACCACTCGTCTCCATCCAGGCTTGTAAAAAGCTATTTAAATAATGTAGACTAAGCTTTCCATTCCTTGGCTTGCTTGTCAACACAGCCCTGTGAAAGTTTGGCAGTAAGCCAAGTTGACACAACTCTAGGTGTTTCATTCTTTTTTTGCTTTGCAGTGTAAACCATTGGTGTCCTATAATACCATCTCTGTGTGTTTAAAGCCCACACTTCTGCCGCGATGTGTATAAATGGAGGCAGTTTAACCCATAATGCTTGCTTTGACTGCATGTGTGGAATGAACATGACAAATGTTGTATGATTTAGTCATCTTGACAAGAATGTTAAAACCTTTTCTTTAAAAAAAAACTAAAAATGATCATTATATTAGCCTTTCCTTGCTCACACACGTTCTGAAAGTGAGAGAATTGCTTGAAGCGGAGGACGAATCTTAATTGGCCAGTTCACTAATCTGGTGACAATTTCCGTGCCTTGTACTCCCAAAACTTACTTGCCTTCCAACTTTGTTGATAGCTTTATACTGTACATTCAACATGAACAGGAATGTATAGTTCAACAGACCTTTGTGGGAATTTAGGCATAGAGAAAGTAACTTGGGCGGCAATCCGAGGCAGGTATGTTTACTCAGAAGTTAGTCCCACTGAGTTATTGGGACTTACTCCAATGTAGTCTTTCCCCTTCTTTTACCTTCTAATAAACATAGTTTTATAGATTCCCAATATATAACAACAATTACAAAAAAGGAAAATAAATACAAAATCCCAACTTATTCCCTTCCCTGCTCCAAGATGGAGCAGTCTAATTTAAGTTTGCCAAAGTCTAATCTGTGTCCCAATGTAGTCTTATGCACACAAAATCCCATTGAAAGGGAGAGTAAGGCAGGTGTTTAAGACTGCAGTTACATAGGTAAAGGTAAAGGGACCCCGACTCTGGGGTTGCGACGCTCATCTCGCTATATTGGCCGAGGGAGCCGGCGTACAGTCAAGTGGCCAGCATGACTAAGCCGTTTCTGGCGAACCAGAGCAGCGCACGGAAACACCGTTTACCTTCCCGCCGGAGTGGTACCTATTTATCTACTTGCACTTTGACGTGCTTTCGAACTGCTAGGTTGGCAGGAGCAGGGACCGAGCAATGGGAGCTCACCCCATCATGGGGATTCGAACCACCGACCTTCCGATCGGCAAGCCCTAGGCTCTGTGGTTTAACCCACAGCGCCACCCGCGTCCCGCAGTTACATAATAAGGGGCTAATCCTTGCTTCTTCTTGTCCTGCTGCTTGCTGCTTTCTTTAGCGCTCAAAGTAAGCCCCATGAACTCAGTTTCAGAATAGGCATGTATAGGGTTGTTCAGTAATTTCCTTCCATATCAGTGGCACTTGAAATGTGTTGAACCTTTCCCTGGATAGTGTTCTGTTGTGAGGATGAGCATGATACAGCTTGTAAAGCACAATTTGCCTGTGAAAGTACTATGTAAATGAAGGGTTGCTTTTATTTTTGTTTTTTGCTGAAACGTAACTCAGCAATGAATAACTTCCCCTTTGGGCTGTATCAGGTGTGATGGTTGGAACCGTGAGTGAGACTGAAAGCTTCTGTTTGAAACAGGCCCCTCCCAAACCTAATTAAGGCAATGAATCATTCATTTAGCTTACTGTATCTGGCTTCAGCACCGGAATAACGCATGCTGCGTCTTTATACAATTTACTTGGGCTCCTGATGCCCCAGAGCTATGCCAGGATGTCAGAGTGAGATTTCTTGTGGCAGTTTCTATGATGTGGGGTTCTTGCAACAGAGCTTCCTGTCCCACCCACACCTCCAGAAAAGGCACCCACTTCTCAGTGATGGAATCACGGAAACGCAATCCCGTTTGTAGGTCAGCTGATCACCACGACTGCTCTATAGGGCCATAAACAGCAAACCGTTTTTGCCAGAGAGCCAGTGCACTGTGCAAGGGCTGAATGAGATCTCTTAACTCTCACCATGCAAAGAAGTCTATCTCAATTAATTAATTAATTCCACTTCTGTACCACCCTTCACCTGAAGATCTCAGGACAGTTCACAAGATTAAAATACAGGATACAAACTCAAATCAATAGTTAGAACAAAAACAAAACAATACCCCTCCACCCGCCAATACTGCTTCTCTGCCCTGGTATGAGGGGACTGAAATTCAGTACGCAAAGCCTTCCTAGTATGGGAACATGGTATTGTGCAAAGCTTCACCTGTTGAATATGTGCCTTTCATGCAGCTGTTTTAAAAGACCGATGCAGTTCAGAAGAAGAACCATGCCAGGTGGTAACCCCACCTGCAATCTTCTTTCTATATAAGATTGGAAGCAATCCAGCAGGTGAAATTAAAAACATGTGTGCATGGACCATAGTAAGTAGGGAGGGAACTAGACTTCTCCTCTTCTGTGTAGAGCGTTCTGTGTTATCTAATAAGTTTTCCTCCTGCTTCTGTCCTAGATCGAAGGCAAAGCCAAGTATGGCCCAATGTGGAAGGCTAGCTTTGGACCCATCCTGACGGTCCACGTTGCAGATCCCAGCCTGATTGAGCAGGTGTTACGGCAAGAGGGCAAACACCCCATTCGCTCCGCCATCTCCTCCTGGAAGGATTATCGGGAGTGTCGAGGCCATGCGTATGGGCTCCTTACTGCGTAAGTGTTAATTCTTCTTCTTCTCTCTCTCTACACGTGGGGCTGAGGGGGACAGATGTTGCAGGAGAGAGATTTCATTGTCTAGTCAAAAGAGAATCCTTTTTATCCTCTTTCTTTATACCATGACAATTCGGAATTTGCACGCTGGTGTGGGGCTTGTGAAGCCCATTCAGCAGCTCTCTCTAGTCTTGTCTGGAAGACTTTCAAGATGATCTTCGTTACATGGAGCCATGTGATGTGGAGGGCATTTTGGGAGCGATCCTGAGACCCTACCGTTTCCCATGGGCTGCTGGATAGAATTGAGAGCCTGGGAAACAGTGTGGGATTGGACATGGTTTTCAGTTCCTGTGCCATGAAAATTTATGAAAGTCCCCATAGTAGGCAGTTACATAATCTACCACCTACACGCGGTGTGTAAGCAGCCCGCTTTAAAGGAGTTGCACATAACGTCCATTTCCTGCTCTCCCTGTCCTATACGGTATTTGGCACTCTTCCCTGATGAATGAAGTAGCAACCACTTGACTCTTACACAACAGGGGAGGGGAAACCTGTGAAAATACAGCTCTGATCTCCCCCAGCCAACGTAGTCAGGCGTGATGGGAGATCTGGTCTAGTAACATCTAGAGAGCCACAGCTTTTACAGGGCGGACAACCTACAGCAGAGACCTCTGGCAATCCTAAACAGGAGAATTAAGGCCTTTAGGCCTGACATTGGTGTGCAGGTCTACAGGATTGCCGGGTCTCCTGTGAGACATTGGCTGGAGCTGAGGAAGTAGATAGAGCCCAATGACACTTGCCAAGAGAGGGCACTTGTGTCCCCTGGAGTCCTTGAGAAGGATGCTAAAGCCCTGACATTTTAGCTCAAGGGATTAAGACCTGCAACTCTAGCTTGACTTGTCTTGCCTAGTGCTACCTTGTGGACTGCTCCGTATCTGAGGTGAAGATTGGTCAGGGCAGGCCTGTTTATGTTCTCACATGCACCAGAGTGACATTCCCCCACACTCTAGACAGGTGGCAGGCTTGCCACTTGTCTGCCACTGTGGTAAGAGTTTGGGCTGAGGAGTCGGACAGGGCCAGAGCTCTGGTGCGTCATCATCACCATAAAGCTGGGATGGGGGGAAGAGTCTCTCTCCAAAGTGCTGCTTTCCAAGGAAAGAGCTGCAATGTTTGCAAGCTGCTCCCTGAGCAACAATCCCTGGCCTGACTCTTATCAGCAGTTTCACAGAAGCTCTCTCCGTTATTGCTTTGCTTGGGTTTTGTACTGCTCCTTCGGGAGCCTTTAACTCCAGATTCTGAGCTTGCCTTTCCTACTGTAGAGCACCGGTGTGGTAAACAGATAAAAGGGGGTCCCCCTTCCCCACCTTCCATCCGTTTTTTGCAACCCTGCTCGCTGCGGTTTCCTGTTCCTCGCTCTCGTGGTTTTTTTATTTCCCGGAAATGTGTCAGGCAGGAACTGTGGGATCCTTCCGGGGCTTGCACAAAAGTGCCAGCTGGGAGTGAGAAATAGCTAGAGCAATTCTATGACTCAAGGCTCCCCTTGGTGGGCGTTTTCTCATCAGCTGGGCTGCTGCTTCTGCAGTTTAGACACAGGATGTGAGTAATGAGGAGAAGCGGAAGAACAAAGCCACTGGCAGTTTTTCTCTTTCGAAGCACCGCTCATCAATTTCAGCGGGACTTTTATCCTTCCCTTGTGCAGGGAACATGCTTAGATTCCCAAAGCTGAGGACTTGGGGTCCCTTGTTTTGAGGTGCTTGTGGCTGCCCCGTGCACGGGGTTTGGACAGGTCTCCTGCCCAGGGAGCTAACGGAGGCCTCTCTCTTCCATGCAGGGAAGGCGAGGAGTGGCAGAAAACTCGCAGCCTCCTTGGGAAGCATATGCTGAAGCCCAAAGAAGTGGAGTCCTACACTGGCACTCTGAACGATGTGGTCAGTGATCTGATCCGACGGCTGGAGCACCAGCGGAGTTTCCACGATCAGCATGTGGTCAAGAATGTGGCTGACGAATTTTACAAGTTTGGATTGGAAGGTATGTGTTTTGCTTACCGCATTTTGTGTGTCACCCTAGTAAACCGCGCAGCCCAGAGTTATATCGGTTGACATTTCAGCATCAGGGGAAGCCGGGATTCATCTTTTGTTCTTGTTGCGACAGCTAAGGTGGTCATTTTGAGCAGGTTCTGGGTTGGATTTGTTTGGGAATGTTTTTTGTTTTAGGACAGGGTGATAATTCAGTGAGATTATGTCAGGAACACCTTTCTCCCCTGCCCGTTTCCTGCAGTGCCTCATTCAACTCTGCTCCTGCAAAGCTGCATTTGCCACTTCACAAAACCTCAGAAACTCTTCTGGTGTCTCTACTTCCAAATTCCTTTCGTACCATAAGCCAGAACAATGTGTTCTGCAGAAACTGGCACTGAATGCAGAATCCTCTGGCATTCTTTTAAAGAAAAATCCCGGTTTTCATTTTTGTTTCTTAAATAACAACAAATTCTAATTTTTTAGCCCTTGTGGCTGTAAAGATGGACCTGAAAGGAGAAGCCAAAGTGTGAGGTTTTGTGAAGGAGGATTTACTTGAGCGAGGAGCTGGGACTATCGTGCTTTACATAGTTAATTGATCTTTCTTCTATCCAGTGCAAACAGTTGTGAAAGGTGTAACTGGATTGGCTTAGTTTGCATGAATTGCAAAATCCAAATCTTGCAATGGAATTCTGAGAATTTTTTGGGTTGACCAGGGAGCTGCTCCATCAACACATTCACAGTATTGAACTGTGCTTATATGGATATATTAAAAGAGTTCTCCCCCACCTCCACACACCTGTCATTCACCATGGATGTGCCAAACAGGTATTGTGAAAGATCCATATCTTGGTCTGACTCAAGTTGTTGAAGTGTTGTTGAAGAGCTGGGGAAATCTGTGGCCCCCGTAGATGATGTTGGACTCAAACTCCCATCAGCTCCAACCAGCAGGACCAATGGTTAGCGATGATAGGAGCTGGAGTCCAACAACGTGCAGTGTGGCCACATGTTCCCCATCCCTATTGCAGCAGATGTTTATTAGAGTCCCCCTGAAAGTCACATCCACACGGTTGGGCAAAGCAGCAAAAGGAGCCAGGCAAGATAGCATCTCCTCTCGTGGCTTAATCAATTTAATTGCTTTTTTTCTAGGCATCTCTTCCGTCCTCTTTGAGTCCCGCATTGGTTGCCTGGAGCCCAAAGTCCCCCAGGAAACGGAGAACTTCATTAGCTCCATCAACACCATGTTCATCATGACTCTGCTGACGATGGCAATGCCCAAGGTCTTACATCGCATCTTTCCCAAGCCATGGCAGAAGTTCTGTGAATCCTGGGACTATATGTTTGAATTTGGTGAGTGTTGCCACCAGAGTTTGTCAGAACCTTGAAGAGGAACTAAATGGCCTGTTGTTGTAGCACCAATCAGAATCTTTGTCGCTCACTAAGCAAGCTTGGCACAAATCGTTGCATTTCATTCTCACTACACCTGTGTGTATGTGTGTTGGGGTTATTTCTGCTTCCTGCAAGAAGTTGCACAGTTTTTGTTGTGCTTGGCTCTGAAGGGTGGTTTAAAACTGATGCAACCACCGTTCCAATTCTGGAAAGATAGAAAAGATTAATCAACGTAGGTTTTAATAGCAGGGCCAAGAAAGCCCCCTGCAACACTTACCAATAATCATATGGCAGAGAAGGCCTTCGTAAAAGGAATATTTTTATAGGGTTTTCTAGATATTGATAGGATCCAGCTTTAATAACAACCTTATTCCAGAAATGCATTAGTACTGATGCCGCTGGCAAAAACAAACCACTAGATTCACCTCTGGGGAAGAAGCCACGACTGTTAAAGTGCTTTAAACATGTGATGAGGATGTGACCCATTCATAACCAGCCATTTAGCCTCCTTGCGGCTAGATCATGCAGCAACTCTCCTGTCTAGATAGCAATGCCATGAGAATTCAAAGAAAGGGCAGCCTAGAAGCTCCTGAAATAACTGTTTGAGCTGTCTTCCTGCAAGAAGCAATTGGCCCAGGCTGATATGTCCGCGACGGGTGACTGAATGCCTTGCTTGGCGGCTCTCCCTGGAGAGCAAGTGCTCATCTCGTGCCAATTCCTTTCCAGCCAAAGGACACATTGACAAGCGGATGGCTGAAGTTTCGGAGAAAATCTCACGGGGGGAGAAGGTGGAAGGAAAATACCTGACTTACTACCTGGCACAGGAGAAGCTGTCCATGAAATCCATCTATGGGAACGTGACTGAGCTTCTGCTAGCTGGTGTGGACACGGTAAGCCTTTTGGAAAACACTGGGGGGGGGGAGCGCTTCTTACAGGAGCAGGATACCCCCCCTTACACAACTGGGCACTAAGTGAAGTAGGTCTCTGAGATGGAAAAATAACAGAAGGCCCTGGTAGTGGCTGGCTGGCATGCTGTGCTTTCCTGTGAGACAGACAGCGGCTTCTGATAACCCACTCTGGTTAACAGTGCCATGCCATGGAATCCTATGTACTGACCCCTAGTTTGAGGATTTTCTTTGGCCCTTGTGCCTCTTTTTCACTTCTATCTCCTCTTGCAGGAGGGCAATTTTACAGCTATTAAAGGTAAAAGGACCCCTGACCATTAGGTCCAGTCATGACCGACTCTGGGGTTGCGGTGCTCATCTCGCTTTATTGGCCGAGGGAGCCGGCATACAGCTTCCGGGTCAGGTGGCCAGCATGACTAAGCTGCTTCTGGCGAACCAGAGCAGTGCACAGTAATGCCGTTTACCTTCCCGCTGTGGTGGTACCTATTTATCTACTTGCACTTTGATGTGCTTTTGAACTGCTAGGTGGGCAGGAGCAGGGACTGAGCAACAGGAGCTCACCCCATCGCGGGGATTCGAACCGCCGACCTTCTGATCGGCAAGTCCCAGGCTCTGTGGTTTAACCCACAGCACCACCCACGTCCCTTTTACAGCTATTAAGTGGAGCTTAATTTGAGCCCGGAACTTATTTTCTGTTCCAAGGCCTAGCCCTAGAATATGAAGTAGCTGGGTTTTTGTTTTAGTTTTAAAAGAACACCTCTATGCAAATACAAAGTAAATTTCCTGGTTCTGGGGCATGGGACGCTGCACACACCTCTTTCTCTCTCTTGGAACGAAGGCTAGAAACACTCCCTTTCTCTTAATTGGTAATAATTGCAGCGTAATATCTTGGCTGTTCTGTGCAATGTGATTGGCAGAACAAGAACCCTATATCCCCTTACCCTATTGAACTCAATGGGACTTTAACTTCTGAGTAGGCACGTATAGGATTGCCCTGCTAATATTTTACTCTTCTGCCATGCAAAGGAGGAATAACTCTGCTGCAGAAATCCCATTCTGACTGGGGTCCTACTCCTAATAGCCTAATGATGAACCCTGTCCTGGTCTCTATCCCTGCAGATCTCGAGCACTTTGTCCTGGAGCCTGTATGAGTTGTCCCGTCACCCGGAGGTGCAAACATCCCTCCACAAAGAAATTGCAGCAGTGATGAAGGGCAATGCCATCCCAACGGCAGCTGATGTAGCCCAAATGCCCTTGCTGAAGGCGGTGGTGAAGGAGGCACTGAGGTGAGCCTCATTTTGGGAACAGATGGGAGAGTACATGGGGAGGTTGCTTGCTGAGGTTGCTGGGGGAAGCATAAAATGTGACCAGGTCTGCCATTGCCTAGAATACCACTATCCCACCAACCTTATCCTGAGATTCCTGCATTGCAGGGGGTTGGACTAGATGACCCATGGGGTCCCTTCCAACTCTATTATTCTGTGACATTGGCCATGCTGGCTGGAACTGTTGGGAGCTCTATTCCCAAAAACATCAGCAGAGCACCAGGTCGAGAAAAGTCAGTCTAATCCTTTTAAAAGTTGCATTGAAGCTGACATTCAGGTGAGGACCAAGGATGGAGCCTTAGGCAGCTGTATAGGAAAAGGAGGCAGATTCCCTGTGATTTGGCCACTAGCATTCATCCTGATGATCCTAAAGGCCAGGAAGATTTAAACTTATCTGCTGCACTTTTCTAGCTCTGTGCACCTAAGTAAGAAAATCGGGTGCTTCCTTTGGGCTGCAACAGTTGCAGCAGCATAGTCACTTAGCCAGCTGGGAGATTTGCACTCAAACAGGAAAAGGTTAGGGAGCTGAGTAAACATTGCGACATGTTGTGGGGAATCAATTCCTTTATATTCACTTTGGCTGCTCTGTTTTCCTGCAGGTTGTACCCTGTGATTCCTGGCAATGCACGCGTCATCTCAGACAGGGACATCCAAGTGGGAGACTATCTGATCCCCAAAAAGGTGAGCGTGTTACAAAATTGGATGCAAAGAGGGGATGGGGACGGATGATAGCCATCGTTCTCTGGGTGGAGCTAAAGAGAAGCAGTAGGTTTAAGAAGGCAACATCCATTCTGGGATATACATGGCTCCTAAAGGGCCGTAGCTCAGTACTTGCTTTGTATGCAGAAGGTCACAGGTTCAATGCCCCAGCAGCTCCCAGAACGGCCAGCCAAGACTTGTGTCTGAAGTCCTGGATAGCCACTGCCAGTAGATGTAGACAATGCTGAGCTGACTGGACCACCATCAAGACTTGGTAGAAGGCATGTTCCTTGTTCATAAAGGAAGCAAGCCTGCGAAGTGTAGCTTGGCTTCCTTGCTTGAGTCCTCTGGAGCATTCTGGCTCTGCAGTGCATCTGCTTCTGGCACACTGTGGTCCTCAGCTGCATAGGTTGGTGGTGAGCAGATGGCCCTGGCAGGAGGGATTGCCTTGTCTTCTGCTTCATCCTACACAATGCTCCTCTGGCCTATGATGTGCAACTGCTCCTTTAGGTCAGCAATGCTGCAGGCAGAGAACTGCTGCAAATCTGGAGTAGGAAATCCCAACACTTACAATATCTGGCCAAGAAAACACGTGTGTGGATCAGGTGGTCATTGCTTGGAAGTGCTGGACATGCACTCAATCTGTGCAGGGTCCTGAAGAAGTCTTAAAAGCAAGCCTGGCAGGTGAACCCAAGTGAATGGAATATGCATCCTTTTAAAAAAATGCTTCTCAGCATCCTCTTGCAACATCTCAGGCACATAGGCATCCTCAGCAAACTGATGCACGTGCAAAGGGGTCCTTGCAGGAGGGAAAACTAGTGCAGGAGGAAGAGGAATGGCAGTAGAGATGCAGGCAGAATGAGGTTAAGGCTGCAGCGCAAAAGCTTTGCTCTCCAAATGAGAAAGGGAGGAAGCTGTTGAAGGAGGACTGGGATGAAGCTATGAAGGCATGCTTCTTAGGGATGGGTCTTTTGGCCATGTGCACCCTGACCTTAGGGTCCCTGGGCTGTTTCCTCATGATGTTCCCTTTCCCTGCTCTTTCAGACCTTGATCACCCTCTGCCATTATGCTACGTCACGTGACGCGAAGTACTTCTCCAATCCCAACTCATTCCAGCCAGAGCGATGGCTGCGAAAGGACAATGCTCACCACCCGTACGCCTCTATCCCCTTCGGCTTCGGCAAGCGCAGTTGCATTGGACGACGCATTGCAGAGCTGGAAGTGTATCTCGCCCTGTCTAGGGTGAGTGTCTGCAAGGAGAAAACCCTAGATCAATATTGATGGCCCCTAAGGGACTGTTTTCATCTTATGGAACTGAGACGCAGTGGGTGGGTTTCTCCCCAAAGCCCTGTTCTTGGAGGGACAAGAGGTTGCATTCACCTTCTGCCAGCTTTTACACCACCATCCCTCTTGCTGATCCTTCTTTAAAGGGACCAGCACAGTCAGGTAGAAGTTTGGCAGGAGCCAAATCTAGTGGGCCTAGATTTGCAAGGTTTCCTGAATCCCAGTGGAAAGTGAATGCATTCAGATCTTGTCTCTCTTGCCCTCTTCTGGGCAAGCTCCTTGATCATCTCCTTTGGCCTTTCTTCAAGATGACATCTTCGTTTTATGCCTTGTTGTTCCTTGCTCAGTAGCTGCCCTGCTAACAAGCCATCGCTCCTCTTGTCTTGCAGATCCTGATGCATTTTGAAGTGAAGCCAGAACAAGAAGGCCACATCGTGAGACCCATGACACGCACTCTGCTGGTTCCAGAGAAGGAAATCAATCTGCAATTTCTGAGCCGCTAATCAGGACGAAGCAGAACAACTGATGCTGGTCTTCCCATCAAAGCACACTAGACCTTGAGGCTGGGTGTGACAAAGCTAATCTTCTGGATTCTTTGGAGTCTGCTTGAAGAACGGCTGTAGAGCAGTGACATTGACTGAAGTCAGGCAAAGGGGCCACTGGTGCTTCCTCTCTTAAGTGGCACCCTCCGCTGTGTCTTGGAGGTCTTGCTAAAGGTGATTTCTCCAGAGCCAGAGTTTTCCAGCACATTATATAGAGTATCAATGTGCACTTAAAATAAACAGAGGGGAACTGTGGGAAGAGCAGTCTTGCTCTGAAACGTACCTGCTTTTCTCACTCAGTTTGATAGTTCCCAGAACTTTCGGGAAATCGGATGGAGAGCAAGGAGCCCAGTAACCCAGTGGCAGGTGTGACTGTACTGTATACCAAACTGCCAATGTGATATCTGTGCAACTGTGAGTTCATGTGTGCGTGCCCAATGCTCCATGACAGCAACCTCAAGGAAGGCCATCCAAAAACGAGGCAATACGGGCGAAGTTTTTGCATCTTCTCCACCGCAACATTGTCCATTAGGTGCCATTGGCATATGTAAATCGTCCATATTAGATCAGTGTTGGATCACTGTCAGAATGCAGTCACCCAGGTTATCTCTCGCTTGGATCTTGAAAGTGATATTTAGTTTCCTTCTCAGGGTGGAAAAGCTGGTTTCTAGATGCAGGGACAGTATTTATATCCCCACCCAGGTGTGTGAAAAGACCCCCAAAAGCAAGCCAAACTTCATTTCAAATTATATGTGTGTTTTTTAATCACTGAAGTTGAGGCAGTTATACAGATCTTCCCTGTTTGGAGCTGTGGGAATGGAGAACAGGAATGTATTTAAGAGCCTTATTATTTATTATTCTTAATATTGTTATTATGCTAATCTTTTGTATTTTAAATATAATCATTTATATTTAATACCCTTCCCCTACATATTTATATTTTTATAACCTATAAATTATGTGTACAAATGTTCTGTATTTTAAAAACAGCTGCATCAGAACAGTTCCTGTAACCAAAGCTGTCTACCTTAAAGGCTGTTTCTTTGGTGCTATGTTTAAATGTTATTTATTATCTCTGGATAATAAACATGAACTGGTTTTTTTAAAAATCTGACTTGTTTATCTGTGACTTTGAGCTGAAACGCCAAACAGAGAGATTGTGATTGATTGATTGATTGATTGATTGCACTTTTGATCCCACCTTTCCTCCACGTCGCTCAAGGTGGCATACATCGTTCCCCTCCTCTATTGTAACTTCACAACAACCCTGTAAGGTTGGGTAGGCTGAGAGTGAGTTACTGGCCCACAATCACCCAGTGAGCTTCGTAGCTGAGTAGGGATTTGAACTCTGGTTTCCCTGGTCCTAGTTCCAACACTCAGCACCACACTGACTCTCTAATGGTAATGGCTGGGTGAGCATTATCTAGTCTGGAAACTTGAAATTTGCTTTCTAGCAACTTCTCCTTATGGTCTCCTTATGCTTGTGAGTGTTATAGCGGGTCACTGATGGTTAACTCCCAGCACCCATCACAGTGCAACTCCCAAGGTGGCCAAGCCATCATGGTTAAACTGAAGTGGCAGACGTAATTCTAAAAGAGTTCCAACATTACAAAACAGCTCATGACTTGTTCTCTCCTACACCTTATCATTAACCAGTGTGCCAAAAAGCTTTTTCCTCCTACAGAGTTCCATGGAGCAGCCACTCACAGTGCAAAATCCTTTCCCTTCCCCACCCGTAGTGTAGTTATACCAAGTCTGTCTAGGTTAGCGCACCCGACAAACTGAGCCCATTTTTAAACCCCAAGGAAATGCACCACGGCGGGCTCGGAAGGGCTGGCACCCACATCCAGGAAACCTGGGCAGTTGCTGAAGCCCCAGTGCCCAAGCAGGACCCACAGCTGACCCCTGCCCTGAGCCAGGAGGCTGGCTCTGACAAACCCTTAAATTCCCACCCCCCGCGCTGTAGCCTCACTCTGGGTCAATGTGAATGGCAGATAGACCCAGCCACCCAATGGTTGCAGCATTGCTGCTCTCCATCACTGCCCATAGCTGTCAACTTACAGATTTGAAAATAAGGGACCAGCAGCCTCGAAAATAAGGGATCAGCAGCCAAAATAAGGGATTTTAGTCTACCAGCTGAAATACGAAGTTAAAAGGGACCAGATAATTTTGGAGAGCAGCGCCGGTTTTTAGCCCTTCGTTTCCAGAGGCTGCTGCTCAAGACACCAGCCGATGAAACACTGCAATTAAATAACTACAAGCAGCAACCGCTTTTCGCGCAAAACGAAGTCCAAGCTATGAAGATGCTGCTGCAGTTCTGTATCTTTTCTCTTGTGTTCCATCTGCAGCTCCCAGTTTCATCAGGTGGGGCGGGAGGAAGGGGGGGAATAGCGCCCAAAGTAAACCGCAGATCAGACCATCTATGCTAGTCTACCACTACAAATCTATGGGAGAAGCGCTTGCGGTCCTTCCTCCGCTTTCCCCCGCTATGGTTAGCCCTTGGGACACCTGCCCGCACCTCCGCCTCCTCCTCCTCTCTCTGAACTGCTTTTTCTATGGTTGCCCTCGCTCTCCTCTCAAGGCTCCTCAGCAATTCATAGGTCGCGCCAGGCTGCCCATCTCATCCAGGTCCTTCAGCGGTGCAGCCGCAGTATGGCCTAGTGGGAGCGGCAGCAGCAGGCAGAGGGGAGGCCCCAGGCAGAGACGCTCAGTTTGGCAGCCGCGAGGAGGATGGCAGCGGAAGGGCCCAAGGCGCCCGCCAGTCCCGGCGGGGAGGGGCTCCCGGGGGTTGAGGCTGGTGAGAGGAGGCTGGAGGGGGGTGGGCTTGGCAGCCAAGCAACACAGTTGGAGCCTCCCTCCTCCCTGGCCGGCAGGAAGGGGGGAGGGAGAGGAGCTGCTTCCTTTGAAACCCAGGAAATTTACGGGACATCATCAATAAGGGACAGCAGCGGGACACGGCGCTGGGATAAGGGAGTTTCCCGCCAAATAAGGGACGGTTGACAGCTATATCACTGTCTCCACATCAGACAGTGGAGCCACGCCCCCTGGATCCACCCCTCTCTGGTAAGGCAGTGCAGTGCAACAGGGGCAGGAAAAGAAAGGCTTGTATAAAGGGGAAATAGCACCATCTGAAGCAGAGTGTTAATAAGAGGCCAAGACTTGGGATAAATAAATAATATAAATAAATTTTTATTTATACCCCGCCCTTCCCGGTTCAGAAAACCGGGCTCAGGGCGGCTAACAACAAATTTAAAACACTTAATTGATGCAACAAAAAACAGCATAAAACGGGAATAACAATAAATTCAGAATTCAAAAATCAATTTAGGGGGGAAATACATCCAATAAGCATTAGATAATCCCCAGGGCTAGCTGGCTGAATTGGTCCTACTTGGGCCAGCGAGGAGACCAGGGGAGAATTAGCTGTGGGATCCCAGAGTGGGTAATCTTCATAAAAGGGGAGGGGGAGGGAAGGAAGGGGAATAAAAGATCAGGCTAAGTTCAAACTGAAAACCAGGCGGAATAGCTCTGTCTTACAGGCCCTGTGGAAGGAAGTTAAATCCTGCAGGGCCCTGGTCTTATGGGACAGAGCATTCCACCAGGTTGGAGCCATCACTGAGAAGGCCCTGGCCCTGGTGGAGGATAATCTGACTTCCTTAGGGCCCGGGACCTCTAAACTATGATTATTCATGGACCTTAAGGTCCTCTGCGGAGCATACCAGGAGAGGCAGTCCCGTAAATACAAGGGCCCTAAGCAATAAGCAGTGTCCAGGCTACTCCTGCTATCTCTGATTCAAAGCACACAGATGCCAAGTGGTGCAGACGTCCCCTTGCCTGGGCGAAGCTGGAACATGATTCAACTGCCTTTCCTGCTGGCTGTTCCTTCCAGTCTTTTATAGTGCCTACTTGCTGGAAACATCTATTGAGGAAAGCTCAGCATCTAAACATGCCCATACCAGAACCTTGTGTTACTGTAGCGATACTTTGCACTCAGACTTGCCCTTCATCCCTTGTAGGGAGACAAAGACAAAGAGATGGTGGCTATTTACTTTACTTCCTTGTGTGTTGGACATATCACTGGGAAACCCCCGTGCAGCCATAAGCAAACTCGGCCCTCCAGATGTTTTTGGACTACAAATCCCATCATCCCTAGCTAACAGGACCAGTGGTCAGGGATGATGGGAGTTGTAGTCCCAAAACATCTGGAGGGTCGAGTTTGCCTATGCTTGCCCCTGTGTGTGTGTGTGTGTGTGTGTGTGTGTGAGAGAGAGAGAGAGAGAGAGAGAGATGAGAATGAGAGGAAGGGAGAGAGGGAGGATTTATTTAATGCTTTCATAAAATCATAGAATTGAATAATAGACTAGTAGTTGGAAGGGACCCCAGGGGTCATCTAGTCCAACCCCCTGCAATGCAGGAATCTCAGCTAAAGCATCCCTGGCAGTTGGCCATCCAACCTCTGCTTAAAAACCTCCAGTGAAGGATAGTCCACAACCTCTAGTGTCGAACAGCTCTTACTGTCAGAAAGTTCTTCCTGATGTTTAATCGGAAACACCTTTCTTGTAACTTGAATCCATTAGTTCTGGTCCTACCCTCCACAGCAGGAGAAAACAAGCTTTCTCCATCTTCCATGTGACAGCCCTTTAGATAATTGAATGTGGCTATCCCATCTCCTCTCAATCTCCTCTTCTGCAGGCTAAACATACCCAGCTCCCTCAACCGTTCCTCATAAGACTTCGTTTCCAGGCCCTTTATCATCACCCGCCTCTGCACACCTTCCAGCTTGTCAATATCCTTCTTAAATTGTGGTGCTGAGAACTGGACACAGTATTCCAGGTGTAGTCTGACCAAGGCAGAATAGAGCAGCACAGTACTATTTTTTAAAAAAAATGATATTTATTAAAGTTTCACAAAGAAAGAATCACATCAACAAAAAAGAAAAATTCAAGAATAAAAAGAAAATTACACAATGCAAAATACAAAAAGAAAAAAGAAAAAACAGTTAAAAACAATTCCCTCTTTTCATCACTACTTTTACATTTACTTGTTTCCCGGACCTCCTCATACCTCCCTCTTTTGTATTCCAATTCAGTTTGTTAGTCCAGCAATTTCTTTCCCTCCTTTTTAATCCCAATCCTTAATCTTAATATAATATAACATTAAATTTTTACCTATTAAAAACCAATTTTTCCATTCTTTTAACCTTTTTAATCCTAACCCTTAATCTTGATATATTTATAACTTTAAAGCCTGTACAGCTAGAAGCCACTTAATTTCAATCCAACTTCACTCTAACATTCATTAATTTTGCAATATTTCTGTAAATAATCTTTGAATTTCTTCCAATCTTCTTCCACCGACTCTTCTCCCTGGTCACGGATTCTGAGCAGCACAGTACTATTACTTCTCTTTCTTTCTTTTTTTTAATGATATTTATTAAAATTTCAGAAACAAAAAATTACATAATTAAAAAGAAAAGAAACAAGAGAAAAAATAAAAAAGAGAAAAAACATACAAAATACAAAGTACAGAAAAAAAAACACTTAAAAACAAATCAATCCTTCCGTATCTTACATTTCATTTCCTTGCTTCCCTGACCTCCTCTCACCTCCCTTTTTTGTATTCCAGTTCAGTTGGTTAATTCAGCAGTTCCTTTCCCTCTTTATTTTTGACTTAGTCCTTTAACTTAATATATTATAGCTTTAGATTCTCACCTATTAACAACCCATTTTTACATACACCTTTATGACATTGCTGCTAAAACCACTTAACTTCATTCTGACATCATTCTAACATTCATTAATTTTGCAATATTTCTGTAAATAGTCTTTAAATTTCTTCCAATCTTCTTCCACCGACTCTTCTCCCTGGTCTCGGATTCTGCCAGTCATTTCCGCTAGTTCCATATAGTCCATCACCTTCATCTGCTATTCTTCCAGAGTGGGTAAATCTTGTGTCTTCCAGTGTTTTGCAATAAGTATTCTTGCTGCTGTTGTGGCATACATAAAGAAAGTTCTATCCTTCTTTAGCACCAATTGGCCGACTATGCCCAGGAGAAAGGCCTCTGGTTTCTTCAAGAAGGTATATTTAAATACCTTTTTCATTTCATTATAGATCATCTCCCAGAAAGCCTTAATCCTTGGGCACGTCCACCAAAGGTGAAAGAATGTACCTTCAGTTTCTTTACATTTCCAACATTTATTATCGGGCAAATGATAGATTTTTGCAAGCTTGACTGGGGTCATGTACCACCTGTAAATCATTTTCATAATATTCTCTCTTAAGGCATTGCATGCCGTAAACTTCATACCTGTGGTCCATAACTGTTCCCAGTCAGCCATCATTATGTTATGTCCAACATCTTGTGCCCATTTAATCATAGCAGATTTCACCGTTTCATCCTGAGTATTCCATTTCAACAGCAAGTTATACATCTTTGACAAAATCTTAGTTTTGGGTTCTAACAGTTCTGTTTCTAATTTTGATTTTTCCACCTGGAAGCCAATTTTCTTGTCCGAATTATATGCCTCCATTATCTGATAATAATGAAGCCAATCTCGCACTTTGTTTTTTAGTTTCTCAAAACTCTGCAATTTCAATCTATCTCCCTCTTGTTCCAGAATTTCCCAATATTTCGGCCATTTGGCCTCCATATTGAGCTTTTTCTGTGCTTTCGCTTCCATCGGTGACAACCACCTTGGGGTTTTATTTTCCAATAAATCCTTATATCTTTATTACTTCTCTTTCTTGGAGGTGAGAGGTAGCAGCATTTAATGACCATTCACAAACTTTTTATTGATAATAATCAGCTAAATAGTTTGAGGATCTATACAACTGTGTAACATGCAGAAAACAGCATTTTTAGAGAAATCAAAGACTGGAACTGAGGGAAGTTGGGGGTGGGTGGGTTCTGTGGGGGGGGGAGGGAGGGGGAGGGAGGAAAAATGGGGAGGAAATAAGGATGATATGTTTCTGGATAATATGTTTTGTTTTAATTTTGAATAAAAAAGTTATTAAAAAAAAAGAGGTAGCAGCATCTTTGCTGAGAACATTTAGCACCTTTATTTCATAATTCCATTTACTTCATAAAATTAATACACCGCAATTTACAAAAAAAGGATAAAACAATAAGACTATTACTAAAAAAATTACAACCATAATTTAAGCCATATGGAAAATTAAACCACAATAGAACAGACCTTTGAAGTTTTGAATACAAAACTCACAAATAAAGATGAGAAGCCATGTGATTTGTGACCTGGCTGAGTTCCCGCATTGTCATGCCCAGGAAAGCAAATCTCACGAGTAGTGAATCATCACTTCTGGAAACAGGGAGTGTATCAGGTTATGAAAGGTAGCATATCATTTGGGGAGCTGGTATGCAATTCAGATACACCCTCTGGCAGTGGTTTCCTGCACACCACTTGCGCTAGCTCCTTTCTGCATCGTCCTCTCAACTTTTAACAAAGAGCTGTTCAAAAGACCTTAAGAATACTTTGCAACTGTGTAGAAGGTGTTGTTGTTTAGTCGTTTAGTCGTGTCCGACTCTTTGTGACCCCATGGACCAGAGCACGCCAGGCACTCCTGTCTTTCACTGCCTCCCGCAGTTTGGGCAACAGATATAAAAGGGATGTTAATGAACGCAGAGAGATCTTTCAGGTGGCAACTGCGCTGAAGAATAAGGCAAGGCCAGAGGTGTGACCTTGCTTACCCTATCGCATCCATCGAAATAAAACGTTAGGTCCTTCCCTCCTCACATGGACCAGTGCAAGCACAGGCGCACAGATTGCATTTGCAATTTTTACACTATTTAGCGCAGCCTGCTGCTGTTTTAGGATATTTGTGTTTTAAATGCATTGTACCGCTTTATGTTGTGAGCCTCCCAGAGAACGATGTTCTGTAAATAACAGTAACTAAATAGATGAAGCTATGCAGCTCTGATCACGCAGGTGATGTTCATGACAGGCGTCCTAGCTTGGAATGCCCCAGGCAACCACCACCTTCGTTCGTGCCACACCTCATAGGATGTGATTGATAGTTACACATATCCCTGGAGGAGAGCGACGGGTTTCTACATGGATTAGCTGGGAGTTTACAGTTTAGGTGAAAATTGAAGTCCCATGCCCTCGTGTGACCGAAACCATTTCCTTTGTTCCACATATTTCCGCCCTGCGTGTGGAGGCCCTGGGCTGCCCAGATGACAAGACCTCCTCTCCTCTTGGTCTCACTGATGTGGTCCAAAGGAAAGTAGAACAATATGTTTGGCACCAGTTGGGCTGCAGGAGTTGCTGGAAGGAGATATACAAGGCACCATCAAATTGTCTTAGGGACTCCATGAAGATGATGTACAGATGGTACACAACACCAGTCCAGTTAGGGAAAATGTACAAAACTAGTTCAAATGTATGTTGGAAGTGTAAGGAAAAGGAGGGGACATTTTATCATATGTGGTGGGATTGTAAGGTAATTAAAAAAATCTGGGAAATGATTTACAACGAATTGAAGAAAATGTTCCGTTTAACATTTGTTAAAAAACCCGAGGCATTTTTGTTGGGGATTGTAGGGAAAGACCTGCCAAAAAAGTTGAAAAACATCTTCATGTATGCGACAACGGCCGCGAGAGTTCTGGTAGCACAAGGATGGAAGACTGAAGAAACCCCAACTAAAGAATCATGGCAAGAAAAATTGACGGACTACGCAGAACTGGCAAAATTGACATATAAGCTACGGGACAAGGATTACTGTGACTTTAAGGATGAATGGGAACCCTTTACAAAGTATCTGAAGATGCAACAAAGCGAACTGGACTCCTTGGCAGGTTTTGAATAAACATTCACAAACCTTTTATTAATAATAATCAGCTAAATAGTTTGAGGATCTATACAACTTTGTAACATGCAGAAAACAGCATTCTTAGAGAAACCAAAGACTGGAACTGAGGGAAGTCGGGGGGTGGGGTGGGGGGTGGGGTTTTGTGTGGGAGGGGGGAGGGAGGAAAAATGGGGGGGGGAACAAGGATGATATGTTTTTGGATAATATGTCTTGTTATAATTTTGAATTTAAAAAAAAAATTGTCTTAGGGACTCCACTCTGGATTTGTGTAATATTTACTCCATAGCCTTTTCTTCTCCTGAAGATACCATGCAAGAATGTGGAGGCTTAGGATCAGAGTTTTCTTCCCTGGGATGGGCTACATTCCCAGGTTGATGAGCGCCATTTCTTAGTCGCACAGGAACTTCCGGGGGAGGTGCCTCCGGTAATGGCGGAATTCCTCTGACCGGGAGGAATCTGCTCCGTGGGAATCTGGGTCTGGCCGCCACGGCGAAGGCGGAGACCCGTTAAAATCACAGGCGGGAGAAGCCTGTGAGCGTGGGATTCGGCGGGCACCTTTTGCGCCTTCCCCACTCGCGGGGAACCCGGTTTTTGGGGCTCCGGAGCGACGTGGGGTGAGCGGCGCGGTGCATCAAATTGTCTGCTTCTTCCACTGAGCAAAGCCGCATAGCTGTTGCCGGAGAGCACTGACCTTTTCCTGTGGACAATTTGACATTAAAGTAATTACCCGTGAGTAGAGCTGAAGCGGAAGAATTGGATTTCTAAATGTTTAATTTGGTATCGTAACGGGGAGGTTCAAAACAGGAAGTCCGCCTTCCCCTTTTGTAAATTGACTGAGGCAATGAAGTTGCAAGCTGGAGTCCTGGAAAGCCTTTTGTAAAAGATTAAATTTCCATCGGTAAAGAACATTAAACCCCCTCTTGGAGGCAGGAGAAGAGAGGGGGAAGTTGCAGATTGAGTATGCCTGTGGGAGAGAGCGAAGAGATTTAAAACACCGCCGCTCTGACCCTGGAAACGGGCTGCTAGCAGGACTGACGTATTTTGGAATGTTCATTGATAGCATTTAGAACGTTCATTGACAGCTAGTTAAACAAGAGAAATACATTGTTTCTACAGAAATCACCTTCTCCACCATTGGACCCATTACTGGTCTCGTTCGCTCAATCCACCAGAGCCTGTTTTCACATGCAAGAAAAGTCCCTAACTCACCGAGGGTTTGAGACCCATCAGGTACCCTCACCTGGTTTAGCCAGCCAATCCAAGTCATTCCTGGGGTATGACCACTGTTGGAAGTAGACAGCTTCAAGGAGCCACAGATGAGAGCTGAGGGCAGGGTGCAGACCAAAGGTGGACAAAGAACTCCAGAAGGAGCACAACATGTCCCCCACCAGAGGTACTACCCCTCCCCTAACATGCCATACACCAGGAGTGACAGCTTGGCCATGGATACCCGGGGCTATGGGTACTAGTGCATGGCCCTAGTGTTGAAATTTGTGGGTGCCTGGCCTAATCATGGGGAATTTTGTGGGTGCTCAGGCACTCAGGGAGCCAGCACCTATGCCATACACCCCAACATTTCTTTATCTGTTTGTTCATTAGATTTACAGCCTGCCCTTCATTCAAAGGAGCCCAGGGCAGCAGTACTGATTTATAGCGATTGATGCTGATAACAATGGAACACTGAATGGGAATGAACATCAATGGAGGCTGTTGCTGCTGCAGCCACAACACCTGGGCCTTCACCGGCTTGGGAACGGCCCAGCAGCCATTTCCCAGGGAGGCTGCAGCAAATCACAAGTTCAACAATTCTCTACCTCAGCAAATTGATGGTGGTGAGACCCTGCAAGCACAGGCTTGGTGTGCTTACTGCAGAAACATTTTTTTCCCTTGGAACAGGCGGGGGCTAGGTAAAGGTGCTGGATTTTGGCTGCCAAAGGATCCCACTGGTTGCTGTGAAGTGACTTGCATGGATCCGGCCCTTTTTCTCGCTCTCCTTGAGGCTCTTCCTCCTGTCTTCTAGAGCACAGCCAGAGAAGATTGTGATCATTTCCTCTTTCCTCTTGGCACAGTTTAAGCAACTGAGGTGCCTGCTCTCCATGGATTGAGGCCTACCTCCCCTCCAGGCATCCTTGGCTCCTTTGGGCCTGGGAGGCCATTTACACATCATCGCAACAGGGGATGGGGAAAGAGGATAAACGAGGGCACATTCCCATTAAATGCGGACATGTTATATGTGTAGATGCAGATATAGAAATAGTTACTCAAGCCCTTCTGCGTGCACCATCAAGGGGGGGAACTGGGACCAAGGGACCGCCCCGTCTTCGATCCAGGAGCTAACTGTGGACTGGTATCTTCAATGCCCTTCCTGCTCTCCTTTCTTAGAGTCATTTATCTTTAAACCAGACTTATACTGGACAGCTGTCCAAACAGACGATGTGCTCCAGTAGAGGACTGTCCTCTGGAAGCCCATCAAATAGAGGACTTGCCTCTGGAACAAAGCAGTCCACATGCCCAGCCTCTTCAAAAGGTCATCGTTCTTAAAATGGAGACAAGAGCTGTTGCCTGAGAAGATGTGAGCTTGCTGTGTGCACACCATTCCTTTAAAGCACATTCAAAGGATGCTCTTTCCCTCAAAGAATTCTGGGAACTGTAGTTTACTCCTCAGTTCCCAGCAAACCTTGGCAAACCACAATGCCCATAATTCTTTGAGGGGAAAGAAAGCATATACAGTGGTACCTCAGGTTAAGTACTTAATTCGTTCCGGAGGTCCGTTCGTAACCTGAAACTGTTCTTAACCTGAAGCACCACTTTAGCTAATGGGGCCTCCTGCTGCTGCCGTGCTGCCAGAGCCCGATTTCTGTTCTTATCCTGAAGCAAAGTTCTTAACCTGAAGCACTATTTCTGGGTTAGCTGAGTCTGTAACCTGAAGCGTATGTAACCTGAAGCGTATGTAACCCGAGGTACCACTGTTATGTGCACACAGACTCAACATTGCCACTGCAGAACTCAGGAGGAAGGCACCTTGGTGTGAAGGCAACAGATTAATCCACTTCCGATTTGATCCACTTCAGTTCCACAAACCTGAAGTTCTGGTTATGTGCTTGGATCCCTCCTGCAAAACGCAGTCTGCATGCACCTTGAGTTGCCGTTTACTATCGCTTTTCTAGCTCTGTGATATTATGCACGGGCTCTTTGAATAAACCGTCTCCTTGGATCTCATACAAGTGTCCTTCCTATGGTCCAAAGCAAAGAGTAACAGGATGCCACAATAAGACTGTGGTTAATAAATCTACAGTGAATCTTTATTGCCCCTCTCTTTTTTTCTCTCTGACACATGCTGCCTCTTGCTGCTGCTGACAAGGCAACGTTCTGGTGAGAGGAGGGCAGGGAAGGAGTCCGCCTGTCGTCCCTGCTGGAAAGGTGAAGGAAGGGCCATTGGAAACGATGCGCATCGTTCTTGTGCCAGAGGGATCAGAGCCAAGTGTAAGAGGTAGGAAGGGAGGTACGGAGAGGTTGTGAAAGGGCACGAGCAGGAATGGAAAAAGAGAACCAATAGCTTGCAGCTGCTGCTTCACCTACCTCTAACCTGCTTTGTGTGCAACCAAAGTAGCTTAGTTGTTCCTATTTGGATACATTGAAACCATCCCCAAACGCCTGATTTATCAAGAAAATACTAGGATGTAACAAGTTGGTTTGGGTGTGAACACCCCTGTTTTATATTATGTGTGAGCTTGCCAATTAACCAGGAAAACAACAACAACAAAAAAACCCTGGCCTGCTCCACTTCTGCACCTTTTAATAGCAATGTAAATGATAAAGATGCCTTTTGCCTGCTGAGAGAGCAGCATTTTTTGGCTGCTATGGGACGCGGGTGGCACTGTGGGTTAAACCACAGAGCCTAGGACTTGCTGATCAGAAGGTCGGCAGTTCGAATCCCCAAGACATGGTGAGCTCCCGTTGCTCGGTCCCTGCTCCTGCCAACCTAGCAGTTCAAAAGCACATCAAAGTGCAAGTAGATAAATAGGTACCGCTCCAGTGGGAAGGTAAATGGCGTTTCCGTGCACTGCTCTGGTTCGCCAGAAGCGGCTTAGTCATGCTGGCCACATTACCCGGAAGCTGTATGCTGGCTCCCTCGGCCAATAAAGCGAGATGAGCGTCGCAACCCCAGAGTCGGCCACGACTGGACCTAATGGTCAGGGGTCCCTTTACCTTTACCTAATGTCTTCAGACAAAGGGCAGGTGTCTCTGTAGCAGCAGGACACCTGCTTTGCATGCAGAAGGGCTTGAATTCAAACCCTGATGGGCTCTCCAGGAAGGGCTGGGAAAGATTCTGGCCTGAAACTCTGCGGTCAGTGCAGATGGTGGTGAGCTAGAGGGAGCAATGGTTTGATCTGGAATAAGGCAGCTTCTCATGGGCTTCCTAAGCTGCTGGTAAAAGCTGATCAAACAGTGTCCTCAGTGGTTATCCCTGGGCATGCAAACCATCCCAACAAAGTGGACGGTAAATCCATACAATACCACTGTCGTAGAAGCAAACACAGTGGAACTATAAACTGCACCACTTGAAGCAGCATTCCTTGGGACATACATAAAAGGCTTTTAGAAAAGGCAGGGCAAATTCATGGAGGGAAAGGTTGCTAAGCAATGAGCGTCATTCCTTCTGTTTCCTATGATCACTGCATACTGGCAGCGAGGGATGGAAAGGTCTGACAATTTCAGTTCTCTCAGCTTCTCATTTTTTTCCAGTCTTAAATTCAGTTTGCCACATTTCTGCCATAATTTTCAATTTTCTCTTCAGCATTTTAGTGGGAAATTCCTCCTAATAAGACCATTTTGGCATGCGGTTTTGACTAATGTCCATATCTTTGCTAGAAATCTCTCCTATTTTCTGCATGCTTTCTCCTCATATGTTTGTTGTTGTTTAGTCGTTTAGTCGTATCCGACTCTTCGTGACCCCATGGACCAGAGCACGCCAGGCACTCCTGTCTTCCACTGCCTCCCGCAGTTTGGTCAAACTCATGCTGGTAGCTTCGACAACACTGTCCCACCATCTCGTCCTCTGTCGTCCCCTTCTCCTTGTGCCCTCCATCTTTCCCAACATCAGGGTCTTTTCCAGGGAGTCTTCTCTTCTCATGAGGTGGCCAAAGTATTGGAGCCTTAGCTTCACAACCTGTCCTTCCAGTGAGCACTCAGGACTGATTTCCTTAAGAATAGATAGGTTTGATCTTCTTGCAGTCCATGGGACTCTCAAGAGTCTCCTCCAGCACCATAATTCAAAAGCATCAATTCTTTGGCGATCAGCCTTCTTTATGGTCCAGCTCTCACTTCCATAAATCACTACTGGGAAAACCATAGCTTTGACTATACGGACCTTTGTTGGCAAGGTGATGTCTCTTGCTTTGTAAATATTGGTTGGAAAACTGCGTTGAAAAATTCAGACAGCTGTGAATTTCAAAGGATGACTGCGTTTCCATTCTCATATTGTTTTGGAACGTGCAAATTTGAATGATTTGGCCTTAAATGTGAACCAAATTGATTTCTCCCCGATTCCTTTGGGCAACCATATGGCTGTATATTGTACAAGGGCCAACAGGAGGTAGCAAACTCCCCAAACCCAGAAATCTTCTTAAATTATTGTATATGAATTTTTTGTGTGTCATTTTTGAGAACAATTGGGTTTATCCTTTCTCTGATAGAAACAAGCCAACTGCCATGTCAATTAATATTACATATAAAGGAACTCTTGTACATTATATATATTCTGATTACATATCCTCTTCTCATAATGTTTCATCTCTGATTTGAAGGAATGTGATTGGGTACAGGGGTATAATCAAACTAAATTTGATTATACTCCCTGTATTATACTCACCTTGCTTTCTTATGTAGCTGAAAGGCACCATCCATGTGCATATAGACCCATTTGCTAAATACAGAATAAACACCTATTAAAAACATATTTGTTCAGGAATTTGCTGTCTGCTAATTTTTCCTGGCTGTTAATCGCATTGCTTGGCCATTTGTTTCAGTATTTTGAATGGGACAAACCAACAAACAAATAAAAGAGGGAGGTATCAGCAGGTTCAAGGAAACCCCAGTTTTCAGAAGTTTTTATTTTTTTTATTTTTTTAAGATTAAGGGGGAAACCCTAAGTGGGAGGATCCCAAAATAGCCCAATTTGTCCAGTGCACATTTAGTTGCCTTGGGAAGCTAACTGAATTTTTGTGGGGAAATGGAAAAGCAGGAGAGAGAAGGAACCACATAAAATATCTCAAACAGTAGAATTCCATGCTGCAGTATTTTGCAGCTCCCCTTCTTAGCCGTAATAAGTGTGTTGCACCTGTTCGGTGGCAGCATTCTTGCAATTACCAGTTGATGGGGACAAGCAATAGAAGACGGCTGTCTCCATCATCCTTTACTTGCGAACTTCCCAGGGATTATTACGGGGAGAGCGACGCTGTAGTAAAGATTTCACCCGAGCTCCCTTGTCCCCACCAGGGCTCCTGTGTCTCTGTCTGCATGAAAAGGTATAAGTGCCAAAGGTGCACCTCCCATGCTGTGGGGGGGGGGGAGAGATGCACCTGTTGAATAGCCACAGCATAGCGCTGCAAGGATGGGGGGGAAACCTGGGAGACATGATGAACTACAGTGGTACCTTGGGTTAAGTACTTAATTCGTTCCGGAGATCCTTTCTTAACCTGAAACTGTTCTTAACCCGAAGCACCACTTTAGCTAATGGGGCCTCCTGCGGCTGCCACGCCGCTGAAGCATGATTTCTGTTCTTATCCTGAAACAAAGTTCTTAACCTGAAGCACTATTTCTGGGTTAGCGGAGTCTGTAACCTGAAGCGTATGTAACCTGAAGCGTATGTAACCTGAAGCGTATGTAACCAAAGGTACCACTGTACTCCGTTAGGAATGCATCCTGTCAACCTGCAGTGTGTCCGTCTTTTTTTTTTTTTTTTACGTTTGGCTATGGGAAGAACTTCGCTTACAGGGAACGCTGAGCGAAGGGGAGGTGGCATTTGCAAATGTCTCTCCAGGGGGGGAAAGGAGCAGTGACGTCCACATATGGTTGAATGGGCATCAGAGGGACGTTGCTTTGTAGCAGGACCGGCTCATTTAGAGTCCAGAGTCCCAGAGAATTGACGTCAGCTAGTCAGCTATTTCTCTCTCGCCCTCGCCCTCGCCCTCCCTCAACAGCACTCCTACGGTCCACGGTGTGGCATTAACAGGCTCGGAAGGGCAGCTTGGGAAATGTCAAGTAGCATCTTTTAGGCGAGCTTGGCTGGTTAACCATTACGCAGAGGGTTTTGTCCAACGTCGCCACGGCTGAGCTTTCCGGTGACCTGCCATAGGATACCGTCAGTGGAAAGATGGAGTGTAGGGATTCTGTCCCCGGCTCAAGGCAGGGGGTGACCTTTTCTTTTCTTTTTTAAATTTTTATTGATTTTAACATATAAATTATAAAATGTACCACAAAACATACAATCTTTTTAGACTTCCATCAGCACTTCTGATGATCCACCGTTTTAACCACTTCTTATGCATTTCTTAACTTTATATTGCCTTTACATCTCTTAACAAATCATCCTTCCCCTTCTCCAATTTTGCAATACTTCCAATAATACTCCTCACAAAACTTCTGGCAAACCTACAAACGTCGTCTGATCTTCACAAATACTTTTCAAGTAGTCCGTAAATTTACTCCAATCTTCCGTGAATTTCTGGTCCCGCCGGTTTCGAATCCTTCCTGTTAGTTTATCTAGTTCTGCATAGTCCATTAACTTCATCCTCCATTCTTCAATCGTCGGTAATTCTTCTTGCTTCCATTTATGGGCCAGTAATATTCTTGCTGCTGTTATTGCATATAAAAAGAGCTTACATTCCTTTCTATTTATATCACTCCCCACAATGCCCAGTAAAAATGCTTCTGGTTTCTTTATGAATGTATATTTCAACATTTTTTTCATCTCATTATATATCATCTCCCAGAAGCATTTCACCTTTTTACATTCCCGCCACATGTGATAAAATGTTCCCTCTTTTTCTTTACATTTCCAACATTTATTACTGACTCTATACATTTTCGCTAACTTGACAGGTGTAATATACCATCTATACATCATTTTCATCACATTTTCTTTTAGGGCATTGCATGTAGTAAATTTTAAACCTTCTTTCCATAATTTTACCCAATCACTCAGCTGTATATTATACCCAAAATCTTTGGCCCAGTGAATCATAACGGACTTAACCTCCTCCTCCTTCAAATGCCATTCAAGCAGCAGTTTATACATTTTAGACAAAATTTTAGAATCAGGCAGGGGGTGATCCTTTCAACTTGGTTATCTGTCTCCCAAATAAGCTAGGCCTCACAGATCATCTTTTGATATGCATTTTGATATCAAGTGTGGCGCAAGCAGCATCCTGCGTTTGACAAATAAGACGCAGGCACTGCCCACCCCCTAGCCTTTGACGTCATTAGCCATATAGATCGTTTCTCTGCAAATTAGAAGAGGCAGTTGAGAACCCTGGCATAATATAACGGTGAAGGATACAATCTTGAGGGATCACTGGTTGAAATCTAATCTTGGCCTCGAATTCACAAGGGTGACTCAGGGCAGCAACAAGCTACAGTGGTACCTTGGTTTTCAAACGCCTTGGTAGTCAAACAACTTGGAACCCAAACACTGCAAACCTAGAAGTGTTTCAGTTTGCGAACTTTTTTCGGAAGCCGAACGTGCTCCGTTTTGAGTGCTATGCTTCCGTTTTGAGTGCCACACTTCCGTTATGAGTGTTACGCTGAGGTCTGTCTGTTTTTGCTATTTATTTTGCGTTTTTGTGGCTTTGTGTTTTTGTGACCGTGTGGAACCCAGTTCAGCTACTGACTGATTGATTGTGTGACTGGAGTACATTGTTTATTACTTTCATTTTATGGATCAGTGGTCTCGTTAGAAAGCAAAATTCATATTAAATTGCTGTTTTAGGGGTTGTTTTTAAAAGTCTGGAACGGATTAATCCATTTTGCATTACTTTCTATGGGAAAGCGCGCCTTGGTTTTGGAATGCTTTGGTTTTGGAACGAACTTCCAGAACGGATTAAGTTTGAGAACCAAGGTACCACTGTACTGCTTCTCGTTCTCAGTGCTGCCGATTGAAACATGGGGATAATCATACTGGTCTACCTCACAGCGTTGTTTCAAGGATTTTTTTTGGGGGGGGGTCCCCTGCTTTGCATGCATACCCCCTCACAGGTTTGTGATGATTAAGCAGCGTATAAAATTGTTGTGGAGTGGTTGGATGCAGAGAAATGGTGGGAGGAACCAGTTGGGGAACCCGCAAAGGAAGAAGGCTCAGAGCGAGGGGAATGGTGGTGGCGGCTACCAGGGTTTAGTGAGCTGGGAGAGTCTGTGGCAGAGAGCAGTCAAGAATCAGAGGCAGAAGCTGCAGCAGGTGAGTGGCAGGTGGGAAGCCAAGAGGCAGAGAGGAATCAGGCTGGTGATGAGTCACGGGTGTTCTTTGATCAAAATAACAGCAATAACAACATTTTCTCCCGTTGAAAATTTCTGTGGAAATTCTCCCTCATTTCTGTGGAAACTTGGGCACTTTTTGGAAGAAAGTCAGCATACAGATGAATTATAATAAAGAAATAAAATTGACCAATTAAAAAAATCACCATACCTTTATGATTTTTATATTAAAAAAAAAATCTACGAGACCAGCACGTGGTTACAAACAACTACCCCAGATGGAAAAAAAGAAAGGCAAAGAACTGAGTGTGTGAAGGGTTAATTTTGCTGTGTTTGCTACTGTCTTCCTTTCCTAAACAGCTAAATCTGCACAGCTGTGCTTAAGCCATGCAGCCAAGGACAGCCCATCTCTTAAAACTGCTTTTATTAATTTGAAAAAATGACAAAGGAACTAAAATCACGAAACAGCAAAGTCATGCTAAGCCAGGAGGAGTGTGGCTCATGGCTTAGGGATATTCAGGCATGGTCCACAAAGCATTAAACGACTGGAACTGATGTGCAGCGTCCGGGGAAATGAAATTTTGCCATTGACAAAATATTGTGGTTGGAGAGTGCTAGGAAAAGTGAAAGCCCCTTTAAAAGGAAGGCTGAATGACTCCCGACAGATCTGTATGCACTATAAAGTGACAGAAGGGCAACTGATCACGGAAACCCTGGTCTCTGCTGCCACTTTCAGGACACAATATTCAATTGCAGCCATCCTCCACAGTTTGCATCTCTAGAAGGGTTGCCAACAACTCCTGCCCTGCGCCCCAGGTGGTTTTGGACTACAAATCCCATCATCCCTGACCATTAGCTGGGCCTGAGGAGCACTGTAGCCCACATGTGCCCAAGGCACCAGTTGTGGGGAACCAGAGGCTTGCCCAATCTTAATAAACTATCATAATCCCCCGCCAATGGTGATGGGATCTGTAAGAGGCTAAGGGTGTGAGGAAATAATAAACGAAAATCTGGCCTTATTCCCTTATGGGGGACACAAGAGCCATTTGTAGGTTCTCCATCGGTCGGAGAAAATAACAGAGGCCAACCAGAGAATATTGCAAAGCAAAGCAGCTAGTAAGCTTGATCTTTATTGAACTGTTGCAACAGGGTGCTCCCCTCACATGCAGGATAAAGAAGGAGGACCCAGAACCCAGGTGTGCCTGCCCTTATATAGACATTTTAAATTGGCCGCCAAGACCACCCCCAGAAACATCATACCTACATCACAGAAAGGGCGGGCTACAGCAGAAATCTGAGTGGGTTGTTTACCTCCTGTCTGGCAAGTTACCGTATTTTTCGCTCTATAGGACACATTTCCCCTCCAAAAATTAAGGGGAAATGTGTGTGCATCCTGTGGAGCGAATGCAGGCTCCTTGGCTTCAGCGATAGCAACGCGAAGCCTCCGAAGGGCAGAGGGAGCGCTCCCTCCGCGCTCCGGAGGCTACGCATTGCTTTCGCTGAAGCCTGGAGAGCGAGAGGGGTCGGTGCGCACTGACCCCTCTCGCTCTCCAGGCTTCAGGGATAGCCGCCTGAAGCCTTTGGAGCTCAGTGCGAGGTCCTGCTGCGCTCCAAAGGTTTCAGGGATCTTTGAGGCTGGCGGTGGGGGAAAGCAGCGCCAGCCCCAAAGAGCAGGTCAAAAGGAACCCGAAGCCTCCGGAGCCCAGCGGGAACTCCCGCCGCACTCCAGAGGCTTCGGGTTGCCTTCACTGAAGCCTGGAGAGCGAGAGGGGTCAGTGCACACCGACCCCTCTCGCTCTCCAGGCTTCCAAGGTAGCCGCCTGAAGCCCCCAGAGCACAGCGGGAACTCCCGCTGTGCTCTGGAGGCTTTGGGTGAAAGCACCTTGAACGCACCTTGTTTTAGAGGGGAGAACAAGGGAAAAAAATTCTCCCCCTCTCTGCGCAGCGCCCTTTCAGCGAAGCGGCAGGAAAAATGGAAGGGGCTCCATTTCTCCTGCCGCTTCGCTGAAGGGGCGCTGAGCAGTGAGGGGGCGAATTTTTTTTCTTGTTCTCCCCTCTAAAACAAGGTGCGTCCTATGGTCGGGTGCGTCCTATAGAGCAAAAAATACGGTACCTGTTCATGCTTACTTGATTGGATACCCTGGGGAGCCTGGCCAGTCTTTTGTAATGATAAATACTTAGTTCCTGAGCCAGGTCATAGGCTCACCCTATTTATACACAGGCATACCCTTAAGACAGGATTTGTGAAGGAAAAGACAATGGGGAGGCTTTTCCATTTGCCTTTGCAGATAAAACATTTGGTCAGTTTGGGAGTCAAAATGGCTTTATGGCTGCTCCCCTGCGCTGCCCCAGACATGTGGTTTATATATTTATGTATGTGTTTGCTTGGTACATTTATGAACCTTTATTATACACATAAGACCTTAATTTTTTTATTTCATGTCTTTCTGCTTTCTTCATTCCCGTATCGGTTTTCTCCAAACCGCTTTCGGATGCCAGGGTCTTGAATGACATTACTCCAAATGAAGATGTAGCTTTCTCACTCTTGGTTGCTTGTTACTTTCTGGGATGCTGGAACAGAAAGTGCATTTTTATCTCCTTTTCACTCTCGGGGTATAGGTCTGGGCCTGCCTTTCATTATTCTCAAGGAAAACTGAGTCTCTCTGGGCTCCACTAGGTGGAGACACTTTCTTGGTGGAGTAGGACATAGACGGTATCACCCTAAAGGTAAAGGTAAAGGGACCCCTGACCATTAGGTCCAGTCGTGACCGACTGTGGGATTGCGGCGCTCATCTCACTTTATTGGCCGAGGGAGCCGGCGTACAGCTTCCGGGTCATGTGGCCAGCATGACTAAGCCGCTTCTGGCGAACCAGAGCAGCGCACGGAGATGCCGTTTACCTTCCCGCCAGAGCGGTATCTATTTATCTACTTGCACTTTGACGTGCTTTCAAACTGCTAGGTTGGCAGGAGCAGGGACCAAGCAACGGGAGCTCACCCACATCGCAGGGATTCGAACCGCCAACCTTCTGATCGGCAAGTCCTAGGCTCTGTGGTTTAACCCACAGTGCCACCCATTAAACTACGGCACCTTAGTCTGACACAAGGCACTTGCAGATTACATTGGGAAACCATGAGGCTCAAGTCCCAGGGTCTGACACCTACTGGACTCTCCCGATGTGATGAAGACTTGCAACTCTTCAAGAGATGATTAGGGAAACTTAGCAGCCTTTGAATCTGGAGCCTTCAAGAAGGAGGAAGACCCTTTTCTGCTCCAGACCTTCTTCACAGAGGAAGCGGGAAGAGAGACCTTGCTGCAGGCTCTGACATCATACACCCTGTTGTCTCTGCCCCATTGCTGCACACATGTTCAAAGAGGCACCTATGTGCCCACAGCTGCACACACACAGAGACACCGTGCCGCATGCAGATGGGACTCCCAGGGTGGTGGCCTTTTGCAATGTTGCCATGAATGCATGAGATGGGGCAGTACTGTGTAGCCCATGGGGGTGGGCCTTGGGTCATGCTCCCAAGCAGAAAGGTCTGAAGAGGCTTGTTCCATCAGTCCAATGGCAGGGTTGCGAGAGACGCTGTACTTTTAAAAGACACCTCGCCAAGGAGCCTAAACTTGCTCACAAGCCATTTTGTAGATGTTGTAAGGGAGGCAGCAAATCTTCCCAGCCTTTCATTCTGCAAAGCAAGCCACCCAAGGCTCAAGCCGCTGCTTTTGATCTGACGGCATAAATATACAGATTTGTAGCATCTGTCTTGCTCACTAAACCTACTTGGGTGGTTGAAATAATGGGATTTCCTTCCAAGGGAATCCTTTAAGAAGCAGTGGGGATAAGAACAGGAGTGGACACACAAGCACAAAAGGCTTCTCTGGTGAATCTTTCCTGTGGCCTATGGAATCTACTCTCCTTTGATGCATGCATCACGTGGGCCAAGAGCCCAGCGCATGTGAGTCCAGTTGCCAACTTTCCAATTGGGGCCTGCAGCTGTGCCTCTAACAGTAGCAGAGTGTGCAGACGTTAGCAGCTCCTGGGAGTCATTTTGGACTCACAGCTGTCTATGGAGGTGCAGGTTAATTCTTTGTCCAGGGCAGCTGTCTATCAGCTCCATCTGGTACACAGGCTGAGACGCTACCTGCCCACAGACTGTCTCCCCAGCGTGGTGCATGCTCTAGTTATCACCCACTTGGACGACTGCAATGCACTCTACGTGGGGCAACCTTTGAAGGTGACCCAGAAACTACAAGAAATCCAGAATGCGGCAGCTAGACTGGTGACTGGGAGTGGCCACCGAGACCACATAACATCGGTCCTGAAAGACCTACATTGGCTCTCAGTATGTTTCAGAGCACAATTCAAAGTGTTGGTGCTGACCTTTAAAGTCCTAAACGGCCTCAGCCCATTTGGAAACTAATGAGTCAGACTTAATTGAAAGCCCCATTGTGCAATGAAGAGAAGGACCTGTGCACACCAACTGAAGCAGGACCCTGAGCCCATAGTTGGGCTGGATGCATCACTGACTCATCCCTTACCTCCTTTGCTAGGGAGGTGGAATGTGAACTGGTTGAGCCTGATAGTTACAGCCTAAATGGTGGAGACTTGGGCAAGGGGAAAATAGTGAAAACTGGCAAAGACTTTGGGCAGTGTTGATGGGTAAATCAGTCATCCAACAGTTATAGGAACAGAATACTTATTGAACTACCCAATAGCTGATTTGCTCTGAAGTTGTCCCCAGGTGATCTTGTCATTGTCTCTTTCCAAGAATTTCCACAACCAAAGATAGTTTGTGTTTTCTTAGGGTCTTTGAAATAGGTAACAAAGGTAAAGGCAAAGGACCCCTGGACGATTAAGTCCAGTCAAAGGCGACTATGGGGTTGTGGTGCTCATCTCGCTTTCAGGCCAAGGGAGCCGGCGTTTGTCCACAGACAGCTTTCTGGGTCATGTGGCCAACATGACTAAACTGCTTCTGGTGCAACAGAATACCGTGATGAAAACCAGAGTGCACGAAAATGCCATTTACCTTCCCACTGGAGCGGTACCTATTTATCTACTTGCGCTGGTGTGCTTTTGAACTGCTAGGTTGGCAGGAGCTGGGACAGGGCAATGGGAGCTCACCCTGTTGCAGGGATTCGAACCACCAACCTTCTGATCAGCAAGCCCAAGAGGCTCAATGGTTTAGACCACAGCACCACCTTTGGAATATGCTCAGAAGAAGACTCCTTCTTTCTTGTTGGTAGCATTGGGACTGTTATTATATGTATGTTGATGCTGCTTGACTAAATGTTTGAATTTTTTACTAATTCATAATTTCTGTAAGTTGCCCAGAGGGATAAAAATGCCACAAGTAATTAAATATATAATCCTGCACAGAGACCAAGCCAGCTCAGTTCCTGATTCCACTTGCATCATCATAGAAAGGACAGGCTCACATTCAGTTGAAAGCTCCAGTAGTGCATTTAAAGTAACTTTAGACTCTACCTTACCGAAGGCTCCCCACAACCCTTTAGATCTGTGGTGGCCAAACTTGGCCCTCCAACTGTTTTTGGACTACAATTCCCATCATCCCTAGCTAACAGTACCAGTGGCCAGGGATGATGAGAATTGTAGTCCCAGAACAGCTGGAGGGCCAGGTTTGGCCATAGCTGCTTTAGATGGTAACAATGTGAACGACTTACGGTAATTTACTTTAAACAAGCTAAGCCAGCCATGCTGCTTTGCCCACCACCCCCCAGCTCATTTTGCTGTGGGGGTCCTGGACAGCTACCCAAATTGTGCCCTTAATAAGCTCTGGTATTGTTCCATTAGTGATGGATGAATCTGTTGGTTTTGGCTTCTCTCAGTTTCCCACATTTCCACAGCAATTTGTGATTTGTTTTATTTGGGTTGGGGGGCGGAATCCTTCGAAAATTTTGCTAGCATTTAACTGTGGATACCTCCTGATATCTGGGACGCGGGTGGCGCTGTGGGTTAAACCACAGAGCCTAGGACTAACCAATCAGAAGGTCGGTGGTTCGAATCCCCGTGACGGGGTGAGCTCCCGTTGCTCGGTCCCAGATCCTGCCAACCTAGCAGTTCGGAAGCACGTCAAAGTGCAAGTAGATAAATAGGTACCGCTCCAGCGGGAAGGTAAACGGCATTTCCATGCTCTGCTCTGGTTCGCCAGAAGCGGCTTAGTCATGCTGGCCACATGAACCGGAAGCTGTACGCCGGCTCCCTCGGCCAATAAAGCGAGATGAGCGCTGCAACCCCAGAGTCATCTGTGACTGGACCTAATGGTCAGGGGGACCTTTACCTTTACCTCCTGATATACATATTTTTTCAAACAGGTCCCCCCCCCAATATAATGTTGCTTTGTATGTTATTTTCACCAACCTATGCACACCTTCCCCTGACATGTGCATCTTCATAAGCATGTTCTGGTTGCAGAAATTCATTGCAAAATTCGGAGAAGTGCAAATTTCGAAAGATGCTTGTGTTGCTGTTTGAGACGCCCCGGTGGCAAGTCCTTCAAATGTTTAGACAAAGCTTGAATGATACACTGGGCAAAGGATTTGGGATATAATATCCAAATGGCAGGTTGGGAAATGTTATGGAAAACAGACTTGAAATTTACGGCATGTTGTACATTGAAAGAAAATTATATGAAAATGATGTACCGGTGGTATTTGACTCCTCGTAAGTTGGCAAAAATGTATAGGACAAGTACAAATACCTGCTGGAAATGTAAAGAAAAAGAAGGTCCCTTTTATCATATGTGGTGGCCGTGTAAGGTAACAAAAGCTTTCTGGGAGATGATATATAATGAAATGAAAAAAATGCTTAAAATAACCTTTGTTAAGAAACCAGAAGTGTTTTTATTAGGAATTACAGGTACCAACTGTGATGGGATGATGAGCTGCTTGTGCGTAAAATCGTATCCCCTCAGAGTTTGTTCAAGTCCACAAACCTCTGTCTGTGACGGAGCCCCTCAGACATGGCTCCTCTAGTCACTAGCAGATTCCGACAGTGGTTGCTTTCGGAATCGCTTCCAACATAAAAGCTCCTTAACGGAAACACGTCTTCTGGACTCTCTGCGTGACAGTTTCCGGCGAGGAGTGGGTGTCCCTACAGGAGGTCCTGAAACCTCCCCACTGTTTTCGCTGGAAGTGTCTCTGAGCCATCCCTCCAGCTCACTTTCCCTCAGCTCAGCTCCTCTCCCCCTACTGGTTCCCTCTTCAGCTGCTGAGTCTCTCCCAACCTGTGTGAGCCCTTTCACCTCCCTTCCTTCCGATGGCAGTTCCCTGACATCCACCTCCCCTCCAGGGCCCCCTTCATCCCCTCTCGCCCCCTCCTCTACGGGCGGTGAGGAGGCAAAACCCCGGAATGAACTTCCTTCATCTTCCGATGTCTCGAACACTTCTCTCCACCTGTTGCGGTTCCTGGTCTCGAAGTACTCCTCCTCCTCAGAGTCCATCTCCCCTTCCCCTTCCGTTCTTGTCTGCCTGCCTCTTGTATTCTTCCTTCGCCCTTTCTAAGTTGAGTTGGAGCTGACGATGGATTGCTTCCATTTCTTCTACAAAATGCTCGGCTGCCGGGACGCTCCATCTCTCCCCTTCTCCCCCTGGGAAAGCCCTGGGATGACACCCATAATTAGCCAAGAAGGGGCTCATCCCTGTGGACACATTCTCGGCATTGTTGTAGGCAAATTCCGCCAGCGCCAACTTTTCTACCCAGTCATTCTCTCTGTCATTGACATAACACCTCAGGTATTGCTGGAGGACACCGTTTGCTCTTTCCGCCTGCCCGTTGGTTTCAGGGTGCCGGGCAGTCGAAAAGTTGACCTCCACCTGCAGTAAGCTCATGAGCTTCCTCCAGAACCTGGAAGTAAATTGTTTTCCTCGGTCTGAGACCACCCTCAATGGCACCCCGTGCAACCTAAAAATGTGTTCTACAAATAACTTCGCTGTCTCTTCCGCCGTGACTGCATGCGAGCAGGCTACAAAGTGGCACATCTTTGTTAGTAGGTCTACCACCACCATGATGGCTGTTTTCCCTTTGGACTTCGGCAGATCAGTCATAAAATCTATCGACACTGCCTCCCAAGGTCGTTCTGGGGTTGGTAAGGGTTCTAATAGCCCCGCCGGCGCCCGCCTTTCCCTTTTGGCTCGCTGGCATTGCTCGCACCCTCTTACATACTCACGTACATCTTCCCTCACCTTAGGCCACCAAAATTCCCTGGTGACCAAACACATGGTTTTGTGTTGTCCAAAATGCCCCGCCGTGGGGCTGTCGTGCAACTGCTTGAGTACCCTCCCCCTTAAGTCTCCTTCAGGGATATACAGTGCCCCTTTGTAATACAAAGCTCCATTTCTTTCCTCGAAACCCCCTGGTTCCTCTCCCTCACCCCTAAGACCTCTGAGCTTATTCTGGGCGTATTCATCATTCTCTGTTTCCTCTACCAGTTCTCTTTGTCCCACCAATGCCGCCCCACACACCCAGCGGTCCTCTGGAATGACATGTCTCTCTTCGGGTGCTCCCTCCCCCTCCAAATATTCAGGTTTGCGTGAGAGAGCGTCCGCCCTAATGTTCTCTGGGCCTGGCACGTAACAAATCTCAAAGTTAAATTTGGAGAACTCCTGGGCCCATCTCACTTGCCGTTGGTTGAGCACTCGTGCCGTCCTCCAATACTCTAGGTTCTTGTGGTCAGTGCACACTTGCACCTTATGTTGTGCGCCAATTAGCAGGTGCCTCCATCTCCGGAACGCCTCATGAATGGCTAGTAGTTCTCGGTCATACAGCGTGTAGTTCCTCTCGGATTTGTTCAGCTTTCGCGAAAAAAAGGCACACGGTCTCCACTCTGACTCCTCCTTCCCTGGCTGCAGAAGCACCGCCCCAATCGCTCTGTCTGATGCGTCAGTTTCCACTCTCATCGGTTTTTGTAAATCCACATGCAGGAGTTGTTGTTCCGAGGCGAAGGCCCTTTTTAGTTCCTCAAATGCTCGCTCCGCCTCCTCAGTCCAAACGAACTTCTTCTTACTGCTGAGACAGTCCGTAATGGGCGCCGTCAGGTGGGCAAAGTTTCGGATGAACTTACGATAGAAGTTCCCAAATCCTAGGAACCTCTGCACATCCTTCCTTGTTTTGGGTGTTTTCCATTCCAGCACCGCCTGGACCTTGCCGGGATCCATGGCCAATCCCTTGTCTGACAGGCGATACCCCAGGAATTCCACCTCCTTGGTATGAAACTGACACTTCTCCAGTTTCACCCACAGCTGGTTGGCTTGCAGCCTGCTCAACACTTCTCTGACGTCTCTCACATGCTGCTCCTCATTCTCAGAATACACCAACACGTCGTCTAAGAAGGCCACACAATTCTTGTAAAGCAAAGGCCCCAGGACGTGGTTCATAAACGATTGAAAGCATGCGGAGCCTGCTTGTAGGCCGAAGGGCATAACTAAATATTCAAATGCCCCTAAAGGGGTGAACATGGTGGTTTTCCATTCATCCCCCTTCCTTATTCGTATCAGGTTGTACGCCCCCCTTAGGTCCAGCTTTGTGAAAATCTTTCCCTTCCGCACCCTTGTCAAAATGTCGTCAATCCTGGGCATAGGGAAAGTTCTGACACTGCATTTAAGGCCCTGAAGTCACACACCAGCCTCGGCTTGTTCGTGTTTTTTTTATCCACAAAAAACACTGGGCTGCCCCCCACCGCCCTGGACTCTCTGATGAACCCTCTCTTCAGGTTCTTGTCAATGAACTCTCTTAGCTCCTGCATCTCTCTGTCTGACATGGCGTACAGCTTGCCTACAGGGAGCTGTGCCCCAGGGAGTAAATTGATTTGACAGTCAAAGGGTCTATGCGGGGGTAGTTGGTCAGCTTCCCTTTCGCTGAAGACGTCGCGGAGATCTGCGTATTGTCGTGGTACCTTCACGTTCTCCGTTACTTCAGTCCCTGCTAGGGTGGCTTGGGCCCCTGCCAAACCCTTTCCCTCTTTGCAGTGTTCTAAGCAATGTGCTGAACCAAAAGAAACCACTCTCTGATGCCAGCCCACCAGCGGATCATGTAACGCTAGCCAGCTCATCCCCAATATAATGGGAGCTCCTCCCAAGGTGGCCACATTAAACGCTATCAGTTCGGTGTGCCTTGCCACCTTCATTATCATTGGGACGGTCTGCAAGCTGACTTCTCCTCCCAACAGCTCCCTGCCATCGATCGTGGTCACCTGCAGGGGGTTGCTTAAAGGGATCGTCTGTATCTGGTGTTCAGCTGCAAACTCTTTGCTCATGAAATTGCAGGAGCTGCCTGAGTCCAACAGCGCCTTTATCTTTAGAGGGTGTCCGTTTGGCAGCTCTAGCGCCACTTCTATCACTAGGGCGGGTTTAGGAGGTTCTGGCGTGGGCACTTTCACTGCTCTTTGGCCTGGCTGCTGTGCCCCGACGGTGGCAGCCAGGCGTTGGCTTTTACTTGCTCCGGTATTTCTTCCTCTCTTCCCTCCACAGCTCCTACCATCCCTTGCCATTCCTTCCTCTGGGGGCAGACTCTGGCAAAGTGACCTGGCTGTTGGCAGAGATAGCATTTCCGGGCGCCTTTTCCCTCCTTCTTTCCCCCCTCACTGGGCTTTGAAACTGCGCGCGCGCGCGCTGTTCCGATTTCCATCGGCTCTGCCGGCGGGAAAGTTGGCTCTGGAATGTCTGGAATGCGGAACTCCTTCCAACGTTCCCCCTTCCCTTCCCGCCTCTCCAATGCTCTCGCCTCCTGGCGCGCTCCTATGGTCAGCGCTGATTTGGTCAGCTGGTCCATAGACTCCGCCCTGGGCGCCCGGGAAAGTTCGTCTTTCACAGCCGAAGAAAGCCCTTCTTCAAAGAGCATTTGAATGGGTTCCGCCGATAGATCCCACCCCAATTTATGGATCAACATGGTGAACTCAGTCCAGTACTCACGGACAGATCGGCTCCCCTGTTTGCAAGCCATTAACTGTCTGCGCACCACTCCCTGTTCAATATCGCTGGAAAACATCAGATCCATGGCGCGAAAGAACTTCATCGTGTCCTTTAGGACGTCACTATTCGCTGCCATCAGGGGTCTAACCCAGTCTCTCGCCCCCTTTTCAAGATGCCCAATCACGAAAGCCACTCGTGATTCCTCGTCAGGGAATTCATCAAACTGCAGATTGAGGGCATATTGCATCTCTGTCCGAAAGCCATGATAGTCTTTGGGCTCCCCCCCAAACTTCTGCACCAATCCTGGTACCTTTCTGGCGAGCTGGGTGGCTTTCCCCTTTTTGTCTGCATCCTGAGCCCTCCTCTCCTCAAGCCTCGCCGTCTGCAGCGCTAGCTGGACCTCCAACACCCGGTACCTTTCTTCCAGGCTTGGACCCGCTCCAGCTCCTGCTTCTCCGGTTCCGGCTGGGTTGCTCATGATGCCTTCTCCTGCACAAGCTGCTTTCAAAGACTGTCGGAATGCTGTGATGGGATGATGAGCTGCTTGTGCGTAAAATCGTATCCCCTCAGAGTTTGTTCAAGTCCACAAACCTCTGTCTGTGACGGAGCCCCTCAGACATGGCTCCTCTAGTCACTAGCAGATTCCGACAGTGGTTGCTTTCGGAATCGCTTCCAACATAAAAGCTCCTTAACAGAAACACGTCTTCTGGACTCTCTGCGTGACAGTTTCCGGCGAGGAGTGGGTGTCCCTACAGGAGGTCCTGAAACCTCCCCACTGTTTTCGCTGGAAGTGTCTCTGAGCCATCCCTCCAGCTCACTTTCCCTCAGCTCAGCTCCTCTCCCCCTACTGGTTCCCTCTTCAGCTGCTGAGTCTCTCCCAACCTGTGTGAGCCCTTTCACCTCCCTTCCTTCCGATGGCAGTTCCCTGACACCAACATTCCAAGGGAGCAGGAAATACTTTTTTATGTATGGAACAACATAATGGATGTTATGTATGGATGTTACTAGCCCAGAGATGGAAAGAAGACAAAGTCCCTGCCAGAGAGGAATGGCAAACCAAGATGATGGACTATGCGGAGATGACAAAACTGACTGGAAAACGCAGAAACCAAGAGGACAAAAACTTTATAAAAGAATGGGGAAAATGTATAAGTTACTTAGGAGACCGTTGTAAGCAGATGGAAACATTGGCAGGATTTTGATTTCACTTGTATTGTAATAATTACCATGGATAATAAGAATTGATATAAAAGTCAGAGTGTGGAAGAATGTGCAGTTCTAAATGTTTAAAATGGGACCCCATGGAGGGGGTGGAAGGAAGTCATGAGATTTGGATGACTCTCTGTACAGTGGTACCTCGGGTTAAGAACTTAATTCGTTCTGGAGGTCCGTTCTTAACCTGAAACTGTTCTTAACCTGAGGTACCACTTTAGCTAATGGGGCCTCCTGCTGCCGCCGTGCGATTTCTGTTCTCATCCTGAAGCAAAGTTCTTAACCCGAGGTACTATTTCTGGGTTAGCGGAGTCTGTAACCTGAAGTGTCTACCACTCTATATGGATACTTATCTGGTTTTTTTTTTTTTTTTTAAATTGTATTTGTAAAACCAAATAAAAATCATTAAAAAAAAAGAAAGACAAAGCGTGAATGGGGCAGGCTGCCATGGAAATGCAGATGGAACTGAATTTCACCCCCACAGACTGGAGATGGGACTCGACTCAGCTCCCGCTCCTCTCAGATTTGGTCCGTCATACAAGCCACACAACGGTCACATCCCAGAGATTAATAAACAGTAGGAAGTGGCTGTCCTGGCCTGTGCTCTGGCAGCCTTCCTGCCCCCCCCCCAGCCCCCTGCACTCGTGCCTCAGCCTAGGGATCAAGGGGCCTCTTGTGCAGTCTCGTCATCTGGAAGATAATTGGATTTTAGCAAAAGGGAAAAAGCATTGGAGACGGTGCCCCTGGAGCTGAACTTGCTCTTGTTGCCTGGGCAGGCGGCAAATTATCCCCTGCCCAGAGGACCCAACTCTCTTCTCTTCTCTCTCTCTCTGAACCAGGGAGTCCATTAAGTTGAGTCAGTTTCTGTCTCTTCCATTTCCAGGCAGGGAGGTTTAGTGCAGCTTGATGAGGGGGAGATAATAGCATAGTAATTTAATCGTCTCCCCAACCCCCTCCTTCCCTCCCACCCCCATCTTGTAGCATCAGGAAATTAGGAGGGAAGAAGACAGTAATCCGGATGGCATCGACTTTAACCCTTGTAATGTGGAGTGAGGCCAGGTCCCTTCCAGAAGCTGCAAAGGCCATGAGAGGGAGGCATACGGCAGGCCCCACAAGACTCCCTGTGAAATGGCTCTTGACCTCTTGGCGCTTGGTGAACTCTTGTGAACTGGCTTTGTTGAAAAGCCATGCTTTCCAGTCCACCCCAGGGCATTTGGGCACCTGGAGCGGAGCTGAGACTCGCTGCAACATTTGGACGCCAGTTCCTGCGTTAATCCCATTAGTATTGCTAACGAGGATACTTGGCTCTTGCTGCCCAGGAGTTATCTTTCCTTTCCTTTCTTGCTTTCCACTCAACAAGAACCAGTTGTAACAAGAGGGCAAATGTGGAGGACCCCTTTAAGAGGAACCGTTGACCATAGCACCCTATCTAGCACTACATACTGTGGGTTAAAACCACAGAGCCTAGGACTTGCTGATCAGAAGGTCGGCGGTTCGAATCCCCGCGACAGGGTGAGCTCCCATTGCTCAGTTCCTGCTCCTGCCAACCTAGCAGTTCGAAAGCACGTCAAAGTGCAAGTAGATAAATAGGTACCGCTCCAGTGGGAAAGTAAACGGCATTTCCGTGTGCTGCTCTGGTTCGCCAGAAGCGGCTTAGTCATGCTGGCCACAAGACCCGGAAGCTGTACGCCAGCTCCCTCGGCCAATAAAGCGAGATGAGCGCCGCAACCCCAGAGTCGGTCACGACCGGACCTAATGGTCAGGGGTCCCTTTACTTTTACCTTACCCTAATTTGCAGCAGCTGGAGGAAAATATTCAGATGTATGCAAGGATCTCTGTGCACCTACTCACACACTTATATATATATACCATGCCTTTTGTGGAATAATGGCGTTAAAAGCTACCTCAAAGGTAATCTGATCCAACACCATGCCAGTACAGGAAACCCATGGCTGTAGCATTCCAATTAAAATGTTCAGCTGGTTGAGAAAGAGAAAGAGAGAGAGAGAGAGAGAGAGATTGTAATCATGATGCAGGGCAGTAACTACACACACAGACCATTCTCCATCTGTACAGAAACACACACATACACACCACCCCTGAGTAAGATGGGAGCCCAAGCTAATGATGATGATGATGATGATAATAATAATAATTTTATTTATACCCCACCCCACCCTCCCCGGCCAAGACCGGGCTTGGGGCAGCTAACACTAGTAAAAACATTAAAAACAAAACAAAACAAAAACAGTTGATTAAAATATAAGTTAGAATACAGTTTAAAAGGCAGCTTAAAATGCAGCCTCATTTTAGTGGTAGCCTATAGATCAAAGCCATAATGGGAGAAAATGTCAAATATTCACCAAATATCCATGGTGGTCCTACATGGGCCAGCAAAAAGAGCTGAGAGAAAATTTATATACAAATCCCATATAAGGGGTTCCACTAAAAAAATATATGGGGGGGGGGGGGGGAGGTTAGGCTGAGTCCAGCCCAAAGGCCAGGCAGAACAGCTCCGTCTTGCAGGCCCTGCAGAAAGATGTCAAATCCCGCAGGGCCCTGATCTCCTGCAGTAGGGTGTTCCACCAGGCAGGGGCCTGAGCTGAAAAGGCCCTGGCCCTGGTTGAGGCCAATCTAACTTCCTTGGGGCTCGGGACTTCCAAAGTGTTGTTATTTATGGACCTTAAGGTCCTCCGCGGGGCATACCAGGAGAGGCGGTCCCGTAGGTACGAGGGTCCTAGGCCGACGAAGGAACAAGTGAATTAAGTACCCAGGTGACAAGAGGGAAAGTACCACCTCTTTAATTAATGAGTGCTGAAACAGTTTGCTGCACTTGCTGCCAAGGCAGCACTTTGGGAGCAGAAGTTGAAGAGGAGGAGAACTAGGAGGGTCCCCAAACTCAGGGGGGCTTGCTTGTCTCTTGCTTGGAATGGCAAGTGCGGAAGGTGCTGCTTCTGCATTAGAGTCTGGTTTTTGGGCTTCCCAAAAGAGGCATTTGGCTGGATGCTGAGCTTAGAGGGGCCTTTGGCCTGATCCAGATGCTCACCATTCACTCATGTCTCCATGCCCATTCTCTTTTCTGACCACACCTCCAGCTGTAATCTCTTTTAACAGCTTTGTTTTTTAAAATAAATAAATAGCATTTTCTTTGTGTCAGGGGAATGATGGGAGGCACCGCCCCCTTCTCCTGAACCTTCCCAAGGGCAGGAGGACAGTACTGATTTAGAACAGTGGTTTGCAGAGGGGCATAGTCCAGAGGGGGAAAGCTGGGAAATACTGGGTGAGAGACAGCTGGCAGATTCAGTGTCCTTGGACATTATTCCTGACAATAGCTGTCAACTTTCAGATTTGAAAATAAGGGATCAGCAGCCTCACCTGTCCCAGGGACAGTCTATGGGATATCTAACAATCCGGGATAGCAGCGGGAAGCAGCGGGAAATGGCGCTGGAATAAGGGGATTTCCCACAAAAAAAGGGAAGGTTGGCAGCTATGTTCCTGACCCCCCTTTGCCTAGGACTAGACGGGATTTGAGAGTGATAGAACAAAGAGCTCAGTGGCAACAAGCTCAGATTACCCGATATAGGAGTGATGTAGATTAATGGAGACGGAGAGAGTGAGCCTTTACTGGGTGCAACACCATCTCTAGAGAGATATGCACTCCTTTGTCTCTCGCTGTGATTATGAAAGAAACTAACTGGTAAGAACGCTCCTTTTCGTTTGATCTGCTTATTTACTGCCACCGGGGAAGGGATCCCGTTCCCCGAAGTCTGACACTTTGGTGCAAAAATGAAAAGAGGTGAGTTCTTTTTGACAGTGCAGAGTATGAACCACCTTGGTGGTGGGAACAAAGGAAAGGATCTGGCTATTCATCCAATGGGCAGGTGAGGTCCATCTGCCCAGGGGCTTAAACCTCCAGGGTGTACTTACCTGCTAGGCAGCCACTGTTGCTACCTGTGCAACCTGCTGCTGTGGAGCATATCTTCACAGCTCCAATCCAGAAAATGTGGCACTAGGCTGGTAGATCCGTGAGGAGAAGAAAAGGTCCAACATATGTTTCTGTAACCACCCTAGGAGAGCTTGTTAACATGAGCTTTCCAAATACCATATTTAGGATTTGCACAGCATTTTCCTTTAGGTCAGACTAAAGGTGACCCTGCCATTCATCCATTCTCATCACTATGCAGCTGGGCTCACTTGCCTAAGATACCTAGAACAGAGGTGAGCAGACTTCAGGTTTGTGGAGACTTGGGCTGTGCATGCACACCATATGTCTAAAACATATCCCTCCACCAGCCCAAGACCCCTGGGAACTGTAATTTAAGGATGATGGGAATTATAGCTCTCTGGGGAGTAAACTACAGTTCCCCAGATTCTTCTCACAATCCCCGAATCCTGAAATTCCTAATAATAATAATAATAATAATAATAATAATAATAATTTATACCCCGCCCATCTGGCTGGGCGGCTTCCAACAGAACACTAAAATAACCTATTAAACATTAAAAGCTTCCCTAAACAGGGCTTCCTTCAGGTGTCTTCTAAAAGTTTGGTAGTTATTTTTCTCTTTGACATCTGGTGAGAGGGCATTCCACAGGGCGGGTGCCACTACCAAGAAGGCCCTCTGCCTGGTTCCCTGTAATTTGGTTTCTCGTAGCGAGGGAACCGCCAGAAGGCCCTCGGCGCTGGACCTCAGTGTCTGGGCTGAACGATGGAGGTGGAGACGCTTCTTCAGGTATACTGGAATCAAATGCAAAGTAGTGTTCTATAGGGAACAACAGACTTTTGGAATTTACGAACAGGGAGCCTCTGAGTCCAGGAATTTGTTTTCACTACCGGAATTGTGCTCATACTCCTGTCACACAAAAACGCACCCCTTGTCCCCCCCACTCCAAGCTCTCTTTATTTCTGCAGCCTAATTTAGATGGGTTGGGGGGGAGGGAAGATCATTTCTGCTTCTTCTACACATATGTTTAAGAACAACCAATCCCAGGAGCTGAGTCATGTCAGCGCTGAGACTTAATGGGCTGACTCATTCAATGTATCATCACCTGTTCTTGCCAGGCATGCAACCCTGTTTTCTGGGGTAGGCACCGTCACATGGGATGGGAAGGTGTAAATAAAAATGCCTTGCATGTTGTTGAGTGATTCTGGGAGTTCACCCTGCCTCCCAGGCTGCGGACCAGACCAACGGTGCAAAGTTAGCCACGAAAGAATTATTCTTTTACTGTATCACTTTGAATGGGTGGCGGCAGAAACGACAGGTTTGAATGCTCCCCCATATAAATAAATCTAAAACTTAGCCCATCGAGAAAGGCTTTTCCTTAATCTCCTCCCTATATGTTTACTTTCTACCCACCGTGAGAGAGTTGTGTGTGGGGGTGTTTTAATGTGGGGGCGCAGCTAAGCATATGATCTCCCCCAGCTGCAGCCTGAAGTGGGAGAGACAGGCAGGCTTCTGTTGCATATTTCTCATGACTGTTGATAAATTTGGTCCTACTCATCAGGCCAGAGTTCTAGCTTGGCCAGCCATCCCCAAATATGTGTCCCTTTACTAGGAGAGGAGCTCTCCTTACCCTTTCACCATTGTTGTTGTTGCTTAGTCGTTTAGTCGTGTCCGACTCTTCGTGACCCCATGGACCAGAGCACACCAGGCACTCCTGTCTTCCACTGCCTCCCGCAGTTTGGTCAAACTCATCTTTGTAGCTTCGAGAACACTGTCCAACCATCTCGTCCTCTGTCGTCCTCCTTGTGCCCTCAATCTTTCCCAATATCAGGGTCTTTTCCAGGGAGTCTTCTCTTCTCATGAGGTGGCCAAAGTATTCGAGCCTCATCTTCAGGATCTGTCCTTCCAGTGAGCACTCAGGGCTGATTTCCTTAAGAATGGATAGGTTTGATCTTCTTGCAGTCCATGGGACTCTCAAGAGTCTCCTCCAGCACCATAATTCAAAAGCATCAATTCTTCGGCGATCAGCCTTCTTTATGGTCCAGCTCTCACTTCCATACATCACTACTGGGCAAACCACAGCTTTAACTATACGGACCTTTGTCGGCAAGGTGATGTCAGCTTTCACCATTACATTGCTCCAAATATTCAAACCACAAAATCCACCCTTCTGTGTTTCGTTTTCCAAAAAGCAAGCCTCTGGAACCCTTGCCTTATCCAGCCACATATGTGAATGGCAAGGGTGTGTGTGTGAATGCACTCTGCACATGCTCAGAAGCACTCTTGGACTACTTTGCATGTCCCAAGGGTTGACATTTGAAAGGAATCTGTAAAGTCCTCACACCCCACCATTACTGCCTGCCCAGCCTTGTTAAGGTGTTCTCTCCCTTCATACTTCAGGGGCAAATATACTCATAACCTTGCTCTGTCTTTTCCAGCAACAATAAATTTCCTTCCAGGGTTAATGGCTCAGCCTCAGCACCTGCCTTTGTGAGAACTTGAAGCTGGGAGATAGATGAGCCACCCGTCTGTTTTCTAATGAGGCTGTCTGGGCTTACTTCATTCAGCCACCTGCTGCCTCCCACATCAGCCGATTCCTGATTCTCAGCTACTAGGTGACTCCATCCTACGCTGCTGGCATTCCCCCCAGCATTACATCAGTCTTTGGATGAAAATGCCTGTGGGCCTCTTGTTGCTACATGAGGCTGGGATGCTAAAGGCCAGGCAGAGGACAAAAGTGGTACCCGGAAAAGGGGCCATATGCTTTGCATGCATAAGGAAAGTGAGGAGATTGTGGTCTTGCAAGGGTGCAGGGAACATTGTTTGAGCTATTGCAGAGATACAGGTCCCAGAATAAGTGGAAGGGGGAAGCCCTGCCAATTATATCAGAGGACAGCTCTAGAAGCAATGTGTACATAAGCATTCAACAGAGTTTAGCATTACAGCTAAACTTGCTGTCTCTTGTGTATGGTCTTAGCTCACAACAAAGGGCCTTCTTTTATTTTAGGTGACAGCATGCGAAATTGTTCCCTGCCTGCATCGATCTGAGTTACTGACACCTTAGGAATGGCAACTGTTCTGTCCCCTATGGATACCTGTCCATGGCTTCTGGTTTGCAAATGTATGGAGATTGGTACGATTTGTGGACACAGACAGCTGTGCAATGAACCAACGGGACACAAAAATTAAATGACTACAGACCTCACCTTTTGAACTAGAACCTGGTCATTGCAGAAATGCATTTATTAAAGTCTGGCTGGTGGTTTGCTGTTTGATTTGCATTATTATTATTTATTATACAGCTTATACTGATTTTTTTATGCTTCTGATTTGCTGCTCTTTTTAAAAAAGATTTTTCCATCATCCTTTTTTCTTGCTTTAGCTTGCAAGTCACCTCAACAGTCTGTAATACACTTACAGTCAGTGTATAAATCTATTTATCAACCAATTACTTCAATGAAAGGGGATGGGGTGGGGAAGAGGGAATGTGCTGTCTAATGAAGTAGTCAGATTTTGACTCTTTCCTATCCATCTTCCTGTGTTGTAACACACACACACAAACAAACAAACAAACACACACACACTCTTACACCATTTCCCATGAAATATGGGTGGGTTTTTAAAAAGCACATTATAAGTAATTCAAGATGGCACTGGCCTATGCCAAATTAGTATAAAGATACTATGTTTATTCCCTTCAAATGGTCAACAGTAACACCGGAGGGAGCACAGAAGGAAAGTGCATTCTGATGGGGGGGAGAGAGAGAGGTTTGTCCCACATATTAAGATTTCTGAAAGAGAGATCATGACAGATTTCACGTTTCTGCTCCCACCTTTCCTCTAACATGTCCTATTGATTTGATTGCTAATTTTCAGGTGAGCACACTTACGACTGCAGTCTTAATTTCCAGTTTGTGATTCCGTTATCATTTGTATGGGGAGAGTACCATTCCTTCAAGTAACCGCAGAGGTCCAGCAATGGGTGGGAGGGCAAGCTACTTGCTTGGAGTGGGTGGGGGTGGAGAGTGCTTGCCTCCACTTGCTCCCTCTGTTGCCGCCTCTGCTCCTAGTTGCAGCTACAGGTGTGTTCTAAGGTACGGGCATCTTGATTCAAAGCCACCTGAAGCCAACAGGCCAAACATCTTTGCGAACCGCTGACCATGGGATTTGCAGAGGTGTAAAATGAGAGACTGTTGCACAACCCTGGGATCCAGCTAAGACTCCTGTTGTCTGTGCACTGCTTTCAATACACTCCAATACACAGTTAAGCATACCTCTTTAGCTGCTGTTCATCCTGCTAAGGTGTCTAATATTGCTACTGTATAGGAGTTAGCACCATGGGGTTCAAGGTTACCCAATTCTGTGCTGGATTATGGCTTTATAATTCATAACTAAAATTCACAACTGGCTGTGTAGGATGCTGCCATCTGGATACAGCCATTCAGAGCTGGTACACAGAGAAACTTGTGCAATATCAGCAGACCTTTAATGCTGGTATCGTGATCTCACCATTGTTCCAAAGCTTGGTTCTTAAGGATTGCCACACAACCTTCCTATCCCTGTCCCTGGTAGAAGAAGCAGTCATGGAGAAAGGCTTGCATTTTGCCCTGCAACAAAGGAACCGGTTTCCTTCTCATGAGCCTAGCTGCTGTTTCAGCACCACAGATAGCGCTTGCTGTTTATAGCAGATAATTCCTTCTTTGCCAAGCGCCTCAATCCCTGTTGACATTGGTTAAGAACCCATTGGGCAAAGGATGCACATTGTACATAAAAAAATGTCCAAAGACGTTGTTACACTGAAGCCTTGAATGGCCTCAGAGCAGCTTCATGAGTCTCTGAATGGAAACATTCTGAAGCCTACCCTTCTGTCTTTTTAAGAGATTTGCAAAAACACACAGAGAAATAAACCTAATGGGCAGAGGTGAAGAGGGTAATAAAGCAACCCTCAGGCCTTAGATATTAAAAGCCACATGAGATGCAAAAATCCCCTGATGTGTGGGGCTAAGATTAAGGGGAGGAAATTAGGACTTGCCAAAGCCAATCAACTCAGTGGTCCAGTTCAGCCCTTGCCTCTTGCTTATCCAAATATTTTCTGAGCACTTCCTCTCTCCAGGCTATCCCACCAGCCAATGGCCTAGCTAGGAACCAGCTCACCAAGACACATGCTGCCAAAAGGCACACACAGTTGCTCCCTGCAAGTCATAAACAAAAAAATCAGCAATGAGGAAAGCGGGAGAGGTCATTGCGAGGAGCATGGGATGGGGGGGGGATGAAAATGGCACAGATTAGGACACTGCTCTTTGCTAATAAGTCAGCTGCTGGTTTGCAGACTATTTAAAGCAACTGGACAAAGAGAAACATGGTGAACCGGCAGCGCAATGGCCATTTCACGTGGCACCAATAGATTCCTATGATGTCACCATTGCTCTCAAATTTTGCTGCAACATCTAATGGAGCTGAATGTTGGAAAGGACTTCTTCACACAACATAAACTATGGAATTCACTCCTGCAAGAGGAAGCTGCCAACTTGGATGGCTTTAAAAGAGGATTAGGTGAATTTATGGAGAATAGGACTAGCAATGACAAACCTAGACAGCAATGACAAACCTAGACAGCATCTTAAAAAGCAGAGACATCACCTTGCCAACAAAGGTCCGTATAGTTAAAGTACTGATGTACGGAAGTGAGAGCTGGACCATAAAGAAGGCTGATCACCGAAGAATTGATGCTTTTGAATTCTGGTGCTGGAGGAGACTCTTGAGAGTCCCATGGACTGCAAGAAGATCAAACCTACCCATTCTTAAGGAAATCAGCCCTGAGTGCTCACTGGAAGGACAGACCCTGAAGCTGAGGCTCCAATACTTTGGCCACCTCATGAGAAGAGAAGACTCCCTGGAAAAGACCCTGATGTTGGGAAAGATGGAGGGCACAAGGAGAAGGGGACGACAGAGGACGAGATGGTTGGATAGTGTTCTCGAAGCTTCCAGCATGAGTTTGACCAAACTGCGGGAGGCAGTGGAAGACAGGAATGCCTGGCGTGCTCTGGTCCATGGGGTCACGAAGAGTCGGACACGACTAAACGACTAAACAACAACAACAGGACTATCAATGGCGACTAGCTACGGTGACTATGGTCTACCTCTTGTCAGGGGCAGTATGCTTCCGTATGCCAGTTGCTGGAAACAGCAGGAGTGCTGTTGTGCTCAGGTCTTGCTTGTGAGCTTCCCCATAGCGTCTGGACTGGTTGGGCCACTGGCCTGATCCAGCAAGGCCCTTCTTATGTTAATAACAGGTACAATTCCAACTTGATTATTCTTTGAGACTACTACATAGTCTAACCTCACGGTCATGAAGATGCTCAGATGTTTCTGAATAAGCCTTGCAAATAACTCACAGACATCCCCGTAATCCAGTTGCCCACATATGCCAAAGCTAGTGATCCATGGCTTAAAACAACTTTTGGAAAGATTCCATTACAGGGGATTTTCCCTACTCTTCACAAGCAACAAGGCAAATAGCTATTTATAAGTCGGCGCTACTGTGAGGAAATGGATCACTCTTTCTTCACGCATAGATAAAAGGCTAAATTTGTTTTACTTCCATGCTGCATGCCTGGAGAATAATTGCAGCTTGGGGCAGCACCCAGGAGTTGCACACTGAGAAATGGCCCCAATGTGTCACTCCCTCATAGCCTTCTTCCGACAGCTCAAGCTCTCTCTCTTGATCCAGCAAAGCACCATGGCTCTCTGCTGCCTCCATTCATCTGATGGGTTGTCAGTGGACACCGCTTTCCTATAGCAGGGACGGGGAAACCTCCAAATGGTTGGAACTACAACTCCCATCATTCCTCATGTTGGCTGCACTGGCTGATGGAAGCTGGAATCTGACAACGTCTGGAGGGGCAAAAGTTCTCTATCTCCATTGCATAGCACAGGAAAGTTCTGCTCAGCTCCATAGGCTCAATATTTACAAGTGCCCTCTGTGAGCATTTGGGAATGGCCCGTGCTTCTGAGCATTCTCTCCTTCCTTGTAATACAGTGGTACCTCAGGTTACAGGTGCTTCAGGTTACATACGCTACAGGTTACAGACTCCGCTAACCCAGAAATAGTACCTCGGGTTAAGAACTTTGATTCAGGATGAGAACAGAAATCATGCTCCAGCAGTGTGGCAGCAGCAGGAGGCCCCATTAGCTAAAGTGGTGCTTCAGGTTAAGAACAGTTTCAGGCTAAGAACAGACCACCAGAACGAATTAAGTTCTTAACCTGAGGTACCACTGTACTGGTGCACGTGTGCTGATGTTGCTATATATGTGCACATTTTGATATCCTCCTACTCTCCAGAGCTGTAGTCTGGTTTCACCTGTCTTCCACCTGCTTCCTAACAACAGCCGGGACTGAGAACCACCTGGAAATTCCATCAGCTGTCTCTCAAAGCCACTTCCGACCTGGGGAGGAAGTGGTGTTGCGGGCTTCACGCCTACAACACGCACGCGGAAGCTGGCTTCCAGCCCCCGCGCGATCAGGGGAATCCTTGGGCCTTGTCATCCCCTGGCCAGCTAATCGGCTGGCTCAGGGGGTGTGGCTTGCCTCATTTAAGGCAAGCGCAGCCCGGGATCTCCCTTTTTGGTCGCTCAGCTACTTTGGTTACACTGGCCTCCTCCAAAGCCTATGGAGGTCAGGGCCTAAAGCACGCCCCCGAGCGGTGACCCCAGGGGAGTCCCTAGTTGATGTGCATCAGCAGGGCTGCCCCTGCTGGTGTTAACCCTTCCCGGTCTTCAAGCAAACAGGCTGAAGCCAGATAGTTGGATAGGACCAATGCCTAAGCCAATACCGCTCTTTACCTGTAACCAATAAAGATGTGGCCAATTTTAGCCCATTAACCTAATATAATTGTGTCACGTGTCTTTATTCCTACTGGTGGGAGGTGGGAACTCGCCACTCAACTAACCACACCCAGGAACAATAGACGGCTTTAGCTCTGGATGGAAAACCACCACCTGCTGAGATGTGGAACCTCCCAGATGTTGTTGGAATCCAACTCCTATCAGTCCCAGCCAGCATGGCCAGGGGTCAGGGATGATGGGAGTTGTAGCCCATAAATATCTGGAAGACCACAGATTCCCCACCCTTGCCCCAAGAAACAAAAGAAGAAAAACCGATTGACCTGAGCACAGAAGGGTCCCATTTGGTGCAGAGTCAAGCCACAATCAGGGAAAGCCAGGTTCAAATTCCCACTTGGTGGTGAGGTTCTCTGAGTGACCTTGGGCCATGCACACATGCACACACATTCTTTCTCTGCTTATCCTACCTCATATGGTCATTGTGAAGACAAAATGGAGGAACACAACCTTAAGCTCCCTGGAGGAAAGGTGACAAGTGAATGTAATAAACAAACGCTCGTAAACTGAAAGGTAGGTCAAGAGTGGGGAACCCATAGTCCTTCAGGTGTTGGTCGACTCCCAGCTTTCATCAGCCTCAGCAAGCATAGCCAAAGGTCAAGGATGTAGTTCAGAAACATCTGGAGGTTGTCGTCCCCAGTAGGTGGTCTGGTCATAAATTCACAGGAAACAACTGGAAGTTTCACTGGAGAGAGAGAGGGATTCACATTCAGGAGGACTGCAGATGGCTTTGACTGCTGACCACACCTGCTCAGAATCCTATGTTCTGAATTAGATAAAAGCTTCTCCAGGAGATGCTGCTTGATTTGAAGCACAGACAGATTCGTGTATCAATAGTTCTGGGCTCATGGCAACATCAGTACAGTAATAGAAAGTCCTGATCTGTGCATGATTGGGCAGATTCGCTCTGCTTTAATTGGAGCCGAATCCTATTGTAAAACTACCTCTCAAGGTGCTGAGAACAAACAAGACCCACACGAGGGAGCTGGTGTGGAAAGCAAAAAAAGCACGGCTGCCTCCTTCATCCTCTGCTGGCCTTGTCCCCCTGGAGCTTCGCTCTGCTACAGAAATACTGCCTCAGCATTTTCAGCCACTCTTGTGTAGTGGTTTGTCCCTAGTGGGAGTATTGACCATTTGCTTCCGTCTGAGAGCTGTGGCTGGTCTGCTCCTCCTTCCTCCCAGCCAATCCTTTGTGGGGGCCTCAGATCATCATAAGCAGTTTGCAGGGCTCCATTGACATTTCTTAAAAGGGAAGCGTTCAGCATAGGTCAGTCTTTTTAAAGTTCTCTCTCCCCCTCGCTCTCTTTCTCTGTCGATCACAGTGCAGGAGTTGCAGCAGCGAGAATACTCTGGCTCAAAGGATTCCAAATGGTTGTGTAACAAAGGCAGAGCGATAGGGGCACCTGCCCCACAAGCCCTTGAAAAGGGTACAAAGCAGGCAAAAAAATAAAAAAGCCCAAGCAAGGTAACAACAGTGATTAAAATTATGTTCGCTCCATGCCATGCTTTCCTTCCAGTTTGGAACCACTTGGCCAGAGGAAAGGCGAGGTCTCAGCTCACTCAGAGGCACCACTGCCACTTCTCATTGGCTCTGTGCTGCCAGACTGCCACCGTAAAAAAGGTAAAGGACCCCTGGATGGTTAAGTCCAGTCAAAGGCGACTATGGAGTTGCGGCACTCATCTCGCTTTCAGGCAGAGGGAGCCGGTGTTTGTCCACAGACAGCTTTCCGGGTCATGTGGCCAGCATGACTAAACCGCTACTGGTGCACGGAGGACCACGATGAGTGCCAGAGCGCACGGAAACGCCGTTTACCTTCCCGCCGCAGCGGTATCTATTTATCTACTTGCACTGGCATGCTTTCAAACTGCTAGGTTGGCAGGAGCTGGGACCGAGCAATGGGAACTCACCCCGTCGCGGGGATTCAAACCGCCGACATTCCGATCAGCAAGCCCAAGAGGCTCAGTGGTTTAGACCACAGGGCCACCCGTGTCCCCCTACCACAGTAGAGCACATTCAGCCACCAAGCCAAGATGAACCAAACGCTGCTGATTCAACAGGAGTGGCATTGTTGCCGTTGTTTCACACAACAGCTTCTGAGGATGAGCAATGGGGGCTATCCCTCTGAGCAGTAGGAAATTGGGATTTCAGCAGCAGTGGCCGTAAAAGCTGTCAGCTGTCCATAACTCAATACTGAGAGCAATGAAGAGATTGATTTTTCCTGACCTCCCCTCGGATCTTACCTGCCCCACCCAAGGGGTGGCCAGTTCATTTGAGTGAGGCGCTTAACAAAATACCCTCTTAAGTTTCCCCTTCCGATGTCAGCCCAGTAATCTTACTGGGTGGCACCACAGCAGAAAGCAGCCGTGCTGCAATGAAGCTGGCATTTTAATTTCCAGTGTCCTGGAGCGACAGTACGTCCAGGGCAATGGGAAAAGTTAAAATGGCAGCTCTCAGACCTAGCAGCCTGGCATTTAATCAGGGCAAAAGGACTAGTTAAGAAAGCCTCTTGCAAGTATGTCAGGTGGGTCACTGCTGGAGCACTGGGAAGCTGCCTGAGGATATCACATGCTGGCCCCAATGCTGAGTCCAGGGGTGACTGTTGTTTGCTACTGTTGATTTTTTTACCTACTGCTTGAATTTACCCTCCCCCAGCCTGTTTTAAAAATGTGTATGCTATAAGGCAGGGGTCAGCAAACTTTTACAGCAGGGGGCCGGTCCACTGCCCCTCGGACCTTGTGGGGGGCCAGGCTATATTCTGGGGGGGGGGTGAACAAATTCCTATGCTCCACAAATAACCCAGAGATGCATTTTAAATAAAAGCACACATTCTACTCATGTAAAAACAGGTGGATTCCCAGACCGTCCGCGGGCCGGATTGAGAAGGAGATTGGGCCGGCCCCGGCCCCTGGGCCTTAGTTTGCCTACCCATGCTATAAGGTCTCATGATGGGGATTGTTGGACCGGGTGCTTACCCCCACACTTCATGAAGGGGGTTTCTCTCATCTGATTTCTCTCCTCACAACTTCCCAAGAGGATTAATTCTACCTAGACCATCCCTCACAAGCAATGATCTAGTCAACTTTTTTATACATTCACTGATGGGGTTTCTGCAAGATCCCTTGCTGTTTGGTTCCACTGCCCATCTCCCCCTCCTCATCACCCACATTGAGCGAGACTTTTCCGTGATATCCTTAAAACCGAAATCGATGCTTTGGAAACTGCTGCCTGGGGCTACATAGACTCAACTGTTCCATGAACAAACATTTGCATTTGTTTCTGCAGAAGAGTGTCAAAATTCCAGAGGTTCCTACAGATACAGACTTCCTGAAGAATCCTATTGATAGCTACACGATAGTCAAAGATTAGGATCAGCAGCCATCTCCAGCTGCAATCTCTGTGTTGGCCCAATAAAAGATAGAAATTCACCTATTTTGTATTTCAGACTAGAGGACGAGATGTGTAAACTGCAGAGACTGTCCTGGGACTAAGAAAATTCACATCACATACACCATCCATTCCTATACTGCAAGGACCTGTATTTTGGGTCATTTTGTGGCTGCTTTCTGGCAGGTTTCAGAAAGAAAGTAGGGTTGTGGCTCTGGGATCGTGTTTATAAAGCACAAGGCCTACTCCATTCTTCCATCGCCTTGGTGTTTCTGTTGCATTGAGAACCCCCAGCCTAATCTTTTATTCAGAAAAGAAACTCCACATTCCATACAGCCAGTCTTAACAATGTCGCAAAAATTTGCATAATATGCTTAATTTGCATAAATGCATTCCGGTTGCAGAATCTTCCTCTTAGTGGCAAATATTCTTTCAGGCGTGCAGATCGGGCTGGATGTTTAGGCTGCCTTTAAAATACTGTATATGCATGATATGCCAATGCAACTCAGAATCACACTCAGAAGAATCAAGTATGCAAGCTTTGCACCCGGGCAGGTATTCACTTTGTATAATGGCTACTAGGTTTTCATATCGTCAAGGCAGTTGTGAGATTCAGACATGCATACAGTAGAGCTCTCTTGGGACCAAACGACTTCAGAATGCAGGGTGTTCCAGCTCTTAAATTGTATGGATGTGTCTGCACTTTTTTTTGTTTACGGAAACCCTCCCTGAATGTAAAATTCTAAGATATCAGGGAGGTTAGCCTGGAACTCCTCACTAATGTATTATTTTCCCGCAAATAGAGTTTTTGACATTGAATGCTCCTTTTGCAACCCCTACGTTTTGAAGTAGTACTATTTCAGTAGCTGTTTTTACTGAATATGCATATTGCCCCATTTTGATAGACGCAGAAGTGAGAACCACACGGGAATGGATACAGGGAAAGGCAAGGATTCTGGAAGTATGTTACAGCGAAAGAATGGCAGAGGTGCTGAACTAAGCTAGATCAGTGTTCCCCAACCCCCGGGCCGCGGCCCAGTGCCGGTCCGTGGATCAATTGGCACCGGGCCGCCCGAGGAACTTCAAATCATTTCACTGTGGCGGGCGGCTGAGGCGCAGAGCATTGCGCCCTCTCAAGCCCGCCCATTGTGTGACAATAGCGAATGAAAATTCGCTACTGTTACACTGAGGCTCCTCCTGGCCAATCAGGGAGCGGGTCCTCCCGCTTCCTGATTGGCCGAAAGGCAAACCTCACGCCATTGGCCGAGGAGGAGGCGCCACGGGAGGACTGAGGACTCGAGGTCGGAGACACGGGGACTGAAGAGAAGCTGCTGTGAGGTAAGTGCACGGAGGGGGGGACTCAGCTGAAAACAAGCGGGCCACAGAAAAATTATCAAACATTTACCGGTCCGCGGTGATAAAATGGTTGGGGAGCACTGAGCTAGATGACTGTTATATCCATAGCATGCAGGAACACATCTAGGGCGTGTGTTTTCCTTACTTATTTAAAAGTGGGGGTGAGTCCTTACTGGGAAGGCAAAAGGTGGAGAGGCTTATCTCATCCCTCTGCAGTGTGACTGAAATGCCATCTGTCCCCCAACTCACAAATATATGAGGGTCTAAGAGTCTTATGAATAAGTTCCCTTTGACATTAAATTGGACTCCCCACTAGCTCCTGGCCATGCATACAAGATTGGTTTTTACCACTTCCAATCCTTCACCATCAAGGGCAACATGGCAGATCACCATGCAATTCCAATTGCACTGGGGAGGGAAGAGATACCCTCCACTTTCTCCATGTCTGTAATTGAGTAAACAAAGCTAGATGTGTAGCTGTATACTACAGTATTTTTCGCTCTATAGGACACACTTTTCCCCCTCCAAAAGGTAAGGGGAAATGTTTGTGCATCCTATGGAGCGAATGCAGGCTCCTTGGCTTCAGCGAAAGCAACACGAAGCCTCCAAAGCGCAGAGGGAGCGCTCCCTCCATGCTCCGGAGGGTATGAAGGGGTGCGCACCAACCCCTCTCGCTCTCCAGGCTTCAGGGATAGCCGCCTGAAGCCTTTGGAACGCAGCGGGACCTCACGCTGCGCTCCAAAGGCTTCGGGTTCCCTTCGCTTTTGGGCCGCAGCGGGAACTCGCGCTGCACTCTGAAGACTTCGGGTTCCTTTTGCTGAAGCCGGGAGAGCAAGACTCTCCTGGCTTCACAGAGAGGGAGAGCTGTGCAGCGCCCCTTCAGCAAAGCGGGAGGAGAAATGGAAGGGGATCCGTTTCTCCTGCCGCTTCGCTGAAAGGGCACTGAGCAGAGAGGGGGAGAATTTTTTTTCTTGTTCTCCCCCTCTAAAACAAGGTGCGTCCTATGGTCGGGTGCATCCTATAGAGTGAAAAATATGGTATGTACCTAGCAAACATCTAGCCTGGCCCTGATCACAGCAGCTACAGTAGAAGGGACACTGGTCAAGGCACACAAAGTTCCACTCCTCTTAACACCTCCAGCTTCTTCCAAATCTCCATTGGGTTTCCCCATAAACAAGACAGCAAACTTTCCTTCTGTAACCGTATGAACTTAAACACACACCCTTTTCAAAAAGCACAGAGCTGAAAATTCCTAAATGCAACAGATCCCATGTTTGCACAGTGACTTGAGGAAACAAAACAACCTGCGTGTACAGAGCGTAAATTCCAAAATGTGGACATGTGATTGAAAATTCGCTGGGAATTCTTACAGTGGATCATTTCAAGTTTCTCTTGAACTCTGCCCTGATGCAGTACAGGCAAGAAAGAGGTGAGAGATACCGCATTTTTCGCCCTATAAGACGCACCAGACCACAAGACGCACCTAGCTTTTGGAGGAGGAAAACAAGAAAAAAAAATATTCTGAATCTCAGAAGCCAGAACAGCAAGAGGGATCGCTGCGCTTGCTGTTCTGGCTTCTGTGATAGCTGCGCAGCCTGCATTCACTCCATAAGACGCACACACATTTCCCCTTACTTTTTAGGAGCGAAAAAGTGAGTCCTATAGAGCAAAAAATACGGTAGTTGCCTGGGGCTGCCAAGGCTGCAGTCCTAGGCACCGGTTAGGGTAGGTGTGGTGGGGCAGAACGACGGAAGCGTCCTCCTAACGCCAGCTTACCTGGATGGGGCTGGGGTGGAGTAGAGCAGTAGCAAGGTCAGGGCCACACTGATGTGCCAGCAGAGCCAAACCAGCACTCGCACTGGTGCATCTGTGCCACCCTGAGCTTGCCACTGCCCTGCCCTGCCCCAGGCCATGCAATGAAGTTGAAGTGACGCCAGTCAGCTCTGCCTCAACACACCAGCTGCTATTGCTAGGCGTGATCAGGAGCGAGCCCCAATGAAGAGGTGTACTTCCAAGTCAGCAAGCATAGGATTGGGCCCTAAATGTGTTTGGGTCCTTAAAACCAAGGCAGCAATGGTCGTTCTTAAGGCTTTAGTTTCTTTCTTGCCAGAACCTTCCGTAAAATCGGGATGAGGGCCCTGTGGGTCTGCCATCAGCCCCTGCCAGCATGGCGAACGGTCAAGAATAACAGGAGTTGCAGTTCAGCAACATTTGTAGGGCCACAGATTCCCCATCCCTGTCCTAAAAGTTAACACAAGGATCCCTTCACTGTATAAACATCCCCATCATCTCCACATGCCTACTAGACGACACATTGCACATACCCTGACCTGACTGGAACAGACTTTTTGAACGGAAAGTGAACAACGCAACTGAAGGACACCTTCATGTATATAAACAATTCTTTATCCTTCCATTGTCAGAGAGAAGGAGAAAAGAAGAGGGGCAGAGGGAGGAAGAGAAGGAGATTTCCATGCATTAAATTAAAGATGAAATGCACAGGTAATATATCTTATTGCAAGATGCCATTTTGCTTTAAGAAACATGTTTATTGCACCATTATTATTTTGGAGGGATGGGTAAAAGTTCAGAACCTCTCTGGTTGGTGTCCCCCAGTCAGAGAGACCAATGGGATGGGTTGGAAAGGCAGGATGGGTCTTCTGGCAGGATTTCCTTTGAAAGATGAGGTAAAAATGTTTTCAAATATCTGGATTGGTTGGCGCCAAGACTCGTTCAGAAGGAACCAGGCAGGGGCTGGTTGTTTTTGTGTGTGTGTGTGTGTTGTTGTTTTGATTTTTAAAAAATTAAATAAATAAATAAAAACCCCACCACACTTCCAAGGAGTTTAGTCATAACAAAGGAGGGTTTGGGGGTTTTTTGGGGGGAGGGGGGTTGTCTCTCCTTTCACCACAAGCTGGATGGAGAGAGAAAGAAAGAAAAATTCACATTGATGGGAGGGTAGGAAGGTGCAACCAAGTTGAGGCACTCCCCACGCACAACAAGGAAGAGGCGGGTGGGGTCTGCGGCGGCAACACCACGGAACCAGGCAACCTCCTGCATCGGACAGTATACAGCGTGCGCCCCGCCCCGTAAGGGCTCAGAATGGAGCCTGTGCGGAAGATGAAGGCATCAGCTTCTTCCTTCCATGGGAACCGTGGAGCCTCTCCCTCCTGGCAAAGGCCCCGTAGGCTGTTATTATACCGTCGTGACCCTCATGACAACCTCGCGGCTGGAACTGGAGCCCCCGCGATGTTCGTTAGGCCGCAGGTGGCTGAGAATGTGCAGAATTGTATAACCACAGTGATGGTTCAAAATAGTCCTAACCCGCTGGCCCCGCTGGGAGGTCCTCTCACTCCCCGAGGAGGGGTTCGTCCGTGAATTCCGCCCTCCGGGCTTTGTGCTCCCGCCAATTGGTTCCCCTAGGTCCTTGGCTTTGTCGTAGTTCAGCACCTTCCACTGCTGGTTCACCGCTTGCCAACGCTTGAATATTCGATACACCGAGGAGCCTTCGTGGATAATCAAGCCTGTCGAAAGAAGGAAGGAAATATAAGATGGTTGTCTGGGTTCAGGGCTGGGGGAACTCTGAAAATAGGGTCCAATAAGGCACCTCAGTTTCTTTTAGCCTCTCATCATGCTGGCTTGATCTTTGACTCCTCACTCTCCTTTGTTCCCCATATTCAAGCATGTCACAAAAATACAGCCCTTCTTTGTCTCTTCTGCTCTTCAGCAAAGACTCAAGAAACTCTGACCCTCACCCTGCTTTTCATCTTCTCTTGCAACCTTCTCTCCACCCTTCTGTGGTTTTTACCTACGTCCCTTCACTTTTATCAGGCACTCTGACAAACGCATTCGCCTCACTCCTTGCTCTGACCCATATGTCCTGAAATTGCTACGTTGGCTTCCAGTCTGCTTTGTGGTCGATCTCTTTGTTCATATCATCCCAGCAACAAATCCCTGCCCAAGTCCAAAGCCCCTCCACCACCACCAGTCACCGCTCTTGCTCCCGCAAGCAATTCCAATTGCCTTTCTCCCTTGCTGCCCCATAAGCTTGGAACTGCCTCCCAGCACACACCTGTGTGACCCCTCGCTCTCACTTGCACCAAATCCTTCCTCAATCCATCCCTTGGAGCCTTTGGCACAACCCAAGTTCTCTTGCCACACTTTAGGGCACAGTCCTAAGCTAGTCTACCCAGAAGTACTGTATTTTTCACTCCATAAGACGCACTTATTTCCTCCTAAAAAGTAAGGGGAAATGTCTGTGCGTCTTATGGAGCGAATGCGTCGTCCCTGGAGCCGAATTGCCCTGGGGCAAAAAGCAGATCGTGCTTTTTTTTGTTTGTTTAGAAAGAGGGAAAGGGGGTGTTGAAACAAAGCCGCTGATCAGCTGATCAGCAAGCGATCGGAAGGGGAGATAAGGGACTCTAGCAATAAAGGAGGCTGCCTGGGAGGGGGGAGGTAAAAGCACATGGATCCTCAGGATGTTTGTACTGGGTCACCCCAAATTCACCATCAGATCACATAGCATGTCCATGGCTACAGCCTGCACCAAAAAATCACGCATCCATTGTTTCGTGGGGCCGCAATGGCACAAAAACGTGGTTACAAAGCACGGATCCACATGGATTCTCAGGATTTTTGCATTGGGCTACACCAAACTCACCATCAAATCACATATCATGTCTGTGGCCACAGCATGAACCACAAAAATCATACATCCACTGTTTCATTCAGAATATTTTTTTTCCTTGTTTTCCTCCTCTAAAAACTAGGTGCATCTTATGGAGTGAAAAATACAGTATGTCAATGGGGCTTCCTCACTGGTTAAGCAGGGTTAGGACTGCAGCCTAAGCCTCTAACCAAGGCCAAGCACATGCAATTGGAGTGATGGTACATTGTTTTCCCCACTTGCCACTTCCCCCCCCCCTTTCTTCTATCAAACTTCAGATTGGATGCTCTTCAGGGCCTTCTTGCACCACACAGGTTGAGGGTACTACATAAGCAAACGAACAAATGAATACAGTGGTACCTTGGTTCTCAAATGCCTTGGTACTCAAACAATTTGGAACCCAAACACTGCAAACCCGGAAGTGTTCTGGTTTGCCAACTTTTTTCAGAAGCTGAACGTGCTCTGTTTTGAGTGTTACGCTTCCGTTTTGAGTGCCACACTTCCATTTTGAGTGTTACACTGAGGTCTGTCTGTTTTTGCTATTTATTTTGCATTTTGTTTTTGCGGCTCTTTTTTTTTGTTACTGTGTGGAACCCAGTTCAGCTACTGATTGATTGATTGTGTGACTGCAGTACATTGTTTATTGCTTTCATTTTATGGATCAATGGTCTCGCTAGATAGTAAAATTCATGTTAAATTGCTGTTCTACGGGTTGTTTTCAAAAGTCTGGAATGGATTAATGCATTTTGCTTTACTTTCTATGGGAAAATGCACTTGGTTTTGGAACGCTTTGGTTTTGGAACGGACTCCTAGAACGGATTAAGTTTGAGAACCAAGGTAGCACTGTATATGAATGTTAAGAGGTGAGGTCTGAGTCCATCTGGATTGCACCTCGATCCATTTCCACCTCCAGCTTAGCCTGAGTTCGTCACTTTGCTACAAAGCACCCGTGTCACTGGAATAATTTCTCTTATGCGGCTCTGTGCATGCTCATGCGATTTCCAACACATATGCGTTTGGACGGGGGAGACCCAGGTTCAAGTCTCTGCTCAGGAACAAAGCTTTCAGGGTGGCTTTGGGCAAGGTACCATCACTCAACCCAAAGCCATTTCACAGGGCTGCTGTACAAGAATAGACTGTGCCTTGCACAATCATTTACATGGCGAAGTAATTCTCTTTATAGCTAGTCCTCATGATTTGTGAAGGGATATTGGAAAAGTATCCACAGGGCACAGATCCTCTGTCTTGCAAGACTTGTCACCTAGCTGTTTCTCCTGGCCTTTAGTTATTAAAGGTAAAGGTAAAGGGACCCCTGACCATTAGGTCCAGTCGTGGCTGACTCTGGGGTTGCGGCGCTCATCTCGCTTTATTGGCCGAGGGAGCCGGCGTACAGCTTCCGGGTCATGTGGCCAGCATGACTAAGCCGCTTCTGGCGAACCAGAGCAGCGCACAGAAACGCCGTTTACCTTCCCGCCGGAGCGGTACCTATTTATCTACTTGCACTTTGACGTGCTTTCGAACTGCTAGGTTGGCAGGAGCAGGGACCGAGCAATGCGAGCTCACCCTGTCGCGAGGATTCGAACAGCCGACCTTCTGATCAGCAAGTCCTAGGCTCTGTGGTTTAACCCACAGTGCCACCCGTGTCCCTCCTCTAGTTATTAGGCCGCATCTTTTCCTACGCCCCAACCACCTACCCAAAATAAAACCTGCATATCGAGCCGTTTAAGTTAAGCATATTTGCATGCATTATATGGTTCTGCATGAATGTATTTCTTGAGTGTGGGGTGTTGAGCTTTCCTGGCAGTTCCCTGGGTAGATTTTGGATTAAGTTATGTGCCGTTTTACTCCTATTCCCCATCCCGATTAAAAAACAAAACATCAGCTTTCATTTTCCATTTTCATGGAATGGCTACCCAGGCCAAGAATCGGTTTTAGCCTGGCATTCATGAACTAAGGGCAACAAAAGCTCAAGAAGACATAACTGCTGAAGGCCCTTGGGGCAGGGACTTGTCTTTTGCTTATCGTATTTTTTGCTCTATAAGACTCACTTTTTCCCTCCTAAAAAGTAAGGGGAAATGTGTGTGCGTCTTATGGAGCGAATGCAGGCTGCGCAGCTATCCTAGAAGCCAGAACAGCAAGAGGGATTGCTACTTTCACTGTGCAGCGATCCCTCTTGCTGGTCTGGCTTCTGAGATTCAGAATTTTTTCTTTTCTTGTTTTCCTCCTCCAAAAATTAGGTGCGTCTTGTGGTCTGGTGCATCTTATAGAGCGAAAAATACGGTATATCACTCTGTAGCATAACATGTAGCATAGTCAGAAGCGTACCCAGGCTTCCTTGCACCCTTGGCAAGGAGATGTACCTGTGCCCATGTCCCTTGTGCCCTTTGCAGACGAGCCTATGCACCTTGCCCAGCCACCCAGAGCAGTGGAGGACTCCCCAAGGAGTGTGCGGACAGGCAGGTGAGCTCCGAGCCACTCCAAGCCAGAGCAGAGAGGTGCGATTTTTGCACCCTCCTGGGCCCCCACTCTTGGCAGAGGCCAACCCCTAGGTATGCCACTGGGCATAGTGGTTAGAGTATCAAATTAGAACCTGGAAGAAAACAGGGTTCAAATCCCCAACTGGCCATGAAACTAACTGGGTGGCGTTGAGCAAGTCACTACAAATGTACAAATGATGGTGGCAGAGACATAATATTACATGTAAAAAGGACCCTTTCCTCCCTATGATAATGCACAGACCAGATTCTTGGTAACAAAAGGGTGTAAATGTATTATTTCATGACATGGAAACTGCCTTTACGGATCGTGCAGACTCAGGAGAGTGGATAAACAAACATCTAGGAAATGTTGGTTTTGTGATTAAGCAAATATGAAATATATTTGGCGGGAGTGTGAAATAATACGAAACCTTTAGAAATAGGTAAATATCATTATTTCGGAGATAATCAAGTAAGTTCCACCTGTCTCCTTTTCTTTGGGGCATGCCAAAATATTATGTTAACGTCATGCTTAGGGAATTGGCATATAAAATAATTCCGCAAGACTGAATGTTGCAGGGAAACTTTCCCAAAATATTGAAAACCTGGCTAAATCAGCATCACGAGTCTTTGCGAACTATGCATATCAATAAATTAGCAATGTTGATACAATTACAGCGGAATTGGTGCCCTTGAGTGTTGACCCCCATTAGCAAGGCCCTTGTGTGGTACAACATGCAACAGTCTCAGTCAGTCAGGCCCTATGGCTGGGGTTAATGACAGGTATAGTCCAGAACATCAGGAAGGTGCAGAGTCTGGGAAGGTTTATTTACAGGAATTTCTGAGGGATGCAGGGTGCATTCATTCAGTGTTTTGGAATAAGGTTGTGACACAAGTTTGATAGATAATAACACGCATACAGAGGGCGACATGGGGGACGTGGGTAGCGCTGTGGGTTAAACCACAGAGCCTGGGACTTGCCGATCAGAAGGTCGGCGGTTGGAATCCCGGCAATGGGGTGAGCTCCCGTTGCTCGGTCCCTGCTCCTGCCAACCTAGCAGTTCGAAAGCACTTCAAAGTGCAAGTAGATAAATAGGTACCGCTCCGGCGGGAAGGTAAACGGAGTTTCCGTGCGCTGCTCTGGTTCGCCAGAAGCGGCTTAGTCATGCTGGCCACCTGACCCGGAAGCTGTACGCCGGCTCCCTCGGCCAATAAAACGAGATGAGCGCCGCAACCCCAGAGTCGGCCATGACTGGACCTAATGGTCAAGGGTCCCTTTACCTTTACCTAGAGGGTGATATGTCTGTAACGCCTTTTTTTTGTTTCCTTATTTCTGTGCGTGTTGAAAAATAATCCCCCCCCCCCGCAACATATTCTGGAACTCCAAGAGACCAGCGAGTTATAAATACCATCTCCCAACTGGATGCCACCCAGTGACAATCAATTGTGCTCCCGCCATCCTCTAACGTGGGTCATTACCATGCGACACGTGTCCCTGTTGAATCAATGGGAAATGGAAAAGTCATTCATTCATTTCCCAATGACAGCGCACCGCTCGCTTCCCACAAGGGGCCTAGCTGTTATCATTCTGTCTCGCCAGAGCTCATCCATCAGTGCCACAAACGCGGCTCAGCCTCTTTAGTGAATGTCATTGGCTTCCAATTAAAAAAGGCTTTCTCTCCCTTTGACGGTGTGCGGTGCTGGAGGTAAAATCTCTAGCCATCTGCTGAGGAACCCAAAGGCAAAGGCAGCCACAGGGCGTACCGAACCCTAATTATGCCGCCCACGCCTTCAACCACGCACGAGGCCATCGACAAAGGCACGTGACACAAAAGCTGCCGGCAATCTTCTCATCAGGACACACCTTTGGAGAAAAGGGTAACTGCGGCCCACAGAACAGATTAAACATGCATCTAAATAATATCACGGCTGACCAGGATCACAGCGCTTGAACCAGGGACCTTGGCTCTGAGAACCTAGTGGCTATTAAGCTCCGTGGCAGAGTGCAAGGCTTTGCATGTCTATCAGCTCCACCTGGTACGCAGGCTAAGACCCTACCTGCCCGCGGACTGCCTCACCAGAGTGGTGCATGCTCTAGTTATCTCCCGCTTGGACTACTGCAATGCGCTCTACGTGGGGCTACCTTTGAAGGTCACCTGGAAACTGCAATTAATCCAGAATGCGGCAGCTAGACTGGTGACTGGGAGTGGCCGCCGGGACCACATAACACCGGTCCTGAGAGATCTGCATTGGCTCCCAGGACGTTTCCAAGCACAATTCAAAGTGTTGGTGCTGACCTTTAAAGCCCTAAACGGCCTTGGTCCAGTATATCTGAAGGAGCATCTCCACTCCCATCGTTCTACCCGGACACTGAGGTCCAGCTCCAAGGGCCTTCTGGCAGTTCCTTCATTGCGAGAAGTGAGGTTACAGGGAACCAGGCAGAGGGCCTTCTTGGTAGTGGCGCCCGCCCTGTGGAACACCCTCCCTTCAGATGTGAAGGAAATAAGTAGCTATCCTATTTTTAAAAGACATCAGAAGGCAGCCCTGTTCAGGGAAGTTTTTAATATTTAACGCTGTATTGTTTTTAATACTTGATTGGGAGCTGCCCAGAGTGACTGGGGAAACTCAGCCAGATGGGTGGGGTATAAATAATAAATTATTATTATTATTATTATTATTATTATTATTATTATTATTGCATGCAGAATCCCAGGTTCAATTCCTGGTGTATCATGGTAGGGTTGAGAAAGACCTCTGTCTGAAACCCTGGAGAAGAGTACTTGTCAGTCCTTGTAGACCAGGGTGGTAGATTGGGATCTGCTGGTAGATCCCTGGATAATTTGCAGTAGATCAGTGGTTCCCAAACATTTTCCTGCATGGACCATTTGAAAATTGCTGAGGGTCTTGGGAGACCACTTAATGATTTTTTCCACCTGTTGCAGCTATTATAATGTAATGTACTGTATGGCTTTTAATTGTATTTGTACAACCTCTTTTATTTCTTTCTATTGTATTGTATTGTATTGTATCCCATTAAATTCAAATTTTAATACAATAACATACAATATAAGAAAGAAAAGAAGCAATAGAAAATAATTAAAAATCAACATGAACATTTCATAGAATAGAATCATAGAATCATAGATTTGGAAGAGACCACAAGGGCCATCGAGTCCAACCCCCTGCCAAGCAGGAAACACCATCAGAGCACTCCTGACATATGGTTGTCAAGCCTCTGCTTAAAGACCTCCAAAGAAGGAGACTCCACTCCTTGGCAGCAAATTCCAATGTCGAACAGCTCTTACTATCAGGAAGTTCTTCCTAATGTTTAAGTGGAATCTTCTTTCTTGTAGTTTGGATCCATTGCTCCGTGTCCGCTTCTCTGGAGCAGCAGAAAACAACCTTTCTTCCTCCTCTATGTGACATCCTTTTATATATTTGAACATGGCTATCATATCACCCCTTAACCTCCTCTTCTTAATGTGATAGATGTGCCATCTCCCATATTCAGCCACAAATCCACAGACATGACGGGGACCATCTGAATGAAGGCGGAGTAGATCAGCCGATGAGCTGGTTCCCAATTGTATAACACTAGCAACATCAAAACAACTTTCCCCATCAAATTAGGCTGCTGAAATGAAATAAGGCTATCCAGGAGGTCAGGTTAGTTCTGATACCGACAACAAACTCCCTGGCTCAGAAAGAACCCTACCCTTTCATTCTAAGGGTATTTCATTAGCACCTGGCTCTCTGGTAAATTTTGAGAGGTTCTAGCTTAAAAAAACCCAACCAAAACAAAACAAAACACCACAAAGCACACCTGACAGGCTGTGATGTCTGCCCTCCCCTGGTGTAGAGAATGCTGATTTGGATGGGCCAATATTTAAATTTTGCCAGGCTTGGCTCCTTAGTCTGCAACTAGAGCCTCAACAGTGTCCAGCTGGAAACCAGAGTGTCAGGCAGAAAACCTACTCATACCAAGTCAGACCATTGGCTGTGCAAGTCTAGACCAGTAACTGGACTCTGGAGAGCTGGATGAGGGCCAACAAACTGAGTTTGAAACCACTGGATAGCTCAGTTGGTTACAGCATGGTGCTGATGATACAAAGGTTGCAGATTTGATTCCCATATGGGACAAAGGCATATTCCTGCATTGCAGGGGGTTGGACTATCCTCAGGGTCCCTTCCAACCCTATGATTCTATGAATCCCGGCAAGACAGAGCTCAACCTCTAGTCAATATGCTTAGAATTGCAAACATAGTGGATGGAGCCACATTAGTAGAGGAGGGAATGTGTGGCCCTCCAGATGTTGCCAGCCTTTGAGTCTGGTCTCTGACTTACTTAATGACTCTTATAAATCCAGATGCTTCCAACTCTTACATAGCAAAACCAGATCTATTGGTATTGACTTGGAACTCTTGTATATAATTCAAGTGAGCAATATATTTATTGCTGTATTCAAACCAGATTAAGGGGCATTGAAAAACAAAACATCGAGTCAGCTGCAAATAAAATTTGCTCCCCCAAGTTCTATGGTTTCAATACAGCAGATAACAGGGGCACTTATATCTCAAAATTAATAATTCCAGTCCAATGCAGGGCCTTTATATTGGCCTGACTGAACGTTTTCCCCTCAGGTTTTGTCAAGGGCAGATATTTAAACATCCCCAGAAACGACAGACATTGCGCATGTTCTTTGAATGTGCTGGACACTGTAGAGCAGGCTTCCTCAACCTCGGCCCTCCAAATGTTTTGAGACTACAATTCCCATCATCCCTGACCACTGGTCCTGCTAGTTGGGATCATGGGAGTTGTAGGCCAAAAACATCTGGAGGGCCGAGGTTGAGGAAGCCTGCTGTAGAACATATCCTTTTCTACTGTCCATTGTACAACCAGCTACGCAAACATGTGCTGTTCCATTTTTTGGGTAGCCTAACATCACATCACAATGAAAATATTAGATTCTATCTGTCTGACATTAACCCAGAAGTAACTGCAAGGGTGGCTGAGTTTTTGTCAGTAGTATCTCTTAGAGTGGCGCATGGCACTATTTAGCGGGAAGAAATCCCACTGAAAATCCTCATCATTATATATTTGACATGGCTGTTTATTTGTATATATTTTTAATTTTTATACATGGAAGTTGTATGATGTTTGTACCAGCTCCACCTGGTACGCAGGCTGAGACCCTACCTGTCCGCGGACTGTCTTGCCAGAGTGATGCATGCTCTAGTTATCTCCCGCTTGGACTACTGCAATGCGCTCTACGTGGGGCTACCCTTGAAGGTGACCCGGAAACTACAACTAATCCAGAATGAGGCAGCCAGACTGGTGACTGGGGGCAGCTGCCGAGACCACATAACACTGGTCTTGAAAGACCTACATTGCCTCCCAGTACGTTTCTGAGCACAATTCAAAGTGTTGGTGTTGACCTTGAAAGCCCTAAACGGCCTCAAAGGCCCAGTAGACCTGAAGGAGCATCTCCACCCCCATCGTTCTGCCCGGACACCGAGCTCCAGCTCCAAGGGCCTTCTAGCGGTTCCCTCATTGCAAGAAGCAAAGCTACAGGGAACCAGGCAGAGGGCCTTCTCGGTAGTGGCGCCCACCCTGTGGAACACCCTCCCATCAGAAGACAAAGAGATAAACAACTACCTGACATTCAGAAGACATCTTAAGGCAGCCCTGGTCAGGGAAGTTTTTAATGTATGACATATTAGTGTATTTTTGGTTTTTGTGGAAGCCGCCCAGAGTGGCTGGGGAGACCCAGCCAGATGGGCGGGGTACAAATAATAAATTATTATTATTATTATTACTACTTCTTTCATGTCCTGCTTCTGAGCTTCAGCGGAAGAATCTGGCTTGGCACTGTGACAAACAGAATAGCATACTAAAGTGGACCTTTGGTCTGAATCGGGCAGGCATCCTTTAATTTCCTTAGCTGCTCACAGCTTTTACTGGGGACAGACTGTGCATGAAAACCTGTAAAATTGGCGTGCTCCGACTGAGGTAGGCAGATTTAGGGGTTTTATGGCACTATGGCAACTAGGCCATATTGAGCCCAACATGGACGTCTGCTGTAAGCAGTTGTCTCCCATCTCTCCCATGCTGTTCAAGCATAAACTTTATTCTGTCAGCAATCAGGCTTCATTCCCAAGGTATTTTATGAACTATTTCAAAACACAAACACGCAAAACAAACATAAATCTGGCACTTGGATTAATATCTTCACTCAGAAAAGGAAGTCAGGTCCAAACGTCCAGAGATCACAGGAAGACACAATTAAATGAATGTGTCTGCACAGCACCACTGAATGGTCTGGGAGCATCTGATGCTGGAGCAAGTGAGGGTCTGGCCCATCCCCTGAATGGGTGGCCACAGGCAGCCCCACAGAACACCATAGATATTGACTGTATTTTTCGCTCTATAGGACGCACTGGACCATAGGACACACCGGACCATAGGAGGGGGAGAACAGGGGGGGGGAATTCTCCCCCTCTCTGTGCAGCGCCCCTTCAGCGAAGCGGGAGGAGAAACGGAGCCCTTTCCATTTCTCCTCCCGCTTCGCTGAAGGGGCGCTGCGCAGAGAGGGAAAACTGTGCAGCGCCTCTTCAGCGAAGCCTGGAGAGCTAGAGGGATCGGTGTGCACCGACCCCTCTCGCTCTCCAGGCTTCAGGCGGCTAGCCGCAAGCCTTCAGAGCACAGTGCGAACTCCTGCTGTGCTCCGAAGGCTTGCGGATAGCTGCCTGAAGCCCCTGAAGCGCAGTGGGAGTTCCCACTGCGCTCCGGGGGCTTCAGGCGGCTTCAGCGAAAGCAATGCAAAGCCTCCGGAGCGTGGGGGGAGCGCTCCCTCTGCGCTTCGGAGGCTTTGCGTTGCTATCGCTGAAGCCAAGGAGCCTGCATTCGCTCCATAAGACGCACACACATTTCCCCTTAATTTTTGAAGGAGGAAAAGTGCGTCTTATAGAGTGAAAAATACGGTAAATGGATGCATGCACCACAAAATGAATGTGGCTGTGCCTCCAAGTCTCTGGTTCTGAAAAGCTGTTTGCTATGCTATGCATAGCCTTTGACACATCATCATTACAATGGGTTCAACTGAGTTCCCAATGTCGCCCCACCCAGGGGTTATTGCAGCATTTTTTCTGTATTTCATGTTGAATATTAAAAGTACTGGAATTGTGTTATGTAAATCACCCAGGGATTTAGAGGGGGGTGATTGGCTTATTACACTTGATGTCACAATAGACAGCTTGGCACGCAAGAGGGGAAACAGAAGTGAGGGGGCAGATGGATCCAGAAGGTTGTGTTGAGGTTGAGAGTGGGGAGAGGATGAGGCCTGGATGGTTAGTAAACTACAATATGACATGCCAGCCTAGATGACAGGCGGCTCCTCCTTCCTCTGAGGATATTAGCTCAAGGGTCACAGCAGATACACTGCATGAGTTAGAGGCCTAGGACTAATTTGTGTATTACGGCATCGGACAATTGATATAATTTGTGTTACCACTTTCCTGAATGTGGTGTGCGTCAAAGTACAATTTGTGGCTTACACCTTAACATTTCTTTCCCCTTTAAATTAAATCCTGCCATTGATCCTTGAGCTATTTAATGGGTCTGGGCTTCAGCTGTCTCACTGTTTCAGATCCTTCAGCAATTTTTGCCATCCCATTTTCAAGACTCATCTCTGTAGCCATGAGGCCTAGAAACCTTAAGAGAGGAGAGCTGGGTTTCTAAAGCCTGTAGCCTCCTGATGAAAGAATGGGTTTCCCAAACCCAAAACTGACTGTGCAGGCAGTTTGAAACTGCACCAAAATCCCTATTTTTCCTTAGCTAAAATCCATTAACTTTAGCTCTGAGTCAATGTATAAACAAAAACCCGGCCATGCTCAGAGCCCTCTCCTTTATCAGTTTGTGACGGCAGGAATGACCCTGACTGCACCAGTAGAACAGAGAAAGACACATCTGTACCTTATCTTATGTGCTGATCACAAAAGACGCACAGACCTAAGTCCGGAACAACGCCAAAGCGTGTTCTCGGAGATGACGACCTCTTCCTCCAAGATAAGAGTAGGAAGAGGAAGATCCTTTTATGGTCAGAAGTACAGGAAGGAATTCCCTTTTATGGTTAAGAATACCAGAGCAAGAACATATGTGATGTCAACCTGCGTACATAGGCTGACGTGGTTGGATTTATATGGGAAGGAGGGAGAGGGTGCCTGAAGGATATATATACTGCATGAAACTTGTCATTTCTTTGGACTTGCTGTGGACTTGATCACGCAAGTGCCTTCTGCTATCTGGAGAGCAGAATAAACTCTTTCTTCGAACCAACCTCGGTGTCATTTGACTTCCTTCCTCCTGTCCCGGAGCAACGCAGACCCAATCGGTGAACTCAAATAAGGCTACGCTGAGGCTTTTGTTAACGTTTCATTGCTGGCTGGTTTGTGCCTGTTAAGCCTGCGCTAAGAGCCAATTCTGACATTTTACCCATACAGATCTGTGGAGACCTACGTCTTACAACTTGCTGTCATTTCCCCCTGTGTTCGGAGTGTGGGTGTGTTTTCTTTTTCCTGCTTCCAAATGATTTTCCGAACACCTCCAAGCACCTTGGGATGTTTGTGTGTGTGGATAGGCGAGACGTTGCAATGTGCTGTAATCATTCTAAGCTTTGACTGACCCTGCCACTTATAGGGGAAAGATGCAGGTCACTGGCAGAGCATCTCCTTGGCATGTATGAAGTCCCAGATTCAATCTCTGACATTTCCAAGCAGGGCAGGGAATGTCTCCAGCGTGAAACCCTGGAGAGCGACTGGCAAGCTGTGGATACAATGGTAGATTGGCCAATGGGCAGACTCAGTATAAAGCCAGCTTCCTATGTTCCTGTTCTAGGAAAACAAATGGTTCCCACAGAAGCAGTGGCTAATTTCTAAAATAAAAGGTGCTGAGGCTAACTTCAGCAGGGAAGCCATACTTCCCTCCTCTCAGGTTTTTATTCTTATTCTCAGGCAAGCTGCAACTGGCCATCAGTGGCGAAAGCAAGGTACTATGCAGAGGCTCAGAAACCACTCTCCACAATATCATTACCAGGCATGGGGCTGGTCCCAGGCTCTGAGTAAAGGTTCTGGGGCTGAGTTTGGGGGTTTGAAAATTCTGTGTCTAGAATGTATGTATACATTCATTGCCCTATATAACCTATGCAAATTAAGAACACCGATACAGTTTGTTTTGTATATTTCCCCCTAGGATAAAGGCACCCCTGACTGTTAGGTCCAGTTGCGGACGACTCTGGGGTTGCGGCGCTCATCTTGCTTTACTGGCCGACGGAGCCGGCGTACAGCTTCCAGGTCACGTGGCCAGCATGACTAAGCCGCTTCTGGCGAACCAGAGCAGTGCACGGAAACGCCATTTACCTTCCTGCCAGAGCGGTACCTATTTATCTACTTGCACTTTGACATGCTTTTGAACTGCTAGGTTGGCAGGAGCTGGGATCGAGCAACGGGAGCTCACCCCGTCGCAGGGATTCGAACTGCCGACCTTCTGATTGGCAAGCCCTAGGCCAGGGGTAGGCAACTAAGGCCCGTGGGCCAGATGCAGCCCAATCGCCTTCTCAATCCGGCCCGCGGATGGTCTGGGAATCAGCGTGTATTTACATGAGTAGAATGTGTGCTTTTATTTAAAATACATCTCTGGGTTATTTGTGGGGCATAGGAATTTATTTATTTATTTTTTCAAAATATAGTCCGGTCCACCAGATGGTCTAAGGGACGGTGGACTGGCCCACGGCTGAAAAAGGTTGCTGACCCCTGCCCTAGGCTCTGTGGTTTAGCCCACAGCGCCACCTGCACCCCATATAGCAAACAGCAAAGCAAAGAACTGGAGCCCACGTCCTTCCCAAAGGAAATCTCACTCAGCCCCTCCCACCTCTGCACCTGGGACCCACTGAGATATTGGTAACTATTTACCATTTCCACATCCTTAAACTCTCCCTCTCTGTATATATGATTTACTTAGATTTTTGGGTTGACAAATTCTGAACGCGGTAACAATAGGCTTGCATTATGTCCAGGAATACAAACAGCTTTGCAATTTAATAACGCCAGAGGGGCTGGGGAAGGTGGGTGAAAGAGATTTTAACACACGGTGGCTAATCGTTACAATCTCAAGCAAAAGTAGGATGCAAGAAAACTTGTCTACAGAGAGCTGCTTTCTGACCTCAATAGAAGCATACATTCTCCATCCTAATCTCATTTCCTGTGTTACTGGGCTGCCAAGACTATTGCCAGGAGGCACTACTTCAGAACTGGCCTTTCCTAATGGTTAGAAATCTCCTGAAATCTACCATCAAATTCCTTTGCATCGAGTTCCACAAGGGAATCACAGAGCGGACAAAGCATTGATTTTCCTTTTCCCTGCATCCAGCAAGCTGCAGGGATCATGCTAGCGGAGAGAGCAAAACAGGGGAGACCCTCCCGTTTGTTTGTTTTAAGCAACGGAAGCAGGCTTGGCTGGCTGGACTCACTCACCTATGCAGACGATGTCCATAAAGCCGTACATCCCATAGCAGATCTGGAAGAGCAGGTCCTGTCGCTGCCACTTGGCCGAGGGGCTGAGCGACGACCAGATGAGCCACGAGATGCTGGCGATGAGGAAGAGGGAACCCAGGATGATGGCTGCGATCTGTACCTTTTCAATCACCGTCAGGGAAATCGCCTGCCACTGGGGGCGGGGAGGAAAAACAGCACATGGGAGCGAACGCCGGTAGGGTGCTTTTGCCAAACGATGGGCAGAACAAGCCAAGATGGGATTTTCCCATGAGGCCGAGGGGTGCAGAATCTTAGGGTGTCGATGCACAACAAATGCAATACAGAGAGCTTGGGCATTGGCAAAAATCATTCTGTTACAAATATACAAATGTTTAGGGAAGTTTTTAATGTTTGATGTTTTATTCTGTTTTTAATCTGTTGGGAGCTGCCCAGAGTGGCTGGGGGAACCTAGCCAGATGTGTGGGGTATATAAAAATTATTATTATTATTATTATTATTATTATTATTATTATTATTATTTACAGCCCGATCCAAGGGTTGTAGCCAGTGCTAGCCCTGTTCAGAACAGAACCACTGAAATTGATAGACACAACTTAGACCCATCAATTTCAAAGGGTCTACTCTGAGTAGGACTACTTCCCATGCTGCTGCTTCCCATGGTTCCTTTCCACACCCTGTGACCAAACCAGATAATGGGAATAGAACGGGGGGTGGGGGGCGGGATGCCACAGGATAGTGGTTTTTGGAATGTGCTGCAGGATATATCCTCAGGTTCCTTGAGAACTTACTAATCTCCTTACTGAGGAAGGCTTGAGAACGGCAGACAGATTTCTCCAGTGTGCAATCACCGGGGGCACACTGAGTGCTTCCAAAGTCATACCCTCAGTTGGTGGAGCAATGCTGAAGTGCAATGAAGTGCAGAATCTTTTTTGAGGTAGTTAAGACTGCTTGGCAGGCCTAGATGTGTATGTGGGCTCACACATGCGCATCATCTGCCATGCTTTGCTGTTGACTCCCCTCCTCCCTGCAACATGTGGCCTGCTGGTAAAAAAGTAATTCACCAACCAGGGTTTTAGCAGACCCTCCAAGTGTCCCTACATTCCAGGGACAGTCCCAGATTTACAGAAGCCGTCCCGGTTTCCAGTTTGACCCCAGAATGTCCCGCTTTTCCTTAGGACGTCCCTATGTTCATTGGAGATATGTTGGAGGGTATGGAATTATGTGACCCCCGAGCCAAGCAGATAAATAACTATACAAGACATCAGAAGGCAGCCCTGCATAGGGAAGTTTGTAAAAAAATGTTTAACGTTTTATTGTATTTTTTTTTTATATGTTTGCAGCCACCTAGAATGGCTGGGGCAGCCCAATCAGGTGGACAGGGTATAAATAGTAAAAATTTCATCAGAGAAATATCGTAGGGTATGGCTTTAGCCGTTTCGGGGCTTACCTGCAAGGGATTCTTTGTGCTAATGGCTAAGACCTGGTATTTGAAGTAGCACAGCTCGCAGCTCCAAGAACCTCTCTCGCTGATCCAGCGAATCAGGCAGGGCTGGTGGGTGCAGCGGACAGACCCGTCGCAGCGACATGGGCTTAACAGCTCCCCCTGCAAGGGAAAAAGCATAGGAGAGTCAGGGAGGTCTTCGCTTACTGGCTACAGACTTCCTGGACCCCAACGCTGAGACTTCACGGAAGCTACCCAGGCCTGTAGGAGTATCCAGTACCAATAATTACAAACCATCACCACCACCAAGAGGATTCTGGGTAACACCGGCCATCTCTAAGCATAGAGTCCATTAAAGGTAAAGGGACCCCTGACCATTAGGTCCAGTCGTGGCCGACTCTGGGGTTGCGGCGCTTATCTCGCTTTATTGGCCGAGGGAGCCGGCGTACAGCTTCCGGGTCATGTGGCCAGCATGACTAAGCCGCTTCTGGCGAACCAGAGCAGCGCATGGAAACGCCGTTTACCTTTCCGCCGGAGTGGTACCTATTTATCTACTTGCACTTTGATGTGCTTTCGAACTGCTAGGTTGGCAGGAGCAGGGACCAAACAATGGGAGCTCACCCCGTCGTGGGGATTCCAACCGCCGACCTTCTGATCAGCAAGTCCTAGGCTCTGCCGATCCATTAGGTCTCCTCTATTTAAGAAACCACCACCACCACACCACAGAAGCGAGCCTGGTTCGTTAGTGCTGCCTGCTTAATGTGCTGGCAAGGAGAGCAATTAGCATCAATATTTCAAGCTCGCTTGCAGGAAGTATTAATGATAGGTTAGGGATATATGCCTGGACAAGGAAATTGCTGTGGATTCCTGTCAGCTGGGGGGGTGGGCAGAGCAAGAGGTCACTACTGGGTCTCTGGCCACGTATCCCAACAGCAGCAGAATCCCGTTGCTAAGAACACAGCAACAAAGGAGGAAAGGGGCAGGCTGCAGAGAAAGCAAGCAAGCAGGGTAGCCAATGACTGGATTAGGTTGGCGGTTCGAATCCCCGCAACGGGGTGAGCTCCCGTTGCTCAATCCCTGCTTCTGCTCACCTAGCAGTTCAAAAACACGTCAAAGTGCAAGTAGATAAATAGGTACCGCTCCGGCGGGAAGGTAAACGGCGTTTCTATGCGCTGCTCTGGTTCACCAGAAGCGGCTTAGTCATGCTGGCCACATGACCCGGAAGCTGTACGCTGGCTCCCTCGGCCAATAAAGCGAGATGAGTGCCACAACACCATAGTCGGCCACGTCTGGACCTTATGGTCAGGGGTCCCTTTACCTTTACCTAGGGAGTCATGTGGCTCAAGGCTGGCTTTCCACAGAGAATGACCTGCCCCAGCCCAAAAATGGAAAACGAGCGAGGTCCCAACCAAAGAAGAGTGGCAACTTAAACTGATGGAATATTCACTGCTTGCGGACTTAACATATAGAAAAAGAGAACAAGAAGAGTATATGTTTAGAGAAGATTGGAAAGTGTTTATTGAATATGGGGGGGGGGAATTGTGTACACTTGAAAACGTGGGCAGCATTAAGATAAATTCAACAGTGTAAATAAGTTTTGATAGATGTAATAATGGAATACTGAGTGGTTTAGTTTATGTAAAATATGCAGGGATTTTATGATATGCAAAATGAACCATGGAAAGAGAAGAAGGGAAGTCACTGATATTCTAAGGGTGTTTAAACGAGTATTCAAAATTGTGAAACAGAAAATGTAATAAAAATTATATACAGTATATAAAAAAGAGAATGACGTGCCCCCAGTAGCTGTCAGAGGGTGGGGCTTGGCAAAAACCTGGCACTTGGCCCAAATAAAGAGCAAGACAAGGACCCACACCAGGGCCCCACACAGCTGCTTTCCCTTCCAATTTAAGTGGCAAGCTTAACACAGGCCAAGCCACACTGGGCCAGGCCAGTGGCCCATCTATTCCAGCATCCTGTTCTTCAGGTGGTTGACCAGAAGGACATGAGCACAACAGCACCATCTCCATATCTGTGTTGTTTGGCCCTAGCTCAGAGGGCCAGTGGGCAGAGGGTGAGCTTTGGATATGGGAGACCCAAGTTCCAATCTCTCTCTAACGAAGACTTTACTGGGGATTGTTTTACAGTTCTGCTTCCCCTGTAGAGGCACCCCCAACCACCATTAGCTAACAGAAGCGGTCCTCAAATTCTGATGTTGACTCTTGTTTGCATGGGTGGAGGATACAGAGGGGCGTACATGTATAAAAACTAGCCTACTGTAAGGTAAAGGTAAAGGGACCCCTGACCATTAGGTCCAGTCGTGGCCGACTCTGGGGTTGTGGCGCTCATCTCGCTTTATTGGCCGAGGGAGCTGGCGTACAGCTTCCGAGTCATGTGGCCAGCACGACTAAGCCGCTTCTGGCGAACCAGAGCAGCACACGGAAACGCCGTTTACCTTCCCGCCCGAGTGGTACCTATTTATCTACTTGCACTTTGATGTGCTTTCGAACTGCTAGGTTGGCAGGAGCAGGGACCGAGCAGCAGGAACTAACCCCATCACGGGGATTCGAACCGCCAACCTTCTGATCGGCAAGTCCTAGGCTCTGTGGTTTAACCCACGGCGTCACCCGCGTTCCAGCCTACTGTACAAAAGGTAAAAATTACATTAGTGGCTAGGGCTGGGCGATATCTGGTTTTCAACATTGTGATATATCACAAGCTAAACATTGTGATATACTGATCTATCACAATGCCTGAAGTAAGGATGGAGCTATGTAGAGACAACTGGCCAGCTTCACAGTTTTTCTCAAATTGTGATTTTTGCATAGCCTACCCACAATGATTTGTGATATATTGCCTGGTCAAAAATGGTGAAACCGATATCACGATGTGGACTTCAAACCGGTTTTGGAGGATAATCAGTATGTCACCAAGCCCTATTAAGTGACCCCCACCTACTTTTGCCCCTGCCCCCCACAGCCATGTGGCCCTCAAAAGGTTCACTAGAAGGGAATGTGGCCCTTAGGCTGAGGAAAAGTGCCCCCACCCCTGATCTAGCACAGTAACAATAAGCAAGAGAATGGAACAGAAAGATAAGCAAAATTAGAAAAACGTTTCAAAGTTTACGTCAGACCTTTGAGTGGCACTTAACTATTGGGAAGAAAAGCAGCTTTGAATAATTCAATTATGTCCCTATTGTTACAGTTGTGGGCCTCTGTGGAATTATTAAAAATCCAGCCTTCTATTTTCAGTCATTTAAGCAGGAAGATGAGACAAGACAGGAGAAGATTTAAAAAGAGGTAAAGGAGATGGGGATGAGTTTGTGCGCAAGGAGTTAAGAGTGACGGTTCATGGCAGGTGCTGCTATGCTCAAAGCACACCAGAAAGTAACAGGTTAAAAAACACATTGAGTTTTCATGAAATCCTCATGAAACTATACATCATGGTAACATCGCAAAGCCTTTTTTCTTGTGTATAGATGCTAGGTAAAGGTAAAGGTAAAAGTACCCCTGACCGTTAGGTCCAGTCGCGGACAACTCTGGAGTTGCACGCTCATCTTGCTTTACAGGCTGAGGGAGCCAGCATGACTAAGCCACTTCTGGCGAACCAGAGCAGCGCACGGAAATGCTGTTTACCTTCCCGCCAGAGAGGTACCTATTTATCTACTTGCACTTTGACGTGCTTTCAAACTGCTAGGTTGGCAGGAGCTGGGACCGAGCAACAGGAGCTCACCCCATCACGGGGATTCGAACTGCCAACCTTCTGATTGGCAAACCCTAGGCTCTGTGGTTTAGACCACAGTTGGCTGTGGCTTCCCATCATGCCTACCACAATGCAACATGTAGTATAATACAAATTCCCAGTCTGGATCCTGGGCACTCCTTGCACCTTAAGTTCATCAAGTATATGCCCCTGTTGTCTGAGGCTCAGAGGATGGATCTGACATCCAGGGTTTTCTCCATAATGGTACCTTTCTCTTGGAAACTCCTTGCCACAGGAAGCCCGTCGTAGAAGTTTGCTCCTAAATTTTAGCCACTGTATTAGGAAGGCCATTGGCAAGAATATTGTGAAGGGGTGGCACATCTGTCAGTCTACATGCAAGTTTTGCACCGTTTCCCAGTGTTCTGTGCAAAGAAAGCCTAACACATGGACCAGCTCAAAGCAGCCTTAGGAAAATCACCATTACTCAACAGAGCTGCTTTGTACTGCTTTGTGCTCTACGCAATACATTCGTCCTGGAGACTGATCCCTATTCTAAGTCTGCACGGCAACTTTGCTCAGGCCATGTGGACACTCATTTCTGATCTTCAAACCACCACCAAGCCCTTTTCATGCAATCCTGTCGTTCCCACATGATTTCTTCATTGTTGCCGGTGAGGAACCTTCAGCCCATGGGGCAGTCTTGGGCTACAAGGGGTTCCAATCTGACCTGCTCAGAGATTTTTGTGAAAGCGCCCCACCTGTCAGTCAGGTGACACCATCCTGATGGCAGCTGATGGTTGGTTTAATGGGTACAGTCAACCCCTGCAGAAAGCACTATCGAACCCATCAATCTTGCTCGGTTCAGCTGCTCATGCCAGTTTCCCAGAGGCAACTGGAGCTCACACCCAATCCCTACAGAAAGCATGATGAACATGAACACACCCCCCCTCACACACCAGCTGATATGTGGGATGGTTCAATCCTCAGTGTTTGCTAAACACAAATAAAGCAAACATGCTGTGCAGGGGTTGCTAACCCTGTGTCTTCCAGATGTTGCTGGACTCCAACTCCCATCAGCCCCGCTTAGCAAGGGATGATGGGAGCTGGGAGTCCAACGGCAGAGGGCACCATGTTATAAATCCAAGTCTTGTTCTGAGCAGTGGGAAAGGGGCAGCAGGGTAACTGAGTAGACATTCTCCATCATTCTGCCCGGTCACTGAGGTCCAGCTCCAAGGGCCTTCTGGAGGTTCACTCGCTATGAGAAGCCAAGTTACAGGGAACCAGGCAGAGGGCCTTCTTGTTAGTGGCACCTGCCCTGTGGAACACCCTCCCACCAGATGTCAGAGAAAAATAACTACCAAACTTTTAGATGACATCTGAAGGCAGCCATGTTCAGGGAAGCTTTTAATGTTTAATAGGTTACTGTATTTTAGTGTTCTGTTGGAAGCCGCCCAGAGTGGCTGGGGGGACCCAGCCAGATGGGCAGGGTATAAATAATAAGTTGTTGTTGTTGTTGTTGTTGTTGTTGTTGTTGTTGTTGTCTTGATCTCATGGGATGCTGCTCTTTTGGCTGCCAGAAAGTGATGCTGGTGATCTAGCAAAGAATATGGGCAACAAAGGACTCCTCTCACTAGGTGATTTAAACAGTGTCCCCCCCCCCCGGGGGGGAGGGGGCTCCCTCTGTGCAGTTGCTTATTTCTACACCCTCCCAGGTTCTAGGGCTAGAATTAAAAGAAAAAAGACTACAAAAGAAAAAAATGGACACTCCCCACCCCCCAGGTGGTACAGCTGCTATGTGCCACTGTGCTCACAGCCTGGGCTGACTGAAGCACAATGCAGAATCAAATTGGAGGATTGGGGGGGACACAGACAGAGTTCCTAAATTGGGTCACTGTATCCAACAAAGGGAAAACAGGAGGGGTGTCTGGCTTTCCTCCTTAATCCGTTGCACACTTAGCTTGTCTGCCCTCCTTGCAACCCAGCCACCCCCTTCCACAGAACCATGGCTGCAGTTCAGGGCATGCTTAAGCAAGGCAGGAAGCAGCAGGCTGGGGTGGCATTTGGAGGATGTACAGTAATTAACTGAGATTGGGGGGGCAGGGGAGAGAGAGAAGGGTAGCAAGGCTGCAGGAAGCCGTACACAAGGAGTGGGTTGTGGCTCTGAAGTCGCAGGAGAGACACGTCTCCCATTGTTTTAGGAAGGGGGAGGAACCTAGCTGTCAACTTTCAGATTTGAAAATAACTGATCAGCAGCCTCGAAAATAATAATAATAATAATAATAATAATAATAATAATAATAATAAATTTTATTTATATCCCACCCTCCCCAGCCGAAGCCGGGCTCAGGGCAGCTAACAACAATAAAATAATACAACATTCTAAAATAATTTCATTATAAAATTAATTCAAATCAAATTGATGGCAACCATTGGGTTAGAGTTCTGTGAAGATTGCCAAAGAAGGGAGTCAGGCTGTGCCCTGGCCAAAGGCCTGGTGGAACAGCTCTGTCTTGCAGGCCCTGCGGAAAGATGTCAAGTCCCACAGGGCCCTAGTCTCTTGTGACAGAGCGTTCCACCAGATCGGAGCCACAGCCGAAAAAGCCCTGGCTCTAGTTGAGGCCAGCCTCACCTGTCTGTGGCCTGGGACCTTCAGGATGTTTTTGTTTGAAGACCGCAAGGTCCTCCGTGGGGCATACCAGGAGAGGCGGTCCCATAGGTATGAGGGTCCTAGGCCATATAGGGTTTTAAAGGTTAAAACCAGCACCTTAAACCTGATCCTGTACTCCACCGGGAGCCAGAGCAGCTGGTATAGCACTGGGTGAATGTGATCTCGCAGCAAGGACCCCGTAAGGAGTCTCGCCGCGGCATTCTGCACCCGCTGGAGTTTCTGGGTCAGTCTCAAAGGCAGCCCCATGTAGAGCGAGTTACAATAATCCAGTCTGGAGGTGATCAGCAGCCTCACCTGTCCTGGGGAGCCTCGAAAATAAGGGATCAGCAGCCTCACCTATCCTGGGGACAGTCTACAGGATATCTAACAATCTGGGATAGCAGCGGGAAATGGCCCTGGAATTTCCCGCAAAAAAAAGGGAAGGTTGACAGCTATGGGGAGGAAGCAGGCTCTGCTCACAGAGGCATTTGATGTTGCCCGCAGCCTCCCACCTCCTGACATTCCCTGGACTTTATTTGTGGGTGCCATGGATGGGAGCACCCATCACATTCCAGAGAAGCCTTCACTTCAAAAGACAAGAACAGGTTCCTAGTCCTTATGGATGAGATGACAAGCTTTGACAGGTGAAGGAAGTGTCGGTGATAGGCCAGGAGAGAGAATGTGGGAGGAGCCTCCAGTGAAAATAACAACCACCCTGTAGCAAGGGGAGCCAGCACAAAAGATAAAGGCAGGCCCTCTCTGGACCAGTTTCAATGGGGGCGCTGTCACCAATTCTCTGTTCCCTGCACCCCCCGGGGCCAGATGGTGGAAGATGAAACTGCAGGCAGCTTGACAAGAGGACTGCCCACAAATGCTCTTGGTTCTGGGATGCAAGTGATTCCAAGAGCCAAATTCCCTGGCATGAGCTGCTATAAAGCTTTCAGGTCCGTAGCATGCAGGCCTGACTTGTCACTCAGATGGTCAGGTTGTGTCTGAACTTCACAAGATGGAACACACACACACACACACACACACACACCCCTTCCATCACATACCTATACAGTGGCACCTCAGGTTAAGTATTTAATTCGTTCCGGAGGTCTGTTCTTAACCTGAAACTGTTCTTAACCTGAAGCACCACTTTAGCTAACGGAGCCTCCTGCTGCTGCCGCATCGCCGGAGCCCGATTTCCATTCTTATCCTGAAGCAAAGTTCTTAACCCGAGGTACTATTTCTGGGTTAGCGGAGTGTGTAACCTGAAGCGTATGTAACCTGAAGCATATGTAACCTGAGGTACCACTGTAGTATCTCTGGGTAAGAGTTAGTCTTGACCCCTTTTCTCTAACCGCATGTTTTCTACAGGCAGTGAATGTCTTCTTCCTGGAGATCTTGGTGCCTTCTGCTTCAAAAAACATGTGTCCTGCTGCAGAATTATGACCCTTTCCTTCATATGTTTAGTTCTAATGGTAATATGTTTTACAATGGCTTTTAAAAAGGGGGGGAAGCAATGATACGAGCCAACAATATTGAGCATTGCTATATTCTTGAGGCTCGGGGTGGTGGTGGAATGCAGACCTTCCTGACTATAACTCACTATGAAGATACAAAAGAAACTCACATTTCGCACAGCAAAGGCTGAGTCGTCTTGTTTTGCGCTTCCCCCTTCCCCCCCAAGCAATGGAGAAAACTCAAGGCTGCCTTTGCGCCAAATGTTTCCTTTGGAGGAGGAGAGCAACTTATGGTGCCTCCATAGGTTGGGCAGTTATTCTAGGGGCACAGAAGCAAGCACACAGGCAGGCATTGCTAAGGACACAAGGAGAGCCCAGCTGGATCACGCAAAAGTTCCCATCTTTTTTTTTTTAGTTTTTATTGTTAAAATAATTCAGCATTAATACACACATATTGCAAATATACAAGCATACAAACATACATTTTATACAATCCTTAAAAATATTCAAACATACCTACACTCAATCCCACAGATAATTCCTTTTCCCACCACCATCCTTTGTGTTAGACTTCCAATCTACTGAATTGCAATTTCTTTCCACTTCTATTACTTTCTTTCACACACCTTTAACCTAATTTCATGCTCCTTTTTCTATTACACATTGTAATCCATCTTATTTAGTATTTCAGTATTTAAAACGGAACTTGTTTATTCTAATAGGAGTTCTGATTTTTCAATATGGTTTTGCAAGTATCCTTCCAGTCCCTGTCTATCTTCTCTTTTGATATCCTTCCAATTTCTCCCATTGTTTTAGATATATTTGGAGTATTGGAGCAAAAGTTCCCACCTAATTCCAGCATTCTGTTTACACACTGCCCACCCAGATGATTCCTGCAAGGCCCACCACCAGGATATGGGTGCAATAGCACATGGGAACTGGTATTCACATTGCTGCTGGTACTGGAAGTAGCAAACAGCCATCCTGACTAGCAGCTGCCGATAGTCTTGTCCTTATTGCCTATTCCAGTAAACAGGGCTAGAAACTTGGGTACAGAAAAAAAGGCGCCCAATAGCACCTTAAATCTAGGTTGTGGTTGCCACAACTGAATGTCTTTTCACCAGGGGGCTGGACTAAATGACAAGGTCTCTTCCAATGCTACAATTCTATGATTCTGTTGCTTAACTCCTACAACAATTCCCTTGTCCCAGTACAAGAAAGAGAAACACAAACAGTGGAAATGGAAATGGTATTAACGATATGGAGGTTATTAACAGTAGACTAAGACAGAGGTTTTTGAACTGTGGTCGCCAACCTGGCTGGCGCTCAGAAATTTCCACGTAGTTGCAGTTGCCAAATGCGCCTGGCACCTGGCTAATTTCAAACAGGGCAGTGAAACATAAAAAGTAAAAGGTAAAGGGACCCCTGACCATTAAGTCCAGTTGTGGCCGACTCTGGGGTTGCGGCGCTCATCTCGCTTTATTGGCTGAGGGAGCCGGCGTACAGCTTCTGGGTCATGTGGCCAGCATGACTAAGCCGCTTCTGGCGAACCAGAGCAGCGCATGGAAACGCCGTTTACCTTCCCGCCAGAGCGGTACTTATTTATCTACTTGCACTTTGACGTGCTTTCGAACTGCTAGGTTGGCAGGAGCAGGGACCGAGCAACGGGAGCTCACCCCATCGCGGGGATTCGAACCACCGACCTTCTGATCGGCAAGTCCTAGGCTCTGTGGTTTAACCCATATATGTATGTATAATTTTTATTCCGTTTTCCATTTCTACATCTGAAAATAAACATTTTACATACTGTTAAATATCCAACGACTTTCCTCCTTCTCTTTCCTTGTTTCGTTTTCTTAATATTTCATTCCTGCATATTTTGCTATAACTATATTAATCAGTTATCCACTTTTACATCACTCAGGCGTTAATTACACTGTTGACTTTATCTTAATGCTGCCAGCGTTTTCAGCTGTGTACAGCTATTTTCCATATACTCAATAAATATTTTCCAGTCTTCTTTGAATGTGTGTTCTTCTTGCTCTTTTATTCTATATGTTAAACCTGCAAGATCTGCATATTCTGCCGTCTTAACTTGGCAGTCCTCTTTGCCTGGGACCTCCCTCACTTTCCATTTTTGGGCTAACAAAACTCGGGCCGCTGTTATTGCATACATAAATAAATTTTGTTGACACTTGGATTATTCCCAACAAAAAAGATTCCAGTCTTTTCGGGAAAGGTATTTTAAACATTTTTTTCAACTCATTATAGATCATTTCCCAATATTCTTTTACCTTTTACAAGGCCAACAACATACGAAAAAAAATGTTCCCTTCATTTCTTTACATTTCCAACACATATCTGATTCTGCTCTATACCTCTTAGCCAACCTACTCGGAGTTAAATACCACCTGTGTATCATTTTCACATAATTCTCCGATCAGCTATTACTATCCACTGCCTGCCGTCAATGACTAGGCCAGGCCAAACGTAAGGAAAGGGCAGTTAACTTGACTCACAACAGCAAATTCAGATCTTCCGTGTGAGAAGTACTATTTCACAGAACACTCGCTTTTCAATTAGTTCTAACCAGGCCATAGGGAACAGGAAATAAAGATTTCTCCCTTTCCCCCAAACATATATGGATCTGAGCTTTAAAATAACAACAACAGCCATGTAATCAGCAGGCAGTGGCTGTCGATGGGGAAAATGTTAGTCTGTGATGCATTCATTACAATACGAAAGGGCCATCAATTGTTCATCTAAATCAATTTTCCCCTGTATGATTATTACCATGTGATAACCACATTGCTTGGCTTCTCCTGATTTTAGATGACGTAGGACCTTCTGGTATAATGGGGTCTGTTTCACACTACAGGAAAAATACTGGGTATTAGAAAAAGGAGAATGCAGAGAAGCAGAACGAATTCTCTGCATCTGTCTCCACTGTGGAAGAAGTAGGGCAGATTCCAATGGCTGAACTAAGTTTCATAGGTAAGGAGTCAGAGGAACTGAGATAAACAGCGGTGACAAGAAACAAGTTTGAGGTCTTATTGACAAGTTTAAAAGGTAAAGGGACCCCTGACCATTAGGTCCAGTCATGACCGACTCTGGGGTTGCAGCGCTCATCTCACTTTATTGGCCAAGGGAGCCGGCGTTTGTCTGCAGACAGCTTCCGGGTCATGTGGCCAGCATGACTAAGCCGCTTCTGGCGAACCAGAGCAGCGCACGGAAACGCCGTTTACCTTCCCACCGGAGCGGTACCTATTGATCTACTTGCACCTTGACGTGCTTTCAAACTGCTAGGTTGGCAGGAGCTGGGACCGAGCAATGGGAACTCACCCCGTCACAGGGATTCGAACCGCTGACCTTCTGATCGGCAAGTCCTAGACTCTGTGGTTTAACCCACAGTGCCACCCGCATCCCACTGATAAGTTTAAAAAGGACAAATCACTAGGTCTATATGGCATCCATCTGAGAGTTCGTAAAAGAAGTGAAATTGCTGATCTTTTAATAGAAAGGTATAACTTGTCCCGAAGAACAATCTCCATAACCAAGGACAGCGAAATGATTAACATAACACCAATTGTGAAAAAGGGATGGAGGGAAATTTCAGGTCAGTTCTAGGAAGCATAGTAGAAAGCATTATTAAAGGTAGAATTGACAAGTGTATAGAAGAACAAGTCTTGCTGAGCAGAACCAGCATGGCTTCCGCAAGGGTAAGACTTTAAGGTGCTTCTAGGTGGATATTTATTGTGGGATGACTGTTCCTCATGCATGCCAAGTTCTTGCAGTATCCACACAATGTTATCAGCATCAAAATGACAGTCCCTATTCCTGTCCCTAACCCCCACCCTTTATTTAATCCAGATTCACTCTTTCTGGGGGAAATCCAGTAAGTTTAAAAACAAACAAACAACTGGTGCCAACAACCCGTTTGTGATATCTGAATGAACCAGTTATAATATTAAGCCCCCCTCTGAAAACACCCCAGCTAGCCTTTTAAAGTTCTTTCAGAGTGTCAAATGTGGGTGGGAGGAAGGTGTGTGAATACAGTAGCCCCTGTGTACTCAAGACTTTCAGTAAGCTTTCAATAAAGTCATAGTATCATAGCATTGAGGGACACAGGTGGAGCTGTGGGTTAAACCACAGAGCCTAGGACTTGCCGATCAGAAGGCCAGCGGTTTGAATCCCCGTGATGTGGTGAGCTCCCATTGATCGGTCCCAGCTCCTGCCAACCTAGCAGCTCAAAAGCACGTCAAAGTGCAAGTAGATAAATAGGTACCACTCCGGCAGGAAGGTAAACGGCGTTTCCATGCGCTGCTCTGGTTCGCTAGTAGCAGCTTAGTCATGCTGGCCACATGACCCAGAAGCTGTACGCCGGCTCCTTTGGCCAATAAAGCGAGATGAGCGCCGCAACCCCAGAGTTGGCCACGACTGGACCTAATGATCAGGGGTCCCTTTACTTTTACCTTATCATAGCACTGTAAAGCTGGAAGGGACCCAAGGGTCATCTAGTCCAACCCCCTGCCAATGCAAGTCTCTTGCCAAAGACTCCTGAGCACGCTTAGCAGTCATGGTATAAGAGAGCAGGTCCTCTTTTGGATCAGTAACTGGGTAAAGAACAGGAAGGAAACAGTAAGAATAAACTGACATTTCCTACAATGGAAGGAGGTAAGAAATGTGTGTCTATGTCCCTCTGCTAAGTGCTGGATGCTAGAAGGTTCAGGATGGACAAAAGTACCTCTTCATATAGCACACAGTTCAACTATGGAATTCGCTACAACAAAATGTACTGATGGTCACCAACCGAGACGGCTTTAAAAAGGGTTTAGCTGAATTCATGGAGGATTTCTTTATTTAACAAAAGGTATATGATCGCTTGATTGCAATAAGACCTCTAAGTGGCTGGCAAAAAGAGTAAGACATTAAAATTACCCATAAAAGACAATTAAAAACAGGATTTTAAATTAAAGTAGTATAAGGGGTATCAATGGCAGCTATCTATGATGGCCACGTGTCACCTCCAGAGCCCGTACGTCTCTATATACAGTTGTACCTTGGTTGTCAAACGGCTTAGTTGCCGAACAAATTGGCTCCCAAGCACCGCAAACCCAGAGGTGAGTGTTCCGGTTTGCGAACGTTTTTTGGAAGCCGGACGTCCATGGCTTCCGATTGAGTGCCTTGGTTTTTGAACCGTTCTGGGAGTCGAACAGACTCCCAGAATGGATTAAGTCTGACAACCAAGGTACCACTGTACTAGTTTCTAGCTACTGCAAGGGAGGGCAGTTGCACTCAGATCTTACTTGCCCCTGTGAGATGCTGGGCTTTTGGTGTGATCCAGCACAGCTCTTACGGGTCATTTCCACCGCTCTTCTGCTTATTAGCTTTCTTTCTGAAGAACAGCATACCTGTGCATTCCCACACAACTCCCTCTGTCCATCGAGTGCCAAACGGCATTCTTCCTCTTCCCTCCCGCAGGTGAGCTGGAAGCCCCCAAACCTCACAGCCCTCCTCTGAACCCATTGCTGCATGCAACAGTGCCTCTTCCCTGAAAAGGTGTGCTGGGGACTCATCTGCCAGCTCAGGCCAGGAACACACCATTGGCTCGGCCGGCTATTGTAATCGGCAATTTCACGGCTGGCTAATTCCCTTTGCTGCTGCCTTGCTTACACTCACTCGCGCGCGCACACACTCTCTCTCTCTCGCACACACACACAAAACTCACCCGCAGAGCTGCAGGGCTGCCGATAGCACATGGGATGTGGGAGGCAACAGTGGAAACATTTCAGGGGCTCGCAGCATGGCGCATAGACCTGCTGGCTCTGTTCAGTTCCGCTCCTCACCTCAAACTACCTGCTGCTGCTGTTGCCGCCACATGTAGGGTGAAAGGGAGCTTGATCTAAGGCCTATCTAGACTGCTGATGTAGCTCTGGAGCATCTAATTTGCATGGGGAAGGTACCAGTTTACATCCCTGGAATCTCCAGGTTGGCCCAGGAAAGGCACTCCTTTCTGCACCCACTTACTTGATACCACTCTCTCTCTCCCTGGGCAATAGGGTGGCTAGGATCAGGCCAAGAAAGAAAGGACAGGCCAGCAAGCAGAGGCTGCTCCCTGCCACTGTTATAAAGTTTTAGGGTGCAGACACATAGCAGAAAAACAACCCTTCAGAATTTAGGAAATATTCCCTGAGAAAATCACACTTTATTTTAGCACACAGAACACTCCCAAATGCTATCTTGGCTCTCCAAATGTCTCTTAAATATTCCCTCTGCAGAAGGAAATCTCTTGGGGAAACCTTTCCCGATCATTCTTCTGTTTACAAATCCTTCAATTCCTGTCTTCAAGGCATATTTTGTGTATGAATCGGGTAGGTCTGTGACCTGGATTCAAGAACTAAGGCATTTACCATCTCAAAGGAATGGCCAGGTAATTTTCAGTCAGCAAGCAATACCTTGACAAACAGGAGACAAGCCACACTCTCAAATTTCTGTTGTAGACCGCCTCTTTCTGTGAAACACGTATGATGCTTTTTGAGTGGTCTTGGCTAAGGGGCTGGTTTTTGAAGGTTCCTGAACACTTTTGTTCTGGGTCCTCACCTCCTCGCAAAGGGTGGGGGTGGGGGTCTCTGTTGCAACAGGAAAATTAATAGATTCCTTGCTTTCCTTCTACTGGTTCCTGCCTCCAGCCATTGTCCTCTGACCAGTCATGGACTTAGGGGACTCAGAGTCCTTTGGGGAGCTGGGCTGCAAAAGTGAACCCCGTTTTTATTTTTTTACAACACCACCATCACTCGCTGGCATGCCTAGCTGCTTCCAAAGAGCTTCCAAAGACCCACCAATGGATCCTCTTGCCAATTCTGGTGTTTGTGGTGTCTTGATGGCAGCTAGACATGGATTGATATTAGTACGCCCTTTTGAGGTGCTGGATCTTGGCAGCTATGCAGTTTGCACCAACTATCATATTTTTCGCCCTATAGGACGCACTTTTCCCCCTCCAAAAATTAAGGGGAAATGTGTGTGCGTCCTATGGAGCGAATGCAGGCTCCTTGGCTTCAGCGATAGCAACGCGAAGCCTCCGAAGGGCAGAGGGAGCACTCCCTCCACGCTCCGGAGACTATGCGTTGCTTTCGCTGAAGCCTGGAGAGCGAGAGGGGTCAGTGCGCACCGACTCCTCTCGCTCTCCAGGCTTCCAAGGTAGCTGCCTGAAGCCTCCAGAGCGCAGTGGGAACGCTTTGGGTGAACGCACCTTGTTTTAGATGGGGAGAACAAGAAAAAAAAAAATCTCCCCCTCCGTTTCTCCTGCCGCTTCGCTGAAGGGGCACCGAGCAGAGAGGGGGAGAATTTTTTTTCTTGTTCTCCCCCTCTAAAACAAGGTGCGTCCTATGGTCCGGTGCGTCCTATAGAGTGAAAAATACGGTAAATGCCAGTCCTGTCTGGCCAACCAGGAGGGCTCATAACCTCTGCCAATCTCAGGCATAAAAGTTGCATGCTTCGTGCATAACTAAAGAGGGTTCAGGAACCTGAGCCACATGCAAGATCTAAGGTAGCTTTGCTGTGCCCAGTCCCAGTTCAAAACTCATCAACACCATGAATTAACGCGCCCAACAAGATGCCATTTTCCCATGCTACTAAGCTCTCTCCAGATGTTACAACAACCACACTGCCAACAGCAGGAACTCCAGAGCAGTTTGGGCACTGGGCAGGCTGTCAGTCATGACAGGAGGGGAAATTGGCATGTGTGGATTCAGAGGCACAGGGATGCCCATTTTCCTTCCTTTCGTTTTGCTTCTCTTGCAGAGAAGAGGAGGATCAAAAAGTTATCTGTGGCCCACAAGCCCTGACTGCTTGAAATCCTGCCCGGTTCCTCTTCTGGCTTCTGAAATTTCACTTGGCGTTGCACAAACACACACACACGTGCACACAGCACTGCCAAGGCCATTAATTAATTAAATGTAGAAACAATATAGTAAATAAAAAAATCACTCTGCACCCAGACTTCCAAGGCACAGCTTTAAGACCCAGGGACATTTAAAAAATAAGTTCTCAGGATGCTGAATTCTGCGCCCAGCAAAATGACTCATTCCCTGCAATGAGTCTATTGTCTGCAAAGCTTCTGTTGACTCTCGTCGATGCAAGCCAGTTTTCCACTTGAATGGCGTAACTGCAGAACAAATAAACACCGTTCTCCCTAGGATGGCACTGAGTTCTGTGGCATTCTTTAAGCAAGTAATGTGCTTTGGGTGTGTGGGGTGTGAGAAAGTTGATCAGGATCGACCGGCAATTTGCAGTAGATCTGCAAGGGTTTCCATCTCTCAACTGTTTCACAACAGCAACAACAAGACAACCAATGCCACCTATATTAGGCTGCTGAAATAGCTAGACAGGAGTGGATTTCTGTGTGAAAGGTGACTTGCACTGGGTGTCCAAAGACCAGCACCCTGTTCACATGTCACTAGCAGTGGTGCTTAAATGCCAGTGTGCTAGCACTGCACACAAATCACTGGTGGATGTGCATGCTGGCGCCCCATTAAATGTGGCCGGTGTCTGAAATTAGCCAGGCGCCAGCCACATTTTGCACCGAGCTATTGACCACTTGCGACCAAGTGAATATGCTGGGCTCCAGTATGGGGATCATTGGATCTTGACTGTTTTCACATACTAATGCCCCACCTGGTAGAATTCTATCTGTTATATTTTATCTGCACATTCAGAATTAATTTCTGGTACCAAAATGCTTTTTCTGTGCAGCCTGAGCTGGAGCAGTAAGCAACGTTCTAGTTAATGGTCGTAGCTTGTCTTCGCTCAACCCACCCCACTGCCTTGCTCACAGTTGTGAAGAATATTCTTATGTTATGAATGGTCTGACTGTGTCACCTTTAAGAAAAAGAGGTCGGAATAGGCCAATAGATATATGGACGGTCCCTGGATAAATGGACTTTTCTTCTTTAAGTTCTCAAAGTTCTTGACCTAGCTCAAAGGTTGTCATCTGAACCAGCCGGATGTTTAACTGATAATCACATCCATCATTTGAAAAATGATGTCTTGCCCCAAAATGGCAGCTAGACATTCCATTTGGGAGACGCAGGTGGTGCCGTGGGTTAAACCACAGAACCTAGGGCTTGCCGATCAGAAGGTCGGCGGTTTGAATCCCCGCGATGGGGTGAGCTCCCTTTGCTCGGTCCCTGCCAACCTAGCAGTTCGATAGCACGTCAAAAGTGTAAGTAGATCAATAGGTACTGCTCCGGCGGTAAGGTAAACGGCGTTTCCGTGCACCGCTCTGGTTTGCCAGAAGCGGCTTAGGCATGCTGGCCACATGACCCGGAAGCTGTACGCCGGATCCCTCGGCCAATAAAGCGAGATGAGCGCCGCAACCCCAGAGTCAGTCACGACTGGGCCTAATGGTCAGGGGTCCCTTTACCTTTACCTTTAACTTTGGTTTAAGGAGCCATTTAGTGCCTACCTTATATATCTGAGTTTCTAACACTGCCTACACCCCCATCGTACTGATACAGGTTGGGCGACAACCGCAGCACAGCAATAATGTGGGGCTGTGGGGCAGGTTAGCCCCTGATGGTGAAGGTTCCCTCTCCCCCTGTCGTGTGCTTTTTCAACAGCAACTACACCATAGTGACAGCGCAGAATCAGACCACTGTTTTTGGACCACTCGACAGCAAGGCCTCACCAAGACTTTGAGTAGCAGTACGCATACAACTTTAAGGCTGTCAGTCCCTCAGGCAAAGAACTGTCACTTCAATGTTCTGTACAACTTCTGGCAAACTGTTGGCACTAAATACATGTTAAACGGTAGTAAAGCAAGCCCTCACGTAGAGGTTGTAGTTATGTCCTCCAAGCAACAGTAGAAGTTGTGGGTCGGCCATTTTGGTTCTCCAGAGAGGAAAGGCCAAGAAGTTTTGGGAGCCCTGTTCTTAAGGCAATGTTGACTTTTTGCCCACCAGGTCCACCCCCAATTGTCTTTCGATCTGCAAACGGAATGACATACCCTCCAACATCTCTCCAATGAAAATAGGGATGTCCCATTCCACAATGATAATTTTACTATTTATACCCTACCCGTCTTACTGGGTTGCCCCAGCCACTCTGGGCAGATTCCAACATATATAAAAACATAATAAAACATTGGAAAACTTCCCTATACAGGATTGCCTTCAGATGGCTTGAGGGCCAGATAACTCCATACCCTCCAACATTTCTCCAATGGAAATAAGGACATCCTAAGGAAAAGTGGGACATTCCAGGATCAAATCAGGAACTGGGACAGCTTCTCTAAATCAGGGGCGCCCCTGGAAAATAGGGACACTTGGAGAGTCTGGAATTACCAGCCACCGGACTATAAGAAAATATAACAGAAGATTTGGATTTAAGAGTGTCACTTGACTAGGTAAGGTAAAGGGACCCCTGACCATTAGGTCCAGTCGCGGACGACTCTGGGGTTGTGGCACTCATCTCGCTTTACTGTCCAAGGGAGCCAGCGTATGGTGTACAGTCATGTGGCCAGCATGACTAAGCTGCTTCTGGCGAACCAGAGCAGCGCACGGAAACGCCATTTACCTTCCCGCCGGAGCGGTACCTATTTATCTACTTGCACTTTGACGTGTTTTTGAACTGCTAGGTGAGTAGAAGCAGGGACCGAGCAACAGGAGCTCACCCCTTTGCGGGGATTCGAACCGCCGACCTTCTGATCGGCAAGCCCTAGGCTCTGTGGTTTAACCCACAGCACCACCCACGTCCCTGTCACTTGACTACTTGGCCTAAAATCCAAATATTCCACTGGCTTGTGGATTAACTGGGTTTCAACCCTCCCTGGGAATGGGTTTTTATTTTCCCTGCTGCTGCCCCTTTGTGACCACATATTTCTACGCCACAATCTGGCTATAAAAATCCACTTTCTGGCTGGAAAAGCCACCTCTCATCCCAAGATGGCTAGGGACATGGGAAGCTGCCATCCCATTCAGTACTGTCTACACTGATCGGCTGTGGCTCTCCAGGGTTTCAGATGGGTAAACCTTCCCTGGGTCCAGGGAAGCTTGGACCCAGAACCTTGTACCACTGAGCTACATCCTTTCCCCAAATACACAAATACCAAGTACACCAATGCAGAATTTGAGCTAATAATTTGCAGACATTAGTGATGTACCGTATTTTGCGCTCTATAAGACGCACCAGACCACAAGACGCACCTAGTTTTTGGAGGAGGAAAACAAGAAAAAAACAATATTCTGAATTTCAGAAGCCAGAACAGCAAGAGGGATCACTGCGCAGTGAAAGCAGCAATCCCTCTTGCTGTTCTGGCTCCTGAGATAGCTGCGCATCCTGCATTTGCTCCACAGGACGCACACACATTTCCCCTTACTTTTTAGGAGGAAAAAAGTGAGTCTTATAGAGCAAAAAATACGGTAATTAATATACAGGAAGAGGAAGAGGAAGGAGAATTAACATTGCAAATCTTCTCAGGATTTACCCTGAGACACTGGAGTACTCAGGTTCACAATGAAACTATGGAAATAGGCGCATTGGTCCATTGATCCTTTTGTAAGCACTTCTTGGGCTTGAATGCAGGAAAAAGATTTTGTATTTATTGTTGCACGATGTTTTATTGATATTTTTTTTTTTGGAAAAAATATTGTGAGCCACTTCCTGATGAAAGGAATGTGGGACATGAATTATTAAAAATAAAAATAAAATTTAATACATTCAACTCCAGGTTGGGCAAAAGCCTTTGGAGTGGCAGTGGGACATTAATATGTATTCATTTCATCATTATTAATATTCCCTCAATTAACACTTGCCTCCAGGCGTCCCCTAACTCAGTTGTTCAGCACTGCCAGCTTGCAGAACAAGTTCAGCCAGGACTGCTCCAGGAGGAAAAGGTGAATGCATAGGTCTTCCCCATAAGCAATTAAATTGTGGGCTCTGGCAATGCAAAGCAGGAAGTGACATCAGAACGATGGGACAGAGAGAGAGCCTTAAAACCCTCGTCTGGATTCTTCAAGGGCTAATCTTTCATCATCTTAAAAAATAGAGACATCACCTTGCCAACAAAGGTCCGTATAGTAAAAGCTATGGTTTTCCCAGTAGTGATGTATGGAAGTGAGAGCTGGACCATAAAGAATGCTGATCGCCGAAGAATTGATGCTTTTGAATTCTGGTGCTGGAGGAGACTCTTGAGAGTCCCATGGACTGCAAGAAGATCAAACCTCTCCATTCTGAAGGAAATCAGCCCTGAGTGCTCACTGGAAGGACAGATCCTGAAGCTGAGGCTCCAATACTTTGGCCACCTCATGAGAAGAGAAGACTCCCTGGAAAAGACGCTAATGTTGGGAAAGATGGAAGGCACAAGGAGAAGGGGACGACAGAGGACGAGATGGCTGGACAGTGTTCACGAAGCTACCAGAATGAGTGTGACCAAACTGCGGGAGGCAGTGGAAGACAGAAGTGCCTGGTGTGCTCTGGTCCATGGGGTCACGAAGAGTCGGACATGACTAAACGACTCAACAACAACAACAACAATCTTTCATCCAGCCTTCACCAGCAAGGCAGCCTCCACATGCCGTTGGACTCCAACTCCCATCATCCCCCAGCCAGCACAGCTAGGAAGGGTTGGGGCAGATGGGGAGTTGGAGTCCAACAACACATGGCGGGTACCAGGCTGGTAGAGACCACTTTGGCCTTCTCTTCACCCCTGAAGCTCCTCCCTGGCCATTCTCCCTCCACAATCTCTTCTCTCTCTGGTTGCCCTGTCTCATCTTTCCCTTCTTCGCCTGACCCACTCCCTTTCCCCAGCTCTCCTTTATCAGCAGCCTACCATTCCCCAGCTTCTAGAGCAGAACACAGATGGGTGGCAGAGCACATCCTTTGCATGAAGGAAAGTTCTTGGCTCAATTCCAGGCATCTCCAGGCAGGGCTAGGAAAGACTCTCCTGCCCCAAAACCCTCGCCAGGAAGTGCAAACAAGACTGAGCTGGATGGATCAGTGATTATATTATGTAACAAACCTAGACAGCATCTTAAAGAGCAGAGACATCACCTTGCCAACAAAGGTCCATATAGTTAAAGCTATGGTTTTCCCAGTAGTGATGTATGGAAGTGAGAGCTGGACCATAAAGAAGGCTGATAGCCAAAGAATTGATGCTTTTGAATTATGGTGCTGGAGGAGACTCTTGAGAGTCCCATGGACTGCAAGATGATCAAACCGATCTATTCTTAAGGAAATCAGCCCTGAGTGCTCACTGGAAGGACAGATCCTGAAGCTGAGGCTCCAATACTTTGGCCACCTCATGAGAAGAGAAGACTCCCTGGAAAAGACCCTGATGTTGGGAAAGATGGAGGGCACAAGGAGAAGAGGACGACAGAGGATGAGATGGTGGGACAGTGTTCTTGAAGCTACCAGCATGAGTTTGACCAAACTGCGGGAGGCAGTGGAAGACAGGAGTGCCTGGCGTGCTCTGGTCCATGGGGTCAAGAAGAGTCGGACATGACTAAACAACAACAACAACAAAACAACAGTTTCTAATACTGCTCTACTCCACTGGCAGCATCCCAGAAATGCGGGTGCTGGTTACATGGCACTCTGCACATGCTCAAAGGCATGGCCTCCTTTTTCCGAGGTGGAATCCAGGCAGCCAGAATGTACACTGATTCCGCTTTGCCTTGCCTGCTGATTGGCTAGCCAAACCTCCCACAGGGACAGCTCTGCGTGGGATGGAAAACGTTTTGCCCGCTGCCCCGAAGCCAGGATGGTAAGTCAGGCCTACAATTAAAGTGACATTTCAGTGTGCATTGTGCCTCACCAATGACTCATTCCTCCGCTGGACGCCACTCCCTGCAAAGCTTCTGGGGACTGTAGCCTATGGAAGCCGATGAACGGAGGAAAAGCCCTCCCTTTGGCCACACAGCTGCTCTGCACATCGCCGGCTGGGCCAAAATGCCTAGATCCAAGTCCTACCCTCCGCCAACAAGCCTCAACAGCAGAAAAAGGTTATTTGAATAGCCTGCATGAAATAATATTAATTTTTAAAACTGCAAAGCAATTGGGAGGATGGAACGGTGGGTGCACACTTGTGTGAGTTGGATAACGTAAACATTTAAATATTTCAACAGTGTTTGAAAAGGTAAGGAATGCATAGCATCGTGTGAGCTTTTACATTTTTTATTTATTCATTGTAAAACGAATCCCCTAGGTGTTGTATATAGACCCCCCCCCAAAAAAGCAGAATAAAAACGTAACCATAAAGCCATACTTCCATAAAAGCACAATAAACTTGAGAAGCAACCACATTAAAAAACCAACAGCAGCAGCAGCAGCAACACAACATATGATGGACAGCGCAAAACTAAAAAAAGCCACCAGACACTAAAACCACCAACCACACCAGAGGGACTTAAAGGCAGATTGTAAAAGGCCTGGACAACAACAGACAAGTCTTAACTTGATGCTGCAAAGATAGCAATGCAGGCACCAGGCGAGTTTCCTTAGGGAGAGCATTCCGAAACTGGGATCCCACCTATTAAAGAAGCCCCGAATTACCAGCATAGTGGTTACTTCCATTTCAGCCTTCAGTCTGCGGTGGAAGCATCTTAATATTCCTTACCAATAATTTGTGCATCACAGTAAAGCAACAGGTCATGATTTAAGACGGCAACCTGGGCAACTCTGCTCCATCCCTCGAGCGCACGGAGGAAGCAAACCACAGTCCTTGACTAACTGTCCTGTCCAAACCATAGCTGTCAAGGTTTCCCCTTTTTTTAAGGGAAATTCCCTTATTCCGAACAGGATTCCTCGCAAGAAAAGGGAAAAGTTGACAGCTATGTGTCCAAACTAGTGCTTGTGGTTTCTTTCACTGCAACAAGCCCCGGCTACAGATCATGGTTTGCTTGTCATGTGACAGTGAATTCCATACACTAATTACCACTATCGAGAAGTATCTGTAGGCATTAAGTTGCTCGGTGTCTAATTGGCTCTGCAAAATGGCAGCAATAGGAAGCTTGCTGACATCTCCCACCTAACTGCTTGGCACTCTGAAGATTCGATTCTGTCACCCAAACATCCAAAACATCCCTACTTCCAAAAAGCAGAGCCCATGAGTCCTGAAACTTGGCTTTTTGTTGCATTCCAGAGAGACGTTTCTCTTCTATACGCACTACAGAAGAAAACATCAGACACTAAATCCAGACTTCCAAGGCCCAGCTGGAATCTCTGTTTATATGTGAGGCTGATGAGTTAGGAGGAAAATGACAGTCGACTCTATATTGGTAACGGGTAGCCCAGGTGTGGGAAAACTTTGTCCCTGAACTACAACACCCATCATCCCCAGCAAGCATGACCGACAACCACTGAGTCCCCACACTTGGGGTTAGCCACCAGAACAAGGATGTGGTCTCGGTCTACATGCCTATATGTTCCCTAGACCTTTCTGCAAAAGTGCAGAATACAAGTGCAATAAATAAATAAATGGATCCAATGATGTTCCTTGTTGCCATCATGGTTTGCAGCGATTCATGGTTCTGATTTCTAGCCTAAACCCATAATCCAGTCAGGCATGCTTAGAGGGCCGGATTTATGATCTAAATCTATTTGCTATCCATTTTGGGGTGTGTTATATCTTGTACTCACAGCTTTCTTGCCCCTTTTGATCTATCTGTAGAAAACGCTCTTACGCATCCTCTCTCAGACACAACATATTCACATTTAATCTTTCCTCATGAGGGAAATTGTTTGTTCCTCTAATCGTTCTTGTTGCTCTTCTCCAAAACTCTTCCGACTCAAAGTGAGGGGCCTGAAGAAAACAACACTTCCCAAGGCCAGGCTGGGAGACATGGGTTCAAATCATTCAGACCTTAACTACTGCAGGATAATGTCAAATAGCTCAGAGCTGCTCAGTTGGCAGAGCATGAGACTCTTAATCGCAGTGCTGTGGGTCTGAGCCCCACTTTGGACAAAAGATTCCTGCATTGCAGGGAGCTGACCTAGATGACCCTTCTGGTCCCTTCCAGCTCCATGATTAAATGATTCTAAGGTGGCAGACATTAGATCTTGCAACTGGATAGGCACAGTGGAAACTGCTGTCACTAAGGCCTGCCTGACCCAGAACATTTTATAGTCCTTTCAGGTGAAAGAACCAATGGCAAGTGAGAGTAGGCAGGTCACAACACGGCACAGAACCATTTCATTATCCAGAGAACCCCCTAACCTGCAGACTGAGAGTGGTTTGCTATGTGGGATAGTCGTGCAAAACCCTGAAGATTCCCAATCCGAGCCTTAGGGCAGGAATGGAGAGCCTGTGGACTCCAGATCTTGTTGGATTCCAGATCCTATCAGCCCCAGGCAGCAGTTGCTAAACAGTCCCTAATTCATTCATAATATTCCTAAATAATCAGATGCTATACAAAACTTAGGGACGCGGGTGGCGCTGTGGTCTAAACCCCTGAGCCTAGGGCTTGCCGATCGGAAGGTTGGCGGTTTGAATCCCTGCGACAGGGTGAGCTCCCGTTGCTCGGTCCCAGCTCCTGCCAACCTAGCAGTTCAAAAGCATGTCAAAGCGCAAGTAGATAAATAGGTACCACTCCGGCGGAAAGGTAAATGGCGTTGCTCTGAAGCGGCTTAGTCATGCTGGCCACATGACCCGGAAAAACTGTCTGCGGACAAACGTCAGCTCCCTCGGCCAGTAAAGCGAGATGAGCACCGCAACCCCAGTGTCATTCATGACTGGACTTAACTGTCAGGGGTCCTTTACCTTTACCTTTTATACAAAACTTAAGCACTTGCTTTGCAGGTCAGCCCAGCTAGCTAAGGTCCCAGCATTCCCAGGCTGTGTCCTCTGAACTTTGCAGCAAGGAATATTCATTTGTTCGTTCGTAAGCATCAAGTTCCAATTAATTTTCCCACAATCCTGCCACTTGCTGCTCAGAATACATACTCTCCTTCTGGCCCTCCCATGAAGCCAGCAACACTTTCCTATTTCAGGCTGCTGTCCTGAGCCAATCACAGTCAATTCGATAGTTCAGGGCAGGCCTTTCAACCTTTAATTTATCCTCATTGTTAAGCGGAGTGCTTTTTCATACATTATGCAGAGGGAAACCTAGGTCGGTCACTGAGTGTGCACTCAGCAGGGAGCCTGCAGCCCATCGCAGGTCCGACTAGCATGCCTCCACAATATACATGTTTGCAAAACACCTGCTTGTTGCAGCTGCATGCATACGTACACAAACATGCATCTAAACAATGCAATATGTCATGGGTAGGCAAACTAAGGTTCAGGGGCTGGATCCGGCCCAATCACTTTCTAAATCCGGTCCAGGAATCAGCATGTTTTTACATGAGTAGAATGTGTGCTTTTATTTAAAATGCATCTCTGGGTTATTTGTGGGGCATAGGAATTTGTCCATTATTTTTTTCTTCCAAAATATAGCCCGGCCCCCCACAAGGTCTGAGGGACAGTGGACCGGCCCCCTGCTGAAAAAGTCTGCTGACCCCTGCAGTAAGTGAAGCGGCCCCAGTAGGCACCACCCTAAGGCATGGAGAGGCAAGACTGAATGCCATTAAGGGCCAAACTAGATCTCACATGTGTTAGCCCTGGCATGGATGATGCGCTTAAAATAAAGAGCTGGTACAGGGCTTGTGTGGAGGAGACAAGCCAAACTGGAGGCTCCCACACCTGCTTTTTCGCAATGGGATGAAAGCCCCCAATAGTAACAAGTGTCAAGTCCGAAGCCTGTTATGCTATGCATGCTTACTGGGGTGGGAACCCAACTGAATACAGTGGGGCTTACTAGAGAGTAAAAAGAGACACAGGATGAGGCTGTAAGGGAGGCAGAGCAGATGCTAGTGTGTCACGTGCCAACAGGGAAGTTCTCCTGCACAAGCTCCACTGAAACAAAGGGAACTGCACAAGGGTGCTAACTGGGTTCCACCTCAAGTTAATTATTGGAGGGCGGGGTGCCACCTGGTTGTTGTCTACAGTCACCAAAATGTCTTCAGCTGACCATGTATTATTTCATTACTTTGAAAGGGCTGAGACTTGGCACTACTAACAGGTCCCAGGGGCTAAATGCCAGCAAATCCTGGCTCAAATTAAGCCGCAGAGACATCATCCAGGTCATGGCAGGCCAAGAGCAAAAGAAAACGGAACTCACATCATTTACAATAAGTGCACATTCATGCTAATAAATGGCCACATGGAGGTGTGATTATATGGATACAGAACAAAAGCCAATTGACTGTATATGTGCATATACTCATAGGAATTCTCCACATCTAGACTCTTCTTCCACCCCCGAATCAGGCCCATTTTTACTAATGCACTAAGTGTGAAATATGCACACATATATATATTTGGAAATGTGAATTCAACTACACACACAGCTATCAATGCAGGAAGTGAGCACAGATAAACACAGGAGCTTCTTCACAAGCACATACACAGATGTGGAAATCTTCAAGTACTGTATTTTTTGCTCTATAAGACTCACTTTTTCCCTCCTAAAAAGTAAGGGGAAATGTGTGTGCGTCTTATGGAGCGAATGCAGGCTGCGCAGCTATCCCAGAAGCCAGAACAGCAAGAGGGATTGCTGCTTTCGCTGCACAGCGATCCCTCTTGTTGTTCTGGCTTCTGAGATTCAGAATATTTTTTTTCTTGTTTTCCTCCTCCAAAAACTAGGTGCGTCTTATGGTCTGGTGCGTGTTACAGAGCGAAAAATACGGTATTTTCCAAATCTGAATGTACAGACAAAGGGAAATGTATAATTATTATTCCTGCCCTTCAAATTAGAACAGACGTGTGCATAGCCACAGAAACATAAAACCAACCACACCGGACACGGACACACTAGCAGAGCCACCTGGGTTTCCTTCGTTCACAATCATTCAGTATAATGATGGAAGCAAACAAAGTGTCCATCCTTTGCACAACAGACTCCTTTCTTCAAAGGTATGCAAGATGGGGGATCTGAAAATGGATTTTCTGCATGGGCTACCGACACTCCCAACTTTTCCCTGTGCCTTCATCTCAGCTGAGAATTATAAACAACCCATCCACGGAAGGTTCAGCTGCCTCTCTCCAGCTCACACTACCAAACTCTTCGCCTACGGGGCTTCATCTTCCTCTCTTGTACACACACACACACACACACACACACACACGCCACTTAACACAGATGAGAAACTCCTTGGCACACTTCAACTTTCCTATTTTTGAGGGGGCTATACTAAGTGGATAGGGATGCGGGTGGCGCTGTGGGTAAAACCTCAGCGCCTAGGACTTGCCGATCGCATGGTCGGCGGTTCGAATCCCTGCGGCGGGGTGCACTCCCGTCGTTCGGTCCCAGCGCCTGCCAACCTAGCAGTTCGAAAGCACCCCCGGGTGCAAGTAGATAAATAGGGACCGATTACTAGCGGGAAGGTAAACGGCGTTCCGTGTGCTGTGCTGGCTCGCCAGATGCAGCTTCGTCATGCTGGCCAAGTGACCCGGAAGTATCTACGGACAGCGCTGGCTCCCGGCCTACAGAGTGAGATGAGCGCACAACCCTAGAGTCTGTCAAGACTGGCCCGTACGGGCAGGGGTACCTTTACCTTTTATACTAAGTGGATGAGCACAAACTTTGCTCCAGGTCATCGCCACTGAAAATGATCAGGGAGCAAGGGACAGGTAAGACTCCTACCTGAGATCGTGGGCAGCCACTGCCAGTCTGAGGAGACAGCACTGGGTGAAGAAGAACCAACAGCCTCATCTAGTCTTAAAGGTAAAGATAAAGGGACCCCTGACCATTAGGTCCAGTTGTGACCGACTCTAGGGTTGCGACACTCATCTTGCTTTATTGGCCGAGGGAGCCGGTGTACAGCTTCCGGGTCATGTGGCCAGCATGACTAAGCCGCTTCTGGCGAACCAAAGCAGCGCATGGAAACGCCGTTTACCTTCCCGCCGGAGGGGTACCTATTTATCTACTTGCACTTTGATGTGCTTTCGAACTGCTAGGTTGGCAGGAGCAGGGACCAAGCAATGGGAGCTCACCCCGTCGTGGGGATTCGAACTGCCGACCTTCTGATTGGCAAGTCCTAGGCTCTGTGGTTTAACCCACAGCACCACCCGCGTCCCACTAGTCTTACACGCACATAAATCAACTCTTTCAAAGTGATTCGGAGCTATAACAGCAATCACAAGCATGGAAACAGAGTGCTGGTCATTCCAGGTTAACTTTTGAAAAGGTGCAATTCTATTGGGCTCCGCAACCTTTTTAAACCATTCCTAAAAGTGACCGACTTCCCCCAGTATAACCTTCAATGTTGCCATTGGTATGGTGTTTTCCTCGAGGGCCCTTCGCAAACATGACACTTCCCCCAACATGACTGTTCTCTCCTTACTGTGTGCAAAGCTGCTTGCCTCTGCCCCCCACCTTGCCAAAAAAGGCTTTCACCTGCAAGCTCTGGCATCAAGAGCTTGAGACAAGACTCCCCAGACCAAACTTCTCCAAGTGCAGCAGTGCGAGCGCATTCTGAATACACCCTTCCTTGTCTTAGACAACCCGCATGGGGGAATTGTCAATATTAAATACTGTGGCTGCCTGATCTCTGAGAACATGATTAATTACGGGTTCTACCACACACACACAAAATTAATCTTCACTCCAGTTTCTGTCTGTATTTAAATGAGTTCCCATGAGGGAAGGATGAAGCAGCCCAGAGTAAGGATAGGGCCCTGCCTCACACATCTTCCAGCATCCCCAAGGATTTCAAAGGTAAACAATGGCCACCTTCCTTTTATCCTCCAGAAAATGCTACAAGCTATGTCAACTTCCTACATTCTAGCTCCTCTTAACTAGGGCATTGAGACCCTTAGGAAGATGCTCCCATTGTCTACAGTACGGTTTCTCATGCACATCAGTGGGGGGGGGGGGGAGGGAGAGAAAGACACAGAGACGCACACACAGTCAGTCGCCCTTTGCAAACTGGTGCTCTCCTCCTCTGTGTGCGTTTCAAAAGCTTCAGCCCAGGCCGCTGGTGTGACCATTGCTGAAATGTCTGAAATAGAAAACACCTCTTTGCTGCAAGAGGTGGCAACAGAGATCAATCGGAGGCATGCCTCCGAGCCAACCAGACTATTCCTGGAGGTGTGGTCTTCTTCCCAGGTTCAGCTTTTAAACACCCCTGCCGCTTGCTGTCTGCTGGAATTCCAAAATTCTCCATCATACACTGTTCCAGCAGCTAATTACAGTCTTCTTGTCTTCTTGAAACAGCTCTCCCCCCCCCCCCCCGCCCCAGCCACCCCTCCGCCTTTGCACTATTCAAAGAAGAAGCCTCCTTCTTTGTCTCTCCGCACTCCTTAAGGCAGCTGTTTTGGGGGAGGAGGGAGGAGAAATTCCTGGAGATAAGAAAGCAGGGCGCATTCAAACGTCCATGCAAGTAAACGATCCTCTGCATGTTTACTCCAAATCTCACTATGTATGCTCAGTGGGCATTACTCCTTGGTAAGCGTGCTAAGGATGGCAGCTTCCAGCTCTGATCCTCCCTGCTTAGAGAAATGCAACCTTTCCAAGTATCCCAAACACCACACACCTTTTGGTCCATGCAAGGAGGGGCCTTGTTTATAGTTTCAAAGCACTCTCCAGTCCCCAAATGCCAATGCAATCCATATCTACAGGTGACGCCCTCCCACAGACTGCTAGCTACCTATATGACCATGAGGACAGGCAGGCGATCATGTCTCAGCTCAAGCGAGCCCAGGTTCCGCATCCTATACATCAGGGTTTCCCAAAACTTTGGGTCTCCAGCTGTTCTTGGGACTACAGTTCTCATCATCCTTGACCACTGGTCCTGCTAGCTGGGGATGATGGGAGTTGTAGTCCAACAGCAGCTGGAAATAGCAGTTTGGGAAACCTTGCTCTACATGTATGCTATTTCCCCATATACCCAGTACCCAAGAACCATAGTCACCTGGGCATACAACAAGCGAAGGGAAGCTGTGGTCCTCAAGATGTTGTTGCACTACAACTCCAATAATCTGGGGCTGATGGGAGCTGGACTCCATTAACATCTGGTCCCCCTTCCTGATGTACAACATTTACTAAAAGGGTGTACAGTGGTACCTCGGGTTAAGAACTTAATTCGTTCTGGAGGTCCGTTCTTAACCTGAGGTACCCCTTTAGCCAATGGGGCCTCCCACCCCCGCCGTGCGATTTCTGTTCTCATCCTGAAGCAAAGTTCTTAACCTGAGGTACTATTTCTGGGTTAGTGGAGTCTGTAACCTGAAGCGTCTGTAACCCGAGGTACCACTGTAATGCCACCAACTTGGCCAACGTTACTGTAGCATCACTACGTCTCTCCCATATGAACCTCACAGCACACACCCCAGTCTGTGCTCCTATATATCAAATCACCTGGCATCCTGGAAGCTAAGTCACAAGTCAATGGTCTGGCCCACCCACTGGCCAGACCATCCTCCTCCGTTGGGTCAGTGTCTCTCATACCCAAATCATCTGCAGCCTTGACAGCCACTTCATAAGTGAAGAACCTGGTCCACACTTTGGGAACTTCGTTGATGAGGTGCCAACCAACACCCTTGGCCCATCTTGGCCTTGTATAAGTGTGTGTGCGTGTTTTTCATCTGAGCCCAGATCGTCTGAAACCATGCCCCTGTTTTTAAAGGCCAGGTAAGCAATACAGGCCACACCTGAGGTGGGGAACCTGTGGCCTCTCTGATGCTGTTGGACTCAAGGGATGATGGAAGTCCAGCAAAATCTGGCAGGCCACAGGCTCCCAGTCCCTGGGCTTTGCTCACCCTCCTCCCTGGTACCCAGATCCCCTGGCATCCCACCACCAGGTCGGTACCTGGGCACCCCCACCACTAGGCCATGGTGCCAGGGGCAGGGGGGTCTTCCCCATATCCGGCTGCACTCCATACTCAGCCCGCTGCAACCCCCCCACCAGTCCCCCCCCCCACTTCTGCCCCACTGACCTGTTCAGGTCCCTGGAAGCAAATCCGGCACTGCGGGGTCCTCATGCCACTATCCAAGCTGCTGCTAAGCGACACCGAGTCCAAAGCTCCCCCTGCCCCGCCCGCCGCGGGCTGCTGCCCGGGCTGTTGCCCAGGGGGTTGGGGTCGGGGGTCCTTCTCCTCCAGGGCCAGGCTCCGCGGCCGGGTCTCGGCGCCTCCGCCGCCGTAGTATTCGGCCTCATCGTCCTGCCGGGCCGAGCAGTCGGCGAAGGGGGGCCAGCCGCAGCCGCTGCCGCCCAGCGCCCCGCGGCTTCCCCCGGCTCCCGGCTCGGGCTCTGGGCGGCCCCGCCGCATCAACACCAGCAGCTTCAGCTCGTTGAAGAACATGCGGATCCGGTACTTGAACATCATTTACCTCCCCCGGTGGCGGCGGCAGCAGCAGCAGCAGCAGCAGCAACGACGACGGCGGCAGCGTTTAGCTTTCTTGGGGGGCGGCAGGAGGGGGACGGGGGACGAGAAGGGTAAGGGGCCAAGGGCGCCTAGCTGTGCCCCTGCCCCGCATCGGGGGACGGGGAAGAAGCGGAGGAGAGGAGCGGCAATGGGGAGCAGCGGGGGCCGCAGAGGGGCGAGCGGGGGGCCAGCCTCGGGACCCACATCTCGGGCACAAAAGGCGCCGGCGCTGGGAGAAAGGAAGGCTGCGCGTTTACAGGTGTGTGCAGGGTACCCGGGGTGACGGGGCGCAGGGAAGGAACGAAGGGGAGCAGCCGGGGGCGCGGAGAAGAAAGGCCTTCCGGAGGGGTGATGGCGAGGGGGTTAATCCTGGGACGGGGGAGTCTATTGCTGGGGGTCTGGGATAAGGGCAGGGGGTGAGGAGGGGGTACGACGGGTGGGCCTGGCCAGAGGCGCAGGGGATGCGCTGGGGCGAAGGCGCAAAGGCGGCCGCGGTGGGCGAGAGGCGCGCTCCGCTCCCTCCCGGGGCGGGTCTGCCTCCCCTAGGACGCGGCGCGTTCCGTAGGTCCCTCTCGGACCCCTCTCGGACAGCCCGCGTCCGGATTCGCGGGGGCCATGGCTGGCAGCGCGAGAGGAAAGCTTTCCGGGCGTCCGGGGCCTGCGAGCGGCTCCGCAGAGGAGCGCGGAACTGGGGCCGGGTGGGTGGAGGCGGCCGAGGCTCCGGCAGCCAGCGCGCCGCGATCGCTCCTTCTCCTCTCGGCTCTTCCGCTGCTGCCGAGCGCGGACGAGGCGACTCTTACTCTCCGGGACGTGGAGCGCGCCTAGCCGCCGCCGCCGCCGCCAGGCCCTTGTCCGCCGCCTCCTCCCCTCGGGGGGCCGGCTGGGCAGCTGCAATCGCAGGCGGCTCTTTTGTCTGCAGAGCTACGGGCATGTCCGCTCCCTCCTGCAGCCGCAGCCGCGCCAGCGGGCCTGGAGAAGCCGCATCCCGGCTCCGCTCGAGCCGATCTCCCGCAGGAAGGCAGGCAGGCGGGCGGCGATCGGCCCCAAGCTTGGCTCGCCTGGATCGGGTGTCGGCGTCGGCGCGGGGCGCGCGGCTCCGGTTCTGCGGCGGCCCCTGGCGAAGCCGCGGCTCTTTATACGGCCGCCCCCCGGCATGCAACAGGGCTTCGTCCCCGGGCGCCCCCCACCGCGCGGGGTTGCCAGCGGCCCCTACGCAGCCTCCTGCAGCCGCCCCCGAGGTCCGGGGGCTGGGGCGCGCGGCAGCCCGGATGGCAACGGTGGCAGCGGCAGCGGCAGCGGCGGTGGCGGCGGCTCAAGGCTGGGGAATATGGCTTCTCCTTCCGGTACAGCATGTTAAATAAAACATTTCGGGAGGAGAGCGAGCGAGCGAGCGAGAGCGCGGAGCGGGTGGCTGGATGGATGGATGTCTGCGCGGGGAGGGGACTCCGGGGCTCAGAGGCGGGCCGGCGGCGGCCCCAAACCGAGGGGCTGGTGCGTAACCGCTGCGCCACCGACCTCGACCACGTGGAGGGGGGAGAAAAATGAGTCCCCGGGAAATGTGAAAAGTGCCCGGGCAGACATCCTCCTCCCCTTTCCCCCCATCCAGACACATCTGAAAGATTCCTAGATAGAGGCAGGGGAGGGGTTTCGGGGTGGGGGGGGAGAGAAAGAAGCCATTTTATTTTATGTTACATTTTTATTTTATATATATTTTTTAAGAAAACCGGCTTGCTATATCCATCTGGCTGATAAAATCACATCTCTAAATGCGACCGTTTGGAGAGATGGTTGGAATCCGCGGAAAATCCGCACTAGAAACCAGCAGCGTACCTTTCCCTTCCCCAGGAGGAAGGAGACTCGCAGTATTTGCGCCCTGACCCAGTTTGCACCTTGGCCAATCCTGTGTGTAGGATTCCAGTTCTACTGAACTATCGGAATAGGAATTTGCCTCCACCTGCTAAAGCTCCATGCATGCCTCACTATGCATATGGAGCTCAGGGTGTGGTGCTTAAGAACAAAGAGACTTGAGATATCCATAATGACACAGATTTTTATTTGGGGTGGGGGTGGGGGTGCCGAAAGAGAGGCATATGGCATCCCGTCCTCAGCCTCACCTGTATTACAATACACCTGCTTTAGAGCTGAAACATGAAGTTTGGCAAGCGTGTCAGAATCAAAATTTGACAAGGATCCTTCCCAAAACAATGTCAGCATCCGTTACAAGGCTGAATTGCTCTCCCAATCACATGACAAAAAAAGAATGACAGCTGTCTTCTCTGTTAGAGTAGAGGTTTGGGTAATCCAGAGAAACCTGCTTTAAGTCAGGGGTGCAATTTAACTCAATAATTCTGAGTGCCCACAGATGACAACAGGCATGTACAATTCTAGTTTCTCACAGGCCATCAAACACTTGACATTAAATACCCAGCCCCCAAAAAATGTATTTTTAAAAAACAGAGCCTGATGTAAATGGGGCTGGGTGTGTGTCTAAACCGATTGTTCATTTTCTAACTATTTCTATTGTTTTCTGTTTACCCAGGGGTAGCCAACATGTTGCCGTCCAGATGTTGCTGGCTTGCAGCTTCCTTCAGCTGCAGCCAACATGGCCAGTGCCCAGCGATGGGGGAAATTACAGTCCAAAACATATGGAGAGTCCTGTAAAAGGTTAAGTATCAAGACCCCAATATAGAAATAACGGGGTAGTTTAGGTCCAGCTGAGCCCCCCCCACACCAAATTCCATGCCTGGTTTAAGTCCCATTGAAATGTGTTCCGTCTTATTTGGCCAAAGCATTTATTCCCCGCTCTCAGGGCCGCTGTCAATGAGGCACATTATTTGCAACTAAGGCTGCAATCCTAAACACACTACGGCATGGACACATTCCACTGAACTCAGCAGGAATAGTTTTGGGTAAAGGAGTTTAGGATTGCAGTGTATGTCCCACACATTTGAGTAAGACTTAACCAGAACAAACATTTCCTGCTATTTTTGAGATTGCAGAAATTTGCTATTTACAACCCTGTCCTCAGTTCCACTGAGTTCCCATATATGGTAGGTGTGTATAAAATCGCTGCCTTAATTAAGTATTTTGGCTAAGCTTGACTCTCGTAATGCAAATCTCAGCACAGCCACACGGATTTAGAGCTGAGTCCAGGGAGAGCTCAGTGAGGGACCCTGGAAACAGATGACGGCCTGCTATGTATTATTACATTTCTGTCCCAGCTTTCCTCCATTCATGGCACTCCCTCATTGCAGTCCTGGGACATGGATGCTCGCGAGCAGGGATGGGGAGACTGGGCGAGAATGGAGCTTTACATGCATGTGTGCTTGTGTAAGCCTTTTAAAAATGTATTTTATTTATTACTAGCAGCCTTGCACCTGTCGTTGCTTGGGAATTCTAAGAAACCAAAAAATCAGTGCACTTTGATAGTTCATTCTGCCATCTTGATTCAAAATGGTGTCCAATTGTATCCAAACAGAGATGGAAACCACCTCTTTTCTTTCTGGAACCATCCTGCCAAATTTGGTTATGGTATCTTAAGAGGTTGGGACACGGGTGGCGCTGTGGGTTAAACCACAGAGCCTAGGACGTGCCAATCAGAAGGTTGGCGGTTCGAATCCCCGCGACGGGGTGAGCTCCCGTTGCTCGGTCCCTGCTCCTGCCAACCTAGCAGTTCAAAAGCACGTCAAAGTGCAAGTAGATCAATAGGTACCGCTCCGGTGGGAAGGTAAACGGCGTTTCCGTGCGCTGCTCTGGTTTGCCAGAAGCAGCTTAGTCCTGCTGGCCACATGACCCGGAAGCTGTATGCCGGCTCCCTCGGCCAATAAAGCGAGATGAGCGCCGCAACTCCAGAGTCGGTCACGACTGGACCTAATGGTCAGGGGTCTCTTTACCTTTACTTTATCTTAAGGGGTGCCCCAAATGCATAGGCAAACAACTTTCCAAAATATACCATAGATTACATTACAACATATTCGGACCCCTATCTCAGCAGCGTCTACACTGCCTTGGTCATGTACACAGGAGGGAAGATGGCAGGATCCCCAAGGACGTGCTCTGTGGGAGCTGGTTTCAGGTACCAGGCCTGTTGGCAGACCAAGACTGCCTTACGAGTAAATATGTCTGCAAACATGACACAAAGACTGGCAACATGAATCCCACCGTGTGGGAATCCCTTGCAGACAACTGCAGCACCTGGAGACAGACAGGCTATGTATCCACAACAATGACCAGAGGAGGAATGACGGCTGGGAGGAGTGCAGAGAGAAGAGATACTATGGTGTACTTGTAGCAGCAAAACTGGATGCCTTTATCTGCCCCACCTGCAATAAAACACGTCTCTCCCATATCGGTCTCTATAGCCACAGCAGCTGCTGTAATGCTCCTACGGTTTGACTTCAGCCCTGAAGGCGCACTGATGGATGCCAACAACATCATGTATTTTACACTTCCTTCAAGAAGCTCCAGGCGCTGCACATGGCTGTGCTGCCTCATCTTATCTGCACAGCAACCCTGTGAGGTACATTAGGCTGAGGGAGAGAGAGACTGGTCATTCATGGCTAAGTGGAGATATGAATGAACCTTTGTCTCCCCAGTCCCAGTCTAGCATTCTAATCAGTACACCACCCTGAGAATACAGAAGTCTCTGTTGTGTTAGATGGAAAAGACAGAAGTAGAGGAAGAGCTTAAGGCAGTGGTTTTTAACCAGTGTGCCGTGCCACCCTGGGGTGCCTTGAATGATGGTCAGGGAGGCCCTGGGCAACACTGGCCTCTGTCCCTCTTTCCTCCCCTCTCTCCTCTGATGCCTCTCAGATCTCTGCCTCCCAAAGGCTTTCACAACTGTTTGTTGCAGCAGCCCTGGCTACAAGCTCCCCAGGAGAATGGAGCCTTCTGGGACTAGCCAGAGGGTGCTGGTTGCCAGGAGCTGAGGTGGTCTCAGAATAAGCAGACAAGTGGGTGAGGGAGCCCAGCCAGCCGGTCCACCAGCCCTTGCTGTTGGGAATGGAGTATGGACAGACAAGACCACTGCAATGTGCTCTATGTGGGGCTACCTTTGAAGGTGACCCGGAAACTACAAGTAATCCAGAATGCGGCAGGTATACTTGTGACTGGGAGTGGCCACCGAGACCATATAACACTGGTCCCGAAAGACCTACATTGGCTCCCAGGACGTTTCTGAGCACAAATCAAAGTGTGGGTGCTGACCTTTAAAGCCCTAAACGGCCTCGGTCCTGTATACCTGAAGGAGCATCTCCACCTCCATCGTTCTGCCTGGACGTTGAGATCCAGCACCAAGGGCCTTCTGGCGGTTCCCTCACTGTGAGAAGCAAAGCTACAGGGAACCAGGCAGAGGGCCTTCTTGGTAGTGGCACCTGCCCTGTGGAACACCCTCCCATCAGATGTCAAGGCAATAAGCAACTATCTTACTTTTAAAAGACACCTGAAGGCAGCCCTGTTTAGGAAAGTTTTAAATGTTTAATGCTGTATTGTTTTCAATATTCGGTTGGGAGCTGCCCAGAGTGGTTGGGGAAACCCAGTAGATGGGCAGAGTAGAAATAAATTACTATTACAGGGGCAGCGGCTGCCCAGAGGACTCCCAAGGAGAGGGCAGAAGAGGCTGAGGGAACACTCCACAAGGGAGGGTGTTTGAGAGAGTGTGAGAGGCTGCCAGCTCAGGGGAGCCACAGGGGAGCCTCAGAAAGAATGTAGCTGGTCAAGGGAGCTGTGGAGGGTTTGACAAGTAAATGGGAAAGGGCAGTGTGTGGCAGGGAGAGAGTGGAGAGTTAGGTAAAGAGGACTAGGAAAAACTGCAGGTCTGGGGAGGGACTTGGAAGAAGGAGCAGGAGGTGGCAAATATGGAGGGGGAGACTTTTCTAGGCATCATCACCAGCCTGGAGGGAGGCAGAGAGGTTGGTGTGGGAAGAGGCAGTTGATGGCAGATGAACGTGTTCAGCAACACCATGGAGTGAAGAAGGGAGTGATCCACAAATACAGACACGCATGACGAGGGTGGGTTGGGTGTGGAGGAGAATCATCACCGTTCTGGTTAGCATCTTCCTTGCCAGAGTGCTCGCAGTGTGCCTGCTTTACGGAGCAAGATGTTCCCAGGAAGGCTAGGAAGAAGACAGTTCTCTTCCCCCAAGGATCTTACAGTCAAAAGTGTTGACAGCAGTGGAGAGAGGGAAGAGGGGGAAAGGGAACAAGGAGAGCTGAATGTGAGCAAATTCAACGGCCCACACTTGGGCTTCCTTTGAGCCTGGGGTGGCAATTAAGGGGCTAAGGCAAAGGCCTCTGCTAAAGGCAGGTTTTTGGAGGGGTTAGAAGGAAGCGGAAGAGGGGGAGCCATGCAAGTGTTCTGGGAAAGGGCTGCAAGCATGGGGGGCAGCATGGGAGAAAGGGTGGGGTAAGCAGGACACTGACAAACCTAGACAGCATCTTAAAAAGTAGAGACATCACCTTGCCAACAAAGGTCTGTATAGTCAAAGCTATGGTTTTCCCAGTAGTGATGTATGGAAGTGAGAGCTGGACCATAAAGAAGGCTGATCGCCAAAGAATTGATGCTTTTGAATTCTGGTGCTGGAGGAGACTCTTGAGAGTCCCATGGACTGCAAGAAGATCAAACCTATACATTCTGAAGGAAATCAGCCCTGGAAGGACAGCTCCTGAAGCTGAGGCTCCAATACTTTGGCCACCTCATGAGAAGAGAAGACTCCCTGGAAAAGACCCTGATGTTGGGAAAGATGGAGGGCACAAGGAGAAGGGGACGGCAGAGGACGAGATGGTGGGACAGTGTTCTCGAAGCTACCAGCATGAGTTTGACCAAACTGCGGGAGGCAGTGGAAGACAGGAGTGCCTGGCGTGCTCTGGTCCAGGGGGTCACGAAGAGTCAGACACGACTAAATACCTTAAACAACAACAACAAGCAGGACACTTCTGGGTGACTTATGGGTGAAACGAGAGAGCATAAATAGGCAGCATAGGTTACAACAATCTGGTAACTTACAGGTGACATTAATGTGTCCAAAGGATAATTTATTCTCTTCAAACCTGATGCTCCATAATCATGCTCTAGTGTGCCCCAGTGGTTAAAATTATGTCCTTTGGACAATAGGAGCTATTGCATTATAACCATTTAGGAGATCTTCAGACGTTCAGTCTTTTATGGAAAGACCATAGCTCAGTGACAGAGCGCCTGCCCTCCACGCAGAATGTCTCAGATTTAATCCCTCGTGTCTCCAGGTGCTGCCAGTTAGTGTAAAAAATATTCAACTAGGTTGACCCATGGGTGTGATGGGATCTTGACAGCTTCCTGTGTCCCCGTGGATTTTAACTGGATTTAAGAAGAGGCTTTTTAACTATCTTTCTAAAGAATGGTTTTAATTTATTTTGTCCATAGCAGACCAACACGGCTACCTACTTGAATCTGGATTTAACTGTTATCTTAAAGTGACATTACTATTTATTTATATGCCGCCCAAAAATGTCAGCCCAAAAATGTCCCACAAAGCAGCTCGCAAAGAAACGACACGCAAGCGCCAATACCAACCAATGAAAATTAAAAACAAGATCTGAACACTTTCTCGTTAATTTATTTTTATTAATTTTCTATGCCAAACAACAACAAACAAAAAAAGAAAAAGAAAAATGAACAAAACACACCAATGAAAAAAGAAAAGAAAAACATCAACTAAAACAGAAAATATAGGCACACTTAGAAGGCAAACATCAGTTAACAGAAATAATAGTTGACTTCCCTCCACCTCGGTTTTGGGTTATGTGAAATAGTAATTCTGTTCTGCAGTTTTCATTTTATATCATCTGAACATCGCAAGGGTTATATCAAACCTACTGTGATTTTTATATCTCTAGAATTTGATTCCATATATGTTATAAATTTAGTCCAATTGTCAATAAACTTTGTACCTTTTCGCTGTCTAATATTCTGTGTCATTTTTGCCAAATCCATATATTCAAATAATTTAGTTTGCCAATCTTTAACAGTCGGGATATTTGGGGTTTTCCAATTTTTTGCTAACAAGATCCTGGCAGTTACGATTGCGTATTGGAACATTATGTGATCCTCTTTTTTAATCTCGTCTCCAATCATTCCCAAAAGAAAAGCTTCGGGGTTTTTAACGAAAGTGTATTTAAGTATTTTTTTTCAGTTCATTGTATATTGATTCCCAAAATTTTTTGATTTCTTCACACTTCCACCACATATGGAAGAAGCTTCCTTCTTTGGTTTTACACTTCCAACACCTATTATCTCCAGTCTTATACATTTTTTGCAGTTTCACAGGGGTGATGTACCAACGGTACATCATCTTTTCCATATTTTCTCTGAGGGTGGTCAAGCTGTAAATTTCATTCCTTTAGTCCACAGCCTCGTCCATTTGTTAAAATCCAAATTGTATCCGAGGTCTATTGCCCATTTTGTCATAACATCCTTAACCTCCTCGTCCTTGGTGAGATCTGAACACTTCCTAAAGGGGGGGGGGGGGGGCAAAATGCATCTGTGTGCTGGAAAGGCAAAGGACATTCCCCATGCAAAAATAAAATAAAATGTTGAGAGCAAGAGTAAATATGGTTCCTGTGGAGACTTCCAGCAGTTTCTCCTCTGCTAATTATTATTATTATTATTAATTTATACCCCGCCCTTCCCAGTTCAAAAACCGGGCTCAGGGCGGCTAACAACAAATTTAAAACACTTAATTATAAAAGCAGCATAAAATACAGTATTAAAACATTAACAATAAAATTCAAAAATCAATTTAGGGGAAATAAGCATTGGATAATCCCCAGGACTAGCTGGCTGAATTGGTCCTACTTGGGCCAGCGAGGAGGCCAGGGGAGAATTAGCTGTGGGGTCTCGGAGCGGGTGATCTTCATAAAAGGGGAGGGGAGGGAAGAGAAGGGAAATAAAAGATCAGGCTGAATTCAAATTAAAGGCCAGGTGGAATAGCTCTGTCTTACAGGCCCGACGGAAGGAGGTTAAATCCTGAAGGGCCCTAGTCTAGGCAGAAGCTCCTCCTTCTCAGGGTCCCAGGCAAGAGGATGGGGCAAGGCAGGTGCAAAAGCCTGCCCCTAATGGTTCCAGTAGTCTGAAATCTATCTTTCTATCTGTCTGTCTATCCTTATTTTGGGGGCAGGGGTGCTCCTCTTCCCTGGGCCTAGCCTCTACAACAGTGCAGCACCTGTTTACAGCTAATCCATTCACAAGATTCCTGTCATGGTCCGGTCTACAGGCAATCAAAATCCCGGCTGAGGATGTCGGGACCGAGGGCAAGATGGCGGGGTGAGAGCAGGAATGAGAGTCCAGCAGCCAGGGGTCTGAGGGTCAGGAAGCAGGGAGTCACGAAGTCAAGGGTTTGAGGGTCGAGAAGCAAGGAGTCACAAAGTCAAGGGTCCGAGGGTCAAGAAGCAAGGAGTCACGAAGTCAAGGGTCCGAGGGTCAAGAAGCAAGGAGTCACGAAGTCAAGGGTCCGAGGGTCGAGAAGCAAGGAGTCACGAAGTCAAGGGTCTGAGGGTCGAGAAGCAAGGAGTCACAAAGTCAAGGGTCCGAGGGTCGAGAAGCAAGGAGTCACGAAGTCAAGGGTCCGAGGGTCGAGAAGCAAAGGGTCAAGAAGCCGAGGTCCAAGGATCAGGAAGCAAGAAGCCAAACACAGCAAGGCAGGAAACATGTTGCTGTGGCAAAGAGCTGAAGCGAGATGCTGACCTTATATCCCTTCCCGGCTCTTGCCACCAGGTGCAGTGAGTTACCAAGCGGCCTCACCTGTGTGGCCGTGCCTTGCTTCTCCAGAACAAACTTAGGAAGGCCCCAGTCCTGCGAAGCCCTACTGGTCACAGGGCCTGGCTCCTGCACGCACTCCTGACAGTTCCTTCATCTCTCTCTTAATAAAAAAACAAACCAAGGGATACATGTTGTAGTTTTCCTGAGTTGTGCCATCTTGCATTGCATTATAGTCACTCGTTAAATTATGCAGCTTTCCTGGGATTTCAACACGTTGAACATCCTTGACGATTGTGCTGCTTTACATACACATGTTAACTGGCCCTTGGATGGTATACCCGTTGCCCTGTGTGTGTGTTTGTGTGTGTCTGCTCTGCTTTGCATTCGGCAATGCTGTGGTCCGCTGCATTGTTGCTGTGTTGCGCTGCACTGCCTCACTCATGTTGCAGTTGTTGTGCGAGGACCGTTCACCTTGGAAGTTGTGTTTCGATGCAACGTGCAACAGACCTTGGGAGCGTGCACATTCTCATTTGTCCCACGTTGAAAGCTCGTTGGCTTTTGTTTGCCTTCCTTGCTAGGCGTTTGGAAATTTACATTCTGTCCTACAGCAGGAAGATCATGCAGGGCACGATTTGCATGGAAATCCAATAGACTAATTTGCCAGAGAAAACACCACTGGCTCCTTTGACGTGGGGGGCTGTGTCTGGAATTTTTACATGGGCTACAAACAAAAGAAATTGTAGAGAGAGTTCAGGGAGACCCATGTCAACGTTTGCACTTATATGATAGAATTATAGAATAACAGAGTTAGAAGGGATCCCGAGGGTCTTCTAGTCCAACCCCCTGCCCACAGCCGTCCCTGGGTGGACTGGAACCACCAGCCTTCTGATTTACACCCAGATGCACTGACCTATTGTGCCACAGATGTCTTGACCAATAGCTCAATGAAAACATGAAACTAGTATGCAGAAGCAGCAGCAGCAAAAGAAGCACACTTTGGTAATTGGGAAACAAATTAGAAAATGCAACTGCTGGCATCACAGAAGTTGTTCTCCATCTCTGGAACTTGGGATCATCCAAGCTAAAGGTTGGGAGATTCAGGGTAGAGAAGAGTAAGCTCTTTTTCACACATTGGACATAAAACTATGGAATCCGCTAGCACACGAGGCAGTGATGGCTGCCAACTCGGACCAGCTTCCAAAGAGGATTAGGCTAATTTGTGGAGGAGAAAAGCCATCATTGGCTGCTTGTCGCAATAGCTATAGATGCCACTATCAGAGGCTGTTGGTGGAGATCATGAGCAGGAAAAGTGCAATCTGTACCGCATTGTGTGATGCAGTTTGGTACACACTGTCGTGCAATGATACGTTACAACATTATGATATCAATCTTGTGCACATTTATTTTATTTTGGGGTGGGGAGCCTGTGGTCAGGTGTTGCTGGCCTACAACTCCCATCATGCCTGGCCATGCTGAAAGGGGTTGATGGGAGTTGTAGTCCAGTGACATCTGAAAGTCCACAAGTTCCCACCCCCCTGTTTTATATATTTATGCACCTTTTTTTCTTCATGGCACATACATGGGGTTCCAAAGCAGTTTCCAATCCATGTCCTGACCAGGCCCAGGCCTGCTTAGCTCCACATTGCGTGCCTTCAGCTCATATCCTTGGATTCCTTTCCAGGAACAAGTACTATTGAATATACAGAGACATATGTCCAAATAAACGTGTATGGAATGGAGCCATAAGATACAGCGCCCTGATAGTTTTGTGTTGGGCAGATTACGTTTCATTGGGTTTCACACTGTGCTGCTTGAATAGTGTACTGTGATAATAAAACAGATTTGTATGGCATGAATAAATATAGGTTTCTTGGAGGTATTCCATAACGTACAGATTTGTCTTGCTTGTCTTTGTCAGCAAAGCTGACATTACAGTGAAGGTTCAAAATTTGATAAATAAAGACAGTCCGAGAATGTTGACAGCTCAATATGAATTTTTGCAAATGGCCCAAAACTCGAGAGATACACCGGTGAGCACTGACAGTTGCCTAAATGTGATGTTCATTATTCACTGGTGGATGTCCAGCAAGTGGAAAGATGTATGTTTATTTTCAGGCATAAATAATTAGATATGAGATGATGTGTGTTCTACACCATTAGACTCCTCCAGGCCGCTGACATCCTCTGAGGGATTATGAAGCATGCCTAACTATGTGCTGGATTGTGGCCAAAGTGTCCGGCTAAAACACTGTTATATTTGCAGGTCATTAATTCCACACTTCCTAGGTATCATGGCAAGATAATATCCATACTAGGTCACCTGTTATGACTTCATTGTAAACCTGGCCCACATTATTTCATTGCATTTATAGCAGGAAGCTGAAGTAGTGTCAACCTCTATAAAGGATAAGTGTGCCATCTGTCATGGATACTTCAGCTGAGATTTCCGCATTGGAGCGGGTTGGACTAGATGACCCTTGGGATCCCTTCCAACTCTGCAATTCGATCACTCTAGGACAATATGTTGTTGTTGTTTAGTCGTTTAGTCATGTCCAACTCTTCGTGACCCACTGGACCAGAGCACGCCAGGCACTCCTGTCTTCCACTGCCTCCCGCAATTTGGTCAGACTCATGTTTGTCGCTTCAAAAACACTGTCCAACCATCTCGTCCTCTGTCTTCCCCTTCTCCTTGTGCCCTCCATCTTTCCCAACATCAGGGTCTTTTCCAGGGAGTCTTCTCTTCTCATGAGGTGGCCAAAGTATTGGAGCCTCAGCTTCACGATCTGTCCTTCCAGTGAGAACTCAGGGCTGATTTCCTTCAGAATGGATAGGTTTGATCTTCTTGCAGTTCATGGGACTCTCAAGAGTCTCCTCCAGCACCAGAATTCAAAAGCATCAATTCTTTGGCGATCAGCCTTCTTTATGGTCCAAAAATGAGAGGCACAAATACAAGATGGGTGACACCTGGCTTGAGAGCAGTACATGCGAAAAGGATCTAGGAGTCTTGGTTGACCACAAACTTGACATGAGACAACAGTGTGACGCGGCAGCTAAAAAAGCCAATGCAATTCTGGGCTGCATCAATAAGAGTATAGCATCTAGATCAAGGGAAGTAATAGTGCCACTGTATTCTGCTCTGGTCAGACCTCACCTGGAGTACTGTGTCCAGTTCTGGGCACCACAGTTCAAGAAGGACACTGACAAACTGGAACGTGTCCAGAGGAGGGCAACCAAAATGGTCAAAGGCCTGGAAATGATGCCTTATGAGGAACGGCTAAGGGAGCTGGGCATGTTTAGCCTGGAGAAAAGGAGGTTAAGGGGTGATATGATAGCCATGTTCAAATATATAAAAGGATGTCACATAGAGGTGGGAGAAAGGTTGTTTTCTGCTGCTCCAGAGAAGCGGACACGGAGCAATGGATCCAAACTACAAGAAAGAAGATTCCACCTAAACATTAGGAAGAACTTCCTGACAGTAAGAGCTGTTCGACAGTGGAATTTGCTGCCAAGGAGTGTGGTGGAGTCTCCTTCTTTGGAGGTCTTTAAGCAGAGGCTTGACAACCATATGTCAGGAGTGCTCTGATGGTGTTTCCTGCTTGGCAGGGGGTTGGACTCGATGGCCCTTGTGGTCTATTCCAACTCTATGATTCTATGATTCTATGGTCCAGCTCTCACTTCCATACATCACTACTGGGAAAACCATGGCTTTAACTATACAGACCTTTGTTGGCAAGGTGATGTCTCTAGGACAATATACTTGCTTGATTTTCCTTTGATGAATGAGGTCGCACAGTTTGAAGGCTCACTAGCTGAATTACTTTAAGATCTTTGGTCCATTTGGAAAAACAAAACAATGAATAAACAAACAAACAAACAAAATCAATGAGGCCAGTTTGCAATGTTATCATTCCCCAAGTCTCTGCTACTTATATATTAAACATGGAATAAATTACTAGCTGAGCCCATATGCTTCAAAATCTTGGTTGGGTGTATGTTTACCTGGGGCTTGTTCCCTTTCTCATGTGCTTTGAAATTTTGTTTACTGGGCTGTATGCTCTTTGGTGGAGACTATCCCATATTCTCTAGTCTGTTCCTGGCATTCAAAAAACCAGAAATAAATATTTTAAGATCCTGTAGAGCAAAACTCCTGCTGTGTCTTGGAGGAAGGAACTGTGGCCACCAGACAAATTTTATTTGGTGGGAAGACATAAGGAAAGGATGGGGGCGGGGGGGGGACGACACAAGCAGAAGCCTTAATGTGTAAGTGCAACGATTTCTCCTTATAAATGTCATAGTGTCAAGCCGATTGCTCTCTGCTAGAGTGAGCAAGGCCAGAGAATGCAAAACTCTGTCCGCGGTGCTGAAATCTTGCCACAAGGGCAATTCCCCGAAATGCTGTACCGAAGGCACGAAGCCAGTGGGAGGGACACGGCTTTGTACAGAGCCAAAGCAAAAATACAGAAATGAATACATCAACCGATGACACAGATATATTGCAACAAATTGTTCTGTCTGTCTGTCTGTCTTTCATTTTTCCTGTCTTCCTTTTGCACCCCTGAACATCTTCAGGTGAAACTCGGAAAATTAGAATATCGTGGAAAAGTTCATTTATTTCAGTAATGCAACTTAAAAGGTGAAACCAATATATGAGATAGACTCATGACATGCAAAACAAGATATGTCAAGCCTTTATTTGTTATAATTGTGATATTATAGCGTACAGCTGATGAAAACCCCAAATTGACAATCTCAGAAAATTAGAATACTAAATGAAATCAGCAAAACAAGGATTGCAAATAGAGCAATATTGGACCTCTGAGAAGTAGAAGCATTCATATGTACTCAGTACTTGGTTTGGGCCCCTTTTGCATCAGTTACTGCCTCAATGCGGCGTGGCATGGATGCTATCAGCCTGTGGCACTGCTGATGTGTTATGGAAGACCAGGATGCTTCAATAGCAGCCTTCAGTTCTTCTGCATTGCTCAGTCTCATGTCTCTCATCTTTCTCTTGGCAATGCCCCATAGATTCTCTATGGGGTTCGGGTCAGGCGAGTTTGCTGGCCAATCAAGGACAGTAATCCCATGGGCATTGAACCAGGTTTTGGCACTTTTGGCAGTGTGGGCAGGTGCCAAAGTCCTGCTGGAAAATGAAGTCAGCATCCCCATAAAGCTCGTCTGCGGAAGGAAGCATGAAGTGCTCCAAAATCTCCTGGTAGATGGCTGCATTGACTCTGGACTTAATGAAGCACAGTGGACCTACACCAGCTGGTGACATGGCTCCCCAAATCTCTTTTCTGATGAGAGCAGTATTTGCATCTCATTTGGAAACCAAGGACCCAGAGTCTGGAGGAAGAATGGGGAGGCACACAATACCAGATGCTTGAAGTCCAGTGTGAAGTTTCCACAGTCTGTGTTGATTTGGGGAGCCATGTCATGAACTTTCCCACGATATTCTAATTTTCTGAGTTTCACCTGTAAGCATGTTGTATGGATGGGTTTTTCTCCATTCTTTCAATGAGCATTTGAAAGGAGAGATTGTCATAATCCCCTTTAATGATCATGCATCTCATCTCCTTACAATGAAGTAAGGGCTCGTCCATACTGTCGTTCAATATGTTTCTTACTATCACTTCCTGTACCTCCATTAATTCTCAGTTGTCAATATGGTGCTTTTCTCCAAATCACTGCCTTTTCAGAGTACAGTGGTACCTTGATTTTCAAACTTAATCCGTTCCGGAAGTCTGTTCCAAAACCAAAGTGTTCCAAAACCAAGGCGTGCTTTCCCATAGAAAGTAATGCAAAATGGATTAATCAGTTCCAGACTTTTAAAAACAACCCCTAAAACAGCAATTTAACATGAATTTTACTATCTAACAAGACCATTGATCCATAAAATGAAAGCAGTAATCAATGTACTGTACTATAAAATAAATAAGACAGTTTTGTAGATGATAAAAATTAAAATTATTTTTTCTTCTTACCTGCACTGATGATAGTCATTGTTTGGATGGGGGGGCTTTCATCAATCAGTCAGTAGCTGAACTGGGTTCCACACTGTCACAAAAACAATTTAACCAAAAAAGCCTCAAAAACGCAAAATAAATAGCAAAAACAAAAGTGCCAAACTTAATCCATTCCAGAAGTCCGTTTGACTTCCGAAATGTTTGAAAACCAAGGCGCAGCTTCTGATTGGTGCAGGTGCCCTGGAAACAATAGCCTGACATTCAGCTTCCTAAAAACATTCAAAAACCAGAACACTTATTTCTGGGTTTTCGATGTTTGGGAACCAAGGCATTTGAGTACCAAGGTACCACTGTATCCCTGGCATATTTACCTGAGACAGTGAACTCAGTGAGGCGTACTTCTGGGTAGACATTTACTTTGAGTGGCTATTTACATACCTGTTCCAACACAGAAAGCTAGTTTCAGGTCATTTCATGCCATCATCTTATAGCAGGACTAGACAAAAGGCATACACCAGTGTGGTGTAGTGGTTAAGAGCGGTAGTCTCGTAATCTGGTGAACCGGGTTCGCGTCTCCGCTCCTCCACATGCAGCTGCTGGGTGACCTTGGGCCAGTCACACTTCTTTGAAGTCTCTCAGTCCCACTCAACCCACAGAGTGTTTGTTGTGGGGGAGGAAGGGAAAGGAGAATGCTAGCCGCTTTGAGACTCCTTAAAGGGAGTGAAAGGCGGGATATCAAATCCAAACTCTTCTTCTTCTTCTTCCCAGTGATCCTTTGGGTTAATTTCTAGTGGGCTACTCAGCCCTTGCTGGGATTTTCTCAAAGACAAGCTGGACTAGGTGGATTTAAGCCAGCCTACAAGGTTCTGAGTATGCAAAAGTGCATACTCAGAATCATTTAAGGTAGACAAATTGTTAATTTAATTTTAGCTGATAAGTGATCCTAAATACACACTTGAGCTTCATACATTTAAAACATATTGGTGGATAATGAAGATTATAGTGTAAAAAAGGTAGACCATACAAGGTGAACTTAGATCACATCTACAAGATCAAAGGTTAGATGAAAATGCTTAAAAATCAAATCCAGAATCATACAAGATCAACAACCCCTCAACCCAGCACTCTCTTATCCTGATAATGTATATTACAGTAGGGAATGAGTTCATAGTTCAATAAATAAGCAAAGTAACCTTCAGCTGAAATTCCCTGGAGTTTCTGAACATAGGCAAAGAGAAGAGTTGGAGGATAATGTTATGCATCAGACCCGCTAAATGATGAATGGTATGTTATAAGAAGACTTGTAGCTGAACACTTGCTTAATTCTCAACCTGAATGGCATGCTGTAGGGATGTATAATGCTAAATTGTCCAGAAACCCAATTAAATTATGCACAAGGAAAATCCATATTTGGCACTTCAGAAAAAATTAGACAGAATAGTTTTATTTTATCCATTAAATTTCCAGTGAGGTTTTAAAACTGTCTTCTTAATTCAATGTATGGCTTTTTGTTTGCAAAAGGCAACAAAGCTGAATGCTAGGACCATGAGGGCTTTAAACATGCTGAGATCTACTGAGCCCTGACCCAAGTTATATTGTTTATTGATGGCATCTAACATCCTGTCCCCGCCCCTTTTTTCAATGGTAAACCTTAAGGCGGCCAACAGTAATCTGCTTGCTTTCCTTTTGCTTTCGTCTCTATTTGTTTTCTGTGTCCTTTTTCCTTTCCACAAAGTAAGACTGTGGCACTATCTATCCAACCTACTGTAGATCATAGAACTGTGGAGTTCTATGATCCCAATGCTCCTATAGTCTAACCCAATGCAATGCTGCAATCACAGCTAAAGAATCCATGACAGTGTTGGTTTCTGCTTTCCTTCACTGTGCAGCGAAAGGGCTTGTCACGAGACAGGTGTTTACATTCCACAGTCTGTACTGTTGGAGTTTCTCACGGGAAAGGAGACTGGATGTGACGTACACTGGTTTCCTGTTTTTCACTGTACTTTGCAGTTTCACTTTGTGATTCTCTCCGAGCTGTCAGGGAGAGAGGATGCATTTTCTGCTCCGGCAGAGGCAAGATGTCTTTCTGTAATATACCAGCTTTGAACTGTAAATAAAGCAATATAGAGTGCAGCACGTACTCCTCATCCTTCCGCTGGGCACGAGACTCTGCTTTAAATCAACACGTGGTTATGGGCTCCAGAAGTCGAATCGGAGTGCCGGCAAAGGATCGGAATGCAGAGGGACAGATCGGATCGGAATCTGCTCTGCGCGTAGAGGTGATTGATGAGGTATGTGCTACTGCTCCGGGCAGCCTGCCAGCTTCTAGTTAATGGCTTTATGGCTGGACTTTGAACTTTTAAAGCCGTTTTGCCGGGAATAGGCAAAAGGCTCCCAGGCACAAGTTACTATGCTGGGGAAATCGAAAGTAACTTTTAAGTGCGCTTTTGGAATAAGGCAGCTGCAGCAGTGACGCAGCAAGATTTAAAGCAGCATATATGACGCTGAAGGCTAATGCCAGAGTCATGATGGCCCTTCAGGATGCTTGTGGGATTCCTAAGCTCAACAAGAAAAATTATGCGGACTGGGTTCTGTATGCAGAGGCAATTCTGCGGAAAGAGGGTTTGTTTGAGGTGATTACAGAAACCCCCCCAGTTCCAGTTACAGATGCATGGGAAGCTAAGGATTCCAAAGCAAGGGGAACTCTTACATTGATAGTATCCCCAGAAGAGCTCTGTCTATTGCGTGATAAGACCTCAGCCAGAGAAATTTGGGACGCTTTGAGAGAGGCTCACTTAAGGACAGAAGCTGGATCCACTATGTTTTACTTTAACAAGCTGCATAATATGGCTCTTGCTGAAGGTGGAGATGTGCGTTTACATCTGATGGAGATGCAAAATCTGAGACATGAGCTGCAACAGAGAGGACTCAACTTTCCAGAGGCTGTGTATTCTTTCATGATACTACAATCTTTGGGTTCAGGTTGGGAGTCTGTTGCAACCCAGATTGCTGTGCAGCCAACCGCTCAGCTGACAGTGGACTTTGTTACCGCCGTGATTTTAAATGAAGCAGATCGCCAGGGTGCTAGCTGCATGGGCAAGGGGGAGTCTTCACAGACGTCATCCCATAGTGCAGTGGAACCACCAGATGGCGCCAAAGCTTTGAAGGCAGTGAAATGCTACTCGTGTGGACGTCTAGGCCATATGAAGAGGGAATGCAGATATCCCAGGGCCAAGACAGAGCAGCGCAGCGAAAGCTCATCGCGCGGAAAAGGCCGAGGCAAAGGCAAAGGTCCGGTGTCTAGGACAACGCAGCACAAGGCTATGGTTTCACGCTTCACTCCAAAGGTTGCAGAGGTCCAGAAGACGTCTAGATCTTTCTTCGTTGTTGATTCAGCGGCGACCCACCACATGTGCAACGATAAGAGACTGTTTGTGTCTTTTACACCGCAGGAAGGTGCGATTCACCAGGCGGATGACCACACTATTCCCAGTAAAGGCTACGGAACTGTTGTTCTTCACAGTTTGGACTTATCGATACAGAATGTGCTTTACGTGCCAGACGCCAAACATAATCTGCTCAGCGTTGGACAGCTGAATGAGCGGAACATTGACGTTTCCTTCAAGAACAAGAAGTGCATCATCACAAAGAAAAATGATTATGTATTGCATGCAGAATATGTTGATCGTTTGTTTGTTTTGTATTATGATGATGTTGTGCAGGATGACACTTGTTGCATTGCAGGTTCTAACAAAAGTTTGCATGCAGAATGTATTCACGATTTTCATAGAAAATTTGGTCATTTGCATTTTGAGGCAGTATCTAAAATGCCTGCCTTGGTTGAAGGTATGACTATTAAACCCTGCAGGTACCACATGAAGTGCAAAGCATGCGCAGCAAACAAGGTGAAAATGGCTGCGAAAGGTAAGGTGTCTAGTAGGCAAGCTACGGAACCATACCAGGTTGTTCATGCAGATTTGGTTGGACCACTAGCGCCCTCTTTGGGTGGAAATAGGTACTTCATGGTTCTCATTGATGCATTTTCTAGATATATTTTTGTGTACAATCTCAAGCAGAAATCGGAGGCTTTTCCTAGGTTCAAGGAATTCTGTGCTTGGTTGGAAAATGTGCACGGTAAGAAGATAAAGACTCTTTTCAGTGATCGCGGGGGGGAATTCACTTCTCAGCAGTTTGAAGCTTTTCTGACTGAGAAAGGAATTCAACACGATTTGTCTAGTCCTCGCTCGCCATGGCAGAATGGACTTGCGGAAAGGGCAAATCAGACATTGCTTCAAGGGTTAAAAACCTTGCTGCATGATGCCAATCTTCCAGAGAGTTATTGGGCCGAATCTCTCTCGTGTTTTGTTTACAGTTACAATCGCAGGTTATCTTCAGCGATTGGTTGTACCCCCTATGAGAAGATGTTTGGCAAGAAGCCATACATCAAACACATGAAAATATTTGGTTCTGACATGTGGGTTCACTCACCACAAAATTCCAAGTTAGACAAGCGTGGATTGCATGGTATCTTTCTAGGTTATCAGAAAGGGTCTTACAGAATAATGATGACTGACTCTAAGACAATTAAGCTCACGAGAAGTGTTGAGTACAATGCAAAGTGGGGGGAGAATGTGGGAATTTTCCAATGTTATCCTGATGACGGTGATGAGACTGAGGATAGTCAAAAGCAACCACAACAACCCACTGATGAAGGTTCTGAGTCTGAATCTGAAACTGAATCGGGTGATTCAGAGGATTTCAAGAGTGCGAAAGCCTCTATGTGACCCTCTGAAAGCTCTGATCAAGAATTGGAGGAACCATTGTTCACAATAGGTCGTTTTTCTCCCAAGAAGGAAGAGGAGAGTGTTGAAGACTTAAGGCTAATTCGTAGGTCACAGAGAGCCACAAAAGGCAGACCTCCAAAGAGATTTGCTGATGAGTTTGCTACGATAGCAGTAACAGCTGTTAAAAGCTCCAAGAAGGTATTTGAACCTTCAAGTTTTCAAGACATCCAGGGTTTGGATTCAAAGGAAGCTGAGCCATGGTTAAATGCCATGAAGGCTGAGCTTGATTCCTTAGAAAGGAACAAAACATGGGAGCTAGTTCCAGTAGTTCCAGGAATGAAACTGCTTGGAAGCAAATGGGTCTTCAAAGCGAAGACAGATCAAAATGGCAAGATAGTCAGACACAAAGCCAGATTGGTAGCCAGAGGTTTTGCACAGGTACCAGGTGAAGACTATCACGAGACCTACTCACCCACAGTGAGGTATGAAAGCATTAGGCTTATGCTCAAGCTAGCTGCAGAGGAAAATCTACACATTAGTCACCATGATATTAATACAGCTTTTCTGTACGGATCTCTAGATGAATCACTTTATATGCTTCCACCTGATGGCGTACAGGTAAAACAGGGATTTGTTTGTGCTCTGAAGAAATCCCTTTATGGTCTCAAACAAAGTGCACGGTGTTGGCTCACAAAACTCACTGAAGTATTGTTTTCTCTAGGTTTTCAGCAAGGAAAAGCTGATCCATGTGTATTTGTCAAAGAGGAGGGGCAAAAGAAACTGTACTGTTTGTTTTATGTTGATGATTTATTATTCTTTTGGAAAGATGTCGCAATGTACAATAATGCCCTAGCTCAACTGAAAGAGCACTTTGACATGAAAGATCTTGGTGAGGTAAACAACTACCTATCTCTGGAAATAGAGAGAGATCAAGATGGTAACATTCTAGTACACCAGTCACGGAAAATTGCTGATGTGTTAAGCAAACTAAATCTGATGGATGCTAACCCTGTAGACACACCGATGACAACAGGTTATCAGGTAGATGACACTGAAGAAGCATTTTCTGACACTACACTGTACAGGAGTGTGCTAGGCAAGCTAAACTTCATTGCCAGATGTTCAAGACCAGACATTGCTGTTAGCTGTAATTTGCTAAGCAGACAAGTCAACAATCCTAGTGTCAAGGATTGGAAAGCTCTGAAACGCATAGCGCGGTATTTGAAAGGCACTATGCATTACAGACTGAGATTTAACAATCAGAAGTCTGGTGGTCTTGAGATGTTTGCAGATGCAAGTTTTGGAAGTGACACTACAGACAGGAAAAGTACGTCTGGAGTTTGCTACATGTACAATCAAGGTCTGTTTGATTGGTCATGCAAGAAGCAAACAACAGTTAGTTTAAGTACTTGTGAAGCCGAACTGAATGCACTATCGTATTCACTTAAGGATTGTGAATGGTTAATACAATTGTGCAAAGATATGAAAATTCCTGTCAAATGTCCAATCCAGGTTTACCAGGACAACAAAGCATGTTTGGCTTTGCTGAAGTCTGAAGGTTGTAAGCAAAGCACGAAGCACTTGCAATTAAAGTTGCAGCATGCTAGGGAATGTATTCAGAAGGGACTCGTAACGGTGTCCTATATGCCAGGTAATGAAATTCCTGCTGATGTATTGTCCAAGATTGTATCAAGGGATCAACACTGTACCTATGTGCAGAAGTTGGGTTTGTACTGATATTGTACAAACACGCTGCCCAGTGATGTTCACAGAAAGGGGGAGGATGTTGGTTTCTGCTTTCCTTCACTGTGCAGCGAAAGGGCTTGTCACGAGACAGGTGTTTACATTCCACAGTCTGTACTGTTGGAGTTTCTCACGGGAAAGGGAGACTGGATGTGACGTACACTGGTTTCCTGTTTTTCACTGTACTTTGCAGTTTCACTTTGTGATTCTCTCCGAGCTGTCAGGGAGAGAGGATGCATTTTCTGCTCCGGCAGAGGCAAGATGTCTTTCTGTAATATACCAGCTTTGAACTGTAAATAAAGCAATATAGAGTATGCAGCACGTACTCCTCATCCTTCCGCTGGGCACGAGACTCTGCTTTAAATAAACAGACAGATGGCCATCCAACATCCATTTAGAAATCTCCAGTAAAGGAGAGTCCACCACATTTTAAGGGAGACTGTTCCACCATCAAATGGCTCTCGCCCTCAGAACTGCATTCATAATATCAGAATCTCCTTTCTTGTCCTTTGAATCCATTGGTTTGGGATCTGTCCTTGAGCAGCAGAAGACTAGCTTGCTCCATCTTCCATATGACAGATGGCCGGCATATCATTTCTCTGGTTTCTTCAGGCTAGACATACCCAACTCCCTCAACCATTCCTCATAAGGTCATTCATTAGATCACAACCCAGCTGTGGATGGCAGCCTGATAAAGACAAATGATATATCCCAAAGAGCAGGTCCTTTTCGATAGTGGCATCAATTGGGTGGCATCAAAACCTTCCTAGGAAGGCCCATCTAGTCCCTAAAGTCAACACTTTAACAGGGTAACCCTATATTTATCTACCTAGAAATAAGCCCCATTTATTTCCAAGATAAGCAGGTATGGAACACCTAATTAAGACCAAGGTCTGACTTTACAGAGAGACACTGGGAGTGAACTGAGTCTGCTTGGTTTTTTTGAATCAACTGGAGCCTTCATTTTTTATTGTATGGGTTTTGCTATTTCATGCTGCTGCTCTCTTTTGGTAAAGGTAAAGGGACCCCTGACCGTTAGGTCCAGTAGCAGACGACTGGGGTTGTGGCACTCATCTCGCTTTATTGGCCGAGGGAGCTAGCGTACAGCTTCCGGGTCATGTGGCCAGCATGACTAAGCCACTTCTGGCGAACCAGAGCAGCGCACGGAAATGCTGTTTACCTTCCCACCGGAGCGGTATCTATTTATCTACTTGCACTTTGATGTGCTCTCAAACTGCTAGGTTGGCAGGAGCTGGGACCGAGCAACGGGAGCTCACCCACGTCGCAGGGATTCGAACCGCCAACCTTCTGATCAGCAAGCCCTAGGCTCTGTCGGCAAGCCCTAGGCTTAAGCCCTCGGGCATCATGCAAAAAATAAATAAATGCTCTTTTGTGGTGGATCGCAGAGTGGAATCACACGAGACCATGGCAACCAAAGCGGCTGCCATTCTCTTGTGATAATGGGGAGATAAATGTGGAGGAGGTGTCCAGGAAGATGGCAGATGGAAGATTTGGGCTTCAAAGTATATGCAATGGTCTGACACATTATCAGACAGCTTCCTATGTTCCTAAGTTTGGATGTGAGCACCAAAAGGCTGAGGAAGCCCAGTGTGGGTCCTCTGCCCCCAAGTGCATACAGTCCAGAGGAAAAGGATGCTTTTCCTCATCATGCATTCTAGGTGCCCAGATCAATTGCCCTGACATCACAAGACATATTTCAGACAACCCTTTCTGAAGTAGCCTGTCCGGTCCTATCCAAGAGATGTCTCGTTGACATGGTTGCCTAGAGAAAAAGCATTGGGCTAGAAAAACTGCGAGCTTTAACTAATGCTGCAAAGCCAGAGATGCAGCTGAAGGGAAGATCTTGAAGGAGACAGCTGGGGCCTTATTGCCTGTCTTTCAGGGAGAGCCCCCAATTAGATTTTATTTTCTTTTTTGGCCAAGGCCTTCGTAGTACTTGATATCTATCTCACACATTCAGAAGACAATCAAGGTAATGGACAAGGAAGTTGTGTGGTCAGAGCTGCAATCGAAGTCATTTCCGGGGGGGGGGGGTGGAAGAAGATCCTTGAGTCTTTAACCCTTTCCAGGACAGGCAGGGAAAGTCTCTGCGCCAAAGAACATTTAATTAGTTCCATCTGGGATTCTCTCTAGTCCTCGAAGCCTTTTAATATGTTCCTCTTAATCGCCTCCGAGCCTACGGGGAGATCGAACAGCGCTTTTTAATTTTAGCTTGATGGCACAGGGTGGGGACTGAGGTGCCATGCTAAGTGGCTTGCTGCAGGTCGCTCAGGACATCGGTGAGCTAACCTGGGACTTGTGCACTAAATATAATGAAATCATTTTTGTTTGCTTACGTGTATTACTGCGGTGGAGATATGACACAGATGGTCCTCTGTGTTAGTTTTCTGAGTTCTCGTGACCAAGGCACAGCCATTCTCAAAGTATTAGATGTGCTTGAAGGTTACCGGGCCTCCTTATCTTATATTCAGTTTATACAGGTGTTGTGAATATATCCCACATCCATTCATTTATTCCCCAGTTTACATGTGCGGATGATTTCCTTCCTCTCCAAGGGGCTCTAGAACTGTTTTGGAGAAGGATGTTCCCTCTCCATCCCAACTTCTCCAATTCAACGTGCTCCCTCTGCAAATAGGCCATCTGATGAATAAAAACATGCCATTTCCTTGAAGCCTCCTTTCTCAACCTCATGGCTTCCCCCATAACATTGTACAGTGGATGCTCGGGTTGCGAACGTGATCCGTGCGGGAGACACGTTCGCAACCTGAAGCATTCGCAACCCACGTCTGCGCACATGCGGGTTGCGATTCGGCGCATCTGTGCATGCGCAAAGCACTTCTGTGCATGCGCAAAGCTCTTCTGCGCATGCACAGCTGCCGAAACCCGGAAGTAACCCGTTCCAGTAGTTCCTGGTTTTGGCGGGTCCATAACCCGAAAAAACGCAACCTGAAGCATCTGTAACCCAAGGTATGACTGTATTTTAAGAACATAAGAAGTGTTCTGCTGGATCAGGCATCCTCTTGTCACTGTGGCCGACAACATGCCTACGGAAAGCCCACAAGGCAGGCAGGACCTGAGTGAATGCCAGCATCTGGTATTCAAAGGCTTCTTCTTCTTCTTTGGCAATCACTCATAGCCGAGTAGAGACAGGCAGAAAAGATTGGGGAAGGAAACTGGAGTGCAGATTGGCTTTGCCAAATTGGAGCACTTCTCCAGCTTTGCTATGGAACCGAGATTTCGGTTGCTGTGCAAAGGTCAGAGGCTATGAAGGAGTGATAAAAAGGCAGCTTTCTGTTTTAAAACCACCCTCCCTTGCCCTGGATTTGTCTATTGGATAAGCTCGCAAAGATCTTCATGAGCTTGAGGCACCTGCAGCTAGAAAACCGCTTCTGCAGGCCTGGAGATGTGTCTAGCTTCAGAAGCAGAGGGCAATTCTTGCTACCGAGAGTTCAAGCCTGTCTGGAGGCGCTGAGAAAGGCAGTCAAATGCAGACTTTCAGGAAATGGCAGCAGCAGCTGACAATATTTCCATATCAGATTTGTTTTGTGAAGCCAGGCCTTCTGACTCACCTCGGCTCCTGCTGTTGGGTTCTCATTCCTCAAGTCCATTTGCAGTCCAAAATCCAGCTTCTAAAGATGTTTGCCTCTCGTTGAAGGGGGAAAGGTGCTTTCTGGATTCAAATCATCAAAGGTATCGGGCTATATGGATGTCAGGTGAGATCTATGACTACAGAGGTGAGGAACCTCAAATGTGGTCCTCCAGACCTCTCTCTTTCTCTTTCTCTGCTTCATTATCACCATGTGCAAACTGAGTTCATGCCCTGGAACATATTCAGGACTCCCATTGCATTACTTTAAAAAAATAAAAAATATATTGAGTTTTACCATTTTTGTGTCATCACAATAACATTCTCTCAGAAAGAAAAAACAATACAATTCCCCAACTCTCCCACCCCACCTCCACGTCTTCCCTCAACTACCTCTTCTGGTTCTTTACTCAATAACTTCTCCTGCTTGTTTTATTATACAGTACGCTGTGGGTTAAACCACAGAGCCTAGGACTTGCCATCAGAAGGTTGGCGGTTCGAATCCCCGTGACGGGATGAGCTCCCGTTGCTCGGTCCCTGCTCCTGCCAACCTAGCAGTTCGAAAGCACGTCAAAGTGCAAGTAGATAAATAGGTACCACTCTGGTGGGAAGGTAAACGGCGTTTCCGTGCGCTGCTCTGGTGCGCCAGAAGCGGCTTAGTCATGCTGGCCACATGACCCGGAAGCTGTACGCCGGCTCCCTCGGCCAATAAAGCGAGATGAGCACCGCAACCCCAGAGCCGGTCATGACTGGACCTAATGGTCAGGGGTCCCTTTACCTTTTACCATAATATAATGTTCTTTAAATTAAATATTTTTGTATTCTTATCATTTTTATACCATAATTGTTTTCAAACTGCCTCTTATACTTTGTTGTTTTTCGATTATTATGTCTTATCCTCTTTATTTTGTTAGTTGTAAGTGTTTACTCAAACTCTGCTAGTGAGTCCACTTCTTAACAATGTTTCTGTAGATACAACATGAATGGTTCCCAATCTTTTTAAAAGTCTCTATTGTCTTTATCTCTAAGTTTTCCAGTTAGCTTGACCATTTCAGCATACTCCATCAATTTCTATTGCCATTCTTCATTAGTTGGTATTCTGCTGTCTTTCCATTTTTGGGCTAGTAATATCCTAGCCGCTGTTGTAGCATATATAAATAATTTCTTCAGTTCTTTTGGCAAGTCTTGACCTATATATAATGCCTAACAAAAAGGCTTCTGGTCTCTTAACAAAGGTTATCTTAAACATTCATTTTATTTCACTATAAATCATTTCCCTTTTTTATTGTTTAACAATTCCACTGCATATGAAAAAATGTGCCTTCTTTTTATTTACACTTCCAACACTTGTTGGAGCCTGTTCTGTACATTTTTGCCATTTTTACAGGCGTGATATACCATCAATACATCATTTTCATATAATTCTCTTTCAGCAATATACAGTCAGTAAATTTTAAGTTCACTTTCCATCGTTTTTCCCAGTCTTCTATTTGCATATTACAGGTGAAACTGGGAAAATTAGAATATTGTGGAAAAGTTCATTTATTTCAGTAATTCAACTTAAAAGGTGAAACTAATATATGAGATAGACTCATGACATGCAAAGCAAGATATGTCAAACCTTTATTTGTTATAATTGTGATATTATAGCATACAGCTGATGAAAACCCCAAATTAACAATCTCAGAAAATTAGAATATTAAATGAAATCAGCAAAACAAGGACTGCAAATAGAGCAATATTGGACCTCTGAGAAGTAGAAGCATGCATATGTACTCAGTGCTTGGTTTGGGCCTCTTTTGCATCAATTACTGCCTCAATGCGGCGTGGCATGGATGCTATCAGCCTGTGGCACTGCTGAGGTGTTATGGAAGACCAGGATGCTTCAATAGCAGCCTTCAGCTCTTCTGCATTGCTCGGTCTCATGTCTCTCATCTGTCTCTTGGCAATGGCCCATAGATTCTCTATGGGGTTCAGGTCAGGGGAGTTTGCTGGCCAGTCAAGCACAGTAACCCCATGGGCATTGAACCAGGTTTTGGTACTTTTGGCAGTGTGGGCAGGTGCCAAAGTCCTGCTGGAAAATGAAGTCAGCATCCCCATAAAGCTCGTCTGCGGAAGGAAGCATGAAGTGCTCCAAAATCTCCTGGTAGACAGCTGCATTGACGCTGGATTTAATGAAGCACAGTGGACCAATACCAGCTGGTGACATGGCTCCCCAAATCTCTTTTCTGATGAGAGCAGTTTTTGCATCTCATTTGGAAACCAAGGACCCAGAGTCTGGAGGAAGAATGGGGAGGCACACAATGCCAGATGCTTGAAGTCCAGTGTGAAGTTTCCACAGTCTGTGTTGATTTGGGAAGCCATGTCATGAACTTTTCCACAATATTCTAATTTTATGAGTTTCACCTGTATGTCCTATGTCTTGTGCCCGCTCCCATTGCATTACTGATCCTCTCTCCAAGAACTCTGAATATTTATCTCTAGAAATCTCAGGTTTTCCGGTAAGTTTTTGATGGCAAGGGGTGTGCACACACACGTGTGTTTTACCCACTTTCTGTTAATGGGCCATGTTGTGTGTGTACAAGTTATATGAGCTATGAATAGCAACAGGAATCTTGGATTCAGATCTGGGAGAGTTGACCATGGAATGGACCTCCTTTTCTGGGGTGTGACCATGTGCCAGGCATCAGCACACCAACATGAGGTGGCCGAAGGGTGTCGTGGGAAGAAGGAAGCAGTGACATTAGCTGCTGGCAAATCTGTTGGAAAAATGCCCGGGAATGGCTGCCAACTTCCGAAGTCTTTGGAGCATCTCTCCGGTGGTCCTCTCTGACTATAAATCTCCCTCAGTCCAGAGAGACTGGTAATAGGCGACCCTCCTCTTCTGAAAAGAGCACACCAGTCTTCTGACATATCATAGCAGAAGAAAGACTCAATTGTAGTTCTAAACTACTTTATTTACAGTCTATATACAGAGACTCCATCAGTACGTCTGTGCTCTCTGAACACCAGAACAGAAAACCTGCGACACACACAGAAGTGAAACTAACTTCCAATAGTACTCAGGAAGGAAGAGATAATACAGACTTCCTTTCTCACACTCTCTCAGACACTCACTTGATGTATACAATCATAGTACCATAGTACCACTTGCTGGAGCAGCTCGGATAGATAAAAATCCTAGCAAAATCTGCCCAGCTTGGATGGTGAAAAGAGGATAGCCAGCCTTGTGTTTACTCTCTCAATGCAGGCAGCAATTTGGCACATAAAACATCACGGGAATGCACATTTTAATAAGAATATATAGCGCTTGTTACTTGACCAATTCCTAAGCAGATTCAGCTATATGCTGTATTTCAGCATGCAAACATACGAAGTTGTCTTATGTTTGTCTTGGTCTGTCTAGCAATACTGTCTATTGTGCCCTGTAATGATTCTCTGGGCAAGATTCCCAGACAGAGAGAGGTCTTTGCAACCCTGCTAACAGGACCACTTTCTCATGTACTTCCTCCATTTTTAAAAGGTCCAAATATTAGAAGAAGTCTGGTGTATGTTCTCCCAAAAGGTAATAGCATTTTTAACTGGAGACACTAAGGGTTCTTTCCAGCTAAGCTTTACTCAGAGTAGACCCAATCAATAGACCTAAATTTGTAATGTCCGTTAATTTTCATGGATCTACTGTGAACATGGGTAATGTTGGCTACAACCCCAGAGATTTAACTTCAGGTGTTCTACATGCAGAGCAAATGCTTTAACCACCAAGTTATGAGCAATGGGTGCCAGGATTCAAAAGTGACTTACCTGTGATGTCTGACCTGAATTCTGATCTGCTTTTTTTAAAAAAAAGAACAACTAATAATTCAGCAGCAAATCTGTTATGATTTGATCCCATTACTTCATGATTCATTTTTTCCTCTCCAGACTGTGAGGATTCACATCCTCCTCAAAATCTGTGTCCCCCTCACACCCACATTTTAAGTGACAAGTTGCAGACGTGACTTCTTCCCTTGAGGGCTTCCTTATTCCATGAAGAACCCCAAAACTGAACCTTTACTCTTCGTGGCAGCAGGCTCAACAGCCCCACTGATCAATAGGGAACAGTTCAGGTTAACAGAGTATTTAATTAAGGGTGAAGAATTCTTTAAGTCAAAGCTGCAAAACCTCATACCCTCCAACATTTCTCTGATGAAAATAGAGACGTCCTAGTCAATAATAAAAATAATAGTATGTATACCCCACCTATCTGTCTGGGTTGCCCCAGCCACTCTTATCAACCCCCGAGCTAAGGATATAAATAACTATACAACCTTTAAAATACATCTGAAGGCAGCCCTGTATAAGGAAGTTCTTTTAGTGTTTAATGTTTTATTATTATTTTTATATATGTTGGAAGCCACACAGGGTGGCTGGGGCAACTCAGTCAGATGGGTGGGGTATAAATAATTAAATGATGGTGATGATGATGATTGAATAAGATGTGCCTAGGCGCTGTGGGTTAAACCGACTTGCTGATCAGAAGGTTGGCGGTTCGAATCCCTGAGACAGGGTGAGCTCCCGTTGCTCGGTCCCTGCTCCTGCCAACCGAGCAGTTCGAAAGCACGTCAAAAGTGCAAGTAGATAAATAGGTACCGTTCTGGCGGGAAGGTAAACGGCGTTTCCGTGCACTGCTCTGGTTCGCCAGAAGTGGCTTAGTCATGTGGCCACATGACCCAGAAGCTGTACGCCGGCTCCCTCGGCCAATAAAGCAAGATGAGCGCCGCAACCCCAGAGTCAGTCATGACTGGACCTAATGGTCAGGGGTCCCTTTACCTTTAATTTCATTGGAGAAATGTTGGAGGGTATGCCAGGGGAGTTGGTGCTCCTGCCAGGTGGCAAAGAGGGTAGTTTGCTTTTAATATACAGTTGTACCTTGGATCCTGAACGCCTTGCGACTCGAACGTTTTGGCTTCCGAACGCCGCAAACCCGGAGGTGAGTGTTCCGGGTTGCGAACGTTCTTTGAAACATCCGACACTGCTTCCGTGGTTCCGATTGAGTGCAGGAAGCTCCTGCAGCCAATCAGAAGCTGCGCCTTGGTTGTCAAATGTTTTTGGAAGTCGAACGGGCTTCCGGAATGGATTCTATTTGACAACCAAGGTACGAGTGGAGAGAGAGAGAAAGAGAGAGACATTCTTAGTGTAAAATGGCTAGTGATTAAGACACTTTAAAAAATAAGCTTAAACCCTAAAATCATTTCAATTTATTCCGTTTACTTATATTCCCCCTGCTGCTGCCGCTGCCACCCCTAAGGATGACTGGCTATACTCAGAAATAGGTTTAGATCCTTGGCCTTGATCATTTCCTCTGGAGGTAAGTTTCACTGTCGAATTAGACGCTCTGTGAAGAAGTATCCCTCCTTCGTGCCTGAGGCCTTTAAAGTTGCGCTGAGCTTCTCCTTGCCCTTGGAGTGTGAATCAAGGAGAGCAGCAGCGTTCTGGGCTCAGTTCTCAATCCCGTCCATTCATCTGTGATTTGAACATCTGCCAAAAATAAGTCAGAAAGACTTTAAATTTGCTACGATAGTACAAGGGCAATGATTACATTCCCTAGTCCTCTGGCTCTCCTGGAGCACAACGTCCATCATTTCTGGTGACAGAATACTTTGGCAAGGTGGGTGGATTCATGCTTTTCTGTAGTGCCTTCCTAGGACAAACACGGTGACAGCATCCTTCCATTTCAACTGACAAGCCCCAAAATGGCCCCTAAATATCTGTGGCAGTTTACTAATACGACAAGCAGCAGGGATATGCAGGAGTTGCAGACACTTCTGGGAGGGAACTCGGTCGCTGCTTAACAGCTGTATGGAAACACTGCAAAAACAATTGTGCCTGGCTTGTGCTCATGAGGAATGATTGAGGGAGTTGGGTATGTTTCGCCTGGGAAAGAGGAAAGTGAGAGGAGATACGACAGCCATCTTCAAACATCTCAGGGGCGGTCACACAGAAGATGGAGCCAGCTTGTTTTCTCCTGCTCCAGAGGGTGGTGTGATGGCCTGGGACGCAGGCTCGGAACCGGAGGAGTCTCAGTCCGCACCTGTTATGTACTGAGTTGAATAGGATCCAGAACGCAGCAGTCTGATTGGCCCTAGAACAATAGGATGCAGAATGCAGCAGCCCGATTGGTCCACAGGAGCCACCCAATCCAGTTCCAGGTGGAAGTGAATCCGCAACCTGATTGGCCTACAGGAGAATTAGCCAATCACGTGGGGCCCATTGTGTAAATAATGTATATAAAGCAGACATTATTGGGGAACTTCCATTCCTCCTCACCACTATGAACTGAATAAAGAGCATGAAATCCACTCTCGACTCCGAGTATATTTCAGCACCAGATCCTCTGCCTTAGGCGGCATCTGAACTGAGTCTGGGGCCAGATTCTGAAGAGCCCCAGCCTGTACAGGTTCCCCTGCAACAAGCACCAGCTGGGCCAAGTCAGGGGCCTGAGCCTGCCCTGGCTCCAGATGCAGGGATTACCTCGTTGCCTCCAGCTGGGCAATCACTTACAGCTGCTCCACTACCAGTTAGCTCAGGAGAGGCTAAGGCGGCCTCTGGGTCTAGTAACTCACCGACATCTCCTGAGCTGCAGAGACTGAGGTCTGAGAGAAGGAGAGACCTGAGTACTCGCAGGGGTTACTAGACTCTGGGGTTACGGCACTCATCTTACTTTATTGGCCAAGGGAGCCGGTGTACAGCTTCCGGGTCATGTGGCCAGCATGACTAAGCCACTTCTGGCGAACCAGAGCAGTGCACAGAAACGCGTTTACCTTCTCGCCAGAGCGGTACCTATTTATCTACTTGCACTTTGACGTGCTTTCGAACTGCTAGGTTGGCAGGAGCAGGGACCGAGCAACGGGAGCTCACCCCGTCACAGGGATTCGAACCGCCGACCTTCTGATCGGCAAGTCCAAGGCTCTGTGGTTTAACCCACAGCGCCACCCACGTCCCTATTAGACCACTTACACATTGTCAAATCATTCCCCACCCCACCCCAAATAACAGAAGTGGCAGAGGATTTGTGCAAAAGGTTCACATGCTCATTTTTATCAACAGATGCAAATTTAAAATTACTGACCATAGTTTAAATAGAAATACCACGCAAGGGACGTGGGTGGCGCTGTTGCATTGGGGGTGCCAAATGGAGCAGAGCAGCAGCAGCAGGGTCAGGGAAAAGATGTGTTTCATCATTCCACCCCCGTGTCATTTCTCAAATAAAAATCCCGCCACGGCTACTCTTCATCCCATAAGGGAAGTATCCCCTTTCCCCAGGCCACAGACAAACAGCAGCTGGGGAATCAATTCTGAACAGGAAAAAGGCATGAAGGAAAACAGAGAGAAATAAAATTACCTCCTTCTCTGTTCCAATCAAACTTGCAGCCCCCCCCCCCCAACTGCTCAATTTCATTAAAAAAAGGAAATGTGTGTGATCCAGTCATGTGTAGCTTGGCCTTTATTATCTACATAACTGACAGAAATCAACCTGTGAAGCTTTTCCTCTCGTGGCAATGCTGTGATAAAACCTTTCTGGCTTTGTTTTTGGTTTTTTTTTTACTTGTTGCACAGCTATTAAAGCACAGGACTAGAGTTGGTGAAAATCCTAAAACGGCTAATCTCGCCGTTCTCAGATAGGGACTGAGCCGCTCTGGGCGTTTTCGTAGCCAAACATTAATTAAATAAGCTGTGCCTGGAGACAGGCAATGAATGGTTTTGAAGACAGTTGAAGACAGTATGATGGAGCCATCCGCTCCTATGTTGGACACACACTGCTTTTCTGGCGTATTATCATTGTGGAGCAAAGAGGTTTCACAGGTTTATGTAAAAAATAAAATAAAATTGAAACATGTTTGCCCAAAGATGCAAGGGGTATAGAAATAACGAATGTGAACACCACAGGTAACCGTGACGGTATCACATCCCCTTCAACAATCTGACAAGGCAGTTTTCTGTCTCTAGCCTGAATCTCTCAACTCCTGGTGTGTGTGTGTGTGTGTGTGTGTGTGTGTGTGTTGTGTATTTAAAGGGCTAACCTCTCTGACGCATCCCTAGTAAGGCCAGCTAAACCCACACTGGTTAAGCATATTACACCTTCAGATTGTGCACCGATGAAGTATGCCTTTGTCTATGTTATTCTAAGGCAGGAGGCTCTGGCCTTACAAAATTTAGGCTCTGCCCCTGTCTCACTTTTCCACCCACTATTCCACCACACAGCACAAAACCTTCAGGTAAAAACCTGGCAAGCCAAAGGCTAATACCGCCTAGCAGACTTCTACAAAAATAACAAACCCACATTGACACAAGAAATACAGGACGAACTAGGAGACACCCAATTGCAGTGGCTAACACACCACCAATTGCACACATTCTTAAACAATCCAGTAGTAAAATCAGCAGTGACTTGGTCCCTAACAACCTTCAAAAACCTCCTCCTAACAACAAAGGGACCACCAAGGGGATGGTATCCACAATATACAAAATAATGCTCCAAAATCCCACAAACCCCCTCGACGTAATAAAAACAAAAACAAAGGGAGGACAACATAGGCTATGAAATTAACCCCACTCAATACAGGCATGTCCAACAGGTATTCCTGGTAGATCCCGGTTGACCTCTGACCTCTCAGTGATCTCCTTACAAAGAAACAACCCCCCCCCCCCAACTCTGGCTTCCTAAAAAAAGCTCAAGCTCCACAACTTTGACTTCCTAAAAAAAGCTCCACAACTTTGGGTAGATCACTGCCAATCTTTTTACGACAATGGGTAGATAACTGCCAGTTTTTTTATACTGTGAGTAGATTGCAGTCTATTGGGAGTTGGACGTCCCTGAATGTGATCTAAACCTCCCTTTAAATCCATCTCATCTAAAAGAAAATAACTCACTCTGAAACTCACCTGCAGGTGATACCTAACACCACAGAAACTAGTGCTGATATGCCCAGGAGCCTCACCAAAATGCTGGAGAGGATGTACCTCTGCAGGCATGTACCTCCACATGTGGTGGGAATGTCCCTAAATCCAACTCTTCTGGACATCTGTCATACAAGAAATAGGCAAAATAACTAAGCAATTACAGTCATACCTCGGGCTGAATGTGCTTCGGGATGAGCACGCTCGAGTTGCGCTCCGCGACAACCCAGAAGTAACGGAGCGTGTTACTTCCGGGTTTTGCCGCTTGCGCATGCGCAGATGCTCAAAATGACATCACGCACATGCGCAGAAGCGGCGAAAAGCGACGTGTGTGTGCGCAGACGTGCTGTTGCTGGTTACGTTTGCTTCTAGATGCGAACGGGGCTCCAGAACAGATCCCGTTCGCATCTAGAGGTACCACTGTATTAGAAGTGACCCCAGAACTGGCCCTACTGAACATCTTCCAAGATAATAATGTCCACTCACATTATAAAGAGCTCATAACCCACCTACTCTCAGCAGCCAGAAGCATCATAGCCAGACACTGGAGAGACCTGTCAGGAGTAAACATGGACCAATAGTATCAAATGGTATGTGAAACAGCCTTAGTAGAAAAGTTAACCAATAAACAGAAACAGACACAGGAACAAATAGAAGAAGATGCCTTCAGCCAGGTATGTTTCCCCTTTATCACATACATAGCCCAACAAGACAACAACAAAAATCCACCGACAGCATATAAATCAATATGGCTAACCTGACCCCTAACCCACTCCCACAAAAAAAAACTCACTACAGCTAACCAAAGACAACCGACCACACCCTAGGCCACCCCCCAACCTCTCTCACCACCAAGGAAATGCAAGAAGCAAACAGAAAGAGAACCCACACAAGTGATGCTGACACAAACCCCACATGTACACTAAGTAGAAGAAGAGAAGCATTGCTACCCCACCCCACTCACCACTCCCCCTCTCCCTCTTTTCCCCTCTTTTCTTCCCAACCTAATACAGTGGTACCTCTAGTTACAAACTTGATTCGTTCCGGAAGTCCCTTCTTAACGTGAAACTGTTCTTAACCTGAGGTACCACTTTAGCTTAATGGGACCTCCTGCTGCCGCCACCGCTGCACGATTTCTGTTCTCATCCTGAGGTAAAGTTCTTAACCTGAGGTACTACTTCTGGGTTAGCGGAATCTGTAACCCAAAGTGTTTGTAACCCGAGGTGTTTGTAACCCGAGGTACGACTGTACTGCATGCAACACTAATGTTTCACAACAAATGAAAGTGATCCGTAGAAAACACAACTTGAAAAAAGAGACAATGCACATATTTTTGTAAACAAATAAATCTTTAATAATTTTTCAAAAATAATAATAAAAATTAGGCTCCTCAAGTCCACTCTTTGCTCTGGTTGCCTGCTCTGTGTTCAGTAGCCGCAGCAACTGCAGGCCCAGCTCAGCACTAGGGGGACATCTTGAGCTGTGAAATATCTGTTTGACCTCAGGCACATTGGGTGAGATGAAAGATTTTAAAGGCTGTGTGGCTAATAATGCACAAGGGGGAAACTCTGTGCCGTAGTTCCAGGAAGAGCCGTCTTTCCCATAGGGCTTAGTGGTGTGTTGCGCCAGGGTGCCAGCCTCTCAGGGGCGCCACAGCAAGTAGGGGAGCTGTGTGGCTGTGCCGGCGGCCTCCCCTTTCCCTACATGCCCTCCAGCTGCGCCCCGCCAACCAGAAGGCTGGCAAACATGCAGCTTCCCTCCCAAGCCTCCCAAACCTCTGTGGGGATCGCTCTCCTCCCAAGGAGGCTTGGGAGGGGAGCAACTTCCCTCCCAAACCTCTGGGAGAATTGCTGTCCCTCAGCGGCATGGGGGAGAATTGCCCCCCCCCCCCCATGGCTGGCAGTGCACAGCTACGGCAACCCCAACACGAGCTGTAGTAATTTGGGGGCGCTGGGCGGATATTTGCACCCCGGCGCCGCATTTGCTAAAGACAGCCCTGGTCCCAGGTAGGATACAGTGAGGGGGGAAAGTATTTGATCCCCTGCTAATTAGGTGCTTCTAATCTCAGCTCGTTACCTACAGTGAAGATACCAGCTAGCCTGACATCTGGCTGGTTGATGGGGATCAAATACTTATTTCACTCATTATAATGCACATCAATCTCTGACTTTTGTCTTCTGGGTTTCTGGGGTTTTCCCTGTTGTTATTCTGTCTCTCACAGCTACGATATACCTACCATTAAAATTATGGACTGGTCATTTATTTGTCAGGGGGCAAACGGGCAAATTTAGCAGGGGATCAAATACTCCCCACCCCCCTCACTGTATATACTGCCCCATCTGCATCACAAGAAGACAGAGTGGAATATGTGGCATTGCTGGCATTATGCATCCGTCTCGTCCATCCATATCCACAGCAACTTGTGACCTGTTGCCAGTGATATCCAGGACCAGCCGACCCAAAGAGAAGGAAGACCTTTTGACCTGTTCTTTTTGACTAGGGCCAGCTGTATACAGCACAGCAGTGGTTCCACAGGTGCACAAACCTCTTACCTGAAAGCAAACTGATTGCTTTGGACAGCTGTCTGGGATAGCTTGGTCAGTAGAGCAGAGACTCTTAATCTCAAGGTCATGGGTTCGAGACCCACATAGGGCAAAAGATTCTTGCGTTGCAGGGGGTTAGACTAGATGACCCCCTTCCAACTCTGCTATCCTTGGATTCTATAATTCTTTCTTTACAATACTTTGAACTTCTGGCATGTCTGCCCTGAAACATTACCTGGAAGCAAATTGCTGCCAGTGGAACTTGCTTGTGTAAGTATGCTTAGGACTACAATATATAGATAATTCTATTATAATCAGGATTATGTAAGTGTGTGTATGTGTATCAGGGACCATTGGCATGAAAAAGAATAATGTGAGCATTGCATTCAGAATTTGCTATCCTGAAAATATTGGTTTTCACTTAAGAAAAGGTTTTAGTCCTTATGGTTCCGAAGATCTGGATGTAGCCATTTTCTGCTGAAATCTTTCAAATCAGTGAATAGGCTGATTTCACACGGTCTGAGAAGAAGAAGAAGAAGAAGAAGAAGAAGAAGAAGAAGAAGAAGAAGAAGAAGAAGAGGAGGAAGGGTTTGGATTTGATATCCCGCTTTATCACTACCCTAAGGAGTCTCAAAGGGGCTAACATTCTCCTTTCCCTTCCTCCCCCACAACAAACACTCTGTGAGGTGAGTGAGGCTGAGAGACTTCAGAGAAGTGTGACTAGCCCAAGGTCACCCAGCAGCTGCATGTGGAGGAGCGGAGACGCAAACCCGGTTCCCCAGATTATGAGACTACCGCTCTTAACCACTACACCACGCTGGCTCCCAACTTCTGTGCCCTTCCTTTCAACTAGCAAAAAAAGAAAGAAAGAAAGAGTAAAATGGTAAGGAAAATTCTGTAAATTTGCTCCACGTTCCAGAATGTATACATGCGTTTCCAAATTCAGCTGTATCTGATCCAGAATTTGGTTTCCTGGGATGCAGACTTCTCTTTAAGAGAAAAAGACGAGGAAGAAAGCACGATATACACGTTAGACTAACTAAAACGTACGGCCTCGGTCTATCTAGCTCAGTAGCGACACTGGCTTGCAGACAGGAGTTTTTCCCCAGTCTCACCTGAAGACACCAGGGATTGATGCTCTGCCATGTTCTAAACGTAAAGATATTTTAATTTGCATAATTCCTTAGTTTGATCCGTGCTCCCCTTTTACTGTCTTTTCTTATAGAAAATTGTTATTTTATTGTATCAAGCTTTCAATAATCTATTCTTTATATCATCGTACACTGCCCTAGAATCTGATCTGATGAAGGGCGGTATTTTATTTTTTATTTTACCTAAACCGACAAACAAACTGAGTAATATATTTTCACTTTGCTCCAGCCCATCTCTCCTTTGCCTTCGCATAGCTCCCGAGTCTGTCACCGTCATTGCAGCAAGCAAAAAATGAAAAAATTCTAGGCAGAATTGGCTGTTTGCATATCATCAATCAAGAGGCGTCTCTCCAATAAACACCTCTCTGAAATATATTTGGGGAAGTTGGGGGATGTCGCTGTATCTCCGTGTCTGAAAACGTTGAAAAACGCAACAGACGCCAAATGGTTTTGAAAGTAAAATCTCGGCTCGCAGGCTTCTCCCTTCCACAACCTCCCTCCTGCCTTATCTGGGACAGACGCCTATTCCCAGAAGCCTGGCAGAGCTCAGATTATCTCCCACAGAAACACGCACTGCTGAGTCAGGCCCGCTGGGGTTTCAGCTTCTGGTGGAAAGAACTGGAGGGGACCTCAAAGCAGATGCACAAACTACTAAGCCACCCCCGTTAGCAGGTGCATCGGTTGGGATCTTGGACGGAGACCAGGCACCTGAAATGAACTGATTGTGCTACAGGCTGGTGTCTGTTCCTGGGGGTGGGAAGGCAAGAGCTGAAAGCTGTCGTGAGCACAGCACCGAGAGTGGCAGACCACACACTTTGCAAAAAGGAGGTCTCATGTTCAGTCCCCGGCATCCCCAGGTAAGGGCTGAACAAAACTCCTTCCCCTCATGCTGGTAGCTTCGAGAACACTATCCAACCATCTCGTCCTCTGTTGTCCCCTTCTCCTTGTGCCCTTCATCTTTCCCAACATCAGGGTCTTTTCCAGGGAGGTCTTCTCTTCTCTTGAGGTGGCCAAAGTATTGGAGCCTCAGCTTCACAACCTGTCCTTCCAGTGAGCACTCAGGGCTGATTTCCTATTGAGTAGGCCTTACTTCTGAGTAGATGCTGGCATTGCACTGCCAGTTTCTAGGATGCCACAAGACTCTTGTGCTCCCATCTGAAAGTTACCAGTACTTCTTGTGTTTGTTACTTATATCTCTATGAAACTTTTGCATAATTGTTATCCTTTCTTTTATACGGAATAATTGAAGATACAAAATTCAGGCGTTTGGCCAGTTTGACATTCTATGGCCTTTTAGATGCGTCTGTGGGAGGAGGGTTATTGGTCTGTTTTGCTTTTTGTTTTATTAGGTATTTGGTGTTTTCATTTTGCATTCTTATCTTGTGGTCTTCGAATGAAGGGTGGTATATAAATTTATTAAATAATAAATAAAAATTATTATTAATAATAAAACCCTAGCAATTCACAGGGATAATTCATTGTATTCCTTTATTTAACAAAATGTATAGGCTGCTTGATTGCAGTAAAGCCTGTAAACAAGAATTAAGTACTGTAAATTAAAAAATTCAATTAAAATATTTGAAGTATACTATCATCTACATTTAAAATATGCAAGCAATAACAGAGATGATGCTAACTTGCTTGAGAAGCAGTTTATGCCCCCCCTCACTCTTAACAGACAGCAATCATTTATCATCTAGCCAGGAGGTAAAATTGAAGACGGTCTCAGAATAGGATCTTCTACAACTACAGCTGTGAAACACTGGATTATGGTTAATCAAGAAGTTCAATACCATCACTCATGGTCAGTGGAGACAAAGGATTTTGTTAACACACTACTTAGATTAATCCACTTACCAATGCCAGGATATCTGTGCTATCTATGACTTTTTTTTGCATATAAATTCCTGCCCCGCCACAGATGTTACTTTAATCATCTCAACAATGATCACTGCAAAAGGCTAAAGGTTTAACATAGAATCAAGTTCTAATCACCACTGACTGTGATTTTTGCATCTCATTGCCATTCAGCTCCCAGCTTACAATTTTCTCCTTTATATACCTGTCTATCAGGATTTTACTTTACGCTTCTGACAAAATGGGCTTTCGGCCAGGAAAGCTTATGCCCAATAGGCTATATTTGGCAGACTATAAGGTGCCCAAAGATTCTCTTATTGTTTTTGCTTTTTGTTGTTGTTGTTTAGTTGTTTAGTCGTGTCCGACTCTTCATGACCCCATGGACCAGAGCACGCCAGGCACTCCTGTCTTCCACTGCCTCCCGCAGTTTGGTCAAACTCATGCTGGTAGCTTCGAGAACACTGTCCAACCATCTCGTCTGATGGCGTCCTCATTGGTGTTGTAACAGTAGGTATAATTTAATTACAGCAGTGCCAAACTTTATGATTGGCCCTGCTCCTCTGCCTTTAACTGGCAACCTAAAAGAAACACGGCAGGTTGCCAGATTTTTCTGTTTGCAACACAGGGGATCTATGCTGCCTCTGCCTTTAACGGCTGCCTACCCTCCATAATGCAATCTCTAATTGTTTTTGGACTCCAACTTCCATGACCCCTCACCACTGGCCATCCTGGGGCCAATGGAAGTTGGAGCTCAACATCTGGAGGGTGGCGGGCTCCCCATCCTGCCATAAATTTAGCAGGCAAAGCTACTCCTCACATGGAAATGAAGGGAAATTTCGCTTCCTTAATTTATGTTATTTGTGTTTTTTTTTTAAAAAAGAACTTTTACTTTAAAATTATTAAAATATTTTAATGTTTCTAATAATTGAAATTTTCAAATATCAACTTTTTGTTAGCAGCTTTGAACCTCCAAATGAAAGGGGAAAACAGCCCCTCCAAATTTTACAGGGACTGTCTCATGTTTCTCATCTGATTTGATTCCGGAATGTCCTGCTTTTCTTTAAAGGTAAAGGGTAAAGGGACCCCTGACCATTAGGTCCAGTCGTGACCAGCTCTGGGGTTGCGGTGCTCATCTCGCTTTATTGGCCGAGGGAGCCGGCGTACTACTTCTGGGTCATGTGGCCAGCATGACTAAGCCGCTTCTGGCGAACCAGAGCAGCGCATGGAAATGCCGTTTACCTTTCCGCTGGAGCAGTACCTATTTATCTACTTGCATTTGACGTGCTTGCAAACTGCTAGGTTGGCAGAAGCTGGGACTGAGCAACGGGAGCTCACCCCGTCGCAGGGGATTCAAACCGCCGACCTTCTGATCAGCAAGCCCTAGGCTCTGTGGTTTAACCCACAGCGCCACCCGCGTCCCTTAGGACATCCCTATTTTCACCAGATAAATGCTGAATGTTGAGTTTTTAAATTGTTAGTGTTTTATTATATTTTTATATATGTTGAAAGCTGTACAGAGTGGCTTGGGCAACCCATGGGTTGGGTATAAATAGTAATACATTCTCAATAATAATAATATTAATAACAATACCAACAACAACAACAATAATAATAATATAATTGAATAGGTAGAGGTAAAGGTACCCCTGACCATTAGGTCCAGTCGCAGACGACTCTGGGGTTGCGCGCTCATCTTGCTCTATAAGCCGAGGGAGCCAGCGTTTGTCCTCAGACAGTTTCCGGGTCATGTGGCCAGCATGACTAAGCCGCTTCTGGCGAACCAGAGCAGCACACGGAAACGCCGTTTACCTTCCCGCCGGAGCGGTTCCTATTTATCTACTTGCAGTTTGACATGCTTCCGAACTGCTAGGTGGGCAGGAGCAAGGACTGAACAACGGGAACTCACCCCGTTACGGGGATTCGAACCGCCAAACTTCTGATCGGCAAGCCCTAGGCTCTGTGGTTTAGACTACAGCGCCACCCGCGTCCCTTAATAATTGAATAGGACATCCCTAATTTAATCGGAGAAATGTTGGAGGGTATGGGAAAGCAATATTGATGTTAGCAAACAAATCATATATATATATATATATATATATATATATATATATATATATAAAAAATTTTTATTAAGTTTTCTACAATTATAACAAATACTGCAACAAGCGTTGCACAACCGAAAAACAAAACAAACCAAAAACAAAAGGATACATCTATTAAAAACAACAATAAACAAATATTCAACAAAAACAAACTTAATTATTTTAAAATCCAACTTTATAAACATATTACTTGACTTCCTCTAGTCCCTCCCTTCTGAGTTTCCTTGTGTCTGAATGTAACAGCTATCCAATATCGTTATTAAACAACAATATTCCAATTATAATCAAATTTATTCACTTTTCTTAGTGTTCTGGATCCCATTTATTTAAATAAATCCTAATTTAATCCTAGGCCTGTTTGGTACTTTCAATATTCAATATTTATATATTACAATATTTATTCAAATAGTCCTTAAATTTCCTCCAATCTTCTTGGTATTCTTCTTCTTTCTGGTCACAGATTCTTCCAGTAAGGTCAGCTAGCTCCAAAAAGTCCATCATCTCAAACCAAAGAATTATAGATCACACTTCCCAGTGCAAACCCTTAGCTATCATCCCAGAAACATAACCACAGCATCCTATGAGCATTGATGTGCACAGGAGGAAACCCACAGCAGCTGCTTGTACATTCATCGTCGGCTGCTCATTTTTAACAGGAAACACTGAGCAAGGTCTGAAACGCCCATAACATGGGCTCCGCTGACTTGCACCCTGATGAGCCCAGACCGCAGGTAAAGGGCCCTTGAACTCCAGATCTTCCTGTGTGAACAGAAACGGAGCCTTCAGCGAAGTCCTTCCTCTAGACCGGCTCCCCTTGCAGAAATAGAAGAAGCATGCTTTTTGCAATCTGCACGTGCTCAGAGGCTCTCTCCCCTTCTATACACACACACGTTCTGGGGCTCAGCACATATCCTGACTGCCCCCTCCCATCACTTCCATGGGTCCTAATGATATTATTTACAATTGCATATCAATACTTATCCAAATTTTTAATCCTTCTAAATTATCCATACATTCCATTACTTTACAAGTGTGGTTAAAATCCTGCTAATGTTTTAAACTGCTTACAGTGGTCTCGTAAGTAAATTACAAACTTTCCCCATTCCTCATTAAAGTTCTTGTCTTCTTGATTTCTGAGCTTCCCAGTTAATTTTGCCATTTCAGCATAGTCCATCAACTTGGTTTGCCATTCTTCTCTGGTCTGGGTTATCTCTGGGCTAGTAGCATCCGTGCAGCATACATAAACAATCTTTTCTGGTCTTTTGGTATCTCGGTACGTATGACTCCTAGTAAAAAAGCTTCTGCTTTTTTTTAAACAAAAGATATTTTAAACATTTTTTTCCTTTCATTATATATCACCTCCCAGAAATTTTTAGTTACTTTACACGTCCACCACATATGATAAAAGGTACCTTCTTTTTTTTTTTTCATTTCCAGCAGATATTTGAACTTGTTCTGTACATTTTTGCTAACTTGACAGGTGTCAAATACCACTGATACATCATTTTCATATAATTTTCTTTCAGTGAACAACTTGCTGTGAATTTCAGTTCTGTTTTACATAGCCTCTCCCAATCTGCCTTTTGTATGTTATGTCCTGAATCTTTTGCCCAATGTATCCTTACAGATTTAACCTGTTGATATCTTGCAAACTGTTTGAATTATTGCTTGCTGGTGTTTAATTTTAGTGTTTACTATTGGATTCTAATGCATTATTGCATACTGCTTTATTTGGTATAGGTTGTTTATTTTAAAGTTATTGTGACTTTTAATATAGGATCTGATTGTTACTATTAATGTTTGATGTTTTATTATTATTTGTGGGTGTGTTGGAAGCCGCCCAGAGTGGCTTGGGCAACCCAGCCAGATGGATGGGGTACAACGATAATAATAATACTGTAGTAGTAATAATAATAATAATAATAATTGTACAGGAGGGTGTTGCTTTAACCAGGGCCAGATTTACAGTAGGTTTGATGTGGCCCTAAGCTCCTGAAGGTAATGGGGCCCTTTATGTCCAGCTGTCCTTTGTCAACAATAAATTGTCGCTCTTCTTTGTGTTGAGTATATACTATATGGTACCGTAATTTATGGACCTAACAGGTATCTAAAGCCATTTGCGCATAACAAACTATGTATTTTATCAAAGTAATTGTTGAACTGAAATACAATTAAGAAGTGATATTTTAGGGAGCAGGCTAGCAGGCGGGTCCCATTACTTACATCACACGCAACACAAAACACTGTTGCTGTATGGAGGTTTTATTTTATTTATTTATTTATCTTATATTTTGGAAATGTACCTCCAGGTGTTTTTTCCTTTAATTTTTGGGGGTCCCCCAAGCGAGTGGGGCCCTAAGCTCTAGCTTGTTTAGCTTATGTACGTAAATCCGGCCCTGGCTTTAACCACTGAGCCCGGCTGCCTCTTTACCAGGGAGGGAGGGAGCTGAGCAAAGAGCAAGCCCCTCCCACAACCCTCAGGCCGGTCACTATGGCGACCCACTTCCGCTCCGGCGGCCGCTCTGGCCGCGCCGCCTCGCTGGCTGGCTGGGCCAGGTCTTCCAGCCACGCCCCCTCCCTCCTCCCGCTTCCCGGCGCTCCACCGCGGCGGGGACGGAGCAGCCCCTTCGCCGCTTGCAGCTGGGTGAGTCCGGGCCCGGATCATCGCTGGCAACGGGGGCGGGGGGGGGGCAGCAACGTGCTCGCTCCTTTGGAGACAAAGGCACCTGCTGCCCCTCCGTGCTGGGCAGAGGGAAGTTGGGGGGGGGGGCTTTATTATTATGGGATGGGGGTGGGGGGGTGCATGCGGGGGGGGAGTATTGCACTGGGTTGCGATCATGGGAAGAGGCTTTGGACTGAGGATCCCCCCCCCCTTTTGCAAACTTGCCGTCAAGTTATTGCAAGTTGGGGTTTCCTGCCGGAGGCTGCAAGAAGCGCGGGGTGGCGGGGCTTTTGTTTCCCTGCCCATCTGGGCGAGGAAGGGAGCATGTGGCGGCGATCCCCGGGGAGGAGTTGCAAGCTTGGGAGCGCACAATGGGGCTTTGTTCGGGGAAGTGGGGCGGGGGCCCGCATGGTTAGGGGTCGGGGCCGAAGGGGGTGCGCGACCTGCGCGCGGGAAGCCGACCGATGAATCGCAATGGGCAGAGTCTGCTCTCTGACTTCTGCTCAGCAAAATGGCCTGCCGCTGAAATCTTCAGCGCTCAAAAAGGAAGTTTGCATTGCAAGCCCCGAGGCGAACAACGTCGTGCAGCTGAGGAACGGGGGACTCTTGCCTCCTGTGCGGTTGTTCTTTCAATGCCTGCAAAATGCACGCTTTTGCTGACACCAACTCAACGGAGCCAACCCTCTTGAAAACATGGCATCGCCAGGTTGGAAGGGACCCTGAGGGTCATCCAGCCCAACCCGCAGCAATGCAGGAATCTTTTGCCCAACGTTGGGCTCGAACCCATGATGAAGAGCCCAACGCTTTGTTGACTGAACTGTCCCAGGTGGTGGGGAGCAGCAGGGACGCATAAGTGTTGTTGCATTGTGGGGTAGGGTGTGTTCTTGTAGGCCAGTTGGTGCTTCAACTGGGTCCTGAAGAAGATGCTGCTGAGATTTTTGTGTGGAGCAATTATTGTGGTGGGAGAAAGTTAAGATAAAGGTAAAGAGACCCCTGGCCATTAGGTCCAGTCGTGGCCGACTCTGGGGTTGTGGCGCTCATCTCGCTTTATTGGCCGAGGAAGCCAGCGTACAGCTTCCGGGTCATGTGGCCAGTATGACTAAGCCACTTCTGGCGAACCAGAGTAGCGCACGGAAACGCCGTTTACCTTCCCGCCGGAGCGGTACCTATTCATCTACTTGCACTTTGACGTGCTTTCAAACTGCTAGGTTGGCAGGAGCAGGGACCGAGCAACGGGAGCTCAGCCCATCACGGGGATTCGAACCACTGACCTTCTGATCGGCAAGTCCTAGGCTCTGTGGTTTAACCCACAGCGCCACCTGCATCCCGGGAGAAAGGTGCCCCTGTAGTATTGCCCAGCAGGCTGGGCTCCTGAAGGACAGGGCCTCCCCATGTTGCTAGGCTCCCAAATTCCATAATAACCAGCCAGCATAGCCGTTGGCCGTGGATGATGGGAGTTCTGGAGCCTAACATCTACAGGGCCTCATGTTCCGCCATCCCTGTAGCAGTGGCATTGGTGCATTCACAGAGGCCAAGAAACAATCCGTTTAAGTTGACGGTGAATTACGAGAAGCAAGGTGCAAATGAGTCAGTAAGTACATCGGATGACACACTTGTACCCTGTGTAAGTGATCACCCTGGGTTCTGTAATAACGTGAGTTGGAATTCCCATTTTGCCCACATGCCTTGAGAGGGTGGGGAAAACACCCACTCTTCCTGGTTTGCGATTATGAGACAGGCGTCCTTTTTAGTCAACGTGTGTGTGTGTGTGTGTGTGTGTGTGCGCGCGCTTGTGTGTATACTCCATGAGTGAGGTTGGGGCAAGAGTGGGAACATGGCAGCAGGCTTTGGCCTACACATGTTCACTAAACTGTCTGCTGAGTACACACCCACTCAGTTGTGCGTGATCGGGGAGGCTGCTTTTGCAGGGTCCCTGATGGTGTGTTTATGTGGGGCCAAGTTTATACAGTATGTGCGCTTAGTGCAGGGGTCAGCAACCTTTTTCAGCCGTGGGGCGGTCCACCATTCCCTCAGACCATGTGGGGGGCTGGACTATATTTTGGAAAAAAATATATGAATGAATTCCTATGCCCCACAAATAACCCAGAGATATATTTTAAATAAAAGCACACACTCTACTCATGTAAAAACACGCTGATTCCCGGACCATCTGCAGGCTGGATTGAGAAGGCGATTGGGCCACATCCGGCCCCCGGGCCTTACATTGCCTACCCCTGGTTTAGTGTCTCTGCAGTTGCGGCCCTGCTCACCTCCACCCCCAATGCACATGGAGCAATTGCACATGCACTGTCTGAGAAAGGTACTAGCAACTGATGGTGTTCAGTGGAACAAATGTGTCTGCTAGCCCAAAATGGAGTGGCTGGGTGTGCATGTGTTGAGGGATCAGTTGGTGGGGGTGCTACTTAGAAAGGCTTGATTGAAAGCCTTTGAAGGCTGGATTTTTTTGTCACTCTTAATGCTGTAAATAATGGTGTACAAATTGGAAGGTGCAATTAGCTGTGCGCCTGCCGAGACTCCCTCTCCTGCTTAAGCATTCAAAGCATAGCTTCCCTGCTTGTCTCCTTTTATCTGGTTACTATAATCTGCACATGCCCAGAAGTACTCTTCACACATTTCTTGATAATGGAAACTGGACTTTGGGGAGCTCTGGTCCAAGGCCAGTGTTAAGGCAGACTGTCTCTTCAACCTTAAAAGAAGGTGCTCCAAACTCATCTAACAAGAGAGCCAACTTTCCCCCTATGGTTTCCTCCTGTCTCAGGGATGGGAAAGCAAAGGTTAGAGGGATAACTAGAAAGGAGAGGGAATCCTGGAATCTGGAGTGAGGGAGGAGGGAGGGAATAAAGAGAGAGGCCGAGGTCACATCCACACCATACATTTAAAATACATGGATCTTGGGAACTATAGTTTTGTGAAGCGTGCTGGGAATTGCAGCTCCGTGAGATGTAAACCATAGTTCCAAGAATTCTTCGAAGTAAGTTGTGTCTCTTAAAATGCTACAAATGTGCTTTAAACTTGTGGTGCGGTTGTGACATCAGAAGAGAGTGTACCACCTGGTACGCAGGCTAAGACCCTCCCTGCCCACAGAATGTCTCGCCAGAGTGGTGCATGCTCTAGTTATCTCCCGCTTGGACTACTGCAACGCGCTCTACGTGGGGCTACCTTTGAAGGTGACCCAGAAACTGCAGTTAATCCAGAATGCGGCAGCTAGACTGGTGATTGGGAGTGGCCGCCGGGACCACATAACACCGGTCCTGAGAGATCTGCATTGGCTCCCAGTACGTTTCCAAGCACAATTCAAAGTGTTGGTGCTGACCTTTAAAGCCCTAAACGGCCTCGGTCCAGTATATCTGCAGGAGCATCTCCACCCCCAGCATTCAGCCCGGACACTGAGATCCAGCACCGAGGGCCTTCTGGCGGTTCCCTCCCTGCGAGATGTGAGGTTACAGGGAACCAGGCAGAGGGCCTTCTCGGTAGTGGCACCCACTCTGGAACACCCTCCCTTCAGATGTGAAGGAAATAAGCAGCTATCCTATCTTTAAAAGACATCTGAAGGCAGCCCTGTTTAGGGAAGCTTTTAATATTTAATGCCGTACTGTTTTTAACATTTGATTGGGAGCCGCCCAGAGTGGCTGGGGAGACTCAGCCAGATGTGTGGGGTATAACTAAAAAATTATTATTATTATTATTATTATTATATTACATGGGAGGAACAGGCCGGCGTTTCACTGAAGAATGAAGGAGAGGGAGCTGAGCGTTGGGACACTGGAGGGAACCTGCTGTCCTACTGTAAGGGAAAGTCTAACTGTTGTTAACCACCTTCTTTCCCCTCGATCTTGTGAAGCCTCTGCGGCCTCTTGGAACAGACTGCCAGGATGGCCATGGGAGTGCGGGATCAGTACGAGCCCGTGGCCGAGATTGGCATCGGGGCTTATGGCACCGTCTTCAAGGCCCGTGACCTGCAGAGCGGCAAGTTTGTGGCCCTCAAGAACGTGCGGGTGCAGAACAGCGAGAACGGGTTGCCGCTGTCGACCGTCCGCGAGGTGGCCTTGCTGAAGCGGCTGGAGCACTTTGACCATCCCAACATTGTTCGGTGAGGGGCGTGACTGCAAGGATCCCAGGGTGGGGCTTGGGAGTGTGTGCTTTGTGGCATGTGCTGCAATCAATTTCTTTCAGGGGCGGGAGAGGAAGGAGGCTGGCATTCCAAGGCTACCTGAAACAATGGCCTCTGAATGTTAAGACACACCTATTAATTCCAAAGGTATAGGTTGGGGCGGAGAACCTGTGGCCCTTCAGATCTTTTATTTTTAAACACACTATTCATATTTAAATTTTTATCCATAGGAAACATAGCTGAAGTTATAAAGACCAATGATGTGCATGGTTTTTGCTTCTGTAGTAAATTAGCCGTAGAGTATCCATCCATGATGACGTTATTTTTCATTGCGTTCCAAGTATTTTAACAAGTTTACCATTTAATCATTGTCCTTATCCCAATAAGGCTCTCCGGAGAGTTCAGTGGGCGGCGGCAGGATTTTATTAGGGCTATCTTTTGTCCATTGAGCAAATCTATACCATTGAACAGAAAAGTAATCTATCATGTCTCATTGCTTTTATTTGTAATGTCAGTTTTTCTAGTAGAGCATTGTTCCAAATTGTCCATTCCTGTATTGATCCTCTGGCCCTTTGGGTCAGCAAGACTAGTGGTCAGGGACATCTGAAGGGCTGCAAGCATGGTAGAGGGGGAGGCTGAGGCTAGAATGGGAGGGAGACGCACTCTGTACATACTCAGATATAATCTTATCACAGTGTGATGTTCCAGAATTGACGGGACTGTATTGAATATGAGGTTATGACCAGAGGCCCAGCTCAAATTAAGGCCTTGGTCTTGACTCCTGTAAGCCCAGAGGAACTTGTGTTATTGCTTGGCCTAAGTCCTGCCATTTTTAATGTTCCAGAACGCCTCTTTGAGAATTGCACTAGCATGAACACAAGCTAGGGATAGCGTGAAGGACGCTCACGGACGAGACCTATAGTGTTTGGGTCTGGATTGTTGAAATGGCTGGCTCATAACCTGACCTATAGGAGGCATGGAGACCCTCCTGAGAGAGCCCATTTCAGAGTGAATGGCTCTCCTTTGGGTGGAGCAGACTTGTCTTTGTTCTTGGGCCAGTTGGAATTTTGCCCGGTTCGCCTTAAGGCTGGGATTTCTTAAGAACTAGGAAGGAAGTGGGCTACTTGCAGACACACACAGTGCGTTTGTCTGCCTCTGTTCCTGCCTCTGGTTCAAATCTGTCTGCTGCACCCTTTCCCCACAAAGTTATCCAAACTTTAGACCAAGCTCCTGTTCACTTAGTGAAGAGCAGAGCAAGGTAGCCAGCGGATGTCGCTGGACTCCGATTCCCATCATCTCTTACCATTAACCATGCTGACTGGGGCTGATGGGAATTGGAGTCCAGCAATACCCAATGGGACACATGTTCTCCATGACTCCATGCCAGCTGGAGATGCAATTCAACTTTCCTATGGAGGGCACCACCTTTACTGTCCCCGGAGTCTTGCTATTGAAAACTGGCACCCAGGAAGGTGGTGGCTGACAGGAAAGATCCCCCTCATTGCTCCTACCTTTTAGGAAGTGTTAGAGACTCAGATCTATAAGCTAGGCGCCAAATAGCTCCTTAAACCAAGGTTAGGATGGCCCTAAAGTCTTTTCAAATGAAGCATGATCAATTAAACATCTGGCTAGTTCAGATGACAACCTTGAGCTAGGTTAAGAGCTTTGAGAACCTAAAGAAGAAAAGTCTCTTGATCCAGGGACAGTCCACATATATATTGGCCTATTCCCACCTCTTTTTCTTAATGGAGACATGGACCATTCATAACATTATTTTTTCACAACTGTGAGCAGGGCAGCGGGGGTGGGGGGTAAGTGACAACAAGCTGCAACAATTAACTATCGCGTTGTTCACTGCTCCTGCTCAGGCTGCACAGAAAAAGCATTTTGGTTCCTCAAATTCATTACGATTGTGCAGATAAAATATAACTGATAGAATTCCACAGGGTGGGGCATTAGTGAGTGAAAACAGCCCAGTTCCAGTGATCTCTAGGCATGCACCTCCAGTTGCCACCTGGCGCCAAGGCATCTTCACTTGGTTGCAAGTAGTTGAAAGCCTGGCGCCTGGCTAATTTTGAACACTGCTTTCAGGGGTGGCAGCAATTTCTGTTCTTGGCCCATTGGTTTGGTGTGTTTTGTGGGGTTCTTGTTTTTTGCATAGAGGCAATAGTTGGGTTTGTTAGGGGGAGGGTAGAGCCAACCGTGGAAGATGGGACTTCCTCTTTAATTAGGGCTGCAACCCTAAATACACTGAATGGGAAGCAATTCCGTAAGCAGTGACAGCTGGGGTGGGGAGCCTCAGCCCTAGAGACAGCCATGGCCCTCCAGGTCCCTCTGGCCCTGCTTTGCCTTCTCCTTGAGAGTTTTTGCCTGGCTGGAATGTGTCCTTGATCTCTGATCTTGGTTCTTGCTTCCCTGGATGGAGAGAGGGGTTGCGTTATGTGTAGAAACTAGCCTACTCTATCCAAAGCTCAGCTCGCATTTACTGCTTTGTCCTCGTGCCTTTAGCTACATCCACCACCGGTATCCCAAAGAGGGCTACAAATGGTTCCCTATCCCTGAACCAGCGTTTGAATGTACATTTTGGAAAAGGCAGCCGATGTCTGCACAAGATGCCTGTGGCCTTTACACAGCCCACTCTGTTGGCATTTTCCTTCGGGCCCAGACTGGCGTTTTCAGGTGGTGAAACCTGTTTAAGGCTCCCCGTCGGTAATGCAGACAGAGCAAAGGCAGTGGAGTCAGCAGAGGACCCCTGCTCTCATCCCTGGCTTGGAAACCTAGAGAGGAAGGGAGCAGGACTAACTGGCCCCAGAGTAAAAAACAGGGGATGTGATATACATCTCCCGATGGCCCTGTTCCTTGGATCCCGAACCTTTAAAAAAACAACTCACTTCCCACAATGCTTTGCTTCAGATTTCACTTATGGTCAGTGCTTTAAAAAAAAATGTTTAGGGGTACTCTTATTTTCCTACTCATATTGAAATACTGCCCCTCAATGAGGCCAAACTTAGATTCACAAAATGTTTAGGGGTATGCGTACCCCTGCGTCTGCCCAGGGAAAAAAAAAAAGCACTGCTTATGGTTATGCAGGCCTGTCCACATCGGCTATATGGTACAGTGGTACCTCGGGTTAAGTACTTAATTCGTTCCGGAGGTCCGTACTTAACCTGAAACTGTTCTTAACCTGAAGCACCACTTTAGCTAATGGGGCCTCCAGCTGCCGCCAGAGCACAATTTCTGTTCTCATCCTGAAGCAAAGTTCTTAACCCGAGGTAATATTTCTGGGTTAGCAGAGTCTGTAACCTGAAGCATATGTAACCCGAGGTACCACTGTATATGTCCATCTGCTTCCACTCTTCCTGCTGGCTGCAGGTTGGGTTGATCACTCCTTCCTTTGGGGAGACTCAGAAAGGCCAAACTCAGAATCTGGGTCCTCCAGCTTCAGGGCTGCAGACAAGGGGCATTGAATCAGACTGGTTCCCCCACCCCAGCTCTCTGAGTTGTTTCCTGACTAAGGGAGAGCAGAGGACTTGGTTAGGCAGACGGTTTACAACCCCGATAGTGTTTGCCTTGAGGGACAGTTCTCAGCAGAAACTGCAGGTGAATTGTGGGGGAAATTGCAAGGCTGGAATGGGAGGAGGACTTTAGAGAGGAGCAAGCGAGTGTGGAGCAGGGGGGATATGGGAGGAGAGAAAGTGTGAGGGCCGCAGGATGCCACAGCTGTGAGAGGTGGGTCTTGAGGAACGGAAGGGTTCTGGCAGATGAGCAGGCAACGAAAATACCCTGTGCCTACAGCAACGTGGGTCTGGAAGGTGCAGTTTGTTATGATCTGGGCCGGAATTAACAGTGGGCGGGGTGGCATAAGTTAGAGCAAGTGATGTTCTCACAGTTTCAGTTCTGTGGCCATAGGCTGTTGGCAGTCTGCATCATTTCCAGCCTTATTACAGTCATACCTCCGGATGAATACGCTTCAGGTTAAGCATTTTCGGGTTGCACTCCGCAGCGACCCAGAAGTAACAGAACGCGTTACTTCCGGGTTTCGCTGCTCGCGCATGCGCAGATGCTCAAAATGACGTCGCGCACATGCACGGAAGTGGTGAAACGCAACTCGCGCAGTCGCGTGTTACGCTCGCTTCAGGATGCGAACGGGGCTCCGGAACAGATCCTGTTCGCATCCAGAGGCACCACATATTATTATTATTATTATTATTATTTATTTATTTATTTATTTATTTATTTGAGTTTATATACCGCCCTATACCCGGAGGTCTCAGGGCAGTTCACAGAAAAAAATCACGCCATATGTAAGCAGAATAAAAACAACAACCCAATAACACCCCCCTCAGAAAAGAGCCCCATTTTAAAAGGGTATAGGATGTCATACAGATCAACCAAAGGCCTGGTTAAGGAGGAACGTTTTTGCCAGGCGCCTAAAGGTGTATAATGAAGGCGCCAGGTGAACTTCCCTGGGGAGAGCATTCCACAGAATTCATTACATCAAGACGGGGGTGGGGAATCTCCACCCCCTGGCTCCCAGGCCACACCCCCTCCACAGGCCACACCCATCGCTGACCCTTGCTTTTCACCCTCCTAGGGTGTTTTGCCCCAGAGGGAATGTGCATTCGGACTCTGAGAGTGCCTCTGGCTTATCTACGAAGGTCCGATTTATGTTTCTTTCTCCTTCTACTTTTTCCGTCAGCCTTGGGCTATGAAAGGTTCCAGATTTCTGCATTTGGAGAAGTGCCTGGATCGCACCAGCCCTATTCGAGGCTCTTATTTGGAGCTGACTTATTATTATTTTTATTATTATTAACTTCCCAATGTCACAAGCCCCATCCTTCCCTGCCCCCCCCCCCCGTAGTTCTGGAGCACTTTATAAGCATCTTCCTCACCCTGTAGGCTAATGGATGTTTGCACGACAACACGGACGGAGCGCGAGACAAAAGTGACGCTGGTCTTTGAGCACGTGGATCAGGACCTGAAAGCGTATTTGGAAAAAACGCCACCTCCCGGCTTACCCGTGGAGGTAATAAAGGTAAACATCCCTATGAGCATACTGAATTGACGTTGGGATGGTACTTGGGAGGGGGCATCTGAATATGGGGTCCCTAAGGCATTTAAAGGGACACGGGTGGCGCTGTGGGTTAAACCACAGAGCCTAGGACTTGCCGATCAGAAGGTCGGCGGTTCGAATCCCCACAATGGGGTGAGCTCCCATTGCTTGGTCCCTGCTCCTGCTAACCGAGCAGTTCGAAAGCACACTAGTGCAAGTAGAGAAATAGGTACTGCTCCGGCGGGAAGGTAAATGGCGTTTCTGTGCACTGCTCTGGTTCGCCAGAAGCGGCTTAGTCATGCTGGCCACATGACCCGGAAGCTGTACGCCGGCTCCCTTGGCCAATAAAGCGAGATGAGCACCGCAACCCCAGAGTTGGTCACGACTGGACCTAATGGTCAGGGGTCCCTTTACCTTTTTAAGGCATTTAAAATGTGGGTGTTGATGCAACATGCTCTTTTTTCTCCCCTCCCAGGACATGATGCACCAGTTCCTGAGCGGCTTGGAATTCCTGCATTCAAACTGCATTGTCCATCGTGACCTCAAGCCGGAGAATATCCTGGTGACCAGCTCTGGTCAAGTCAAGCTGGCTGATTTTGGCCTGGCTCGCATCTACAGCTGCCAGATGGCTCTGACGCCACTGGTGAGTCTGCTTTGGCTGGGTCCCGTGAAAGATCCAAGGGCTTTTGCTCTGGCTTGTGTGACCAGCTTGCACATTGACTAGGGAATTCTCAGATCTTTGGATCTTTTCAGCCGATACAGGGTGGGCGGCTCTCTGTCTGGTTCTTCTTCTGTTGATTTAAGCACAGCACGAAAAGGAGACTGCCAGAGCATCCATGGGGCAGGTACGTTACACTGTAGGGATGGAGAACAACCTATGGCCCTCCAACTCCTGCCAGCATGGCCAGTGGGAAGCGGTGGTGATGGGAGTTGCAGTCCCAGCAGTATCAGGAGGGTACCAGGTTCTCCACCCATGTTACACAGAAGACCATTTTCAGGCCTGGGTGTCAGGGACTGGATTGAGGAGGAATGGTGGGGACCACCCGTCCCCCCACTCTCCCTGAACCTTCCCAAGAAGAGGAGGGCATTATAGATTTAGAACAGTGGTTTGCAGAAGGTCATAGTTCAGAGGCTGCAGAGGGGAGAAGCTGGGAAATATTGGGAGAGCAGCAGGAAGTAGAAGCACCAGGGGAGAGACTGTTGACACACTCACTGTCTTTTGAAAGCATTCCTGACGCACACCCCCGGACCAGGCATGCATTGAGAGTAGTAGAACAGAAAGCTCAGAGGCAGAGAGCGCAGATCAGCCAATGCAGGGATGGCGTTGAATAGGAGAGACGGAGGGGGTGGGACCTTACTCAGAGCAACGCCATTATCTGAATGTTGGCCTCATCCATCTCTCTCTGTGAATATTGAGTGAAATACCATGGTAAGAACTTCTTGTTTTCCCATTTCTGGCTGCCAGCCGTGATCTGATTCCTTGAAGCCTGACTCTGGGACACAGAGCTGCAGACTGTAAGGCTCTGCTGAATCCCAGCCGAGGGTGGCTGACCAGGAGCCCCCTGGGAAGTAGAACGGGCTGGGTGTATCCCCTTGCCAATCAAAGTAGCAGCCAGAAAGGTCATCCCATGTAGCTGAAAGGAATGGCACTTGGCCCCATGCCCAGCCTGTCTCTTGAGAACTAGGTCCAAAGTGCACGGGCTGCTCAAGGGATTTTCGTGGTGATGCATTGAGCGGAAGCGGTGGGGGTGCTTTATAAACAAGCGGCCTCCTTCACCTGTGAACCCTTGCTAAATCTCTGCCGCAGGTCGTCACCCTCTGGTACCGGGCTCCAGAAGTGCTGCTCCAGTCGGCCTACGCTACCCCCGTGGACCTGTGGAGTGTCGGCTGCATCTTTGCGGAAATGTTTCGGAGGAAGTGAGTGGCGCGGGAAGATCGTTCGCTTGTGGGGCGGTGGCGGCAGGGTTGGCACATCTCACCAGGCGCAGGGAATGGGGTGGTATTTTGGCTGAGCAGATGCGGCCTTTGTCGTTAGAGGGGTTCCAACACAGCTGTCGGGGGCACCGCTGTTGGATGGGAAGTTGATTTGCTGCAGCTCTAGTGCTGTGTGCCAAAGGCCCCATCTGCACCATATGTTCAAAGCAGCAGCATCCCACTTCAAACAGCTCTGGCTTCTCCCAAAGCATCCTGGGAACTGTAGTTTGTTATGGGTGCTGAGAGCTGTTTTGGAGAGTTCTCGGAGTGGTTTAACAATCAAGCACACTTCCCAGAATTCAATGGGGGACGCTATTGAATACTCAAAAGTGGTACAGTGCTCCTTTCAATGGATAGTATGGATGGAGCCAATGTGCCTTCAGAAACTGGCACAGCAGGGCACATTCTGTGGCAAGGACACCCCTCTTTTGGGAAAGAGCAAGTGCTTTGCCTGGAGAAGGTGCCAGGTTCAATCCCTGGCACTTCCTGACGGTGGGGAAAAGACCCCTGCCTGAATCCTGAATCCTGCCAATCAGAGCAGACTTTTGTAGTCTTGTGCATTGTATTTTGTTAAAAGCTTTGCACAAATTGGCATGGATTGGCTGTTTGCAGAGGCGAGGGAGGACTAGGTGAGAAAGGAGGTTTGCACGTGTGTGTGTGTGTGTGTGTGTGTGTGTGTGTTGGCCTTTTTGAAAAATCATATTCATTGCAGTGGTACCTCGGGTTACAGACGCTTCAGGTTACAGACTCTGCTAACCCAGAAATAGTACCTCGGGTTAAGAACTTTGCTTCAGGATGAGAACAGAAATCGTGCTGCGGCGGCGCGGCAGCAGCAGGAGGCCCCATTAGCTAAAGTGGTACTTCAGGTTAAGAACGGACCTCCGGAACGAATTAAGTACTTAACCTGAGGTACCACTGTATTACACTTATTTTCCACTTCCTCCAAGTAGCCCAAAGTGGAGTACATAGTTCCCCCTTACCTCACTTTATCTCACAACAACTTTGTGTCAGAGGCTAAGAGACAGTGCCTGGCCCAAGTCAAGCAGGGGGTTTCATGGGCTCACGGGTTATGTCAAATGTACCCCGCTCCAACTTAATGGGAGCAGTGAGGCACAATGGGGTGGGCGGTTTAGACACAAGTAGCGTGTGAGATGTGAGTCCCAAGAATACGTTACGTCTCCTCACTCTTCTGAAGACCTGCATGCTGCCCCTCCTTGCTTTCCGTGCGCTTCGACAATATAAACTCTGCCAAGGATTTGCAAACTGCAGTTGGGGGACTGATATTGTGAATTTCTGGGGCACGTTCCACTTGCTAGATCTCCAAGCCATTGCCACAGCTGGAAGACAATAGATTAGGGCTGGGCCTGCCCAAACCTCCTGTCTTGCTTATCTTTCGGGCTGAGGACTGCTAGGCAGGGAGGAGCTGGTGACCTGCTTTGCAGAAGATGGAGTGACAACAGATGCCGTTGGGGGCAGAAGCTTGCAAATGGTTTGGGGGCTTTCTTTTTCTTTTTTTCCTGCTACAATCACGCAGGCACTTCTGCTATGTTGTTCAGGCTTTGGGGGAAACGACTGTTTGGGAAGGAATTTGTAGCTGTAGTAGTAGTAGTAGTAGTAGTAGTAGTAGTAGTATATTATTGCCATATTTTTCCATGTATAAGACTAGGTTTCCCCCCTAAAAAATAATGTAAAAAATTAGGGGGCATCTTATACACGGATACATCTCCCTCCATTTTCTTAAATCTGTGTCCCCAAAAATAGGGGGCGTCTTATTGGGGCGTCTTATAGACGGGAAAATACAGCATTTATATGCCTCTCATCTGACAGGGTTGCCTCAGCCACTCTGGGCGGCTTCCAATAAATTAAAACATCAAACACAGTAAAACATCAAATATTGAAAACTTCCCTATTAAGAGCTGCCTTCAGATGCCTCCTAAAAGTCAGATAGTTGTTTATTTCCTTGACATCTGATGGGAGGGACCCAGGATCTGGCAAACTAACAAGACAGAAAAACACAATAGTTAAAAATAAATTAAGCAAAACTTCTAAAAAAATTAAGAGCATCCAAAAACGTTTTTAAAACGATCACATATCCTCACAGCTAATAATGTTACGGTTGCCAGGAAGATTTCTAGGTGCCTTAATATTAGGGAAAAAATCAAAACAGTGTACAATACATAGTAAAATATAATATCATGATTAAAAAAATTATTCACATCATAAAAACATAAAATAGAGCAGCATTCTCCTCCCACTGCTTCTTGGTGAATTAATATGATTCAGTATTTGGCTCAACGTTGGCTTGCAACTGTGTGCTCATTCGCCTTGTGTGTTTCTGAGATCACTGTCTTTGTTCAAGACGCCGCTGCGGTGAGGTGGCAGCTAGATTGGTCTGTCAACTCAATCTGCGTATTATTTGGCATTTGAGAAGCTCATCAATCTCTCTGCAAACCCTCCTTGTCGTGCACTGTCAGAGCAGTCAGACGCCTTCTTGACCACCCCCTCCACCCCCCTAAGAAAAAAAGCTGCTCAAAGAGACTTTTGTCAGTTGGTGTTGTGTCCAATCCACTGCTTTTCAGCTGGAGAGTTGGAGGCCACTGCTGCCTGGCGTAAGATGGGTAACAGCAACCATTTGTTGTTGTTTAGTCGTTTAGGTGACTCTTCATGACCCCATGGACCAGAGCATGCCAGGCACTCCTGTCTTCCACTGCCTCCCCCAGTTTGGTCAAACTCATGCTGGTAGCTTCAAGAACACTATCCAACCATCTCATCCTCTGTCATCCCCTTCTCCTTGTGCCCTCCATCTTTCCCAACATCAGGGTCTTTTGCAGGGAGTCTTGTCTTCTCATGAGGTGGCCAAAGTCTTGGAGCCTCAGCTTCAGGATCTGTCCTTCCAGTGAGCACTCAGGGCTGATTTCCTTAAGAATGGATACGTTTGATCTTCTTGCAGTTCATGGGACTCTCAAGAGTCTCCTCCAGCACCATAATTCAAAAGCATCGATTCTTCGGCGATCAGCCTTCTTTATGGTCCAGCTCTCAGTTCCATACATCACTACTGGGAAAACCATAGCTTTAACTATACGGACCTTTGTTGACAAGGTGATGTCTCTGCTTTTTAAGATGCTGTCTAGGTTTGTCATTGCTTTCCTCCCAAGAAGCAGGTGTCTTTTAATTTCATGACTGCTGTCACCATCTTCAGTGATAATGGAGCCCAAGAAAGTAAAATCTCTCACTGCCTCCATTTCTTCCCCTTCTATTTGCCAGGAGGTGATGGGACTAGTGGCCATGATCTTAGTTTTTTTGATGTTGAGCTTCAGACAATATTTTGCGCTCTCCTCTTTCACCTTCACCTGCCATCAAGGTTGTATCATCTGCATATCTGAGGTTGTTGATATTTCTTCCGGCAATCTTAATTCCGGCTTGGGATTCATCCAGCCCAGCCTTTTGCAACCATACCACCATACAAATAAATAATGTTGATATATTAAGAAGTGGGTCCCCAGATGGTTATTTAGATTAAGGTAGGTTTCAGGTTTGAAATAGCTGAAGACTGCTGTTTAAAAGCACTTCTGTTTGAGGCATGGCACACCAGGTGTATACTTCTGTTCAGATGTTCAGGTGCAGAAGGGGGCACGGCGCAACAGGAAGTTGCCGCCAAAAAGATGGCTGCCTCCTTCCAGAGCATTTTTCCATGAGTGCTTCCTGCGCTTCTGGCTCTCCACCTTGACATCGGAGTGCAGAAACTTGGCATGTAGACTTGGCTTCACAAAGTCCTGTTGAAGGGATCTTCTTGTGCAAATCCCTGGTTCCACCAAAAGATGGGGGGGAAGCAGAGCCATTCATGAGCCGGTGTGGTGGTTGAACTCAGACCTGGCAGACCAGGGTTCAAATCCCCGCCCAGCTGTGAAACTTTGAGACTTTGATGAGCCAGTGACTGTATTTCTTCTAGCCTGACTTACCTCACAGAGTGATGGCTAGGGTCAAATGAGGGAGAAAGGGTTGGTCGTAAATGTAGCAGTGGTGGTGTTTCTATAAACCTTTTTAAATAAAAAGTTAATTTTGAAAGTTGTCGTGCTCTCCTTAAAGACTTCCTTGGTTGTGTGAGAGGGTTCATGAAGTTGCTGTGTGTATGATGAAATCCTCTGTCATTGCTTGGTGACATTATATGGACCACTGGGGAAGGGTTAGCCTTCCAGTTGACCAGTGGGATGAGTAACTGGACTATCCTGAGGTGCTACAACCTTATCAATAGATCTGTTCTTGGCCTCACCCCATCTCTCATTGTTTGCTAGCCACCATTGTCTGGGGCATGGCTTGGACCAGGGAACCCTGTCTTTGCCCGGTGCAATTTTGAATGTTACGTTTCCTGGTTCTGTGGCTCAAGTCGCAACTGCCTTGTGACAGACTGCCTGTAATACAGTCCCAGTATTGCAGTGACACAATATATCACATGTCCTACACGTGAACTCAAATAAACTGATGACAGAGGTTTCTGGTAATTCATGTTTAGGGCTTGCGATGACAAGTAACCACAATTCCCTTTTGTCTTCTCTGCAGGCCCCTCTTCTGCGGCAACTCTGAAGCTGACCAGCTAGGCAAGATCTTTGAGTGAGTCTCGCCTTTTTGTTTGCTCCAAAGGGCTGGTGAAAGTCACTGGGGGAAAGGGAAATCTCTTTCGTTAGGTCATCTGCCTTACTCAGCATAATCGTGCATGACTCTGCTCGTTTTTATGAGCGTGCTAAGTCAAGGCATGTGTATGCGTAAGAGAAGTTCCTCATTATTATTATTACTTAGTAAATTCTGGCCTGGGGTCCTGAGAGATTTCTCCCCACCCAGTTCACATTGCCTCGTCTTAGTGACGAGTGTGTGTTCTCCGCTGCAGAGCACAGACCTGTCTGGTGATGTCGGCTGGAGTTATCTGCTCTGACAGCCCCAGTTAATTGAAGGTTGCACTGGGTTTGATGATTGCTGGTTAGCAGGAAAAGATCCTGACTTGCAGCAAGGAGTTGAAATAGGTGGTCTCTGGATCATTCACAATGAAATTTGTGCGTGCACAAGTCAGAAAACTTCCAAGTTTTCCAAATATGCTACTTACATAATGAATGCAAATAAATGTTGGATTATTTAGTCTGGCAGGTCTCTTAAACTCATTCCAACATTGTGAGAAGCTAAAGTAGTTCAAGGTGCGTGTCTCACTCTTGAAGTAGAAAGGAAGGGAAAAAGGAGCGGCAAGAATGATCTGTGAAGTCCCCCACTTAGACAATCTATTTAGAAGTAAGCTTAATTGGGTTCACTGATGCTTACTCCTGGGTAAGTGGGCTCAGCCTCACAAAAATCAAAAGGATTGTTTCCTAAAGGTTTCCTTGAAAAGCACAAGAATTTGAAATTTAAAGAAACGGGAAAGTTACGAAGGTTCCAGGGTGACTTAAACTGTAAAACGTGGAAGAGGTGATTAAAAACAAAAATCGAAGCGGATCATTTTAGGGGATCTACTTCTGGCACAAGGGACACGGGTGGCGCTGTGGGTTAAACCACAGAGCCTAGGAGTTGCTGATCAGAAGGTCAGTGGTTCGAATCCCCATGACGGGATGAGCTCCCGTTGCTCGGTCGCTGCTCCTGCCAACCTAGCAGTTTGAAAGCACGTCAAAGTGCAAGTAGATAAATAGGTACCGTTCCAGCGGGAAGGTAAACGGTGTTTCCGTGCGCTGCCCTGGTTCGCCAGAAGTGGCTTAGTCATGCTGGCCACATGACCCGGAAGCTGTATGCCGGCTCCCTCGGCCCATATAAAGTGAGATGAGCGCCGCAACCCAAGAGTCAGCTACGACTGAACCTAATGGTCAGGGGTCCCTTTACCTTTACCTTTACTTCTGGCACAATCACAAGAGCAGTGTGATATGGGAATAGGTGAGGCAAGGGGACTGGGACGCTGCAGTCCAAAGGCCCATCTAGTCCAGAACTCTATGCTCACCGTGGCCAACCCCATGGACAGGAGCTGAGCACAACAGCACTCCTACGTTGACCAACGCTGTTGTGGTGGGCATGAACCAGACGTCCCGGGCTCAGGAACTGACATGCTGCTGGGGTGATGGTCTTGAACCCTGGTAACCTCCCACACATCTTGGCAGAGGGCTGCCTTCTGGGGAAGCCACCAGGAGACTCTGGCTCACAATCTCTCCTTGACTTGCAGCCTGATCGGGCTCCCATCCGAGGAGGACTGGCCCCTGGACGTGTCTCTGCCACGCTGCGCCTTTGCTGCTCGCTCCCCGCAGCCCGTCGAGAAGTTTGTGCCGGAAATCGAACCCCTGGGAGCTCAGCTGCTGTTGGTACGTTCCACAGAGATGGGCAGGTCACCGTGTGAGGCAGGGAGAATAGATCAGGGGAGCAGGTGGATCTGAGAGCTGGAGTTGGAATGATGGTGAAAAGCATGAGCTGTGCCTCCCTCCCCCACAGACCCAGATTTAATCCTGAATAAGCTGGGTGGCCTTGGCCTCACTGTTTCCGCCACGGTGGCTTCAAGAGTGGATGAAATGCACTTAATATTTATGCAGCGCTCTTCTCCAGTAGTTGGGATCTACTCTTCTTGTGCACTGTGAGGGCAGGTCTTAGTGTGGTTTGGGCAGCACTGCATGAGCGATGTGCCTATGCTGAATGTCTTCTATCCATGCCCAAGGGATGTGGGTGGTGGTGTGGTCTAAACCATTGAGCCTCGGGCTTGCCGATCAGAAGGTTGGCGGTTCGAATCCCCACGACAGGGTGAGCTCCGGTTGCTCTGACCCAGCTCCTGCCAACCTAGCAGTTCGAAAGCACGTCTGTGCAAGTAGATAAATAGGTACTGCTGCGGCGGGAAGGTAAATGGCATTTCTGTGTGCTCTGGTTTCTGTCACGGTGTTCCCTTGCGCCAGAAGCAGTTTAGTGCTGCTGGCCACATGACCTGGAAAGCTGTCTGTGGACAAACACCGGCTCCCTCAGCCTGAAAGCGAGATGAGTGCCACAACCCCATAGTCGCCTTTGACTGGACTTAACTGACCAGGGGTCCTTTACCTTTTTATTATTATTATTTTTAATCCACACACATCATTAACCTTGCTGGTTAGGGCTGACGGCATTTGGAAATCCGGCAGTATCTGGAGGTTGAGGGAGGGTTTATCATTTCTGCTAAGCAAACTGTTTGAAGAAGTTGCCACACGGCCAAGTCGTTGGCTCTTAGTGACCTGCCTTTGGGGGAAATTTGTCTGTGGAAGTAAACAGGCAACAAATGTCGGTGACTCAAATGTTTGGTAACTGGGAGGGACTGCTGGCTTTTCATCTGTTCAAGCTGTTGGCGATCACCGCCGTATGAATAATGTGCCGTGTGAACTCGCCCTTAGTCATAGGATGATGCGGGGCAATGTTTTCGAAATAGGATGCTAGAGACGTTCGAGAGCTGTAAGCTGTGTAGCAAGAAGAATCCTTGGAGTAAGGCACACTGTGTCCCAATTTGGGGTTTGCACACGTTCAGGGTACCCTCCTGCAGATCTTGCGCAGAGGAGGTCTGGACCCTGTTCTGCCTGCGATGAAAAATGATGTGATATTCATTTTACATTTTGTATAATTTACTGTTGGAGTGGCACACAAAGGATGAACAAGTTACAGTGGTGCCCCGCAAGACGAATGCCTCGCAAGACGGAAAACCCGCTAGATGAAAGGGTTTTCCGTTTTGGAGGTGCTTCGCAAAACAAATTTCCTATGTGCTTGCTTCGCAAGACGAAAATGTCTTGCGAGTTCCTGCAGGGTTTTTTTCCTTCCCCCCCCCCTTTTTCCCAAGCCGCTAAACCGCTTATCAGTTGATCGGCTAAGCCGCTTAACAGCTGATCGCTAAGCCAGCTAAGCCGCTAATACTGTAGCGCTAATCCGCTAAACCGCTAATGGGCTTGCTTCGCAAGATGAAAAAACCCGCAAGACGAAGAGACTCGCGGAACGGATTCTTTTCGTCTTGCGAGGCACCACTGTAAATCTGTGATGATAGATTGGGCAAGAGTTGTTGGACATAACATAATGTTTGAGGATTGTGGAGGAAAGGGGTCAAGTTCACTGCATGTACGGTGTTAAAGGAAAATGTTATGGAAATAATGTATAGGTGGTACTTAACCTCTGTAAAACTAGCAAAGATTTATCATAAGAGTGATAATCTATGTTGGAAATGTAAAGAAAAAGAAGGTACTTTTTACCATATGTGGTGGACTTGTCCCAAGGTGAAAGACTTCTGGGAAAAGATTTATAATGAATTGAAAAAAATGTTGAAATATACATTTATCAAGAAACCAGAGGCCTTTCTTCTTGGAATACAGTGGTGCCTCGCAAGACGAAATTAATTCGTTCCGCGAGTTTTGTCGTCTTGCGATTTTTTTCGTCTTGCGAAGCACGGTGTCGGGAAAGTTTTGGAAAAGCTTCAAAAATCACCAAAGTCTTTAAAAACCTCAAAAAAGGCTACCACACCGCGTTCTATGAGTTGCTCCTCGAAGTCAAGTCGCAACTGTATTAACGGTGTTAAGAAAAAGGAAACAAACTTGCAAGATGTTTCCGTCTTGTGAAGCAAGCCCATAGGGAAAATCGTCTTGCGAAGCAGCTCAAAAAACAAAAAACCCTTTCGTCTAGCGAGTTTTTTGTCTTGCGAGGCATTCGTCTTGCGAGGTACCACTGTAATAGGTTTGGAATTGCCCAAGAAATATGTTAGATTGTTCTTGTATGCCACAACTGCTGTTAGAATTTTTCTGACCAAAAATTGGAATAAGTACCAACAGTGGAGGAATGGCAGATGAAGATGATGGACTTTTCGGAGCTAGCCAACATGACCAGAAGAGTCCGCGACCAGAAGGAGGAGGAGTATCCAGAGGAATGGAAGAAATTTAAAGACTATTTAGTTAAATATGTTAAGATAACTTAAATAGAATTACTTGCGAGTACCAAATTGGCCTAGGATTTAAATATGTGATGTTGTAGAATACTATGGATAAAAGTTAAAATGAAAAAAAAGAAAGATGTTAATTGGACTAAGTAAATATTATGTAAAATTAGCTTTGGAAAACTGCTACAATGATTTATATGGAAACTCAGCCGGGGGAGTCGAGGAAGTCATCTAACAATGTTAACAAAAGTGGAACTTCTATAGTTAGGATATTTGTTTGTTTGTTTTTTGATGTTTTCTTTTTTTGTTCGATGATATGTTTGTTTTAAATTTGGAAAATTTAATAAAAAAATTGGGGGGGGGGAGAAAAATGATGTGATATTCACAATGTTTCCCACTCTGTCTCCCTCTAGGAAATGCTGACATTCAACCCGTACAAACGGATCTCTGCCTTCAAAGCACTGCACCACCAGTACTTCCGAGACCAGAGTGCAGGTGAAGGCTAGCGACATCCCATCAGGTCCCTGGCAAGGGGTGAAAAGACTGTACACAAAAAGACTTTGCGTGTGTATGAGGATAATTGGCCCCCCGCCTGGAGGCTGCAGTCAGAACGTCTCCCAAGCCCCCTGGCTGTGCTGGGACTTTGAGGGGTGGGGAGGGGGCCGGAGCCGTTGCCAACATGCGGAACGAAAACGAAAAGGTGCCTGTTGCAGGAAGTGCAACGCCGAAATCCTTCCTGCCCTGGAAATAACTAGGATTCCTGTGGTATCTCTGTGCCAACAACACCCTCGCAGATGTACGCGCACACTCACTTTCTGTGTTCCTGGGCTGAGTCCCAGCACTGTTCTTGAAGGTCAGTTTGTGTTTGAGACAGCCCAGTTAGAGGCATCTCTCTCGTGCCATCTGAGTTCATAGCCAAAGGCGTCTCCAATAACTTTTTTTTAAAATGAATAATTTTTTTATAACAGTTTACACACAATAATGTTCCTGCCTTTTATCACATTCCTGTGGCTAAGAGTTTGACACTAAAGCCTTGCCTTAACTTGTTACACACCGAGCGCCATGAAAGCGGGAGCAAAGGATATTTTTGTATAAAGTATTCACAATTCATTTTCAAAAAATTTTTTGAATTGACACGACACTGGTCAGGAGAGACCTATGTAATCTGGGATCTGGGCATGGGAGATCTGCTCAGATGGAGAGATCAGCTGATTCCAGTCATTGATGTGAAGTTTTTCTTTCCTTTTTAATATAAAAAAAGCTTCCGAAAACGAAATTTCAATAAAGAATGTGGATGGGCTGGGGGGCCAGGCAAGTATAGCTTGGTCTTCCCCCTTTCCTGTCACTTGAAGATCTATCGTGTTTTTATTAGTATGATGAATGAACAAGTGTGTGTGTCTGGGAATGGGTTGCTTGAGTGCTGATCCACTGATATGTGGGGGCAATTTCTGCTAAGTCCTGAAATGGAAATCTCCCACCAACTCAATCTGGTGGTGAAAAATCTTTGCTTTTTGAAATGGGAATCTTAAACATTGGTTTCAAGAATCTGATTTTAAGTTGTTGTCGTTTAGTCATGTCTGAATCTTCGTGACCCCCTGGACCAGAGCACGCCAAGCACTCCTGTCTCCCACTGCCTCTCGCAGTTTGGTCAGACTCATGTTTGTAGCTTTGAGAACACTGTCCAGCCATCTCGTCCTCTGTCGTCCCCTTCTCCCTGTGCCCTCCATCTTTCCCAACATCAGGGTCTTTTCCAGGGAGTCTTCTCTTCTCATGAGGTGGCCAAAGTATTGGAGCCTCAGCTTCAGGATCTGTCCTTCCAGTGAGCGCTCAGGGCTGATTTCCTTCAGAATGGATAGGTTTGATCTTCTTGCAGTCCATGGGACTCTCAAGAGTCTCCTCCAGCACCAGAATTCAAAAGCATCAATTCTTCGGCGATCAGCCTTCTTTATGGTCCAGCTCTCACTTCCATACATCACTACTGGGAAAACTATAACTTTTACTATACGGACCTTTGTTGGCAAGGTGATGTCTCTACTTTTTAAGATGCTGTCTAGGTTTGTCATTGCTTTTCTCCCAAGAAGCAGGCGTCTTTTAATTTCGTGGCTGCTGTCACCATCTGCAGTGATCATGGAGCCCAAGAAAGTAAAATCTCTCACTTGATTTTAAGTAGCACATTACAGTTCCCTTTAACCTTTATTAAAAAAACAAAAACACAACCCTGTCCATAATAGAGAATGTTGTGTTTTGGTCTCAGCGAAAGAGCCCAAAATTTGCATTCAGAAGGGTGCCTGGTTCAATTCCTATCTTAAGAGTTTTTAGTAGCAGATGTGGGAATGAGGTTGGGAGAGCAATACGTCAGTGTTTCAGTGCTATATGATTCAGTATAAAGCAGATTTGAATGGCCATCTTCTTAGGGGGGGAAATTGCTTCCAAAAATCCAATAACTCTGATTTTTGGCACTTGGGAGTGCAGCTGCTCTGTCCCATACAGTAACAGTGCAGGTAACTATTTTATAATGTAACAGGACATTTGGCAAGCCTTTGTTTGTGGGTATACAGGAGTGCTTTCTTGGGCTCCATGATCACTGCAGATGGTGACAGCAGCCATAAAATTAAAAGACGCCTGCTTCTTGGGAGAAAAGCAATGACAAAACTAGACAGCATCTTAAAAAGCAGAGACAACACCTTGCCAACAAAGGTGTTAAAGTTAAAGCTATGGTTTTCCCAGTAGTGATGTATGGAAGTGAGAGCTGGACCATAAAGAAGGCTGATCGCCGAAGAATTGATGCTTTTGAATTCTGGTGCTGGAGGAGACTCTTGAGAGTCCCATGGACTGCAAGAAGATCAAACCTATCCATTCTGAAGGAAATCAGCCCTGAGCGCTCAATGGAAGGACAGATCCTGAAGCTGAGGCTCCAATACGTTGGCCACCTCATGAGAAGAGAAGACTCCCTGGAAATGACCGATGTTGGGAAAGATGGAGGGCACAAGGAGAAGGGGATGACAGGGGATGAGATGGTTGGATAGTGTTCTCAAAGCTACAAGCATGAGTTTGACCAAACTGCAGGAGGCAGTGGAAGACCTGCAGGAGGGCCTGGCGTGCTCTGGTCCATGGGGTCAGAAGGAGTTGTAAACAACTAAACGACAACAAATACAGGAGAATTTGCCCCGTGTCTGAGTCAGGCCACTCCTGCCAGGATGTGTGGGTGTCCCTTTGAAGATTGCCAGAGCGCCTTCCTGGGAAATCACCCTCTGCACTCCCCTGTCTGGTGAGCCAGCGCTCGCCCATTGAAAATCTTCAATCTCTCCCCCAAATCCCTTTGGAATATCTCAATTATGAACATATAACTGGAGAATTGTAGATGCAAATATACTCTTGGGCTTCCTTGTTGCCAAATTTGGAGGGTATTTCTTTATGTTTCAGCCCTGGGTGCAAGAGGCAATCTTATCTCAAGTAAACTGCCTACTACTCTCAAATGAGAACCTTGTCAGAAGCAGTTTCCTTTTCTGGTAAGCAGCAGTCACCTCTTGAAAGATAACTTCACAGAGCCTCTCCAGCCTGCAGTTGCCTTGCAGGCAAATCAGTCAACTTCCTTCATTAAATCACATTGCTTGCAGGAGATGCGGCAAGCTGTGTCACATACAAGTCTTCACTTGACAGCTTAGTTACTGGAAGAACTTTTAATAAGAAAGCTTATTACCTCTGTATAGTAGATGCTAGGGACAAACTGCGAAGGAAGGCCCGTTGTCTTCTCGCCTGCCTGGTTTGCTGGACTGTGGGGAGACCCGATCTGATCTTGCAAAGCAATTCTAGGTAGCGGACAATGCTCACTTAAAAGATGGCAAGAGCTCGCTGTCTTCCACCGCTATTCCTTTGATATAGGCCTCTTGAGAAGTTAATTGACTAAGTAAATTTTATGAGAAATTAATTTTGGAAAACTGTCACAATGATATACATTGAAACTCAGCCAGGGGGATTTGAGGAAGTCACCTAACAATGTTAATAATAGCGGAATAATTACAGTTAGGATTTATGTTTGTTTGTTTATAAATTTGGAAAATCAATCAAAAAAATTGAAGATACAGGCCTCTTGAATTGGCTTAAATCCAAAGGGAATTATGTTGCCCTCTGCTGGCAAGAATGCTGATATGCAAAAATTTTGAGAATGGGTTGAAGATTTTCATTTTTCATAGAGTTTTTTAGTAGATGAAACACCATCCCTGCTCTGTAAGAGCTTGAGAATGACTTGAGCATCATTTCTCTTTGGTAAACATAAATCATGCAAATTATTATGTATTAAATTTGCATCTCGGTGGTCACATAAAATTGCATGACAAGCAAGATGGCTGGTGGGATTTTGCACTTGAGTACCATATTGTTTTTAAGTGTGCTCTCTACGACCCTCCTCCCCGAGACTCACAAGGCCTGGGTTTGAGAGAAATGTACTTTATTCAAATAGTAACTCCAATCTACAACGGCAGCAGTCAGTGTACATGATGGTAGAAGTATATTGATTTTAACAAAGCCATCTGGTGATGTGAACTTCTGAGCATTGCGTCTTTTTTTCTCACACATTAAGCCTGTGCCACTCTTCTTCCCCCCACTACCAAAAGTTCAGGGCAACTAGGCAGCACTGAATGAAGTCTCCCAGGGCCCTGGAAGCAGCCGGCAAAGCTGCCTGCCCTGTGGTTGAGCAGGCATATTGTTTAGTCTTTCCTCTAAAGTAAATAGGATGACAGACCTGCTCGCAATACTAACCTGGCTAGGAGTCATAGCAACGTTTATGTGCTCTATACCCTAAATAAAGTGCATTTTAGCTTGTTCTGATCAGCCCCTGCTGCTGCTGTTCAGCTTTGCCTTGTGTCTCCCACCCCAGCAGTTTAGCTCAAAAGAGTGGTGCCAACAGCTTTGCTTAATAGAATTAAGTCCTCTTTCTGGCTTACTCTAGGGTAGTACAGAGCAATACCATCTCTAGCTTTTAAATATTGTTAGCCCTTGCTAGGCCAAGCTCAAGCCAGTAACTAGTTGTACATGGTCATACTGCCTGCTGCAGTTTTACACCTGATCAGTACACGCCTTGGCTCAACTGTTTCTGCAGAAGCTGCCACCTTATCCAACCTGCCTCATACTTTGGTGCATGTTTGCAAAAAGGTGTCTCTCCCCCCACCCCAAATTAATAAATAGCATGGTGCCCATTAGAGCAGTCACTGCGGTGTAGTATAAAATCTGGTTTGTGTGTGTCTAACCATGGCTTAGTGTGAACGAGTGGCGTCCTGGAGAAAATATGGCAGTTGCCATGTTCTCCAGGGCTATGCCATGGTTTGGCTCAGCATTCATTGTACGTGAACCACAAGCTTTTAACCAAGATTTGTTTTGTTTAACGTGTTTGTGGGAGGGGGAGGCAGAGAGAATGGGTTTGGTGGTGGCACTGTCAAACCATGGTTTAGCGTTGGCTAGCACCACTGGAGGGAGGAGTGCTGCAGCCAGTGTCTTCACTCTGAAATTCCTTGTTTGCTCATTCACATTGAGCCAGGGCTGAGGAACGTCTGTGCCTCTAGATCAGCAGTTCTTAACCTGTGGGTCCCCAAATGATGTTGGACTACAACTCCCATCATCCCTGAGCTCTGGCCTTGCTAGCTAGGGCTGATGGGAGTTGCAGTTCGACAACATCTGGGGACCCACAGGTTGAGAAAGGCTGCTCTAGGTGGTGCTGAACTAGGACTCCTATCACCCCTGACACTGCTGACAGGGGCAAGAGTGGAGATGGAATCCAACAGCAGTTTGTGAGCCACAGGTACACCTAGCCCAGGCTTAATGCTATCCATGCATGTTTTTCTGCACAACCCACCGCCCTCTTAACCTAGCTTTCCAACGTCTCCATTTCTCCACTCTGCCAAGTGCCAGGTGTGTGCCCATTTGTGCTGATGGTTAAGGGAACAGACTTTTGCTTCTCACCTGTAGGCACACCCATCTTCCCCCTTATGGGAGAGTCCTTGCTGCCCCAAGAGGCTAGGTTTGTGGGGAAAGGGAACATTCTTGCTGCAGCAGTAACGTCCCCTATTGTCCCGCTCTGGCTGTCATTGTCTCCGCCGTTGTAACTCTCCCCCGCCCCGCCCCTTAAGGCAGTAGGTCACATCTACCCTTGTTGAGCCTGTGGAGATGCTGAACAGTCCTGCTGCCGGATCCTTTGTTCTGCCATCGTCGCCGCCCAGCCGCTACTCTGGAAGGAGTCCATTGTGGGTGTTTTCCAAGGTTTCAGAAGATAAGGTGTAATGTTGGGTTTCAAAAGGAGTCCGTTGTAGGCAGCTAAGAGCTCCAACAACGAATATGCATTATTCTTGGAGAAGAAATTGGCGACGCCCTACTGAAGTCCAAGTAACCTCTTCTAAAACAGCCAAGGTGAGTTTTCAGGGACAAATAGATAGAAGAAAGAAGCACCCACAGCTTAGCAGTTTTTCCCCTTAGGCTGCCAGCTGAAAGCACCAGCACAGGAGGAGCTTAGTACAAATTTACAGCATTTCGGTGCTCAGTGGAATTGTGGTTCCAGCTTCTTGCTGCCCATCTATAACTAAATGACAGTAGACCAAGACTGGAAGTATCTGCAGGGACATGAACTGGGCTAGGGTTCAAAACATGCCCCTGGAGCTAGCTATGCATTCCCTTGTACATCCTTACTGGATCGATTTAGGGGAGAAGAGCCTGAAGAGCGCTTAATATTCTAGGAGCACTAGAGCTTATCTATTCTGCGAGCAGCTTCAAGCCTATTTTCCCCAGTCAAGGAACCAAAGGGATAGGAGGACTGCAAAGGGACTAGGAATCTGAGACTCAGTAGACCGACGAGATTCTGGTCCTCTGTTCCTTTAGAACAAGTCATCAGAAAAACCACTTTCAAGCCAGCTTAAAAATGTGCACACTAGATGCAAACTTCAGTTACATTATGGGTGATCCAGTTCTTTGAAAGGTTTACACAGGCCCCTGCTTTCCCTTCGGAAGGAGGGAACCTGCACTTATGATTAAGTCAGGCAAAATTCAACTTATGGATTAAAAAAAAACCCCACGACTTCTTAATAATAATAATAATAAAAAGACCCACCCATGTAGTTCAGCTGAAATCTAAAAACTTCCCTTACAGAATCGCTGCACGTGCCTCTCATGTCTACTGCCCTCAGCCCAAGTGAGACCACAGCAAAACCAAGTGTGATGGAAAATGGAGTCCAGCAACATCTGGGAGGGCCACAGGTTCCCCTCAACCCGTGCCTTAAAAACAAAGCCCCCCACTAAAGACAATGACCCAAAGTACAAGTTTTAAAAACACAGAAGTGATTGTAGCTATGAGCTGCAATTAGATAAGTGACTCTGCAAAGGGATAACTCCATATTTCCCCCCCAAAAAAGGCAGAGTCGTCTTTGCCACCTGCCAAAGGCTTCATGTCAAGGATGGAACTTTTGCTCTGCTATTTCATCCAATCAGCAGTTTGGCAGAATGGCAAAAACCCCAGCTCCCTCACAGCTGCTTCAAGGATTGCTTTTCTTCTTGCGTGACGGAAAAGGATCTCTTGAATAAGGGACGTGCAACTAATTAAAAGGAAAACACATGGTTGGTTGGGGAAGGTGGTGGAGAGAAGATGGGGGAATGTGATGGTCTATAAAAAGGCACTGGGGTTGGCTCTGGGGTCTTTCTGGTTTCTGTAGCGCATGGCAAGCCACACTCCAAGGATCTGGAAGAGAAAAAGGGGGGAAGGATCTAGTTATGGGACTTACTTGAAAAATCACACCCCAAATCACCTTCTTCAATATGTTACTTATGGAGTATTAACTATCGTGATGATGTGGGTCACATCAGAGATGCAATCCAAACTGAATTCTCCAAATAGGGAAGATGCAGAATCGCCTTGATGGGATGTCAAGAGAAGGTGAAGCAACCATAAAAGGTAAAGGTAAAGGGACCCCTGACCATTAGGTCCAGTCGTGGCCGACTCTGGGGTTGCGGCGCTCATCTCGCTTTATTGGCCGAGGGAGCCGGCGTACAGCTTCCGGGTCATGTGGCCAGCATGACTAAGCCGCTTCTGGTGAACCAGAGCAGCATATGGAAACGCCGTTTACCTTCCCGCCGGAGTGGTACCTATTTATCTACTTGCACTTTGATGTGCTTTCGAACTGCTGGTTGGCAGGATCATAGCGGCCTTATACCAAGGCAAATCTAGCTCAGTATCATCCAAAATGACTGACAGCAGTTCTCCCAGGTTTCAGACAGAGGTTCTCCCAGCCCAGATACCTGGAATTGCACCTATGACCACCTGCATCCACCACTGAGCTGCAGCCCTTTCCCTACTGAGGTCTTATTGACAAGTTTAAAAGGTAAAGTGTCCCCTGACCATTAGGTCCAGTCGCGGCCGACTTTGGGGTTGCAGCGCTCATCTCGCTTTATTGGCCGAGGGAGCCGGCGTTTGTCCACAGACAGCTTCCGGGTCATGTGGCCAGCATGACTAAGCCGCTTCTGGTGAACCAGAGCAGCATATGGAAACGCCGTTTACCTTCCCGCCGGAGTGGTACCTATTTATCTACTTGCACTTTGACGTGCTTTCGAACTGCTAGGTTGGCAGAAGCAGGGACCAAGCAACGGGAGCTCACCCCGTCGCAGGGATTTGAACCGCCAACCTTCTGATCGGCAAGTCCTAGGCTCTGTGGTTTAACCCACAGCGCCATCCGCGTCCCGAAGCAACCATCCATCTAGCCTAATGGCTGCCCTCTTTCCCCAGTGCAGCTAGTTTCCTTTATTAAATATCTGAATTATCAGGCAGAAATTCAAACTGGTACGATTTTTTACATCATTACCATTCATACCAGCACAGTCTGCAGCTGTTGAGATTTGCTTCTTAGCTGTACAGGAAGAGCCCTGGGTGGGGGTGGCAAAGCTACCAATGATGTACAAAGAATATTCTCCTGTTCCTCCCCCAATCAGCCTAATAGACAGAGTTACCTCTGTGAAACTGAAGAAGAGTCCAACTCCACCAAGGATTTTCAAGGCCTCGCCCGCATGTTCCATCATCACCTCACCGCAACTGATGCACCCGGTTTTTGATTTTGTGCATGGCTGCAAGGTGGGAAGGTTAAAAGAAAAAAAGCACTGTGACTCTGGTTATCACTTGCAGGGAGACACTGTTTCTACGCTATGTAGCGGGGAAAGATCAGTAATGATGGACAAACATCTCTGAAAATACAGCTTGCTAGTCTTCTCCTGAAATGCCATGTTTTATCTAGGCAATTGTGAAACAGAAGAAGAAGAAGAAGAAGAAGAAGAAGAAGAAGAAGAAGAAGAAGAAGAGGAATTTGGATTTGATATCCCGCTTTTTCACTACCCGAAGGAGTCTCAAAGCGGCTAACAATCTCCTTTTCCTTCCTCCCCCACAACAAACACTCTGTGAGGTGAGTGGGGCTGAGAGACTTCAGAGAAGTGTGACTAGCCCAAGATCACCCAGCAGCTGCATGTGGAGGAACGGGGAAGCGAACCCGGTTCACCAGATTACGAATCTACCGCTCTTAACCACTACACCACACTGGCTCTCCCAGACAGAAGAAGTCTGGCTCATCCTGTATGAGACAGTAAGTATATTAGCAAAAATATTCTGTAAAGAGCTGGGGATCCCTAGGCAAAGCCCATTTTATAAGTTTGAAAAAGCAAAGAAACAACCCTGCAATTGGAAAATAAGAGAAAAGAGAAAGGGGCAGGGCAGGGGAAATACCCCAAGGCACGTTAGACAAAAGGAACAGAAGGGCGGCTAGTGTTAAAGAGTACTAATAAGAAGAGGCAAAATACTGGATTTGATCCCTGTTCAGTCTTAAATGGCCAGCCATACTGATCAAAATGACAATGGGAGGAAATACACAGTTGTGGATGGTCTGGTAATTTAGGAATTGGTTAAGTGCCCTGAATGGAAGAAGGTAGAAAGAACAGAAAAGGTTTCTTAAGGGAAAGTAGGCCTCTGTAGACATCAGCAGCAGAAGAGGAAAAGTGAGACTCCGGTAAAAAGAGATGTACTGTATAATTTATTTTTTTTAGCTGTCGGGATTTATACTGCTGTTTCGTTTATTTTAAAATGGCCTGTGTTTTAACACAGTTCTCTACTGCTTCTGTACATTGGGGGAAATCCTACACAGCACTATGCAGATTGCTCCATCAGCGCAGGCATTAGGTATTGCCAACTATCAGTGCATACAAACCTCAATGGTTTTTTAGAAGCCAATCAATGGTCTGCTAGGTCAAGTCACAAATCTGGTTGTCTCATTGCCCATGACCTCCAACTTTAATTAAACAACTGCAATCACAGCAATATGTTTTCACCATTTAAGTATATTCATTGACAGCCTGTTTTTCACAGTGTATAGGGACAATCATCCAGCCACCTTCAAGGAGCAGACCTTTGACTAAGCCGTCTTAATTTGAGATCCGTTATCCCCAGTAATTTAGTGATGGATGGAGATCTTTCTCTGTCACCCGAGACACAAAGGGTTCAAGGTGAAATGAACACTTACCGCTTTGCACATTTCAACATCAGCCTTGAATTTCTTGCTAGCTTCGAGAGAGTTGTTGAATAGCCCGCAGCAGTTAAAGCTGTTTTCCAGTGACTTCTTGGTGTCGTTGCTCATTTCCCACGCACCATTCAGGAGACTTTCCTGAGAGGAAAGTAAAAAATAGGGAGGGCAGACATTCCGTGTTACTTGAAATACAATCCCCTCTCAATTCATAACGAATAGCAGGAATGAAGACAGGGAATTTTTTTGCTGTGGTGGTGGCAAGTTTAATTCATGGTAAATGGTTAAATTAGAATAAAAGCACCCCAAAATCAATTACTAAAGCAACCTTGCTATTTACGTAGTGGCCTGGTATCCATGGCCAAGAAGGAATTGCATGTGGGTGAGTGAGAAGTCTTGCGGAAGAGGACCTCCCCTTTCCCAGCACAGAAACCAAATACAATTGTACCTTGGATCCCAAACACCCTGGAAATCAGATATTTAGGCTCCTGAATGCCGCAAACCCGGAAGTGATTGTTCCAGTTTGCGAATGTTCTTTTGGAACCTGAATGCCCGATGGTGCTTCCGCGGCTTCCGATTGGCTGCAGGAGCTTCCTGCAGCCAATCAGAAGCTGTGATTTGGTTTCCGAACGTTTTAGAAGTCGGACAGACACTCAGAACGGATTCCGTTCGACTTCCAAGGTACGACTGTAGGCCACCAGAGGAAGAACAGAGGAAGGGATTGCAACAGGCTGCTGGGAAAGGGCAGGAGCAACCTGTCCCTCTTTCACCAGTCTCCAGCAGGCTACTACACATTGTCACTAGCCTGCAACTTTTGTGTGCTCGGAACTGTAAAGGTGCTATAGGGAGAGGAGGTTGAGCATACTCTTCCGTCCGGCATCCCCAATTAATAGAAGAAACTCGCTGATGTGCTTAAGATCTGGATGGGATGCGCTGGAGGGAAGGGGGTGCAATTGAGCTGGAAGTAAGGTAAAGGTAAAGGGACCCCTGACCATTAGGTCCAGTCGTGGCCGACTCTGGGGTTGTGGCGCTCATCTCGCTTTATTGGCCGAGGGAGCCGGCGTACAGCTTCCGGGTCATGTGGCCAGCATGACTAAGCCGCTTCTGGCGAACTAGAGCAGTGCACAGAAACACTGTTTACCTTCCCGCCGGAGCAGTACCTAATTATCTACTTGCACTTTGACGTGCTTTCGAACTGCTAGGTTGGCAGGAGCAGGGACCGAGCAACGGGAGCTCACCCCGTCGCGGGGATTCAAACTGCCGACCTTCTGATCGGCAAGCCCTAGGCTCTGTGGCTTAACCCACAGTGCCGCCCACGTCCCTTTGAGCTGGAAGTAGTGATGTGCAAATGAAGATTTACCTTTTTGTTTTTCTCCCAAGCAATATCTCTCTCCCAACCTGAGCTGCAGGTTAAAAAAACACACTCCACGAGTTCCCTCCAAACCTGAATGAACTTCAAGGCAGGAAGGTGCCCTTACCTGTTTACTTCTTGTGAGTGCCAGACACGAACAGGAGACTCCAAACTGGAAGAGAAACACTAGGCCTAAAATGATCATGTACTGATGAGAAAGTGACGTTAAGGAAATGCTTGAGAAAGTAGAGAGGTTCTAAAGGGAAGCACCAATGAAGAGCTAATTGCAGATAAAACACCTCCGACCTCTTCCAGTTTTCAACTTGAAATGTATTCAGTCATGTTTCATTTTAGACCAGGGTGGTCCAGCATGCAGTCCCTGGTGCCTTTTTTAAAAAAATGCCCTTGGTAACATTCGAGAAAAAACTCCTGAAAGCCTAAAAAAAATATTATTTCGGTAATGCATTGTTGATGAGAGCATCTATTACTTTTGTTTAATAATTAAATATATTAAATCAATTTATTGTGCATTTAATTATATTTACTGATATATTATTGTATATTAAATAATATTAAAACATTTTATTCAAGGTTATTACTATTGATATATTATTGTATATTAAATAACATTAAAACATTTGTATATTAAATAACATTAAAACATTTTATTCAAGGTATCGAAACTTAATTCGGTGTGTGTGTGTGTGTGTGTGTGTGTGTGGCCTGAGGATTCTGTGTACTCATGGTCTGGAAAGTTGGATCACTGTGTTTTAGACTCTTATCATTTTATGGTATACCAAGCAGTTTTCTAAGAGGGTTTTTTCCACCTCTGGCAGATATCTTGGACACACAGGGAATAAATGCCTTATTTTTTCTTTAAGTTGTAAACTTAACTCCAGGTTTAAAAGTTTACTGCTGGTTCCCAAGATACCATCCTTTATTTGTGAAGGGTGTTCTGAATTCTCTTTCAGCGACTTCAAAACCAAATTTACTTCTAAGACTTTCAACATCCATATCTCCTTGGTCCCTTAATGCTCCCCACCTCCAGCGATGACACAATTGGAAGATCAGATTAAAAGGCGCAGAATACCTGCCATACATTAGCAAGAAAGGGAGATTTTGAGGCAACACAGTTCTGGTGCGGAAGGAAGCGGCTTCTGAAAGCCACCCTTCTTTAGATGTTTTTAAGAGGGGTCTTACATTGAACTACCATTGTTCGGTCCCTGCTCCTGCCAACCTAGCAGTTCGAAAGCATGTCAAAGTGCAAGTAGATAAATAGGTACCGCTCCAGCGGGAAGGTAAACAGCATTTCCGTGCGCTGCTCTGGTTTGCCAGAAGCGGCCCCTGACCATTAGGTCCATTCGTGACCGACTCTGGGGTTGCGGCGCTCATCTCGCTTTATTGGCCGAGGGAGCCGGTGTACAGCTTCCGGGTCATGTGGCCAGCATGACTAAGCCGCTTCTGGTGAACCAGAGCAGCACACGGAAACGCAGTTTACCTTCCCGCCGGAGCGGTACCTATTTATCTACTTGCACTTTGACGTGCTTTCGAACTGCTAGGTTGGCAGGAGCAGGGACCGAGCAACGGGAGCTCACCCCGGCGCGGGGATTTAAACTGCTGACCTTCTGATCGGTAAGCCCTAGGCTCTGTGGCTTAGACCACAGCATCAACCACGTCCCTTTCCCTAACAGTAATTACTGGGAAATCTTACATCAGCACTTCCCAGGCGTCTGAGGAAACAAAGTGGTGATCTGATCACTCCTGTGCATACATCCTGTCATTCATGAACTCTGCTGTTCCATTCAGAAATCCACAAGAACAGAAATGATCTCAATTTGGAGGCTGGGTGAGGGGAGAGATGTATTCTACAGTACTCCCATAAAAGTGAATGGATGGTGTCCCTCCAGACCCCTGATTTGCCACACCCTTCTTAGTCCTCTCTCAGATGTTGTGGTCTTGAAACAGCAGCCAGCAGCCTCAAGATAAACACCACCTGAAACTTTGAGGTGCTCTGTGGTTTCATTTTGAGTGTCATTTGCCTTTCCCCTCAACCACCCTCTCCCTCTAAAAAGCCCAAAGCTCATTTCTGGGAAATTTAACTGTGTCAGCAGAAAACTAGGTGAAGCTTAGTCTTCCTTTGCTTACGGCTATTTTCAGAAAAAAAGGGCTTTTTCAGTACAACTTAGCAAACTACATTTCTTTCTTTCCTTTCCCCCCACATGCCAGATTTTTTTATTTAATCACCCATACATCAGCCACATGTGTTGTAACAATCCCACAAAACCTGGGTTACCATAGCAATGTACTATGGGTTATCAATGACGGTCCAAGAATCAGCATGTTTTTCCATGAGTAGAATGTGTGCTTTTATTTAAAAAGCATCTCTGGGTTATTTGTGGGGCCTGCCTGGTGTTTTTCCATGAGTAGAATGTGTGCTTTTATTTAAAATGCATCTCTGGGTTATTTGTGGGGCATAGGAATTCATTCATATATATTTTTCAAAATATAGTCCAGCCCCCCACAAGGTCTGAGGGACAGTGGACTGGCCCCCTGCTGAAAAAGTTTGCTGACCCCTGTCTTAGTGGATTCAAGCAAACTCCAGAACAATCCAATGGCATGCCAAACATCCTCCTCAACTAAGCTTTACTCAGGACTTAACTTACTCGTGTTTGTTAATTTCAGTGGGTTTACATTGTGTAAAACTTAGCCGAGTACCAGCTTAAGAGTGCAGCACCCTCTAAACACAGGTGATACTGACATGAAACCATGCGGTTTGGTATTAACAGGTGGAAGGTGGCAGTAAGATTTATTACATATAAGCCTCTCTAGCCAAATGGTATCCATTTTTTTTGTACAGCAGAAGTTAAGACAACAAGTTTGCCAAACCTGATATGAAAGAAAGCCATGCTGCTTCCAGAGTTTTGTAAAAGGCAGAATGCCATTCATCGCCAACTATTGTGTGCATCATTTCTGACACGCCCTTGGATGGTTTTGGCCAATATTGGGACTAGGGTAGACAGGGGAAGCTAAACTTTAAATACAGAAAGGCAGCCCCAGCCCCACAAAATGCCACCCTATGAAAATAATGAACATCTTCCTTAAGCTACTGTTTTTCTTTAAGAACTACATAGGCCTTTTGTCCACTGAAACATTGTTATTTTACTTTTAGCATCCTAAAAGTTTATTATTTTGTAATTTTAGTGCTTAACTCTTCTTAAGTACTTTCCTATTAATTAAAAGAGTTTCCCCCATCCACATTCGAAGCAACCATCACCACTTCAAAGGAGGCTATTTTTCCACAAACCATCCCTGCCAAACCAAATTTTACTAGAAGCTACTGGAACCAGTGAATATTTGGGACATCTCCTCGTATCGTTCCATGCCAGGCACTGAAAAGCAGAGGCAAACGATGCCCAGACAATCTCATTGTCCCTTGTAGGGAGGAGTGGGATTTCATACTAAGCTGTCTCTTCAAAAACACACATCGCTGGCAAACACATCCAACTGATAAATCTGTGTTGCTCACTGGGCCGCACTGCATATCTGAAACACGCTGGAGTAAGTTTTTGGGAAAAAATATTGGTGGAGGGGGAATCAAAAGAGCTGGGCCCCTTAGAGTTGGCGGCTATGGTGCCATACATGGTAAAGTAATAAAATAATTGTTTGTTCGTTTGTTTTTTACAAGGAACACAGTGACTGACTGAAGCTTCCTGTGGCAGATACCTGTATACCTGAAACTCAGGACATTGTACTGTGGTGCAGGAAAACAGTAGGGTTGCCATATTTCAGGAGGTGGAAATCCGGACACAAAAGTTGCTGACCTTTTTCTTTTGCCAAAGTTGGTGAGTTTTTTTGAGAAACTTGGGCAAAAAACCTACTTCCACAATGGGCTGCCATACTTCTGGGTTTCCCCGGACATTTAAACCGGCTGACGAAAGTTCCGCCTGGATGCGACTTTCGGCAGCCAAATCCTGGCATTTTCCAGGAAATTCCAGACGTATGGCAGCCCTAGGAAAAAACAGCCCTCAGGCCATTATTTCCCCCACTTCCATTTTTGTATGCTTTGAACTTATTGGCAGGAGTAACTGAAAATGCCTGGGTTGACCCTCTGGCAGAATTACTGTATTTTTCCGTCTATAAGATTCCCCCCCATGTATAAGACGCCCCCTATTTTTGGGCAACAACCAATCGCCAGTCCACCCTCAGCACTATCCACATATAAGACGCCCACTGATTTTTGACATTATTTCTTTGGGGGGAAAACAGTCTTATAGTTTTATCCACGGAAAAATACGGTAGGTACCGTATTTTTCGCTCTATAGGACACACCCAACCATAGGACGCACCTTGTTTTAGAGGGGGAGAACAAGAAAAAAAAATTCTCCTCCTCTCTGCTCAGCGCCCCTTCAGCTAAGCGGCAGGAGAAACGGAGCCCCTTCCATTTCTCCTCCCGCTTGGCTGAAGGGGCGCTGCGCAGCTCTCCCTCTCTGCTAAAGCCAGGAGAGTCTTGCTCTCCTGGCTTCAGCAAAAGGAACCCGAAGCCTCCGGAGTGCAGCGTGAGGTCCCGCTGCACTCCGGAGGCTTCATGTTGCTTTCGCTGAAGCCGGGAGAGCAAGAGGAGTCGGTGCGCACCGATCCCTCTCGCTCTCCAGGCTTCAGCGAAAGCAACACGAAGCCTCCGGAGCATGGAGGGAGTGCTCCCACTGCGCTTCGGAGGCTTCGAGTTGCTATCGCTGAAGCCAAGGAGCCTGCATTTGCTCCATAGGACGCACAAACATTTCCCCTTAATTTTTGGAGGGGGAAAAGTGCGTCCTATAGAGCGAAAAATACGGTAATATGGCAGATAAGAAGCTGCCCACCTCTCCCAAAGTCCTTATTTATTTGGACTTACTTCCTGCCCTTCGCTACATGATCCCAGGGTGCGGTGTATACGTGCAATTCTCCACATCCCCTGTGATGTCATCGCGCTGCAAGTTTACTCAACTATAGGATATAAAGACATGGATTAGGGTGAGGAAACTTGCCCTAATGGTATCACACCCTGCTTCAGTTTCACTTAGAGAGGAGAACAAGGCCCAGGGATGTTAACTTTTGTTGGGCTTCCATTATGTCCAACTCTCCAGGCAGACAGCATACACCAGTGACTTTCACATCCAAGACACATGAACCTTAAGACGACAGCATACACCCTTGTGTCATATAAACCCTGCTTGGTTCTGAATCTCACTGGGTTGGAAAGGTCACATCTCTCCACTTAAGCTATCTGGAATGGCTGTTGTGAGATGCAAAACGGAGGAAGGGGCAAGGTGCAAATTTAAAAAGAGACTGCCACAACTCAGGCCACAATGCTTTGCAGACTTACACTTAATATGCAGGGGTAGAATTAACTGAGTCAGAGGGATGGATTAGGTGGTAATCAAATTCCAGCCCACTTGCCTTAAGAGAGGAACCTCCACTAAGTTGCTTTCCTCCTTTCATCAATGCATTACATTGCAAGGCTCTCCACACAACACCACAGACAGAACAAGAATCTGCAGAGCAGACCCTCAGCGTGAACCCAAATGCCAGCTTCAAAAAAAGGTGTGTGCGTGTGTGTCCTTTTTGGCAATCCCAATATTCCAAAGACTAAAGAAAGAGGAAAAACCTATAAACATCTTAGGCGAAGTATGTGTGCTTCCATTTCCTTCCCGCACCCCATAAAAGCCCACAAGTGAAGACCAGAATAAAACCATTAACCCCCTCTTGACCGGCAGAGTTCTTTGCTTCTACTAATGGTGCAATTTATAGCTGGGCATGTCCAGTTTCGTGTCTGCACGGCAAGAAAATAAAGTACCGGTTTCTGGAAGGCAGGGCGGACGCGATGGTCCCCGCTTGGCAACAGCACAGAAGGATACAAAGAACAGCATGACTTGGTGATGGTTGATAGCACCGATGAGCCCCACGATGGCGATCAGAAGCAGGAAGAAACCCACAGCAATGACCCCTCCGATGATGTGGAGACTGTAAACAATGCCGTAGGCTTTGCCCCAGGCAGCCACGCCAATCAGCAACAGCCCGACCAGCTGGAAAGAAAGAAGAATTCAGGGGAGTCAGAATGGAGGAGTTGGAAGCATAGAACAGAAGGAGGGCGGGAATGGCAGCGCTAGCACTTCTTTCCTTTGAGGCTTAATTCATTCATACGTACAGTGGTACCTTGGGTTACAGATGCTTCAGGTTACAGACTCCGCTAACCCAGAAATAGTACCTCGGGTTAAGAACTTTGCTTCAGGATGAGAACAGAAATAGTGCTCTGGCAGTGCGGCAGCAGCAGGAGGCCCCATTAGCTAAAGTGGTGCTTCAGGTTAAGAACAGTTTCAGGTTAAGAATGGACCTCCCGAACGAATTAAGTGCATAACCAGAGGTACCACCGTATCTTCAACTCTTTCTGGTTGCCCTCTTCATTTCAGCCACATGCATGCTTCAGATTTAAAGAGGTTTAATCCTACGGAAGTCAACAGGCACAAATACTTGTTTAAAATCAGTCCTCTAAATCGGCAGGTTGCTGGATCAGGCTTCCCATCATCTGTGACTTGATTTCATTTTGGCTTATCTAAGGCTTTCCTTGAAAAACGCAAGAAATTTATCAGGCAGCAATTTTAATGTTCTATTATTTTAATGTATTTTCTTTTTGTTTTTAAGTTGTAATCATGCATCTTGTTTTTATTATTGCTTGTAAGCCGCTCTGAGCCTGGCCTTGGCTGGGGAGGGCGGGGTATAAATAAATAAAAATTATTATTATTATTCTCTACATGTTTGGGGCTATTTGAAAAATGGATCATCCATTCACTAGCAGGATCAGAGCTCTTGACTGTTGCACCTGTCTTATTCGCCGCTTCTTGTTTAGTCCCTAGATACTTTCCTTCATGCTAGAAGTGCCATTAACATTTCCCATTTTTGTTCTGAGACCTAAACTCATATTTAGAATTTACACAAGCCCACAGATAAATTATAGTGCACATGTTAACTGAGTGCATGCTATAATTTGAGAAGACTGGAAGGCTATCAGTGTTCAACAGCCCCTGTTCCCAACTGAAGTTATCTTTATCTCAATACTGCCAGTACCTTCTTACACATTTGATATGTTAGAGAACTTCTGCAGCATAAACCAGTATTGTGCCACATGAAATAACATATTGAGGTGATGAAGGCAAAATAAGTTTAGTCCTGTACTACACCGTGCTGTGCAATCAGCCTGCAATGGTAGTACAGGCAACAACCGATTAATGTGCATCTAAATGATACGCAGTTGCGCACGTGCACACACTGCGGGACCTGGAAGTGACCCAAAAAAGCATGAAACTAAATGGGTGTAATGGGAAACCAAAAAGTGAATTGAAAAAGGAATGGGAGTGCCTAAACAAATACCTTAAAAGCCAAGGTTTGAGGACAGAAATCTGGCTGAGTCTGGAATAACCTTGTGAAGTGAAAGGATAAGAAAGAGGGATTTATATGTAGATGCTAGGATAGAGATGATAAGGAAAACAGGAAGATACAATGAGAGGTAAAGGAGGTGCTGTGGGATTGGTGGAAGTCAATGTTTGTTTTCCTTTTTAGTGTTTATATTATTAATTTGTAAGATTTGGATTTGTTTTTCATATGCTTGTTTTTGTGTTTTGTTATTTTTTGTTTTTCGTTGTTGTATGGAAAGTACTAATAAAATTTACTATTTAAAATAATAATAATAAATAAACAAACAAACAAGGGGAACTGAGAAGAAATAAAATAAAAGTAAAGTAAATTGGGGGGAGGGTGTAATGGGGGCGGGGGTCCTCATGCGCACTCCTCCAATGCACGTGGGGGTCAGGAACAGAACCCCTGCGTGAAATGGTTGTCAACTGTAATGCACCCTGCTCCACAATTGTTCTGTTTTAAGCTATCTTATTTTATTTTATGGTTGTGCAAGTGTAATATCTATATTGCATGTCATGACTACATGAGGAAATCTCAAAACCCATATGAAAAGAAACGACAGCAGTAATAGCATGGAATATGGGATTAGAGAGCTAATAATGGAATCCTGATCAGAGGCATTTAGATCTATTTTAAAACATATTTCTAGCTCTCATGGTTGCCCTTGAGAAATTTCAACACCCATTAGCAGCTTCTAGAACACAGAATTACATTTTACACAACACATGCAGGGACCTCGAAACCATGTTTGCCGTATAAATGCAAATAAAGGACCTGGCAGCACTTGCAAGGGAGGATCAGCTCACAGGTGGATGTGCTTAACTCTTCTTCCCCTTACTACTTTTGACCTGCAACCTCCGTCCTGGCACTTGTTCCACCCTTGTAGGGTAGGAATTCAAACACAGTATTTGTGGGCAGGAAATGGTTAAGAGTGCGAGCACACACGCACACACATGCGTGCGCATGCACACCCCAGCCTATCAAACCACCCACCCTCCCAATCAAATACCCAGTTACTAAATTGGCATTCCCCAGCTGGGAAGCACATTTGCCAATAAAACATGTCATTCAGCCCTAAACTGTCTTGCCAGAGTGGTGCATGCTCTAGTTATCTCCCGCTTGGACTACTGCAATGCGCTCTACGTGGGGCTACCTTTGAAGGTGACCCGGAAACTAGAACTAATCCAGAATGTGGCAGCTAGACTGGTGACTGGGGGCGGCCGCCGAGACCATATAATACTGGTCTTGAAAGACCTACATTGGCTCCCAGTATGTTTCCAAGCACAATTCAAAGTGTTGATGCTGTCCTTTAAAGCCCCAAACGGCCTTGGTCCAGTATACCCGAAGGAGCGTCTCCACCCCCATCGTTCTGCCCGGATGCTGAGCTCCAGCGCCAAGGGCCTTCTGGCAGTTCCCTCACTGCGAGAAGCAAAGCTACAGGGAACCTGGCAGAGGGCCTTCTTGGTAGTGGTGCCCGCCCTGTGGAACGCCCTCCCATCAGATGTCCAAGAGATAAACAACTACCTGACATTTAGAATGCATCTGAAGGCAGCCCTGTTTAGGGAAGTTTTTAATGTGTGACATTTTAATGTATTTTTAATCTTCGTTGGAAGCCGCCCAAAGTGGCTGGGGACAACTTGAAAACTGCTGAAGGTGGACTGCTTATTTATTTATTTGCCAGCTGTAGCAATGATAATGCACTCTACTAGATGCTGTAGGATTTTAATTATACTTGTACTCTAGTTGGCCCTGCCATTTCTTATGTGTTGTATTCCGCAGAATTCAAACAGTGGTAGAATAAAATACAATGTAAGAAATAAAAGCCGAAATTGAAACACAATTAAAAATCAGTATGAATAATTGATGCGATGGATTGCCATCTCCCGTCTTCAGCCACAAATCCACAGATGTTCAGCAGACCAACTGAATGAAGTAATGGTCTGCGGACCAGATTTTGGGAACCCCTGATCAGCTGGCGGAATCCCATGATGTCACTGCTCCTGTATCCTTGCACACCCATTGCCCCACATTGCTCTGCAGGTTCAGCCTTCTTCCTTAATCCTTGCAGCAGCAAACAGATGATGAAACTGAAATATGTGACTTACAAGACTGGTTCTGCATCTCCTAAGAGATCAGGGAAGAAGTTCCAGGAGCCTTTCCAGCTGCCTGTGGCCCACCAAAAGCCCCGACCCCAAACCCTACCCGTGCTCTCCTTCACTGCTACTGCCATATTCTACAGATAACACAGAATACATTAAACACCTAGATAAAAGCAGGTGGAAGAACAGACCACACTACAACATAGTGACTAAGGCAATAACAAATTCACCTAAAGCACTCTTAAATATTTTCTTGCTGGCCCTGGACCCATCCAGGATGTTAACTTTTAATTATGTTAACTGCATTTAAATGGTTCAAAGCTGCTCCCAGGCCAACCGATACAGAATTGAGCATGGGCAGACATGCTGTAGCAAGTCGTGTAAAGCTAGGTGCTTGCCCTCATACAGAGACAATGAAGAACATCCCACTTCAGCACTTAATATCACTTGCAACATCTGCTGATGACTCTCCAGTTCAGCTGCTCCACTCCTCCTTATAAATCATTCCAGTAAACTGGTGACCTACCAGAGCTTTATATACATGCAATAAAATGTAAATATTATTTGAAATGGGGTTTGTATTTTTGTTCTGGTATTTTTATAGTGAATCTTTGGTTGCATGGCTTTCTCTACTTGGTTCACTCGAGGACATCACTGAGTTAAAGGGCTAAATCAGATCCTCACTCTTCACCGAGAATCAAGCCACTAAGAGGACGCCGTGCTCCTCAGCTGCCAGCACTGGTCATCTTTATTTGTAAGAGTGAATGACTTTTGTTGACTTCCTTGCAGCCCTCACACTCATCTTGAGCAGTGTGTCACGTTCTGGATGCCACACTTTAAGAATACAGACAAACTGGAACAGACGCAGAGGGGGACAATGAAGAGGGTTGCAGAAAATAAATGAAGAAAGATTTAAGTAACTGAATAATTTAGAGGTGGAAAAAACGAAGATGGGGATGTTGAGGACATGACAGAGCTCTATGGGTACTTGAAGATTGTCCTCTTTCAGTTCTATGTGAGCAAAGACCTGTTTTCTGCTTTTCCAGGTGGCAAGAGCTAGATCTAATGGTCTGACGTTATAGGTTAAATTTCAGCAGAGCCTTAGGAAAAACAACTTGATGGTAAGAGGAGTTACACAAGGAAACCAGTTACCAAGAGGAGTGGTGGGCTCTCATTGTGGTTGTGGGGTGTTTTCAAGCAGAGACTGGACCATAATCTGTTGGGGAGGCTCTAGCTCAATTTCCTCCACGAAGCAGAGGGCAGAAAGACTAAGGACCTCAAGTCCTCCTCCAACTCTACGATTCTCCTAATCAAGAAAAGGGTATTGAGGTGGAAGCCAAAATCTGCCCAGCCTAACAAAAAGAATGCTTTGCCCCCACAGTAACTACATCCATGAGCACAGCCCCATTACCTTGGATTCACAGGGAACAACCATTTTTACAGGAGACTGTAAAGGGTGTCCATCATAATGGCAGGAATATTGTTGGTAAAGTAAAAGCAATTGTAAGACTATATATCCTCTGCACCATAGAAGAATTCATGTTCTGTGACTTGGATAAATTATACAAAATCAGATGATGTTACAACTATCTGCTTATTTTGCATAGCTTGGCCTAACTCCAAGTTTTTGGAAGATTTCCAAATGTCCAGCAAGATCAAGATAATTCATTTTTAGCAGGGAACAGGGGTTACACAGAAGAGAGAAGGGCGTGTGCAACATACAGCCCACGTAATCCTCTCTTGATTTGTGTGAGAAATGACTGGTGAGGGGAGGCAAAAAACATTTTGCCCCTGCAACCATTAAGGGGCAAATACTTGCTTCTTTTAAAAGCTGGACATTTTCTGCGGAACTGCAGATCTACTGAAGATGCTCAGCCCTGAATGTCAACATATCTGAATATCTCCTGCACATTAACACTCTTGGTTTGGGCCAAGAAATTGTGGCGGCAAGGACACACTGTTGAACAAACTCTTTAACTGCATTCCTGCACTAAAGATGCAAGCATGGCTGGGCTACAGTTTCACCTGACCAGAAAACATGGAATTCCCAGAGACTGTCCTACCAGCAAACATTTCTTCATCCTTTCCTCTCTACTAGCAGCTTGGTAGAAGCATTTGCACCTCCCCCCCAGAACATGTTGAAGAACATGAGGAGAGGGATGATTGATTTCAGGTAGATTCCATCCTACAAACTACAGGGAAAAGAAGCAATGGTTGCAAGACGTTCAACACACACTTGAATCTTCGAGCTGAGATTTTCTACTGCCTAAGGCAGAGGTTTTAATCCTTTTTGGGTCCATGGCTCCCTTGACCAATTACAGTCTTTCTAGGGCACCCCTGTGGGGCTCTGGAACCCAGTTATGCCACCCCCTGCCTGCAGAGCTGGCAGCCTCTCACCCTTTCTCGAACAACCTCCCTTGTGGAGTGTTGACCTCAGCCTCCTCTCCTTTCCCCACCCTTCCCATCTCCTTGGGAGTCCTCTGGGCAGCCACTGATGCTACCCCTGGTCTCTGATCTGCCCCCCCCCCCATGCCCTAAAGAGAGATGCCTCCTCACACTGCCCCACAGGCATCTGGGACTTGTCTGTCTATACTCCATTCCTAACAGCAAGGGCTGGTGAACTGGCTGGCTGGGCTCCCTCGCCCGCTTGCTTGCTTATCCCGGGGCCACCTCAGCTTCTGGCAACCAGCACCCTCTGGCCAGCCCCAGAAGCACCATTCAGCTGGGGAGCTTGTAGCCAGGGCTGCTGCAACAAACAGCTGTGAAAGCCTTTGGGAGGCAGAGACACAAGAGGGCATCAGAGAAGGGAGGGAAGGTGAAAGGGACAGAGGCCACGGTAGCCTGCGGCCTCCCTGACCATCATTCAAGGTACCCCAGGGTGCCACGGCACACTGGTTAAAAACCACTGGCCTAAGTGTTCAAAGCAAAAATAAAAAATAAAAACATACTTTGCTTAAAAATATGAGTTCAAAGTGACTTGTACTTTCAGGGACATCTGCGTAGGAACACTCCATGTGCCTACAGGTTGGCTTGTTAAATGTGGAATCAGGTTACCTGGTGCAGACTGGCCTACTCTTAACTCAGTGATCTTTCCTCCCTGACTGCGCAATCCTATGCACATTTACTCAGATAATGTGTCCGGTGGAACTTAATGCCCAATACGTAGGTTTGGAATTGCAGCGTAACTTAGTAAATTAATCAGACTCAGGAGTCTTTTAAAGTTCTGTTCTTTTTTCCACCTAATATTCCAGCATTATCACAGCAACACATACCCCAACAAACACCCTTATATTCACCCAGACATGCTTTATTCACCCTAAATCTTTTGTACATCTTAGCAGAGCAGAGGTATATTAGGTCTCAACAACCGTCCACCAAGTAGTTGAGACATCCATTGCTCATAACACCATTATCTAATACTTCCTGCGCATGAAATACTGCACTGCTATTAAAGCAGCCTTTTACATTTGCTCAAGTTATTGCTCGTATGCGAAAGCCTCAGATGATCAAAGCTTCCCTGCAGTTTAACTGGGGGCCTAGTTAAACGGCAGAGATTACTTTTTGGTGAGGAGGCCTATAGGCCAATGCTGGGGAATGCCAACACCCACAAGCAAGAAACTAGGTAATAGCCATTCCCTGCTCATTTATCTCAGTTTCCAAGTAATCAGAGGAGCAGCCCGAAGCAATGTTCCAGATCTGCAATGGAGAAGCACGGAAGGAAAACTCTGACCTGTTCTAGCAAAGAAACACACGTGCAGCAGTACTGGTAAAATGCACACAAGTACAGTGGTACCTCGGGTTAAGTACTTAATTCGTTCCGGAGGTCCGTTCTTAACCTGAAACTGTTCTTAACCTGAAGCACCACTTTAGCTAATGGGGCCTCCTGCTGCCGCCGCGCCTCCGGAGCACGATTTCTGTTCTCATCCTGAAGCAAAGTTCTTAACCCAAGGTACTATTTCTGGGTAAGCAGAGTCTGTAACCTGAAGCATATGTAACCCGAGATACCACTGTACACCTCACAGCCTCTTAGAACTAGATGGGGAGAGAAACACGCAGCTGACACAACAGGAGGCTCAGCATCCTTTTTAACCAACAAAAGCTGCACTCTGTAACTTCTTTGGTCTTCTCCAGGCGGGTACCATTGCCAGATCCCCTCTCCCGCACTGGCCTGGCATCGCACCTCTCCAGTCCTCCCGGGTCTCGTGGGCTTTGGCCTAAAAACCCAGATCTTTCCTTTTCCCACCTCAACCCTCCCCACATCACATCCACCCCACCAGGGAGGGAGGGAGGGAAAGGGCCTGCCATCCTTTCTCCAGGCAGGAGGAGGCCACCCAAGAGAGCCACCTTGCTCCACCCTCACCTATTATCCCAGGGAGAGGGAGGAGCTGACCCCCCCCAAATAACCCCCACTCCTCAACCCCTCCCCCATAAACCCCACCCCCTCAACCCCTCCCCCACCCCTTTCTTTTTTTAAAAAAGGAAGGAAGACACTTCCTGCTGTGATCCTGAAAGGGCCCACAGCTGCCCCATTCATGGCCAAGCCCCCTCCCCGCCCCACTTTCTCAGGCCCCCTCCCCCAAAACACCCCCCCCATCTTGCTAAGGCAAGGGAGGGGCCGCCCGCCTGTCACACTCACCACGTAAACAACGTTCAGGGCGCACAGCGCGTTGCGCGAGCAGGCGAACCCCCCGCACACCATCTTCTCGGGCGGGAGAAGCGAAGCCTCTGGCCCCCACCCCGCCGAAAAAAACAACAGAGACCGGCGCCTCCTTCCCTGTCCGGGGGCGGCAGCAGCAGCCGCTGGTGCGGTCCCTTTAAATATCAGCCCGCCGCCAGTGCGCCTGCGCGCAGCTGCTCCTGCTGCCGCTGCCGCCGCTGCTTCTGACCGGCTGGGCGCCGCGTTCCCTTTCTTAGCGCGCCTCCTCTTGCCCCACCCACTTCGCCCCTCTCCCTGCTACGCACGCGCACATGGCGGAGCTTCCCTCATTGGGGGTTTTGCGTTCCATATCCCATCCGGGCACTGAGGAGGAGGAAGTTGCGTCAATATACAGAGCAGGGGAAATTGACGCCGCCTCCACTTCCGGTGCCGGTTCGGCTCCGCCATATGCGGGTCAAGGAGGGGGCGGAAGTACGTAGTGATTCGCGTACGGGTTTTAAAAAACAAAACGAGACAACACATGCAGGACTTGGAAATATTTCTAATACTTCTAATACAATATTTCTAATAATTTTTATTATTAATTATTAATTAATATTTATAATTAATTATAAATAATCAATAATATAATTAATAATTGATAACTAATAATTCTAATAATACTAAAATATTTCTAATGCAATAGTAATATTGCTTGTTAGCCGCCCTGAGCCCGGCCTTGGCTGGGGAGGCCGGGTATAAATAAAAATTATTATTATTATTAATACAGTATACTTGGAAATAACAGTGACCTCGACCCCCCTGCCCCCGCCCAAGTCGAGTTTTGCAGATGAACCTGCTTGCTAATGAGAAGATAGGAAATTAAAACCTTGCTGTTTAAAATTATTTTAATAGAGTAGTGTAGAATGTATTTTTTTCTCTCCTGCAATGTTTTTTATATATATATCTGGTGTCAGTTCAAGGATTGGGGTTTAGCTCAGTGGTGCCCATAAGTACCCCATTAAATTGACTGCCAAATTAGGAACATAAAATGATCCCTGCTGGATCAAGCCAAAAGACTAATCTAATCCCACATCCCATTCTCCCAGTAGGCCAAGCAGATGCCACTGGGAAGACCAAAGCAGCCCTAAACTACTCTCCACTTGAGATTCCCAGAAAATTGGTATGATGCCTCTGGCAATGGAAGTAAAATATATGCCCATGATAAGTTATGTTAATGGTTTGTCTTCATCCATGCAAGTAAAACGCTGTATTTGGGGACACTGTTGAAGGCAAAACCTCCACTCCGCCCCTGGCAGAGGTTGTTGGGCCTCCCTTGTTGAAAGGAAATACATGTACCATAGAAATTCAGATGCTGCAATAGAGGCAACTTCTCTTTCTACCCACCTACACACAAACACCCACACACCTCCAGCAAAGCGACAGGCATTTTGCTAGTTATTTATTAACCCCATCCTATGCCATCTTGAAAATGTCCTCCCTACTGCTTGCACTGCCCAGCAACTGTTCCAACAGAGATACAGTGGTACCTTGGGTTAAGTACTTAATTCGTTCCAGAGGTCCGTTCTTAACCTGAAACCGTTCTTAACCTGAAGCACCACTTTAGCTAATGGGGCCTCCTCCTGCTGCTGCTGCTGTACCGCCACCTCGCAATTTCTGTTCTCATCCTGAAGCAAAGTTCTTAACCCGAGGTATTATTTCTGAGTTAGCGGAGTCTGTAACCTGAAGCGTATGTAACCTGAAGCGTATGTAACCCGAGGTACCACTGTATTCCTTAGAGAGTGTTATAAAAAAACAACCGGCTCCTTTATTCCTTATGAGGTATCCAAGAGCCCGTATAGAGTCCTTATGTAGGTTCTCTATCAGTAGGAGAAAATAACAGAGGCCAACCAGAGAGTATTGAGAAGCAAAGCAGCTAGTAAGCATGGTCTTTATTAAACTGTTTCAACAGGGTCCCCTACTCCCCCCCACACAAGGAGGGAGGCGAGGAACCCAGAACACTGGTGTGCAAGCTCTTATATAGACTTTTGAAATTGCCTACCCTGTAGCTCAAGGTAATGGTAAAGGGACCCCTGACCATTAGGTCCAGTTGCGGATGACTGGGGTTGTGGCGCTCATCTCGCTTTATTGGCCAAGGGAGCCAGCGTACAGCTTCCGGGTCATGTGTCCAGCATGACTGAGCCGCTTCTGGTGAACCAGAGCAGCACACGGAAACACCGTTTACCTTCCCGCCGGAGCGGTACCTATTTATCTACTTGCACTTCGATGTGCTTTTGAACTGCTAGGTTGCCAGGAGCAGGGACCAAACCGCCGACCTTCTGATCGGCAAGCCCTAGGCTCTGTGGTTTAACCCGCAGCACCACCTGCGTCAAGACCACCCCCCAAAACATCATACATACATCACAGAAAGAGGTGGTCCCCAGCAGAAATTTGAGCGTGTTGCTTCTCTCCTGTCTGCCAGGATACCTGATAATTGCCTTTTCTGGGTAACCTGGCCATTCCTTTGAGATGGTAAATAGTTCCTGAATCTTTTATGCATATTGATAGTGTGCTCAGCTTAACAGATACTTTCCAGACTGTATTTACAGGGAGGTATAAGCCCCTATATTCCAAAGACAATTGGAAAGCTTTTCCCATTTCCTTCCTCTTTGAAGAGAAATATTTGAGGTCAATTTGGGAGAGTCAAAATGGCTTCAGGATTGTTCTGTACTATTTCAGACACATGGTTTATATACTTAGGTATGTGTTTGCCTTATATATATAAAGTAAATGTTTATAAATGTACAAGACCTTAGAAGTCCTATAACAAGAGGAACTGACCCCCCCCCCCCATGCTCACCTCATCTTCCACTTCAGCAATTTGTTTTTCCCAGGAACTGCACGTTTTCCTTCTGCTGTTCTAGTAAAACTGGGCTCATGGTGAGCTTGTAAGCTTTGGAAAATCAGTTCTCCCCACGTTCTGTCAGGGAAGCTGTTCTTTGGCATAAACTAGTCAACCCTCTCTCTTTTTCTCTTGGTTGGAATTTGGAGTTCAGAGATTAGAATGTGTTTATGGAGGAATGGAAAAAAGAAAAAACGGTCGACAAAAGTTGTCATCTGCTCCAGCTGTTCCTTTTCACAAAAGTCTGTCCCAGTTTTTCTGTGCCCTGTCCTTGGTAGATCATTGTTCCCATGTTGTCACTATTTTGCTCTGGTGTGAAATTTTGGAAGGATTTTCTTAAAAAACGCTTTTTCCTTCCCCCCCCCCTTTTTTTAGGGAGAACCACCCACCCTGCTAAGGAACGCGGGTGGCGCTGTGGGTTAAACCACAGAGCCTAGGACTTGCTGATCAGAAGATCAGCGGTTTGAATCCCCGCGACGGAGTGAGTTCCCGTTGCTCGGTCCCTGCTCCTGCCAACCTAGCAGTTCGAAAGCACGTTAAAGTGCAAGTAGATAAATAGGTACCGCTCCAGCGGGAAAGTAAACAGCGTTTCCGTGCACTGCTCTGGTTCACCAGAAGCAGCTTAGTCATGCTGGCCACATGACCCGGAAGCTGTATGCCGGCTCCCTCGGCCAATAAAGCGAGATGAGTGCCGCAACCTCAGAGTCGACCACTACTGGACCTAATGGTCAGGGGTCCATTTACCATTTACCCACCCTGCTAGCTCGCAAGCACCACCTGAGATTGTTGAGGAAGGTGTGGTTCAGTGGAAGAGCATCATGTTTCGTATGCAGAAGGTCCCACGATCATTGCTTGGCAACACCTGGTAGAACTGGCTGAGAGTCCTGCTTGAAACTCTGGTGAGCCACTCCCAGTCTGTGTAGACAGCACTGAGCTACCAGGACCAATAGTCTGACTTGGTATAAGCTAGCTTCTTATGTTCCTTCCTATCTCACCTGTGTGCATGAATTGCTAGCTTAGGAAATATCCACAGCCAATCAAGGTGCCCAGGTGGGCAATCCACAGGCCATGTGTGGCCCTCTCAACCACTCTCTGCAGCATAGCTGATCACTCTCTGCTGCCATCCGCAGGTGGTGAGGTATAGATTGATATGGTCAGAAACGGCAACGATTGCAGAAGTACAAAATATTTACAGTGGTGCCTCGCAAGACGAAATTAATTCATTCCGCGAGTTTTTTCGTCTTGCGATTTTTTTCGTCTTGCGAAGCACGGTGTCGGGAAAGTTTTGGAAAAGCTTCAAAAATCACCAAAGTCTTTAAAAACCTCAAAAAAGGCTACCACACCGCGTTCTATGAGTTGCTCCTCGAAGTCAAGTCACAACTGTATTAACGGTGTTAAGAAAAAGGAAACAAACTTGCAAGACGTTTTCGTCTTGCGAAGCAAGCCCATAGGGAAAATCGTCTTGCGAAGCAGCTCAAAAAACAAAAAACCCTTTCGTCTAGCGAGTTTTTTGTCTTGCGAGGCATTCGTCTTGCGAGGTACCACTGTATTTGATGAATTCTAAGAGGGCAAAAACAGAGAGGGAAAGAGAAAGAAACAAGAGCACCAGTTGAGTAAAAAAAAATGAGCATGTTCATTAGCCACAGAATTTAGAGTGTGTCATCTGTGGAAAAAAAGTGGAAAGGGGGAGAGAGTGAAATGTCCCTCTTCAGCTGCATAGCAGCTTATAGCATCGTAGAGGAAGGTGGGGTTGGCTGGTTGTTGGCTTGCACCTTCAACCAGAGCACTCTTGCTAGTGATATAAGGGGGGAAAACTGCTCCTTTTCCCTTATGGAGTACCCAAGAGCCCATATAGGGATGCGGGTGGCGCTGTGGGTTAGACCACAGAGCCTAGGACTTGCCGATCAGAAGGTTGGTGGTTCAAATCCCCACGACAGGGTGAGCTCCCATTGCTCGGTCCCTGCTCCTGGCAACCTAGCAGTTCGAAAGCACCTCAAACTTTGAGTCCTTTTGTAGGTTCTCTATCGGTAGGAGAAAACAACAGAGACCAACCAGAGAATATTGAGAAGCAAAGCAGCTAGTAAGCCTGATCTTTATTAACTGTTGCAGCAGGGTGCTCCCCCACACGCAGGAGAGAGGAGGAGGACCCAGAACAAAGGTGTGCCCGCCCTTATGTAGACATTTTAAATTGCCCGCCCTGGAGTCCGAGACCACCCCCAGAAACATCATACATACATCACAGAAGGGGTGTAGCCCAAGACCACCCCCCAGATACATCATACCTACATCACAGAAAAGGTGGTCTACAACAGAAATCTGAGTGCGCTGTTTGCCTCCTTTCTGGCAAGTTACCTGATTGCATTATCTGGGTTTTGGCCACTCTTTTGTTATTATAACTACTTAATTCCTGAATCTAGGTCACAGGTCACAGGCTCACACCCTGTTCATATCTTGAATGTGCCCTTAAGACAGGATTTGTGAGGAAAGAGACAATGAGGAGGTTTCCCAGTTTTGACCTTGCAGAGAAATATTTGAGGTCAATTTGTTCAGGACCTAATCTGTGGGGTTTCAGACATGTGGTTTATATATACAGTTATGAACATTTAATTTTTTTATATATGACCTTAAATTTCTTATAACACTAGCAAGCAAGAAATATACTGCAACATTTTGGCACAGGTCTCACTTGTATATTTTATACTGCAGTTCATCCCTTTAACATAATGGTTTTCAACCAGTGTGCCGTGGCACCCTGGGGTGCCTTGAATGATGGTCAGGGAGGCCTGGCCTCTGTCCCTTTCCCCTTCCCTCCCGCTTCTGATGCCCTATTGTGTATCTGCCCCCCAAAGGCTTGCACAGCTGTTTGCTGCAGCAGCCCTGGCTACAATCTCCCTAGGCGAATGGTGCCTCTGGGGCTGGCCAGGGGTTGCTTCCTAGGCCCCTGTGGGGCAGTGTGAGGAGGCACCTCTCTTTGGGACAGGATGGGGGGCAGCTCAGAGACCAGGGAGCTGCAGCAATAGCTGCCCAGAAAACTCCCAAGGAGAGGGGAGAAGAGAGGAGGCTGAGGGAACACTCCACAAGGGAGTGTGTTCGAAAAAGGGTGAGAGGCTGCCAGCTCTGCAGGCAAGGGGGGACCTAACTGGGCTCCTAAGCCCCACAAGGGAGCTGCAGAAAGAATGTACCGTATTTTTCGCTCTATAAGACGCACCAGACCACAAGACGCACCTAGTTTTTGGAGGAGGAAAACAAGAGAAAAATATTCTGAATCTCAGAAGCCAGAACAGCAAGAGGGATCACTGTGCAGTGAAAGCAGCAATCCCTCTTGCTGTTCTGGCTTCTGGGATAGCTGCACAGCCTGCATTCGCTCCATAAGACGCACACACATTTCCCCTTACTTTTTAGGAGGGAAAAAGTGAGTCTTATAGAGCAAAAAATACGGTAGTTGGTCAAGAGAGTCATGGACCCAAAAAGGATGAAAGCCTCTGCTTTAAGGCCACAGCTGTGGGTTAATATGCCAGTTCCAAAGTGAAGAATTATTTTCTGTTACCCACCCCAAAGTCCCCCCATAGCTGTCACCTTTTCCCCTTTTTTAAGGGAAGTTCCCTTATTTCGAATAGGATTCCTCGCAAGAAAAGGGAAAAGTTGACAGCTATGAGGCCCCCCCCCCAACTGACACTTAGAGGTTTCCTAGCAGGCAAGAGGAGAGGCGATTGCAGCCATACAGTGATAATGTAGGCTTTATTCACATTAATGCAAAATTCCAGACTAGCTCACTTTACTAGTTGGTGAGGGAATAGAAAAGAATGAAATCACAACCGCTTTCATACAAGGAGGTTCTTCGGATTTTCAGTTTTTCTGTACAGAGGGGAAGCTTATGCCTTATAGACACATTTATCATGTGCCACAAATAGTCTTGTGTGTATTGAGGGGTTCTTTTCCGGCAATCTTTTTTATGTCTACTCAGAAATAAATCCCACTGAATTCAGCACCCAGGCAACTGTGTCTTGGGTAGCAGCCCCATCTCCCGAAAAATCTTGTTTTGCCCTCATTAGATATTGTTTGGATGTCGTGCATTAAAAAGAGATGCATTTTGCAGCTTTCTGCATTCAGTTCTACATGCTGCCATTAATCTCTCTCTCCCCCCCTTTCTAACCCTGCATTACAGGTTTGATTCCTTTTGCTGCACAGATGTGGTTTGCCTGACGACAGCCGGTTCCTGATGGCTGCACAGAACCAGCAGGGAAGCAGTCTTCTCCAGGACGGAAAGTGATTGGCTGCCTGCCTCCTGTTGCCGGACAGCGTGCCTCTCTCCTCCTCCTATCAACCTGACATCTAGCGGACGATTATTAGAACTCTAGAGGAGTAGCCTGGAGGAACGCATCAACGCTCCCTGCTCATCCCTCCCTCCCTTCAGGGCCAGCGCGAGACATTTCGCTGCCTAAGGTGGAAAGTCGCATTTGATGCTTCTCTCTCCGATCAAAATGTATAGCAGTGAAAGGTCTGCCAAGTTATTTTGGTACCCGAGGCAGAAAATCTCACATGCATCTCTCCACATCCCTGATAGTAAAGGCACAACAATAATAAACTGCTGTCTTTTCATGACACCCCAGATCAGCAGTCTGAAACAACCACCTTACTCTGCCTAATGGCAGAGCCGGAAAGCTTGGCAGCAGCTGCAGTTGCAGCGACCCTCACATATAAAGCTCCATATAAAGTACCACATTTTTCACTCTATAAGATGCACCAGACCACAAGACGCACCTAGTTTTTGGAGGAGGAAAACAAGAAAAAAAATATTCTGAATCTCAGAAGCCAGAACAGCAAGAGGGATCACTGCGCAGTAAAAGCAGCAATCCCTCGTGCTGTTCTGGCTTCTGGGATAGCTGCGCAGCCTGCATTCGCTCCTTAAGACGCACACACATTTCCCCTTACTTTTTAGGAGGGAAAAAGTGAGTCTTATAGAGCAAAAAATACAGTACCTTGTCTCTAGCAGAGTGGTGGGAAATTACAGCCCTGGGAACTGAGTGCAGGCCAATGCTCAGGCCACGCCCCTCTCTGGCTCTACCTTGCACTCTGAGGTCATGGCTCTTGCTTGCCTGGGTGCAGAAAAGAGGTTTGTGGAAGCTAGCAGTGGCAGACTTGGGGCTCTCAAATTACAGCAGTGCCCCATGAGATGCTAAAATTTGGTGCCCCCCGCCTCTTGCGCTCCATTTTACAGCATTGCTTCAGCACTCCCTGCAGTGCGATGCCCAGTGTGACTACACCGGTCACGCCACCCTAAAACCGCCCACTTGTACAAAGGCAAAACTTGCATCTGTTTCTCTGCCCAATTTTGCCTCTGACCACCATTTCCATATGGCCTCTTGGAAGCTTTCCCAGCCCTCTTTAACCCCAGCCTGCATGGCCAGTGCTCAGGGAGTGAGTGTCACTGGTTTCCCGTACCTGCAGCAATGCCTTATGCCTTCCTTTAATATATATATATAGAGAGAGAGAGAGAGAGATTTTTACAAATAATTTTCAAAAATCATATAACATACTTTCTTATCTTATACAATTTTTTGGATTTCCATCAACCGCATCTGAAGATTTTTCAATCTATCATTTAATCTACATTTCTTAATTTCTCTATTACTTTTAATTGTCCTTTACTAATAACTCTCTTCATAATATTTTGCATAATCTTCCTTACAAAACTTCTTGCAATCCTACTAGCGTAATCTGTTTATTACAATTGCTTTTCAAATAGTTCAAATATTTACTCCAGTCCTCTGAGAATCTCTGGTCCCGCAGGTTTCAGATCCTTCCTGTCATCTTATCTAATTCTGCATAGTCCATTAATTTCGTCTGCCATTCTTCTTTCGTCGGTAATTCTTCTTGTTTCCATTTCTGTGCCAATAATATTATTGCGGCCATTATTGCATATAAAAACAATTGACTATCCTGTCTGTTAATATCCTCCCCTACAATGCCAAATAAAAATGCTTCTGGTTTTTTTTATAAATGTATATTTCAACATCTTTTTCATCTCATTATATATAATTTCCCAGAAGCTTTTCACTTTCTTACATTCCCACCACATGTGATTAAAAGATCCTTCTTTTTCTTTACATTTTCAACATTTATTACTTGTTTTATACATTTTGGCTAATTTCACTGGTGTAATATACCATCTATACATCATTTTCATCACATTTTCTTTCAAAGCATTGCATGCTGTAAATTTTAATCCTTCCTTCCACAGTTTCCCCCAATCTTTTAACTGTATATTGTACCCAAAGTCCTTGCCTTATGCCATGCCTTATGCCTTCCAGCTCTCAGGAGGGAACACGTGGGGCTGACTGTCTCCTCCGCTAACCTCCAGTCATTATTAGCAAGAGGAGAGGATTGTGCCAATTGATCCTGTTTAGAGATCATGCAATATTTGCTTTCTGTTTCCTTCCAGGATCTTTCTGTCTCACTGTCCACTCATGTGGCCTGATCCAGCACACATTTTCACAGCAGCAAGCCCCACTGTGCTCAGTGACACACCATACATTTAAAGTACGCACAAAGTATCCTGGGAACTGCCTGTAAGCTGCTATGGGAGGAACCTAGTTTATTATTTATATACCTGCAGAATTACATATGCTTAATAAATAATAATATTTGGGGGGGTCCTGAATTTAATTGCTGTATTTCTACAAATCTTGGGCTTCACCCTAGTTCACAGATACCTCCCCCTTGTTTTGGGGTGCTGCCATTTTTGCTACAAAGCCATTGGCACACCCCACCCAAGTTCAGTATTCGAAGGAGCAATGGTGATAATGTGAAGTTTCTCAAATTGTGGGTGCTTTTTTCTTTTCAAGCTACTCCTTGAAGGGTATCACAGAATAGCCAAAACCATGAATGCTAGTTAAAAATCTTCAAGGTCTTCCCAACAGTGTCACACTGTCACATTGTGAACTTGCCTTTTTAATGTTGTTGTGGCTTTTGGAACACAGAAGTCTGGCAGCTGCTCTTTGCTTAACCTGTTCTTCACTTGTAATGTTTGCATCTCACTCTGCAGCTGATTTCTCGAACTTGAGCTTTACAAGTGAGATGCAAAACTACAGCGGTCACTGAGGACTTCCCTGCGTTGACACGCTGTGCTGCAGGTTTGACAGAGCCCCATTCAACTATTTGCATCGAGGAGCCCTGGGAAGTTTGATGTGAAAGGTAGTGTGTCAAAGTGCAGCCCTGTTTTCTTAGTGCCATTACTTATAGGTACAAGGCAAATCTAAAAAAATGTAGTATAAACACTGACAACTGGGAAACACTGGCCTGCAAGCACTCCAGTTAGAGAACAGCCATTACCAAAGGTGTCATGGACTTTGAAGACACTTGAACTCAGGACGCAAGGGAGAAACATGCTAAGAGGAAGGCACGCTTGGCAAATCCACACCGTGATCAACCCCCGCCTGGAAACCAATGTCCCCACTGTGGAAGGACGTGTGGATCCAGAATTGGCCTCCACAGTCACTTACGGACTCATTGTTAAAACCGTGTTTATGAAAGACAATCTTACTCGGCTACGAGTGATCGCCAAAGAAGAAGAAGACTTATAGGTAGCACATCATAAGGGATCACCGTGTGTGTCGCCGATGAATAATTGAGGTCATACTTGCAGCTCCGGCTCTGAAAGACGAATGTCTGGTGTAAGAGCTAAAGACAGGAACCGGCTCTCCACCAAGCTGTCCGTTTAGGCCTCATTAATAAAGAAATTGTGGATTATGTTCTTTGCTGCGCAGCCTGTGACATTTCCTGGTTTGCCATTGAGACAGATGAGTGCCAGGGCCAAACCAGACATGACAGCAGCAGCAGCTCTGAGCTTAAACACAGAGCTTCCTCAGGCAGAGAAAGAAAGGGGCAAATTTCCACGTTAGCAGGAAATGGGGTGTTAAGACGTTTGCCAGTTACCTCTGCCCAGCTCTCCGCCCCCAAAGCCTTTTTCCCAGCTGGGTATCTGTTAATTACAAATGAAAGCCCTGGCAGATCCCACTGTGGACCCCTGGCATCCAATGGCAGCTGGTGCTCATTGGATCTGGTGGGGCAAAAGGATGAGATGCCAACAGTAAGTGGCGCCAGAGAGCCGAAGAAAGGCAGAGCCAGCTGGTTCTAGTCCCCCCCCCCCATTTTTTTATTCATGTTAAAACACAAATAAAAAACACAAACAGAAAAGACAAACCATACAAACAAATTCTTTTCATATCCTTATTTTTCTAAAAATAATATTAAGTGGGCTTCCCCAAGTCCCACCTATCTGATTTTCATTTTTAGCAGTTTCCATATATCATAATTTCTAACCATCTTTTTTTTAAAATCACACTTAAAATAACTTCACATTTTATCACTTACAAATAATACTATATTAAATACCCTATCTTCTACTTCTAACCCTACAGCCTATATCCACTTCCAAAGCTATTCTAAGATTTAAATATTAACATATTTTTTCAAATATTCCTTAAACTTCTTCCAGTCTTCTTCCACCGTCTCTTCTCTCTGGTCTCAGAGTCTCCCAGTCAGTTCGGCAAGTTCCATAATGTCCATCATCTTCATCTGCCATTCTTCGATAGTTGGTAAATCTTGTTTCTTCCAATTCTTCGCTAACAATATTATCGCAGCTGTTGTGGCATACAGAAAAAAAGTAACATCCTTTTGGGGGATTTCAAACTCCCACCCCCCACTATACCAAGTAAAAAGGCTTCTGGTTTTTTAAGAAATGTGTTTTTCAACACTTTTTTCAATTCATTATAAATCCTTTCCCAGAAGTCTTTTACCTTGGGGCATGTCCACCACAGCTGGTTCTAGTTTTGCCTCCTCCCTGCTGAGTTCTACAAGGGCAGTTCTGAGACTAAGGAGGATGAAGGAAGATGACAGCCAGTGCTACTCCTTGAACTGGTTGTGAATAAGGAGTTAGGCTGGGGGGGGGTGGCTGAGCTTGGTGGCACAGTGCCCCATGAACCCAGCTAGACCAGTCTCTACTGCCTGCATCACACCTACGTAGCCTTGTTTTGTCTAGAGCTTTGAAGAAGATGGGTGGTTTCATATAGATCAACACCCAAGGTGGCAAGAAGCTGATTGCTGTCTTCCCTTGACATGCTACATGGAGCAGGAGACCATGTCTTGACCTTGAACTCTGTGCCATCCTGGCAGCTTGCCCAAAGTTTGAGTATTTGGTCTGCTCTTCTGTGCATTTTGCTGCCACCACTGCAGGAATGCTCAGCTGTTGTCAGGTGGCTCAAGAAGCCAGTATGCAGAAACAGGTAAGCAGAAGGGGATTCGGGCAGGTGCAGAAAAGCTGGAGCTTGCTGAAATTCCCTCTACTGCACTGTGATTAAAGGTGCAAGATCCCTGCGCTCCTTTACATCCAGCCCCAGCCACCTGGCTGTCAGTCTGCAGAATTCTCCCTACCCATCTCAGCAGCATCCTTTGGCTGTGCAAAGAACATCTGTTTCTCAGCATTTTTACCAATGCATAGTCTGTTACGAAGGCTAAAGAATACCGAGTGCAGAGTTGCTGTTGCTGTTTTTAAATTGACATCGCATCAGAGACTTCCAGCTGTTGTTCGTTTGAGACCACACTGTGCATTTAAATCCTGCCAACTGTAGCTTTGCCCCTCCCAAAACCACAATTCCCAGCATTCTTAACCAACTACTGTTCCCAGGATTCTCTGGGGGAAGAAATGTGATTTAAGCATCTTAAAAAGCAGAGACATCACCTTGCCAACAAAGGTCCGTATTGTTAAAGCTATGGTTTTCCCAGTAGTGACGTATGGAAGTGAGAGCTGGACCATAAAGAAGGCTGATCGCCGAAGAATTGATGCTTTTGAATTCTGGTGCTGGAGGAGACTCTTGAGAGTCCCATGGACTGCAAGAAGATCAAACCTCTCCATTCTGAAGGAAATCAGCCCTGAGTGCTCACTGGAAGGACAGATCCTGAAGCTGAGACTCCAGTACTTTGGCCACCTCATGAGAAGAGAAGACTCCCTGGAAAAGACCCTGATGTTGGGAAAGATGGAGGGCACAAGGAGAAGGGGACGACAGAGGATGAGACGGTTGGACAGTGTTCTTGAAGCTACCAGCATGGGTTTGACTAAACTGTGGGAGGCAGTGGAAGACAGGAGTGCCTGGTGTGCTCTGGTCCATGGGGTCACGAAGAGTCGGTTACGACTAAACGACTAAACAACAACAACAACAATGTGATTTAAACGTGTGTCGGCTGCGCTTTAAACAGTTGGTAGTATTGGCACATTGATTCCTTCCTTTGTTTCCATTGTCAAGCAAAACTTTGATTAAACATATGGGCAATGCCTATTGAAGAAGAGATATGGGGTGTGTGGTGGCGGTAATCCTTCCTAGAAGCCACTTTCATTTAGAACAAGGGTAGCCAACCTCGTGCCTCCAGATGTACTGGGCTACAACTGTTGCCATCGCTGGCCATTGGCCATGCTGGCTGGGACTGTCGGGAGTTGGAGACCAGCCCCAAAACTGTGGAGGATGAAGAGTCAAGGTCAGTTCCCACAACTGAATTGCTGTGTTGAATAAGGGAGTTGAGCAGATGGGATCTGTGCTGAGTTTGGCATGTGCTTGAAGTATGCGCATTTTCACACATCCTCCCCTCCTTAAGTAGTGGGAAGTTCAGATCAGGATGATATTTACATTAACTCATTAAAGCATCTCTAACTAGCTGTTAAGGACGCGGGTGGCACTGTGGGTTAAACCATCAACGCTGGTGCTAAAGTCCAGCAAAAGCCTGGGTGAATACTATGGTCTTCAGCTGGTGTCAAAAGGATTAATGAGTGGGTGGCAGTGATATCTCAGAGGGGAGGGAGTTCCAAAGATGGGAAACCATCACTGAACTTTCTGACAGTAAGAGCTGTTCAGTAGTGGAGTTCAATAGTGGAGCAGAATCTCACAAGAGGTGGTGGACTCTCATTCCTTGGAAGTTTTTAATTAGAGGCTGGATGGCCATCTCTCTTGTATGATCTAGTTGAGATTCCTGCATGACAGGGGGTTGGACTAGGTGACCTTTGGAGTGCCTTCCAACTCTACAATTCTATGATTCTATGATTGCTGTATAGCAGGTCTCCGTTGAGGTTGGCAGATCTAGCAGAACCTCCACAGCATATCTTAACCGCAGGGCAGGTCTGTATAGCAGAAAGCACAGAAACTGAAAGTAGGGCCATTAACTTTCTAACCAGGCTTGTAGATGCACCTTTAAAAGAGGCATGTTCAGTAGGATTTAGCAGAGGAAGCATTTCACAGCTTGGAGATATGACCCGCTGCCCTTGCAAGCGCAGCTACAGAGGCCGATTGAAAAGCTGGCAACCCTGAACAGCGCACAGTTAAATGATGGAATTTCCTCACACAAAATTCCATAACGTACACAAAATGTAGTGCAGAGATGTAGTGTGGTGAGAAAGAGCCTTTTCAGTGGTGGCCCCTGCATCTGCAGAGGGCTTGCCCTCAGGGATACAGGCCTGGCACCCACCTTGTCAGTTCTTTGGTGCCAGGCTAAGACCTTTTCATTAAGTTGTCTCCTATGGTGACGCTCATCGTTTAGTGAGGTGAGTAGGACTCCCTAATATTTTACTGATTCTGACCATTTTACGTATTTTGTATTGCTTTACTTTTTTAATTTTTAAAAAATGCTTTTATTTCTTGTGCTCTGTCCTGCCATGTCGCTTTGAAACGTTTTCTTTTGTATGACTGGTAAATGTAATAAAATAAGAATAAGAATACTGAAGGCTCCCAACTTGGGTGGATTTTTAAAAAGATTAGACAAACTCCTGGGGGTATCAGGCTATCAATGCCTACTAGCCATAGTGGCTATGTAATATCCTGTCACATTTTATACAATTTGCACATGCTAAGTTGGCATAAAAAAAGGTAAAGGACCCCTGACAGTTAAGTCCAGTCTCGAACGACTCTGGGGTTGCGGCGCTCATCTCGCTTTACTGGCCAAGGGAGCCGACGTTGGTCCGCAGACTGTTTTTCTGGGTCATGTGGCCAGCATGACTAAGCGAAACCAGAGCAGTGCACAGAAACGCTGTTTACCTTCCCGCCGGAGTGGTACCTATTTATCTACTTGCACTTTGACGTGCTTTTGAACTGCTAGGTTGGCAGGAGCTGGGATCATACTTTGTGTTATATTCAACAACTCCAGACTTAACTTACCAACCTGGGGCAATGGGTGCTAATCATGATGGCTGCATGCAACCTTCTTCCAAATTCAGAGGCCGGATGCTGTGGAATAACAGCAGCTGGTGGAGGCAGGAGCTGGAGCAATAACAAGCAACAATTGCCTTCGAGCCCTGCTTGAGGGCTCTTTCAAGGAGGATGCTATACCAGATGGACCGCTTATCTGAAGCAGCAGGGCTGCTCTCTTATGTTCTCATGACCTGCGTTATAAGCTTAAAGGAAAGATTAGTGAGATAATGTATATGATGCACAGGGTGGTTAGATGCAAAAGAGTCTCCTGCACTTTTAAATAGTGCAGGGTATTTCAACAGATGTAGCTTGTCACGTAGGAAGCACTTTGAACCCGCAGAGCACTCCCAACGGTGGTTATCAGATTGTGCTATCTGTGATAACACAAGTTTTGTTTTGCTCCTTTTTGCACAGGCCTCTGCAATCATATTGAATTAATCTCTATTCCCTTGCTTTTTTTGTGTATTTTTGAGGTTAGCACCGGGATGTTTGGTGGTCTGTGAGAGGAAGTGGAGGCAGCTGGCTGCTGACAAAGGTGGCAGCGAGGGACGGAAATGGCATCTGGAGTGAGACCCAATCTCAGAGGTAAAGACCAGCAAAGAACCTAAGGTGTCACTCATTCTGTGCAGAGCTTCCAGCTGTTGGGATTTTGCCCCAGTGACAGAGGCTTCTGCTGCTACAGGTTGGAGTAACTGGAACACTTTTTGGGAATAATATTGGCAACCTGCCCTCTTCCTGCAAGGCCCCGCTGCCTTTAAGAGCTGAATAGCAGCGAACTTTCTAAAAATACAGCTCTCCCTCCCTCAGAAGATGACACTGGCCTACCTCGCCAGATTGTTGTGAGGTATCGCTGATACCTTGTAATGTGCTTTGAGGATGAGGAAAGTGCTATAAATACTTTGAGGATGAGGAAAGTGTTTCTGCTACATTGTCAGTTATTGGCGATCACTTGCGAAGGTGTACAGCTGTGTTTTTTAGTACATATCAATTTATTACATGCCTTTATGTATAAGTAGAACCTCTGTGGCTGTGGTTTTCTGAGCTTAGCTTACTGATGTTATGGCTATTCCGTGCCTCAAGGGGGCAGGAAGGGGTAAGAAAAACGAGTGATTCTAAGTGAAAAGACGAACATCAACCCATCATATCCATTCAGTTTCTCAGCCAAGGCAAGGCATATATATCCCTCCCTTTGCCATAATAAATCAAGCTGTGTGCTGAATTGAGGTTCTGATCCTTCAGCCCTCAGGCCTTTAATAACAACGACCTCATGTCTGGACTACTGTAAAAGGAGCACACTTGATTTGTCCCCAGCTGGCCAGCCATCATGAAGGCTTGCTGCATCTCTCTTCACACCGCCAGAGATTCCTGAAAGTTTTATTCCTGTTACGGAGCAGGAGGCCCCTGTTTTCATAGGAGAAATGTTGGAGGGTATACAATCCAGTCAGATGGGTGGCATCATATTATTACAGTCGTACCCAGTGGCGGAGCTGCATCCGCCAGCACCGGGATGTGGGTCGCAGCCCAGGGGGTGTGGCACGCCGCCTGTGGGGCGCGTGGCGTGCGTTGGGAGGGTGCGCAGCAAGCGGCGCACGTCCCAGGGGGTGGGGGCAGGGGCGGCCGCGATGTCAACCCCCCCCCCCCGGGATGGACCGCTCCCCCTGCGGGAAGTTGAACTGAATCTGTTCCGGAAGTCTTTTCAACTTCCAAAACGTTCACAAACCAAAGCACAGCTTCTGATTAGCTGCAGGAACCTCCTGCAGCCATTCGGAAGCCGTGGAAGCCCCGCCGGACGTTCGGCTTCCAAAAATAGTTCGCAAACCGGAACATTTCCGGGTTTGAAGCGTTCGGGAGTCAAAATGTTTGAGAACTAAACAGTTCAACTTCCAAGGTACAACTGTATTGATGTTGTTTATTAAACTACAGTTCCTAGGATTCTGAGGGAAAGGGTCATGTTTTTAATGTATGGTGTGCACACATCTCACCTTAGTTTTTTAAATCAGATGGAAGCTGGTTTGAGGGGGAAAGTATCAAACAGAAGTATTTCTCAAGAAACTACAGGACAGAGAGGGAATGTGACTAGCGTCATGTGTTCTCAGCTTCACATACTAGCGGTGGGTTAGCACTGTAGCCAGAGCAAGTGGTAATCTGTACCCAGACTGAGAGGAAGCCTTCTTGAGTGTGAGCCAAGACTCTTAAGAAGAACTGCGGGGATGGGTGGGTTAGTTTTGTTTTTCTGTGTGCCTTCCCCTCAGCTGCAAAACAAGATCATACTGCATTAGCATTTAAGAGATCTGAGGAAAATATGGCAATTATCCATAGGATACAGTTGCTGACTCCCATCTGTTAGGTGGTCTGACTCAAAAACCCTTGCTGCTGAAAGGAAAGTACAGTGGTACCTCGGGTTAAGAACTTAATTCGTTCTGGAGGTCCGTTCTTAACCTGAAACTGTTCTTAACCTGAAGCACCACTTTAGCTAATGGGGGCCTGCTGCTCCTGCCGCACCCCTGCTGCGCGATTTCTGTTCTCATCCTGAAGCAAAGTTCTTAACCTGAGGTACTATTTCTGGGTTAGCGGAGTCTGTAACCTGAAGCGTATGTAACCTGAAGCGTATGTAACCCGAGGTACCACTCTAGAGGTGATTTTTCTTTGAGGCTCCATTAAGATACAATACTACGCACAGCCATGCGAAGCCATAATCTCTTCCCCACAGGAAATGGAGGGAACAAATGGTGGCCAAGAGCTATAGTGCCTTCAGGACAGGACTTTGGGGCAGAGTCCTGGCCCCGAAATGCAGCAGAGTTGGCTTACCACATTTTGAAGTAAGTCCGGTCTAGAATCTAAAATTATCTAACTGCGCTACTGGCCACAAAGAAAATAACTTTTTCTAGCGGTTTCTGAGAGTGCCTCTGGACTGTCGGTATTCTGTTCAAGCACATACTGGAAATTTAAAATTTGCGCAGTGAAAGTGCTCTGTCACCCTAGCATAACATCTCTCGTTCTCTCTCTCTGTTCAATTAATTCTTTATTAAGCTTCACCAATTTTTAACAAATTAACATCAAATGTAATACTTCCCACCGTTCTTCCATTGCGTTTTTGTTCCTACCCATTCCTGCTGCATTATAGGTTAGGAAAGTGATGGGGGAATGCACATAAAAGTGTGATATAAACAAGTGTTTGATGGGAAGACTTGTAAATACTGCCCCGCAGCAAATCAGGATGAGTGCTCATTGCCATAGAACTGCCTTGCAAACGAAACAGACCCAGTCTTCCAAAGGTTGTAGTCTGGACTCCATGTAAGCTTTGTGCAAACAAATCAGGACAAATGCTTCATCTAAACAGGTTGTCTTGAGGAGCCCTGAAGTTCAGTGGCAGGGCTGGCAGAGACACTCAGGTGCCTTGCCCCAGTCTCTCAAGCATCAAATCATCCTCTCCATGGGACTGTGGGTTTGCAAGGCTGAATTTCTAAATAAGAGGTGAATCCAACTGCCATGGAAGCCTCCAGTCTCTAACTCTGGGTGTGTGTGTATGTGCGGGACCGGATGTGCTTAGGATTGACAAGGTGTAACTCAGAGATTTGTGTTGTACGTCTGCCTTTCCCAGTGTGGTTTGAGACAAGCACCCATGACTTCTTCCTCCCGTTGCTCCCCACCCGCTACAGCAAGCAGGACTCTGGTTATGCCGCTAGGCAAGAGGCCACACAAGAAGACTAGGGGAGGAATAATGGGCAGCTGCAGGGCAGGAGAAGCTGTGGCTATCTTGTCTCCCATTGCAATGGTGAATTTAAAAGCACAGCACATAACTCTGAGCTGCAGCCTGGCAACCGTAGTTGTGGTTACTCGGTGGTGAGAGAATCACTTGGCGACATGTTCAAGAAAATATTCTTCTGGGTGGGGAACGTTCTAGGTTTCTGGGCAAAATCCTTCCAGTGCAGGAATGGCTAACCCAGTGTATCTCAAACTTGGGTCCCAGTTGTTGTAGGACCACAGCTCCCATCATCCCTGACCACTGGTCCTGCTAGCTAGATCTGATGCCAGTGGCAGTCAACATCAGCTAGAGACCCAAGTTTGAGAAATAATAATAATAATTTATGATAATTTATTATTTATACCCCGCCCATCTGGCTGGGCTTCCCCAGCCACTCTGGGCGGCTTAAAAAATATATATATTAAAATACTGTGATATATCAAACATTAAAAGCTTCCCTAAACAGGGCTGCCTTCAGATGTCTTCTAAAAGTCTGGTAGTTGTTGTTCTCTTTGACATCTGGTGGGAGGGCATTCCACAGGGAGGGCGCCACTACCGAGAAGGCCCTCTGCCTGCTTCCCTGTAACTTGGCTTCTCGCAGTGAGGGAACCGCCAGAAGGCCCTCGGTGCTGGACCTCAGTGTCCGGGTAGAACGATGGGGATGGAGACGCTCCTTCAGATATATAAACACTGGAACCTGTGGGCCTCCAGATATTTGTTGAACTATAACTCCAAGCAGCCGCAGGGAGCATGGCCAATGATCAGAACTGCATGATGGGAATTGTAATCCTTCAATATCTGGAAGGCCACAGGTCCTCCACACCTGCTCCAGTGGCTCCTCTGTTCACCCACACCCCTTGGTGGTTTCCCACCAAGAATGCAGCCAGGGGCATTGCTACTTAGAGGGCTCGGTACATAGGCCCATGACAGACTTGCAGAAAATTTGCATATGCTGATTTATATGTAGAGATGCAAATTTGGATCTCTGGGGAAGCTAAGATGGTAGGTGGCTGGGTTCTCAGTGGCACTGTGCTTTTTGTTTTGTTTTTAAGTGTTATGTGTGGAAAGATCTGGGGCACAGTGTAAAAGACCTGGGGCTGTCTCCTGAATGCACCTGTAGCTTGTTTCCATACCTTGTAATCCGCCTTCACCACTGGTCTCCGGAACACTGGAACAGCAGAATGGAATGTAAGTTCAGACTGACATCACTATGGCATCTCTTCCAAAACTTACCTAGCTCAGTGAGTCTTTCAGCTGCCCATGGATCCTGGGCAGTCCTCCATCTGTACCAGCTGAGGGCACTGCTTACAGAAACCAAGCACTGAAAGCAGACTTCAGGCTAAGGAGAGCCTAGATGCTTTCGCACCTGAAGCAAAACTTTAAAATGATAGCTATTCCCTCCTGATTTCTTTTCTTAATGACAGGGAGACAGGTTGGAGGTAGAAAAGCACCCCTCCCTGAGACCTACTCCGGCAAAGTCTTATGCCTCATCCAGCGACTCTGCCCTGGTACAGCAACAGGTGTGTGGTACGAGCCCACAGACTACGATCCCCTTCCAGCAGAATAGTTAATAATTTTTTTTTTTAATATGATTTTTATTAAGGTTTCAGTAAAAAGTTAAACAGAAAAACATAAAAAAGAAATACACAAATACACAGTACATAATCCAAAAAAGAAAAGAAAAACACAGAGAACAAAAAACAAAAAAAGAAACAGAACAATTAAAAACAATATCACCTTTTCATTTCTGTTTTTAAATTTACTTATTTTCTGGACCTCCTCATACCTCCCTCTTTTGTATTCCGGTCCAAATTGTTTGTCCAGCAATTTCTTTTCCACTTTTTTAATCCCAATCTTTAATCTTAATGTAATATAGCATTAAAATTTTACCTCTTAAGTACCAAATTTCCATTTCCTTAAACTTCTTTAATCCTAATCTTTAATCTTAGTCTATCTATAACTTTAAATCCTGTACAGCTGGAAACCACTTATTTTCAATCCAACATCACTCTAACATTCTTTAATTTTGCAGTGTTTCTGTAGATAATCTTTGAATTTCTTCCAATCTTCCTCCACCGACTCTTCTCCCTGGTCACGGATTCTGCCGGTCATTTCCGCCAGTTCCATATAGTCCATCAGTTTCATCTGCCATTCCTCCAGCGTGGGAAGTTCTTGTGTCTTCTGAGAATAGTTAATAATTTTTATTGGACTGTCGGTTGCTGCCTTCTGCTGAGCCAGGCTGTTGGTGCATCAAGCTCAGCTTGGCTTTTCCGAATTTCAGACAGAGAGCCTTTCCCGGCTCTGCATGGTGCGGATTGAACCTGGAACCTTCTGTGTGCAGAGCAGATGCTGTTCTGCTGAGGCATACCCTTTCCCGACCAGAGGATGACACCTCTTGCCCCCCAGACCCTATCAGAAGGCTTGTTTCTGTATGATTGTTGTTGCAGACCTCTGTCTGTTTCAAGAGACAATGGAGTGCACCTCGGGGGTGAAGTCAAACCACTGTATTAGCAGCACTGAAATGACCTCCCTTTGGCACAAGCCTGAGCAGTGTATATGGAGTAATAATAATTTATTATTTATACCCTGCCCATCTGGCTGGGTTTCCTCAGCCACTCTGGGCGGCTCCCAACAGAATATTAAAAACACAATAAAACACCAGACATTAAAAGCTTCCCTAAACAGGGCTGCCTTCAGATGTCTTCTAAAAGTCAGATAGTTGTTTATTTCCTTGACATCTGGTGGGAGGGCGTTCCACAGGGCGGGTGCCACCACCGAGAAGACCTTCTGCCTGGTTTCTTGTAACCTCACTTCTCACAGTGAGGGAACCGCTGGAAGGCCTTTGGAGCTGGACCTCAGTGCCTGGTCTGAACGATGGGGGTGGAGATGCTCCTTCAGGTATAATGGGAAGAGGCCGTTTGGGGCTTAAAGGTCAGCACCAATGCTTTGAATTGTGCTCAGAAACGTACTGGGAGCCAATGTAGGTCTTTCAGGACCGGTGCTATATGGCTGCCCAGACAGCAAGACCTCCCTCTTGGCCTCACTGATGTGGCCCAAAGGAAAGCAGAGCAATATGTTAAGCACCGTCTGGACTGCAGGAGTTGCTGGAAGGAGGTGTGCAAGGGACTCCACTCCATATTTGTGTAGGGTTTACTCCTTAGTCTTTTCTTCTCCCAAAGATATTCTGCAAAGCAGTGGAGGTTTAGGATCAGAGTTGTCCTTCTAGATGGGCTACCTTCCTAGGCTGAAGAGCCCCATCTGCCCCTGACTTCTTTCTACGGCATGTGCAGAAACAATCTTCTTGACCCTGGGACCCACTGTTGGTCTTGTCTGCTCATTTGAAGCCTGTCTTCGCATGCAGGGGAAGTCCCTAACTTACCAAGCATTTGAGACCCAGTTGGTTACACTCCCCTGGTTTAGCCGGCTAGTTGAAGCCATTCCTTGGGTGTGGCTGCTGTCTCATGCTGACAGCTTCTAGGAGCCACAGGTGAGAGTTGAGTGCAGGGTGGGGACCAAAGGTGGACAAACTACCCCAGAAGGAACACAATGTGTCCCTCACCAGAGGTACTACCCTGTCCCTAACACCCCAGTATGATTACAATCCTGGTCAAAATAGGCACACCCTAATTTCATTTGCTTCTTGAAATTTTGCTGGGGTTTATACAAATCTATGGTGCAACCACATTTGGAATACAGTTCTGGTCACCCCCCCCCCACCTCAAAAAAGGCTCCTGTAGAGTTGGGTGAATAAGAGGTGACATGATAGAAGTTTATAGAATTATGCAGCACATAGAGAAAGTGGACAGAGATTAGTTTTTTCTCTCTCTCTCATAACATTAGAACTCTTGGAAGAGTCAGGAACTTGCTTCCAAGAGGAGGCAGTGATGGCCACCAACTTGGATGGCTTTAAAAGAGGATTTGATGCATTCATGGTGGAGAGGGCTCTCAGTTAGTACTAGCAGTGATGGCTGTGCTCTGCCTCCACAGCCAGAGGCCATCGGCTAAAGGTAAAGGGACCCCTGATCATTAGGTCCAGTCGTTGCCAACTCTGGGGTTGCGGCGCTCATCTCCCTTTATTGGCCGAGGGAGCCGGCGTACAGCTTCCGGGTCATGTGGCCAGCATGACTAAGCCGCTTCTGGCGAACCAGAGCAGCGCACGGAAATGCCGTTTACCTTCCCGCCGGAGTGGTACCTATTTATCTACTTGCACTTTGACGTGCTTTCGAACTGCTAGGTTGGCAGGAGCAGGGACCGAGCAACGGGAGCTCAGCCCATCACGGGGATTCGAACCACCGACTGTCCTAGGCTCTGTGGTTTAACCCACAGCACCACCTTTTTTTGCTACTGACTACCAATTTCAAGAAAACACAGGAGGGAAGAGGGCTCTTGTGCTTGGTTGGCCAGTATGAGAGCAGGATGCTGGACTAGGTGGCCTTTGGCAAGGCTCTTTTCATGGTCTTACGTTGGCGAGGTCACCTGTTAAAGCCCCAAGTCTGCCTTTCATCTCCTGGTGCTGGTTTCTCCTTGCTAGGATGATAGCATACACTTATGAAAAATGATGCGTCAATGTTGGATGGGTGTGTCTGCAGACATGGACGGCGATGACAAACTGCATGCCTGTTGGCCTCTTGAATGACTTCACATGGCTCTTTGTTTATCTAGGTGCAGCTGCCAGAAAGAAAAAACAAAACAAAAAAGCATTGCCATAATTACACCTTTTGGAAAGCCAGAGCTCCAAACACCTGCCAATCCTGTCCCGCCTGCTTTGGGTGCACCCAGTTCTGCCTGAGATCCTTGGAGGATGTTTCACACAGCCGGGGCTGAGAAGTAGCTGCGTTGTATTTTGGTTGTGCTACGCCCTTGCCTGGTGTCAGAATCAGATAGAGATGGGGGGACCGAAAGCAGTGGCTCTGAAATGTGACGCTCTGCTCAGGAAGTGCAACTGACAGAGGGAGAGAGAGAGAGAGAGAAACAGGCCAATGTCTGAGAGAGGTTGGTGCTTTATCTGCGCATGAGGCATATGTAAGTTTTCTGGCAAGAGAAGACACTGAGCTGGGAGCTGTACCATGGGCTGAGATCCTCTGCCTGCCCCGTCAAGAGGTTTTGTGTTGTTGTTTTTTACGCCCATCATGAATGTGCAAAGGCAGTTGACATCTGCAGCCATCCGGACGGAGGCACAGAGATATGAGGGCGTTAAAGTGCAGCTCAACAAACTTTTCCGGCTGGTGGAGCTGGTCGGGGACCCACATCTGAAGAGCAGCATCAAGACTTCCCTGAGCATCGTGCGAGGTATGGGGCTGGGCCTTTCAAAGGGAGCGATGGAGGGACTGTCTGGGCAGGCTAGAAGCATTTTTCTCTCAGACCACTCATTTAAAAACACTTTCTGTTGGAGTGAACTCTTCTCCCCCTCCCTCCGCACTTCTCCTGGGGCCCATTAATGGGTCAATCTTTTAAATTGCTTTAACTCTCTCAATTTGCATATACCACAAAGCCTCAAAGTCTCTGAAAGTCTTGAAGGAAGGGAGTGGTAACCCAAAAGAGTCAAACTGACTCTTGAAATGAAAAGGCTCTAAAATATCCAGATAGAAATGTCTTGTAGGTAAAGTTGCCAAGTGCTGTTGTTTACTGCCTCCTGCTCCTCTGCCTTTAAGAGCAGCATACATGACCAACATCAGCAGGTGACAGTGCTTATCTATTCATGACACAAAGCTTCACCAAGCTGATGCTAAAGGCACAAGAGCTGGCCAGGTTGTTACCTGGTTACCTTGCCAGGTGTACCTTTCCATCATCACAAACTAGTCTGGGTTAGGGGGGCAAGCTTCTAATCTGACTGAACTTTTAGTTCAGGATCGTGGCATCATTTTCAGCCTGAGAATTAGCTTCCCTGATGGGCCATCTTCTGGGGGAATTCCAGCTGCACAATAGCCGGACGTTTCTGTGCCCATAGACACATCTATTCAAGAAGCATCCTCACAGCTCAAGAAGACAATCTGGCAAGGCACAGAGATGGGCTGGTGAAGGGGGTGGCCTGCGGATATAGGGGTGGGGGGTTGCCTTTGGGGATTGTCAAAGGCTGTACAGCAAGGCTTGGAAGGTCACTTTCAGACCACAGACTGGAAATTCCCTAACCCCACTTGAGTTGACTAATCATACGGGTGAATTTAATACATATTTATAATGAGGCCTCTTCCTAGAATGTCTGCTTCTTCTTTTTCACAGTGGCTTCCATCACAAAAAAAATGGGGAGGGGGCACACGAGAGGTACAATATATCCAAAAGCTAAGCATGAGCACTATTAAACCTCACTGAAATCAATAGGGCTCAAGCATGCGAAACGTCATCAGGATCATGCTGCAAATCTGCACCCGTATGAAAAGCATGCAGGCAGTATTGTACCTAATTGATGAGTAACAAGTACATCTACTCAATGGATCAGCAACCTGCCAATGAGTGCCACAGCACTGGGCTAACTGTTAAGCACAGGTGTTTAATTTGTTAATGCATTTGAAAGCGTCAATTTAAAGGAAATTAGTCTGCTCGTGTTTAAATTTTTGACTGCCTTGCGCTGGTCACTTTTCCAGCTTTGTTACACCAGTGCTGCTGTGATGCTACATTTGCACAGCAGCAGCCTGACAAATGTTTAGGATAAGACTGGAGCAGAAATTATATACGTAATGGCCACCTGCAGTCAGGGGCCTCCATCAGCTATTAGGATTATATGCTCACAAGGGACTAGGTTTGCTATGGCTACGGCTCCAAAGTGCTTCAATTGGGGGGCTTTTCTACTAAAATAAAACAAGACAACTGAACAACAATTAATAAACCATGCTTAAAATATATAAAAGCATTATTTTTTAAAGAAGTGTGTTTTAAGCATAGTTTATTAACTCTTGTCCAGAGGAAGTCCTTTTTGGGCCAAAATGCGCTGGGCATTAATAAAAAGCCTCACTCCCTTCAGCATCTTTTGAGAATGGTTCCCTTTTTTTCTTTTTGTTGTTTCCGAATTTCATTTAGTAGGGTCAGTCTGCTTTATGGTTCCTGTTGTTTCGTCAGTGTGGCTTGCTATAGCTGTCAGTCTTCAGCGTTCGACTGAAGGATATTTAGAAGCTAAGAGAGCTGAGTGAGGAATGGACACGGCCGTCCTACCCATAGGCACTAGGGGCGCAGGGCACCCGGGTGCCGGGCTCTCAGGGGCGCCAGGACAAGAGTCCAGGACCCGAGAGTTGAGTCCGGGGAAGAGCCTGCCCGCCCGTTGGTTGGAGTGCCACAGCTGGCTCTTCTGCTGCCGCGAGTTCGGGGGCAACTGAGCCAGCGAGACGCTGAAGCGGCCAGGCGGATCTTTGCACCCCGGCACCGCATATGCTTAAGACAGCCCTGAAATGGATGTGTTCCGTCTCTAGCGCATGTGTGTGTCAATGCACACACACATGAATGTGTAAGACTCCGTTGCAAACACTGGCATTTTGCATTTTGCGCTGAGGTGTTGTCTGCATGGTTGATATGACAATATTATTTTATTTATTAAAACGTTTTTATAGTGCCTTTCACACCAGGTCTTGCAAGGTATATAATAACTTTAAAAAATGTCTAACTTAATATATAAAAAAATGCATTAGGAACATAGGAAACTGCCTTATGCTGAATCAGCCTATTGGTCTATCTAACCTGGCATTGTTTGCCCTGACTGGCAGCAGCTGTCCAGGATTTTCAGGCAAGGGACTCTCCCAGCTGTACTCGGAGATGCTAGTGAATGAATCGGGGGCTTTCTGCTGGGGCTCTTCCCTTTACAATACAAGTGAAATGCCGATAATAAACCTTAGCAATAAGATTGTAAGGCAGTGTTTTGCTTTTCCAGCATATCTATATCAAATCACCTTCTTGGCTTTAAATGGAATGGAGGAAAAGTGGCAGCCCAGTCGTAGGGTGTACTGCAGGGGCGGGCAGATGTTGGGCTTGCCAGACCTACATTTTTAAAATTAGAATTCCAAGATGAACTCAAGAGAGGCAGGTGCAAACAACGTAGAGCAGGTGTGGGCAGACTTTGGCCCTCCCTTGCTGAGCTACATCTCCCAGCAGCCTCAGCAAGCCCGTGCTTGATGTTATAACTAAAAGAACAGGGTGCCTCGGAGCACATTCTGAGCCTGGAAAGGTATTTTCAGTGCCACAGCTGAACAGAGCTCGCCATCTTTTCTCAAGAAGTGAAGCTGCCCCGAGCTACATCAGCAAGCATGGAAGTTCCCACCTGGCCAGCTTTCTTTAACTCGGCAGCCTGATTTGTCGCTTGTCGATCTACTGCAAACCATGCAGAAATCTACCAGTAGACTCCATCTACCTTCGGCTCAAGCCCCTTCAACAGCATTGCAAAAGTTCTACAGAAAACCCCACAAATTCCATATTTAGCTTCCCACATAAACATCCGATTCCCAGGCATGTTTTTGCAGCAACTTAGAGGCAGGTAAGATTATCACACACGTGACAATAAGCAGGCAATATTCCATACTGGAAAGGCAAGGTTGTACGAAGCCACAGTTTCCCCCAGTGCTGATAATGTATCTGAGCTACATGTATTGGAAGAAACTGCTTCATGCAGTCTAAGCTTTCTGGATAGTAGATCTCATGCAAGGAGGTATGTGGTTATGCATGTAGGTTTTGCAATTTCCTGCACATTTTCTCCTGACTGCGGAAATTCAAAGCAGAAACACACAGAGTCACATTCAGAAGGCTGGGTAGGAGAATGTGATGAAGATTTTTTTTTTTAGCCTCCTCCCATTTACTGATATCCTGTCTTTACACCCATGTGAACCATGTAGTTTCAGGCAAGGGACTGACACCTTATGGGGAAAGTTGTCTCTTGACCATTTGCCATGCTGACTGGGGCTGATGGAGCACAAAAGTATCTGGGGGAATTAGGTTACCCATCTCTGTTCTAGGCACTGTGGTTGGGAGGGAGAGAAAGAGAAAGAGACACAGGGGATGTGAATGAACAGCAGTAATCAAATTTGCTGAAACGATATTTTGATGAGAGGTTTAGTGCCTTGCACACAAAAAGCAGGTAGGCGGCTGGCCCAAAACTAGTTGCCGCTGTTACCAGCACTGTTACCACTGTGAGAATAGGATGCTAGACAGGATGGACCATTGGCCTGATCCAGTAGGCTCTTAGGTTCTTATGAACTACATGAACTGAGGTCCTGCAAGAAACTCTACTTTGGTCTAGCAGCTCACCTCTTGCCAAACTTCTTTAGACTATATGGACTATATGGAATTGGCGGAAATGACTGGGAGAATCCGAGACCAGGGAGAATAGTCGATGGAGGAAGACTGGAAAAAGATTATTTACAGAAATATTGTAAAATTAATGAATGCTAGAATGTTGTTGGATAGAAACTAAGTGGTCTTTAGCTGAAAGGTTACAAGGGAATATGAAAAAAGGGTTTATTATGTAATATGTAAAAATCTAAAATTACAATATTTTTATGACTAATGATTAGGATACATAAAGAGGGGAGGGATTTGCTGAACGAAATAACTGAACTGGAATACAAAAAAGGAAAGTGTGAGGAGGTCCTGGAAATAAGCAAATGAAGGTCAAGTATTGGAAGGAATGAATTGTTTTTAAATATTTTTACTTTGTGTTTTTTCTTTTTTTGTGTGTTTTGTAAAATCTTGAAAATCTTAATAAATATCTTATAAAAAAAACAAGCAAACTTCTTTAGTTTCTTTGATGAGCTGAGAACATTGTTTAGGGAGAAGAAACGAAGGGAGGGAGGCGCATGTGTGATAGCTCATGAGGGGAAATGGAAGGGGATAGGTGGTGAAATTCCAAGATGGAAGTGATGCTGGGTAGTTTATCTCACAAGATGTAACAGTAGCCAGAATGGCAATTGTAATTCCAAACGGCCATTGTATTTCTGCACTTGGTATTTATAGGGTTTCAGCAATAAAGCATGCCAGATTCAGATGGGAGGAGGGAGCAAGATTCTTAGCAAGGTTTGCTTTATGCTACCTGCAGAAATTAAACTTCTAACAAAGCACTGTATCTGAAGAGCCTTTGTTGCGCCTTGTCTTTCTTTAATCCCTCATAGTAATACCCAGGTTCAACAATTGTCCCCTATTTTTGAAGCAAAGGGATGGTGGTGGCTTTGGCATCTGCATCTGCATCTTTATCGTGGTTACAATAATAGTCACTTTGTGTAGCAGTGGTGATCTGGTCATATACATAAAGGTAAAGGTAAAGGTACCCCTGCCCATACGGGCCAGTCTTGACAGACTCTAGGGTTGTGCGCTCATCTCACTCTATAGGCCGGGAGCCAGCGCTGTCCGAAGACACTTCTGGGTCACGTGGCCAGCGTGACAAGCTGCATCTGGCAAGCCAGCGCAGCACACGGAAACGCCGTTTACCTTCCCGCTAGTAAGCGGTCCGTATTTATCTACTTGCACCCGGGGGTGCTTTCGAACTGCTAGGTTGGCAGGCGCTGGGACCGAGCGACGGGAGCGCACCCCGCCGCGGGGATTCGAACCGCCAACCTTTCGATCGGCAAGCCCTAGGTGCTGAGGCTTTTACCCACAGTCTTTTACCCGCTTTTACCCGCGTCCCTGGTCATATACATAAATGCTCCCAAACAGGCTCTATTCTGCTCTGGTGCATCATTCTTGGGCCCTTGGTGGATCAATATTTGTGTTTAAGAATCTGCAATGTGATAAAGATATATTATTTTGCTTATTATTTTTTTAAAAATCCAGGGCACCATCTTGTATTGAAGCACATTACAACGAAATTAATAAACAGCTGTAATAGACAAGAAGCTGTAAAAATAATGAAACACAGGTCTGCAATTGGGGTGTGTGTGTGTGTGTGTGTGTGTGTGTGTGTGTGTGTAATATTGATGCCCCAAATGCCTTCTGAATGAAAACAGTATTTCCTTGCTGTTGGAAGACTAGCAGTGAGGGGATAGAATGTACTTACCACACCCCAACATTGCGGAGGGAGCTCCAAAACTTTGGTGCCACTGTAAAGGAGGCCCTGTACTATATAGAATCCTTCCTCTCCAAAGTGTAAAAGTTGTCCCTGATTCCCCCTTAAGTGTGTGTAGCAGGGTGTCTCATGTGAATTATGGAGCGTCCATAGACAACTCTGTGCCCCTTTAATATACACACAAGGAAATACCGGCTTAGCAGCAGTTCCTAAAAGTGACGTTCTGAGTAAACTGAGCTGACTCACACAAGGGAAGTTCACCATGTGGGTATCTCAGAAACAGGGAAAGTCTCTGCTGGGCCTTCTGGGCCTGTTCACGTGCAAGCAACATTTATGTGAATGGGTAACCTTGTGAGCCAGGATGGTGTAGTGGTTAGATTCCAACCACAGAGTGTCTTTAAGGGTGTTGGACAAGGACAGAGGAGACTTGGTTTCACATGCTCTCTCAGCCATGAAGCCAGAGATGGAGGAAAAATGGACTCAGAATAAATAAGCCCTATGGAATTCAGTGGGGCTTACCCCTAGGCAAGTGGGTTTAGGATGGCCACCTTAACGTAATAAATAAATCAAACAGCACATGTAGATTGGCAGTACAGTCATACCTTGGGTTACAGACGCTTCAGGTTGCGTTTTTTTGGGTTGTGGACCGCCGAAACCCGGAAGTACCAGAACGGGTTACTTCCGGGTTTCGTGCCGCTGCGGGTTGCGGACTCTGCGGGTTGCAAGTGTGCGCCCTGCACGGATCGTGTTCGCAACCTGAGCGTCCACTGTAAAATGCAGCTGCCTCAGGAATCAGCCTGTCTGGGCTGGGTGGCAGCCCCAGTGTGTTGACTTGTGCTTTGTTTTGTAAGGTCTGGTCTTAAGAGCACAGCATAGGGTGGCCATTCATCCAGATTTTCCCAGACATGTCCTCTTTTTCAAAGGTAAAATCACCATTCAGGGCGGATTTTTAAATTTTTCCAAAATGCCCTGGGTTTTATTTTTTATTGTTTGTACACCATTCATACCAGGGCCGCTCTCGGCCTCGTGGTGGTGAGGCCTTGTGTTATTTCTGGTGGTCGCCAGGCCTGGTTCGGCCTTTCCGGGGCTGCTCAGCCTCGCATCGCCTGGAGACGCAGCGTCTCGTGAGCAGGAGGCCGAAGACAGCAAAGGTAATGCCCACCTAGAAAGGTGTCCTCTTTTTTGCTCTTCGGAATATGGCAACCCTAGCATAAAGCTCAGCCTCTGCTGGCAAGGGGCATAATGTATGTCTACTTGTTAATTCATTAATTGTAGAAAATGATTTCGTTTCCTCAACACACATGTGCAACATCCCACCACGGAGTGTTTTGGGGTGCTTCCTGTACCAGCAGAGATAGAATCATAGAATCATAGAGTTGGAAGAGACCACAAGGGCCATCGAGTCCAACCCCCTGCCAAGCAGGAAGCACCATCAGAGCACTCCTGACATATGGTTGTCAAGCCTCTGCTTAAAGACCTTCAAAGAAGGAGACTCCACCACACTCCTTGGCAGCAAATTCCACCGTCGAACAGCTCTTACTGTCAGGAAGTTCTTCCTAATGTTTAGGTGGAATCTTCTTTCTTGTAGTTTGGATCCATTGCTCCGTGTCCGCTTCTCTGGAGCAGCAGAAAACAACCTTTCTCCCTCCTCTATGTGACATCCTTTTATATATTTGAACATGGCTATCATATCACCCCTTAACCTCCTCTTCTCCAGGCTATGTGAAAAATCTGTCAGGGCGAGGGGGAATTTGATGGGAGGACAAATAATTTAGATAGAGATAGGAGAAGGTGGATGATTTCAAACCCATGATAAGCAAACCCATTATAATTCAGCCTTGTAATTTCCTCCTGATCGCAAGGCCTGCGGGTGACTTGCCTCATGAGGGCAGCACTAGGCTGTGAGGGAACAGGGAAGGCGTGAATCAGCCCAAGGCCTAAGCAGACTTATTGCACAGCAGCCGTTGTCTAAAAGGACAAGGGAGAATTAAAAGGTGTTTAATGCACACATTAGCAGTTTAAAACTCAGCAAGGCCATTCCCCCTGCACCCGTGTGTTTCAAGTCATATTTGCATACACACCAGAAAGGGGGCAGAAATGTCTTCACCTAATGCACATTTCCTGTCTGGTCCTCCTCCCACATCTGTAACACCCCTGAACTCCTTTTCACAAAGCTGTTATCTGAGCATGCGCAGCAGCTGTCTCAAACATACACACCTGAGCTTATATTGCAAAGGGAATGTGGATTGCACATTTTCAAATCGGGTGGAAGCTGGTTTGAGGGGCAATGCCTCAAACAGCAGCGTTTCTCAAGAAGTTGCAGGATTGATAGGGATGATGGCTCGCATCATTGTGCACAGCTTCAAACACCAGTGGTAAGACAGCACGGGAGCCAGAGCAAACTGTAATGTGTGCACAGCCTTGGAAAACTGTTGGTGGGGACTGCTTTCATGCTGACAGGCCTAGGAAAGCAAAGGCTAGACTTTTCAACGGCCTCTGGACTCACACACACTTTCTGATGTTGCTGCCAACATCATGTGCAAGTTGAGAATTGCACCCAGCAGATGCTACAACAGCGCAGGCTCCCCAGCCCTGGTATGAAACTTCTGGGATAGCTCAGTTGGTACAGCAGGAGACTCTTAATCTCAGGGTTGTGAGTTTGAGCCTCACTTTGGGCAAAAGAGTCCTGCATTGTAAGGGGTTGGAATGGATGACCCTCAGGGTCCCTTCTAACTCTACAGTTCTATGATTCTATGAGGCGCCATCCAACCGTCTTAGAGACTCCACATTTCGGTAGGGTTTACTCCTCAGCCTTTTCTTCTCCCAAATATGTCCTTCAAGGCAAGAGGTATGGATTGTTCCTTGGGATTTTCTCCCGAAGCTTTTCTCAAGAGTGAGTATGGCCGCAAGGCAGTGGGCGTTTAAGATCAGCGCTCATTTCCCCTAGATGGACTACCTTCCCAGGATGACGAGCCCCTTCTGCTCTCTTTGACAATACTTGAGATGAAGAAATCATACCATCCACTTGGTTTCAGTAGGGGGTCCTCAGAACGGAACGGGGGAGGCAAAAGCAGGATACCCTAGTGTGCGTGCCCATCCCTTGCAATGTTTGTGCGCACTAGAGCCTGAAACAGCAAGTGAAAAGCGCTTGCCTCTCTTGTCACTTCCCATCTTGGTGGGGACTCGGAGACATCGGCTGATCCTCAGCAGCTTGAAATGGATCTATTGAGCAGTAGCAGCAGGCAGCTGGCTGCCTAAAAGGCACGCCCCTTCCTAAAGGGAGCAGCGGGGGGAACCCCCTTTCCTTGATATCCAGTCCGTTGGGGTTAGCTTCACAATGGGGATGAACAGCCCTGACAGCAGAGAGCTCCCTCCTGCTGTTGGCAGCAGCAAGGCGCTCTTCTATGTTCTCCCCAGGCAAGTGTATAGTATAGTTTCTCCCAGCAGATGGATGCTAATATACCCAGAGACACGTGGCAACGTAAATCCATAGATGGGAAGACCACCTTAGATCTGCAGAACTGGTGCTTTTGCTAGTGCTACACAAGGTCTGTTCTGTACTTGTATGGAACCGATCTTTCAGTGTGGCGACACCCTGGAACTCCCTGCTTATTGATATGAGGCAGACACCTTCACAGTATATTGTTTCTGGCACCCTGGGCTCTCTTGGGAGGAAGCGTGGGATAGTAATTTCATAAAGAAATGCATGTTTTTGTTTAGGCAATCCTACTGTAATATGTACAACTGACCTGCATTTTAATAGGTAATTTTTTTCTTCTTTTTGAACATGTAAATTTTTAACTACTGGTTTTATTCGTATTTGAATTGTTATTTTTTAATGTCAACTTGTTTTTAATTTCTGACTTTTATAGATAATTGTAACGTGTGTTTTATGTAAAGTGTTCAGACGTTTTGACAATGAAGTGGTATGCAGATTTTACTGAGTAAGATAAATATTCACAAAATATTTGCCACTGTGTGATGGCCTGTTGCGTAGTATATGGAAGATGGAAATGGATCCTATGCAAAAAGAAAAAACGTGAATGAGCGCAGGTATCTAGTAAACAAAGAATATATTTTTAAAGGAACCTGGAAATCATATTCAGAAACATTTTCAAAGATTTAACTTAGACCACATTCATACCATCTATTTGATGCCCTATGATGCCATGGCTTTCCCCCCAAAATTATGGGAGCTGCAGTTTGGTGCAGGTGGTAAGGTAAAGGGACCCCGGACCGTTAGGTCCAGTCAAGAACAACTCTGGGGTTGCGTCACTCATCTCGTTTTACTGGCCGAGGGAGCCAATGTACAGCTTCCAGGTCATGTGGTCAGCATGACTAAGCCGCTTCTGGTGAACCAGAGCAGCGCACGGAAACGCCGTTTACCTTCCCGCCAGAGCGGTGCCTATTTATCTACTTGCACTTCGTGCTTTTGAACTGCTAGGTTGGCAGGAGCTGGGACCGAGCAACAGGAGCTCACCCTGTCGTGGGGATTCGAACCGCCGACCTTCTGATCAGCAAGTCCTAGGCTCTGTGGTTTAGACACATATTCCCCTCGGGGAGCTACAATTCTCAGAGTTCTCTGGGAAGAGGGATTGATTGTTAAACTACTCTGAAAATTGTAGCTCTTTGAGGGAAAAGGGTCTCGTGACAGCACCCAGCGCACGACAATTTAAAGTGGTATGATGTGAATGTGACCTTAAAAAAAATCATACCCTCCAATATTTCGCCGATGAAAATAGGGATGTCTTATTCGTTGTTGTTGTTGTTGTTGTTGTTGTATTTCTATCCTGCCCATCTGACTGGGCTGTGATAGCCACTCTGGGCAGCTTCCAACATATATAAAAACATAGTAAAACATAAAAACTTCCCCATACAGATATCTTCAGATATCTTCTAAAGGTTGTATAGTTACTTATAACCTTGGCTCGGGGATTGCTTAACTCCATACCCTCCAATGAAAATAGGAACGTCCTACCATACCCTCCAACTTTTCTCTGATGAAAATAGGGATGTCGTAAGGAAAAGCAGAACATTCCCGGATCAAATCAGAAACTGGGACAGCTCCTGTAAATCCGGGATTGTCCCTGAAAATAGGGACACTTGGAAGGTCTGAAATATTAAAACTGCTCCATTGTATTAATTCAAGAAAACAGTTGCATTGCTCGTGGCTCATCTGGTCATTATTAACACGGCTGAATTTGGCTTTGGCTAGCAGCTACTCATAGAGTTGCATATACAAGAACTGGTCTACCCCTGAGTTAGCTTGCTGTGTTGGTATGAACGTGCTTTGCTGAGAGCACACAAGTATAGGCTGGAAGTCAGCAGGGATTTTCTGCGTAGGTGAAAGCACCCGTGAAAACCACTGGCTTCTTTCTGGGTTCTGCAAGTAGGGTTGCCAGCTGACCAGAAGGAAAACTGGAATGGCCTGCTGTTGTGTCTTTAATAGCTCTGGATATACAGGATTAGCAAGTGATAATATTTATTTACTTCCATGCCTGTGCAAAGCTTCCCCTGCTGATTCCTGCCTGAGCTACAGAGGTTCAAAAAGTGGGCAACCCTATCTGCCAGATAGGCAGATTATAGGCTATGCTGGAGTTGATATGAGACCTACAATGACTCCCCTAACATGTGTGTGTATGTTTGTTTTTTGTTTTTTACATCCCTACTGCAGAAATGTGAATTTGACATTTTTCCAGTACTTTTCAGTCTTGGAGGTTGGAGAGGCTGCATGTAGATTCTTACATTATTTCTAAAAAACAATTCTATACCTGCTGTTCAATTCAGTATTTGAACGCCGTTAGTTTGATGTTGAGCATGTGCAGTTGTAATGTGTTTAATATGAAATTCATTGGTGCTATAACGTTTTCTAGGCTGGTGACAGTCACAAGATGCAAAGCCTATCATTTGTTTGATTTAGCTATTTTTAATGTAGACGTTCGTGCACTACAGTAAAACGAGTTCTGCTTTTTATTTTATTTTAAGCCCACCTCAAACTGTACAGGAACTTTTACTTTGTTAATTATACTAATGGAACTTGATATTTGACTTTGCTTAAAAGCAACTGATGCAGTCTTTTAAAAAAGACAAGGGTTGTGCAAATATGTGTACACTGTTAAATCAAAATTCAGAAGTGTTAATTGGAATATTTCAACTTTATTTGATTCAAGAAGGGATATTGGCCCTCCTGTCAGAGCTGCCCTTTCTGTGCGCGAGAGAGAGAGTGTGTGTGTGTGGAGGGAACACAATATCCATTTCCATTCGTGTGTTTTTTAAAAGAATAATACTGAGATCTTGCACAAATGTTATTTTTCCAGACTAAGGTTCGCACAAGAGTGATAAAGAAGCCTTGTACAAAGTGCCTCTATTAAAAACCGAAACAAAATAAAGCCTCGTGCATGTGCCACAATTGATTGCCCAGTTAGTCTGCCAAATGCACGGTGTGGAGATTTGGAGCTACAGCTCCTCCTACCTAACCTGGTGGTTGTTGTAATTCAGATGTGCCTTTGCCATGCAACAGTTGGTGGAAATGGACACAATTATATTGTGTGGACCGCCAGAAACAAAATGGCTTAGGTGAGGAGCAGATGGAGGCAGGGCTGTGGCATTAGAAATATATTTGATCACCCCCTGCCCCTTGGAAATGCCACCCCCTGTCTATATTACAGCCTCATAGCCACAGCTGGCTATTTGCCTATAGCAGGGATGTAGAACTTGTGACTCTCCAGATGTTGAACTACAATTCCCATCATCCCAGAGTATTGGGCCATGCTGGCTGAGGCTGCTGGGAGTTGCAGCCAGAATTCAAGAACACTGAGAGGGCCACAAATTCCTCAGCGGCAGAGCTGCCATTTGACATTGTTCTTAAGACAGAGGTCCTGTGCTTTCAACAGCTGCTGAACCAGAAGTCTGTTGTGATGCAGCGATGGAGAAAGCTTCCCTTGTTGAACTTCTTCTGCCAGTTATGTAGCCATTACAGACTCAAAGCCGCAGCTGGATATGTTGATATTGCAGATTTCCTGTGGTCCGTATGATAGGCAGTTAAATGTTCTGATGGTGTGCTGTGCATTATCAGACGTAATTCAGGTCCAGAACCCAAGTAAAACCTGCTCAGATGCCTAACTCCTTGTCCTGTCCTTTATCTGAAGTGGCAGGTTGTAGTTTGGAAAACATGGACCAGAAATGTGGATCTGGACTCTAGTTTGCCGATAGTTCCTGTTTCTGCAGAAATCTGCTCGAGGGACAATTTCTAGAAGACCCTAGCAAAGGCAGCTGGAAATCCAGTGACGAGCTCTGACACCCAAGACTCTATTGCACTACAGCTTGATATTAAAGTGGATGTTGTGCACAGCTAGCACAACACAGCTAGCTAAGGGGAAAGGTAGGGTTGCTAACTGACTAGGACCATTCCAGCCTGACATGCCTTTGACATTGACTTGAAATTGGTTTTTCACAGCATGGATATCAGCACTATCGCCTGCTAGGATCTGCACATCACATTGCTGTTAAAGGCAATAGCTATAGGGATGCACATTCTGGTGTGGGGAACAAACCTCACTTCACATATGCACTTGTAGAGGCTGATCTGGTGGTGAAGGATCAGGAAGGAGATATTGGAGTACTTGTGGTGGACAGCTCGATGAAAATGTCGACCCGGTGTGCGGCAGCTGTGAGAAAGGTGAATTCCATGTTATCGATCATTAGGAAAGGGATTGAAAACAACAAGAACCACCTGCCAATATCATAGTGCCAATGTACAAATTTATGGTGAGACAACACTTGGAATACTCTGTACAGTTTTGGCTGTTGTATCTTGCTGTTGTATACACCTGGCTTGTTGTATACACCTGGCTGTTGTATACACCTGGCTTGAGAGCAGTACATGTGAAAAGGATCTAGGAGTCTTGGTTGACCACAAACTTGACATGAGCCAACAGTGTGACGCAGCAGCTAAAAAAGCCAATGCAATTCTGGGCTGCATCAATAGGAGTATAGCATCTAGATCAAGGGAAGTAATAGTGCCACTGTATTCTGCTCTGGTCAGACCTCACCTGGAGTACTGTGTCCAGTTCTGGGCACCACAGTTCAAGAAGGACACTGACAAACTGGAACATGTCCAGACGAGGGCAAGCAAAATGGTCAAAGGCCTGGAAACGATGCCTTATGAGGAATGGCTAAGGGAGCTGGGCATGTTTAGCCTGGAGAAGAGGAGGTTAAGGGGTGATATGATAGCCATGTTCAAATATATAAAAGGATGTCACATAGAGGAGGGAGAAAGGTTGTTTTCTGCTGCTCCAGAGAAGCGGACACGGAGCAATGGATCCAAACTACAAGAAAGAAGATTCCACCTAAACATTAGGAAGAACTTCCTGACAGTAAGAGCTGTTCGACAGTGGAATTTGCTGCCAAGGAGTGTGGTGGAGTCTCCTTCTTTGGAGGTTTTTAAGCAGAGGCTTGACAACCATATGTCAGGAGTGCTCTGATGGTGTTTCCTGCTTGGCAGGGGGTTGGACTCGATGGCCCTTGTGGTCTCTTCCAACTCTATGATTCTATGATTCTATGATCTTCAAAAAGATTGTAGAGCTGGAAAAGGTTCAGAGACGGGCAACCCAAATGGTGACAGTACTGAACCAACTCTCCTATCAGGAATGATTACAACATTTGGGGCTTTGGTGAGTAAAGAGGTTGGGGGTGCGATAAAGATGCATAAAGAATTTTGCGTGATGCAAAGGAAGTGGACAGAGAGATGTTTTTCTCCATCTTCCATCATACTAGACCTGAGACCATCCAGTGAAGCTGAACGTTGGAAGAGTCAGGACCAACAAAAGAAAGAACTTCTTCAGACAGCACATGGCCCCTCCCTGGTTCTTGGCTTTCTTGCAGGCATTACCTGCAACTTGTCATTGATGCAATAATGGTGCATTAAAAAGGTAAAGGGACCCCTGATCATTAGGTCCAGTCCTGACCGACTCTGGGGTTGCGGCGCTCATCTTGCTTTATTGGCCGTGGGAGGTGGCGTACAGCTTCCGGGTCATGTGGCCAGCATGACTAAGCCGCTTCTGGCGAATAAGAGCAGTGCACAGAAACGCCGTTTACCTTCCCGCCAGAGCAGTACCTATTTATCTACTTGCACTTGATGTGCTTTCGAACTGCTAGGTTGGCAGGAGCAGGGACCGAGCAACGGGAGCTCACCCCGTCGTGGGGATTCGAACCCCCAACCTTCTGATCGGCAAGTCCTAGGCTCTGTGGTTTAACCCACAGCGCCACCCGCATCCCTTTTAATGGTGCTTTAGTGGTGGATTTATACTGGGCCGCACACATCATTCCCCTTTATCAGCTGTTCTGTGATGCTTCCCTAATGTTACCATATTGCTGCCGTCTGGAGAGATATTCTTACACTGTGGCACCACAAAAGCAGGAACAAAAAACAAAAAACCCCAGGAACATTTGTGATGTGAAAAGTTGCAGGATTTTGGCCAGAAGCTACAGGGCATGCACATACCGCAAGCAAAGCAGCATGACTGCCTCAAAGCGTTTGTAGGCACAAATTGAACTGAAAATGCAAATTGCATGTAACCACCCTGATAACACCATGAGTGCAAGTCATGATGAATGCTTAATAAAAAGGATGCCTGCAGGGGACCACATACTTAAAACTGTGGAATTTGTATCGGCCATCAGCTTGGATGGCTTTAAAAAGGAGTCAAACAGATTCGGGGGGGGGGGGGGGAGGCTATAAATGACTATCTGTCACAAACCCCTAACAGGTGCTTCACCTCCTTCATGGTATTAAGGTTGCCAACTTTTTACTTTTCACCCTGCTCCTATGCCTTTAATAGCAGCCTGATGTGTATAAACTTAAGCAACTGACGCTTTTCCTTACATGGGGATAAAGAGCTGGGGAAAGCTTCTTCCCCTACTTAATTTCTGATTACCATTCTTTTTTCATTTTTTAAGTCAGAGGAGTAAGGCTAGTTTTAAAAAAAAGCTGGCAAACTTCCATTGCAATGGCTTACTTTGATTTAACTTTTCAGCACCATTCCAGGAATTCCTGCCTTGCTTGTTTAACATAAAGCAAGCATACCTATTTTTCTCTGTCAAATCCTTAAGCACATGATTGTACTTCTATGTAAAAATAGCAGGAAGTGGCTTGCTAGGCCATTATGTAGATATGGGTTAAGGGAGAAGGGCATCATGAGGCCTCTGTTTTTCAGGTTGCAACCCACAGCTGCTGAGCACTGTGGTTTTCCTGCCAGACACAGCTTCCTGCATCGTGTACTACTGATTTGACAAGCTATCTTTTTTTCCTCTCCCACCCTCAAATGTCTAAATGTAGGGTTTTCTGTGTAGAAAAAAAACCAAGTGATCATTCTTCATTGATTCTAGAATAAAATATTGTGTGTATGCAGCCTCTGGGAAACAACTTGAGATGCCCATCAAACACATGCCCCTCTGAAGCACTGGCAGCCAACCTTTGGTCCTCCAAATGTTGCTCATCCCTGACCATTGGACACACCGGCTGGGGCTCATGGGAGTTGGAGTCCATTGGCATCTGGAGGGCCACAGTTCCTCCCCTCCTGCTCTAAAGGAGAACCAGGTTGAATCGGATCCAGTCATTGTTCTCAAGAAATGACTTCCATTCACTCAACCGAACTTCCCTCTTCCCCGGCTGCCCTATATGCTCCAGAGGGTTGAGGACAACCCTAGAGCAGATTTTGGGAGGGTACAGGGTAGGGGGACAGATAGGGAGGAACAGGAGGGGAAGTCCCATTGTGTAAGTGGAAGTTGTCCCAAGAGTACAACCCACAATCTTCAGATGGAAAAGGGAGAAGAATGTAATGCAACGCCATCCTCTGTCTCTGTTCATGGTAGGCGAGTCCACTGACATCCTTCGTCAGGCTGTATTTGGCCCAGGGAAGTCTGTAGAGTGTGATACTCTTAATCTTAGGGTTGTGGGTTCGAGCCCTACATTGGCCAAAAGATTCTTGAATTGTAGGGGGTTGGACTAGATAACCCAGTCCAATTCTATGATGGGCGTTGCTATTCCCTCTTCCACTGCCTGTGGTGGAACTCCTTTTGTAAAATCCTTTGCTAGGCCTTAAAGTCAGAGGCACCTCAACCCTGAGCTGGCTGAAAGTTTCCCCCTGTACCTGCAACTTTGTGGAACAGCAAAGAATGTTGTTTCCTTATCAATAGCTAACTGTGCCCAATATATACAGTTTCTAGAATTTGTACTGCTCTGCATGGCATGAAAGTCCTCCATGTAGGATAGATGCACAATCCCTTCCTGCATACCCTGAAACCAAATATGGACAGAAGGTTTATCAGCGTTTACTGGATGTGCTCTGATTTGCTGTAGATTAGCAGAAGTCCTGAATCCTAGTTTTTCCCTTCTAAAGTGGACGGGAGATATGAAGGAAGCTTGCGGTGGGGCAACAGGGCAGGGGACCAAGGGTAGGGTTTTGTGTGGCAGGGCTGTGAGCTCAGCTCTGATTCTGAAAACAAGTTCCTGCACTGAGCATGTTCTCAGAGGCACTCTTGTTCTGTGAATCTGTTGGCATGCTTCCCCACCCCTGCCACCTCAGTATTTTGCATTTGGTTGTGCTGGGTAGGTCTCAGGGTTCTGGTAAAAACAAAATAGATACTATAAGCCTGAAGTCTCCCCACCCTCACAAAAAAACTTGATACAAAAACAGAAGAATTGTCAGAGTTTGTTCAGTCACAATAAAAGAGGAAGTGAGAGAATGAGCAGAAGGCTAGTGAAGAACTCTCCCCTTGGCCTTCATTAAATGCTTTTTTGTGTTATTGATGGTCTGAGGAAAAGGAGAGAGAAATCTGTATGTCTGTAGACACTAGAGTTGTCAGAATTTCCTTTAATGAAAAAAGGAGATATCTTGGAATTATGGTATCTGCACAAGTGAGTTCTAGAAGCCAGAATGTTCTGAAACAAAAGTACGTCCAAATGTTCAGTGGCAATGCCGCTGCGTTCTAGAATAAAGAGCATTTACATAAAATAATGGACATCTGGCAACCCTGACGCAGGGCCAGGAGAATGGAACAGGAAGTGCCCACAAGAAATTACAAAGTCACCATCCCCAACTCATCAAAGCTGTAGCTAATTGGTAGTGCAATTCTGTGCATGGATATAGTCCTCTCAGGCTCAGTCTTTGGCATCGGCTGATGAATGGCTAGGAAAGACCTCTCTGCCTGCAATGTTGGGAAGCCACTCCCAGCCAGAGTATGTGGATGAAGGGTAGCCAACGTGGTGCCCTGCACATGTTGTGGAATCCCAACTCCCATCATCTCTGACCATTGACCTTGCTGGCTGGGAGTGATGGGAGTCCAACAGCTTCTGTAGGGTACCACATTGACTACCCCTGAGACAGACGATGGTCTGATTCAGTTTAAGCGATCTCCTTTATTCGAAGCTCAGTCCATTTGAGCAATGGAGAGCAGAAATTGAAGGGCTAGGCAGAGCAGGACTCTGAGAGGGTCTCTAGGAAGGTTACCATGCCCTTCTTCCTTGGTATGACATTCTCTTTTGGATATCACATTGCTTTATTGGCACCATTAGAAACATTGCCGCGTCTCCAACCCCAATGTCCAGCCTGGACACTGAGGTCCACCTCTGAGGACCTTCTGGTGGTTCCCTCACTGCGAGAAGTGAAGCTACACGGAACCAGGCAGAGGGCTTTCTCAGCAGTGGAACCCTTCCTGTGGAAAGCCCTCCCACCAGATGTCAAGGACTTTTAGAAGACATCTGAAGGCAGCCCTGTATCGGGATGCTTTTAATGTTTGATGTTGTATTATAGTTTTTATATGTGTTGGAAGCTACCCAGAGTGGCTGGGGCAACCCAGCCAGATGGGCGGGGTATAAATAATAAAATTATTATAAAGCTGTGAATCAGGATAATTCTGTGTTATATGGGATGACTGATCCCTGCTGTCTTGAGCATGCTTTACTCTAGACGTGCATTTTTATACCCATTACGTGGCTGGAGAACGGCATTGCAAAATTCGGAGGAGTATGAATTTAGAAGGGTGGCTGTTTCAGTTCATGTACTGTTTTGAAAAGCATGAATTTGGCATTTTTGCCTCCAGATGTGAACTGAATTGAATTCTTCCCCTGTCCATACCTGCATTACACTGAACTGGTCACCTGCCATTTCGGACATCGGCACATTTCTTGGAAGAGCCTGTCTGCCACCCTCCTTGGCAAGCATCTCCTGCCACGTCTCTTCCTACTCCCCTTTCCCAGCCTCATGAATGGTCGTGTGACTCAGGACTCCTGCCTCCCCTTCTCTCTGTAGCTGCCACCTCACTCCACCCCTCTGCCCCCAGCTGTTCTCTAAACTCCAGGCTGACACACTTGTAACGCCAGGGCGGTTTTATGCTAGTTCCCTCTCCTCCCCAAGAAGTCTAGGCCATGGCGCAAGTGCAGCCTAGCGCTTTCGCAGTGCCTGCCACCTTACAGCCAGCAGCATCACCCGCTCAACCCTGTCCTCACTGGAAGGCACACGTGTATCTGCCACTCTCCCCCCATCTTTCTCCTTGCCTGCCACCCCAGACCTTGCTGCATCTGCTGCTCTAGACAATTGCTGCCATCTCCCACATAGCAACCCAGCATTCTGCTGCCATGACAACAGGACAGCGTGGGAAGGATGGAGGGTTGCTAGGGATGCGATGTGGCACCTTTCTTGATTATAGCCAAAGCATAGGTGCTATAGTACCTTTAGCCCCATGGTGGTAGGACCCTCAGTTAGGAAGCCCTTCAGGTGAAGCATGAAATGACTTGCATGTGCTATTTCCACACCCCAGCAGGCTGGGTTAAGTGGATAAAATTCCAAATGCCTGTACTTTTAAGGCAAGGCAATATTATGTGTTCTGGTCCTGTCTTCAGAAGCAGGGCTGAGGCACTTCTGCCTGAGTGAAGTTAGTAGGCTGGGTGTGGTCCCAGCCTGACATTTTGATATTCCAAAACTGTGCAAAACAGCACACATAGCTCAGAAGATGTACACATGCAAAAGATCCCAGGTTTGGTTTCTGGCATCTCCAGTGACAAGGGTCAAACTCTGATTGGGTGGTGCTTCCTGAATAAAAACCCCTGAACTTCCTAAAATCAATTAGTTTCCTCTCCTTCTGAGTTTGTGAGTGAGTGTTTGAGCATGTGATGGGAATATCCTGTAGACCTCTAGCAAGTCAGAGTACAAAAGTCCTGCTGTAAGGCAGCTTTCTGCATTCTAAAAGGGGGCAACTATTGTCCTTATCATTTGTATGTGAACATCCATAAGGAATATTTGTGTCTTCTGACAGCAGAGGAGAATGATGATCTTGAAGATCAGTAGGTCTGGCCAGGCCAAGACCCCTGGCATATCCATTCTGATGTTCTTCCGTCTTCCAGCTATAAGATAATATATCTTCTGCCTGAAACATCATGCCCTTTAGTTCATATTTCCCTTTGTGAGAATAGTTCCATATTGTCTGAGAACCTGGCTCTTGGAAGCACTATATAAAGCACATAAAGTAGGAAAATAAAGGCTGATTGTCTTAATCTGCATAATTTATTCTGAGCACTATTTCCTCTACCTCCCCTTCTAATTTGTGCAGCATGAATAGAGCTCTGGATTCTGGGATTTTGAGGGGGGGGGGAGAGCCAGTGTGGTGTAGTGGTTAAGAGCGGTAGACTCGTAATCTGGGGAACCGGGTTCACTTCCCCGCTCCTCCACATGCAGCTGCTGGGTGACCTTGGGCTAGTCACACTTCTCTGAAGTCTCTCAGCCCCACTCACCTCACAGAGTGTTTGTTGTGGGGGAGGAAGGGAAAGGAGAATGTTAGCCGCTTTGAGACTCCTGAAGGGGAGTGAAAGGCGGGATATCAAATCCAAACTCTTCTTCTTCTTCTTCCCTCTTGCTAGCTTAGCTCTGCCCATTAGGATACCAACCATGAAGCTGCACAAACACCATACTTTTAAAGCACTCCCCACAAGTTCTGGGAATTGGAGTTTACCTAATGTTGCCATATTTCAAAAAGTGAAAATCTGGACACACAAAAATGACATTTTTGAGGAAATTCAGCAAAATCTAGACTTGTCATGTCCTGATTTTCCTGGAAATTTCAGCGATTTCTGCCCAGACACTGCTTCCGACTGCCATATTCCAGGTATGTCCAGGAAATTCCAGACATATGGCAACCCTAAAATTACCCATCACAGAGCTACAATTGCCAACTCCTTTAGCCAAGTACAGCTCTCAGGGGAAGTCAATCTGACAAGGCATTGGCTTCCTTAGAGCTGGCTCTCCCTTTTATTTATTTTATTTTTTTGCAGCCATAACCACAGAAACCATGGTTGGTTCACTAGATGGAGCTGCAAAATTTGGCTTGCCTGGCTGCATCCTGTGGCCTGCTGTGTGGGCTTCATTCCCTCCTGGTTTCATCGTCTGCTTCCATCAGATGTGCCAATGGGACACGGAAGGGAGCAGGGAGGGGAAAGAGCATGCCAGGCTGCAAAATGAATTAATCCCCCAAACAAAATAGTTCTGCAGCATGAATAGACATGGCTCTAAAAACAAGTTCAGCCAAAGCACAGGGGAAGACAGCAGGGCTTCCAAGGAGCATCTGAAGCCAACTCACTTGACTTGGCTTGTCCCACACCTAATGGCTGCCTTTTGGTGTGAGATTCCCTTTGGACAATCTGCATTATGGGAAGAGGTACGGCTGGATGAGCTGCACAGCAGAGCAGGCAGTTGGATAGAGAAGGCGAACTGAAGGGGGGAAAGTGGCTTAGAGTGGCATGGCTTGGCTAATAGACGTGAAAATGTGGAATTGCAGGGGAGCCCTATTCTGTCAGGGCTGAGCTGGGGCCACGAGCAACCCCATATAAATCCAGGCTTGAAGGCAGACCCTCCAGGTGCCCATTTTGCAGGAACAGTCCCGGATTAACAGAAGCCGCCCCGGTTTCTGATTTGATCCTGGAATGTCCGCTTTTCCTTAGGACGTCCCTATTTTCATCAGTGAAATGTTGGAGGTGAAATGTCCCCCCAAGCCAAGGAGATAAGCAACTATACAACCTTTAGAAGACATCTGAAGGCAGCCCTGTAGCAGGCATGTCCAAAGTCCATTTTGGGGGCCTAATTCGGTCCCCACTGGTTGGTTTAATCTGACCCCTGTGGCAGTTTCTTTCCTGGGGAAAAGTAACAAAAAAAGCTCAACAACTTCAATCCTAAAAAAAAAGTCAACAACTTTGGTCATGGCCCTTCACTTCATCAAAACTGGCCCACTGTGAGGGAAGGGTTTGGTTTTTTTAATGTTTAGTGTTTGGGGTTTTTTTACGTTTTTATATATGTTGGAAGCTGCCCAGAGTGGCTGGGGCAACCCAAGCCCAATAATGAAATTGTTGCTGTTGTTGTGGAATAGGAAGTCGCTATGATGGACAAGTCACCATCTTAATTCCCATATACGGATGGGAATAGGAAAGGCTGTTTGTGAGGAAGGCTGAATAAAATACTCCATGGAGGAAGGATTATAAAACACACTGGTGTATAAAAAATGCTGTCTATGCTTCATGAATAATGCTAACCCCTATTGTGACGTCATTGTGGTTGGTGATGTCACAGACAAGGGGCAGTGACTTCAGGTGTGAAGTCCAAGCACAGTGGGCCAACATGGATGAGGGAAGTGGAGGTGCGAAGGACTGCTGTGCTGTTTAAAGGACTGCTTCCCAGGATTGCAAGTGAGTCAGACACACAGCCTTTTCTCCACAATGTTCCAGCCCCTTTAAGGACATCCTTGTCTCGTGTGTGTGGGGGCGAGGACTGTACTTTGCTGCTGTCCTTCCACATGGCAGGGCGGAGAAAGGGAGGGAGGGAGAAGGAGGGAGGGGAAAGGGACAAGTGCGTTGCAAAGCGTGACTGAGAGAGTTGCATCCCACACAACTCGCTGCTCTGCTTGTCAAAACCTGGCAGGCTGTTGGGGGAATCAGCCCCTTGGAGAAGCTGAAATGGAGGGGGGTTGGGGTGGAGAGAGCAGGGAAGAGAATGAAACCCCTGCGGCTGTTCCTGGGAGAGGATTAATTTGGCAAAAAAGTCAGGTATTGCCCATGAGGCAGGGTTAGGCAGCCTCTTCTTCAGGTGGCAGATTTGGGGGGTGCCTTGGAAAAGCAGCAAAATTACAAATTACTGAAATCTATTTTGAGAATTTTTACTATGATGGGGGTGCTGTGTGGATTTTGCACCTCAGGCATCCCAACATCTTGGATCATCACCGGTCTGGGGATATATATATATATACTAGTGCCTGATAACTGCAACAAACATTATCTTAATAATCCTTGCAACAAGCCTATAAGGTAGGGCAATATTATCATTTCTGTGTGTAGATGTTGGGATGTAGGAAGGCATCGTTTTCTGTTCTGCCCTGTATCAGATTCATACAGCACTGTTTGCCTTCCACTGCAGTTCATCTTCCACCGAAAACTACGTTGCTCGTCTCTGCCCACAGTGGCGAGATTACATAATTTATGTAATTAGTTATGTAAGTTACATTTTCATTACGCTCTTCTGCCCCACTGATTTCATTGCAAAGGAGGGGAAACATAATCCGTTATGCATTGTTTGCAGGCTGAAAGCAACAGCAGTAAATACCAATCGTATTCACTGGACTGATTTACGTTCCAGACATGAGACAAATAAGTGAACCCTGGCAATTTCCACTCCCGTCTATGTTTTAATCAGAATTCTGTAACATCCTTAGCTGAAAGTGATGAGGCAATTCTGGCAGGCCTAAGGCTACCTAGTCAGCTCATGACTGATGTATATTGGAGTCAGGATCCTCCCCAGCCCTTAGCTATTATGCTACACCAGATCTCAGCTGCAAGGCTGTACTATCAAGTTCAAACTTCACCACAGCCAGGAACTCAGTAAGTGACACCAGACAAGCCATTATTCACCCTCAACTCCACCCTCTCCTGTCTGTGGGACTAATCATGACTTTCCTTGTAACAGGAATGGGGAGCCTTTGGTCCTCCAAATTATCTTGGGCTCTCATAAGGCTCAAAAAGCATGGGCCAAGGATGATGGAAGTTGTAGTACAAGAAGATTTGGAGAGCCCCAAGTTTCCCATCTCTGCCTTACCATGGTTGTACGAGTTTCTGAAAGGATGTTTGTGAAGCCCTTTAAGTACTTAAAAAGGTAAAGGTACCCCTGCCCGTACGGGCCAGTCTTGCCAGACTCTAGGGTTGTGCGCTCATCTCACTCTATAGGCCGAGAGCCAGCGCTATCCGCAGACACTTCCGGGTCACGTGGCCAGCGTGACAAGCTGCATCTGGCGAGCCAGCACCAGCGCAGCACACGGAACGCCGTTTACCTTCCCGCTGGTAAGCGGTCCCTATGTATCTACTTGCACCCGGAGGTGCTTTCAAACTGCTAGGTTGGCAGGCCCTGGGACCGAACAACGGGAACGCACCCCACCGCGGGGATTCGAAACGCCGACCATGTGATCGGCAAGTCCTAGGCGCTGAGGTTTTACCCACAGCGCCACCCGCGTCCCTTTTAAGTACTTAGGGGGGCTAGTTCTAGATAAAGGCAATTAACATGGGTTAATTGTTCTCCATCTACCTGGAATATTCCCATTTATTTCTCCCACTCATCCAATGTGCATTCGTATTGTGGGAATTCAAATCTTTGTTAATGATTCTGAGGGTGAGGGGGAAACACACACACACACTGCTTTTCAGTAGGGGCAGTTTACCCATGAAATAGGGAATGGTTGTTATTCTGAATTAATGTGGAGTACACAGTAGCAGAGACATCACCTTGCCAACAAAGGTCCGTATAGTTAAAGCCATGGTTTTCCCAGTAGTGATGTATGGAAGTGAGAGCTGGACCATAAAGAAGGCTGATCGCCGAAGAATTGATGCTTTTGAATTATGGTGCTGGAGGAGACTCTTGAGAGTCCCATGGACTGCAAGAAGATCAAACCTATCCATTCTGAAGGAAATCAGCCCTCCAATACTTTGGCCACCACCTCATGAGAAGAGAAGACTCCCTGGAAAAGACCCTGATGTTGGGAAAGATGGAGGGCACAAGGAGAAGGGGACGACAGAGGACGAGATGGCTGGACAGTGTTCTCGAAGATACAAACATGAGTTTGACCAAACTGCGGGAGGCAGTGGAAGACAGAAGTGCCTGGCGTGCTTTTGTCCATGGGGTCACCAAGAGTCGGACACGACTAAACGACTAAACAACAACAACACAATACAGGTGTATAGGATGCATGCTCTTCATCCTCATGCTCCCTGCAGCCAGAGCGTGCTTCCTGTGTGTGTTGTTGACAATTAGATGGCTGTTCCTTGGCTTGCTGGATGAGTTCAGTTGCCTGCCAAACGCACTGGTGTCAATTCACATATATTGCAAATATATTTGCAAAATTTCAAATCTACCTGAAAAGTTCTGGTTAACGTATGGTGGTGCTTGTTTTTGTGGCTGGTTTTTATTTGGGTTTTAACTATATTATTTGTGCCATTGTAACCCACCCTGTAGTGTTATGGAAAAGGGCAAGGCCGGCCGGCCCACCCATGAGGCAGACTGAGGTAGCTGCCTCAAGCAGCAGAATCCGTCAGGGTAGTGCTCTTGTGGGTAGCCTGCCGCCGCCACCACCACCACCACTAGAGAAGCAAGGAGAAGTGGTGGTAGCAAGGAGAATGGGCAGGGGTGGCACCTTCTTATTTCACCTAAGGTGGTGACATGGGATGGGCTGCCTCTTTTTGAATGGCATCTAATCTAACAGTGTTGTTATTATTCATAGAATCATAGAAATTTAGAGTTGGAAAGGACCCCAAGGGTCGTCCAGTCCAAACCCCTGCAAGGAATGCAGGAATCTCAGCTAAAGCATCCATGACAGACAATGTCTGGGTGGAGAGTTTCTCTTCAAAAGGGGGCAACCCCAGTCCCAGAGATTCTGCCTGCTCACATCTGTCTATAAGGTTGCACAGCAAGAATTTCCATACCTTTCACCGTTCCTAGAGAATCAGCCATACCATGGTGGAATGTGAGTCATGGACAGCTTACATGTGGTTTTTCTCTTGAACCTGCAGGCTGTTTGGCAAGGAAAGTAAATTTGTGTGTGTTCAAAGTAACTTCCCTTTCCATGGTTACTACAAATACCAGCCCAAATGCTTCAGAGATGAGGCAAGGCTTCTGGGTGTGTCTTTTAGTCAAACATCAGAATCCGCACTCTCTGTCTCCGCAGCAAATTAAACCCTGCTTCAAAACTCCCTCCCAGTCTCTGTTTGCGAGAACTTGCAACTTTGCAAGGTCTCCCAAAGCGGCTCAGGGTGGGCAGCGGGAGCAGCATGCACCCAGAAAAATGCGCCCGGGGTGAAGCCAACCAGTTCTAGCTTTGTCCCCACCCTCCTCTTTGCTGAGTTGTAGAAGGTCAACACTTGAGGATGGAGGAAGCTGCCCCGGGCAGTGCCTCTCCCTGGACCGGTTGTATGTAAGGAGGCAGGCAGGTTGGGCCTGGCTGAGGGCAAGCAAAGGTTGGTGGGGCAGTCACCTGTCCACCCTAATGGACCTGCCTCCATGGCTGGAAACTCTCTCCAGAAGGGTGCAGGGCTGGCCTGCCGAGCAGCGTGGGTTGGGGGAGGCTGGGACTGGCATGGGAGAGGGAACTCTTCCAAAATCAAGCAAGCAGACCTCTGATGAGAGTTGTAGTCCAAAACAGCTGAAGAGCACCAAGTCGTTGAAGTCTGCTTTGCATTAATGGTGGCTTTCCATTTTGCTTTTGGATAGTTTGGTACTGAGATAGACATGGCTGTATTTTCCATTTTAATTTACTGCTCTTCCTCCAAGGAGTTGAAGAGCAGTTCACATGTTCTTTGCAAACAGTCTTCTTAATGCAGATCCTTAGCTTCTAATGCAGCTCCTTAACTTCAGCCGTTGAAGCTTATCAGATGCCTTCAGGCAGTCTTCTGGGTTTCAAGCTTCCATAGCTGATGGCTAATTCTACCCTGGGCGTTTCTTCACAGGGGGACCCTTTTTCTGGGCTCTAGCGGGGGTTGGCAAAAGATGATGAAGCCAGCAGAAGCTGGGACAATGTGGGTGCGTCGCTATGGAGACGCCAGCAGCACTATCACTGTGATGCAGGGTGCCATTCCTCAACCATCCTAGTATGGCATGTTCCTGCATTGCTGAATATTGCGGGAGATCAGTGTCTAAAGGAGACAAATGGAAGAACTGGGCTATTCCTCTGTGCGTTCCTCTGCCGAAAGAGAGTTGGAAATGGGAGAAAGAACATCGTCTAAGGGTTGATACATGACCAGCTCATGCAATGGCACCCATATAAATGGCAGTATTGGGAGAGGACGTGGCATGTATATCATGACTTGCTATATGTATTCAGAATCCTGATTTTGCAACATGCAGGGGCAAATAATGGTACTGGATGCAGAGTTCAGCATCCCCAATGCTCTAAGCTTTCATAAATTCCCAGTGCTTAAGGGGGTGAGGTTAGTGTGAAAGTTGAATTGTGAGAAACCAGGAAAGGTGAGGGCAGGACAGCCCTCTGTTATTGCCCTGTGGACATCCCTGCCCTTCACTATGGTTAAATAAGCCGAACAAGTTGTGCCAAATAAGTGTGTTAATTTTGTGTGCTTTATACTGGTTGCACAATTCAGCTTTTCTTGATGCAGGCTGTTTAAACACCAGAGCAGGTTGCACAGGTCCATTTTATTCAGGTGCACTTTTGTGCATGCTCATCCGCACACAAGCACTTTCATTCAACTCTTTCTCTGCATTTCCCTTCCAGACTTTAATGGGTGGTGCTTGATTTTCACTTTGTCTTGGTGTCCACTCCCCTTAACTAATACTTCCCCAGCCTCCATGAGTTTCTGGAAACCTGAGGTCCATTGTGAGCATGTGCCCAGGTATTTATCTACATGTCTGCAAGGTCAAATTTTTAAAAATTATTTTTGAGAAACACGTTTTTTGATATAGCAGACTTGCAAAAAGCAGCAGAACATAGGTCAACAATGTGGTCCCCACAGACACACATGAGCCCTCAGAGTAAGTAAGTAAATTTTTATTTATACCCCGCTCTCCCCGGCCAAGACCGGGCTCAGGGCGGCTAACATCAAATATCAAATACATTAAAACACAAACAATTGATTAAAATACAGCTTAAAAATTAGAATCAGGATAAAATCAAATGATTGCCCACGAATTACAACCATAGGGGTTGGTCCCACATGAGCCGATAAAAAGGTCAAAGAGGTAACTTACAGGGTTCCATAGAGGGGTGGGGGTCAAACTGGGCCCGGACCGAAGGCCAGGTGGAACAACTCTGTCTTGCAGGCCCCGCGGAAAGATGTCAAGTCCCGCAGGGCCCTGGTCTCCTGCAATAGAGTGTTCCACCAGGCTGGGGCCAGAGCCGAAAAGGCCTTGGCCCTGGTTGAGGCCAGTTTAACCTCCTTGTGGCCTGGGACCTCCAAGATATTATTATTTGCGGACTGTAAGGTCCTCCGCGGAGCATACCAGGAGGGGTGGTCCCATGGCTACGAGGGTCCTAGGCCGTATAGGGCTTTAAAGGTTAAAACAAGCCCCTTAAACCTGACCCTGTACTCCACCGGGAGCAAGTGCAGCTGGTATAGCACTGGATGAATGTGGTCTCGCAGCAAGGACCCCGTAAGGAGCCTCGCAACGGCATTCTGCACCTGCTGGAGTTTCTGGGTCAGCTTCAAGGGCAGCCCTGCCTTTCCTGACACCTGCAGGGACCTGTCCCCCCTGCCTTTCCCTCTGCTGAACATAACCTCTTTTGGCCAACATAAGACTTTTGTTCTCCAGTATAACAAAATAGTTTCAAGCCTAATTGCAGCCTGGGGTGATATGGGGTTGCAGCTCAGGTGGGGAGTGTTGGGTGCACACGTGGTGTCCACATCAGTATCTCCGGCTTGCAGATATCTTCACGGGCCCACAAAGGTTGTATGTGGAAAGATCTTGGCTACTTGGGTGAGCAACGCTCGATAATACGGTGCTGTGTTAAGTGCTGTGTGGATCTTCCATTTTAAATCCAGATGGTTGCAGAAAAGCAACGCCTCCTCAGTGCTAAAGGGCTCTGAGCATTGAAGCAACGTATGCTTTGCAGTCAAGCATGTTGAAGATATAAGCGTGTGAGGGGATTTAAGAGCAGCTCCTCCCTACAAAGAGAGGTTGCTGCTGCTGCTCTCATCATACCCAGCCCCCTGTTTTGCAGGCTTCTGATTAGCATGTGCATGGCAACAGTTTTTTAAGGGGAGCTGGCAACACCAAAGGATTAAGACTGTCCTTATAGGCAGATTACTCTTGGCACCGTCTGTTGTGTGTACACATGAAACACAACGGTGGATCTGGGTGTTAGGAGTATAGGCCAAGGAGTAACATGTCTTTGCTCTGCACATTTCCTTAGCCACTGCAATGCACCTTCAGTCCTTTCCCTTCAACTCTAAACATTCCTAAATAGCCGCCCCAGCGTGCCATTTAGCTCCCCTCTCTGCCACAGTCCTTGTCAAATAATTCCCAATTCTGCAAAACATGACTATTTGAAACAAACAAACTGCAATGTTTGGTATGAATGTAACGCAGAATGCAGATTTTTCTCATTTGCAAAATGTTCAATGTTAGGGTCAGAAATCCGGTCCTGCAACTGCAAGATGGGCTTGCAGAGCAAGCAGAATGATTGGCATGTAGCCTAGCCTGGGGAGAGGGGAGCAGGAGGAATGTTTCTATTTTATACACAGTTGCACTACCTCCTAATTCCATTGTGCTGGCAGTATGTGTGTGTGTGAATGTTCAGAAGATGAGTGAGGGAGGCATGGAGCTATAAATAGTATATTCAAAGAGGAGTTTCTTTTTTTAAAAAAGCTGCTTGGTTTGTTGGAAAAGGGGGAGGTGAAGGGTTAAAGGGATAATTTGCACCCATATCTCCCAGTAGGATTAGAGATCAGTCATATTAAAGAGAAAAGAACCTTCCGTTCCATCAGAAAGAAAATGGAGAGTACAAGTTGGAAGGCCTACAAAAATGATAAGAAAGCTCACTAGCTTGCTTCCATTTTGGCTAGTGGCTCTTCTTCCTGGGTGCCCTGTTCCTGCTGTCTTGCTTTCATCCTTTGGGGAAGAAAATGTTTCCCTTTCCAAGGTGCCTGAGTGACAAGGAGGTGATGCTGTTGATTACATCCCAAAACAAGTTGCTCTGCAATGCTTTTCTGTGGCTACAGCAGGCATGTTCTGTTCCACTACGAAGTCAGTAGCTTGCCAGCGCCAGCATTTTCCCTCTGGCTTTTGGCAAACATTCGCATTCCCTGCTTTAATTTGAGCCCTGAATCATTCATATCTCCATGACGCTGGTAAGTGTCTTGATAGAGCATCTGCGCACCCGTCCTTGTTGGTATATAGATATGTGGCTTGAGAGGCAGCGAGAGGATGGAGGAAAGTCAGCTCCTAGTCAGGAGTTGCATTGCAGTGGCATCGTGAGTCAGGGGCTGAGGGAAATTAGCAGATGTAGCGACAAGAACCCACCTCTAGAATGACATGCCGATCGGCACTTGAGAAATGAAGTGAACCAGCTGTGCCTGTGCTTTATATAAAGGCTGATTTACTCAACTTGAGGGGAAGGGGCACTGGTTCAGTCCCTGATAGCAGCTCTCTGGGGCTGGCTGGGAAAATTCTCTGCCTGACAACAAGGCTGCCAGTGCTGACAATACTGAGCAAGATGACCAATGGTCAGATGTGGAATAAGGCAGCTTCTTACTGGGGAGCTTCTGTGTGACTAGCCCTGCAAGCGCTTGGAAGGAGACAGCCAGGGCCATCCCGAGACATTTTGTTGCCTGAGGCATTGTGCCCAAGGCCAACCAAGTGATTTTGGCACCTGGGGTGGGAAACCCGTGAGTCCCTCTCCCTGGGAGTGAAAACACAATCGTAATTTGTTAAATACCATATTTTTTGCTCTATAAGACTCACTTTTCCCTTCCTAGAAAGTAAGGGGAAATGTGTGTGCATCTTATGGAATGAATGCAGGCTGCACAGCTATCCCAGAAGCCAGAACAGCAAGAGGGATTGCTGCTTTCACTGCGTAGCGATCCCTCTTGCTGTTCTGGCTTCTGAGATTCAGAATATTTTTTTCCTTGTTTTCCTCCTCCAAAAACTAGGTGCGTCTTGTGGTCTGGTGCATCTTATAGAGCGAAAAATATGGTAATTAAGAGTTTGCTTTGTTTTCATAAAACCCCAAACCAATAGCTTGAAGCAACCACCTTATGCTGTCTGGCGATAGGGCCAACCCTGGAGACAGCTCAAAAAAATGGTGCCACTTCCAGGTTCAACCCAACGTGCCAAGGTTTTTCCAGAACGTGGTGTGATGTGTTATATTACTATCTGGGTTTCCTGTAGCACTCACTAAATGTGAATTATTATCCCCAAAGCGACAGTGAGCAAGCCAAGCAAGCTATGCTTTTGGAGCCTATGGGCTGCTTCATACATCATGTTCTCCAGGACTGAACAAAACATTCTGTGGCAGATCCTAGTCTAGGAACCTGGGTTGATGAGGAGCAGCAGGAGAACTTTTTTTTGGGGGGGGGAGTGGGGGCTCCTTCAATTTGGAATGGAGAAGCAGCAGCGGGAGAGGATGATTAACCCTTTCCTACCTGCCATTTCTCTCCTGCTCTCCCCTCAGTTGTAGCTAACGTAGATCTGGGAACTCTAGTTGGGGGAAACAGTGTGGAGGAAAAGAGCAGGCCTAGGATGGGTTCTCCTTTCTAAACTGCCATCTCTGGCACTTTACAGGTGATCAGCAGTAACCCTGGTCGGCCACCAAATTTCTAGTTCACCCAAACACAAAGGAATGAGGCAAGCACATTTTGCCAACATGTATGTGCATTATATATGGACCCTCACGAGTGAACCAGGATTAGCTTCAGCTCCCTGTTGTGTACACTCAATTGCAAATCCTTAGTACCAGTACCTGTTGAAAGCATTTCAAGTACTGAGTCTTCTTTTTGTAGGGTGTGTGTGTGTGTGTGTGTGTGTGTGTGTGTGTGTGTGTAGAATAATGCCTTACTTTTGTACAGTACAAAGATCCCCATCATTCTGAATGTTAAAACTGTGCCTTTAGGGTTATAGGGAAAGAAATTAGTTCACAACCACACTGTGCATTTAAAACATTCTTATACAACTTTAACAGTCATGGCTCCCACCACCAACAAGAATACTGGGAAATGCAGTTTGTTAAGGGTGCTGGGAACTGCAGCACTGTAAGGGGTCTCCTGGCAACTCTAAGCAGTCTTAACAAACAACACTTCCCAAGATTCTTTGGCAGGAGCCATGGCTGTTTAAAGTGGTTTAAGAGTATTTTCAATGTATGGTGTGGATGTGATTTAGCTCTTTTCAGCAGGGCTGAAAGTTGTCAGACCCACTAACCTTCTCCCCTACTCCCCTACTCCCCAGGGTACCCATTCAAGATTTACAACTCCCCAGGGTACCCATTCAAGATTTACAATACAGATTATGCTTAATCTCTAATCCTCTGTTGTAATCACAACCGGTGGTGCGATGTGTACTTATGGTATGAAGTGGGAATTGGTGATTGGGTAAGCATGAAATTAATGGGGAGTAGCCATCAGTGGTTAAATATTATTTTTGAAAAGGATCCCTGAAAACCACACCCACTGACCTAGAATCCCTGCCCACTGACTCCAGATCTGGGTGGGTGGACACTTACTAGTGAGAGAACTGCACTCTGTGCAGGTTTGAAGGTGCTCTTCCCATTACAGTTTTGGCAGTACATAAATTAGCAAATAAGTACAACTGTACTCTTCGTTCCAGATCCTGGCATTGAAAAACAGGTTGCTAGGCTGAATCTTGCCTCATGTTAAGGCCTGATATCCATTAATTTGGGCTACAAGGGTATGTGATTCAATTGAATCAAATGAGCCTCAACTGGCTTAAAATCACATCCTTTGATTTCGTTGGGATGCGGATTGGGCAGTAAGCTGTCACATCCCTGACGCTGCCTGCTGAAACTAATGGCTCCCTTGGAACAAAGAGCTACTTTGAAAAGGGCCAAGAGTCCCCAGGTTCAGCTGTGGATTTTTAGTGCTGGTGCCAATGCAGCCCACAGGATTCGGAGGATACCTCTTTCAGGCAGCCCCTCCCAGCTAGCACTGGCATTAAAGAAAGAGATGGGAGCAGCTGGATCTGTGAGAGCTGCTGGGATTTTGTTTGCAAGGCTTTGTGGGCCCGCCTGAGCCGCTTGGATGCCTGGGCTTGTAAGCTTGCAAAGCACACCTGCTGACCAGCAAAAGGTATTCCCTAACAAGGGCTTGCAACGGGAAACCCTACAGTTATCCTTTTGAGCTTTCAGCCAGGGCTGCTGGATTTCCATTTCAAATTAGCGCTATACAAAGCACTTGTTCTGGAAAACCTTCCTTTGAAGTGATGAGGTTCAAAAATATAGGATGCCCATTATGACATTGTGATGATTATATGTCACATTTACAATACACCAAGAGCTTTACAGCGCTTTTTATGCCCTCCAAAACATCGTGGGGAGGCAGGGAGGCAGCGGTTTCTGTCCTGTCCTGCGTCCGTTTGTCGCAATCAGCAGTTTCCAGTCTGCTACAGTTTGACGGCGGCTGAAACCTACATTATTTGTTTTGCTATTCCCTGCGGCCAAAACTAAAGTAATTAATGGCGTAATTAATTTCAATGCATTTCAGCTGTAGCTTTCCCCTCCCAAAGCTGCCATTTCCAGCACCCTTAAGAAATTACAGTTTCCAGGATTCTTTGGGAGAAGCCATGGGCATCTCCTCCCTCTATGGGCCCCCTACACCCCCTGAAATTGGCTCTGGGGCGGCCCTAGAACAGAGTGTGAGGGGATCATTCTGACTGACAAGCGGCAATGCTTATGCCAATGGGACATTCATCATAGCATGACACTGAATTCCACCCGTCTCTAGAGGAAGTTCAGTATTGCACTAATGGCAGCCATGGACCAAGTAACATCCCTAATTTTTTGGAGTATCCTATATAGGAACTCAAAGCTTCTTCCCCATACCATTATTCCCCCATCTGCTAGGACTTGTGCTTGCACTATATCAGCCTGCCCCCGTCCAACTCTCAGCAACTTGTGTTTATTGCATATGCCCAATATAGAGGACATGGGAACCATTGGCAATATAGGTTGTTTGATGTTCCTCTACACCCAAGTAAGCAGAATAAATGCCCTCCTTTTTGTATTATTTATTATATGTATATCATATACCGCCTTCATCATAAGATCTCAGGGTGGTTCACAAGATAAAACTACATTGTATGTCTCTGAAAAGAGCTAGAAGATCCAAGAAAGTGTAAATTGGCCACTAGGACAGGTCCTCAGTGGAAACGAATACATCAAATTTCGCTTATTACAGTCCGTGGAATAAAATTGCCACCTGCTATAATCTGGCTCCCACCTTCCCCTCCTAGAATGAAGTGAAGCCAAAACTACATCTGTTAAAAGCCACCCACCCAATCTCCAGCCAGTGAAACTGATACAGCTTCATTGTGGTCAGGTTAGGGAGGTCACTTGTGTATCAGTACAAAAGAGGACATGGGTCTGGATATGTTAATTTAATTGCACAGATATACATTTAGAAGCAACCACTTTAATTGAGATCAAAATAGAATGCATCTCACCATAGTGGGGAAGGCTGTGGTCGAGCTATTTGTATGGCTGCTCAGTCAGTTTCTCCAGGTGCTGCCAACTGACTGTTGAGGGGCAATTATGAAAGCCCTCGCTGGTCTCCCTTCCTCATGTTCTTTATCTTCAAACTGGACTTGGACCAGAAGGCCCTCCTCTGACAGCCCTTCAAACAGAGAATGGTCCTCTGTAAAGAAGGACGCATGGGTTTGCTAAATTATTCATTTATGTAATTGTTTTAGAGGAATCTCTGGTGTAATCTCAGGTGTAATCTCAGTTACTCTACTGGTACAGCTCTCTCTCCTTTTTGCAGTTTAAAGGAAGGAGATTCCCTGCAATTGTAGCTGCCTCTTATCCTTTTCATCAACCTATCTCAGCCTTTCTTTTGGGGTATTCATAATCTTTCCAGCCATAGGAGCCAACTCCTAGGGATCAAGACCCCTTCACCCCCCCAATAAAATATTTGAGCCCAAGTCGATGGGCATTGTCATTCAAATGGTATGCATGAGCTATGTCTTATGATTGATTATGTGGGGTGGGGTTTACCTGCCCCCCCAATATTTTATAAAAGTTGGTACTCTCGTTTCCAGCCCCTTCCCCACCACCACTCTTGCACATCCTTCCTCCTTTGATGAACTTGGAATTGAGGTACCTTTGACTGTTCCCATTAATGCTGATTTCACTGCTTAGTTTAATTATTCCTGCTGTTTTCCTACATTTTCAGAGCTTTGGTTGCTATAACAACAAAATGTAGGGATTTTAAAAAAAATCAAAGACATATTTTTGTTAGCTTCTCTGACTCAGAAAGAAGCAGTCGGATTTGACAAGGATAGGAGTGATGGAAATAACCAAGATAAAGCGTGACTGGCAGGGAGCTCTTTGCAGAGTGGCTATTTGTTTGCTTGCTATTTATTTATTTCCTTGCTTATTTATTTATTCATTTACTAACTCCCAGTTAAGATTTAAAAAGGGTTTCTCATCTTGCGTTTCATAGTTCCATCTGCAATCTACAGACTGGGATTTCAAAAGGTTCCAGTTAGCAGCACACAAAGTGCTTGTGAAAAATCTGGCCTGTCGTGAAACAAAAAGAGCCGCTGAATGCTAGTCACAGTCTGGTTCATACGGAACAATCTGTTGCTTCCCAGTAAATGTGGTTCAGTGTATTGGCTTGTTTCTCTCAGTTAGCTGAGGACTAAGCACAGAGTGGGTGCTCTCAGATCAAGATCTGGAGGCTCTGAAGAAGGCCCAAGATTAGGGCTGACAATTTCTGTGTCGCCAAAGCAGAGGAAATGCATTGTTTAAAAAAGGACGCAGATTTGCATAAGATATGTATACAATATATTAATTTATACGCATAGACATCCATTTAGAAATATTATAACTTAAACAGAAGTACAATACATCTCATTATAGTGGGAAAGACTTTGACCAAGTGACCACTGGCCCTGTTTGGTCTGCTACCCAGGTGCCAAACTGTTGACAGGCAACTTCAAGCTACCTTCCTTGGAATCCTTATCTTTGAATTAGACTCAGACTGGGACGGCTTTTCAAAGAGAGGGCACTTTCAAATGTAACGCTGTCCACTGTAAAGCGGGACACATAGCCACCTTATGAGGCAATGGCCAGGAGGCTGACATGAACAAATTGGCTTGAAGTAGCCAGCCATTGTGAAGAAAGGAGTGGGTTGCTCTGAAGAGGCTCCTTCAGTTGTCTCTCATGAGAGACTGTCAACAATGTCTAGGCAACACGATGGCCATATACATACGTAATAGACAATCTTTATAGAATTCCTTCAAATCATAAAAAGTTCAGAATGAAATCTTTAGTCTCAAAGTCTCTGAAAATCTTTAAATGAAGTGAGGTACCAAACTCTGTACGGTGGAAGACAAGCTGTGAAGCTTTGTGTATTCAACAATGATTTCCAACACTGAACAGTAATTCCGGATATTGACTACTGTTTTGTAGAATTCTTCGTCACCGTGGTGGGTGGATATAGACTGCTTCATAAACCCATCTTATTTCGAATGAATCTATATAAATGAAAATATCAAATGCTGTGGAACAGTGCTCATGTAATAATGTAGTCACTGCTCATGAGAGACTGGCATGGTTTCAAAACTACAGTGGTACCTCGGTTTTCGAATGTAATCCATTCCGGAAAACCATTCGAGTTCTGAAACGTTCGAAAACCAAGGCGCGATTTCCCAGGCAACAGGACTCAACAGCCGACAGGATCTTGCACTCAGCCAAAGCCGCCTCGGAAGTTCGACTTCCGAGGCGCATTCGAAAACGGAAGCATTTACTTCCAGGTTTATGGCGTTCGAAAACTGAAACGTTCATCAATGGAGATGTTCAAAAACCGAGGTACCACTGTATTTTAAATTGTTATAACCCACCCTGGGACCTTAAGGTGAAGCATGTGTAATAAATTAAAATAATAAAAGAAGGGATGGTAGTTTGGTTGGTTGGTTGGTTGGTTGGTATCACAGTGGTGGGTAAGATTGAACTAGGTCTTGGTGTTATATTCCACAGACAGGCCTCAATGGTTGCACTACACTTGTGGTGATAACAGTAATGACATGTATCCCAGGGCTGTTATGAGCATGTAGAGTTTTTAAGAAGAAGTATTGATGACGACGACATGATAACCTGTTTTAAACACATCACACTGACTTGTACCCTGTTACAGTTTCAGTGATGGTCAGTCACTGGAGACTTACAGCTATGGCAGGAAGACAGCAACACTCCCCCTTTGTTTGCCTCTCAGCAATTAGTACTCTGGGGGACCCAGCTTCTGTACATTAAAAGAGGAATTAGGATTCTTTGAGGTTAAAAATTGAGTCTTCTTAGTTTGCACTGTACAGTGCAAAAACAGACCTGTATAGCCACCTAGCAGGAGGAAGCTGGATGCATCCAATAATATTGGTCAGCCAAGACAATGACCCTGCAGGCGTCTGTAAGGACTCCTTCCTCATCATAGGAAGAATCCCCATAATGGTGAAGTGAAACCATCTCCAAAACCCTTTTGACCGTCTCAATAACAATGGGCATTATATAAGGGTTGGATCCTGAGCTTGTCCCAGAAAAGGGAAATTACATTTAGGAATCTTGATTACATAATTAGTGTCACCATGATCACTGAGACTGCAATTTGTTTTAAACAATTTTTAATATTGTGGGGTTTTTTATTGCTGCAAACTTCCATGCAACCTTACAGTAAAAGGTGGCTAAGAAACTGAAATTATTGTGATTATTATGATTATGATTATCCTTTTATGCCCTAGTGAATTCAGTAGGACATTTCAACAAGCGTTTCAATATCTTTATCCCATCCTGCATTTAAATAGGAATGGTTTTTAATGGTTTCAATGGTGGATTTTTAAAGATGTTTTTAATTGTATTGTTTTATTGCTCATGTGTTTCCTGCCCTGAGTTCCTTTGGGAGGGGTGGTGGGATATACATTTCATAAATAATGGTTAGGATTGTGCTGTAAATCGGATGCTTTTGAGAGGAAAGCTCAGACTGAGTTCAAAAAGAAGGCACAGAATAGGTGGGAATCTTCCACGTGCATTTGGGAACAAAGGAAAATACAATCCGTTCAGAATGGCACAACCTTTTTAACCCTCGTACAAGTTTTACAATCAAGATGGTTACAAAGATTAATACACAATTATTAATATGGATGTGATGAAGAAAACCTAGGGATGAGGACATGTCTGACCCTGTGCAAGTGCTGACACAGAGATTTCGCATGCAATTCCACTGGTCTGTGTGCAAACTCTACAGCCTAGTTACTCACACATACCTACTGCCTCGGGGTACAATGGAGATTGTGTGAATCTCTTCTGCATTGTGCACTGCTGTTGCTAAACTGACGGGTGGATTTCTGTCCATGCAGATAGGATATACGTCCTTGCAGACCTGAGCCCAGTTCTCTGTGTCTGGGTATTAATTTTACACGTAGAGGATATAATTTGGTCTCGGAATGACCATGTCTCTACCACTCCTTGTGCACACCTGCTCTTAAAAGCAGCACGGGTCCTGCATGTGGGTGCCTGCCAGTGAAACCTTTCTATAGCAGCACAGCACGGCAGCTTGTGACCCAGGTAAGAGAACTGTGGCGATTATGTGCTGTGATGTAAGTACAGTTGGCTAGAAATGCTCCCTCAGCACTTTGGAAAGGAAGCAGCCAGTGCAGAATGTGCTGCTTTCTGAATATGAATCATTTTCAACGGTGCCGTCAGTTGGGATATTTAGGTGCAATTAGCATTAATTGGTCCTTTGCTGGCAACATCAGAATACTGGCTGGACCAGCACATTGAGAAGCTCTTTGAGGGGGGTGCACACATGTCTTCTTAGAGAGGCAATGGTATGGATGGATTCCTTCTTGGTACTTGTTTTGAAAGCATAGAAATGGCCAGGGAAGACTGCTGGGTGTACTTAGGACACATTGTACCAGATGTCTAGCAGGGGAGGAGAGAGTCTCAAGGTACCCTGGTCCCAAGCCATGAAGGCCTTTGAACAAAACCACATAACTTTGAACTGGGCCTGGAAATGGACTGGAGGCCTGCATAGTTCACAAAGAGCCAATGTCCTATAATTGAAACACCAGCAAATTTTGGCCACCTTGTATTGACAGCAGGCTGCTTTTTGACACCTGGAATTATGACGCAACATACCCCTATTTATTCCCCACCCCACGTAAAAACAATGGGTGAAGAGGCATTAGTTATTGAATGAAACTAGAAGGTGGCAAATTACTCCAGATCTTCTGTGTGTGCAGCATTTAGTCAAGGCAATTCTTGCCCCCCCCCTTGAAATAATATTTTTCCCCAGCAAACACTTTCTTCAATTGCCATAGAATTACCAGGTCTGCAGTACTTGCTGTCACATAACCTGACCTCCTTCATCTCCACTGCCAACCACAGTTTGATTCTGCCTCCACATTTCCCCCTGTACTGTACCACACTAATTCACTTGACCTGTTCGGGCACGATGATGCTCATGCCAATTTTGGCAAAAGTGGTCAGTTTTGCAACTTCCCCCATGCGTGTTGAGATTATGTCTCAAATATGTTCTAGGTCAAATAGCATTTCAACACGCTTTTAGAACATAGGGAGCTGTGATCTTGCTACATGTTAAAAAGATTTGCCAGCACATTCACAAAGCTGGCTGCCATGCTAAAAATAACCCAGTGCCATAGTTTCATCATCCAATGGACATGAATAACAAGCAGCCCTTAGATCTGATGGGCAACACCAGTGGCTCATCATCTTGGGATGATGGGAGCTTTAGCTGCACAATACCTGGAGGGTCACAGATTGCCACCCATCTTTGATTTCATACTTACTGGGCAGAGATTCTCTGTGGTCTGTGCCATTCCTAACCTTGGGGTTAAACATATGAACCACCTTCATCAAAGCCCTTCTCCTTGTATCTCATCTGAGGAAGATGGGAAGGGTGGCCACATGAGAACTGTCCTTCTCGGTGGTGCCCCCACCCCAATTTGTGGAATGCTTTCCCTAGGGAAATGTGCCTGGTGCCATCATGGTCTGTTTTTTAGGCACCAGACTAAAGACATTGCTATTTACCCAGGCTTTTAATAGTTAAATCAGCCTCTGCTGTGGTGCATATGCTTTAGTGGGGTGGGATAGGACTTGTCCTTCTTATTGTGCTGTTGGATGAGCGTTTTAAAGAATTTTGTATTTACATATTTTGCCATTTTTTTTCTTTTTATCTGTATTTTGTTAAGTTGCTTTGAGACTACACACACATACATATACACACACATACACACTTAACAAATGTAAATCTAATAATAATAATTGATGTGCTTTTTTAATAAACAACAACAACCCAGAAACATATGACCGAAACCGGTGCAGCAGTTACTCCTGCTTGATTAAGTCATAGGCATGTCCTCTGTGGAAATGAATGGGAGGAGCAGTTGATGGAGGTGCGGGTGGGTGGTGGCCGGGCCAGAAAGGCAGGCTTGTTAAGACAATTGCAGCCACCTGTAACTCCACCTGCAGCCTCACCTTAACATCGTTTCCCTTCTCGAATTACCTGGATGCTTATGCCACAGCAGGTGGGGATTTGAGCACATTAGCCGCATCATCCCCCTAAGCCTCCAGATGTTGCGCCTTCCCAGCTGGGTCGCCAGATGACCTTGTCCGTTGGGGCAGACTAAGGAAGCCAATCAGCGCGGGCTAATTTTAGTCCCACGACATGTAACATCTGCGGGTGGCGGCGGCGGCTGTCCCCCCCCGCCCCTTGCGCCAGCGCCGGAAGGGTGCCTAATGAATCCCTGAGCCAGGCAATCTCTCAGGTCTTGTGCGCGCGCGTGCGCGGGGCCAGATTCCATGCGATCCAGTCCGGGATTTCCACGTGCCCCTGCAGAAATCCTTCACTTCTTGGCTTGTGCATTCCCAATGTGAGAATTCTCAGGATCTGCCTTCCCCACCCCGTTTTAATTCTCCCCTCTCTCATTCTCCCCCCACCTATAACTCCGTAGGCTACAGCAAATGGCCGTAGCTTCTTCCTCTTTTCCCCTCCTTCGGAAACCGTCGGCGAAGGGGTTTGGCGTCGCCGCCGCCGCTGCTGCCATAGCTCTGCTTTTTTGATTTCCACGATCCCACCCGCCCACCAGCACCTTGATCTCCGCATTCCGGCTCGCCACCAGCCGCTGCTGTCGCCCAGGCAGGCGCAAGAGCACCTCGCCAAACGCGCGCCCATAACCTCGCCAAAGAGGCATTGGAAAGTAGAAGCCAGAAGGAAGGCGGCGGCGGCGGCGGAGGAGGAGGGGTGGCAGCGGCGAAGAAGAAGGAGGAAGGCTCGGAGGAGGGCATTGGCGCAGCGGAGCGGGTGGGGGAGCGGGAAGAGGCGGCCTCCTGGTACGCGAGCGCGGATTTCCAGCCAGGACCCGGTGGCAGCGGCGGGAAGGCGGAGATGCGCCCTTGGAGGCGGGCTGCGAGCGCCAAGACCCGGCGGGGGAGCAGCAGAGCTGCTGGCGCCTTGCCCGAGCCGTGAGGTCCGCGCCGAGGGGCGGCCGAGGTTGCGGCAAGACCGCGAAGGGGGATCCGCTCGCCGATTCGCGCCCCCCGCCCGCCTCTGAACCCGCCCGCGCTCCGGCTCGTCTGCATGGGAACAGCCACCCGTCTCCTCGTGCCGCCCTGCCTTGCGCAGCCTGCTCGCGAGAAGCGCGCACCCCGCCTCGGCTTGGGCGATCGCCTCCGGTGAGCGACCCAGGACCAGCCCCCCGGTGGCCCACCTCCGCCGCCCCTTCTTCTTCCTCCTCCTCCGGCGGAAGATGCGCGCCTGCCCGCCCGCCGCTGCGCTGCGGAGGAGCAGGTAAGGGCTCCCCGGGATCGCCGTGCTTGGGAGATGCCCAGTCGAGCTGCCCTTTGTGCGCGGGGGCGCTAGGGGTCCGCGGCGGCGGCGGGCAACCGGTGCCATCCAAAGGGGGCGGCGGCGGCAGCAGCAGCAGCAGGAGCGTGTGGCCCATGTTGGTTAGCGGCGTGGCCGCCGCCGGCGGTTCCCGCAGAGACTCATGAGCAGAGGAGCGACCCTGCAGCGCCGGACCACCTACCTGATCTCGCTGACCCTGGTCAAGCTCGAGTCGGTGCAGCAGCAAGAAGGCGACGACAAGGCGGGCGCCGGCGATGGGGGCGTCGTGCCCGACGGCAGGGACGGCGGCCCCGCGCGAGTCTCGTCGCCCTGCGCGGCGGATCCCTCCGGGCTGAAGGACCGCAAGGAAGCCGAGGAAGCGGCGGCCGCCAAGCTCAAGAGGCAGGAGCGCATCTTCCACCGGCAGGATGCGCTCTGGATCAGCACCAGCAGCGCCAGCACGTCCGACTACCTGCTGCAGCTCTCGCCCAGCAGCCCCGGGACGCCCAGCTCGTCCCCGTCCCCAGATGGCACAGGGCGGCCGGGCTCCGTGTGGACACCGCCCAGGGGCACCGCCGGCCGAGGAAGCCCGTGGGACCCCAAGGCCAAAGCCGCCATGAGCCCAGAAGGAAGACCCCTTGCGCCAAAGCCCGAAGGGCTGGGGTCTTTGGGTGCTCCGGCGGTGCCCCCCAAACCTGAGCTGGCACTGCCCCCCAAGCCGGCAACAGCTGCGCTCTCCAAATCTGAACCAGCTGTGCCCTTTGTAGCCCCGCCTTTGGCCCCCAAACCTGAACTGGCTGTGCCCTCTGTCGCCCCACCTCTGGCTCCCAAACCTGAGCCGGCTGTTCCTTCTATAGCCCCGACTGTCCCCCCCAAACCTGAGCTGCCTCCAGCTGTTCTCTTTTCGCCCACCGCTCCTAAGGTTGAGGCTGCCATTCCTCCAGCTGCAACTGCCAAGCCTGAAGTAACTGTGGTTTCTGCAGCTCCAGCTGTGGCTCCGAAACCCAAAGCCATTTTGGTCCCCGTCGTTCCCCCCATTCCCCCCAAGCCAGAGGTGATTCCAATCCCCCCCAAGGCTGGGCTGAAGGAGACCTTGGGGGTGCCTGGGGACGAGTCGCCAGTTCCAACGCCCACCACTGCCAGTTGCTCCTCCAGTGCCGCAGCGCCAGGGCGCCGAATGTTGGTGAGCCATGCCAGCTGGGGTGGCCCAGAGCCTGGGACCCTGGAAATGAGTGTGGGCCGGGTGGGTGGCTCTTCTTTCTCACACTCGGGAGCCTCCTCTCCTCACCCGGCCGCTGGGAACCGCCGCCTTCGCCTGGCCACCAATAAGCCTTTCAAGACAGTGACCACCAGCGGGGCCAAGGTGAGTGCCGAGCCAAAGGCTGGCAAAGGGGGCCACAAGGGGGCCACCCCCAACCGCCTGTCGTGGCCCGAGAGCGAAGTCAAGGGACGCATGAAGGTAGCTGTCAAGGGCAGTGGGGAGACGGTCCCTAGAGGGGGATCCCGGGCAAAACTATCCCCTCACAAGAACAAAAGCAAGACTCTGGACAACAGTGACCTCAACCATGGCCCGGGCAGTCTGGCCTCTTCTGGCTCCTGCTCCTCAGAGGCAGCTGTGGGGCTGAAGAGAGGCCGGGAGGGTGGTCGGGCCTCTACCCGGGACCGTAAAATGCTCAAGTTCATCAGCGGCATCTTCACCAAGAGCCCGGCATCCACTCCCACCCACCCTGGACCTGGCTGGAGCCTTAGCCATAAGGAGCTGCTCAGCGTTGAACTGGCCAAGGGTGAATTGCCCAGTAAGTACAGTGGCCTAAGAGGCCCAGCCTCTCTCTGAATGGAAGGGATGGGTGAGGGTGGAGGTTTGACTGTGGAACATGGGAGATGGGCTTGAGGACCGAAGGTGTTTCATTACTGGCTTGGAAGATGTTGGCACCAATAAATTTGCCTTGGGATGTGACGATGGGAATGCTAGGCTGGTTTCTTTCCAGCAAGGAGCTCCGGAATGAAAAATTGGCATGGAGCAGCCACAGATCTGTGTGGGCCTCTGCTCAACTTCTTCTATAGCAAGGCTGAGGAACATGTGGCCCTCTAGATGTTGCCAGGCTCTACCGCCCATCATCCTTGGCCCATTGGGTGTGCCGGGCCGGCTGATGGGGTCCTGGAGTCAAACAACACCTAGAGGGCATCAGGTTCCCCATCCTTGCTCTGTAGAGTCGCCTCTGTAGATTTCACTCCAAAGATATATGTCTGGGCTGAATGGGCCCTCAAGACCACTGGTGGGTGTACCCTGCGAGAGAAACGTGGAATTTCTCTGGGAAGGAGATTCTGGACTGCTTAGCTTTGTTGCCACGGTGATGGGTAGGTGATGGCAGCCAATGAGTATGTACTCAAAAATGGAGCAGTTCACTTAGGTGAGGAGGGGTGAGCCCAGGTATGTGCTGCTGCAGCAGCTCCTCAAACAGTGTGTGTGTGTGTGTGAGAGAGATGGGATTCACAACCTCAATATCTCCCTTATGGTGGAATGTGACAAAAATGATATTATCACTATTGGGTGTCTGCGGAGGCTGGTAAGGACGCTTTCTCCAGTGGGTTTTTCCACTATGTGGTCAACAAGCCAGATGCTGAAGGGGGTAACATTTAGGGTGGATCTCAGTCCTGAGAATGACTTGGAACTACCGCTGTAGTGGTACAGGTTGTGAAGCCATTCAATAAGCAAAATCCCGGGGCTAGCTGTTGACGAATTTTCAAATGCAAGAACATTCTGCTTCCTGTATATTTTCTTCCCCCGCCCCCATTACATGTTATGTGTCAAAGCCTTGTTGTAATGAATGGTTGTGATTTAGGGATTACCTAGGAGGTGCTCGGCTAACTCTGAAAGGGGTGGTGGTATCTCTGCATCCTCTACGGCACAACGAATTGGACCCCACCAAAGCAGAAGCAGTAAGTGCAGAACAGGAGCGTAATCAACCTCTGCAGCAAATGGTTCTCTTGCTCACTGTGCTGAACAAGAACTCTGCTGATTTTACAGGTTGCTTCATGAGTATTGGATGGGAGGCAGGTGTGGTGTGTGCACGTACCTGTGTGTGTGTGGAATGGATTCTTAGAGTTCTATAAAAGATAATTAAGCAGAGATACTGGCAATTATGTTTGACAGTGTATGGGGAGCTGGGTACCTCTTTTTGCCCTTTCCTACCAGGCAAGAGATAACAGCATCCAACAAAATCTAACAGGCAACAAGAATATAAAAATATACAGTGGTACCTCGGGTTAAGTACTTAATTCGTTCCGGAGGTCCGTTCTTAACCTGAAACTGTACTTAACCTGAAGCACCACTTTAGCTAATGGGGCCTCCCGCTGCTGCCGCGCCGCCGGAGCACGATTTCTGTTCTCATCCTGAAGCAAAGTTCTTAACCCAAGGTACTATTTCTCGGTTAGCAGAGTCTGTAACCTGAAGTGTATGTAACCTGAAGCGTATGTAACCTGAGGTACCACTGTAATAGAAAGTAAAGATGGGGAGACTGTTGTTACTGGTTTCAGAAAATTCAGACACCATTCCATATGGATGTGAATGGTGGGACACAGCTATATGGTGTTGTGGAAGTTTTAATAGAAACTGGTATGTGTTCTGCGTGATTATTTGATACCTGTTGTGGATTTTGACCTGAGAATCTCAGTTGTGCATGCGCCTGTTTCTTTCTATTTTTAAAAAGCAAGTTGCTATCCCTCATGGTTGTGAAGATAAGTTTCACATTGTCCAGTGTACTTCAACGGAAACCTCCATTGTATGAGAGGCAGAGTCTCTTGCCTGTCTCTCTGATTTCTGTTGTGGTCTCCAGTTGCATTCTACTCCCATTGTCCTTCTGTTCCTTTAAGGAAGGGGACATAGCGTAGCAGTAGAAGTCGCAGTTTCAATCCCTGGCATTTCCAGCCAGTAGGTTCAGGTATCAAATGATTGGGGAAGACTTCTGCCCGAGTCCCTGGAGAGCATCTTCCTCTAATCAACCTCTCCCAACATGGTGCTCTCCAGGTAGTGTGGACTCTCAAACTCCCATCAGCCTGGTTGTTAAGATTGATGGGCATTGCAGTCCAAGATATCTGGAGAGCACCAGGTTGGGAAAGGCTGGTACAGGCATTACTGTGGAAACTGTGAAAACTGGCACACAGCTCAGTATCATGTTTGACAGATTAATTTATGTCAGCATGCATCTATTTTCTATTATATTAATGTACAATTAATGTTCCAGTTCTCTTGGTGCAGAGTTTAGGCTTTTAATTTGGGGTGTGTGTGTGTGGAATAATGAAGTTCACAACAAAAATATCTCCATCAGTTGGTGATCAAAAGATTCTACCTGCTTAGGAGTCTTTCTTCGGTATATCCATTGGTTGCCTAAGGATGGATCACTTTTCCCATTTCTGGGTAGTTTTTTAAGAATGTCTTCTCTATTCCTGCCACCCTCAAAAGACCAGATTATGGTCTTAATGGCTTCTTTGCAGCCCTTCAAAGTCTAGTTGTTCTTCTGATTTTGATGTGTTCCCATTGTGGGAGGGTTGGGAGACCTTCTAGCCAGAAGGACTGTTCTTCTAATTGCTCTCTGAAGTGAGAGGTTAATTGCAGTGGAAAGTTTTAGATTAAAGGGTATATTTTAGAAGGCAGGAATTAGTTGTCGTCCCCCATCAGCTAAGGCAAGTCCTTGTTCCCACTGTGCTGTTAGCAGGAAACACCCCTGCAAATTTATATGGTACTGTGTAAAGAACTGATCCTTTCCCTTCTCCAAGGTCATATTTCTGCATTCAGCTCCCCTTGGCAACTGATAGCTTCTGGTAATTAGGAGAACATTGAGGGATGGAAGGAGGTTAGTACTAGCTGACCCCAGTCTGGGGAGATCTCCCAAAAGAGCTCAGCATGATCCTCTGTGGACAGACACCTGCACCAGAGACTTATAGCTGGTTTAGTAGTCATTTCCTCTTCCTAGGAACCCTGTGAGCTATAAATCCTATGAAGGGAGCTAAGGGGAGTTCTCTTATCAGATAATTCTTAGCACTCATGCCAAACTGCATTCTGGGGGTTCTCTGCAGGAATCTAGATTTGCATGGTAGGAGTGCTTTGAGTGAAGAGCGGTTTCTGTAAAGAATAAACAAGGAATGGGAGACTCAGTGAAATTTGAGAACCTGGCAGCATACCCTCCTCCCAATTTCAAGAAAATGACCTGCTAACCATGTGCACATAGATTTTGAAAAATGTCTAGAAATGCATATAACATGCCTCTTGCGTTACACATGTGTGTTGAGGCTACAATGAATGGTGCCTGTTGTGAGCCTGGCAGTCCCCATTAACAAAGGGGATGAGCCCAAATCAGAAAGAAGAATTGTTCATCCTGCACATGAAGGCAGGGTGAAAGTTGCCTCTCTCTCTTTTGGTTAGCAGTTCATCTTTCTGGTTTAGTGCTGAAGCTGGAGCTGAGCAGAAGCCGCCATTCCTAGGGAGAGCTGTAGGCTTCATTCGGGATGTGCAACTTAAAAAATAAAATAAAATGTATATGCTGTCCATCCAAAAGTGCTCAGAGCAGCCAACAGTTAAAACCCCTGCAACCAATATGTTTGAGATTGAGGCCTTACTATGCTGAATGCTGACCATCTCTACCAAGTATTATGGCCTACCAGGTGTTTGATAATCTCCCTTGCACTGGAAGTTTCTGGGATCTTCCAGATATCCTTCTGATTGTGGATTCATGATTATTTGTGCTCATGATGGTACGCAGGAGCTTACATGCAACCCTGATTTCAATATTTTCTGCCCTTACAAAGGTTTTGGGATGGACACATTGCTTTGTTTTCATTTGACACATGTCTTACAACTTCCAACTGAAATGCTGTTAATAGTTCAGGTTGTTTGCTGTTCTGCTTTGGCTGCACCTTAGTGCAAGAATAGGAGCCAGCTCCTAGGGGCCAAGGTTCCTTCGTGCGTGCGCCCCCCATAGTTGATGGGCATTGCCATTCAAATAGTGTGCATGCACAGTGCCATGTGATCAATTATGCAGGGTGAGGCTTACGTGGGTCTCCCAACATTTTATTCATGTTGGCACCCCTGAGTGCAAACGTGCCCCTCCAGATGGCAATAACACAGTCATATTGGGTAAGCATCACAGAAGAACTAATGAAGTGGAATAATGTGTGGGCAGCCCAATATAAATCCATCACCAATGCACTATTTTTGTATCAATGACACCTGCAGAGAAGGGTCTGGAGGGGCCTTGCACTGTCTGAAGTTCTTTCCTTTGCCTGTCTTGTATCTTCCAGCGTTCAGTTTCATTAGATGGTTGCAGTTCTAGTATGATGTGAGATGGAGAAAAAGTCTCTCTGTCCACTTTCTCTGCATCATGCATAGCTTTTATAGATTTCCGTCATGCCCCTATCACAATCAGCTCTATCAATGGCATGTTGCAGAAAACCCCTTCAAAAACAGACAAAAAGCCATCGAGTCTGGAGGACCCCCACAGTTGTTTATCCTGCAGGAGGCAAAACCAGCCCCTGCTGAGGTGTGTTCAGCTTGGCGGGCTACTGGTTTTGCTGGCCTGCCCAATAAGGGTTTTCAGGCTGGAAAGCACCCTTTGAGCTATTGCTATCATTATCATTATTAATGAATATTGTTAATGCAGGATAAAATGGAATGGAGGAGAAATTGAATGTACGTTATTGGGGGTGTACACTCTTGCATATAAGGATTTAAGGGAAGAGCCCCTTTTGGCATCCAGGCTGAGGAAGTGTTCCAGAGTCGTCCGGGGGAATTCAAGGAAACACTGAACTTAAACATCAAGCCCTCCTTTGTGGTGTGGTGTCCAGATACGTGCCATTTTAGGAAATGAGCCACAATTTTTTCAGCTGCCTTTTAAAATATATGACAGTCCGGGGAATGCTTTCTCTTGTCAGAGCAGCCAATTCTTTTCTATAGCTTTCCTGTTTCTGTGCCCAGATGGGCTCCCTAGAATTAATGGAACTCCTTACAGCTGCTGACAGTGAGCTGAATGTAGCATCTCAGTATAAGGATCACGGAGCCATTTACTAGTACTGACCATTGACAGTTTTCAGTCCTCCTAAGTTGATCACTGGCCTGGTTAAAGAGAAACTGAGGCACAGGCTCAAGATGCAGCCTTGGACCTTCCTGAAGGTCACCTGGAAAGTCAAAGGCAGGAACCAGGTGGAAGTGAGCCCTCCCAGCCTCACTGCTTGTATGACCCCACCCCCTCTTGGATAATTTTTGATGCGTCACTCTTAAGCTCTGATCTGTTTTTTGAAACAACAAAAGTTCCTGTGGTGGCTTTAAAGTCTTGTTGTACACAAGCACCCATGGGCTAGAGAGCTTCCTTCATCAAATAGGAGCCCCAAAACTTATGCCAGTATAACTGATTAGCCGTTAAGGGGATTTGGGATTCTTTGTTTCTGCTACCAAATCCATTTAACATGGCTGGCTTTCTGCAAAGTGTTTGCAACTCTAAATGAAAGTCAGGACTTGCAGGTTGAATATCTGTTTTGTGCCATGGTGGAGGGAATCCAAGGTTTCATAGCAATTCATCAGGTGTCTGTAACCCTACAACCCTGGTGTAAGGAGCCATTTGGCGCCTAGCTTATATATCCGAGTTTCCAACACTGGGGGCGGGACAGGGGTGTAAATTATAGTTCCCATAATTCTTCTTTTTAGGTGTTTTAAATGTTCTTTAAATGTACAGTGTGTACATAGCTCCTGTTGATAAGTGGACCACCATATTTTCGCCTCTAGGAAAGTGAGTTGCAGTGGCATAGCACATGCAAACGCCGCCTGGGGCTGGTGTGCAGGGCATGCCCCTAAGGGGGTGGGGTGCAGAAGAAGCCCGCTGAGGCTTGCCTCGTAAAGTGGCACAGGGGGTGCATTCATGCAACACAGTCCACCACTGTCCTCTCTCAGCCAGAGCTACCGGGCTGGGCGCCTGGTGTGCTGCAACCTCTCTCCACCCTGGAAATGGAGCTGTTGTTGGTGGTATTGGACTGTCGCGTGAGGAAGCTGTCCCTGCAGCTCCCTCGCGTGTGTTGGAGCCAGCCTCACCCCTTACGCCACTGGTAACTTGTTGACCAGGGAGCTAGAATTGGGATCATCTGTGTGATCAGTTGGTGGGGAGCGCTATATGAAAATAAGGCTTGGCGTCAAGCTTAAATAAGGCATTTATATCCTGTCTTTCCTTTGCAAAGCTCCAGTCGGCTGACGATGTGTAGTTAAAAACAAATGAAGCCCAAATAACTAAAAGCAGCAGAAGACAAAAAGGCACAAGGCAGCTATAATTTCACAGAACTGGACATCCTCCAGGAATGGAACCAAATTAAATGCAGCAAGTTAAAAAGACAGTTTAGTGCAGGAGTTCGAAGCCAACTTGGCCAGATCAGCTTTATGGTCCGTGAGGAAGAGTGAACCTGTGTCGATTTTGTGATCTCAACTCTTCCTCTCTAGTTGTTGCAACCAACTATTGGAGATGCGCTAGCTCTGAATTCCCTTCATCAAGCAGGGAGTTGAACCAGGTTAGACTTTCCCCAGCTTCCTAAAATGGTCACCAACCGGTGTGTGTGTGTGTGTGTGTGTGATGTGTCCCATTTCGCTGCTTGAGGCGAAACAGGATGTGCTGCTGTGCCCTGCTGTGCCTGTGCCGCCTCTGCTGTTGGAAAAGTGGGAACAACACTGGCACCAATTTCCAGTGAGCTCTTGTGGATTTATGGTGAAATCTCACAAGATCTTACCAGAAAATGGTGCCAGTGTTGGTGCTGCTTCTCTGCCAGTGGCAGAGCGCCTGTGAGTGTAACACCTTAGCAGGGGTCAGCAACCTTTTTCAGCCGTGGGCCGGTCCACCGTCCCTCAGACCATGTGGTAGGCCAGACAATATTGGGGGGGGGGGTGAACAAATTTCTATGCCCCACAAATAACCCAGAGATGCATTTAAAATAAAATGACACATTCTACTCATGTAAAAACATGCTGATTCCTGGACCGTCCGTGGGCTGGATTGAGAAAGTGATTGGGCCGCATTTGGCCCACAGGCCTTAGGTTGCCTACCCCTGCCTTAGGGACTTCCCTGGTCTGAATAGGTGGGGCCTGCCTCCAACTCCTGTTAGCCCCACCCATCAAGGATTACAGTTCAACAATATCCGGAGGACACCAGATATTGGGGAAGACTGGAGTGGGCCTTTTTTCAGGTCTATGGTTTTATGCCTTTCCTTGGAAAGTCCCAGAGCGTTGCCAGATACAGATTTGGGGTGTGTATAAGCTCGAGGTATGCAGTGGGGAATAGCTGTGTGTAGACAGTTTTGTGTGCTATGGCTTGAGGCAGGGTTCTTCTTAAAAAAAATGAAAGCCTGAGGCGGCGTTTAACTAAATTTTTACATAGCGCAGACCCACTGAAATCAAAGTTAGGCCCATTAATTTCAGTGGACCTACTCCAAGTAAAACTTACTGCTCCTTAGTTGTTGCTGTTTTTTAAAAATGGAATCCCAATATGCTGGAGAGAAATAGACCCGGAAGATTTGCTGATAAGTCCTACTGTTTGGTTACTGTTATGGGAACTGGTACTTCAGACTTTACCCCTCTGGTTGAAGATACATTTTAAATAGATGGTGGCAATACTACAGAGACTCTGGTACAGTGGTACCTCGGGTTAAGTACTTAATTCATTCTGGAGGTCCGTACTTAACCTGAAACTGTTCTTAACCTGAAGTACCACTTTAGCTAATGGGGTCTCCTGCTGCTGCTGCGCCGCCGGAGCACGATTTCTGTTCTCATCCTGAAGCAAAGTTCTTAACCTGAAGCACTATTTCTGGGTTAGCTGAGTCTGTAACCTGAAGCGTATGTAACCTGAAGTGTATGTAACCCGAGGTACCACTGTACTATGAAGCATCTGCGAGTAGGTCCAGAGTGTCCCCAACTACTCACCTGGGATGAAAGCAAGTCTTGTGGTTCAAGTCTTTATAAAGTACCAAAGGACTTTGTGGTTTATTTTTGCTGCAACAGATTAATGTGCTTCCTGCTCTGGAAGTTGTTTCCCTAGATACTGTCCCTCCCCATGAGTCACCTGGAGCTATCTGCTCCACCAGCTCCTCCTTGCCTTGCACCTCCCTCTCAGCATTCCTGTGGCCTTGATTATATGGGTCAATCTGCGGGATGGGACTCAGTAGGTGGAAAAATTTGGCCTTGTGTTGGACAGGTGGAGTTACAATCCCTTGCAGCCCTGTGATTCTGTGGTATCAAAGCCATATTGGCATGCTGCTTACTGCTTGCAAATATCCTGCAAATCTCATCTTTTTAATTTTCATCATTATTGCATCACTGTGTTGCTGTGCAATTGTGGGGCTTTGTGTATAGGCAACCCCTGATTTGTGCAGGGATTGCATTCTGGGTCATCATGTGTGAAGGCAGAGTGGATACAAGTCCGTTCCACCCCCTTGTGGATCACCATGATGTGCACGGTCACACATCTATTGGTCAATGTCTGTACACCACACACAGAGGCAAACCTGGGTATAGCAGCAAATGTGTGCTCAACAGGGAGCTCTCCTGGTGAGTATGCTTGGGTGATGTGTTTGCAGACTCTTACTTCTCACTTGTGTTGTACTTTTTTTTACTAGGTGTAATATATATATATATATATATATATATATATATATATGTGTGTGTGTGTGTGTGTGTATATATATATATATATATATATGTAATATATGAGGATGCCCTTTGGATAGCTTTGTCTATGCCGTCCTACCCTCCAACATTTCTCTGATGAAAATAGGGATGTCTTATTTAATAATAATAATAATAATAATAATAATAATAATAATAATATTACCCCACCCATCTGGCTGGGTTGCCCCAGCTACTCTGGTGCGGCTTTCAACATACAGTATATAAAAACATTAAACACTAAACAACTTCCCTATACAGGGCTGCCATCAGATGTCTTCTAAAGGTTGCATAGTTACTTATCTCCTTGGCTTGGGAGGGGTTTTGCATAACTCCATACCCTCCAATATTTCTCCAGTGAAAATGGCAATGTCCTAAGGAAAAGTGGGACATTCCAGGATCAAATCAGAAACCAGGATGGCTTCTGTAAATCCAGGACTGCCCCAGGTAAACAGAGACACTTGGAGGTTCTGCGTCATATAATGCTGCCGTCTGCTGAGTCATGCAATTCGCTCATCTAGCCCAGTATTGTTCCCCAGTATAGTCCTTCCTAGGGAAGGACCATAGCTCAGTGACAGAGCATTGTCTGCATGCAGAAGGTTCCAGGATGAAGCCCTCCAGCATCTCCCAGCCCAAAACCATGGAGAACCTCTAGCAGTCAATGCAGACTATACTGAGCTACTTAGAATAAGGCAGCTTCCTCTGGTCCCAATGTCAACTCTGACTGGTAGTGGCACTCCAAGGGGTCAGACAGGGGTCTTTCCCTGTTCCTGCTACATGAGCTCCTTTTAGCTGGGGACACTAGGGACCGAGCAGAGAACTTTCAGCATGCAGAACATGTGCGCTTCCATTGAGAAATAGTCCATTCCCAACCAACGATATACTGGCAAATTATGGCTGCAGCAGCTGCTGAATGGAATTTGTGAACTCTGCAATCCAGGCACATTTATTTGACAGTTTTATTGGCGCATTACATCAAATAGCATTGATCCAGTTTGTCAGCGGGGAAGTGCATATATACTGCAACTCTGTGCAAGATCGGGGGGGACGGGACCAAAATATGGTATTGACTGCGGAAGTAAGACCCCCCGAACCTCGGCATTTAGGGGTTTTTTCTTGTTTCTAGTCCTTATGGTTGCAAAAAGATTTTTCTGTGTGGGTGACTCTTTGTGGAGCCTCTGAATCCTGAGTGCTGGATTTCCTGTGGGGTTGCAGTGCACTGCACAGACCTCTGCCTCTCCCATGACTAGCACAAGCAAAATAGATTATGGGTGGAGGAGATGCAAATTTACTTGCTTCTCGCAACTTGCTTAGATTGCAGTATTTAGGTTTTCTTGGCTTCGACACATAAAGCTCACATTTATAGAGTCTAGCCCAAGGATGGGGATCCTGTGGACCTCCAGATATGGTTGGATTGCAGTTCCCACCAGCCCCAGACAGTCAATAGCCAGGGATGATGGGAACTGGAGTCTGGAGGGCCACAGACTCTTCTCCGCTCTGCAAAATAAGGTAATGAAAGGGATCTGCAGACATACAATATATGTGCTTGTGTTTCCCTTTGTCAAGGGATGATTCAGTGAGAGACGCAACGTTCACATCCTGTAATTGCAAAGTGAATATAAAATAATTCCCTCCTCCTCCGTTAAAGTCCTGGGGTGGTTCTGAGTGGTAATGCACTCAGCATACAGAGTGCCACAGAATGGAAGGAGATGTCTGTGAGGGGCTCTGCTGCTAGCCGCGCACACAGGGAGAACGGCTCCATTTATCAGCAGCACACCAGCTGCAGTTTCAAAGGAGATGCATTTTGTATTCTGCCTGTGGGTGTTTTTATGACCATTGCAGGATGCCAAGTGTGTGAATTGTGGTACAGTCCAATGCAACACAACCACATGCATGGTCGGCATCCTGACCTGTAAAAATGGGTGGCAAATGGGTGCCGCCTGCTAAGGCACCTTCACAGTGGAAAATAGGATCCTCAATATTTTGAACTTATAAGGTTTTGAAAGACCTGAGTTGGGGATGAGAATGTTGATGTCTCTGTAGCCAAAAACAACAGGGAGATAAATTTCTTGGCACACAAGTATATTAAAAAGTTTACATAACAATTCTGCTTTATTTTCTGCATACTCAGAGGTACACTTGATTTTAATATTATTGGCTAAGAGTTGCCAGGCAATAGATTGAGATCTACTAGTGGTTGCTTGGATGATTGTAAATTACATTGGATTCTGATCCCACCCCCCGGTTTAACAGTAGCAACTAAAATTGACTCCCCCACCAAAACTAAAACAAAAACAACTCACCTGAAATGAAGAATGTATGTAGGCACCAACTGTGAGTAGTTCTCCACATCCAGTTTTCTGCAGAAATTTGTGATTTAAATAATAATAATCATGAAAATTGTTCAGATTTTTATTGCAAAATTATCCTAATAAGCACATTTTTTGTGCAGTTTTGATGAACGTCAACATTTTTGCAAGCGATTTCTCCTAATATATTTTTTGGTATGTTGTTTTCACTAAGATACTCATTTTTATGCACTCTTTCCCCCAAATATATATGCATTTTTGGAAATGTTATTTGGCCAGAGAACTGTACCACAAAATTCAGATAAGTGTGAATTTTGAAGGATGGTTGTGTTTTGGTTCTCATATTGTTTTGGAAAGTGAAAATTTGACAAACTAGGCTTTAAATGTGGACTAAATCGAACTTCTCTCCCATTCTTAACTGTGCACTCAGTTTCAGTACTCAAAACCAATTTCTTGTTTCAGAATTCTTTAATCCTAAGCGTGTCTCTTTTGCGCCTGACTGGTGGGTCTCAGAGTCTAGTGTTCTGTCCCATCTGTGCTATATTGCTTGCTCTGTGCTGGTTGCTATTATGAGGCAGGCCCGAGCCCTGGGGGCACAGAGCGAGAGAGATGAAAGCGTTATTTAATAAAGTGACGTAGATTCTGTGTGAGTGGTGTGCGTGCCGGACTTCAGCTTTCAATCTTTTGTGGAAGTGCCCCCAACAATTTTGACTCATGGAAAAGAGGATATGGCCACATCCACACCATACATTTAAAGCACTATTAAGCCACTTTATCAGTCATGGCTCCAGCCCCCAAAGCATCCTGGGAACTGTAGTTTATTGAGAATGCTAGAAGAGACCCCTATTCCTCTTACAGAAATAACAATTTCTAGGGTTCCCTGGGAAGAGGTATCGATTGTTGCACCCTCTCAGATCCTCCAAGTGCCCCTATTTTCCAGGGACATTTCCAGATTTACAGACACCTTCCCTGTTTCTGATTTGATCTGGGAGTGTTCCACTTTTCGTTAAGATGTCCCTATTTTCATCAGAGAAATATTGGAGGATATGGAGTTATGCGATCCCTGAGCCAAGGAGATAAGTAACCATTCAACCTTTAGAAGAATCTGAAGGCAGCTCTGTATAGGGTAGTTTTTAAAAAAATGTTTAGTGTTTTATTATGTTTTTATATATGTTGCAAGCCACCCAGAGTGGCTGAGGCAACCGGGTCAGATGGTGGGGTATAAATAATAAACATTATTATTATTATTATTATTATTATTGAATAGGATGTCCCTATTTTCACCGGAGAAATGTTGGAGGGTATGCCTCTGGGAATTGTAGCTCTGTGATGGGAATAACAGTCTCCTAACAATTCTCAGGGCCCTTGACAAACTACACTTCCCAAGTTCCTTTGCAGTGGGAAAACCATGACGGTTTAAAGTGGCATAATAGTGCTTTAAATATATGGTGGGAATGTGGCCTGAGTCAGTGAGTGAGGCTGAAGCATCTTTAGACAGGGTCAGACATATGAGAAATCTGCGTGAGCGTTGAACAGTCTCGCAATGAGAGGTTTCCCAGAAATCTGTGGGACACATGGGAGATGGTCATTGACTGGAAGTATCTCTTCATTCTCTTGTTTCCAGGCTCCGCCTCAAGTCAGTCCCCTCTCCCGCCTGCAATTAGCATGAGTGGCAGGCAGGCATGGTGCCAGCTGAGCCATCTTGTAATTTGCTATCTTGGGTCCCACCTGACCTCTTGGTTTACAAGATAGGAAGACATGCAGCAGCCTCTTGGCAGAGTTCAAAGCCAAGTACGAGGGAGGTTGGCATTCTCTTCTGGATGCTGGAGGGAAGAGTAAAGCCGATCTTTCCCCCCAGAGCACATCCATCGCGTGCCTGGCAATTGGAAATCAATGGAAAGCAAACTCTATTGCCAAGACTGTCAAGGTATTGGGAGGAACTAAGATGGGAAGAAGGCTTTGTGATTTAGAGGGGGGGAAGTGTAGTTGGGTAGGGCTTGACCACGCTGAACCAGGAGTGGTGTTGAGCCGGCCAGCTTTCTGAGCCTGGAGCCTCTACGCTATTGGGCAATTTTAAATGAGCTTACGTGGAAACTAATGCAAGCAGACCTGAACGAATATTGTGGTCTGCTAAGGACTTGCATTGCCTTAAGCACCAGTCCTGTACCAGAATTAATATTTACCATTTTTTCATGGAAGTTCTGCATTTCTGTGTGTCCAGTTTCCTCCCCACACCCAGCACTGGGCAGGTTTCCATTCTCCTTAGAAATACCGGTAGGTATGATCTTGAGGCCAATTCACATTCTACTCTGGTTGACTCTGGACTCAGCTTCATTAGTAGTTGTTTTTTTTAAGTATTTAAAATGTGTTATAACACTGTGGCACCTGATGGCGCTGTAGAGTTTGAACCTTTGGCAACTCGATTTCCCATCATGAGCTTTACAATGCGTTTTCCTGAAACTTTTTTTTTTTTTATGTGTCTAGATTCCAGCCTCTGTGTGGGTTTTGGTGTGTTGATTAACTGGTTTCACAACCAGTGTGTTTGACTTGTCCACTCAGGTGTGTTCTATCCTGATTCAGGAGTTGCCATATCTTGAAAAGCTTCCTAAAAAGTTGGTTGAGGTAAGAATATGATGAGTCTTGATTTTGGGTACTTGTGCTATTTTTATTTTGGATTTCTTGTTCTCCCTATTCACGGGGCCAGGGCAAGTAACAAATGAAACCTGATGTAGTCTACAAATCCTCGTTTTGGATAGGCAGGATTCCTAGGAACTTCTTCTACTGGCAACAGTGTGATCATATTTCACCCTTACAGCCTTATATCTTTCACAAACCATCATAAATTGTCCAATATTGAGCCTCAGAAATTCAAACTCTGAAGGAGAAGCCCACACAGACAAATCTGCAAAGCCCAAGTCACTAAACCTACAAAGGAGAGGTGTTCTGTCAAACAATCCCATATAACATGATCAACCTTTCCTCCACCCCACAAATTTCACAGTCCTCCCAGCCCTGTGCAAGCAAGCCTCCTCAAAACTCTGAACAGCCTAACTTTCCTCTGCTGCCCTTTCAGTTCAAACAATTCAGTTTAAATGCAACTTGCTTTGTTTCTGGGAATTGTTTGGACTTGTATTTCGGCAAACCTCTAGAGGAAGGTATTTACATGGTTATGTGGTAGCCCTTGTACTTATCATAGAGGTGAGCTTACCATAGGTGTAGTCAAGAGAGTGTTCGTGGCTGAATGTGCAGGACCCAAGCCATTCAGGATTTTGTAGACTGAAAGTGGCATCACAGAACACAAAAGCAGCATCTTGGATAATTTCTGCATAAGGACAGGTGAACTTGTGCCTCAGCATGGGCAGTAATCAAGGATGATGAGAGTTGCAATCCAACAACTTCTTGAGGCACCGGTTCCCCATCTGTGGTTTAAGCCATCAGGACAATGAAGGGTGGGCTGATCCTGACCAGATTAAAGTGAACAAACCTGCCATATTTTTTTATTTTCCAAACACAGAGATATAGGGAGGGTGTGTGTGGAACCTCCTTGAGAAATGTTACCAATGTATGGGACCTCCTTGAGAAATGTTGAAACCTTCCCCCCCCCTTTTACTGAAGGTTCTTGGGTGTTTGTGCAAGAGTCTCCAATTTCATCACAATGGTGCTTTATGACACACACCCACACCCACACCACTTGCCTTGAAACTTTGGATGCTAAGTCTGAAAAGCCCTGAAATGTTGTATTTGATGAAAGTTGCTGGTGACTTCCAGAGAGTACCCATCTTGACTCCAGTTTTCCATGGCTTTGGGTAACTATGCAGGACATCGGCCCAGGGTAAACAGATCCTGTTCCAAAGAAGGTGTTAAACGTGGGATGGGGAACCTGTGATCCTCTGGATGTTGCTTGACTGCAACTCCTGTCATCCATTGACCATGCTGGCTGGGAATGTTGGGAGGTGAAGTCCAACAACATATGGAGAGTCAAAAGTAGCTGATTCCGAGCACAATTGAAAGCGTTGGTGCTGACCTTTAAAGCCCTAAACAGCCTCGGTCCAGTATACCTGAAGGAGCGTCTCCACCTCCATCGCTCTGCCCGGACACTGAGGTCCAGCTCCGAGGGCCTTCTGGCGCTGCGAGAAGCCAAGTTACAGGGAACCAGGCAGAGGGCCTTCTTGGTAGTGGCACCCGCCCTGTGGAACTCCCTCCCACCAGATGTCAAAGAGAAAAATAACTACCAAACTTTTAGAAGACATCTGAAGGCAGCCCTGTTTAGTGAAGCTTTTAATGTTTAATAGGTTATTGTATTTTAGTGTTTTGTTGGAAGCCGCCCAGAGTAGCTGGGGAAACCCAGCCAGATGGGCGGGGTATAAATAATAAATTATTATTATTGTAATGGGCAGGAAGCTTGCAATGAAGTTTGAATACCTGCTTTTGGCCAGGTTAAGTAAGGGGAAACTGGAATTAAAATTCCACTGTCTGCTAAACACTCCAAATTGTTATTGCTTCCTGCTCACTGCCCTTGTTGTGAGCACAGCACAATTGAGAACGCCAACTCTCATTTCCTGAGCTGTTCTTCTGGGTGTTTGGGCTTCCCCAGGCAATTTTTACTTCTTGAGTCTGATTTGATAAGATGTAGTTTCCTCCACCTGTCAGAAAATATAATCGGTTTTTTAAGCATTCTGCTCTCTGGAGACTGTTTGCCTGAGGGAGGATCCTGGCCAACCCCAAGGGATGGTCATGGTGAACTGGGGAGATCTTATGATGATGTCCTCAACCCACCCAAGTAGCATCTACAGTCCACCAGCAGGAGGAGAGTTCCTTTCTGCTATGGACTCTGAAACTTCTGTGTAAAAGATTGAGAGTCCAGCAGGGGCTTATGTAAGGTTTCTGGATATCTATGATTGTGGGTGGGTGGGTCCCTTCTGACCCAGATGTGGATAAAATGCCAGTGGTGGGTTTGCTTAGGACAGATGTGGGCAGATTTTAAGCTTGCGGGAACGACTTTATTTTTTTAGAACTCAGAGGTGCATCCATGGAAGCCAGATGCAAAATGGTGGCTTGGGAAATTAAGCAGAGCCAGTTACCAATTGCACCCCATGAGCAGGGCGTAGACCCATTCAGAGTCATGGGTCACAGTTATTCATGCTCATTTGTTTCAATAGGTCTACTCTGATGTCAGAGGCAAGCCTGTGTCCTAAGTTTTGATTTACTGGAAAGGCAAATTGCCTCTCTGCTCCACACCCATCTCTTCCTCACGCTGACACCTTCCCTCTTGTCAGCCTCCGACTGTAGCTTCCTTTGGGCAGAGACCTTCCTGCATGGCAGGTGCCACACATTCCATTTAGACCTCCATTTAGAAGTATAAATCCACAGCTAAGTTACTACAGATCAGGAATTCTACCACCAACATTTATGAAGAAAGGGTCTTCTTGTTGTGGCTATACAAATCATCCAGCGATCTGTCAGTATGTTCTAATTTGCTTTCTTCCTGCCCCATGGCTTTGGGACTAGTTTCCCATGGGCACCCCATAGGACTTCTTTTCAATCCGTGTCTATTTGGATGGGTCATTTCCAGATTGTGCCTCTAGTGGATTTGCTGAGTGGCCTTGAGCCAGTAACTCTCCTTTGAGTCTGTGCCTGATTCCAGAAATATTGTTGTCACATGCTTCATCAGGAGGCCATTTCAATCCCAGTCCCAAAGAAGTTGCCAGAAATGGGTGTGTTCAGGAAAGTTGTCCCATTTTGGCACAGATCTCATTAGAACCCCGTATTGCAGAAAGCAGACACTGAAGGGGTGCGAGGAAATCTTTCCCCCGATCGCTTTATTATTTTTTAAAAAATTGATATTTATTACATTTTAAAGAGTTACAAAAAGAAAAAGTTAAAAAAGACAGCATATTTAAGAAATACAAGTCATCACAACACGATAATATCAAAACAAAAAAGAAAAAGAAAAAAGAAAAAAAATACATCTTCCCATAACTTGTCTTTCATTTGCTTCTTTCCTTGACCTCCTCACTCCTCCCTTTTTTGTATTCTAGTTCAATTAACTATTTCAGCAAATCCTTTCCATCTTTTCCAGTTTTTGTCCTCTATTCTATCTTAATAAAATGTAACTTTACTTTCCCTCCTTCACCATTTAACAATCTATTTTTCCTTAATCCTTTATAGCATTTCTGCTAAAACCACATTATTTCATTCCAACATCCTTCTAACATTCCTTAATTTTACAATGTTTCTGTAAATAAACTTTAAATTTCTTCCAATCTTCTTCCACCAACTCTTCTCCCTGGTCTCGGATTCTGCCAGTCATTTCCGCCAATTCCATATAGTCCATCACCTTCATCTGCCATTCTTCCCGGGTGGGTAGATCTTGTGTCTTCCAATACTTCGCGATAAGTATTCTTGCTGCTGTTGTGTCCCCCGACCGCTTTAGAGCAGTTCTGATTGTGAGTACAATGCGGTTTTATTTTTTTTATATAATGGACAACTTAAATGAGTGTGTTAAGTGAGCTTCTATATACGCTTTTATGTTACTCACTTTTTTAAAAAGGAAAGTGAGCACAGATGGCTGAGCATCCACCCTCTCCTCTGTTTAATGTCCTTTCCTTGAAGGATAAACAAAAGTCCACATAGCTGGAAAGCCATCTCCACCAGCTGACAAAAGGCAAGGATTTCATTCAGCAGAGTCGCCTAAAAGAATCACAGGCATTGTTCCTGGAATATTTCCCTTCGCTCCTGCATTTCCTTCCCTCCTTCACACAACACCAGAAGCTTGCATAGTTGGCATCCTCAAGGAAACAGCTGAGCTAACCCCGGCGGCAGCGGATGGTGTGGGCTGGGCTCACGCTTGAATGCAGGCTCACCTGCAGTGTAGGCTTTGTGCTTCCATTTATTGCTGTAAATAATAGGAGGTTTCTCTCCCCAGTCACCACCCTTTTGATTCTGGCTGCAAACCTTTCACAGCCTGGGTGGGAGCAGAAGCTGCCTTCTGGTCTCTTCCAACAGCCACCTCACAAATGTTCAGATCTAGAATCTCCCTCATTCCACTTTCCTGGTTCTGGAAGATGCATCACACAACGAGGCCGGCCCAGATCTAAGGTTCACAGTTTCGTGACTTGAGAGGCGCCTGGAAATTCATGCCCTTTGTCTCTTGGACACCTGTAACAGAGGTTAATGGGGATTCTTCCTTAACCTGTTCCATAGCTAGGCGTAACTGAAGGTGCAGAGGGAGAAGAGCGCTTGATCATAGAACCATAGAATTGTAGAGTTGGGAGGGACCCCAAGGGTCATCTAGTCCAACCCCCTGCAATGCAGGCATGTCAAAGCCATCTCTATTAGCTGACATTCACGCAAGCCTGAAGGTTGTCTCTGCAAGCCACCTTTAGTGTATTTAATTAATTAAAGTATTTTAAATAAATATAAATAACTAGAAATCAATCCCTTAAAACAGGCATAGGCAAACCCTGCCCTCCAGGTGTTTTGGGACTACAACTCCCATGATCCCTAGCTAACAGGACCCAGTGGTCAGGGATGATGGGAGTTGTAGTCCCAAAACACCTGGAGGGCCGAGTTTGCCTATGCCTGCCTTAAAACCTTCCAGAGGACCAGTTTTATAAAAACAAGTTGACTGGAAAGAGGAGGACAGTTGGCTGTTTGTGAAGCTTTAAGGCTCATCCCTGGCTTTAAAAGAGGATTAGACAAATTCATGGAGGAGACGGCTAGCAATGGCTATTAGGTGTGATGGCTATCTTCCAATGCTTCTGAATGCCAGTTTCTGGAAACCCCAGGAGGGGAGAGGGCTCTTGCAGGTTTCCCACATGCATATGGGTGGCCACTGTGAGAACAGGATTCTGCAGGAGATGGGTCACTGGCCAGATTCAGCAGGCTCCTCTTATGTTTTCTGGACCTAACCTGCCCCTCAGGGATCGACTATATACGCCAACCTGGCTTGCTTTGAAAGATATACAGGATATAAATGTAACCAACAGCTAGCAGATTTCAGCCAAGGAGGCAGCAAAGGCACACTCTAACTTGACTTCAATTTTCCTTTCAACTTTTTCCTTTCGACCTCCCGGAATGAACTCTCCACCCCAGACTCTCATTTAAGCTTGCTTGAGGCCACCCCCTAAATTACATGGCAGCCGGCACTAATGTATTTTTCAGGAGGTTTTTTTAAAAAATAAAATAAAAACAAACAACAAACATGCTGCAGCCACGATTTGAAACAGAAGATCAGCATGTGTGAGGAGCGGGAAAGCTTTTTCCATATCAGCCCATCAGCTGCACAACTTCAGCAGCTCCTGGGGTCCTGCTTTTGGGTGCCAGCTCAATCAGTAAAGAACGCAGCCAGGCCTGTTGTCATTCTGCGCAGATGGTGGCCTGAATGTACACTGCAAATTTGGGGAGCACCCATGAGAAGGTTCAAAACCTTAAAAAAAACGAGGTTATGTGCTCAGTTATGTGCATTATAAATTTGTGCTTGCCAGAAAACTGGGACTGACTGCAGCTCCTTGTCTCGTGTTATGCATCAGACATGCATTTGCCACTGCTTCCTGTGGTAAAGTGTGGCTGCAGCTGTGCATTATAAGCAGTGGCATGCAGTGATATTTTTTTGTAGGGGAACTGTTAGGGCCAGAGGCACCAGCTTGTAAGGACAATTGGGGGGCGGAGCTGACATCACAATGTCCTGATGTTACATGCATGAGAATCGTGCCTCCCTCCCTAAGCTGTGCAGAAGCTCCCTGGGCTTTGGGAAGAAGGTGTCAGGCCTCTGGCGGGATGCTAGAGCCCTCCTGCCTTCTTCCCAAAGCTGGGTGGGTTCTTGGACCCCGTCTGAGCATCACACCTCCCCCTCCCTCCTTAAGCCGGATTGAAGCTTCACAGGCTTTGGGAAGGAGGCGCCAGGGGACTAGCCTTGTCCCCCCTGTCCACTGACTGCACACCACTGATTACAAGGGAAGATCAACAGCAGTGGACAGATTGTCTATTGCAGGGTTGGCCAACTCCCAAGAGATTGTGATCTACTCACAGAGTTACAAACTGGCACTGATTTCCCCCCCCCCCCCTTTGTGGGGATTCAGGTCAGAGTTGTTGAGCTTTTTTTAGGAAGGAGGAAAGAAGGTTGTTGAGTTTTTTCAGGGAGGAGGAGCTTTTTTTAGGGGAGCCATGGTTGTTCAGCTTCTTTGGGGGGAGCCAGTGATCTACCGCAGACGTCCAGTAATCTACCAGTAGATCATGATCTACCTGTTGGACATGCCTGGTCTATTGCATTTTCCTCATTGTGGAGCCCTGTGGAATGGCAGAGTGACCTAGAACACATGTTGAAATCTGACAGAGAGTCCTAGCCCAGGTAGTGATGGTGATCTTGATCCTCAACCTGGTTTGGGCTGGCTTCCCTACAAGGACAGGATGTAACAGTGAAGCACCAGGAGGAGTCAGTAGGCAGAGTCGGGGATGGAAGAAGAACATTGTTCTGCTCATTCCCTCCCCATTGTTTTTTCTTTTTTAACCCACTAGGGCATTGCTCTTTGTTTTTCCCCTCTCTTTCTTATAAAAAGAGCTCCATAGCACTCAAACGCCCACTCAGGGGCGTTTCTGCTCATTCCTCTTAGCAGCCTTTTAAAAATGAGTTAATGACACACGCAGGCTGAAACAATGCTTGCTAGATTACCCCCACCCCAGTTCCCCCGCCCCTCTCCCCATTCCCCGCTGCACTCACTTCCATTTGTGGCATCGGAGTTTGGCAGGGGCTGACATTTTAATGAGCTGCCTGGCTGGTGACTCAGAGTGCAGGAGCTGACAGTTACTTTTCAGCTCGGAGTCGAGGCATCATCACCCACCATTGTGTCTTTGAAGGTCTCTTCCCTGCACTCGTCTTCAAGGGAGGCAAACAGCTGCTGTACTGTGTACACAGAGTCCCTGTTTACATCAACGTGCCCCCATGATCTATAGGGTGCCTCGCAAAGGGGAGCATATTTATCCCTCTGTTCTGCTGACAGTTGCTCTTGCCTTCTCTCAGCCACCTGGCACTGTGGGAACATTTCCCAGAATGCCATTCTCCAGAGATTTTGATGCTGTGCATTATGGAAAACATCGAGCAGGGAATGGGGGGAATCAGTGGTTCCCCTGCAGATGCTCTTGGACTCCCAACTCTCGGCTACACAGCCAGTGGTTGGGGACAATGGAGACTTGTAGTGCAGCAACATCTGGAGGGGTGCTGGTTCCCCATCCCTGCTATTGATTTCCCATGCCTGAGGGTTGCCATGTAAACAAGACTTGGGACTGAGCAGTTGGACAAATCCTGGAGATCCTTCACATACAGGTTGGCTCCTGCAGCTTCTGATGGATTTCATAGAATCGTAGAGTTGGAAGGGACCCTAAGGGTTATCTCCAACCCCCTGCAATGCAGGAATCTCAACCAAAGCATCCATGACAGTTGGCCATCCAACCTCTGCTTAAAAACCTCCAAGGAAGGAGGTTTGTTGTGGATTTCACTGTGGCAAGCACTCAAGATGCCAACTTTCCTTCAAGGAAGCGTTCCCTGGGTCATTTTAACCTATGGTGGAAGCTCATCACAGTTTTCTGACTCTTTCCTGAAAACAGCCTCTAATATTGATAGGTTCTGTTGAGAAAGGGTTGTATTCTAGTTAGGGAAATGTGTGTGGAATTGAGGAGAGCTGATTTGATTATGTCACCAGTGTGCCATGTGTGACCAGCATGGGAATGAGCAGGCAAGCCAGGAACTTATCTTGTGTTATTTACAAGGCTTGTTTAAAGCAGTGGCCACCAACATGGTGCTCACGGGCACAATGGTCTTTCCCTGATGCTAGTAAAAACCCTGAGTGTCGTCCCCCCCCCCCCACTATTCCCTTAGTCATTAGGTGGTGAATACGGTTACCTTTTTCTCCCTAGAGCTGAAGGAGGAAGTTGGAAGAATAACACTTCCCCACTTCCTCTCTATGTGATTTTCCAGGCTCAGAGAATAAATTGTTTTGCAGAGAACAGCACCAGGGGTATCTGAGCTGCTGTCTTTTGATAGCCAGGGTGACAGGCAGCTGAGAGGATCAGTCCCTTCCAGTCTTGGCTTGTACAAATAGAAATAATAATAATAAAATACTTGGTATTTGAGCAGTGCCTCTTCTAACTGCTCCACTTGCATTATTGCAGCAATCTGTACGCAAACACCAACTTATAAAACAGGCTGCTGTTATTGCTCCCATTTTGCGGGGGGGGGGGGTCTTGTGCTGTTCTAGATTTGGAAGAAGTCCAATGGATTGACTAGTAGTCCACACCCCTGCTCTATGACAGGGTGTTCCTATACCTACAGAATCCCTGATGAGTGCCTGTCAAACCTATGTGAGAAAACCTTTTCAGAAGGAGATGCTTCGTGAGTTGCCTCTCTTGGTTCTGAGCACAGCATAATTGAGAGATGCCAACCCTTATTAGGAGTACAGCTGGTGAGCTAAGATCGTGCTTTCTGCTATCATTTTCAAAGTATGAGACACAGAAAGTCGCCAGGAGATGTAGGCTCTCTTTCCTGCCTCCCTTTGTGTGTTTCTTGAACAAGCCAAATGCCAGAATGGCAACCCACTCCTGCACCAGTCGCTACACTCATCACGGCCACGTTGCCTCTCCCTGGCTGTTTATGGCAACTTCAGTTGTGTAACTGCAACACATTATTAATGTCCTGACTCTCACGGTATTGACTAGAGAGATCCTGGAGGCAGCCCCTGTTGTTGTCGCATAATCAAGTCTGTACAGGTGGAGCAGAGGAATGTGGAACAGGGACTGAAGGAAAAGATGATGAGGAAGAAACAGGAGAACCAGCAGCCACACAGAGGCATATCAGTGTTTGCTAATTTCAACAGAAGTTGTAAATAGTGGAAGAGAGAGCCCTAAAATTTGACCGCAGCTCAAACATAAGATTGGCCTATACGGAGATGAAAGTGTTGGTTAGTTCAGGACCTTGGAGAGCGTAGAGTGGTTGAAAGGGGCACTATTCTTTTTGGTAGTGATGCTCAAATAGAGCTGGGGGAGTCTGTTTCACAGTTCGTTTATGTTCAGTATGAGACACTGTTGTCATAGACATCATGCGACAGGAGGAAAAGAAAGGGGAGGGAGGCACATTGGGGGTAATGTTCTTGCATAGTGTTAGTGTAGGATTTGTGTCAGCATCACGTGGGTAGATCCTTTATTTGTATTGGCATTGCAAGAGATTAGGGGGTCCAGACTCTATGAATTGAAAATGGAGATGCAATATGTATTTTTCCTTGTTTATTTGTTTGTTTTGTAACACAATAAAATCCTTTTTTTTCCCCAAAAAAGGATGGAGGACCAAACATTGCTCTGTATTGTGGATGGGTCATTAGGCTGCTGTTTAGTGGGACACTGCAGGGCACAGAGGTAAGAGAGATTACAGTTCAGAACATGAGTCCAGAATATGACAAACTGGGGCAGTGGGTCTCTTTATTAAAACTACTAAAGGCTCTTTGTGTACAGGAAGAAACCATAACCCACAGCGGTGATCACAGTGGGATCATCAACTGGTTGTAGACAAATGTCAGCGTCAGTGAGTTGATTCCTATGTCAAAGAGGTAGATCTGTCCTCTGTCTTTCCCCAACTCTTATGTACCAAAACCCATATGCATTTATATCTTTGCCCTTCCCACACATCTTTCCAAACCCACAAAGTTTTAAAACAATTTTAAAAAACTTATGGAGGCTGATGGGTTGGTGCAGTTGCCAAGGATACTAGCCAATATGTGCCTGTTAAAGCCAACATTTTTCATGATTCAGACTGGACTATGCTGAAAACACAACTGGTAGTGTTGTGTTGTCACAATCTTCTACAGATTATAAATCTAAAATCAAGTCAGATTATAAGACTTGATTTTAGATTTATCGTGTTGTGTGTTTTCTTTGGCTGTGTGATTGTGCAGCCTGACATCCTAGATGATGGAATGAGGGTACCTTTAAAATTGGCAGTGCATAACTTCTTCAGTTTCACCGTCCCTAGAACTGTACAAATGCTGGAACAGTGGTTGCTATATGGATCACAAAGCTCTGTTGTTCAGGTGAGTCCCACATATTCCCGACACAACTTATGGGTCAGTTGTACACACCAGAATTCACCTCTTAGGGAAATGTATGCTTGTGTAGAGTGATGCTTAATTCTGACATCCTCTCAAACCATGAATTGTACTCATCCAAACCATGGCTTGAGCTTTATTCTAAACTATAGTTTAGAACTGCTTGTCTGCTTTGTTTTTCATTTGTAAGCTGCCTTGAGCTTGGCTTGAACTGTGAAAATGTGGCATGCAAATAAAAGTATGTATGTATGTGTATATGCCATGTCAGAGCCTCTGGAGGTGAAGTGTATGTAACTGATTCAGACACCATGCAATGCCATTTCAAATCACATTTTCTCATTCTGGTTTGCTGACTGGTTGCAAACTATGTCAATGCAGAGGTCTCATGCTTTCATGTGATGGCTGAATTAGATCTAGCCAGGTGGCTGTGGCTTCTGCAATAACTCCACATCCACATGGAGTTTTGTATAGAGTGAAGAATTTGGAATTAAAAGATTTTGGGTTTTATTGATTTCCAGCCCTCTTGGGCTGACATGAGAGTGTAAGGATAGTGCATTGCAAGATATTTGAAGCCACAAGAGAAGCTAAGAAGGATCTTCACAACTTTGTCCATTCCTGTGATTAGTACAGTGGTACCTCGGGTTACAGATGCTTCAGGTTTCAGACTCCGCTAACCCAGAAATAGTACCTCAGGTTAAGAACTTTGCTTCAGGATGAGAACAGAAATCATGCTCCAGTGGTGAGGCAGCAATGGGAGGCCCCATTAGCTAAAGTGGTACCTCAGGTTAAGAACAGTTTCAGGTTAAGAATGGACCTCCAGAACGAATTAAGTTCTTAACCCGAGGTACCACTGTAAAAGCAGAATATATGATGCAGATATATGCACGTGGCTTTGCTTAATCTATGCAGGTTGCATCATTTGAGTTAGCTCAAGACAGAGTTTTGAATTTGTTTAGTTCATATCTACAGTCCTTGCTATGGCACAGTGTAAATAACTGCATTTCCTTCTGATGACCCTAAGAGCCCTGTAAAGTAGACACACCATTCCTTTTTAACAGATGGGGAACTGAGGCTGCAAAACAGTCACTGGTCTATGAGTGTTGATAGGATCCATGGCTGAGTTGAGAGCTGAACTTGTGTTGCTGTCTTGATTTTCTTTGTATAATACTGACCCTCTCTCACCCAACTTGTGCTTGGAACATCAAGAGGTATCAATTAACCTGTTGTGAATCTTGATTTTATGGTTGTCAATCAAAATAATTATATAAATTCATGACTTCACAGTTGTGAGCCTCAATTTGTCTTGCCAGGGGCATTTACAGAGAGTGCCAAGTAACCTCTGCAGGTAAACATTTTATGGACCAGTCCCATGCATGTTCACCCACAGATCAGACACTACTAAGCACAGTGGGACCCTAATGCAATGTAAGCGTGCATAAGGTTGGAAGTTAACTGGCAAAACTGTGAGATATAGATAGAAAAATGACATCTGCCCAGTCTGCTGTTGATTGGCTTGTTGCAACATGAGCCTTCCTCATTGTGATGTCATGAACCTCCTCCATTATGAGGTCATGAGCGTCTCACTGTTAGGAGTCTGTGAACCCAGGGGACAGTTAATTGACCCAGGTTCTGGAGGCTTTGAGTCTGGGAGAACTGGGCTCATGTTTAACCTCTATTGTGGACTCATTGTGCGGCCCTAGGCAAGTCTTTATCTCTACATCTCCATTTCCATTTTCTAAAGTGGAAGTAAGTAAACATTCTCACGAATGTCTTCTGTGAGAATGTGGCTGGCATTGTAAAGTACTCTGCAAATTAAAAGTGATGTATATGTATGTATAGGTGTAGCACTGGAAGAATGCTATGCCTTATACAGCAGGACCAAGGAATGGGGAACCTGCAGCCCTCTGGAGGTTATTGGACTCCACCTCCCATCATCCCCAGCCAGCATGATCAGTGGTCAGGGATGGTGGGAGTCATAGTTCAGCCACATCTGGGGCCCACAAGTCCCCCACACTTGCTTTAGAATCCAAGGCTGAAGATGTAGAATTAGGACTATTCGTGCATCAGTTAGCAGTGCTGAATGCCCTGTGTGTCATCCTTTCCCCATCATTTCATTCTTCTGTCTCTTAGCTACCTGTAGTAACGTAGAGGCAATAAGCTTCATGCTTCCAGAGAGAGGGGGGAGTCTGAACCCCAGCTGCAGCATTAAGGATGACATGATTCTATCTCCCCCCTGCCCGCCTTTCCCGGCTAGCGCTCGGATCTGCTGTATGAACAGAATCCCCTAGACAGCTGTGCCAGGCTGTCTTTGATGCCCTGATTCCATCTTCTCTCTCTTTCTTTCTCTCCCTCTCTCCCTCCTTCCCAGCCATAAACCTCTGTCTGAGCAGATGTGTTAATCAGGAGGAATTATAAGGGTGTAAAATGACTTCTCCAGCTTTCCCTTTGATCCTCTCTGATTGACGTTTCAAAAAAGCCACCAGCCCCAGAGAATCGGTATGCAGCAAGCTTCGAAAGAAAGAGCAAGGCGAGGAGAGGGGAGATTTATTAGAAATGCACTTTGTTTTGGGTGCTCTGGTACCAGATCGCACTTCTGAGCATTTACAGCGGGCAACTAGCGGCTGTCAGCTCTCATCATTGCACATAATCGACTGGAACGTCCGCGCCAAACCCCTGGCATAAGGTTGCAGAATGCGCTCTGCTCCCCCCACCCCGGGGTCTGTGAGTCAGAGGCCGGAGATTAACCAGCACCTGGGTCCTCCTGGATGGGCCTTGCAGGGGGATATGTGGCCAAGGCTTAATTGGAGGCATGGCGCAGCCTCTTGACCTCTTTTTCAAACCCCGGAACAGGTTGAAAGTACAGTAGTGGTAATAAAGGAAAGTATCTCTGTACACAGGAAGAGTGTTTTTCCCGTTCTAATAATCAGCCTTCTATAGCAGGTGTAGGGAACTTTTGGCTCCCCAGTTGTTGCTAACCTATTGCTCCCATCATCCTTGGCTATGGGCTGCACATGTTGGGGCTGATGGGAGTTGTAGTTTAGCAGCACCCAAAGGGCCAAACGTTCCCCAGCCCTGTTCTAAAGGGACAGCCAACGGAGTCCTTTGATCAGAAGGTGGGCTGCTGGGCTTGGCTTGAACCCTAGCATCTTCCTATTAAGGAACTAATCCCAGATTGTCTGATTTGAATCAAACTCTCTGTAGTCACAGCTCTGTGTGTTTGTGTATATGTTCTGCAAGAAGAAGAACAATTCGCACAAAAACTCTATGTGACCGTATCCCAAATCCTTCCTCCATAATTGCAGGAATGATGCTAACAGTCATGCACCTGCTTATTGTGCCGTATTCATGTTGTTGTCCCAGATCCACCATCTTGAAAGGATTTGGGACTTCTCAAAGTGAGGATTGGGAAAGTGGGAAAGGGCTGGCTGTAGGGGCAGAGGGTAGTAGGGTATAATGAGGGATTGTGTAGGACACCAGATCCCCATCTTCTGATGGCTGGCAATCCCAGCCAGTGTCCTCCTAACATAAAAATAGCCCTGCCAGATTATTACAAAAGGCCATCTACTCCTTGCATCCAGTGCCAAAAACAATGTTTGCAAACTCTGAAGTTAGAGCCATCCTGGATGTGACTTTACATTGTCTAACTTCTAATTTCACTGATGGCTCCGAGTTTTTGTAGTCTGGGACTAAGAGAAAATAATTAGGTCTCATAATCCAAGCAGAAGGTTCTGTTGGTGGGCCTTCTCTGCTCCCACTTGTATGTTTTCTCCAGCAACAGTAAAAAACAGTCTTGAGGCAAAGGGATTAAGAAACGTCCCCTGCAACTGATCTTTCCTTTCCAGTTGCAGATTCAGTGGATAAATGTTACTGGAAACGAAACAAGGAACTGCCCATAAACAGAATTGTTTTCTGGAACTGCTGTTTGCAATGGAAATGAAAAGAGCAAAATCCATGTTGGGGATTATTAAGAAAATGAAACTGCCTATATCATAATAACGTTTACACACATCCCTGGTACAGCCACGTTTAGAATACTGTGTACATTGCTAGTTGCCCCATCTTCTTAAAAAGTACACCGCGAATCTGTGAAAGGTACGGAAAAATGCAACAAAAATGAATCAAGAGGCCAGAGCACCTTATATACATGCATACATATATCCATCCATACATACCGAAAACAAAACAAAAGCCAAAAGTGTTCAGGGCTTTTATTGTTTTTTGTTTGTTTGTTTGTTTGTTTGTTTTTGTGCAAAGGAGGATGAATTCAGGGAGGCATGTTAAAGAATTATTAAAGGATGCATGGTGTGGACGGATAATATTTTTGTCCTTTCTCACAAAATTATAACTCAGTGGTGACATGCACACCATACAATTAAAACACCAAAGCTTTTAATTTGCCTCCTCCAAAGGTTCCTCCAAGCTGTAGTTTGTGAAGTGTGCAGGGGATTGGAGCTCTGTGAGGAGCAAACTGCATTCCCCATGATTCTTTTGTGGAGGCCATGTAGTGTTTTAAATGCATGGTGTGGATGTGACCCTGGTGAAACTGGGCAGCAGATTCGGGAAATTTGGTTAATTTGTGTTCACTGGCATGAGATGTGGAGGCAAATACTGACTTTGAAGGGGAAACCCTCTGTGGCTCTCTAGATGTTGCTGGAATACAACTCCCATCACCCCTGGCCATTGGCCATGAATCCAAAAACATCTAGAGGGCCACATGTCTCCTACCCTTGCTTTTGAAAGAGAGTAAACCAGTTCATAGAGGGGGGGGGCACTCTATCCACAGCTGTTGGCCATTGGAGCGAAATGGTACTTCCACTGTCGGGCGCAGCATATTTTTGAATGGCATTCTCTGGGGGCCAAAGAACTGGAACACACTCCTGCTTTCATGCCTTGCTTGTCAGCTGCTTAGAAGTATCTGGCTGTCTACCTTTGGGATCAGAATGCTGGAGTAGGTAGACTTTTGGTACACTCCTTACAGGTGTCTCGTTTGGTGGTGGTATTTTTGATGCAGCCTCCATGCATAGGTCTTTATGACGCATCATTGCTGGCAAAGCTGGGTAGCAACTTGTTGAATAAGTGAGAGGCTGATTCCTCAATCAGCTGCAGGTTTCCAGGCTTGCTGAGACAGCGTTTTTTATAGTTCTGCTTGGGCAGTTTAATTTACGGGAGCTGCCAGCAGCCCGGGAAAGATGGGCGATAAGAACTGGCTACTTCATTCCCGTTGGCCTGCAGGAGCTCAGACGTAGCTGAGAGGATAATTGCTCCCCTAATAGCAATGGAGCGCCACTGCCCTGCACAGAAAGGGGCTCACATGCAGGGCTGCTTTTCATTATTGCTGTTTATCTAAATACTGACTTGAAATTGGTTTCAGGTTTGTTTGTTTGTCTTCCTAGTTCTCTCTTCCCCACCTTCGAGCCATAAGCTTTTCTTTCCATTGATTTCTTCAGATATCTGTCCATTTCAACAGGGTGTCTCCCTTCCATGTGGCTTGGCAGCAGGAGGGGTGGCTAATTTGGCAGTTTGAACCCCCCCCCCCAACTGTGCCAGCGGTCATTTTGTAAAATAGGCTATGTGCTCTTTGGCATTTCTTCTCTCTCATAAAAACCCTTGCAAACGACATACCCATCGCCCACAATGGGCTCAGCAACTGGCCAGTCTGCCCACACATGGCTGAATCTCCTTATCAAGCTGGTACTGATCCTGCTATTAAGGCAAGGTTAGACAGTCTTCCTAAGGCAAACATATTTTGATGGCTACCTGCGTCAGTTTCAAGTCTGGGTGAAAATGCCCTGCGTATTTATTTATCATTACAGTGTTGTCCTCCAAGGAGCTGATAATAATAATAATAATAATAATAATAATAATAATTTATTATTTGTACCCCGCCCATCGGGCTGGGTTTCCCCAGCCACTCTGGGCGGCTTCCATAGAAACAAAAAATACAGTAAAATATCACAGATTAAAAGCTTCCCTGAACTGGGCTGCCTTAAGATGTCTTCTAAATGTCAGGTAGTTATTTATCGCTTTGACATCTGATGGGAGGGCGTTCCACAGGGCGGGCACCACTACCGAGAAGGCCCTCTGCCTGGTTCCCTGTAGCTTTGCTTCTCGCAATGAGGGAACCGCCAGAAGGCCCTCGGCGCTGGACCTCAGCGTCCAGGCAAAACGATGGGGGTGGAGACGCTCCTTCAGGTATACTGGGCCGAGGCCGTTTAGGTTCTTCCCCCTCTCCATTTAATCCTCAGAACAGCCCTGTCAGGTAAGCCAGGCTGAGGGACCGTGGCTGGCACAGGCACCAATTGCACTCAACATTGGGGAGGCTAATGTCATGCATGCGTGTGCGATGGCTCGCCAGGTGCGACATTTGCCTCTTGATGCGACATTTGCCTGCCAGGCCATGCTAGTCTGCACAGCGTCTCCCAAAGACTTCCTGCCAGGCCGCATGGTGGCAGAAGATGACGCATAGCCCAGGGGAACGCCCAGCCAGGCCTCCTCTGCCCCCTCAAGATTGCTGAGGGGGTTGAGCCCCATCCCAGTGGACATGGAGGGGGGCTGGAGAGGCCCCTGCCCCATGGAGTTGGTGTGCCTGGTGGCTGGCCAGAGGTCACCCAGTGGGTTTCATGGCTGAGTGGGGAATCTGAACCCTGGTTTCCCAGCTCCTGGCTCAACAACACTATTTGCCACTACACTGTACTGGCTCTCACCTGTTCATATCATATCACCTTCTGCTCCTCGTTGCTGCTCCCCAGGCAGGTTTCATTCACACTTAGCTTTTGCTCTGCTCTTTCCAGGCACAGATCTGTACTTTAAAGCTGAGCTCCTTCCCTCCCGCCTCTGGAGCGTCCCCTGTGAAAACCCGCTCTTTAAAGTTGAATTGCAACAAATGGCAATTTGAGTTTTCTAAGGATTGCTGTTTTCTCCAGTTGAGCATTAAAGAGAGGGTTTTCACAGAGAAAACTCCAGAGCAAAAAGGGGGGGGGGGGCTCTCTGACCTGGAGCTCTGAGGAAAGGTAAGTTTGGATAAGCCCTCAGTTGAGCCTCTGGACCCAGTCTGTGTTTTTAACACCGTTTTGGGTTGTTCTGTGGATATTCCACAGATTTCAAGGAGCTGTCTACAGGAATTTTGTTTTTTGAATCAGGCCCAAGCAAAGGGGCTGGAGCATTGGTGGATGGTGCAAACACATGAGCTCTTTAAAAGAGAAAGGTGGCTAGTCTGACTCCAGAGCAACTTGTTCATTCTGATTGTGATTGGAGCAGGATTTCCAGCACCCCTTCTGTGGGTGCTCAGCCACTCGAAGGGAGATGGGAGCACTTTCTGCCTAGAAAGCAAGAGTGGAAGAAAAAGCACCCTGAGGTGTCCTCGTGCGGCTTCACAGCACATGATTCTCCTGTGTGTGGGAGAAAGAGAGAGAGAAGAAGGAGAAGGAGCAAACTCCTACACATAAAGGATGTGGGAACTTTAGAGAAGCTCATGGCTTCTCCACATCCCTTTCAACCTGTATCTAATGTTGTTTGCCTCTGCTCATGTTGCTGGAGGGGAAGGTTTGAGCACCCCAGCTTCGAGGATTTGGGGAGCAGAAGATGAGTGCCTGTTTGGAAATTGGCTGCTGTTGTCACCTAGACGTGAGGCTCTAGGCTTGAAAGCGTACATCCCTTGCATGCAAGCCATGGCACAGCCCTCCTTTTGCAGACAACAAAGGCAGGAAGTGGGCAGTGGTGCCTTGTGAGGTGTCTTCCATATGCAACCTTGTTGCATCTCCAAGCCCAAGTCTTCGGATAAGGGGAGAAGCTCCTGCTGCAGGTGGAGGAGGAGGGTGCCAGTATCCTCTACACACACACACACACACACACACACACACACTGCTCCTTATGTAACATCCTGAGAGGAGAGAACACTGTCAGCCTGGAGCAGTCACTCAAAAGGGAAGCTTCAAGCCTGTCACGGGAACTCTTCTTTGCAAGAGAATTATGTACGGAGTTTGGGACAGAAGTCACACTGTGAGTGAGTGCGTGCTTGCATGTGGTAATGGATGCCTGCCAACCACTCTGCCATGATGCCACAACCCTCCCAGGATCTTAAATCAACAGTTCCTCCTCAGGCAATAGAGGCAGCTATATTAACCCTGACTTGTAGTTTTGTACTGTAAGGTAAATTTATTTAGTGCGCTGGCCAGAGGCCAGAGTACTTTGAAAGTATTTGCAGGCCAGAAGAAGAAGAATTTCGCAAATGCAACTAGGCACTTCAAAAAATAGGATTAAATTGAAAGTTAGAGTCAGGGATTGTGTGCATCCATTTTGGGCAAAATGGAAGGTCATAGAAAGAGCAAGAGGCAATCATCATAATGGGATAGTCATCAGCCTCAATTTTCTGCAGCCAAAGACTGCAAAGAGGTCACATGCCTGGTTGTTTTGAAGTCTTTGCCACTCCAAAGATGGGCAAACTTGCCTCTGGTAGACAGAGTAGGAAATTTGACCCAAACCAGTGCTTTAGTAATTTAGGGACAGTACTTACACTAAGGAATGGCCTGGATTGATAATGTAATCATCTACCCATGCCTTGTAGGGCTTAGCTCAGGTGCAATGTGTGTACAGTGGTGCCCCGCAAGACGAATGCCTCGCAAGACGAAAAACCCGCTAGAGAAAAGGGTTTTCCGTTTTTCGATGCGCTTCGCAAGACGAATTTCCCTATGGGCTTGCTTCGCAAGACGAAAACGTCTTGCGAGTCTTGCAATTTTTTTCGCCCCCCCTTTTTCTAAGCCGCTAAGCCGCTAATAGCCTTTTAGCCGCTAAGCCTTTAATAGCCGCTAAACCGCTAATAGCGCTAAGCCGCTAATAGGGTTGCTTCGCAAGACGAAAAAACCGCTAGACGAAGAGACTCGCGGAACGGATTATTTTTGTCTTGCGAGGCACCACTGTACCTCCCCTCAGCATATTGGGCCTTTCACCCTCTCATACTGGGTCCAGCAAATGATGTTCACATCCTTATGTTTATGTTTGAGGGCTGGGAAAGAGGTACAGAGACATTTCCACCTTTGCCTTAATTTTATTGTTGTTGGCATCCATCTGTTTCGGAAGAGAATGGAAGAGGGTGTCTTTTGGGGTGAAGTCAAACTGCTACGGGAGAGCAGTTTGATACGGGAGAGACATGTTTTATTGCAGCTGGGACAGATGAAGGTGTCCAGTTGTGCTACTGCAGATGCATGATGGTGTTTCTTCTCTCTGCACTCCTCCCAGTGGTCATTTCTTCTCTGGTCACTCTTATGGATACACAGTCCAATTGATTGTCTCCAGGTGCTGTGGTTGTCTGCAAGGGATTCCCACATGGCGGGGTTAATGTTGCCAACCATCATGTCACTTTTGTAGACATCTCTGTAATTCAGAGTTGGTCTGTCAATAGGCCTGGTGCCTGAAGCCAGCTCCCTGTGGAGCAGGTCTTTGGAGATCCTGCCATCTTCCTTTCTGTGGGCATGACCAAGCCAGCATCAGCGTCACTGACACAGCAGTGCGAACATGCTGGGAACGTGGGCTTGGGAGAGCACATCTTTGTTTGAGGCTCTGTCCTGCCATGTAATGCCCCAAATCTTCCTGATGTAGCGCATGTAGACAGAGGCAGGAGCAGGGAAACTAACAGTATGGTGATGTCATGTCATGTGTTAAGCTAGGTGTTTAGCAGGAAAAGAGGAAGAAAAATGTCTTGAGAGCTGGTGACTCCATGTTTTTTCATAGGTGTATTTTAATAACAGAGAGAAAGAGACTCTTGTCAATGGCTACCTAGACTGTGTACACACCAGTGGTGTAGCATGGGTTGCCAGCACCCGGGGCCACAAAGAGGGAGGGAAATGGACAGAGTACACATGCACTTTCAACTGCCTAATGGTGTCTGCCTCACCCAGGAGATCGCAGCTACAGAGATCAGAAAAGAAGAGTTGTTCCCTTATCTGAAGGTCCCTTCCTGGTTCACATGGCGAAACCAGAGGCTAGCAACAGAAGTGTGCAACTGTATTGAGGCAGCACTTGGTATTGGTTTTTTGTGCCCCTAACAGTTTTGTGCCCAGGATGACCGCCCCTGATGGTACGCTACTGATGTACACACACCATACATTCAAAGCACCTAACTTCCCCCAGTGAATCCTGAGAACTGTAGTTAATCCCTCACAAAGCTACAATTCCTAGAATCCTTAACAAACTACAATTCTCAGGATTCTTTGGAGGAAATTTGTGTGCATTAAATGTGTGGTGTGTACACAGCCCTAGTGTGCTTTGTGGCTGAGCGGGAAAATTTGAACCCAGGTTTTCCAAATTCAGACATAACCTGCCTTTCCTTTTGCTTATGAATGTCTGCAAGGTGCTCTATAGTTCATTAATGGCACAGTATACATAATTAAAAACCAAGAGACTGGACATGGATTATGTACATGCTTGAGTCACGCCCAAATACATTGCAGTTGTAAAAGTCCAAAGTGTGGTAGCCCCTTAGAAACTGAGGCTGCGGTGATGTAACAACAGAAATGTTCCTAAGCTACTTTGGAAAGGGTAATTCAGGAAGGCGCATGTGGTTGGCATACTGCTTAAAATCAGGGTGTACCTCGCCCACATTTTCCCCTATCAGGAAGTCATGTGAAGCTAACCTTCAGTTCTTCTCTCCACGGCGTTCTAGAGTGGACATCCTATTCTTGGTGTATTGAACAGAGGCACCTGGGAAAGGGAGGGAGTGAGCTCCCCTCAGCTCTAACAAAAATAAAAATGCAGAAGGGAAATGTGCCTTCTGAATGTATGTCCTCCTTCGTCACTTCCATATCTATTCAGTTTTCACCAAGAGATGTTAAGCAGCGTTTATTGTTTGTGTTTCCCAGGGTTTACGCACACAGTTTTTCTAGCGGAAGGATTGTGTTGGAAACATGCATGTAAGCTGCAGCGTGCGAATGGCAGATCAAATATCTAACATTCAGCTGTAAAACTGGAGCCAAGTCCTAGAATGGAAAACACCACCCTTATAAGATGGCAGCTGTCCCGATTTATTATTTAGGGTTCATAATTACATTCCTTAATCAATTTGCATCCGCTGAGTAATGTTGCATCATAATGTATGCATGTAGTAGCAGTTTCTGCTGCTGCTGCTCTCCTGTTTTAGGCACCCACCGTGGGGCAGACGCCACAGATACCGTTATCATGAGCAAAGGGCTGTTTCCCCTGGTTATTTGGCTGGTTGACTGACAGCTGACATTGCTGCATCAGAGAGAAGAAAATTAACCCAGTCACCTTTGTTGTGTACTTTAGAGTGTCCCTCCTACCCTGTGCTTAACCTAATGCAGCCTCTGATTGTAGGCAGCTGCATCAGACAGAAATTCAACAGGTTACAGCTATGCTGGGGATGGTTGCACCTGTTGAATTTTTGACCGCTGTATGGCAGAAGGCCTGCCAGAAATGGAAAAAGATGGCCACGGTAGTTTGCTGGTGTGAGAGGGAGGGGAAGGTTGGCTGGCTGGCTAGCGGGTGGCAGCAGGATTAGTCAAATTGCGGAGGGGGTGGCATTGCTTCAAAGTGGGCAACAGCTTTGCCCTTTTGGCTCTGCATCAAAAGGCCAGCAGGGGCTGCTGCACCTTTCCTCGTCCCCCTTTCCTCTCCGGTTACCTTGGTGATGTGTTCAGGGTGCTGCTGCTAAGCAACCGTTTCGTAGTAACACACACAGGGAGAGCGAGAAAAGGCGTGAGCTGTGCTTTTGTTCAGGGCTCCCTTTGCTCAGGTGCACGCAAGGCGAGGGCCATTCTGCCAGGGAGCCTGCAAAGCCAGCATTGGGGTTCAAACAGGGGGGAGTTGGCAGGAGGAGGAGGAAACGGCGGCTGTCTCGCCACCCCAACATGTGAGGAGAGGGAGGTGGCCTAAGGTCTGCTTCACACATCACTGGCAGCACAAATATGCTACCGACCACCAGGTATAGACCAAATTAGTTTCCAGGCCCCATTCAAAGTGCTGGTTTTGACCTATAAAGCCTTAAACGGCTTAGGACCACAACACCTCAAAGACCACCTCTCCCCATATGAACCCACCCAAGACCTTGCAATCATCATCTAAGGTCCTTCTTTGTGTGTCTCCTCCATGAGAGGTCTGGAGTGTGGCAACACGAGAACGGGCCTTTTCTGCAATGGCTTCCTGTTTGTGGAGTGCTTTCCCCAGGGAGGTTCGCCTGGTGCCTTCATTATATATTTTTAGGCACCGGGCAAAAACATTCCTCTTTAATCAGGCCTTTGGCTGATTGTGTTGGGGAGGAGGTTGAGTTACTTTTGTCTTTATTTTTATTACGTATTTTATGTTTTTATATTGTGATTTTATGTTGTAACCACCCTGAGACCCGTGGGTATAGGGCGGTATACAAATTTAATAAATAATCGTAATTATAATAATTAATCTGGAGGCATCTCAATGTCACCTGACTGCTTACACTGGGACGGCTGCAGGGTTTTCTGGGATCAGTGAGATGGAGAAAAAATAGCCTTGAGTTCTGGACTGAAATTTTGTGAGCATGTTTATTTAAATCAGGGGCAGCCCAACTTTTCATACCAAGCAGGCTGCAAGAGTATTTTGACACCGAACCCGCCCACTGCCTTGCTGCATATTGTGGGGGAGTGAGCCCTAAATTTGATTCTGGAAAAGTGCTAACTAGGCTTTGGGAGCAAGGCAGGAGGACTCTAGGAGCCTGTCAGAGCCCTCACGCTTCCTTCCCAAAGCCCAGCTCCTTGCTTACCCAGCTTTGGTGTTATGTACTGAAGTTCTCACCCTGGGCCAGCAGGGGGATACTGTAGATAGTTATGCAAATGAAGGATCAAAAGTGACGTTCAGTGATTGGATAGTTTTAGAAAGTTGCTACAGTAACGTTGTACTAGAGCTCTATATAAGCAGGCTGACTGAGCCCTTCAGCTCAGTTCTGTTCTGGCCTCTGAATAAACAAGAGCTGTTTGAAGAATCACTGCGTCGTCTGATATATTCACCCACAACTTAACATTTGGGAAGGCATCGTGGACTCTGGGGGACATCAAATGTTGCCGAGGGCCATCACAAAACGTCCTGAGGGCCACATGTTGGACCAACTTGATTTAGATCATGGGTTGGCAACTTCTGGCCCAGAGACCAGATACAGTCCTCCAAACCCCTCTAGGTGGCCACCAGAACTATCCCCAGGCCATTTTCCTCACCAGCCCTGCTTCATACATTTTTGCCTGTCTGGACTGTGTCCTTGAGCTCTGATAATGCCCTTTGGTTGCCCGGATGGAGGAAAGAGAGGGATGTATGAGTGTGTGTAGATACAAAGAGGATATTTCCATTTGATGCTCTGCCTACATTTGCCTCTGGCGCCGCCTACCACTGCCATGCAGCCCTGGGAATATTGCCCACAGGGAAATGCTGCCCTTAGGCTGAACATTTTCCTCATCCCTGATTTGAATCCTATCTGCTCTGCCTTTCTGCCTCACCGTTAGGTCCTCATGATGACTATCTGCATGATCAATTAAACATTTTAAAAACATCAATTAAAAATAGTTAATAAACAGGGGGGAGAGCTCTTAACAAAATATCATTCAACAACAAGGGAGTCAGGCAAGATGTCAACAATACAAAATCAAACTCCTCACTTTCCCCTGCTCCAAATGTCAATTGTTTTTATACTGAAAATACATCATTGGGAGTATTGGCTCTTAGGAGGAAGAGTACACGGGTAGAAAATTATTTCAAAACTGATAATAAGCCACTGTGATGGGACGATGAGCTGCTTGTGTGTAAAATCCTAGTCCCTCAGAGTTTGGTCAAGTTTGCAAACCTCTGTCTGTAACGGAGCCCCTTAAACATGGCTCCGTCAGTCGCTGGCAGATTCCGACAGTGGTTGCTTTCGGAATCGCTTCCAACATAAAAGCTCCTTAACGGAAACACGTCTTCTGGACTCTCTGCGTGACAGTTTCCGGCGAGGAGTGGGTGTCCCTACAGGAGGTCCTGAAACCTCCCCACTGTTTTCGCTGGAAGTGTCTCTGAGCCATCCCTCCAGCTCACTTTCCCTCAGCTCAGCTCCTCTCCCCCTACTGGTTCCCTCTTCAGCTGCTGAGTCTCTCCCAACCTGTGTGAGCCCTTTCACTTCCCTTCCTTCCGATGGCAGTTCCCTGACATCCACCTCCCCTCCAGGGCCCCCTTCATCCCCTCTCGCCCCCTCCTCTACGGGCGGTGAGGAGGCAAAACCCCGGAATGAACTTCCTTCATCTTCCGATGTCCCGAACACTTCTCTCCACCTGTTGCGGTTCCTGGTCTCGAAGTACTCCTCCTCCTCAGAGTCCATCTCCCCTTCCCCTTCCGAGTCCGAGAATCCTTCCAACTCCTCCTCCTCATCGGTGGTCCCAAAGTATTCCCTCCGGAACCTCTCCACAGGCTGAGGTTTCCTTGGGAACCTTTGATGGAACGTTTCTATCAATACCTCGTCATTGATATCTTCTGCCATTACCCAAGTGTTTTCTGACTCCGGTTCTCCTTCCCACGCTACCAAATACTCCACCTGATCCCCCTTCCACCTGGCGTCGAGGATTTCTGCCACATGGCTGCTGCATTCCCTTTCTTCTATGACCGGTCCCCGAGTGGCCATCCCTTCTCGTCCCCCCTCATACGGTGACAGTAACGACCTGTGAAATACTGGGTGCAGTTTCATGTGGTTGGGTAACCGGAGCCTGAAAGCCACTGGGTTGACCTGTTGAATGACCTCAAAGGGACCCAATCTCCTGGGTCTTAATTTCTTACAACCTCCTTTGAACGGCAACCCTTGGGTTGACAGCCACACCCTATCTCCCACCCTTATGGTTTCACCTTCCCTTCGGTTCTTGTCTGCCTGCCTCTTGTATTCTTCCTTCGCCCTTTCTAAGTTGAGTTGGAGCTGACGATGGATTGCTTCCATTTCTTCTACAAAATGCTCGGCTGCCGGGACGCTCCATCTCTCCCCTTCTCCCCCTGGGAAACCCCTGGGATGACACCCATAATTAGCCAAGAAGGGGCTCATCCCTGTGGACACATTCTCGGCATTGTTGTAGGCAAATTCCGCCAGCGCCAACTTTTCTACCCAGTCATTCTCTCTGTCATTGACATAACACCTCAGGTATTGCTGGAGGACACCGTTTGCTCTTTCCGCCTGCCCGTTGGTTTCAGGGTGCCGGGCAGTCGAAAAGTTGACCTCCACCTGCAGTAAGCTCATGAGCTTCCTCCAGAACCTGGAAGTAAATTGTTTTCCTCGGTCTGAGACCACCCTCAATGGCACCCCGTGCAACCTAAAAATGTGTTCTACAAATAACTTCGCTGTCTCTTCCGCCGTGACTGCATGCGAGCAGGCTACAAAGTGGCACATCTTTGTTAGTAGGTCTACCACCACCATGATGGCTGTTTTCCCCTTGGACTTCGGCAGATCAGTCATAAAATCTATCGACACTGCCTCCCAAGGTCGTTCTGGGGTTGGTAAGGGTTCTAATAGCCCCGCCGGTGCCCGCCTCTCCCCTTTGGCTCGCTGGCATTGCTCACACCCTCTTACATACTCCCGTACATCTTCCCTCACCTTAGGCCACCAAAATTCCCTGGTGACCAACCACATGGTTTTGTGTTGTCCAAAATGCCCCGCCGTGGGGCTGTCGTGCAACTGCTTGAGTACCCTCCCCCTTAAGTCTCCTTCAGGGATATACAGTGCCCCTTTGTAATACAAAGCTCCATTTCTTTCCTCGAAACCCCCTGGTTCCTCTCCCTCACCCCTAAGACCTCTGAGCTTATTCTGGGCGTATTCATCATTCTCTGTTTCCTCTACCAGTTCTCTTTGTCCCACCAATGCCGCCCCACACACCCAGCGGTCCTCTGGAATGACATGTCTCTCTTCGGGTGCTCCCTCCCCCTCCAAATATTCAGGTTTGCGTGAGAGAGCGTCCGCCCTAATGTTCTCTGGGCCTGGCACGTAACAAATCTCAAAGTTAAATTTGGAGAACTCCTGGGCCCATCTCACTTGCCGTTGGTTGAGCACTCGTGCCGTCCTCCAATACTCTAGGTTCTTGTGGTCAGTGCACACTTGCACCTTATGTTGTGCGCCAATTAGCAGGTGCCTCCATCTCCGGAACGCCTCATGAATGGCTAGTAGTTCTCGGTCATACACCGTGTAGTTCCTCTCGGATTTGTTCAGCTTTCGCGAAAAAAAGGCACACGGTCTCCACTCTGACTCCTCCTTCCCTGGCTGCAGAAGCACCGCCCCAATCGCTCTGTCTGATGCGTCAGTTTCCACTCTCATCGGTTTTTGTAAATCCACATGCAGGAGTTGTTGTTCCGAGGCGAAGGCCCTTTTTAGTTCCTCAAATGCTCGCTCCGCCTCCTCAGTCCAAACGAACTTCTTCTTACTGCTGAGACAGTCCGTAATGGGCGCCGTCAGGTGGGCAAAGTTTCGGATGAACTTACGATAGAAGTTCCCAAATCCTAGGAACCTCTGCACATCCTTCCTTGTTTTGGGTGTTTTCCATTCCAGCACCGCCTGGACCTTGCCGGGATCCATGGCCAATCCCTTGTCTGACAGGCGATACCCCAGGAATTCCACCTCCTTGGTATGAAACTGACACTTCTCCAGTTTCACCCACAGCTGGTTGGCTTGCAGCCTGCTCAACACTTCTCTGACGTCTCTCACATGCTGCTCCTCATTCTCAGAATACACCAACACGTCGTCTAAGAAGGCCACACAATTCTTGTAAAGCAAAGGCCCCAGGACGTGGTTCATAAACGATTGAAAGCACGCGGAGCCTCCTTGTAGGCCGAAGGGCATAACTAAATATTCAAATGCCCCCAAAGGGGTGAACATGGTGGTTTTCCATTCATCCCCCTTCCTTATTCGTATCAGGTTGTACGCCCCCCTTAGGTCCAGTTTAGTAAAAATCTTTCCCTTCCTGACCCTTGTCAAAATGTCGTCAATCCTGGGCATAGGGAAAGCCACTGGTTCTGACACTGCATTTAAGGCCCTGAAGTCACACACAAGCCTCGGCTTGTTCGTGTTTTTTTTATCCACAAAAAACACTGGGCTGCCCCCCACCGCCCTGGACTCTCTGATGAACCCTCTCTTCAGGTTCTTGTCAATGAACTCTCTTAGCTCCTGCATCTCTCTGTCTGACATGGCGTACAGCTTGCCTACAGGGAGCTGTGCCCCAGGGAGTAAATTGATTTGACAGTCAAAGGGTCTATGCGGGGGTAGTTGGTCAGCTTCCCTTTCGCTGAAGACGTCGCGGAGATCTGCGTATTGTCGTGGTACCTTCACGTTCTCCGTTACTTCAGTCCCTGCTAGGGTGGCTTGGGCCCCTGCCAAACCCTTTCCCTCTTTGCAGTGTTCTAAGCAATGTGCTGAACCAAAAGAAACCACTCTCTGATGCCAGCCCACCAGCGGATCATGTAACGCTAGCCAGCTCATCCCCAATATAATGGGAGCTCCTCCCAAGGTGGCCACATTAAACGCTATCAGTTCGGTGTGCCTTGCCACCTTCATTATCATTGGGACGGTCTGCAAGCTGACTTCTCCTCCCAACAGCTCCCTGCCATCGATCGTGGTCACCTGCAGGGGGTTGCTTAAAGGGATCGTCTGTATCTGGTGTTCAGCTGCAAACTCTTTGCTCATGAAATTGCAGGAGCTGCCTGAGTCCAACAGCGCCTTTATCTTTAGAGGGTGTCCGTTTGGCAGCTCTAGCACCACTTCTATCACTAGGGCGGGTTTAGGAGGTTCTGGCGTGGGCACTTTCACTGCTCTTTGGCCTGGCTGCTGTGCCCCGACGGTGGCAGCCAGGCGTTGGCTTTTACTTGCTTCGGTATTTCTTCCTCTCTTCCCTCCACAGCTCCTACCATCCCTTGCCATTCCTTCCTCTGGGGGCAGACTCTGGCAAAGTGACCTGGCTGTTGGCAGAGATAGCATTTCCGGGCGCCTTTTCCCTCCTTCTTTCCCCCCTCACTGGGCTTTGAAACTGCGCGCGCGCGCGCTGTTCCGATTTCCATCGGCTCTGCCGGCGGGAAAGTTGGCTCTGGAATGTCTGGAATGCGGAACTCCTTCCAACGTTCCCCCTTCCCTTCCCGCCTCTCCAATGCTCTCGCCTCCTGGCGCGCTCCTATGGTCAGCGCTGATTTGGTCAGCTGGTCCATAGACTCCGCCCTGGGCGCCCGGGAAAGTTCGTCTTTCACAGCCGAAGAAAGCCCTTCTTCAAAGAGCATTTGAATGGGTTCCGCCGATAGATCCCACCCCAATTTATGGATCAACATGGTGAACTCAGTCCAGTACTCACGGACAGATCGGCTCCCCTGTTTGCAAGCCATTAACTGTCTGCGGACCACTCCCTGTTCAATATCGCTGGAAAACATCAGATCCATGGCGCGAAAGAACTTCATCGTGTCCTTTAGGACGTCACTATTCGCTGCCATCAGGGGTCTAACCCAGTCTCTCGCCCCCTTTTCAAGATGCCCAATCACGAAAGCCACTCGTGATTCCTCGTCAGGGAATTCATCAAACTGCAGATTGAGGGCATATTGCATCTCTGTCCGAAAGCCATGATAGTCTTTGGGCTCCCCCCCAAACTTCTGCACCAATCCTGGTACCTTTCTGACGAGCTGGGTGTCTTTCCCCTTTTTGTCTGCATCCTGAGCCCTCCTCTCCTCAAGCCTCGCCGTCTGCAGCGCTAGCTGGACCTCCAACACCCGGTACCTTTCTTCCAGGCTTGGACCCGCTCCAGCTCCTGCTTCTCCGGTTCCGGCTGGGTTGCTCATGATGCCTTCTCCTGCACAAGCTGCTCACGGAGACTGTCGGAATGCTGTGATGGGACGATGAGCTGCTTGTGTGTAAAATCCTAGTCCCTCAGAGTTTGGTCAAGTTTGCAAACCTCTGTCTGTAACGGAGCCCCTTAAACATGGCTCCGTCAGTCGCTGGCAGATTCCGACAGTGGTTGCTTTCGGAATCGCTTCCAACATAAAAGCTCCTTAACGGAAACACGTCTTCTGGACTCTCTGCGTGACAGTTTCCGGCGAGGAGTGGGTGTCCCTACAGGAGGTCCTGAAACCTCCCCACTGTTTTCGCTGGAAGTGTCTCTGAGCCATCCCTCCAGCTCACTTTCCCTCAGCTCAGCTCCTCTCCCCCTACTGGTTCCCTCTTCAGCTGCTGAGTCTCTCCCAACCTGTGTGAGCCCTTTCACTTCCCTTCCTTCCGATGGCAGTTCCCTGACAGCCACTCAGTGAGAATTTATAGCTGAAATTGGATTTTGGTCCAAGATCCCCCTAGACCACATGAGGAATTTAGGGAGGCCAGGGATACATAGTCCTAAATCCACAGTTAGACAGTACTTAAAACCTGGCAAAATTTAATAGCTGACATGGAATGGTGTTGATATCTGGCAGTATTTGATGACTACCTAATACTTGACATGCAATGGCATTTAGCATTTGTGTTTTAAATTTTGGGATAAAATTCCACACTTAAGTACAAATTCAGTGTCAGTATTTCACTTTCAAACTGTGAGCCGCCAAAGTTGAAATTCTGATTAATTTTAATATTGGCAAATAATTTTAGTGCCTGCACTTGCATCCTTGTCTCTGGAGCTCTTTCCAGAACTGGTACCTTCCTTAGTGCCATCTAGCTGCCTGGTTCTTGTTAGTTCTTCCATGGGCGGTCGAAGCCTCAGGTGTGATTTGCCTATTCCCTGTACATTCAGTGTCAACTGAGCAACAGCACTCTACAGATGGATGTGGGACTCAGAGGGAGAGCTAGTGGTGATTCTGTTGCTGTCTCTTGGAGTGGAGGAGCTCCATGCCTGGGAAATAAATGTGGCCCTCCAGGTAACTCTGCCTGACACCTGAATCTCTCCCCAGGCCAAGTCCCCTTTCTAGGCCACGCCCCCTCTCTCCAGGCCACACCCTTCACTGTCTGTGCTCAACACCCTCCTTGAGTGCTTTTGCCTTGCGGGAATGCGTCCTTGAACTGCAACAATGCCTCTTATTTGTATGTGGAGCATGCATGCGGGGATTGTGGAAATCTCTGGTGCTTTTTTGGTTGGAATGGAGCCTGCTGTGGAAATACGAGACACTTCCATTTTGCCTCTAGCATGTGGCCCCTGGAAAGCTCACCCCAAGGAATGTGGCCCTGAGGCTGCAAAGAAGGTTCCCTACTCCTGCTATAAACAGGCAGACATAAAAGCAAGCAATCTGGCCATAGGCACATGTGTATACAGTGGTACCTCAGGTTACAGATGCTTCAGGTTACAGATGCCACTAACCCAGAAATAGTACCTCGGGTTAAGAACTTTGCTTCAGGATGAGAGCAGAAATTGCGTGGTGGGAGCGGGAGGCCCCATTAGCTAAAGTGGCACCTCAGGTTAAGAACAGTTTCAGGTTCAGAATGGACCTCCAGAACGAATTAAGTTCTTAGCCCAAGGTACCAGTGTATATCTGTTTGTCCTGTCATTTGTCTCTCAAAAGAGAACTGCTGGGCGGTGAATTCTTCCTGGGAGCTATGCTATGTGACCGCTATCCCTTGAAACGCAGGTGTGTGAAGGCAGGCAATAGCTGGGGGAAACACTCTTTATATGTTCAGAAGCACTTTTTATTAATACTTAAAACATTTAAGGAAAATAGGGGGCAGATTAAGACCTCCCAAGATAACCTGTTTATTTGGCACTTATCTTGATTTTGCTTCCGCAAAGCTTGGAGCCTTAGACTATGTTTGGTCTTTGTTTCATTCTGATTTGTTTCTGAGGTGGTTATATAACAATGAGCGCTCATTGGGGTGTTGCCTCGCCTTCCCATTAATCATCTGTGCACCCCATACTTTTCAGTGAATCTCCCTGTTTCTTTCCAAATGGCAAAAAAACCCTCTCCCCCCCACCCCCAGTGGATTTGTTGTGCTAGGGTGGCAGAGGCCTTTAATCCACTTTAATTGCACAAACCTAAAGTTCTGGTATGTGCTTGTGTCCCTCCAACAAAATACTGACAGCCTGGAGATACCCTAAGACATATTTTCTATTCCCTTCTGTCTGCCCCATACAGCCATTGCTCCTTTACCTCCCTACACCACAGTCTCTTACTCTATGAATCCTTATCCCCATCTATCCATCGTGTTGTACACTAAAGTATCTCAGAGCAATTTACATGGCAAAAATCAGAATAACAAGAAACATTAAACCAAGATTAAAAAAACAAAAAACAGCCGTAAAACTAGACCAGGTCCTGGGGTTGCCAATACCAGGTTCTCAGCAAAGGGTGCAGAACTCCCAGGCATTTGGTTGGGCATGGAAATCAAAATGCTTCTTTGAGCCTCAGAGTTGGCAACTCAGACCTTGGCTGCAGGTGCCTAAAGAGGGAAAAGTCCTCTTTATATTCCCCTCCTGCCCTCCCACCAATTTTCCCATGGAGCCTGCCAGGACACCTGCTCTGAGCCTCGCTTCCTGACTCCCAGGCAGCTCACATTGGGCCTTAAACTGGCTCTTTATCCCATGGCGGATGCATCCCGCCACTGTGACTCTTGTCCCAGGAACCCTGGATGGGTATTGTGCTCTGTGCCCACCCACTTGCAGCTGCCTTCTCCATTCCTTTGCCACCCCGGAAGTAGCACAAAGGAGAAACTGTTGCGTGTGGGAGAGTCAAAGGGCTAGAGGAGTTGTCCCCACAGAGCAGCTTATGGTACGTGAAGGGGAGAAGCTCATCCCTGCCTGCCTTCTCTGTCCTTCCTCCCCATTCCTCCATCCACACACAGGGGCACACATGCCCAACTGTGCTCCCCAACTTCCTGCCTCCTCAGAAAGCTGCAAACAGCAGTCGGGGGGGGGGGGAGGGTGATCTCCAGCTCTGTGTGTAGAGGACCAACTTGTCTTGAGACTGATCTGCTCATTACGCAGTGACTGCAGCAAGAGTGCTACTGGCTCAGAAATGGAAACAACAGGAAATACCGACAGTGGAAGAATGGAGAATGAAACTGTTAGACTATGCTGAGTTGGATAAACTGACTGGGAAAATCAGATACATAAGAGACCAAAGGTTCATCGAAGACTGGGGGAAATTTGTGGAATATCTGGAAAGTATAAGTGAGGGACAGATAACGTTAGAGGGGTTTAAAAAAGCACTGTGAAAAACTAAGAAGTATTGTCTAAAGAGAAAGGAAATTAAGGATATAAATAATGTCAATACAAATTACGAAATGCGTATTTAAAATAATGACTATGGATGATTTACGGAGAAGCTGAAGGAAGTCCAGAAAAGAAGCAATTTGTGAAAATTGGATGTGAAATCTTATGTATGTTTTGTTTTGTTGTAAATTAATAAAAAATTATATATATAAAAAAGAGACTGATCTGCTCAGAGCTCTGTGAGCTGCAAGCCAGTGGTCCAATGGTGCCTCTGCCGCAAATTCACCACCTGCCCTAGGGCGAATCACGATTTCTCAGCTTCCTCCACCTGCAGTGTGGGAGTGATAAGCTACGGGCCTGTCTCACAGGGCTGTTGCACGGATTATTGAGATTACTAATTTCTTACCTGTCTCTCTTGTTTCCTTTCCTCAGAGGCCGTTGCAAACAGCCAAGAATGGACCCTTGGACGCTCCGTTCCGGAGCTACGACTGGTAGGTGTCTTGATGACCTTTGTCACCTATACATGCACTGAGTATGTATCTGGATATCATAAATGTGTTCCTTAGATTGCAAGCTGATGGAGGCCTGCCATCTTTTCCTTCTGCAAATGGACATTCACATCCATGGGCCTATATAAATAACACAGTTCATGTTACATGTCCATGCTGCATCACATATGGACATTGGTGTCCCTAGCCAACTGCATCAATTTGAATAATATTTATTGAAGTTTCAAAGAGTACAAGAATTACACAAAAAACAAAAAATAAAAATACAAGAAAATACAAAATACAGAAAAAAGAATAAAGTTTTTAAGATATAACAAAAAAAAATGAAAAATAAAAAGAAACATACAAAATGAAAACAGTTAAAAACACGTTAATTTTCCAAAGCATATCTTCCTTACACTTATTTCCCCGGACCTCCTCGTACCTCCCTTTTTTGTATTCCAGTTCAGTTTGTTAGTTCAGCAAATCCTTACCAATAAGCTTTTACCCATTTGTAAACCTTTTTTTTCGTATCTCTTAAAGCATTACAGCTGGAAACCACTTAGTTTCTATCCAACATCCTTCTAAGAGTCCTTAATTTTACAATATTTCTGTAAATAGTCTTTAAATTTCTTCCAGTCTTCTTTCACCAACTCTTCTCCCTGGTCTCGGATTCTGCCAGTCATTTCTGCCAATTCCATGTAGTCAATCACCTTCCAACTGCATCAGTTTGAGCTGATTCACTTAGGTTGCTTTGGCACACACACAAAAATCATTTATTTATACCTCACCTTTCCTCCAAGGTCAGGGTGGCATTCGTGGTCCCCATCTTCCCCATTTTGTCCTCAGAACAACGCTGTGAGGTAGGTTAGGCTGAGAGACAGTGACTGGCCCAAGATCACCCAGCTTTGAACCTGGGTCTCCCAAGTCCCAGTCCATCCCTAAAACTCAACTGCACCACACAGAGCCAGCCTGACCTTATGGTGGCATGAGTGGCCACTTCCACTTCCCGTCTCTCTTCAGCTTTAGCTATCCTACTTTGCTGCCTCGTCACTGGACTTTCTCTGGGGTAGGGATCCTTGAGAAATTTAATCTTTACGAATTCTGATATTTTTTAAAATGTGCCAAACCAAGTTTAGAAATGAGTGCTTTGAGGAAGAAACAGTTTTTAAAATACACATTAAAATGTGACTTTCCTTGCAGATTTTCTTGCCGATTGATGCAAGAAAAGGACAAATGTACCGTAACAGTGGCACAAACCCAAAACATACTGAATTGCCCATGGCTACTCAGGGGGAGCTTCTGCCACAAGGCAACTTCCTCTGATGTTAATTCTGGTTCCAGGGGGCACTCTTTGGCGAGCGTGTGTGCAGGGGATGGGGGAAAGTTCTGGAACAGTGAGGTCGGCATGTTCCGAAAGTACCTAGAGAGCCACAGGGTGAGGGTGTTATTGTTGTACTATGTCGAGCTACGCCCTGCCAGTGACTTCTGTTCTTTTGCCTCCGCAGGGTATTCTCGGAACCATCAAGAGTGGGAAATCCGCCCTCGTTCATCGTTACCTGACCGGCTCCTACCTGGGCCTAGAGCCTGCAGAGGGTGAGCTGCTTTCCCCCGCCCTGTCCCTAAATTTTAACTCGCTTCTTTGTGCCCTGCCCAATGCGCACCTACTCAGTTTTCTTTTCCTCGTAAAGGAGTAGGGAAGTAAGAAAGGAAGACGAGGAAAGTAAACAGAGCAAATTTTGCCTTTCACATCATCTGCTTTTAATTGGAGATGGCAGGGATTGAACCTGGGAACCTACCCCAGCCAGCTATCATCCCCCACGTACAATACTTGTTTCTGAGCCACTGGTTTTCTCCTTCCCATCTCAGGCTTCAGCTATCTGCATGTTCCACCCCCACACACCCCCAGAGGCAGTATTATTATTATTATTATTATTAAAATTTGTATACCGCACTTCATCCAAAGATCCCAGGGTGGTTCAGAACAGCAAAATACAAAATGAGAACACAAGTTAAATAATGAAACGAAAACAAACCATTAACTCCCCTCCCCACAAAACACATTTAAAAGGCCATAGAACCTCAATCAGCCAAAGGCCTGATTATTGAGAAACATTTTTGCCTGGCGCCTGCAGATATGTAAAGAAGGCCCAGAGCCGCCCAGAGTGGCTGGGGAAACCCAGCCAGATGGGCGGGGTATAAATAATAAATTATTATTATTATTATTATTATTATTATTATTATTAGGCACCAGGCAGGCCTCTCTGGGGAGAGCATCCCACAAACGGGGAGCCACCCCAGAAAAGGCCGGTTCTTCTGTTGCTGCCTCTGGACCTGTCACGGAGGAGGCACACAAAGAAGGGCTTCAGATGATGATCACGGGGGAGAGACGGTCCTTGAGGTATTGCAGCCTGGGAATCACAAGTGAGCAGAGTGCTACTTGTAGGTCCTTCTTGTAGGCTTTCCTGGTTGACCGCAGTGAGAACAGGAAGCTGGACTAGATGGGCCAATGACCTGGCCCAGCGGCGCTTTTCTTATGTTGTTATACTGAGCTGTGTTAATTTTCCACTTGAGAGCCATTGCACTGAAAGGACAGTTTTGTTTCTGCTGCTTGGCTGCTCCCCAACCCCAGCTCTGCCTCCTTCTGTTTTTCAGGGGGCCAGTTCAAAAAGGAAGTGGTGGTGGATGGGCAGAGCCACCTCCTGCTGATTCGAGAGGAAGCAGGACCGCCGGATGCCAAGGTAGGCCGAGGAATGTTTGGAGGTCCTTGTGGGGTCCCTTTGGGGCGCTGTGGACCCTCCCAGGCTGCAGTTCACACTGCTTCAGAAGTTGCATGGAGCATCCTTCAAGAGGCTGATGCTAAGAAAAGTTATTACCGTATTATTCGCCCTATAGGACGCACTTTTCCCCTCCAAAAATGAAGGGGAATTGTGTGTGCGTCCTATGGGGCGAATGCAGGCTTTTGCTGAAGCCTGGAGAGCTAGAGGGGTCGGTGCGCACCGACCCCTCTCGCTCTCCAGGCTTCAGGAAGCTCTGCGCAACCCTCGGGAGACCGGCGCCGCTTCGTGCTGGTCTCCCAAGGGTTGCGCAGAGCTGCCTGCATTCTGAAGCCTGGGGTGCGCTGAAGAGCGCGTCCGGGCTTCGCACAGCTCTCCGCAACCCTAGGGAGACCGGCGTGACTTCCCGCCGGGCTCCCAAGGCTTGTGGATAGCAGCCTGTTCTGGGGGCTGGGGTCGGGGGAAGCTCAGGCTTCCCCCGCCCCAGCCCCGCGCCTGGGGGGGAAATAAACTTTTTTTCTTTATTTTCCCCCCCAAAAAACCTAGGTGCGCCCTATGGGGCGAAAAATACGGTATTAAAGTGCCAATTTGGGAATTAAAAGAAGAAGAAGTTGCAAGGCCTCTTGTCCCTGAAATTCTTATCTTAGCTGAGCCGAGTTGGGGAGCGGTGGACGGGGGGACAGACACCTTAGTCAACAGAGAGGAAAGGAGGGGGAATGGTTCCGCTTACCCTCACAGCTGATTTTATCTGAAATCAGACAGTCGCCCCTCCTCCAATCATGACTTGTGAATGAACTTAAAAGAACTGCACCTGAAATGTCTGGATTCACCATAAACAGCACTACAGGGACCTAATTGCAGGAAACCTGGATAAAAGTAAGCCTGGCATGGTCCGAGGTTCTCCACATAGTTGGGCTTCTGTAGGAATGTAGGTCCTTGGGACGCGGGTGGCGCTGTGGGTTAAACCACAGAGCCTAGGACTTGCAGATCAGAAGGTCGGCTGTTCGAATCCCCGTGACAGGGTGATCTCCCATTGCTCAGTCCCTGCTCCTGCCAACCTAGCAGTTCGGAAGCCCGTCAAAGTGCAAGGAGATAAACAGGTACCGCTCCGGCGGGAAGGTAAACGGCATTTCCGTGCGCTGCTCTGGTTTGCCAGAAGCGGCTTAGTCATGCTGGCCACATGACCCAGAAGCTGTACGCCAGCTCCCTTGGCCAATAAAGCGAGATGAGTGCCGCAACCCCAGAGTCGGCCACGACTGGACCTAATGGTCAGGGGTCCCTTTAACGTTACCTTTAGGAATGTAGGAAGCTGCCTTATCCTATTGGTCCATCTAGCTCTGTATTGTCTACACCAAGTGGCAGCAGCAGTTTCAGGCAGGAGTCTATCCAAGTCACAGAATCATAGAGTTGGAAGGGACCCTGAGAATCATCTAGTCCAACCCCCTGCAATCCCCCGTCTCATATGGGGATTGCACCTTGCACACATGGAGATGCTGGGGACTTCTGCATGCAAGGTAGATTCTCTTCCACTGGCCCCTCCACCACTGAGCTGCAGGTTTGGTATAATTGCTGGAGTGGAGGGGATGGGTAGACCTTAGAACAGTAGCATCCCTTCATACTCCTGGTTCCACCCTGACTCAATGCCCAAAACAGAGGAAGAAGGTGTGACCGGTCTGAACACTGTCCCCCCGTTGATATGCCTCTCCCTCTCGATTTCCTTCCCGCTTGCAGTTTGCAAACTGGGCAGATGCCGTCATCTTTGTCTTCAGCCTGGAGGACGAGGCCAGTTTTCAAGAACTGACCCAGTACTACGGGTTCCTCACAAACTACCGCGCGGTCTCCGACATGGCTCTCGCGCTTGTGGGCACTCAGGGTGAGTGGGCGAGAGTATCTGCCCTACAGAGAATTTAATCTTGGGGGCATGGGTGGGCGGCAAGGGGCAGTCAGGTGGAGTTGTTCCTTGGGGTCTTCCTGAGGCCAACTGGAAGAAGCTTTTGTATTTTCTAGGCTCGCTATTAACTGTTTCTTTATACATGAAGAGATTGACAGCCCAGTTAGGACTATAATTACTTCTGCTAGGGGGCTACACAGAGACCCTGCCCCTTTCCCCCTCCCAGCCGCTTAAAGCTCTGCTCAGACTTTCTCTGGTTTCTGAACTTCCACCATACATTGCCCGCTTACTTTCAAGCCTGTCCTCATTAAGGACTAGAAACTTGTTTTGTTTGTTTGTTTAAAGGAATAGCATCCTAGTATCCATTTCTGCATGTGCACAACGCACTCACAGAATGCATACACCTGGTGGTTTTGTTAGCCAGGCAAGGAATTCCATTGCAGGACATCTGTTGGCTCTTAGCCTTGACCCAGGGTCTTGGCATATCCCAGACACCAGACTGGGGGTGGTATGGTCAGGTAAGCCTTTGCTGGATCCAATCCAAAGTTTAGCGTGGCGGCAGCAGCAGCAAGCCTGATCCAGCAGGGAAGGTTGTACAAAAGCAAAGTTAAGTGCAAGCCGGTTTAGTATTACTAGGTCACCTGTCCAGCTGGGTCAAGATGCCGATGAGAATAGCTGGAGCAGAATAAAGAGGTCAACTGAGGTCAGAAACCAAGAGGTAGCGGCACACGCTAAAACACAGTCCAGTAGAAACTCTAGTTGTGAGTGTTCATATCACTGGTGGAGAAATGAAAGCACCAAATTGGGACAAGGGAGCACCATAGAAGAAGCAAAATCCGGTCAGTTTTCTAGATCTGTGGCTCCCTCTGTTACTAGGGATACTGAAGGATTCCAGTGGAAATTGCCAAAATTTGTTGCCCCGTGTCCAGAATGGAAACCAATCCAGTGAATACAAGCGATATTCACTGTTATTATTGTTTCCAGTCTGCAAATGATATGCAATTGGTGGCATTTCCTCTCCCACATTTGCATTAAAATGAATAGTGTGGAATAATGTAATAGTAACAGAATTAATTATGTCAAGTTCTGCCACAGAGGACAGGGAGGCAAATAACGTAGGCTTTTTTGGAAGTCAAACTGCGGTGGAAGACCAACAGCACTGCATGCAGTATACGTGGGTCAGAAAGGAAATTGATACCTTCTTACATCCCAAATAAAACATCAGGGCCATATATAGGAGCATGTTTTCGTGGTGAGGAGATAACACAGCTAAGGCAGAATGAGAATACTTTCCAGTCCAATCCTATGCATGTTTATTCAAAAGCAAGTCCTGTTGATTCCAGGAGATTTCTGTCCAGCTCAGAGATGAAGTGTGTGTGTCTGTTTTTGCTTCTTCCTTGCAGATAAAATCAGTGCCAGCAACCCACGTGTGATTGAGGATTCCCGAGCCAGAGCTCTGTGCACTGAAATGCGCCGCTGCCTCTACTATGAGACATGTGCCACTTATGGACTCAATGTTGACCGGGTCTTCAATGAAGGTGAGGACTTTTCTGGGATGTGTTCTTGGGAAATTGGATGGGAAGTTGGGTTTCATGGCTGCAAGAGCGCCTGTGAACATGAGCCAAGGGAGAACACATGGCTAATGGCAAACAAGAGCAGTTCAACCCTGTGTGTAGGGCAAGAGAGTGTGTCCTGGGTTTGCAGACTCTTCAGTGGTGCAAAATTCCTCATGCGATTGGTGCATACGCATGTCCATCTTCACGTGTGGACATCTTACATGCCTACACAATGTAAACATAAGAAGGGCCTTGCTTGATCGGGCCAAAGGCCCACCCAGTCCAGTCTGCTAGTTACACAATGGCCAACTAGGTGCCTATAAGACCCTCAAGCAGGACCAATCTGTCTGTGGCAAAAATGGTGGGTTGTGCAAGCAAGAAGTACATATTTTTATACAAGGATGCACCAACTGCACCTGATATAATAGTTTAAATTTGTTTTGTGAAGCTATTATTATTATTATTATTATTATTATATTGTTGTTGTTGTTCTCTGGCATTATACAGTGGTACCTCGCAAGACGAAAAACTCGCAAGACGAAAGAGTTTTTCGGTTTTTGAGTTGCTCCGTAAGACGAATTTCCCTATGGGCTTGCTTCGCAAGACGAAAAACGAAAAAAATGAAAACGTCTTGCAAGTTTGTTTCCTTTTTCTTAAAACCGTTAATACCCAGGGTGACTTCGAGGAGCAACTCATAGCACGCGGTGTGGTAGCCTTTTTTGAGGTTTTTGAAGACTTTGGTGATTTTGAAGACTTTGGGAAACCGTGCTTCGCAAGACGAAAAACCTCGCAGAACGAATTAATTTCATCTTGCGAGGCACCACTGTACTTGGTGCTTTAAATGTGTTGCTTCATTCTGTCACTTTGATACCTGCTCTGGGCATGAGGAGAGTGGAAACGACCATTAAATACATAAACAGGCAACGGAGGGGTGCCAGGGACCTCATGACTGCCTTGTGTGCTCCATCATGTGTGGAGTCTACAGGCCGGTAGAACTGTGAGAACTGGTTCTTCCGTGTCAGTGGTTGGAGAGTCAGTGGCTTGAGCCTCTACTGTTCTCGGGAGGTGTGCTCCTGCATAATAAGAATTGGGGCAAGCAGCTTGTGTTGTGTATGTGGGGATTTGTTGACTCCAGGACTGACTTCTGTCTACATAGAGGGGTCTGTAGCAGAGAGAGTACACTTTGCAGGCAGTGTGTTACAGGTCAAAAACTTTTCTTGTGTTCAGTTTTGTGGTTGTGGCGGAAACCCTGGTTTGCGACCCAAAGTACTTTTGCTTTCTTCACATCTGGCATACAAGAATATCGAGACTGCCATTTGAGGAGTCTCTGATAGCACCATATATTTATTGGTTTAGGCCAGGGTTGGCAGTTTTGGGGCGCTACGGGTGTTGCTTAAGTCCAACCCATCAGCCCTTGCCAACATGGCCAATGGTTGCACATGATGAGAGCTAGAGTCCAGCAACACCTGGGAAGACACAGGTTCCCCACCCCAGGATGGACACAGAGAGACCAAGCTCCCCATCACACATGCACCAGATGATGCGGGAGCTGCTTGCACATGGTGTGATCTCATGCTGCAGAAGAGCACATGTAAATAATATGACCAGGTTTGGGGGAAGGGGATGCATCACATGTGTATTTCCCACCCAATTGGCACCCTCCCAGCATGGGGCTGATTGCATGGAGAAAGACCCCTTTCATGAGCCCCTCCTGGATGTGACTCCTATTCTGCTAGATGGGGGGGGGGGTGTCAAGGGCCCCAGCAGAGAGTTTGCTCAGGGTGTGCATGACCTGGCCCTTGCAGGACTGGCAAGTGTGGATGGGATGGGACTCAAAGGGTGTCTGTGGAGCTTGGATGTTGCAGGGTCTGCAGTCATGTCCCCTGCAAAGTTTTTTTTCCTTTCAAGCAGTTATACCCGATTTCCAGTGTGGCAACTGTAGGATCTGAGCAGCCCTACGATTTACAGATATATATATGTATTTTCCTCCCCCACCCCCAACTGCAGTTGCTCAGAAGATTGTGAATATGAAGAAACAGCAGCAGCTCCTTGCATCTTGCAAATCTTTGCCCAGCACCCCCAGCCATTCAGCCGTCTCCACGCCGGTGGGTGGAATCTACCTCGCGCAAGTACATCCCCCTGAATGGGCCCAGTTACGGGAATCGGAGTTTCCTCCTGCTGGAGGCACAGCACCATGAATGGAGAGGGAGGGTGTGAGGCTAAGCCCCATGGATCTAGTGGACCTCCTTGCATGAGCTTCCTCTGTTGGCCCTTAGGGCTCGTCGTCCGCACTTCCGCTTCTCCTGTGCCTAGAAAGCACGGGTCCAAGCGGTTTCTCGTTTGTCCCATCGCTTTACCACTGAATCAGAGGAAACATAAATCCTCAGAAAAACCTGTTGCCATTGGTTAAGTGGTAAACAGTGGGTTTTCCTGGGGGAAAGTGGAAGGACAAGCAGAAGTGTGGACGAAAAAATTCCATAGCCTACCTATCTCCTTGACAGTGCTAGTTTTGATCTGGGGGGCTGCTTTTTTTGTTTTCAAAATGGGGTCAGCATTCAATCACACACGCAGGACCTTTGCCTCTTGATTTCCCACAGCCAAGGCCCCGCCGGACCTGCGTGTCTGTCTTCCTTTGCTTTTAGGGGCTGGCATAAGTCTGCCTGGTCTTTTCCTCCCCCTCTAGGCAAGTAACGGTGGCCACACGAGCGACTACTCCTCATCCCTTCCTTCCACGCCCAACATCAGCCACCGGGAGCTGCGTGGGGAGGCCACGGCTATAATTGGCACACCCAGCTCCCTGCATCGTGGGACCAAACGCCGAACCAGCCTTTTTGCGGTGAGTTCCAGGGGAGTCCACCAGCCACGGGACAAGGGAGGCCAAAGGGTGGGTGGCCCAGTCCAGGCTGAGGGTGGAAGGATCTCTCCATTTCTGGTTCACTCATTTTCTCATTTTTCCCATCTTAAATTTGCTTCTCTGTCTTTTTGCAGCAATTTGCAAATTACTTTTTTTTTTTAAGAGTCTTTGGTGTGATTTTCTTCTAATAAACACATTTTTAATTCAGTGCTGGCTGAGCTACACGTTTTTGCAATCACGCATTTTTGTACATTATTTTCAGGAACATCTTCATTTCTGTAAGCACGGTTTGGCTAGAAAACTGCATTGCAAAATTCAGATAAATATTTCAAAGGGTAGCTGTGCTTTGGTTCTCACGTTGTTTTGGAAAATGCAGATTTGAGAAATGAAGCTTTAAATGCAAATGGAATCAAATTTCTCCTCCACCCCCTAGTCCAGACCGAAAATAACCCTCCGCTATCAAGGGGCAACATCGTGAACCACAGCAACACCGAGGGATTGGGTAACAGGAGATGGGAAAGTGTTTCTCTATAACACCCTGGATAACTGCTGCTGTCAGTCAGAGTAGGCATTACTGGATTAGATGAACAAATAAGGCAGCTCCCCTTGTTTTGAATCTCTTCTGGGCCCTGCCCTCCTCAACCTTCCCTGGCCTCCCTCCCCTCTCCCAGTGTGATTTGATGGTGAGACAGGCCACCATGGAAGCAACTCCACCAGCCCCAGTATCCAAAGACTTTCAGGTCTGTTTCCTCGCTTCTTAGGCTATTCCCAGCTTTGGGGCAAGCAATGCCCCCCCCCCAAAAAAACCCCATGCTTTGTTGTTTCGACTGTAACATCACTTTGCCCGAACTATGGTTTGTAAATTAGCTTCAAGCCATAGTTTACAGATTCATGTTGCTGGCTATTTTGCAAGGCATGTTTTGTGAAGGCATAATGGCAAACCATGGTTGGATGTTACATTTGAACCCCAGCTGTGTCTCTTTGCAGAATCGCAGAGGGAGTGACACCGAGAAGCGGAGCCTGGACAGCAGAGGGGAGAACACGGGAAGTGGCCGAGCCATACCCATCAAACAGGTGACCTCCTTATATTTGTCCTGGCAACTGTTTGCCAGTCCTCTGAACCCTCGGTTGCAAGAGTCCGGGCACCGTCGGTAACCCCCGGCCTTCACCGCCTCTCTCCCATTAGAGTTTCCTGCTGAAACGAAGCGGCAATTCTCTGAACAAGGAGTGGAAGAAAAAATACGTGACTCTCTCCAGCAATGGGCTTCTCTTCTATCACCCCAGCATTAATGTAAGTGCGCCATGTACTCCAGCTTCCATCAGCTCCAAACACACCAGGGCTCGGCTAGTCGCATTGTCAAGTCCTACACATTACCATCTAAAGGCAGCAGACTGCAATAAAACCACAAAATGTGTATGAGGGAGACATCCAACAGATCATGGCCAGATTGGAAAATAGACATATGGATTAGATCACATTTCTACAGACCGTTCTGAGCCTGGTCCACTTATGCTTACGTTGTTGCTGTTGCTAGGGGCTTTCTTTGTTTTGTTTTGGAGTTTTTATTTGCAAGGTAATGCCAGGGCTTTCTGGCTCTTGCCCACCCCCTTTTCTTTTTACAAAACATTTCTAGCTGATTGGAGATGCTAGAAAGCGTGGCACTTGTGACATTCATGTGGCAGCAGATGATGCCATAACACCAGTCCCTGGGCAATGGTGTGAAGAAAAAGATGTGTGCTTCCAGCAGGTGCATTTTAAAAGCGTGTGGTTTTTTCCCCAGATTTCACCTAAAAATCCACACAATCAGTTGGTGTAACAGACCTGCTGGTCTACTTGTGTGCAAGGGACACAGAGACTGGGTGCATAGCGTTCTGTCCATCCCTACTCATGTCCAAAACAGCTGCACCATTCTGTATGTATGTGCATGTGATCCATTCTCCTAATTCCCGCCCCACCCAAAAAGAATCTGGTCTTTGTGCGTTTGCAGGACTATATCCATAGCAGCCACGGCAAAGAAATGGACCTTCTCCGCACCACCGTCAAGGTGCCTGGCAAACGCCCACCCAGAGCCATCTCTGCCTGTGGCACCTCCTCGAGCATCAACGGTTTGGTCAAAGACGTGAGCAGCGTAGGAGTCGGGGACACCAGCAGTAAGTGGCTTGTTCCCACATCATGGGCATAGCAGATTTAGGATGGGAGAGCACTGCAGCGGTTGTATCTCTGACATGAACAAAAAAAACCCCAAACCCTTTCAAGTTGCTGGGGTAGGAGCGGGAGAGGATTTTTAACTTTAACAGGAGACCCCGAGTGCTTTGCTCCTTCCCTGCCCCAGCACCTTTAGGGATCACACTACAACACAATGAGTCTCACGTGTGGCCTGGACATCCTAGCTAGGCAGGTTGATGCCTCAGTGTGAGATGCTTCCATACTCAAATGGGGTTTCTTGGGCAGCAACAGCACAAAAATCAGAGCTCTGACACTTGCAGGTTTGCCAGGGAAGGAATACTTGCATGGTGTTTGGCTGTGTAGGTGTGTGTATAATTACTGCTTGTTAGTTCACACTCCCGATACGTTGTGTTTTCTTTATTTGCAATTCTCTGAGATTCTAGCCACTCGGGAAGCCAAGCGTCCCCCCTCCCTTTGCACTATGATGTTGATGCACTCACACTTTTGTTTAACCTTAATTAGTAACAGCCAAGGAAGGGTGTAACAGAAGGAAATCATGAAAAACAACAAAATAGTGTTTTAAACGAAGGGCTGGCTCAGCTATGACACGCCTTTCTACATGGGAAACACCCTCGTATGGGGGGGGGAGAAACCCACATGTCATGCATGATGGTTTGAACATGTGTCTCTTTCTCTGTACATGTGCATGCTGTCATGACAGGCCAGTTTGCACATGCCATGTGCTGGGAAACAGGTGTGTGAGAGATTGTCAGACAATCTGTGTGTGAGTATTTAATGCTTTGCGTGTGAGAAAGTTTGAAGTGGCTGTGCCTCCTGAAATATTTTTATTCTACTGATACAGACATAGGAATCAAGAAAATAAGTCAAACTCTTAAAAAGCGAATCAGCTGGGAGCAGGAAATAAAAACCACATTCTGATCACAGTGTAATGCATTAAGGCAAAATAATTAAAGACATAAGTGATCTAAAATAGGGCTTCCACAAGCTTCATTCAGGTTGTCTGTGGCATTAAATATTCATACTGCTTTTCGATTTTTATTGCTTCTTATATTGTATTTTATTGTATTATAATTTGTATTCCATTGAATGCAAATTGTAATCCGATAAAATACAACGTGATCAGCAAAAATACAATTAAAAGTCATGCAACATCTAAAAACATTGCTACCACAAGCCGAAAAGGCATTAAATGTTCCGCCAAGAAAATCAGCACTTTTCAAGTAGCCCATGAGAACTGTTTGGGAACCACTGAAGTCCCAGATGACTCCCTAAGAAACACACGCACCGCGTAAAACAGATCAAGAGTATCAAATCATGAACATGAGCTGGGAGACATCACCCAAAAAGTGGTGCGTGGGCGTTCAAAAGTCTGCAAATGTGCATAATATTTCCCAGTCTTCCAATTAATTCCAAAATGGGAGGCGAGTCCCTGGGTATGTTTTGGATTACCCTTATGGTCATAGAAAACAACATCAAAAGGGAGAAATAGCTTCCATTTGGGATTGAATTATGTCCGATGAAAATAGAAATATCGTCCCACGGCGATGGTACCTTAGAAAGGAAATGTCAAGGCGAGCAGTTCTGTACATTCCAACCACTCCCTAAACAGCATGCAATTTGCCCCCTGATGGGGAGCGTTCGCCCTTCCTCCTCCTCCTCCTCCTCCTCCTCATTGTACATCAGAACCATTCACCTCTTTCCAGCAGAGGATGTAAAAATCCATACAGTGGGGCCTCTTGTGACCCACCTGCATATCACCCCCCCATGACTGTCTGCTAGGATCTTGACACCCCCTCCACGCACTTTCTGCAGTCATGGGCAGGCAGCAAACCCAGGAGATCTACTGCCGCCATGCGAATAACTTCCTGGAACTATTCCAGTTCTCCTAACCAGCCTGGCAGCGTGCGCCTACGTGAGGCATTTGTACCCAGAAGATAAAAAGAGCCGGTTTCAGTAAAGCTTCCTTGCTTTTGTCACCATTTTACCACAGGTGACCAGGCTAGTGGTTATTTACAAGGTTGGTCTATCGAGCTCCTCTTAATACGTCCCCATTTGTGGTTGGTGGGACACAAGTTATGTACATCTGCTGCAAGGAGTTCCAGCTCCAAAACACAACATTCCCTTCCTGCACGATTGCAGTAAATGAACTCCACGGTATCTTTGGGTTTCCTGGAGGAGCTGCACACCTTCTCCTCCTCTGTGAAAATGCTCAAATCGAAGAATTGATTCCCATCTAATCTAATCAAAGCTCTAATAAAAAAAAAAAATTATGATGAATTTTGGCTTTGGGCAATTAGCTTAACTTATTAAATGAAGTCATATTTCTTTGTGCCGAGGTGTCTAATGGTGCCAGGTTGAATTGGAGCATTTGCTAAGTATAATCGTTTCAGTTGAATTCACAAACCTGGAGAACTGAATTTTCCCTTCAGCCTTAGTGTGGGAAAAACAGCTGTAATGTGAAGCAGCAGCGCCCCCTACAGGAAGCCTTGCAACTGCAATAAATTTCCCTTGTATGTACAGCACAGGTGACAGCAGCCACGAAATTAAAAGACGCCTGCTTCTTGGGAGAAAAGCAATGACAAACCTAGATAGCATCTTAAAAAGTAGAGACATCACCTTGCCAACAAAGGTCCGTATAGTAAAAGCTATGGTTTTCCCAGTAGTGATGTATGGAAATGAAAGCTGGACCATAAAGAAGGCTGATCGCCGAAGAATTGATGCTTTTGAATTATGGTGCTGGAGGAGACTCTTGAGAGTCCCATGGACTGCAAGCAGATCAAACCTATCCATTCTGAAGGAAATCAGCCCTGAGTGCTCACTGGAAGGACAGATCGTGAAGCTGAGACTCCAATACTTTGGCCACCTCATGAGAAGAGAAGACTCCCTGGAAAAGACCCTGATGTTGGGCAAGATGGAGGGCACAAGGAGAAGGGGACGACAGAGGACGAGATGGTTGGACAGTGTTCTCGAAGTTACCAGCATGAGTTTGACTAAACTGCGGGAGGCAGTAGAAGACAGGAGTGCCTGGCGTGCTCTGGTCCATGGGGTCACGAAGAGTCGGACACGACTAAACGACTAAACAACAACAACAAATGTACAGCACAAGTGGAAGCGGGGATAAAGCCTAAGGCCCTTTTATATTTGCTGCCTCATTCAAAGGTGGCGAAATTGTAGCACTAGGGGTGGGATTGGCAATGAGGGGGGAAATCGGGGGCCTAACGGGTGGCCCGTTTCATCTCTTGAGCTGAAGATACGCTCAGGAGAGATTTAGGCTTAGCTTTGCACACTCTGCTGTGATTTCTCACTGGTTCAGACTGATGAAATGGCCGTGTAAATAACCAGACCTGGTTATTCAAGCTTTTTTTGAGAAACGGGGCACATTTAGAAATCTCAGAAACTGTTGTGAGTGCTACAAAATACCCATTTCACAAAAGAATGCTCACTGGCAATGCTCAGAATCCCTACCCAAAACACCTACACCTCCAACAAAACAAAAAGAACGCAGGCCAAGAATTTTTAAAAATCAGGTACCCCCCCCCTCAAAAGCCATAGTTATTTAGATGAACTAAAATGGGAAGAGCAAGGGCCCTTGGCCAGCGCCAAGTGATGTCTTAGGGCCCCATGGGTACTATGTTGTAAAGGTAAAGGGACCCCTGACCATGAGGTCCAGTCGTGGCCGACTCTGGGGTTGCGGCGCTCATCTCGCTTTATTGGCCAAGGGAGCCGGCGTACAGCTTCCGGGTCATGTGGCCAGCATGACTAAGCCGCTTCTGGCGAACCAGAGCAGTGCACGGAAACAGCGTTTACCTTCCCGCCGGAGTGGTACCTATTTATCTACTTGCACTTTGACGTGCTTTCGAACTGCTAGGTTGGCAGGAGCAGGGACCGAGCAACGGGAGCTCACCCCGTGGCGGGGATTTGAACCGCCAACCTTCTGATTGGCAAGTCCTAGGCTTTGTGGTTTAACCACAGGCTTTTGACAAGGTGCCCCATGATATTCTTGTAAAGAAGCTGGTAAAATGCGGTCTTGACTATGCTACCGCTCAGTGGATTTGTAACTGGCTGACTGACCGAACCCAAAGGGTGCTCATCAATGGTTCCTCTTCATCCTGGAGAAGAGTGACTAGTGGGGTGCCACAGGGTTCTGTCTTGGGCCCGGTCTTATTCAACATCTTTATCAACGACTTGGATGATGGACTCAAGGGCATCCTGATCAAATTTGCAGATGACACCAAACTGGGAGGGGTGGCTAACACCCCAGAGGACAGGATCACACTTCAAAACGACCTTGACAGATTAGAGAACTGGGCCAAAACAAACAAGATGAATTTTAACAGGGAGAAATGTAAAGTATTGCACTTGGGCAAAAAAAATGAGAGGCACAAATACAAGATGGGGGACACCTGGCTTGAGAGCAGTACATGTGAAAAGGATCTAGGAGTCTTGGTTGACCACAAACTTGACATGAGCCAACAGTGTGACGCGGCAGCTAAAAAAGCCAATGCAATTCTGGGCTGCATCAATAGGAGTATAGCATCTAGATCAAGGGAAGTAATAGTGCCACTGTATTCTGCTCTGGTCAGACCTCACCTGGAGTACTGTGTCCAGTTCTGGGCACCACAGTTCAAGAAGGACACTGACAAACTGGAACGTGTCCAGAGGAGGGCAATCAAAATGGTCAAAGGCCTGGAAACGATGCCTTATGAGGAACGGCTAAGGGAGCTGGGCATGTTTAGCCTGGAGAAGAGGAGGTTAAGGGGTGATATGATAGCCATGTTCAAATATATAAAAGGATGTCACATAGAGGAGGGAGAAAGGTTGTTTTCTGCTGCTCCAGAGAAGCGGACACGGAGCAATGGATCCAAACTACAAGAAAGAAGATTCCACCTAAACATTCCTGACAGTAAGAGCTGTTCGACAGTAGAATTTGCTGCCAAGGAGTGTGGTGGAGTCTCCTTGTTTGGAGGTCTTTAAGCAGAGGCTTGACAACCATATGTCAGGAGTGCTCTGATGGTGTTTCCTGCTTGGCAGGGGGTTGGACTCGATGGCCCTTGTGGTCTCTTCCAACTCTATGATTCTCTGATTCTAACCCACAGCACCACTATATTGAGGAACTCACATCTAGGAAACTAGGATATTCACACCTTGACAGGCCACAGCTTTTCAGGCAGAAGGTATTAGATACAGGTTTCCACCTATTTCAGTTGAAACCTGGAGAAAACCTGAGAGATTTTAAAGTGCTGACGGGAGTCAGAGGTGGCAGTTCTGGGCCAGTTGTGCAAACGTCTTGACTGACACAGCTTCATTATTTCATTCTCTTCCCCCAGCTTGCCCCAGTCCAGGTCTACTGAATCCTCCTGTGGACCCAGCGATCAAACTCTTAGGCAAACCTGAGCGCCTGCAGCGATCTGTGTCCTCTTCCAAGGCTGGTAAGTTCAGCACAGACCTGGAAGCTCCCAGGATGGAGGAGAGAGGATGCTGGGAAAGGGCTGCTTTGAGCCCAGAGGGAAGGATGAAGCCATGTGATCTGTTTCTCCTGCCTGTTTCTGCAGAGGTAGCCATGGCTGCAGAAGGGCTCTCCAGCCCTGGCAGCGGTGGGAAAGACCCACCTCCATCCCCTATGGTTGACAGAAAGAAGCACAGGAGGAAGAAGCTGTCAACTCCTTCAAAAACAGAGGGGTCTGCAGGGCAGGCAGAAGGTAAGAGGTAGCTGCCTTAGTTTTGTCTGCAAGGGAGACTGGCTCGTGGACTCCTGGCCCCTGAGAACCTCACTCTTTGCCCCTCCAGACTGCGGGGACAGACTTAGGAATGATGCATTGAGCTGATTTTTAAAAATTGTGCCTGTAGTGACATCACACTGACCCTACATTTCAGGGGTTAACATTTTAAAAAAATGTTTTTATTGAAGATTTTCTTGGGTTACAAAGGTACATACATCGTCTCTGTCTTCAGATAGGGGTTAACGTTTTTGAGATCTTAGAAGGACCACCCCGTTGTTTTCTAGGGTAGGAAAAGTTGTGGCCCCAGCTGGTTTGCTCCTGGTAATGCAAATTTTCATAAGAACAGGAGAAGGAGCTTGCTCGCCTCACCATTCAAAATAAGTAGCCACATTCCTGGGAAGACATGCATATATTTGCCAGAGTGACAGTCTTTGCAGGAGAGGGAAGACTCCCTTCCACAGTGCGAACCCCCAAGCACTCTGCCCAAATTCCCACTTCACATCTTCCTTCTGCCTCAGAAAAATGTAGGGAATGATCCTGTGAACTGGGATTGGGTATTTACCGTGGCTGACAGGTGAGTAGGGCCATCCGCCTGTCAGTCACCTTACATCACTGTGAAGGCAAGCTGGTTTTCAAAGGGAAAATGGATCCTCTGATGATCTCTGATCTTATGAAGTTGGGTGTGGAGCAGATGGTTGTCTGTGGGGCGGAAATGGTCTCTGCTGGGACCAATGTGATCTGTGAACTGGAAGCTTCCTCTGCCTGATCTAGTGGATCACACTAGATCATGGGTGGGGAACCTGTGGTTCTCAGTGTTGTTAGACTCCCAGCTCTCATCCACTCCAGCCAGCATGCAAGGGCTCATCCACATGTCCACTTGTCCCCTGCTTTGTAGGCATGGGTCCAAGCGGGTTTGCCTTTGCCCAACTGCTTCCCGCTGGAAAACCCATTCTTTAGTGCTCAATTGGAGCATACGTCAACCCAGAGAAATCCAATTGACGTTTGGTCCGATTTAGCGCTAAAGAATGGATTTTCCTGGGGGGGAAGTGTAAGTGTGGATGAGCCCTAAGAGTGTGGCCACACCCACTCTTGGCCCCATAACTTGCTGGAGAATTGGCCACAGGGTTCAAGGAAAATGTTAGCCACCCCTGATCTAGAGGAAAGGCCAGCACTGTCTTCAGCCTGCCTGGCCTCAGGAAGTACGAATTTAGACTGTGGGGAGGCCATGCTGAAACCAATGGGTTTTTTGAAGGGTAACACCCCACAGATTCTGAGTCCGGAAGGCACCACCCTAAGTCCAACTGGGCTTCCCGCTCCCACCCCCACCCCCACCTCTTCTGTTCTGTCTACACTAGGCAGCTGATGCGAAGCCTTTCATTTCCACTCTTGCGGTATTGCTGTATGCCCCCTTGCCCAGGAAGGGTTTGTCGCGGCTCACGCAGCTTCCTCCCTCACTCTCCCTTGCGACTCTTCACGCATCCACTGCCACTGCCACCACCTGGGCCCGTGGGTTCTGGATAGCCTCTGCTTTTTTTGGTTCTTATTTTTCTCCTCCTCTGAACACTCTCCCCTTTCTTCTTTTCCTCCCTTCTCTTTCTCTGCCTCTCGCTTCCTGCTTCCCCTCCGGACCCTCCGCAGCCAAGCGTAAAATGTGGAAATTAAAAACCTTTGGTAGTTTAAGAAATATTTATAAAACAGGTAATGAGTGGCGGGGGCAGGCGTGAGCTCCTTTTGTGCCGTGGCGCCTGTTGCATGCGATTGTGCTTACATTGTGACGTGCAGCCTGCGTAGATGTATGTCCCCAAAACGCTTCCCCGTGATCAAGAAAGCTTCCGTCCTATTCTGCCTCTCCTTAACAACCCCCCAGCCCCCGGGGAGTGTTAAAATGTCCCTCCCTGCTCACATCGGGTTTGCAAAGGTGGCTGAGCTCCTGGAATTCCTTTAAGATGGCTGTTTCCAAACTGTGTTCCACAGAGCCTGCGGGCTCCTCAGGGCTTCCTCAACTGGAAGATCTGTAATGGCAGATGAGCCCCATCTCGTCCTGCACTGTACAGCCTTGGGGATTGCGGGTGTGTCTGGAGTCCCCTCTTAGTGTGTGCAGGTGAACAGGAAGGCCCCATGGGTGCCCTAGAATGCATTCCCCCAGAAACCTCTGCCATGCCCAGAGGTTCCTTGGCAGGCACATCAACACAGGACAGAGAGCCCTGAAGGGGGAGAGTTTGGGAAGCCACCACCTTGTGGCATTATGGCACCAGCCCCTTTTTAATGCCCTGGTGGTTGTCGTTGTTGTGTCCTTCCACCAACCTGATGAAGGGCTTTGATGAACTAAAACCTTGCTTGTTTGCTTGTCACCTTTTAGTTGTCCTTACTAAGGGCACTGCTGTACCATTAAGTTTTGGAGATTTTCTTGAAGACTCCGGAAGAGACTAAGGCCCATTTATTCAAGCCGCAGGTCTGGGGCTGAGGGGACCTGAGTTCAAGCCCCGCCTCTTCTGGACCCCACAGCGTGTGCCATTTTTTCACTCCCCTTGTCCCCCCTCCCATCTGTAACATGGGAACTGGCAGTTTATAGCACGGTTGTGAGAGAGCCGTCAAAAAAAACCCAGGCAAAACACACATTGTACAGCATTCCACAACTTCAGGGCGCTATGTAAATACTTTTGCAATAGCAAATACGTTTGCACGTTGGCAGTGGCAAATATTTCAATAACTGTAATCATGGGACTCGTGCTCTCAGGAAGGTGTGTGCCTCAAAACTCTGCCTCTGGCTCTCCTTATGGGGTTTGGGGCTGTTAGCGAGCACAAGCCGTGGCTCTTGCCATGTCACTCCCCCTGCAGGGCATCCTCCCCATTCTCTGGTTGTGTTGAACCTGCCCCTTAGGGGAGCGCAGGGAGGGAAAATATGTGGGTTGGAAGCCCTAGGATTCATCCAGCCTCCACTGCGGTCCAGCTGGAACCTGCTCTTTTGTATCCACAGAGGAGGAGAACTTTGAGTTCATCATCGTCTCCAGTACAGGGCAGACATGGCATTTTGAAGCCAGCACCATTGAAGAGAGGGACTCCTGGGTCCAGGCCATCGAGAGCCAGATCTTGGCTAGCTTGCAGTGCTGCGAGAGTAGCAAGAACAAGGTACTGATCCCTCCCCCCAAAAAACACGGGGACACATACACACAACTCTACCCTGCAATGATCTAGGCTTGCCTGTCTCAATATTGGCTACCATGTAGTTGTCATGACGTGTTATATAAAGGTAACGGGAACCCTGACCATTAGGTCCAGTCATGGCCGACTCTGGGGTTGCAGCGCTCATCTCGCTTTATTGGCCAAGGGAGCTGGCGTACAGCTTCCGGGTCATGTGGCCAGCATGACTAAGCCGCTTCTGGCGAACCAGAGCAGCGCACGGAAACGCCGTTTACCTTCCCGCCGGAGTGGTACCTATTTATCTACTTGCACTTTGATGTGCTTTTGAACTGCTAGGTTGGCAGGAGCAGGGACTGAGCAACGGGAGCTCACCCTGTCGCGGGGATTCGAACCGCCAACCTTCTGATCAGCAAGTCCTAAGCTCTGTGGTTTAATCTACAGTGCCACCCGTGTGTTATATAGATGGGCCTTTTCTGTAATAGCTCTCCATTTCCCCAACACTTTCCCCATTTTTCTGGCACCAGGGAAGAACATCCTCACCCCACCCTGGGTATTTGGTGGTGATGCGTTTTTTTACTTTGAATAGGGAGGGTGGAAACGGCAACTTGCATAAGAACCGTACCAAAAAACTACAACAAAATCAACACAAAGAGAGAAAACAGTAGAAATCCAAACATGCAGTGCAAAAGCTTGGGGGGAGGTAGGGTTCTCGATAGACCTCCCTGTGTGGAGCATTCCATAAAGCAGGTCCCATCTCAGAGGCTCTGTGATCCCATTTGTCTCAGTGCAAATAAGGGAAGTCCATGGCCCAAGGCAATGTCTCCAGGGGCCACCCTGTTGCAGTTGGGCGTGAAGACTGGCATGCAAAGCGAGAACCTTGCTCAAGGTTTGAAGAGGGACTGAACTATTGCCTTGGGGAGGGAGACCAGGCTTCGAGCGCTCTGAAGAAAAGGCTAGCAGGAAGATGCCCCCTCTGTCTCTATCCCTACAGGCTCGCATGGACAGCCAGAGTGAAGCAGTGGCGATTCAGGCCATCCGTAATGCCAAAGGCAATTCCTTATGTGTGGACTGTGGGGCCTTGAGTAAGTATTTCTCTTCTGTATGCAGTCGGATCTAAAGGGATTCCAGATGTGTGTGTGTGTGTGTGTTTTCCCCCTGGGTGGCAGTGATTGATCCTTGGGTATTATTAGCACTAAAGCTATTGAGATATTAGTGCTGCCATTTGGCACCACACAGCTCTGCTTTCTGCCAGTTCCTTAGGAACGGGTAGTTCCCTTTTAGCACGTTGGTTAATCCTGTCTGGAGACAGAGGATCCTGGGAGTATTATGACAGCTTCTATGTAATCTTTATTTTATGTGCTAGATGCTATGCAGAACAAAGAGAGGGTGTGACTTCTGCCCGAGATGAAACAATCTGTGATAGGCAAAATGCCATAGTTGCAGGTAGGGGAACAGGATTGAGCTGGGATTGAGTGCGTTTAATTCTTTTAAAATTTTTATCCCAGCCTTATTTCACAAAGCAGCGTAGAAAAATCCTCCTTTATCTTTACAACAGCAGTCTGAAGTAGCTTGGGCTAGAGTGGGGTATAGGCCCAATGTCACATGGTGAGCAGGGACATGAACCCAGGTCTCCCTAGTCCCTGTCCACTAGATCAGCCTTCTTCAATCTGGTTCCCTCCAGATGTTTTGGATTACAATTCCCATCAAACCTGAACATTGACCACGCTGGTTGGGACTGATGGGGGTTGTAAGTCTGTGAAGCAATTGAACTTTGCTGTTCTGGATTGTTTGTATGAATTCTGTTGCATGTCTTTCTTGTCTGTTCATTTGGGGTATTGTAGCATTAACTTGCTAACTCCTGGGGCTCAGATGTGAAGGCAGTAGAAAGCCATTGTTTCACTGGAAGATGGAGCAGTCCCTTGTTTGTGGGCAGGAAAATCAAAAGCTCCAAGCTTTCTTCAGTGGAGCATATGATTGTCAGGGGGGAGGTAGAGGAATCCTTTAAAAAGACAGGTGAGCAGTTCAAGGTGGATCTTGGCATGAGGAGCACAAGCTTTGTGCAAGAGTAAGGCCCCATCTTCACTATGCATTTAAAGAGCATCATGCCACTTTAAACTATTATGACTTCCCCCAAAGAATCCTAGCGACTGTAGTCTGCAAAAAGAGCAGAGAGCTAGTAGGAAATTCCTATTCCCCTTTCAGAGCTACAATTCCCAGAGTGGTTTAACAACCTCGCTTCCTATTGAACTCTGGGAATTGTAGCTCTGTGAGCTCTTTGCAGGGGAGCCTTCCCTGATTTCTGATTGGCTGGCTTGTCTCACCCCCAGACCCAACCTGGGCCAGCCTGAACTTGGGGGCGTTGATCTGCATTGAGTGCTCTGGCATCCACCGGAACCTTGGCACCCACCTCTCCCGGGTCCGCTCCCTCGACTTGGACGACTGGCCGCTGGAGCTCACGCTGGTCCTCACCTCCATCGGCAACGAAACGGCCAACAGCGTCTGGGAGAAATGCACGCAAGGACGCCGGAAACCCACTTGCGAGTCGTCGCGGTGAGTGCAGGGCAAGCTGCCACCGTAACACAGCCACAACTGGAGCCTCCAGGACCTAAGGCTGCAGCCCTGTGCAGGAGCGTAATCTTGTCGAAAGTCGTGGGCGTTAAATTCTGAGTCCACATGCGCAGAATCGCGCTGTTAAACTACCAGTTTAGACTGGTACCTGGGGTAGATGGGGGAACTTAAGCACTTGCCACACTTTCAAAATGGCTTCACTTTGCCTGGCTTATTGTGCCCTTAACTGATTGGAGTTTGCGGTCCTACTTAATAGCTACTCTAAATTATTATTATTATTATTATTATTATTAATAATAATAATACAATGAGTTAAAGAAAAAGAATACATAAAACATTAAAAGCCACAGGAAAAACAATATGAAAATAAAATATAATTAAGATTACAGAACTATATAACATATATGTAAATGAATGAACATACTGTTTCTCTCAAACATACATTGATTCATGGGTCACTATGGTTTCAATAAATAAGTTCCAAATATTGTTAAATTTGTCCATACATAATCTTCATCGCAAAACGATCTATTCATGGGTTGGAAGTTGTCATGTCATCTATCTATTGATCAAAAGAGGCCATATTTTGTCCTTTCAATGTATCAATATCTTGTTGCAGATGTAAGGGCACAGAGAATCCATTTACATTCACTGATTATAAACTCTAGGTGTACATTGCTATGGGTTCTGCTCTTTCCTTTTAGTGCTAGGCCGGTGCTTAGACTCAGAATGATTATATTGTAGAGCTGGGTCCCTGAGAATCATCTAGTTTATTCTTCACTTGGCGGGATGGTCTTCTCTACTTAAGAAGGACCATGCTGGGTGGATCATGCCAACTGTTCCATCCAGTCCTGTTTCTCACTGGGGGAAAGAAACCTCAACCAGGGTCATAAGCACAATAGCCCTTCCCTTCTGTTCCCCTTGTATTCCGCAGCATACAGACTCCGAAACTGGAATTTGCCTATAGCCATCATAACCCCTCTTTCTCTCTCTGTCTTCCCAGGGAAGAGCGGGAATCATGGATTCGAGCCAAATACGAGCAGCGGCTGTTCTTGGCACCGCTGCCCCCGTCTGAACTTTCCCTCGGGTGCCAGCTCTTCCAGGCCGTCCTGGACCAGGACCTGGGTGCTGTGCTGCTGTTGCTGGCCCACAGCTCCAAGGATCAGATCAACGCCCCCACGGGCGACAAAGACCGGCGCTCGGCGCTGCACGTGGCATGTGACCTGGCGCACGTGGTTATTACTCAGCTTCTGGTCTGGGTAAGTTCTTGACAGTGGACAGTGAAGGGTGTTGGGGATCCAAGGGAAGCAGATGTTCCCTTCCAGCTCTCTTCATGTGCCCTGGGTCAAAAAGGATTAAGGCCCCATCTGCACTCTACAGTTAAAGCAGTATCATACCACTTTCAACAGTCAAGGCTTGCCCCAAAGAATCCTGAGTAGTGTAGTCTGTTAAGGCTGCTGAGAGTTGCTAGACCACCTTTATTTCTCTTCCCAAAGTTCCCTGGATGCAGGGGTTGATGGATTCATAAACCACTCTGGAAATAGTAGCTCTGGGAGGGCAATAGGGGTCTCCTAACATCCCTCAGCCCCCTTGAAATGCAGAGTGCAGATGAGACCCTTATATAGGGAGAAAGAAAAACAAGAGACAAGTGTCTACAAGGGCTGCCATTGAGCTGACTCTCATGAGTTACTCCATATGGCTAGTTTAGGTCCCCCTCTCTCATGCCACTTTTTGTAGCTTGTATACATCAACTAGAATCTCTGAGTTATTCATCAAAAGCACCATTTTCCATGCCCTAGCCCCAAATCACATTAAGACAGTTCTGTGGTAGCATGTACAACTGCAATGTGGGCTCTTTAAGAAATGATTCAGACACCTGTATCCGCTGAGATTTTTAAAAGCAGCTTAAAAAAAAATGCAGAGCATCCATGGTCCAAATCTAAAGCCCATGGAGCTTTAACCTGCAATCGATATAAGGGAAAGGGGCCAGAGTTCACTAGCAAAGCATGTGATTTGCAAGAAGGTCCCAGGTTCAAACCCTGGCATATCCAGGTTTTCAATATATATATATAGGATCAGGTTGCAGGTGATGTGAAATACTTCTACCTGAGACCCAGGAGACCCTCTGCCAATCAGAGTGGACAGTACTGGGATGGATGGACTAGGGTAGCTTCTAATCAGTGTGTCCTCCCACCAGCAGTTTTTGGCAGTGACCATCCCAGGCAGTGACCCCATCCCAGGGGACGCGGGTGGCGCTGTGGGTAAAAGCCTCAGCGCCTAGGGCTTGCCGATCGAAAGGTCGGCGGTTCAAATCCCCGCGGCGGGGTGCGCTCCCGTTGCTCGGTCCCAGCTCCTGCCAACCTAGCAGTTTGAAAGCACGTCAAAGTGCAAGTAGATAAATAGGTACCACTCCGGCAGGAAGGTAAACGGCGTTTCCATGTGCTGCGCTGGCTCGCCAGATGCAGCTTGTCACACTGGCCACGTGACCCGGAAGTGTCTCTGGACAGCGCTGGCCCCCGGCCTCTTGAGTGTGATGGGCGCACAACCCTAGAGTCTGTCAAGACTGGCCCGTACGGGCAGGGGTACCTTTACCTTTATCCCAGGCCAAAGTATTTGTGCGGCTCAGCAGATTTCCCCAAATCCCCCCCCCATCCCCCCGGAGTTCTCATGGTTTAACTGTTCTAAGTTAAAATCAAAACAGTACTCATGGCAGTGTTAGCAAGGGTCAGCAGGATGCATAAAAATGTTAGTGGACCATTCCATAGGCAGGATAACTTGGTACTAGGTTGCGGCAGGGGTGGCTGGCTAGTGTGCTGCTGGCGCCGTATGTCAGCTTGGCAGGTTGGAAGTGTCTGCTGCATAGAGAGTGGGGCACAGGGATAGTTACCATATTTTTTGCTCTATAGGACGCACTTTTTCCCTCCTAAAAAGCAAAGGGAAATGTGTGTGCGTCCTATGGAGCGAATGCAGGGGGGAGGCAGGCGGGAAAAGCCCCCAAGATCCGCACACAAGCTCCGTGCGCTCTTGGGGGCTTTTCCCAGAGGAGGGACAAGGGACTGACTGGCCGCGTCAGTCCCTTCTCCCTCCTTGTAGAAAAGCCCACAGGAGCCGTGCGCTCCTTAAAGGGTGCGTGGCTCCTGTGGGCTTTTGCGGGAGATGGAGGAATTCCCCCACCTCCCGCAAAAGAAGGAAGAAGGTCTGGGAGAAGCCCACAGGCTGCCTGCAGCCTGTCCGCTGCTCCCAGAGCTGGGGGAGGGGGGGTCATATTTTTTTACTTGATTTCGCCCTCTGAAAACTAGGTGCGCCCTATGGTCAGGTGCACCCTATGGAGCGAAAAATACGGTATTTACTGAAAGGCTCTTTGGAATGGATGGGAAAGAAGGGTTGTTGTTTTTTTTTTAAAAAAAACACCAAGATAGTAGTCACAGGTGGTTTGGCAGATTCCAGAACAAACCAGGCCCTCCCCAAACCCAAGCAACAGGGCAGTGTCCCAGCCCTAGGAAGTTGTTCTAGCCTGCCGTTACAGCTGTGGGAAAAGCGGGAGAGAGTCTGAGAAAAAGCTAAGAAGGGAAGTAAGGTGGTGGTGAGAGAGGTAGCCTCTGGACTGAGAGGAGAAGTGGAAGGGAAGCCGAGGGTGCAAACGTAGGCTGTTGACTCGGTGAAACCCTAATTTCCCAATCCTCAGCATGAGGCTAGGTGTATGCTTGTGTCTTCTTGGAGTGAGCACCTTGGGGTTCCTAACATGGCTCAACCGCTCTTTCCCCCACAGTATGGGGCTGACGTGAAGGCGTGCGACGCCACTGGGCACACAGCCCTCTTCTACGCCCGCCAATCAGGGAGCCAGGAATGCACTGACATCCTCTTGCAACACGGCTGCCCAAACGAAGGCTACAGCAGCATCGCCACCCCTGGCCTGCGCCGGAAGAGCAGCAGTGCCAGCGTGGGAAGGACCGAGGCCCGAACTGCCCTGGTGTAGCATCCCAGGGGGAGCCTCTTTCCCTATCCCAGTGGTGCAGCAGGGGTCCAGCAACTGATGCCTCTTCTCCCTAGGGAGACCCCACACCCCTCTGGCATCCGGACTACGTGCCAAGGAGCTTGGATCACGAGTTCCCGTCTCGCACAGGATGAGGAGGTGGTGCCCACCCAGAGCTCTGCTCCAATGGTTCTGCTTGGCGCAGGCTGCCGCCGCCGTCACCCGAACCACCTCGGCGGCTCGCGACTCTCCTCCCGACTGCCAGGCCTTGAGCTGCTCTGCTGGTCTCCAGGGCAACAGCCATCTCTAAGGCAGGCCGCCAACGCCTGCGGGGAACAGAGAGAGCAATGCGCCCCAGCGCTTGGAGTGAAGGATCAGGGCCCAGGATGGCTTTCTCTTCCCAGTTACTGGGGACTTTTAGAAATGGGGAGGGCGGGGGTGGGCAAGTGGTGAGTGGGGGTTTTCCTTTTCTTTCTTTCTGTGTTTGTAACAAGCTTTGAAGGTGGAATGTAAATCAGTGTTATTGGAGTGGTCAGTGACCCAGCCTCACCTAACCAACTCTAAGAGGGCCCAGAAAAGCTTGGCTGTCAGGGAAAAGGTTAAAAATGGTCCAGCGAGTCTTATCTTTTGTAAGGCAGTGCGCAGGGGCCCAAGGTTTGAGAGGGGGCCTCCATGCCATTTGCAGAGGGAGAAACCCTTTGGCCTTTCCACATGGCCCTGCCAGGCCTCTCCAAATAGGCCACACACCCCTTTCAGTCTTGGCACCTTGATTCCTTTCCCTCTGGGGAGGGGGTGAGAAGGCACTGCTTCAACCCTTCACCTTTTCTGCCTTTCAACAAGGTTTCTTTTTGGCCCTCAACCGCCATGCGCACTCCCCCTCCCACTGATCTGCCCCCTCACCTGCTCTCTGCTCATCCCTTCAAATCACTTTCTGGTTCCTTGGGAGAGGCTCCCGCCATCAGCCGCCAAAACACTGCCTGCCAGCTCAGGCGTGGCTGTTGTTTGCTGTGAATGCAGCTTATAGCAGCCTGCTGGCGGTGTGGCCTACAAAAAGCCGGGAGAGTGTGACAAAGGACACCGATAGGAAAGCCCAGGCCTTGGCTTTTAAAACAAGAGTGCTTTTATAAAGGGTTATTTGTTGAAAACTAAAGAAAAAAGGCCCTTCCCTCCCTCCCCCTGTCACCCAGACGCCACCTCCACTTCCCTCTCTGGCTAGACTACTGCTGTTTTAATTTATTGCTTCATAAAACTCTTCCCTCTCTCTGGCTGGGCAGCATGTCTGGTGCCAGGGTTCGTCGTCCTCCTGTCCCATCACTGCAGCAGAGGCACCTGTGTGGTTTGCGATGAGTGGTGTGGCCTCAGGCTTTATTTCAAATCTGTGATGAGGGTCATGGCAATGAATTCCAGGAGGAAGGTGAACAGGCACTGACTCCCCACAGTGGTTGGCTGTGGCTCAGTTCATATCCGGGCTGCTTTGTTCAGGGCTGGAGCTAACGAGTGGGCCAGATGCACAAGCCCACCTCGGCCACCTCACAGAGGCGCCAGGCCTTTCTTTGCCCTTCTGAATTGGACCACACTCATGAATGTATTGGCAATTGTGTTGCACGAGGCTTACAGGCCCTGGGTGGAGGTGGAAGGGCCTGCTGGCAAGGACTACCCTGGTGCCACTGCCTCCTCCCTTACAGAGTGAAGAAAGCTGGGCCTGGCACAACCAGATGTTGAGAGGGGCTCCCTTGCACCTCAGACCCCTGCGCTCCTCCTCCCCCTGCCTTGGAGGACTGGAGCCTGTGGTCATGAGGGGGACAGGTGGGGTATGGGGGGCTCTTGAAGACTGAATGTAATTTATGCTGTTGGGCATGGCAGTTCAGCACAAGCTTCTAGGAGAGTCTCTGGTGCCAGCCCTCACAGTGGGATGGGATTATAATACCTCCTGGGGGGAAATGTGAGGTTTGGGGGTGGGGGGAGGGGGACGCAGAAGTGCCAGAGCTGATAGTATTGGCCCTGTGCCGCTGTTGTAATCTCTTGGATTGTAACTTGTAAGTACGTGACAATGTAAGAAGATGTAATAACAAAGACTGGTTATTCCTTCTTGTGACTGTGGTCTGGAGTTGGATTTGCTGCTGGGCGGGAAACAGTTCTTACTCGGTTTCCTTCCTTCCTAGCAGAGATTAAAGCTGGAAAGGATGCCTTTTAAGGCCACCCTGAATTGCACGGGTGAGGGAGTAGGAAAGTGTTTGTGGCCACAAGAGAGATTATCAAGGCTGGGTGTCAAGAGGTTGGTGGAGGACTGGCTGCACAGACACTTCAATGCTGCTCTCGCCTTGAGAGGTCTCAGAAGCAGCTAGCAAGTTCACCCTGCCTGGGGAAGCAAGAACAGAACAACACTCCTCTGCACATCACAGCAGGCAAAATGTTTCTCAAACCACACAGGCCTGGTGAACAGGAGGGACTATAAACAAGAGGACTAGCGAGACAGAGAAGGAGAGCGTTTGCTTCGTTTACCTACCCCACCCCAGTTAGCTATACTGCTTGATCTGATGCGAGGCCTCACAAAATACTAGCATTAACATGAAAGCCTGCTTCCGGTAAGGTTGGTGATTCGGAGGTTTTCATGTTGCTTCCTTCCTTGGCTCAGGTGTGCAAATCTGCTGGACTCAGGGTCCACAGGAGCTGCAATAAATGCTGCTCTTCAACCAATTGAGCAACTAAGGTTTTAGGTGCTGCCTACAAACCAGTTTGTTGGAGCAAGTGGTATCACACCTGAACCAGGGATGTTGTCTGAGTTGCAACAAAACGTGTGCCGGAACTAACACTAACAGGTGTACATTAGCTTTGATGGTAACGTTATGAATGTAGGAAGGGCATTCATTTTCACAAGCAGTTTGTCCACACAGCACATTCCAAGTACATGCACCACCCAACAAATCATTCTCATTGTATCAACAAAGCTTCTGCCCATTCTTGTTACAACCACAATCCACTGGTGTAGTAATTTCCAAATGAAGGCAAATCAATTTTTGAGTTGTGGAAATTGGCGATCGGCTAACACAGAGTTTAAAAGGAGGGAAAGTGTGTCCAAGGGAAGAAACCCCACTATTAGTTTGGATAAACATTCCACTGAGCAATAAGCCATTGCAGGTCCCAGACTATCCTTGGCCAACTCCCTCCTAGCAGGCTTCGTACCTGTGACTGGGTTTATTACCACCAGTCATTGTACTGCAAGACCGGAAACCACAACTTCTGCAATGCCATCAAGTATCCTACAAAGCCGTGTTGTATCAAACTGACATTCTAGAGAAAAATCAGCACACCACTCTCAAAAGCAAAAGACAAGGTTTATTAACTTTTTAGCACTAGAGTCTTCCAAGCAGAAAGGTACAGATTCTATAGAAACATTAATTCTCCCCGTCATTTAAGTATCAAAATACAGAGTTAAAACTCACTTCAAATGGGTGTCTTTTTTCTCCACAGACTGGCTAGAACACAAAAAAGTGTTAAAGGGAAGATGAACTTCAGCAGCAGATATTTTAAGTTACTAAAGTGTAAAGGGAAAAGGATTAGTAGTGACCCAGAGGAGTATCCTTCCAGTCCTAAATTTTACTTTCCCGGTTTACCTAGGATGTATCCCTCTTGATCCTTACAAGAGAGGGGAACATTGTAGACAGAAACACTAAAAAGATAAATATTTTTATTTACTACAAAGTACAAAAATACTGAGAACAAACCCCTCTAAACAGCACAGGGGCCAACTAAACTGACCCAACATTTCCCAGCTTGGAGAGTCAGATTTTTAAAAGCCCACTGCTCATAGGTTTTCCTAATGCAAAGATCCAGAAGTCTCGTAGCCCTTTCCTAGCAGAAAAATCTGATGCAGAAAGTGTGACAACTCTTAAGTCAGGGATAAGGAACCTGTGGCCTTCCAATTCCCATCAATCCAGCTAACATGGCCAGTTGTCAGGAAGGAAGAATGAAAGCTAGGGGCAGGAGGACCACTGGTTAGCCACCTCTGCTCTAAATCAATAGCACTCCCTTTAGAACAATACACTTAAGAGACATCAAAGGAGCTTCCCAATCCTCAGCATGTCAAAACTAGCTTAAAAAGAACTGCAACCATGAAAACCCCGTTGAATGTCTAGAAATCCCCACCCACAACACGGCTGTAACTATTGCAAAATCCATTTGTTTCGGCAAAACTTAGATTGCTGGCTAGTCTTCTCACTTCCTGGCTAGTCGGTCTCACCGACAACAAGCAAGCCAAGTGTTTCAAACCAGTACACGAGAAATGAGGTTAAGATTACTTCCCCTTCCACAATCGAATATTAGTTCCCTCTTTGGTAACAACAGAGTTAGGAGCACCATCCTGGGAATTATTTCATTCTTTGTAGTCCAGCGGAATGAAGCACCTGGAGAAACACGCTTTTCCCTAATTTTACGGAGGAACAGAGAAGCTCTCAAGAGGGTGTCCTCAAGAACCAAGGCTGATCAGCTAAGAGCAAAATAACACAAGCTAGATGCTGGCAGCGTGAAGGGGGTGGGGGGGACTAAGCAGAGGCTGTTCCGAAACAAGAGCCGAGGCGTCGTCCAGCTATTCATGTAATAATGTGGGAGAAGTGCTGCGTGCAGAGACATTCATAGCTTCCGTTTCACCAAGAACTACAACAACCCCTCTCTGCCCTCCAAAAATACAAAAGCAAAGTCCCATTGTCCTGAGTTTATACAGTAGTCGAAACCAGGCTGCTAGGATCACTGAAGTACATTAGCTGACTTAAACTGTTCTTCTCTTGAGCTACACCTACCCTAGTTGGTAGTGTGGGTACAGGCCGAGAACTGCCTTGGGTATAGGTGATATTCGCACCACAGTCGACGTAATGATGAGTTTCCAGGGAACTCTGAGTTATGTGGCCAATGTAGGAGATCTTCACTGAAGTCCTGAGAAGTAGAAGCAAAGAGAAGGAATCACAGCGGGGGGGGGGAGGCTGTACCCCTTTCTACTATGCTAAAAATGCAGTCATTCAAAGAAGCACCGAGGCAAACATTCTCCCCTCTCCTTCCCCAATCTGTTCTGGGGATTTGTGTGATTTATTCTGGTCACAGAGTTCAGCTTTCAAGATTTGGACTGACCCAGCAGATAATTTTTTATTTTATTTCTCACAAAGCTCTACAATGGTACCTCGGGTTAAGAACTTAATTTGTTCTGGAGGTCCGTTCTTAACCTGAAACTGTTCTTAATCTGAAGCACCACCTTAGCTAATGGGGCCTGCCCTTGCGCAATTTCTGTTCTCATCCTGAAGCAAAGTTCTCAACCCGAGGTACTATTTCTGGGTTAGCGGAGTCTGTAACCTGAAGCGTCTGTAACCCAAGGTACACTACTTCCTTGCAACCCACACATTTACTGGGAGTCCAATGGTCCTACAGGTCAGGAACAGGTCTAGTTAGGAATTCACACTTTATCGACTGATGTCAAATTTACTTCTAGCAGAGGCAAAGCAGAATATAAGAGCAGCATACCTCATGAAAATCACCATGTTGTGCACTCTGATCTTGGGTAAAGTGCAAAAGAAACTGGAAGAGACCAAGAAATAAATTGGCAAGAGACTTGAACAATTAAAAGGAAACACACAAAATGTGAAGTCTTGTCACGTTAATCATATTGACAAATTACCATCTCACGACAAGTGTTTAATGAAGTGCAGTGCTCTTCAAGCTTTGATAACATTTTGATGCCTTTTTTTAGCTTTATTTGGGAGCTATCTGCACTTTCTAGCTTGAACAGCCTTGTGAGGCAGGTTACGCAAAGAGCTTGAGCTAGCCCAACCATCCAGTGGGGATTCAAACCTGGGTCTCTTTTGTCCTAGCCCAACACTCTAACCACTATACCACACTGGTGTGAGATAGCTGGGCCTGCAGCAAAGTAGCAAGAAGAGGGAAGGGAAACCTAGGAACCAGGAGAGCAGTGGCATGGAAGAACCAAGACACCACACTCGAGTGAGGCTTCTTGGTTTGTGGTGGGAGCATGCAATAAAAGCTATCGTAAGTTTGGCTGGGAGGGGCATGATTCTCCACATCTTGAGAGGCAATGCTATAATACAATTGCAAGATATTGCTGAAAGACCATTTCCAAAGCTTGTGCAGTTGCTCCAGCAGGCATAAGACAATTAACTACTTGAGGGAACCAAAAGCTCTCTAGAAAAGTGGAGGTGGGTGGAGAGAGGTGGCAGCTACTCTGGGGTAAGTGCTGCAGAGCCTAGCTGAGGTCCAAACACAGATAAGCAAAAACCAAGTCCTTACTATACATAAGAAGATGGTCCACCCATTTCAGCCTTCACTGTGAAGTTCACCTGGAAAAACAGGGCACAAGCAAAGTCGCATTAGTTTAAGAGGCTGCATCTCCTCTCTCCCCACCATAAAGGAAAGACCCCTATTGCTTTTCCAGACGGCAGTACCAGCTGATCGCTCAGTGCCTGGATACGGGTGACGTTGTTGATCTGCCGAGTCCCAACCACAGTATTCATGTACTGCACCTGGCTGGCCAAGCTGGTTACTGCTACCGAGTAGAAATTGGAGTTTCTGATCCGGAGAGTGGCCTATTATAAAGTAGGACAGAGGAAAAGAAAGGCAGGAAGCCGGTAAGATTCTTAGCACCAATCCAGAAAACTACAGCTGCATTAAGTAATATATAGACACACTTGGGTATTACCGTGATGGCAAGGACCACAAGGGAGTTTTTCTCGTCAAACCAGACCGTAACCACTTTGATGCCATTGTCATCCACAAGGACTGAATGAGGAAAGAGAAAGAAGACCACCAGCCCCGACACCAGGAGGCAGAGCAGCACCGACACCAAAACATAGAGTTTCCTGCAGAGGACAAGATCAACAGTTTAGCCAGCTTCCCTTCCTAGGCTCAGCTCCTGCTAACAGATCCACACATTATATGCATAAGGACATAAGAAGGACCTTGTTGGATCAGGCCAAAGGCTTCCTGTTCTTATACTGGTCAAACAGATGCCTACAGGAAGAGCATCAGCAAGCAGGGCCTCAGGGTAACAGCACTCTCCTTGCTCGTGATTCCCAGCAACTAGTGAACACACCAAAGCACATCTCCATTTTGCAAAGTGTTAAGTTGTGGGTGAACATATCAGACGACACAGCGATTCTTCAAACAGCTGTTGTTTATTCACAGGCCAGAACAGAACTGAACTGAAGGATTCAGTCAGCCTGCTTATATAGAGCTCCAGTACAACGTAAATGTAACAATTTTCTAAAACTATCCAATCACTGAGTGTCACTTTTGATCCCTTATTTGCATAACTATCTACAGTATCCCCCTGCTGGCCCAGGGTGAGAACTTCAGTACATAACACAAAGGAAGCGCAAGGCACTGGACTAGGCTGTTATATTTAATCCATCAGTTCTTCTCCACACAAAGTCCTATCATTGCAAAATTCTCCCCTTATCCTCCCATCAGAAAAAATAATTTAACCCTTCATTATACAAAAGCTCCTCAAAACATCCTGAAGATGCACCTCAGTATCTCTGGGGGCAGGCAACAGATAATACACCCTTTTTTTGTTCAGGATATGCATCAAGCCAGGCAGCAAAAAAAGCACTACAGCTTTCCAGCACAAAGCCTGAAATAGGAAATTATGATGCTCAGACAATGCCATCTTTGGGCTCACCCCAACAAGGCAGAGAGAGGTTCTGTACAAAGCTGGCTGCAATCTGAAGCATAACATTAGGTTTTCACTCACTAGGCCCACAAGTCACTGTCTCCCTCTCCTTCCCTTCAAAATCCAGCCACTGTGGTCAAAATGGCTGTTAAAGCCAAGAATGAATTTGTAAACAGTACTTCCAGAGTTTGTTTTTACAGGGAAAACACAACTTGGCCAAGAACAGTTTCAAGACTAAACATTTGCTCTCCCCATGAGTGGGTGCACATCTGCTGACCAAGGAAAACACTTCTAAGGAAGCAAACTCTTCTTCATGAAAGCTTCTGCCGCAATGCACCTGTCAGTCTTTAAAGTATTTAAAGTCTCCTTTTGGTGGTTTGAAGACCTTTCCACACATGGAACTTAAAGCAGTTATTTTTCTAGTTCTATAAAAACCTACAGTAGCAAATCTGTGGTTTGCTCTCCTGTATCCCCAAGCTTATGGAAGAGATGTTCGATGGCTATGTAAACTTCATGTGTGGGAAAGCCTTCAATATGAGACGTTCAGTTTTGCTTCCACACCATATGTTTTAAAGTGCATTCAATGCACATGACTCCTCCCCAACAAATCCAGGGAACTGTAGTTCCCCCATCACAGACCTACAGTTCCGCTGCTCTTAAAACTAGTTTCCATGATCCTTTTGGGGGAAGCCATGTGCTTTAAATGTGTGTTTGGTGTGCTTTAAATGTATGGTGTGCATCTGCTAACACATTCAGCAAACTTGTTAAGACACCTGCCTTGCTAAACACCAGAAATACTGGAATTCACTTTGTAGAATGGGAACAAACTGAGTTGCCTTTTTTTATAGGCTCTGATTTATTCAGTAAACATTTCAGGTTACAATCAAGAAGTAGTCAAGGCATTTTGTAGATTAGAGTAGTTGGGCAGAAAGCAAACTGGACGCGGAGGTGAGATATCTCAGCAGGATATTAATTCACTTCCATGTCTATGTCCAGAACATAAAGGCAGCAAGAGGAGTTAGAGACTTCATTTGTACTTACGTCCTTTGAGGTTTTAACCTCTGGTCATGGTATGGTATTAGAGCTACCAATTCGTTGACTTGCTCTAGAAGAAGAAAGCAAGAAGTAATTGCCAATGCTAGAAGCTCTCAAGTCTTACAGGCTTGTTTTCAATGCACAGATATGCACCTCACAGTTTTTTAAGGTCAGCCTGAGAACTGTGAAATCTGGGTTTCCATATGAAAAAGTCCTAAATCGCTTACTTGAATTTCCTGAATTATCAACAGGACTGAGAAGTGAACAACTCTACAAGAACGGGTGGGATGGGGTAGGTGTTACCTAAGCTGTTTAAAGGACTGGAGGCTATGATAACTCATACTCAACAAAACAACAGACTGGTTTCAAGTCCACCTTGGGAACCTTTAGTTTAAGTAAAATAAACAAACAAGATTGGTAAGGGGAACCTGAGGCCCTCCAGATATTATTGGACTACCACTCCCATCCCCTGTGGCCATTGGCCAGGCTTGTTGGGGCTGATGAGAGTTTGAATCCAACAATATCTAGAAGGCAACAGGTTCTTCATCCCTGTATAGGGTAGAAATAGAAATAAATGTAACTTGAACAAAATTATACACTTGTGGCAGAAATGAGTCTAGAATCCTGATCTAGAGGTGCTACCTACCACTCCACAGAATCTGCCAAGTTTGCCCCACCAGAGGCAGGCAACATCAGGTCTGCAGAGTGAGATTCAGTCTGTCCAACCTCACCTCTGAGAAACGAGGTGCACACCACATCACCATGTGACTGTTATTTATAAAGGACATAAGCTACAAGTGGCAGGAAAATCACAAGGGGGTGGGGAGCAGGGAAGATCCCACGGGATGAAACATGCTTTCAAAACCAGTGGGAGCTGAAGCTTGTTATAGAGTCCACTGACAACAGCAGATTGCAAAACTGTATAGCAGGAAGGGGCCTGAAGGAAGCCCAGTCCAAGTACTATGTTGGGGGTAGGATTCCTAGCTTCCAACAGCCCTCACTTATTAGGCATGACTGGTGTGCAACAACAGCAAGTTGTGTGAATACCATGCCAGTGATTCCTGCAGGACAAGGGATTGGTTTACTCCACACAAATCCAGATAGATCAAAGTAGTAAGCCACAACATACACAGGTGAAGCTCTCCAGGCCATTGGCCGGCCTGGCCCAAGAGGAACTTCTCAAGTACAGTTATTGCACAGCCCAAGGTGAGATCGTAGGAAATGCTAGAAGACAGGATTTGCAGGAGTAGGAAAAGGCACTTCAGGATGCCATTAAGGTATGGCCTAGTAGTGCAAAAACTCACCGTCCTCTGGAAGTAAGCTAGCAGGCTAAGGTATACAGAGCCAGAATTACCTGTTGGGATGCAGCCAGTGCCTTGGCAGGAGGGGCAGGTGATGCTGTCTCGCCCAGTGAATTCAACATATGGAAACTTAGCAATGTCTTCCTCCCGATCCTTGTTGTCTAGCAAATCGTTGTCCTCTTCTCTCTGTCGTCGCCTGGAGGAGTAGGAGCTGGTGCCGACAGATTGCAAAGACCCCATTGCATCAGGTTTTTTCGGGAAGGAGGGGGTTCCTAATGTGTCCTGAAATGGTGAAGCAGAGGGCAAATGTTGACATTAAAATCAGTATCTCTCCCACCCCAGGTTAATCTGCTTCAGAAAGGGACACCATCAGTTTCACATGTAATCCAAAAGAAAAGGTTAGAATTCTGCACCAAGATGGTGATGGGGAAATGAATGAATTCTGCAACCTGTATACAATCTACATTTTTGCACTGTTTCTCTTCACTTTTACACCATGTATTACGGCTGTGCTAAATTTCTGGGAAGGGGCAAAACAAGAGGATATCTCATTTCTCTCACCTCAGAATTGTAGCTTGCTTTGCCCAGGCATAAGAAAGCACAGAGAGAGAGAGAGAAAGAGAGAGAAGAGTGACAACCAAGTATATGAGCAGGGTGCTGGCTTTTGAAATGTTTTAAGTTAACTGCCTTTTTTAAATTTGAAGTTAGGCTGCCTTGAGAAGGGTTTGCCCTAGAAAGACAGCCTAGAAATCATTAAAAGTAGATACAGTACTCGGAAACCAAAATTTATTGTCCAGTTCTACTTCCTGCACTTTATCTGGATCCCAAACAGCTTGCAGCATATAAACAGTTGCAGCACCTTTGTCCTCCCTCTTGCTAATGCAATCACAATAGGGGGAAAAACAGCAAATGACGCTGTTTTCGCTGCACATGAATCATAGCTGTCAACTTACAGATTTGAAAATAAGGGACCAGCAGCCAAAATAAGGGACCTGCAGCCTCACCTGTTCCAGGCACTCCAGTTTTCCTGTCCTCCTGCAGTCTGGTCAAACATGCTGGGTAGTCTCGAGAACACTGTCCAACCAACTTTGTAACCAGAGGTTCAACTGAACAGAATCTGAAGCACATGCACCACAAGGCCTATGCAGCCTCAGCTTAAAATGGCTCCCCGGCCTGGCTTTGCACTGCAAAGTTTGCAGCAGCACGTGCAACAAAATGGCGTCCAGCATTCAAAAACCCCCTCAGGTTGCATTAACCAGCCACACACAAGGCATGCAAGCTCCACCCCCCATTCGTTCTTAGACTTCTTATTGGGTGAGCAACACAGCCAAGCAACACAGTTGGAGCCTCCCTCCTCCCTGGCTGGCAGGGAGGGAGGGAGAGGAGGTGCTTCCATTGAAATTTAAGGGACATCATTTAAGGGACATCCATCAATAAGGGACAGCAGTGGGACATGGCGCTGGAATAAGGGACTGTCCCTTCAAATAAGGGACACTTGACAGCTATGACATGAATATATATGTATACTGTATCATACAGATCCATATGTTTGGCCTGCCGCTGGTGGGGCTATGCTCCCAGGCAAGAAAAGGTATAGTGTACACCTAGGAAGGGCTTGTGGATCCAGCATCATCCTTTGAAGTAAGTCTGGAAACTACCATTGCTCCAGAATGCAGCAGCCAGACTGTTGCCTGCTGCAAGATGTTTTGGATTACCATACAGTGTTGTTCCAGTTTCATTGAGTGCCCGCTTGTGCGAGTCTTAACTTTCAAAGCCCTAAAGAGTCTGGGACCAAGATACTTCAGGAACCGCCTCCTTTGATATAAACTTGGTAATATGCACCATTCAAGACTTGCAGGTCTGCAGCCTGAACCCCCGTCATCTAAAGCAGGCATGGGGAAATCTGTGGCCCTCTAGATATTGTCAGACTCAAGCTCCCATCAGCCACAGCCAATGATCATGGTACTTAGTCCAGCAACATGGGGGTGGGAGGGGGGCACAAGTTCTTCACCCCTCACCTGAAGTAAGGCATGCATGAATGTGAGACGAGACTTTCCCCAACTGTAACATTTAAACTATGGAACGCCCAGGGCACCGCTCACTTTGAGTCAAGAAGTTAAGGTTTGGATTTGTAAAAGAAGAATGTGGACAAGATTAACAACATTTTCTGATCAGCTGATGATTTTTAATACTGTTTCATTTGTGGTATTCAGGGTGGATAAAAATCAACGATATTTTTTTTTAAAAAATAGGATTTTTTTTATTTAAATAATCCCCCACTGGGTTCCAACAACTGCACTGAACTGTACAGAATATACACCTGAATGTAGAAGCATAGCCAAAGGGGGGTAGGGTGGAAATAGTAACTGGGATCTATAAGTCCTTAAAGTGCTTGCCAGTCAACTAATAAGAGTTCACTGGTTCCAGGCCCTTCTTCCCAGGACTCGCCTGACATTGTCTAAACAATAAAGTCTCTAACCACATTAGTTAACAAATATGGATACATATGCTATAATGTTAAATAAATAAATTATTTAAATTGTTATTAAGGAAATGATTATTTTTCTCCTTCCAATAAAGTACAGCAGAAAAGTTGTCTAAATGTAAACAGTTAACTTATTAAACCTCACAATAATTTCATAATTATGTCTATGTATTTCTAATAGTATAACCAAATCAGTAATTTTTGATATAACTGTAAAAACTACTTTTAAATTTTATTATTCCAAAATTGAAACCTTCATCTGGTTGTAAATATTAAGATTATACCAGCAAGAACGAGTATGCAGAAACTGATTTAAATCAAGTCTTACTGACTAGTGATTTAAATCTATTTGATTTAAATCAAATCCACCCCAGTGGTATTGTTCTTAAAATATGTTGTGAGACATCTTAAGAGCCACCCAAACAGGGAAACATGTTTTAATAAATAAAACAAACAAGAACTAAGCTCTAGTTGTGGACATAACCTTAAAAGAAGCATACCCATGTCTAAAAAACAATAGCGCTATTTTTTGGATAGATAAAGAGAATGTGCACTGGTTGGGAGATGTTGGAAGAACAAACTTAAAACACGTAACACAAAGAAAAACACGTAAAATCAAGACCAGACCCTTCACCACTCAAGATGGGCAAAAAAGGAGGAGAGAGAGGGTCACTAAGGAAGACCAGAAACACTCATAACAGTACAGTGGTGCCTCGCAAGACAAAATTAATTTGTTCCGCGAGTTTTGTCGTCTTGTGATTTTTTTCGTCTTGCGAAGCACGGTGTCGGGAAAGTTTTGGAAAAGCTTCAAAAATCACCAAAGTCTTTAAAAACCTCAAAAAAGGCTACCACACCGCGTTCTATGAGTTGCTCCTCGAAGTCAAGTCGCAACTGTATTAACGGTGTTAAGAAAAAGGAAACAAACTTGCAAGACGTTTCCATCTTGTGAAGCAAGCCCATAGGGAAAATCGTCTTGCGAAGCAGCTCAAAAAACAAAAAACCCTTTCGTCTAGCGAGTTTTTTGTCTTGCGAGGCATTCGTCTTGCGAGGTACCACTGTATCTAATTAGACTTCTCCTAGAAAGTGAGGAAATCCAAGTTCCCTAAGCACAAGCCACATCCAGCTACACCCCCTTCCCCCCACTTAAACCCACTGCTTCTTCTTACCCCCAAGAGCATCTCTCTCATGGCCCTGACCCACTTCTCCTACAGGGCCTCCCACCCCATTTCTCTACAAGTAGCTCGCTCCCCACCAGCACCAAGACAAAAACATTATTTACTAGCAAGATGAATGTCATTAGGACAATGTGTGACTGTAGGGATGACTGCAATACTGTACTGTCATTGTGGGTCAGGCCTTTCAGCAGCAGGAATGAAAGGCCTTGATCACACTGTAACACTGCCCTTCCTCCCATATACTGTACAGCATTTTATATCCCCCCAACAAAGATGGGATTATTCATCATTATTTTACATGGGGGAGAGAAGGGGAGAGATTTATACAAGGGTGCATTCGGGGACACCACTGGGTTGGGCTCTAAGACTTGGGTCACACTGGTGTATGACAGAATACTGAGAGAAAATGTTGAGGACAGTCCTTTTTCACCGATTAAGTTCATATTTTCACATTCCTGGTAATCCAAATAGTATACCTGGCCATTTTAAAAGGCCCTCAAGTGCACCTTTCAAAACTTAAAAATTAACAGAACCAACCAACCAAAACAGGAAAATGTGTAGGGCACCTCCAGCCTATGTTTTTTGTTTGTTTTGGGGCGTGTTCTGCAATACGTCACTGAAGCAGTAACAGAACATTAGTACAGTGGTACTTTGGGTTTATGAACTTAAGCTGTTCCAGAAGTCCGTTCTTAAACCAAGGCATGCTTTCCCATAGCAGCGGGGGACTCAATTTACAAATGGAACACACTCAACAGGAAGCGGAACATTTTCTGCTTCCAAGGCAAAGTTCACAAACCAAAGCACCTCCTTCCGGGTTTGCAGCGTTCTTAATCCAAGTTGTTCATAAACTAAGCTGTTCTTAAACCAAGGTACCACTGTAGTGGACCATTTACCCATCATTCTGCTTTATAAGTTGTTCTGTGATGCTTCCCCAGTGCTACTGCACTGGTGCCATTTGGAGAGGCACTCTTGAACTATAATGTATCAAGAGTGGGACAAAAAAAAAAAAAGGCAGGACATTTATGGCATAAAAACTTACAGAATTTCAGTTAAAGGACATGCACTGGCAGGAAACCAAGTTGTATGCCCAAAACTTTTGCATGTGCAAAAAGTACCAGAAAAACAGATCACATAACCACCTTGATACTATCATGAGAACAGATCATGAATGCAAACTAAAAAGGGCATCTGGAAGGGGCCATAATCAAACACAACAGCATCTCAGAAATTTAAACGCTTTATAAGCAGCACAAACAGAAGTCACGGAGAGAGCTAATCCACCCCTAAGGCATGACAAGAACACAGCCTTTACAAGCCGTGGAAATACAGGGGGGGGGGGCAAACAAATATTCAAGAGAGAGTTCCACAAAAGAAGAAGACCTTGTCCTATGTGGACTCCAGCCACACCTCTCATGGTCGCGAAACAGAACAACCTCCACTGAGGACCACAATAGACAGGCAGGGTCATACAGGAGGAGCTAGTTTTTAAAACTACCATGCCCAACTATTCAGTACAATCCCACACACAAATTTAAAGTTGGAGGCACACATCATTCTTCAACCTGAAAAAGGCTATTCTGACAGCGGCCAATTTTTTTCTATAGGATGAGTGCACATTCACCTTTCTACAAGGACCGCTCACTTCATGCTTGCCTCCACCTTACAGTCAAGAGGCACTCAAAAATGCAACTCTATATTGGGGTAACTGAATGATGCCATCACACAACCCCATGCAGAGAGGTGGCAGGATTATCCTCTCACCCCTGGCAAAGAGACTAACTGAAAGGAGGCAAGACCCATATAGTGAATCATGCATTGCAGAGACACAACAGACGGCCTCTTTCGTGGATGCGCACAAACTTTACTTCTCATGGCACACAAGCAGTTTTCTCACAACCCGTGGCTTTTGAATTACTAAAGCAGATAGCAAGACTAAATGAGATACTTCACCTGGCGGGTTGACAGCCAAAACTGGGGAAAAGAAACATGTTGGATAGGCTGTGCAAAGGCAGAACCACCCTTTAATTTCTTTTTTAAAGGGGGTGTCAGTTTCAAACAATGAGATGCAGAAGGAGAAAGAGGGTGGGGAGAGAAGACAAAGGTAGAAAGATGGCCACACAGTGGTACCTCAGGTTAAGTACTTAATTTGTTCCAGAGGTCCGTACTTAACCTGAAGCACCACTTTAGCTAATGGGGCCTCCTGCTGCGCCGCCGGAGCACGATTTCTGTTCTTATCCTGAAGCAAAGTTCTTAACCTGAAGCACTATTTCTGGGTTAGCGGAGTCTGTAACCTGAAGTGTATGTAACCTGAAGCGTATGTAACCCGAGGTACCACTGTATATAGAATCATAAGGGACCACAAGGGTCAATCTAGTCCAACCCCTTGAAATGCAGGAATCTTTTGCCCCAACGTGGGGCTTGAACCATGACCCTGAGATTAAGATTCATGAGTTCTACTGACAGAGCTACTCCTAAAAAATAATAATTGAAGCCAGTCTCACATAGCAGGTAAGGTTAAAAGACTATTGGGACAGATACTAGAAGAAAGGCAGCAGGGTGTAAGGATTAGGGGTGTCAAACTAGGGCTCAAGGGTTCTTAGGGAAGCTTTTAATGTTTGATGTATTACAGTATTGTAATATTTTTTTGGAAGCCGCCCAGAGTGGCTGGGGAAGGGGTATAAATAATAAATTATTTATTATTATTATTATTATTATTATTGGCCGGCCAGCCCCACCCGCCACTGCCCCTCTCTAAGCAAAGCCTACCTCACAAGGGTGTTGTGGGAATAAAATAAAAAGACGTAAGAATGGAGGGAGGGGGAGCAACTTGGAGGAAAAGGAGAGGTATTTATTTAATCAAACTTACACACCGCCTGACTGCGAAACGACGACCCCAAAGCAGCTTACGAAAGATAAAACAGTGAAATGGAGAGAGAGAAAGATAAAACAGTGAAATGGAGAGAGAGAGAGAAATACAAAAGTTAAAACGCTGACCCCTATTAAAAACCACCTCAGCTTTCTAAGCATTTGGGGGGAGACTGGTGTCGTAGAAACAGCAGGTGCTATAAAGGGATCTTGAAACCGCTTCGCCTCAGCTGAGGAAGACCCCGACCAGCTTCGGGCCACCCCTCTCTTCCCTCTCCCGCGTCACACGTTCACACGTTCACCCTCCCTCACCTCCGGGCTGAAGGCGCCCCAGCTCCGTCCTCACCGGCGGCTCCTCGCCATCTGCTGAAGCCGCTTAGCGTCGCTATGACACCCAGCAGCGTCACAACGAGGGAGGGGCGGGGCCGAGAGGAAGCCACGCCCCCGTCCGGAGCCGCAATACGCAACAGAAGAAGGGGCGTTTTCAAGCCCGCCCCATATAAGGAGCCGCTCACCTCTCCGTGCGCAGGCGCGGCATACGGGCGTGACACCCCAGCGCGCGTGCGCAGTCCTAGCACCGGCGTCAGCCCGTATCACGAGGAGTAGGCGCAGGTGCAACGACGCGCTGAGACGCCGAAGCCTCGCCCCCCCCACAAGGGAGCGCTGTTGGTTTCACTGCGCATGTGCGAACGATGGTTAGGCAGTGAAGGCTCTGTCTCTTGAGAGGGGCGGGGCTGTCTGAAAGGGGCGGTCCCGCCCGTGAAGCAAAAGAAGGCGGGCGCAGGAGGCGCTGGGGCAGCAGATCCCAAGACAGTATAGAGCTTTATTGAATCATTCTAGCCCATTATTCCCCGCTTTGTTCCATGTAGATCAGTGTTTCCCAAACTTGGGGCGCTGGCTGATTATGGACTACAATTCCCATCATCCCTGACCACTGGTCTTGCTAGCTAGGCATGATGGGAGTTGTAGTCCAAAAGCAGCTGGCGACCCAAGTTGAGGAAACACGGATGCATATCTTCACTCACCCTTTCTGCCTTGGGGGGGGGGGGGACCATATTGTGGTTCGCCTCAGCTGCCCAAACTGTCTTGTATCTGAATACAGATTGACACCAATTTGCTCCAGTGCCATTAATTCAGTTTAATCACACACACACATGCACACCAGTGGTTCATATGCATTTAATTCCACAGTGGTAAGCATTCTGTTG